>NC_092333.1:286265000-287734166 GCF_046630445.1 Rutidosis leptorrhynchoides
ATAATAATAATTACGGACCTTTTAATGAGTAACAATATTTTATGGATCTTTTCCACTCCTCCACCACCATTCCAATTATATAAACCCTAATTTGTTTAACTCACGGTAAACATGTCTATATGTATCCTATAAACCACGTATCAGGTCTAACACAATTTAGAAAACAATTCAGTCTTTGGGATTATTATCTAAAGATTCAACATCTTCTTCTTCATTTACATAAAAGATAACATACACCTACAATCAAAATTTTGAGAATCTCTTTAGGGTTCTCCAACCATTTTTATTATAGTTACAAAATTCAGAATTCACAAATCACAAATCTCAAATTATACATCTCTATTACGTCTTCCATTGATGTCTACAACAATATAGATTCAACAACAAATCGATTTCCGATCGTTATCAACTACAAACGGTGATTCAACACCTAACGATTCACCCAACGCCATTCAACAAACTAGCGATGGTACAAACCCTAATTGTAACGCCTATCAAAGTCCGAACAAAATTGTCGTTTAATATCGATTCAACAATATGATTAACAAAACGGAAATCAAGACGAAAAGCTCTTTAGTCGATTGCACCTTTGTTCGACCACATACGATTTTATGGGTTAATCGAATATCAGTAACGACAATTCGATTACAATATTGATTATCATAAGTCTGATAACTTTAAGGTCAAAGGTATGATATTTTAAAATTATTTATCTGTAATGTTAATGAGTTTTCTAATCTTCTTTTTTATTTTTATTTTTTAGATTCGTTTTTTATCATATATAAAGTCTGAATGATGATGCTACAATATGTTGACTTATGAAAATATTGATGTGAATTTATTATTCCTTTTATTGCATCAAGGAGTGTTTTACAACATCCGAATCTCTTGAATCGTTCATCTGACATTACTCCGGATATGTTAGTTCCTACTTTGAATGTTGATTCAATTGTATCTTCACGGGTTGTTCTGTTGGTGATGTTTCTTTAGGACATGAATCTTATTTAGGTATCTTTGGTTAACATCTTTTATCGGGTAGCGTTATGTGAACTTTGGGCATATTTTGCCTCATTTCATTTGGTTTTGTGGTTTCATCTACAATTATATGTGTATCTTCTATTGTATATGTAATGCGCATTCTACTCCGAACAAGTTTCAACGTGAAAAATCAACCTTCATCGGTTTGGTCTCAATTAATTTTTTATGTTGAAGGTACATTATTGGTTTATTTACGTGTTGTATAAGCCTTTTGTTGTTGGGTCAGATAATAAGTTGCCAGTCATACTTGGTGTCATTTCGTATAGTATGTAGTCTCTACAAATCTTAACAGGGAAGGTATTTAATTACATGTTTAATTAATATCAATTCTATGACTTTATTTCATAGGATAGTTAAATTTTTAAATGTTTACATGTTTTATAACATGGTTGTATTTCTTTGTTAATTTATAGATTGCTTATTTTTGTAAAATGTAGTTGTTGCTATTGTAATTTGGTTCATGATTTGTATTCAGGTATGCTGTTCATTGGGATGTATATTGTAGGTAGTTTTTGATGTATTGCTTATTTTCATATCAAGTTTTCTCTTATTGTCTTTAATTTTTCCTTAACGTTCTTAACTTTTTTTAGTTTATATGTCAACGTTGGGTTTAGAGTTTAGGTTTAGTCTTTAGGATTTTGGGTTTAGGGTTTAGATTTAGGATTTTTGGGTTTAGGTTGGGGTTTTGGGTTTAGATTTAGGGTTTGAGGTTTAGGTTTAGGTTTAGGGTTTAGATTCTAGGGTTTAGATTAAGGGTTGGGGTTTCGATTTAGGGTTTAGGGTTTAGGTCAGGGTTTAGGGTTTAGGTTTAGGGTTTAGGGTTAAGATTTTAGGGTTTACAGTTTAGGTTTGGGGTTTTGGGTTTAGATTTAGGGTTTAAGTTAGTGTTTAGGGTTTAGATTTAGGATTTAGGGTTTAGGTTAGGGTTTAGGGTTTAGATATAGGGTTTAGGTTTTATATTTTAGGGTTTAGAGTTTAGGTTTACGGTTTTGGGTTTGGGTTTAGAGTTTAGGTTTAGGGTTTTGGGTTTAGATTTAGGGTTTAGGGTTTAGGTTTATGGTTTAAAGTTTAGGCTTAGGGTATAAGGTTTTGGGTTTAGATTTAGGGTTTAGGTTAAGGTTTAGGGTTTAGATTTAGTTTAGGGTTTAGGGTTTATATTTTAGGGTTTAGAGTTTAAGTTTAGGGTTTTGGGTTTATATTTAGGGCTAGGGTTTAAGGTTTAGATTTAGGGTTTAGGGTTTAGATTTTGGGGTTTAGAGTTTAGGTTTAGGATTTAGGTTAGAGTTTAGGGTTTAGATTTTAGGGCTTAAGGGCAGATCAACATATTTTCAAGGTAAATAACTGAATTGTTTTATTCAGTTACAAAAGGTAATTTTTTTTACTATTAGTTAAGTTACAAAATGCTATCTTTGATGTGTCTTTCATGGGAAGCTTATAGATGAAAAGACAATTGCATCAATAGGTCCAAATATTGAAGTAGATAATGAGAATCATGCTAAAAAAAGAGGAACCTGTAAATTTAGAGATTTGGCCCATTCAAGGTTAATAAAGTTGAAAGCTCTGTGATAGAATATACTCGGATTATCTGCAAAGCAAAAAATCTATACGGAGTACTACTTATAGTGACACTAATTGCTCGTGGTTGGGTTGGTTTAGCTATATATATGTGATGGCCCGCCAAAATCCCTATTGAAGTAGCACATCATTCATCGGTCCCATTGCGAGGTTTGCCCTCTATATGATACGTTTTACAAACATTGCATTCATTTCAAAAGACGCGCTTTCTATATAAGAAAGTTTTTAAATCTGTATACATTTTTAAAGCATGTACATAAATGTTTTCGACCTGTGGTGATTTATACATATAGACAATCCCAATAAATGATAGTTCATAATAATACATCAGTTGACTAAACAGTCAAAATATAATACATATTAATGTTTGAATGCAAAGTTTCCTTGAAAAAATATGCCATATAAGACTCCATGCACATAGCAGTTAAACAGCGGAAGCTTCTTTAATACATGAGAATAAACATGCTTAAAAGTGTCAACCAAAAAGGTTGATGAGTTCATAGTTTTATCATAAACGATGAGTTTCAATAGTTTTAATAGACCACAAGATTTCAGTTTCATAAGTAACCATACTCTCGCAAGTGTATAAAAGGCATTCTATAAGTTGTAGGCACCCGGTAACAAGCCTTAACGTTCATGTTTTACCCTCTGAAGTACAACATATTAGGTGCATTTAAAATAACCTCGAAGTACTAAAGCATCCCATAGTCAGGATGGGGTTTGTCAGATCTAATATATCTATCTTTAGGATTCGCGCCTACCAGTCATACACCAGTAGTTATAGTTACCAAGCTAAAGGAATATTTCTGGTTTAAACCCACGTAGAAATAGTTTTAGTACTTGTGCCTATTTCGTAAAACAGTTATAAAATACGCATGTATTCTCAGCCCAATATGATGCACCTACAAAGATTTGTTCAATATTTTCGTATGGATAGAGTGATCAAGTCTATCCAGAAAACTATAAAAATTTGCATTTTGCTTATTCTAATGATAGTAATGAGCATGTTTAGCTAATGTGTTGTACTGCATATGTGAACATTTTGCCTTCCGTGCAGCGTTCTCCATTGTTTTGTTACTGCTCCATCATTTTGGATACTTTGAAGTACCCATTGACTTCACCCCTTCCAAATAACTGTCCTTGAGCTCTCCCTTTGAACATATCCCTTTCTGCTTCATAAATGATAGAGCGCTCTCTTGTTGGCCCAACATACTCAGAATGCACCACTACTATGCCATTGGGAGTAGGAAAGCGTATTTCTACATGTGGTGTAGAAGAAATAGCACCAAATTTTTGCAAAAACCTCCTCCCTAACAAAGTATTGAACCTCGATTTTCCGTCCAAAAGAGTAAAATCCACATTTTCTATGCGGAACAACGGGTATGTCCCCAGCATAACTTCCAACTTGACCTTCCCAACTGCTCTGACAGATGCTCCTGTTATTCCAGCAATTTTCATATCTGTGTTGCGTAACCTGTTTTTAATGCTGAACGGAAAACGTCGGAAACAATCCTAATGCAAAAGATCTGCTTCACTTCCAGTGTCGGTGTAGATTTTAGATATAAACTTGTTTGCAATTACTGCAGAGATTACAATAGGATCTTCTGAAAGTCGCCAGTTTGGAATTGTACGAAAAATGATTGGAGCATACATCCATGATTCTGTGCTGCGTTCTCTGTCCAACTCTTGCTCCTCTCCCTCATTCCAAATAACATTTATGCATCTTTATGGACTTTAATCCCTTTCATCCTTCCTTTCTTCCCTGCGATTCCAATCTCTCCGCCCACCGTGTCTCGACGTTTCCAGCCATGCAAAATGTTTGTTTGGATCATTTCTCCTGTACTGTTTTTCAGGAAGCAAATGATTTAGTTCACCAGCTTTGATCTTAGTAATGATTTCTCGCATCAAAGATATGTAGTTGTCTGTGTCATGACCATATGCTTCATAAAAATCACACCATCTATCACTCTTTGGGCCTTCTCATTCCTCCATAGGTGCTAGAGAATTAAAATTTTCCCTGAATGGTTCAGTGAACAGGATCTCTTTTGGTGTTTTTGTTAAAGCCATGATTAGTGGGTGCCTTTCTAATGGCTTGCGATTGTGATAGTAATCATTTGGGTGATTGTTGCCCCTCCAACCATGTTGCTGCCATTGATAACTGTTATCATATCCACGCTGACACCTGTCCGAATACCGTCGTCCATTTTGCTGCCTGTAGTTCCTTTCAATCCTCTGATGTCGCATTTCGCCAGCTCTCAAGTGTTTTTGCGCAACTACCAACGCCTGATGCAAAGTCTTTGGAACATCATAATGCAACGCATGAATTAGGCTTGAGAAACGACGCTGGTTAAGACAGAAAATGAAACCAGACACCAGCTGAGACTCTAATATATGACATTCAACAGTATAATGATTCATAAAATTTCTTAAAGATTCATTCTGATGCATGATTATTTCATGTGCATCTATGTGTGACAGTGTGCAGCTTCTCAAACTTTGATACTGCATAACAAACTTGGCCTTCAAGTCCAAAAAACTGGTGATGCTTATGGGCGGAAGACTTGTAAACCATTCCCTTGCCATCTTCTGCAACACCATGGGAAACATATGACATGCAACCTCATCTTCCCAATGTTGCAGCCTCATAACCCCTACAAACATAGTAAGGAAATCCTCTGGATCAGTTATGCCATCATAAACACTTATAGATGGTATTCCTAGGTTTCTTGGAAGTGGATAATTTGCTATGCGAGGGATGAAGCACTGAGTTGATTCTGCCATTGTTAGAGGTTTAGTAGCTTCATCTCCTGTGATTAGTGCAAAAAAGTTGTCCACCGACGCTGCACGGATGGCGGGCTGTGCTAACTTTTGTTTGTACTTTAGCGGCACTCTCTTTGTTAAAATTCCATCCAATAACTTTGCTGCCATTTCCTCAGATATAAGCGTTTGCTCTTCCTCTCCGTATCCCCACTCATTCTCCAAAAAGCCTTCATCATCATTCTCATGCTCTGAATCGTCAACTAAAGTATTCAATTAATTGAATAGTTTAACTGTTTAGAAACTGACTTCCCTTTGCTTGTATGCTTGGTGTTTGCATCAGATGTTCTTTTGAAAGAGATGTTATGCGTTCCCCGTCGTGCTTGCCACATTCGCCCCTTTGGGTTTTCCAACAATGTCTTCTTTAAACATGCTGGTGTTTCATTTACATGCTGTTCTGATACCTTAGCATTCACATGTTCTTCTTCTTTAACTGAAACTTCTTCTAAGGTGAATTGAGTGGGCGGTATGTTCTCAACAAAGGTTTCAGTGATTGGTTCAAGTGGTGTCCGTGTTGAAGTCATGTCGTTTGATTTTACGTTCTTAGTGTTCTTGTTGTTCTTTGAAACGGATGGTGTCATATGTTGGTACTATTTTTCGTCTAGCGGCTAAAAGGTACTAGAAAAATACTAGAACTGCCGAGCGTGGAGAGATTTGTTGCCGACTGATGTTTGTCCTCGGGATAAGATCCCTGCAGACTCAGAACACCAACAAGATCTCCGTGGGGTGGCCTTATCAGTCTTGGGACTAAACTGTAAGTTGGTCGGTATAGCGTGTTGTTGCTAATTGGTGAAGTTCAAGAGTGAGAAACTACTGTGTGAGAGAGAAAGTGTACTCTCTGCCACAAGTGACTAAACTCTGAAATCTGGTGACCCAGGGGGTCTATATATAGGTGCAGATCATCTGGATTTTTCAGAAACACTTTTCAGATGCTGATTAACTTTATTATGCGAACTATCCGCAATCAACTTCGACTTGGGCTGACGTGGCTGTGTGTCGCTCATGCGCCTATTCAAGGGCTTAAGAATAGAAGCTGCCTACAGGGCTTACACATGACGTTAGGCGGCCTGGCTGAGCGTTGGACGGCTGTTAACAGAAAAAAAATATTGTTGTCTTTTATGCACTTCAAGCCTTTCTGTTGTGTAAAAACAATGATTTTATGCATGTATTCCCTAGGATACACCGCACAAAAAATGAGCTGTTAAATCACTCAAGTTTGGATTCACCCCTATCCATTACATGATCTGTAACAAACATCTTAATAAGAACTTTTAGGAACTGAGGAACAGCCACAACAACATCTTCCATCTCATATCTTTTACCACACACTGAATTTGATCCCAAAAGTGGAACATATTCTAACTCGAAAACACCCCTTACTACATTCATATGAGTCTTATAAGAAATTGCCATTACAGATGCTTTCAATGTACCGTCTTTTGTGCCTTCGGTTGTGGCGTACAAAATAATAACTTCAACAACTATTTGCTATTGTTTATACCCTCGATAGCCACCATAGATGCTTAAGACTACTGAACTTGTCTTCACGACTAATAAGTCACTATTAGTCTCA
This sequence comes from Rutidosis leptorrhynchoides, assembly GCF_046630445.1. Classification (NCBI taxonomy): domain Eukaryota; kingdom Viridiplantae; phylum Streptophyta; class Magnoliopsida; order Asterales; family Asteraceae; genus Rutidosis; species Rutidosis leptorrhynchoides. The sequence continues at coordinate 286,272,004 of NC_092333.1, forward strand.
ATCTGTTCGTATGCTTTCAATGTACCGTCTTTTGTGCCTTCGGTTGTGGCATACAAAATAATAACTTCAACAACTATTTGCTATTGTTTATACCCTCGATAGCCACCATAGATGCTTAAGACTACTGAACTTGTCTTCACGACTAATAAGTCACTATTAGTCTCAATCTGTTCCTCACCAACTGACATATTTTCATCCAAATCCCTTTCTTGAATCATAATATCAGTACCAACAACTCCATCTCGCATTACTAAAAGTAAATGAAACCGCATCATCTCTTCCATCTAAACCCTCTTTTCTAATACCGATACTACTAATCAAAAGTCAACATACCCTTGGATTTTACACAAGTTCTCTAATCATGATGATTGATTTATGCATCACAATCCACTAAAACACTATGCGGCTGCATTTCTTTTGATGGTGAGATCGAGGTTGAATCTTTATGACAAATAACCAAAATACAATAACCTATAAATAAAGATTTAGTCAATAGATCCCACCGAATTTATATGAATAATCTATGCTATTCTCACTACTAGAAAATCTGGAATTGGCTACGGATTTGCGACGGTCAAAAATTCCGTCCCTAAGTACCGACGGATTTTTGACGAGTTTCCAACGAACCCACATTTGCGACGGTTTAGCGACGGATTAACTACGGTAACTCATCCGTCAGTAATCTGTCCCTAAATATAAGTTTTGCGACGGATTACCAACGGATTAGCTACGTCCATAAATCCGTCCGTAATCCGTCCCTAAATATAATGCTTTTCGATGAATTACCAACGGATTTGCTTCGTCCATAAATTCGTCCCTAATGAAATGTCCCGTTCTTATTGATTAAAAATGTTCCATATTAATTGATTTCGTTGCGAGGTTTTGACCTCTATATGAAACGTTTTTCAAAGACTGCATTCATTTTTAAAATAAACCATAACCTTTATTTCATAAATAAAGGTTTAAAAAGCTTTACGTAGATTATCAAATAATGATAATCTAAAATATCCTGTTTACACACGACCATTACATAATGGTTTACAATACAAATATGTTACATCGAAATCAGTTTCTTGAATGCAGTTTTTACACAATATCATACAAACATGGACTCCAAATCTTGTCCTTATTTTAGTATGCAACAGCGGAAGCTCTTAGTATTCACCTGAGAATAAACATGCTTTAAACGTCAACAAAAATGTTGGTGAGTTATAGGTTTAACCTATATATATCAAATCGTAACAATAGACCACAAGATTTCATATTTCAATACACATCCCATACATAGAGATAAAAATCATTCATATGGTGAACACCTGGTAACCAACATTAACAAGATGCATATATAAGAATATCCCCATCATTCCGGGACACTCTTCGGATATGATATAAATTTCGAAGTACTAAAGCATCCGGTACTTTGGATGGGGTTTGTTAGGCCCAATAGATCTATCTTTAGGATTCGCGTCAATTAGGGTGTCTGTTCCCTAATTCTTAGATTACCAGACTTAATAAAAAGGGGCATATTCGATTTCGATAATTCAACCATAGAATGTAGTTTCACGTACTTGTGTCTATTTTGTAAATCATTTATAAAACCTGCATGTATTCTCATCCCAAAAATATTAGATTTTAAAAGTGGGACTATAACTCACTTTCACAGATTTTTACTTCGTCGGGAAGTAAGACTTGGCCACTGGTTGATTCACGAACCTATAACAATATATACATATATATCAAAGTATGTTCAAAATATATTTACAACACTTTTAATATATTTTGATGTTTTAAGTTTATTAAGTCAGCTGTCCTCGTTAGTAACCTACAACTAGTTGTCCATAGTTAGATGTACAGAAATAAATCGATAAATATTATCTTGAATCAATCCACGACCCAGTGTATACGTATCTCAGTATTGATCACAACTCAAACTATATATATTTTGGAATAAACCTCAACCCTGTATAGCTAACTCCAACATTCACATATAGAGTGTCTATGGTTGTTCTGAAATATATACAGATGTGTCGACATGATAGGTCGAAACATTGTATACGTGTCTATGGTATCTCAAGATTACATAATATACAATACAGGTTGATTAAGTTATGGTTGGAATAGATTTGTTACCAATTTTCACGTAGCTAAAATGAGAAAAATTATCCAATCTTGTTTTACCCATAACTTCTTCATTTTAAATCCGTTTTGAGTGAATCAAATTGCTATGGTTTCATATTGAACTCTATTTTATGAATCTAAACAGAAAAAGTATAGGTTTATAGTCAGAAAAATAAGTTACAAGTCATTTTTGTAAAGGTAGTCATTTCAGTCGAAAGAACGACGTCTAGATGACCATTTTAGAAAACATACTTCCACTTTGAGTTTAACCATAATTTTTGGATATAGTTTCATGTTCATAATAAAAATCATTTTCCTAAAATAACAACTTTTAAATCAAAGTTTATCATAGTTTTTAATTAACTAACCCAAAACAGCCCGCGGTGTTACTACGACGGCGTAAATCCGGTTTTACGGTGTTTTTCGTGTTTCCAGGTTTTAAATCATTAAGTTAGCATATTATATAGATATAGAACATGTGTTTAGTTGATTTTAAAAGTCAAGTTAGAAGGATTAACTTTTATTTGTGAACAAGTTTAGAATTAACTAAACTATGTTCTAGTGATTACAAGTTTAAACCTTCGAATAAGATAGCTTTATATGTATGAATCGAATGATGTTATGAACATCATTACTAACTCAAGTTCCTTGGATAAACCTACTGGAAATGTGAAAAATATATCTAGCTTCAAAGGATCCTTGGATGGCTTGAACGTTCTTGAAGCAGAATCATGACACGAAAACAATTTCAAGTAAGATTTCCACTCGAAATAAGATTGTTATAGTTATAGAAATTGAATTAAAGTTTGAATATGATTATTACCTTGTATTAGAAAGATAACCTACTGTAAGTAACAAAGGTTTCTTGATCTTGGATGATTACTTGGAATGGATTTAGAAAACTTGGAAGTAAACTTGCAATCTTGGAAGTATTCTTGATTTTATGAAACTAGAACTTTTGGAATTTATGAAGAACACTTAGAACTTGAAGATAGAACTTGAGAGAGATCAATTAGATGAAGAAAATTGAAGAATGAAAGTGTTTGTAGGTGTTTTTGGTCGTTGGTGTATGGATTAGATATAAAGGATATGTAATTTTGTATTCACGTAAATAAGTCATGAATGATTACTCATATTTTTGTAATTTTATGAGATGGTTCCCACATGTGTTAGGTGACTCACATGGGCTGCTAAGAGCTGATCATTGGAGTGTATATACCAATAGTACATACATCTAAAAGCTGTGTATTGTACGAGTACGAATACAGGTGCATACGAGTAGAATTGTTGATGAAACTGAACGAGGATGTAACTGTAAGCATTTTTGTTAAGTAGAAGTATTTTGATAAGTGTCTTGAAGTCTTTCAAAAGTTTATAAATACATATTAAAACACTACATGTATATACATTTTAACTGAGTCGTTAAGTCATCGTTAGTCGTTACATGTAAATGTTGTTTTGAAACCTTTAGGTTAACGATCTTGTTGAATGTTGTTAACCCATTGTTTATTATAACAAATGTGATGTTAAATTGTTATATTATCATGATATTATGATATATAATGTATCTTAGTATGATATATATACAGTTAAATGTCGTTACAAAGATAATCGTTACATATATGTCTCGTTTCGAAATCATTAAGTTAGTAGTCTTATTTTTACATATGTATTTCATTGTTAATACACTTAATAATATATTTACTTATCATTTAACATAATTAACCAAGTGTATCAATATCTTAATATGATTCATATGTACCTAGTAAGACGTTGTTATAACGATAATCGTTATATATATCGTTTTCGAGTTTCTTAAATTAATAGTCTCATTTTTATGTATATAACTCATTGTTAAAATACCTAATGAGATACATACTTATAATAAAATCATGTTAACTATATATATAACCATATATATGTCATCGCATAGTTTTTTTACAAGTTTTAACGTTCGTGAATCACCGGTCAACATGGGTGGTCAATTGTCTATATGAAACCTATTTCAATTAATCAAGTCTTAACAAGTTTGATTGCTTAACATGTTGGAAACACTTAATCATGTAAATAACAATTTCATTTAATATATATATAAACATGGAAAATTTCGGGTTGTTGAAGTAGACCTGATGGTTTCTGATGCTTAGCTTTGACCTTAGAACACGTCAAACATTCTCCTACGTATTTAGCAACATCAGATTTCATACCTGGCCACCAAAAATGTTTCTTGAGATCCTTGTACATCTTCCCCGTTTCAGGATGTATTGAGTATCTGGTTTTATGAGCTTCTCTAAGTACCATTTCTCTCATATCTCCAAATTTTGGTACCCAAATCCTTTCAGCCCTATACCGGGTTCCGTCTTCCCGAATATTAAGATGATTCTCCAATCCTTTGGGTATTTCATCCTTTAAATTTCCCTCTTTTAAAAATCCTTGTTGCGCCTCCTTTATTTGAGTAGTAAGGTTATTGTGAATCATTATATTCATAGATTTTACTCGAATGGGTTCTCTGTCCTTCCTGCTCAAGGCGTCGGCTACCACATTTGCCTTCCCCGGGTGGTAACGAATTTCAAAGTTGTAATCATTCAATAATTCAATCCACCTACGCTGCCTCATATTTAGTTGTTTCTGATTAAATATGTGTTGAAGACTTTTGTGGTCGGTATATATAATACTTTTGACCCCATATAAGTAGTGCCTCCAAGTCTTTAATGCAAAAATAACCGCGCCTAATTCCAAATCATGCGTCGTATAATTTTGTTCGTGAATCTTCAATTGTCTAGACGCATAAGCAATCACCTTTGTTCGTTGCATTAATACACAACCGAGACCTTGCTTTGATGCGTCACAATAAATCACAAAATCATCATTCCCTTCAGGCAATGACAATATAGGTGCCGTAGTTAGCTTTTTCTTCAATAATTGAAACGCCTTCTCTTGTTCATCCTTCCATTCAAATTTCTTCCCTTTATGCGTTAATGCAGTCAAGGGTTTTGCTATTTTGGAGAAATCTTGGATGAATCTTCTGTAGTAACCAGCCAATCCTAAAAATTGACGTATATGCTTCGGAGTTTTTGGGGTTTCCCACTTTTCAACGGTTTCGATCTTTGCCGGGTCCACCTGGATACCTTCTTTGTTCACTATGTGACCGGGGAATTGAACTTCTTCCAACCAAAATGCACACTTTGAAAACTTAGCGTACAGTTTTTCTTTCCTCAATACTTCTAGCACTTTTCTCAAATGTTCTTCGTGCTCTTGATCATTCTTTGAGTAAATAAGTATGTCATCGATGAAAACAATGACAAACTTGTCAAGATATGGCCCACACACTCGGTTCATAAGGTCCATGAACACAGCTGGTGCGTTAGTCAATCCAAGCGGCATAACCATAAATTCGTAATGACCATAACGCGTCCTAAAAGCAGTTTTTGTAATATCATCCTCCTTTACTCGCATTTGATGATATCCAGAACGTAAATCGATCTTCGAATAAACCGACGAGCCTTGTAGTTGATCAAATAAGTCGTCAATTCTCGGCAGTGGATAACGGTTTTTGATGGTAAGTTTGTTCAACTCTCTGTAGTCAATACACAACCTAAATGTACCATCCTTCTTCTTGATAAACAAAACAGGAGCTCCCCATGGTGATGTGCTTGGTCGAATGAAACCACATTCTAATAGTTCTTGCAGTTGGCTTTGCAGTTCTTTCATCTCGCTGGGTGCGAGTCTATAAGGAGCACGAGCTATTGGTGCAGCTCCTGGTACAAGATCTATTTGAAATTCAATAGATCGATGTGGAGGTAGTCCCGGTAATTCTTTCGGAAATACATCGGGAAATTCTTTTGTGACGGGAACATCATTGATGCTCTTTTCTTCAGTTTGTACTTTCTCGACGTGTGCTAGAACAGCATAGCAACCTTTTCTTATTAGTTTTTGTGCCTTCAAATTACTAATAATATGTAGCTTCATGTTGCCCTTTTCTCCGTACACCATTAAGGGTTCTCCTTCTTCTCGTACAATGCGAATTGCATTTTTATAACATCCGATCTCTGCTTTCACCTTCTTCAGCCAGTCCATGTCAACTATTACATCAAAACTCCCTAACTCTACTGGTATCAAATCAATCTTAAATATTTCGCTACCTAGTTTAATTTCTCGATTCCGGCATATATTATCTGCTGAAATTAATTTACCGTTTGCTAATTCGAGTAAAAATTTACTATCCAATGGCATCAATGGACAACTTAATTTAGCACAAAAATCTCTACTCATATAGCTTCTATCCGCACCCGAATCAAATAAAACGTAAGCAGATTTATTGTCAATAAGAAACATACCCGTAACAAGCTCCGGGTCTTCCTGTGCCTCTGCCGCATTAATATTGAAAATCTTCCGCGGCCTTGTCCATTCGTGTTCTCCTGGTTCGGGCAATTTCTAATAATGTGGCCAGGTTTTCCACATTTATAACAAACTACATTGGCATAACTTGCTCCGACACTACTTGCTCCGCCATTACTCGTTCCGACACCATTTGTTCCTTTCGTTCTGTTAACCCCTGGTCCGTAGACCTCACACTTCGCCGCGCTATGACCATTTCTTTTACACTTGTTGCAAAATTTAGTGCAGAACCCCGAGTGATACTTTTCACACCTTTGGCATAGCTGCTTCTGATTGTTGTTGTTGTTGCGGTTGTTATTGTTGTTGGGATGATTGTTGTAGTTGCTGTTGTTGTTGTTGTTGTTGTTGTTGTTGTTGTTGTTGTTGTTGTTGTTGTTGTTGTTGTTGTTGTTGTTGTTGTTGTTGTTGTTGTTGTTGTTGTTGTTGTTGTTGTTGTTGTTGTTGTTGTTGTTGTTGTTGTTGTTGTTGTTGTTGTTGTTGTTGTTGTTGTTGTTGTTGTTGTTGTTGTTGTTGTTGTTGTTGTTGTTGTTGTTGTTGTTGTTGTTGTTGTTGTTGTTGTTGTTGTTGTTGTTGTTATTGTTGTTGTTGTTGGGCCGTTTGTTGTAGTTGCGATTGATGTTGCGATTGTTGGGATAGTTGTTGCGATTATTGTTGTAATTGCTGTTGTTGTTGTATTGGTTATTCTTATCACCGTTTTCCTCCCACTTTCTTTTGACTTGCTTCACATTGGCCTCTTTAGCCGTCTGTTCTTTAATTCTTTCTTCAATCTGGTTCACTAGTTTGTGAGCCATTCTACATGCCTGTTGTATGGAGGCGGGCTCGTGTGAACTTATATCTTCTTGGATTCTTTCCGGTAATCCTTTCACTAACGCGTCGATCTTCTCTTCCTCATCTTCGAATGCTCCCGGACACAATAGGCACAATTCTGTGAATCGTCTTTCGTACGTGGTAATATCAAATCCTTGGGTTCGTAACCCTCTAAGTTCTGTCTTGAGCTTATTGACCTCAGTTCTGGGATGGTACTTCTCGTTCATCAAGTGCTTGAATGCTGACCACGGTAGTGCGTACCCATCATCTTGTCCCACTTGCTCTAGATAGGTATTCCACCATGTTAACGCAGAACCTGTGAAGGTATGCGTAGCGTACTTCACTTTGTCCTCTTCAGTACACTTACTTATGGCAAACACCGATTCGACCTTCTCGATTCACCGTTTCAATCCGATCGGTCCTTCGGTTCCATCAAATACCAAAGGTTTGCAGGCAGTGAATTCTTTGTAGGTGTATCCTACACGATTTCCTGTACTGCTAGATCCAAGGTTATTGTTGGTATGTAGCGCAGCCTGTACTGCGGCTATGTTTGAAGCTAGAAAAGTACGGAATTCCTCTTCATTCATATTCACGGTGTGTCGAGTAGTCGGTGCCATTTCCTTTAAAATAGTCAAATGGAACAAGTTAATCGTACAAAATATTAAGAGTAGTTAATAGTATTTCGTAGCATAATATGAACTCATTTATAAAAGCTTTTTCTTCATATTAGCGTTTTATAAGTTTAAATTCGGGTAGTACCTACCCGTTAAGTTCATACTTAGTAGCTAATATACAATTCAACTACTACAATTCTATATGAAAAACTGATTATAATAATATTTCGCGTTCAAACTTTTATACAATATTTTACAAACTTACAATACCGCTTATTTTACATAAAGCATGAAATATAGCACACAATAACTTTCATACAAGATAGTTGTGAAGATAATTCTAGCTAGTACACAAGTCGTTCAGCAAAGGCAATAAAGACACGTAATTCATACGTCCAGAAACAAGTCATGCATTCTGGTTTTACTAGGACTACTTCCCATCCTTGGTCTTGTGGAACATAACCGTTATGGCCGTTGATAAGACAGCGTGTTGTAACGTCGTCAAAGGGACGAGGGTTACGTAATGACCAACAGTCTCGTAATAACCTAAAAACCTCATTTCTTACCACAATTACCGACTCCGTCACTTGTGGGAACGTTTTGTTTAATAGTTGTAGCCCGATGTTCTTTTTCTCACTTTGGTGAGAAGCGGACATTACTAACCCGTAAGCATAGCATGCTTCTTTATGTTGCATGTTAGCCGCTTTTTCTAAATCATGAAGTCCTATATTCGGATACATTGAGTCAAAATAATTTCTTAACCCGTTGCGTAAAATAGCATTTGGGTTCCCCGCAATATATGCGTCAAAGTAAACACATCGTAGCTTATGGGTTTCCCAATGTGATATCTCCCATCTTTCAAACGAAAGTCTCTTATAAACTAAGACATTCTTGGAACGTTCTTCGAATGTCTTACAAACTGATTTCGCCGTAAATAGTTGTGCTGAAGAATTCTGACCGACTCTAGACAAGATTTCATCAATCATGTCTCCGGGTAGGTCTCTTAAAATATTGGGTTGTCTATCCATTTTTGTGTTTTTATACTGTAAAATAGACAAGAGTTAGATTCATAAAAAAAAATACTTATTAATACAAGCAATTTTTACATATATCATAAAGCATAAGCACACTATATTACATATATTACACCACACGAATACAACTATCTTATTCCGACTCGCTCATTTCTTCTTCTTCGGTTTTGGTTCGTTTTGCCAAGTTTCTAGGGATATATGATGTTCCCCTAATACGAGCTGTCGTTTTTCACAACGGTTTAGAAAAACCTGGTGGTTTAGAGGTTCCCGGGTCATTGTTACAACTTAAGGGCTTCGGGGGTTGACGATACATATAAAGTTCATCGGGGTTGGAATTAGATTTCTCTATTTTTATGCCCTTTCCCTTATTATTTTCTTTTACCTTTTTAAATTCAGTTGGGGTAATTTCTATAACATCATCGTAATTCTCGTCGGAATCCGATTCATCGGAGAATTGGTAATCCTCCCAATATTTTGCTTCCTTGGCGGAAACACCATTGACCATAATTAACCTTGGTCGGTTGGTTGAGGATTTTCTTTTACTTAACCGTTTTATTATTTCCCCCACCGGTTCTATTTCCTCCTCCGGTTCCTCCTCTTCCGGTTCTGATTCTTCTTCCGGTTCTGATTCTTCTTCCGGTTCTTCTTCGGGAACTTGTGAATCAGTCCAATATATATTCAACTCTTCGTTATTATTAGGTGAGTCAATGGGATTTGTGCTAGAGGTAGAAATCTATCACACAATATCAAACATGTTAAGAGATTAATATATCACATAATATATACATGTTAATAATATATAGTTTCCAACAAAAATGTTAAGCAATCATTTTTTAAAGAAAACACGGTCGAAGTCCAGACTCACTAATGCATCCTAACAAACTCGATAAGACACACTAATGCAAATTTTCTGGTTCTCTAAGACCAACGCTCGGATACCAACTGAAATGTTCCGTTCTTATTGATTAAAAACGTTCCATATTAATTGATTTCGTTGCGAGATATTGACCTCTATATGAGACGTTTTTCAAATACTGCATTCATTTTTAAAACAAACCATAACCTTTATTTCATAAATAAAGGTTTAAAAAGCTTTACGTAGGTTATCAAATAATGATAATCTAAAATATCCTGTTTACACACGACCATTACATAATGGTTTACAATACAAATATGTTACATCGAAATCAGTTTCTTGAATGCAGTTTTTACACAATATCATACAAACATGGACTCCAAATCTTGTCCTTATTTTAGTATGCAACAGCGGAAGCTCTTAGTATTCACCTGAGAATAAACATGCTTTAAACGTCAACAAAAATATTGGTGAGTTATAGGTTTAACATATATATATCAAATCGTAACAATAGACCACAAGATTTCATATTTCAATACACATCCCATACATAGAGATAAAAATCATTCATATGGTAAACACCTGGTAACCGACATTAACAAGATGCATATATAAGAATATCCCCATCATTCCGGGACACCCTTCGGATATGATATAAATTTCGAAGTACTAAAGCATCCGGTACTTTGGATGGGGTTTGTTAGGCCCAATAGATCTATCTTTAGGATTCGCGTCAATTAGGGTGTCTGTTCCCTAATTCTTAGATTACCAGACTTAATAAAAAGGGGCATATTCGATTTTGATAATTCAACCATAGAATGTAGTTTCACGTACTTGTGTCTATTTTGTAAATCATTTATAAAACCTGCATGTATTCTCATCCCAAAAATATTAGATTTTAAAAGTGGGACTATAACTCACTTTCACAGATTTTTACTTCGTCGGAAAGTAAGACTTGGCCACTGGTTGATTCACGAATCTATAACAATATATACATATATATCAAAGTATGTTCAAAATATATTTACAACACTTTTAATATATTTTGATGTTTTAAGTTTATTAAGTCAGCTGTCCTCGTTAGTAACCTACAACTAGTTGTCCACAGTTAGATGTACAGAAATAAATCGATAAATATTATCTTGAATCAATCCACGACCCAGTGTATACGTATCTCAGTATTGATCACAACTCAAAATATATATATTTTGGAATCAACCTCAACCCTGTATAGCTAACTCCAACATTCACATATAGAGTGTCTATGGTTGTTCCGAAATATATATAGATGTGTCGTCATGATAGGTCGAAACATTGTATACGTATCTATGGTATCTCAAGATTACATAATATACAATACAAGTTGATTAAGTTATGGTTGGAATAGATTTGTTATCAATTTTCACGTAGCTAAAATGAGAAAAATTATCCAATCTTGTTTTACCCATAACTTCTTCATTTTAAATCCGTTTTAAGTGAATCAAATTGCTATGGTTTCATATTGAACTATATTTTATGAATCTAAACAGAAAAAGTATAGGTTTATAGTCGGAAAAATAAGTTACAAGTCATTTTTGTAAAGGTAGTCATTTCAGTCGAAAGAACGACGTCTAGATGACCATTTTAGAAAACATACTTCCACTTTGAGTTTAACCATAATTTTTGGATATAGTTTCATGTTCATAATAAAAATCATTTTCCCAGAATAACAACTTTTAAATCAAAGTTTATCATAGTTTTTAATTAACTAACCCAAAACAGCCCGCAGATTAACTTTTATTTGCGAACAAGTTTAGAATTAACTAAACTATGTTCTAGTGATTACAAGTTTAAACCTTCGAATAAGATAGCTTTATATGTATGAATCGAATGATGTTATGAACATCATTACTACCTCAAGTTCCTTGGATAAACCTACTGAAAATGAGAAAAATAGATCTAGCTTCAAAGGATCCTTGGATGGCTTGAAAGTTCTTGAAGCAGAATCATGACACGAAAACAATTTCAAGTAAGATTTCCACTCGAAATAAGATTGTTATAGTTATAGAAATTGAATTAAAGTTTGAATATGATTATTACCTTGTATTAGAAAGATAACCTACTATAATTAACAAAGGTTTCTTGATCTTGGATGATTACATGGAATGGATTTAGAAAACTTGGAAGTAAACTTGCAATCTTGGAAGTATTCTTGATTTTATGAAACTAGAACTTTTGGAATTTATGAAGAACACTTAGAACTTGAAGATAGAACTTGAGAGAGATCAATTAGATGAAGAAAATGGAAGAATGAAAGTGTTTTTAGGTGTTTTTGATCGTTGGTGTATGGATTAGATATAAAGGATATGTAATTTTGTTTTCATGTAAATACGTCATGAATGATTACTCATATTTTTGTAATTTTATGAGATATTTCATGCTAGTTGCCAAATGATGGTTCCCACATGTGTTAACTGACTCAAATGGGCTGCTAAGAGCTGATCATTGGAGTGTATATACCAATAGTACATACATCTAAAAGCTGTGTATTGTACGAGTACGAATACGGGTGCATACGAGTAGAATTGTTGATGAATCTGAACGAGGATGTAATTGTAAGCATTTTTGTTAAGTAGAAGTATTTTGATAAGTGTCTTGAAGTCTTTCAAAAGTGTATGAATACATATTAAAACACTACATGTATATACATTTTAACTGAGTCGTTAAGTCATCGTTAGTCGTTACATGTAAATGTTGTTTTGAAACCTTTAGGTTAACGATCTTGTTGAATGTTGTTAACCCATTGTTTATTATAACAAATGAGATGTTAAATTGTTATATTATCATGATATTATGATATATAATATATCTTAGTATGATATATATACAGTTAAATGTCGTTACAACGATAATCGTTACATATATGTCTCGTTTCGAAATCATTAAGTTAGTAGTCTTATTTTTACATATGTATTTCATTGTTAAAACACTTAATAATATATTTACTTATCATTTAACATAATTAACCAAGTGTATCAATATCTTAATATGATTCATATGTACCTAGTAAGATGTTGTTATAACGATAATCGTTATATATATCGTTTTCGAGTTTCTTAAATTAATAGTCTCATTTTTATGTATATAACTCATTGTTAAAATACCTAATGAGATACATACTTATAATAAAATCATGTTAACTATATATATAACCATATATATGTCATCGTATAGTTTTTACAAGTTTTAACGTTCGTGAATCACCGGTCAACATGGGTGGTCAATTGTCTGTATGATACCTATTTCAATTAATCAAGTCTTAACAAGTTTGATTGCTTAACATGTTGGAAACACTTAATCATGTAAATAACAATTTCATTTAATATATATATAAACATGGAAAATTTCGGGTCACTACACCTAATCCGTCGGTAAAATCATAATATTAAGGACGGATTAGGGACAAATATTTTTTTTTAATTAAGGTTTTATCGATTTTACGAACACGAATGAACACATATAAGTACTAAAATGTCTTGAAATACACTTATACTATCAAATATATCATATATACATCAATACATGATACGTTTGTCGCATCTATTCCTTCGATCTTGTGTTTTTGATATAGGTTCCATAATCGTTGTTAGTGAATATATGTATACCCGTACGGGTGTTTGCATTTATAAGCTAATTAGTAATTTTAAAAATGTTTGTTAACTAATATAGATGCATTTAGGAATAAGTGTCTACGCGTTTTCGTCTAAATCGTAATTTTAAAAAATATATAAATATTAGGCCATCCCTAATCCTTCGGTAAATCAGAATATTAGGGACGGATTTGGGACGAACATTTTTTATAATTGATATTTTATCGAGTTTACGAGTACGAATGAACATGTATAAGTACCAAAATGTCTTAGGATACACTTGTACTATCAGATATAACATATATACATAAATACATTATATGTTTGTTAGATGTATACATTCGATCTAGTATTTTTATATATAGGTTACATAATCGTTGTTATCGACTATATGTATACCCGAACAAGTGTTTGCATTTATAGGCTAACTAGTATTTTTTAAAATGTTTGTTAGCAAATATAAATGCATTTAGGAACGAGCGTCTATGCGTTTTCGTATAAATCCTTATTTTAAAAAATATATAAATATAGGGACGGATATTTTTTCATAATTGTTACTTTTTCGTGTTTACGAGCATGAATGAACACATATAAGTACCAAAATGTCTTAGAATACACTTATACTATCAAATATAACATATACACATCAATATATTACACGTTTGTCTAAATGAAACTTTTTTTTTCATTTGTTGCACCGAATAGATTGATCTCACTGATATTGTTGCATCTTGCTTGACTGCGTTTCCTTTTTCGTAACGTTTTTTTTTTTCTTTTTACGTCGTGGCGTTTGCTTTGCCTAAGGATTGAGCAGGACTTGGGCAGAGAACTTTGTCAACAATAACAATCTTCATCAAAATAAGATTTTTGACTATATTCTTTTTTTTTCGGGGTTTGGAACCTAGTCAAGTTAGGCGGCTCAGCCCCACGCCGATTATTGTTGATTATTATTGGTAAACAAGAATTAAGAATAACATAAAAGAAAAAAAATTTAAAAACAAAACAAAAAATAAAAAATTATAACCAAAAGAACACGGCCTTGAGCAGTAGGCAATATTTGAGAAGGTGCATGGTTTTTTTTTTTTGGTATATAGATAACTGATGCTTGCAAACACTAGCGGAAGATATAAATAAAAATAAGGATGTTGTGACGGTGATAGATGTTAAGGCCAAGAGTATTAATTGAAAGAAATTGTTTATGTTTATGGGGAATTCTATTGTCTAACACTCTTGTAATCAGGCGGGCTTTTTCCCACCATTTCCCCAAATTTTTATACGGAGTACGATTAATATATTTGTTGAAAATTTGAGACCACACCCATTTCCCCAAATATCATTTTCTACTAAACCCATTTCTCCTCACTCACAGAATCACACTCGCACGAACTACTCACCTGATCCCTATCGTCTTGTATCTTCAATTAAGGTTTGTATTCGATTCTTTTTCGTTCTTGAAATATATAGATGTATGTATATAACTATCATTTCTTTTGTTAATTTGTTTATGGTATGGAAATTGTAAAATTAGGGTTTTTTTTAATTATTTATCGAGATAATTTTCTTTGAGTATTGTTTCTGTTCTAATTAGTTTGAGAAATTGGATCTGTAATAATTTTGATTAGTCGTTTGAAGTTTAGTATTCCTCGTGATATTTTTACAGATATCCTCTTTCACACTGATATTAATTGTTAGTCTAATTTGTACACGAACAATGAATTCGTGTTTGATTAAGTACATGGAAGATTGAAGCGGCTATGTATATGAATAATACGAACAGTGAAGATGAATTTAGAATGCTTACATCACAACTTTCTTTAATTAGTTTAAAAATTAGAATTCACAGTATGTTCGTGAAAGCGTTTTGGCCATGGAGGTCGAGAGATTTGAGATAAACATGCATGACTACTCAAGTTGAATTGGCCTATGTATTCATTGTGATAATTAGTTTGCTCACAAATTTCTATAATTCTATAACAGTAGCTTTGCTTTAGTGATATAAATTTGATGTGGTCTAGTTTTCTTTATTATGTTAACTGAGTATGTATAAATTGCTATGGTACTGTTTATTGTGAGTATGTATGTATAAAATGCTATGGTACCCATTATTTTCTTTTTCGTTACTAGAGTAGTTATTTAAACATTCTCTTATTGTGGATTTTAAGTGCAAGTTTCTGTATATGCAGTGAAAGTTTATGTATTTGCAACAATTTAGATTGTTTGAAACTGACTTTTGATTATTATTTTATTTTTAGTTTCCTGGTATTTAAAACATGGTTGGACGCAGCTCAGCTGGGCGAAGTGGTAGCCAAACAAGTCGAGTTAGAGGTGGTCGTAGGCGTGGGCGCGGGCTCAGTTCTAGAGGTAGAGGTAATGTATCTCGATATATATCTTATGATGATGATATCGAAGATGAGCATATGGACCAGAATGATGGCCTCAATGGAACTAATGTTCCGGAGATTGGATCACCTTCATCTCAAGCACAACCATGTTCAGATGCACCGTCTTCTCAAGCAGAACTAGGTTCAAATGCACCTGACAATAATATAAACAATCAAAATAAGCTGTGGATTTCGGTTACCCTCGACAAGTCACGGTAAGTATTATATATGTTATTTGTATTTGTATCTTGACAATGTTATAGTTTAATGCTAATCGTCAGTTTTTTTTTTAATTGTGTAGTTTTACTACAGGTAACGGTAAAGCTGATAATAGTCGAATTACTCGCGCAATCACTTCAATTCTGATTAACTATTACTGTGGAGATTGGCCAACATGGACAAGTATCCCCATTGATGTTAAAACTAGGATGTTTGGAAGTTTTAAGGTTGCTATTAACATGGTCTTATCGACCAGTTAATAAAATTTAATATATATACATATATATATATATATATATATATATATATATATATATATATATATATATATATATATATATATATATATATATATATATATTATAATATTATAATATACTAATCATAATATAAATATGTTATATGTTATGAACCTGTATACTTAAGTTAATATGTGCTATTTTCAGTCTAAGTATTGATGGGATCCGGCAGTGGAAGAGTTTGTTCATGACATATTTAATGCGGCTATTGCGAGAAGATTGTCAGATCATTTAAGTTCCGCTCGCGAGTCAGCATACGCGCAGGCTGAAGCTGCAGGAAACCCAGCTACAGATGATGATTTATCTCCCATCCTCCTTTATAATCCAACATGGATGAGGCAAGAACACTGGAAGAAACTTGTCGCGGATCATTGGAATAAATCTGAATGGCTACAGAAAGCAACGGCGAACAAAGCAAATAGGGCTAAATTTGTAGCTGGCCACCATTGTACAGGCTCTGCCGGTCTTATTTCATTTCGAGAGCGACGTGTAAGATATTTGAAGTTATTTTGTTAAATTTATAACCTTGCTTAAATTCTAAAAACTTTTAATATAACATTTGTAGGAAGAAAAACGGGGCTGCCCCCTAACGTCTTTATATTTTCTAATTGCATCACATACCAAAAAAGAAATGAGAGTTGAGGGGGAGGGTAGTTGTTCATCCGATGTCTTGGTCGATGATAGGGCACGCGAGGCTGTGGTAAGTTTTCTTTATATTAACGATTATATTGTAGGTTGTTTACTTAGTGATATTGGTAGTTATGTTCAAATCTATATATAACAGGAACAACTTAAAGAGTTAATGATTGAGAGGTATGGTCTGGAAGTTGAAAATCATCCAAAGCATGATCAAGAGTTGTGGGAACGGGCTACTGGATGGAGAAAGAAAGGGAGAGCGTATTGTTCTGGTACATCTTCTGATCCAAGTTTTGTGTTGACGGGCACACCTTCTGCTACTGATAGTGGCATCTCATATGCTAGACCCGGGTTGGAAGAGGTATGTTTGTTCTGTTAATTATTTATTAACCCATTGTGTCCCATGTTTTTTGGTCACGGGTTCAGTCTAAGTCAACGGTTTGCCTACGATTATTTTCACAGATCTGTGTTTATGTTTAGTACTCATATATATATATATATATATATATATATATATATATATATATATATATATATATATATATATATATATATATATATATATATATATATATATATATATATATATATATATATATATATATATACACACACCAAAGTTAACATACTACTTCTGCCACTGTTTGGTTTACATTGGATGTGGTATTTTATTTGCATGATTGATGACCCTTGTTTTCTCCGTATTTCGACAAACGTATCAATTTCTTTATATTTGGAGCAGAACATAATATACACAGTTGGGTGCTTAAATAATCTATATGGTTTTGGTATGAAAGTTTTTGGAAGATGTATAATATAAAAAAAAAGATATTTTTTAATATTGAATATTGTATGAGTACCTCTCATGTAAGTCAGTGTGTAGTTTATCACATGGAAACTAACACAAAACTAGTTCCAGCATGTTTATCTAATTCAAAAGATGGGAGTTGATGTATACTGTAAACCCAAATATCTATCACCAACTTTATGTTCTTTTTATTTCTACATGTTACTATTTTGTAGGTTGAAAGAATGAAGCAAGCGATGGAGAAGATGTGTGAAGAACATGAAAAAACAAAAAGGGATATGGAAGAAAGTCAGGCAAAGATGCTTGAAGCTCACGAAATTGCAAAAAGAGAGATGGAAGCCCGTGAGGCGCGTCTTCAAAAACAAGTCGAGGATAGTAAAGGTGCGGCCGATGAAGTTAGGAGAGAAATGCTTGAACTATTTTCAAAGCATCTACCAAACTTTCGTAAATGAACTTTCTATGGTTAGTAAATTCTTAGATTTAGTACTCAGTTTTGAACAATGCATTGTTTTAGGAATCTTCTAAAGTTTTTGAAATGATATTTGTTGTTGAACAATGCATTGTTTTAGGATTGAAGGATAGTACTTAGTTTTGAACATTTGATAGTGGATGTTGTATGGATATTTAAGATGTTTAATATAATTTGGTGCTTTTATGAATTTATGTTTTGGTTTGTGAATGAAATTTAAAAGCTGGAAAAATTTGAGAAAAATGAATTTTTTAAACAAATTAATCTCTAGAAAAAGTATCATTAGCGATGGATTTGTATAGGGGAAAAATCCATCGATAATCCGTCCCTAAGGGGTTTGTCGCTAATCCGTCCCTAAGTGGTCCGTCGCTAATCCGTCCCTAAGATGTCCATCGCTAATCCGTCCCTAATATGTCCGTCGCTAATCCGTCCCTAAGATGTCGTACCGTCGCTAAATCCGTCCCTAATTTTTCCCGAGGGCGATAACACGTTTAGGGACGGATTAGGGACAGATTCTGCCGTCGCTAATGTCAGATTTTCTAGTAGTGTCTAGGGTATGTGCAATAAACGAATAAAAGCAGACTTTACCTGAAAACTTACCAAAATCAAGTTGCAAACCTCCTGCCAGATAGAAACAAGTTTAGTCGGCCTACTAAATAAAAAAAGATTTTTTCTTGAGTATAAGACAAAGTAAATTTTTGTCATATATATAAAAAAAACAATGAAGTCAACATTATTAAACCTAGACACTTAGTTTTAGTACCTTTTTTGGCATACCTGAATCGATAATATGCAATCTGATTCATCAATAATTTTAGTCATTAGATTGATTACATTATTCCCCATTCGATTTTAATCAATGGAAAATTTTGTGTTTTGAACTGAAAATCCATCGATTGTTTCATTTTTACTGATTTCATTTGCAGAATATTATTTATGTTGGATTATATAATCATTACAAAGAATCAAAGTTGATATGATTTGTTTCATATTTTTTGGATTCGAGAGAAATGGATGAATGAATAGGATATGGTTTTTTTTCCCGAATTTTCATAAACGCAATTACTAAAAAGAACGGTTTTATTAATTTTGTTTCTAATCTGTAATAAAACTAATGAATTAGTCAATATTAAATTAAAAATAAATAGATATTGACAAGTGGAGTGGTTCAAGGAGATTTTGTCACGTGTTGTTTTAAACACTGTCTTTTATATATATACTAGCTGGTTTTTGGCAATGCACAGCCCAGAAAATCTTATGTTAATCCACAACCAACAAAATCTTATGTAAGTGTTTTAAGGTTTTATACGTGTGATCACAGATATGTTAGCGGATATGCACAACCCACAAAATCTTATCTTAATGCACAACCAACAAAATCTTATGTCCATGTTTTAAGGTTTTATATGCGTGATCAGGCTAATATGTTAGCGGCCAGAAACACATGCATGAATACTATTATTATCCATTTTAAATATATAGAATATATACCATTCATAACATATCACCACCTTGCAACATAAACTTATGATGAGCTTACATAAGTTACATAGAATAGGGTGATATAGTAAACCATGCATTCATTAACTTACACAACATCTGCTTTGATTATAACTTATTCTAACTTTGCAATTGACAGCAGATGTTTTCATTATATATAAACACCTTTGAAAATATTGATACGCACCGTTCACCAATTTATCACTTTAATCTTGCTCATAAGTGATATCTAATCCACGAGTCTCTTCTCCACTAAACACATCAGAAAAAACAATTACTGGTATGTTACTTCGGGTTGATTCAAATAAACGTCCGATCGGTGACCATATATTGCAACAGACAAAACATACCTGGAAAGTGTGTTGACGAACTCTGAAATATAAATATAAAGATTAGATAATACAGAAAAAAACCCATGAAAACTATGTAGTCAAATCTAAAAAATTGATATAAATAGATCCAGAGCAAAAAAACTCAACTGAAAAGTGTGATGATAACAGTGAAAAAATAGAAAAACATAAATGAGATTAGAGTATAAAGATTAAAAAAATACCTGAGAAGTGTGAAGTAAAATTTAAAGATGAATATATATAAATATAAATCAATTTATAATTCACGATAAGAATGAAAGTTGAGAAACATACCACGTGGCAGCATAAATACAAAGTGTATGCACCTGTATAACAGGTGGATGTCAATTGGGAGTAAAAACGTGGCAACGGCCAGTGGCGGATCTTAGATTGGTAGTCACTGGTATCACCGGTTAAAACTCCTAAAAATTTTCTACTGGATGTGTTATTTCAATGGTGTCACTCAAAAAATGTACACTATCCAGTGGTGTCACTAGTAAAAAACCCAAAAATTTTCCACTACATCGCGTATTTCAGCGGTATTCCGTGCCACCACTGGGTTAAAAATAGATCTGCCCCTGGCAACGGCCGACTGAAATATGCAAATGAGATAAAAACAAACAATTCAATTATGCTAATTGGTTGACTCAAGAATACAGGAGAGTGGGGAAGTTTTAAAAGAAGGGGATGAACCGGTAGGGTTTTTCCTAACCTGGACTCCTAATTTATGGGTATGGCACGTGGCCAAAAGTTAGTGGTGAGTGTCGCTGAAAGAGTTCTAACATGGATTTGAATAGGGAAAACCGGAACAAATGTGTCACTCGACCCAGGTTGCTGTTTAACTAATAAAAGGATAACATGTGCCAGTTGTTAGAGTTAAGTTGGCAAAAACTTCTTTATGTATAGTAATATATATATATATATATATATATATATATATATATATATATATATATATATATATATATATATATATATATATATATATATAGAAAGGTATGATGAATGTTAATTATCATTCACGTTGCTTTCCCTTCTTCCTTTTTTTTTTGTTTTTAATAGATCGCGCAAAATCACATGTTTTTTGCTTTTTTATTTTTTTTTATTATTTTAGATTCATAAATCTGTATCAAAATCCTTTCACAATCCATATTTTTATAGGCCAAAACCATCCGAAAGCATTCAAAATTCAGTGATGAATGATAATAATCGTGATGAATGATTAATTTATCATTCATCAAAACTGGTGATGAATGATGAAATAATCATTCATCACTAGTTTAATGAATGATTAATTTAATCATTCATTACGATTATTATCATTCATCACCAATTTTTTTAACGATTTTGTTATTTTTTTCTTCGTAATTTTTGCATTTTTTTTATTTGCATAAATTAAGAGACTCTAAAAAGATAATTTTTTTCAAAAGGAAATATTGAAATTTTGCTTAGCCGGTTTGTACCTTTTTTAAGTAGTTATATGTATATATATATATATACATATATATATATATATATATATATATATATATATATATATATATATATATATATATGTATGTATACATATACATATACTCTATACATTAAAAGAGGTTTTATTAGATAATAAATATTTTGAAACACATTTTAATCATCATTAGATCAACTAATTATTTCACCATACCCCTTGATCTAATGGTTATTAATCATCTACAAAAATTATTAGGTAATAAATCATCATTTATTAATTAATGTCTCTGTAATACCCTTCCACTCAATCAAATTCAAATTCAAAATAATAATAATTACGGACCTTTTAATGAGTAACAATATTTTACGGATCTTTTCCACTCCTCCACCACCATTCCAATTATATAAACCCTAATTTTGTTAACTCACGGTAAACATGTCATTATGTATCCTATAAACCACGTATTAGGTCTAACACAATTTAGAAAACAATTCAGTCTTTGGGAATTCACAAATCAGAATTCACAAATCACAAATCTCAAATTCAGAATTCACAAATCACAAATCTCAAATTATACATCTCTATTACGTATTCCATTGATGTCTACAACAATATAGATTCAACAACAAATCAATTTCCGATCGTTATCAACTACAAACGGTGATTCAACACCTAACGATTCACCCAACGCCATTCAACAAACTAGCGATGGTACAAACCCTAATTGTAACGCCTATCAAAGTCCGAACAAAATTGTCGTTTAATATCGATTCAACAATATGATTAACAAAACGAAAATCAAGACGGAAAGCTCTTTAGTCGATTGCACCTTTGTTCGACCACATACGATTTTATGGGTTAATCGAATATCAGTAACGACAATTAGATTACAATATCGATTATCATAAGTCTGATAACTTTAAGGTCAAAGGTATGATATTTTAAAATTATTTATCTGTAATGTTAATGAGTTTTCTAATCTTCTTTTTTATTTTTATTTTTTAGATTCGTTTTTTTTTATCATATATATATATATTTTTTTAATAATTTGAAGTCTGAATGATGATGCTACAATATGTTGACTTATGAAAATATTGATGTGAATTTATTATTCCTTTTATTGCATCAAGGAGTGTTTTACAACATCCGAATCTCTTGAATCGTTCATCTGACATTACTCCGGATATGTTAGTTCCTACTTTGAATGTTGATTCTATTGTATCTTCACGGGTTGTTCTGTTGGTGATGTTTCTTTAGGACATGAATCTTATTTAGGTATCTTTGGTTAACATCTTTTATCGGGTAGCGTTATGTGAACTTTGGGCATATTTTCGCCTCATTTCATTTAGTTTTGTGGTTTCATTTACAATTGTATGTGTATCATCTATTGTATATGTAATGCGCATTCTACTCCGAACAAGTTTCAACGTGAAAAATCAACCTTCATCGGTTTGGTCTCAATTAATTTTTTATGTTGAAGGTACATTATTGGTTTATTTACATGTTGTATAAGCCTTTTGTTGTTGGGTCATATAATAAGTTGCCAGTCATACTTGGTGTCATTTCGTATAGTATGTAGTCTCTACAAATCTTAACAGGGAAGGTATTTAATTACATGTTTAATTAATATCAATTCTATGACTTTATTTCATAGGATAGTTAAATTTTTAAATGTTTACATGTTTTATAACATGGTTGTATTTCTTTGTTAATATATAGATTGCTTATTTTTGTATAATGTAGTTGTTGCTATTGTTATTTGGTTCATGATTTGTATTCAGGTATGCTATTCATTGGGATGTATATTGTAGGTAGTTTTTGATGTACTGCCTATTTTCATATCAAGTTTTCTCTTATTGTCTTTAATTTTTCCTTAACGTTCTTAACTTTTTCTAGTTTATATGTCCACATTGGGTTTAGAGTTTAGGTTTAGTCTTTAGGATTTTGGGTTTAGGGTTTGGTTTAGGGTTTAGATTTAGGATTTTTGGGTTTAGGTTGGGGTTTTGGGTTTAGATTTAGGGTTTGAGGTTTAGGTTTAGGTTTAGGGTTTAGATTCTAGGGTTTAGATTAAGGGTTGGGATTTAGATTTAGGGTTTAGGTCAGGGTTTAGGTTTAGGGTTCAGGGTTAAGATTTTAGGGTTTACAGTTTAGGTTTGGGGTTTTGGGTTTAGATTTAGGGTTTGGGTTAGGGTTTAGGGTTTAGATTTAGGATTTAGGGTTTAGATTTAGGGTTTAGGTTACGGTTTAGGGTTTAGGTTTTATATTTTAGGGTTTAGAGTTTAGGTTTAGGGTTTTGGGTTTAGATTTAGGGTTTAGGGTTTAGATTTAGGGTTTAAAGTTTAGGTTTATGGTTTGAAGTTTAGGTTTAGGGTATAGGGTTTTGGGTTTAGATTTAGGGTTTAGGTTAAGGTTTAGGGTTTAGATTTAGTTTAGGGTTTAGGGTTTATATTTTAGGGTTTAGAGTTTAAGTTTAGGGTTTTGGGTTTAGATTTAGGGCTTAGTTTAGGGTTTAAGGTTTAGATTTAGGGTTTAGGATTTAGATTTTTGGGGTTTAGAGTTTAGGTTTAGGGTTTAGGTTAGAGTTTAGGGTTTAGATTTTAGGGCTTAGGGCAGATCAACCTATTTTCAAGGTAAATAACTGAATTGTTTTATTCAGTTACAAAAGGTAATTTTTTTACTATTAATTAAATTACAAAATGCTATCTTTGATGTGTCTTTCATGGGAAGCTTATAGATGAAAAGACAATTGCATCAATAGGTCCAAATATTGAAGTAGATAATGAGAATCATGCTAAAAAAAGAGGAACCTGTAAATTTAGAGATTTGGCCCATTCAAGGTTAATAAAGTTGAAAGCTCTGTGATAGAATATACACGGATTATCTGCAAAGCAAAAAATCTATACGGAGTACTACTTATGGTGACACTAATTGATCGTGGTTGGGTTGGTTTAGCTATATATATGTAATGGCCCGCCAAAATCCCTATTGACGCATCACATCATTCATCGATCCCATTGCGAGGTTTGCCCTCTATATGATACGTTTTACAAACATTGCATTCATTTCAAAAGACGCGCTTTCTATATAAGAAAGTTTTTAAATCTGTATACATTTTTAAAGCATGTACATAAATGTTTTCGACCTGTGGTGATTTATGTAGCGACCCGACAAAATCGTCATTGACGGTGCCACTAACTTAGGTCCCGTTACGTGGTCGTAGTCCCTATATGAGACGCGTTTGACCAAAATTATGTCGCATTCATTTGAAAAGTACAAGACTTGCAAAGTTTAGTTTACCAAACGGTTCGACAACAAGTGTAAGTTTACAAAAGTATAATGTATAAATGAAATAAACTTGCGACATAATATAAGTTGGAAATCACGGTTGCTATAAATAGCGTAAGTATGTAAACAAAAGTTTGAATCCAAAGGTGCTATCACTAGCGTATGTATGTATGTATGCTTGACCCCAAGCAAGAAATCAGAGTGTATGCATGCATGCTTGACTCCAAGCAAATATGAGTGTACGCGGAAGTATGTATCAAATAACCATGTATGAACCTGAGAAACATATAGAAAACTGTCAACGAAAAACGTTGGTGAAATCATAGGTGTTTGTAAACGTTGTTTTTGAACCACAAGATTTTGTATTTCCATAACGTTGATTATCTAAATCGTTTGCATTCCAAAAGTTTGTTCGCGAGCACCCAATTATCAAGACTTAACGTTTCCTTCCATAGAACCCCATCACAATAGTGTTAGAACATACACTGTTTCTCGAAAATATATTTCATTCGTAGACGGTAGCGAACCGTCCGTAATGAGGGTTTGTCAAACCCGTATGGCCACACAATATAAGTTCTTGCTTACACCCTGCAAGTGTAACTAATGATAATCGAATTGAGGATTTTTGTTCTAACTCGCTGTGGAATGTTTGTTTCCATGTACTTGTGTTCAAAGTATAAAAGTAAGTAGTACAAAATGTAACAAAGTATATGTTTCTTAGCCCACAATTTAAAAGTATAGAAAGTTGTAAAAAAGGTGGGACTATGATCTCACCTCGAGTGCACGAGTATAAATGTACTTCACAAAGTAAACGTGTGCATGAAAGTTGCTTAGTCTTGACCTAAACAAGTAAGTTGTATCAATTGACCGATTACGACATAAGGTCGGGCGAAATGTGTTCAATTAGTCCTATGGCTCGTTACGACTCGAATATATAGCATGTGAGTCATGTTGTCAAGTTTCATGCAAGAATCAAGTATAAAGCATGTTAGAACGATCGCATAAACATTTGGTTAAGTTTAACTAAAAGTCAAACTTGGTCAAAGTCAAAGTCAACGGGGTCGAGTCGGGTATCCGACAATTTTTCCATGATGAGAAAGTTAAGCATGTTGGCCAAGTTTCATGTTAATCGGAGTTACAAGTAAGCGGGGGTGAAAACGTGAAAATCAAAAGAATTTGGGACATACCAAAATGGCGCGCCGCTCCATTTAACTGATCAGCAAGTCTGGCAGTTTTCACACTCAAGCACGAATCTAACTTCAAACAATCACAACTTGTGAACCGTAAACATTCATGTTAGGACCCCGAAGTTGTATAGTGTTAATGTGAAATAAGCTTAATTGAAGGTTCCTTAGAAGAGGGCTATATAAGGAACCTAAGTAGTCCTAATTAGATAGCCATTGCATTGTAACTGAGTTCTAGAAGCTGTGGAATGTAATTGTACCGATTCTCTCTAATACCGAGTCTCATGCTTACATACCGAATCTCTCTTTATCTTATCATTTCTCTCAATCTCAACATGATCTGACCTATCATTTGGTATCAGAGCTTCCAGGAAGTGATTCTACATCACTATATCGATCCAGAGATTGTAGATTACAGAATCTGAATACTCTCGGTATTTTGAATCACATTCGGTATTATCGAATTTGATAATCTGACGTTCAGATTCTTGTGATAAGTTCAGCGAAGGTGCATTAGGTATTTTAGAAAGAGTTTCGATCATCATTACAGCTTTTTAACTTCAATTATGGAGAATCAAGTTGATTTTTAGAGTTTGTGGCTAAAACTCTCGGAATTGCTTAATTCAAGCTTGATTCTGGATTTTTGTGAAGATTTAAGGATTCAGTTGTGTTTGTGAGGTGTTAAATCACATTTCTGACGGTTCAATTTCTTCAATTCATCAAGTTTTGAAGATTTGATCAACACTCGGTATCGTAACTGTCATACCGAGTCTGCTTCATTACTTAAATTCATCTTAAGTGTTGCAGATTGTGGTGTGATTGTGATTCTATCACATTCGGTTTGATTATACGCAGCTACTTGGTGTGGTTTGAGAAAGGATTCTATCATATTTCTAAGTTTTAAACTTAGACTCGGTATTGTCAACTGCTACAGTTGACATTCGGTATCCTATACTTTCGGTATCTTTGATATTTTGTGTGATACTAACGTGTTTCCTTGTGCAGCAAGGTTACAGAATCTAATTCAAAAGGATTGAATTGAGTTTGAACTTCAAATTCATACAGAATCTGACTACCGAATCAAATACAGAATCTGAGTTTCTGTATCACTTAATCCATTGTTTTAAGTGGTTACAGGCTACAATTCTTGTGATTACCGAATCTATACTGAATCTGGGTGTGTCTCTTGTATTTCTGATCAGTTTCTTTAACAGAATCTGATATACAGAATCTTTACCGAATCTGCTACAGTATCGAATCTGACACAGAATCTGAAATTCTGATCAGATTGTTGTGATTTTTCATCTTAGATTTGTGTAATACAGAATCTTTACCGAATCTATCTCATTTTCAAGATGTCTACTCAAGATACTTTGATCATTGGATCAGATTCCCGTCCTCCAGTGTTGTTTGATGGAAAGTACACTCAGTGGCTTCACCGTATCACTCAGTACATAGACTATAAGGGTGAGAAAGCAAAGTACATTTGGGCTGCTCTGAGAGATGGTCCAGTTGTTGATTATCATCCAGATACTGGTATGCCAATTCCAGTCTATGAACTTTCTGGTGATAAGCGTGAGAGAGCTCAGGGTGACATAGAGGCAAAGAATATTGTTATGCAAGCTATCCCGTATGAATTATTTGAAAATGTTGATAGCAACACAACAACAAAAGATATATGGGATGAGATCAAACGACAGCAAGAAGGTTATGACATGTCAAACGTTACTAAATTGAATAAGGCTCTGGGATTCTATGAAGATTTCAAGTAGGAAACTGATGAACCACTCAAGGATACCTATCGTCGTTTCAATGGTGTTCTCAATGAGTTGAAAAGGTGCAAGATCATAAAAGTAAATGCTGAAGTCAACATGAAGTTTCTCAAAAAGCTCAATGCTGATTGGCTTCCTTATGGAACCATTGTTCGATCTACTAAAGAGATTGACAAGTTGACTATTCATGAGCTTGTTGGAGTTCTTATGCATTACCAACCCTGAAGTGTCTAAACTTCAAGAAGGAAGGAAAGAGTCTTCTCCGGGCGATCCACTTGCCCTAATTGCCAAAAAGAAGAGCAAATCGTTGACGTCTTCCAAAAGCTTGTCCAAGAAAGTGCTTGTAGAAGAATCAACTGATTCAGAAGATTTGAATCTTACTGATGTTGATGATTCTCACCTTGAATTAGTCAAGATGGCAGCCATGTTCACAAAAGCCTTGAACAAACACAAGCTTAAAGGCAAATCAAGCAATCAACGCAAAAACTTGTCATCTTCCTCGTACTACAAGAAAGCTGATCAATCTAAACAACAACGTGCTGATGATTCCAAGAAGGAAGATTCAATTTGTTTCAATTGTGGCAAAGCTGGTCATTACTCTCGTGAGTGCAAGATGCCTAAGAAGAAGGACGCAACTTACTACAAGAAGAAAATGTTTATGGCTAAGATTGTGGAAACTGGGGGAGAGCTAAAACCGGTTGATGATACTTGGTTTAACTGGACTGACGATTCAGATTCAGAGGTGGAACATGTAAATGTTTGCAAGGTGACAAAGCTCATCAAAGCTAAGGAAGCAATGGAGAATTCTGACTCAACATCCGATGATGATGAGGTACAATCAACTGAAATCTCACCTGATTTTATAAAAATGCAAAATGACTTGATGAAGAATCTGGTCTCAATGTCAAAAGAAGTCAAAGGCTTAAAATCTGAAAACAAGGTTTTAAAAGATAAAATCAAAATGAATGAGACCAGACCTTCCTCATCCAAATTGCAAACGGATGTGCAACAATTGACTCTCCAACTCAACTCTACGAAAACTGAGTTGGAAGATCTAAAAAAGTCAATTCATCCAATTAAAGTTGAAAGAACCGATTATCGTTTAAAATCGGAACGACTTGCAGAAAAAGTTCAATTTTTAGAAAAAGATCTTTCTGATTTGAAAAACCAACATGAACCCACACTTTCAAAACTAAACAAGAAAATAGTTCAATTGGAAAACACCATAATTGAAAAGAACACTGAAATTTCTTTATTGTCAAAAGAATCTTTTCAAATGAAAGCTCAACTTGCTCGATATGAGGAAAAACTCTATCGAACAGAGCAATCCAAAGCTATCATGGATATGGAACTTTCAAAACAAACGATTTTCATGAATAGACCAAAAACGATTCATGGTGAAAAGTGGGGGTTGGGTTATGAAAATCCGAAAATTTTGGAAGATGCTTCCAAAAAGACTCCAGGATTATATCATTCTGATTATTTTCAAGCCGGTTTACCATCGCATTTTGTACATGCTTCTGATGCTGATTTTGATGATATTATTGTAAATCGTAAATCTAGGAAATACCATCAAATTAGCTTAATGTATGAAAAAATCAATGCTAAGATAGGTAAATCGAATCCTGATTTCTTGAAAAATCTTGTTGAAACTGAAAAGAACATGCAACGTGAAGATTATGTGCCTAAGCGTAGACTGGTTTATATCCCAACACTCATGCTAGAGAAATACATTTTAATGCTTGAGAATGAAGTGTTTAACAAACCTAGTTCTAGCATTACTGCAATAGATGAGGTGTTTGATGAACCAATTTTTGATGTGAAACCAATTCTACCAACTTTACCTGCATGTCCAGATGATATTTTCTGTGAAGACCTAGCACATGAACTAACTGTCTTCTTTTAGACAGATTCTCTAGGTCAAAATTCTTTAGATGAAAAAGTATAACCTCAGGATAAACCGAACATTGAACCTTTGATAGATTTTGAAAGTCAATTTGATCCTTTGCATGATTATTACTTGCATTTGCCTGCTGTATGTAATTTGAATCGTATAGTAGCTCAACTTGAACAGGAAAATATTGACTTGCAACTTAAGTGCCAATCATTAGAACAAATGCTTGCTTTGTGTGATAAATTGCCTTCACTGCCTAAGAAAGAATGTACTTATGCTTTTAAGGAGGGTGAAGTCATAGTTTCTGCTGAAGAATTATGTCTTGAGATTAAAAGCTTAAAACAAAAGATAATTCAAATGAAACAGGCTAACACACTTAAGCAAACGTCGAATGTTGCAACCAATGTGTTTGAATGTACTGGTGGGATTACTAAGAAGGGGAAGGGAACAACAACATCTAAGGATGTAAAACCCATTACTATTCTTAAAAAGCCTCTATGTTCTCAATTTGGCAATCATGGTTCGAAAGTTGTTTCTACAACTCAGTATATTGTTAAAAAGGTTCATTCTCCAAATGGTTCTGTGTTAACTGAAAAGATTCCTATGATTCCTATGACAAAAACTTCAAAAGCAAGTCTTTTAAAGAAATCAGTTAAGTCCACAACACACACAAGTTCTAAACCTGATTTAAGTGAGTATGATGCAAAAGAACATACAATCAAATTGGAAATTCTGCAAAATCAGTAATCTCATGTGTCAACTGAAAAGTTTGGATGTCTAACTAACAAAGGTGTTTTTCGTGTCACAGGTCATAATCCGAACTTGAATTACAAATCTGTATGGGTTCCTAAGTCCATGACTAAGAAAGTAGCAACCAAACTAAAGCAATCTTCTAGTCGGCCTAGGAAATCATCTCATGTTTTTCAATTTTCGTCTGTGAACAAAACATCTACTTGGAATAAATTGTGTGTTAAGACTTCTGATAACGATGTAAAGATTGATATTGCGTATGATGCTTCATGTAATGTGGTTTTAAATGATGCTTTATTGTCTAAACTGCCTGATGCTTTACGTGATTATTTCATCATTGATCCAAAGTTTGTTGTTAATCAAAAGTTTATTGTTGGTACTAACCGAAAAGGACCCAAGAAACTTTGGGTACCTAAACTCTAGGGAATTCACATTTACAGGGTTTCGACGTCTGTGTTTGGTATATCGATTCCGGTTGTTCTCGACACATGACAGGCAATAAATCCTTGCTTGTCAACTTCATTGACAAATTCCTAGGAACGGTTACATTCGGAAACGATGAGATTGCAGCAATAACGGGTTACGGAGATTTTGTGCAAAATGGCATAACAATCAAACGGGTTTCATATGTTCAGGGTTTGGGGTGCAGTTTATTTAGTGTGAGCCAATTCTGCGATGGAGATCTCAAAGTTTTGTTTGAACGTCGACAATGCTCGGTGCAATCCACCGAAGGTATGATCTTCTTGTTGGTAAACGTTGTGCTTCACTATATACTATTGACCTCAATGATGCACCATCACATGCAACCATGTGTTTGGCCACTCGTTCTACCAAAGAAAATTCATGGTTATGGCATCATCGGATGTCACACCTGAATTACAAGGGTATCAATCGATTAGTCTCTAAAGATTTAGTTGATGGTATTCCAACCTTTCAATATGATAAGCATCATGTGTGTCCATCATGTGCGATGGGTAAGCTGAAACGGACTAATCATCCGCTTAAGCAAAACCCCAGTACTTCATCGTCTTTGCAATTATTGCATATGGACTTATGTGGACCCATGCGTATTTCTAGCCTCGGTGGCAAGAAACATGTGCTTGTCATTGTTGATGACTATACCCGGTTTACATGAATTTTTCTTTTGCGAACTAATTCAGAAACCCCCGCCATTATCATTGAATTCATTAAAAAGATTCAACGCTCTTTTAACAAACATGTTAAGAGCATCACAACTGATAATGGGATGGAATTTAAGAATGACCCGCTTAATAGTTATTTGAAAGACCAAGGCATTGAACATCAGTTCTCTGCTGCTCGGACCCCCCCAACAAAATGTAGTAGTCGAACGACGTAATCGTACGTTGTGAGAAGCAGCACGAACGATGCTTGCATACTCCAAATTACCTCCAAAAATGTGGGGGGAGGCCATTTCAACTGCATGCTATACCCAAAATCATTGTATTGTAAACAAACATTTTGATAAAACTCCATATGAGTTATTATATGGTAGACGCCCGAATGTCAAATATTTCAGTGTTTTTGGTTGTATATGCTATGTGCTTAATGATCTTGACAGCCCCGGAAAGTTTGATCCTCATGGCGATCAGGCCATATTTCTTGGTTATTCCTCGAACAAAGTTGCTTATCGTGTTTATCATAAGCGGACAAAGATGATTAAAGAGAGCATTAACGTCAAGTTCGATGAATTTTCAGGAATGGCTTTTGAACAACTCAGTTCAAAACCCGATCCTAACCTGGCTACTACTTCTTCCGCGCAAAACTCAATTTTCTCGAAGAAGGGTGTTCCTACGGTTACATCAGAGGAACTGGATATCTTGTTTGATAGTCTTTATACTCCTCAACGGGATTCAAATGTTCAAACCGTACCGGTTACACCATCACAGTCAACTACTGTGGAGACTCTTCAAAGTCTTTTTGATGAAGATTCAACACCAACTGATTCACCTGTTGCTTCTTCATCCCCCCTCCAACCTCCTGTTATTGATAATCTTGAACAAGATCAAGATTCATCATTTGATACAACTCCAGCTGTTTCTCCAGATACTCTATTGAATCCATTAGATACTGTTACATCAGATCAAGCAGATCAAGGCTCAACGTCAACAACGATTGATGTTCCGATGGATACAATTGATGTACAATCTCTTCCACACACCCGATAGACTAAAAGTCATCCAATAGATCTTATTATTGGTGACGCATCTGCTCCAGTTTCAACTCGAAGGGCTACTCAGAATATGTGTCTATTCACAGCCTTTCTTAGTAAGATTGAACCAATAACAGTTGCTCAAGCTTTACTAGATCCATACTGGGTAGTTGCAATGCAAGACGAGATCAATCAATTTGAACGATTGAAAGTATGGCGATTAGTTCCAAGACAAACGGGTCAACGACCAATAGGGGTTAAGTGGATTTTCAAGAACACGAAGGATTCTGATGAATTGTGGTTCAAAATAAGGCACGTCTTGTGGCCAAAGGATATCAACAACAAGAGGCATTGATTATGATGAAACGTTTGCTCCGGTTGCTAGGATTGAGGCAATTCATCTTTTTCTTGCATTTGCTTCTCATATGAAGTTCACGGTGTTTCAAATGGATGTCAAAACTGCTTTTCTGAATGGTTATCTTCAAGAGGAAGTCTATGTGGATCAACCAGAAGGCTTTGTCGATCCCATTCATCCAAACCACGTTTACTACTTGGAGAAAGCTTTATACGGTCTGAAGCAAGCACCGCGTGCATGGTACGAGGCCTTGACAAAGTATTTGCTGGACAATTGCTTCTCTCGTAGAATGATTGATACAATGCTATTCATCCGTAAAAACCACAGTCACATTCTCTTGGTTCAAATTTACGTTGATGATATTATTTTTGGTTCCACGTCCCCGGCCTTATGCAAAGAATTTGGTGACCTTATGGCCAGCAAATTCGAAATGAGCATGCTTGACCAGTTAACTTTCTTCTTGGGGTTACAAGTAAAACAATTACCAAATGGGATTTTTATCAGTCAAACAAAGTATATCAATGATATGCTAAAACGTTTTAAAATGACTGCTTTAAAACCAATGACAACCCCAATGACGACTTTACTGGATGGTGATACTAATGGGGAACCCTTTGATATTACGCTTTATCGAAGCATGGTTGGTTCTTTAATGTATCTGACTGCGAGTCGACCAGACATTACACTTGCCGTAACTGTCTGTGCCCGCTTTCAGTCCAACCCTAAGAAATCTCACTCCAAAGCAGTTGTTAGGATTTTTCAATACCTTAAAGGTACACCTAACCTTGGGATCTGGTATCCTCATGGATCCGATTTCAATCTCACTGCTTCTACTGATGCATATCATGGTGGTTTCCATGTTGATAGAAAGAGCACATCTGGATCAATTCAGATGTTGGGGAATAGACTAGTTGGTTGGTCATCCAAAAAGCAGAACTGTGTGTCTTTATCAACAGCTGAGTCTGAGTACATTGCTGCTGCTCACTGTTGTTCACAAGTTTTGTGGATGCAAACTCAACTCTTGGACTATGGCTTTAAGATTTCTAAGACCCCGATCTATTGTGATTCACAAAGTGCTATTGCAATAACAAGCAACCCAGTTCAGCATTCTAAAACTAAACACATAGATATTCGTTATCATTTCATTAAGGACCATGTAGAGAAAGGGGATATAGAGTTATACTTTGTGCCTACTAAAGTGCAATTAGCTGACATGTTCACTAAACCTTTAGATGAACTTAGGCTAAATTTCTTGATCAAAGAGATTGGCATGGTGGAGTATAGTGCTTGATATTCCTTAGATCTGTTGGAACTTATTTTTGAGATCTTGTGTTTAGTGGGAGTAGATACTTTCTAGGGGGAGCAACTAAGTTTCAGTGCTTTAGATAATTTTTCTTTAAGGGACTGCCTTTAGATTAATGATAACTTCCTAGATATATTTGTTCAATGGTTACGCAAGGGGGAGGTAACTCATTGATATCCTATTTCAAGGGGGAGTTAATTCATTTTCTTGGGAATATAATCAAAATGTTGATTTACTTTCTTGTATATCACATTTTGAGGGGGAGAAAAAGGGAGAAAATGAGAAAATAATTCAAAAATATTGTTTTTCAAAAGTGAATTCAAAATTTCTTTGTTTTTATCTGTAATAATTCACTATCGCTTGTATACATCTCAGTATGCAACCCGTGTCAACAATTGGTATCACTGAAGATTTGTACTTTGTATAAAATTCAAAGTTCTTTTAAGTACAAATCTTATTTTGAAAAATTCATAAAAATTAGAAAAGATAAAATCCAAAAATATTTAAATTTTACTGAATAAATGCTATTTTTAGCATTTTACCGAGTCTGACAACCAACAGTACAGATTCGGTAAGTTCAAAGTTTTCAGAAATTGTCTCAGAATTGTTTTTCATGAAAAGATTGAAATGGATTTCAAGAGGAAAAATCAATTTGTCAAAATTTGGAGTTAAATTGTTAAAGTTTTGAAAAATTGGACTGTATTCGATATTTTAGGCCGATTCTGTAAAGCCCATTCGGTATTTTACTTTCGGTATCTATAAAAGGAGAGTCAAAGTCAAACATTACTCTCTTACTGTTATTAATTACCTACCGAGTCTGTTGATTATACCGAATCTGCCTAATTCTACCGAGTCCGTCATTCTGTTTCTTCAAATTCTTGGTAATTGTTCATTTTAATCAATGTTTAAGATATATAATTGTAGATCTGAGATAATTAAGTTTTTATCAACCAGAAAAGATCAAAATAACTGGATTATGACCTTTAATTTTTTAAATCTTGTTGATTATACCGAGTCTGAGTCGATTTCAATTAGTCTTTGATTAAACTCAATTGATTTGGAAAGTCAACATGAAATCTTGTCTAATCTGAGTTAAATTGACTGATCTATCATTTGACCGAGTCTGATTACATGTTTAATTGCTTATTTGATGAATTCTGTATCTACCGAATGTGTTCTTATCCTGTTACCAAGTTTGTTCATACAATTAACATATTAATATACTTGTAATTGAATGGTTACTTGATCATGGTTGTGATATTACTTGATATATGATAGAATATGCATGTTTGAGTGACTTTCTGTTAATTGTTGAAGATACCGAATCTGGTTTTCTTTCTTGATACCGAGTCTGAAATTTGGTACCTTGAAATTTTCTGATTTTTATCTTCAAACACTTAACATGTTTATTCTATATCTTTCTGATATGAAAAATCAAGCTTATTTGGTTACAGAATCTAAAGTTTTCATAACTACCGAATCTGCATGAAATGTGTTTAAAAATGACTAAGTGTTGTTCTGAGTCCTTGTGTTATATAATTGACTTTGCATGATGATTTTGTACTAAGATGAATATCATATGAATGTCATGGTTGTCAATTATTTGTTCATATTTGAGAATAAAAGACTTTTATATTTTTGAAAAACCATAAAAATCTTAAAATTTAAAAATATAAAAAGGATTTCAAAGGCAAATAAGAATAGAGATATATGCTTTTTGTTAAATATCTTGTGGTCTTCTATTTCTTATTTATACAGCTAAATGGCGAACAATCACTTCATTAACTCTGAAACCAGTATACCCTGTAACTACTGGACAACAATTCTAGAGAGGCACACACTGTGGCCTGCTCTCAATACTACTGCCAGTGTAACTGTAACAGATCTGGAGTTACTTAACAGAACAATTAGGTTTGTGGAAGCTACATAACCTACTACTGAAAATCCAGAGGGAACACAAGCTCGTTTTGAATTTCAACTAAGAGGAGTTCAAGGGAGGAGGAGTTTCACTAAAGCTGATTTCAGTAGGGTCTTCAGACTTCCTCTTGTACATAATGCTCCTGCTTTTCCTGCTACTCAACAAATGATGACTTCTGTCTTTGATCTTGGTTATGTTGGAGCTACCAATGTTCCACCATCTAAGTTTCAGAAGAAATATCTGCACTCAAGGTGGTATGTGATCTTCTCAATCATCAACAGATGCTTGCTGATGACAAGGAGTGGATTTGATAGCTTGACTGTGCCAATGCTAAAAGTATTCTACTCTTTCATAAGAGTAGAGGCTCCTGACTATGCTGAGCTTTTATGGGATCTGGTTCAAGCTCAAGTTGATAAGCCAAGGGGTTCATACATCCCTTGCAAAAGGTTTTTCTGTATCTTTATCCATGATGCTATAAATGCTTGCAGAAATGCAAATATATTTGTACCAGGTACACATGGATTACAGATGAAAAGGTTTGGAGAGATGAAGATGAACACCCCTATGGTGTCTGATAAACAATTCACTGCGCCAATTCCAAATTGGCTAGTGAGGCTAGCTGAACCCCAAGACGCTCGTATGCGTTCTTATTTTCAGGCTGTAGGAATACCTCTTCCGAACCCGGTACAACAAGAACAAGTTGAACCTGCCGTGGTTCCAGCCCCAGAGGTTGTAGAGGAACCTGTAGTTCAACCACCCTGGCCATCTAATCCTCCACTTAGGGTGAACCTCAAACGATCTAGGGTAGCACACCAAGCTCAACCCGTGAGGATCAGGGAACCTAGTCCAACTAGGATTGAACCAACCCTTTCCATAACACCCGAAGTAAGCAGTGACACTTCAGCAACAGCATCTGAATCATCTCCTGAACATTCTCTTAAGAGAACTCGATACATTCCTGATGAGATGATTCAGACTCCGCCAACCCAACGAGTAACTAGATCTAGGACTTCGACACCCATCGTCCGCCAAACAGTTACTCCAACCATTGGTGATACGGACCAAGAACAAGAGCCAATTAGGTCACCCTCACCTATCTCCGTATCACATCCAAGAATAACAGTAAGCCCTACGCTAAATGAAGCGCAAGCTTCGGTAGGCAAGAGATCTAAACGCACGGATGGTAAAAAGACCACTAAGCCCATCCAATCTAAATAGGACTTAATAAGAAATCCTACAAAGCAAGGTGCTTCGGCATCTAAGGAAGTAAAGTCTTCCTCTGCAGTAAAGTCTGCGTTGACTCAATCGATTGAGGAAACTCAATCATTGAAGTCCAGAACGGCCAAAGAGGAGCCGAAAAATCTTGAAAAGGCACCCTGCGTATCGGCTGGAAATCCTCCTGTACCTCAACGTACAACAGGGTCTCGAGGTCCGGCTTATCTTGATGAGGAAAATCTGCCGCGTCCCATGGAAACGAGTCAACATGACAATCCTTCGGGATATTTATCAGACTTCCAGCAGACTGTTCCCTTGGTTCATGAAAGTGATCCATTGGTTCAAACCACTTCTCTTCCGGATTCTGAATCTCAGGGTCTGGAGGAAGAGTCTTTAACTGAAAGAGATGTGCCACCTCATGGTATATCAATGATTTCAGGAGTCGGGGATAGAAATATCTCTGTGAGAACTAAACCGACGGGTAGTCCTGCTACTTCGCCGGTGACAACTCCGGTGGTTACCCAACCTCCATCAGAAGGGGATATCACGAATCTGACTAGTAGTATGTATAGCCCTACATATAAGAATAATACCGCACAATCATCCTTACCTGCCCTCACGGCAACTCAAAAACTTCCACCAACATCGCCTTCAACAGTTGCTGCTGCTGGTGTTCCTATTGTTACTTTTCCACCATCACCTTCTCGTTTACCACATTTCTATGATGCTTTGGAGCAAGAATATTTTAGTCGTATGTTTTCTAGAGTCAATCTAGATGTTCTTCGACGCACTTCGCTTCAAGCATTGTTTTGTGCTCGTGTTCGATATCCACTTAATTCATGCTCTTCTCCGTTGAGTCCTCACCGTGATGATGAACATGACGATTCTAATCCTCAGAATAGCCATGAGGGGGAGATAGGAGTAGATGGAGAATATCTAACGGTAAACATTTCAACTAAGGGTGGTGGTGTAAGGTCGTCAGATGGAATCAGAAATGGTTACTACACATGATGAAATTGAAGATAAGGAGCCTGAGCAAGTTATAATTCCAATTGTTCATAATGAGGCTGATAGTGGACTGGTAGATGAGGATTTGAACTTGAGTGATTTCTATCTTGAAGAGACCGATGACGATAGATTTGTCATTCTAAGCAAGTTATCATCAGTATCTTCAATTCCGGAAGATGTAGAGATTGTAGATGAAGAGAATCCTGAACCAGTTGAAATGTCCCGTTCTTATTGATTAAAAACGTTCCATATTAATTGATTTCGTTGCGAGGTTTTGACCTCTATATGAGACGTTTTTCAAAGACTGCATTCATTTTAAAACAAACCATAACCTTTATTTCATCAATAAAGGTTTAAAAAGCTTTACGAAGATTATCAAATAATGATAATCTAAAATATCCTGTTTACACACGACCATTACATAATGGTTTACAATACAAATATGTTACAACAAAATAAATTTCTTGAATGTAGCTTATACACAATATCATACAAACATGGACTCCAAATCTCGTCCTTATTTAAGTATGCGACAGCGGAAGCTCTTAATAATCACCTGAGAATAAACATGCTTAAAACGTCAACAAAAATGTTGGTGAGTTATAGGTTTAACCTATATATATCAAATCATAATAATAGACCACAAGATTTCATATTTCAATACACATCCCATACATAGAGATAAAAGTCATTCATATGGTGAACACCTGGTAACCGACATTAACAAGATGCATATATAAGAATATCCCCATCATTCCGGGACACCCTTCGGATATGATATAAATTTCGAAGTACTAAAGCATCCGGTACTTTGGATGGGGCTTGTTGGGCCCGATAGATCTATCTTTAGGATTCGCGTCAATTAGGGTGTCTGTTCCCTAATTCTTAGATTACCAGACTTAATAAAAAGGGACATATTCGATTTCGATAATTCAACCATAGAATGTAGTTTCACGTACTTGTGTCTATTTTGTAAATCATTTATAAAACCTGCATGTATTCTCATCCCAAAAATATTAGATTTTAAAAGTGGGACTATAACTCACTTTCACAGATTTTTACTTCGTCGGGAAGTAAGACTTGGCCACTGGTTGATTCACGAACCTATAACAATATATACATATATATCAAAGTATGTTCAAAATATATTTACAACACTTTTAATATATTTTGATGTTTTAAGTTTATTAAGTCAGCTGTCCTCGTTAGTAACCTACAACTAGTTGTCCACAGTTAGATGTACAGAAATAAATCGATAAATATTATCTTGAATCAATCCACGACCCAGTGTATACATATCTCAGTATTGATCACAACTCAAACTATATATATTTTGGAATCAACCTCAACCCTGTATAGCTAACTCCAAATTCACATATAGAGTGTCTATGGTTGTTCCGAAATATATATAGATGTGTCGACATGATAGGTCGAAACATTGTATACGTGTCTATGGTATCTCAAGATTACATAATATACAATACAAGTTGATTAAGTTATGGTTGGAATAGATTTGTTACCAATTTTCACGAAGCTAAAATGAGAAAAATTATCCAATCTTGTTTTACCCATAACTTCTTCATTTTAAATCCGTTTTGAGTGAATCAAATTGCTATGGTTTCATATTGAACTATATTTTATGAATCTAAATAGAAAAAGTATAGGTTTATAGTCGGAAAAATAAGTTACAAGTCGTTTTTGTAAAGGTAGTCATTTCAGTCGAAAGAACGACGTCTAGATGACCATTTTAGAAAACATACTTCCACTTTGAGTTTAACCATAATTTTTGGATATAGTTTCATGTTCATAATAAAAATCATTTTCTCAGAATAACAACTTTTAAATCAAAGTTTATCATAGTTTTTAATTAACTAACCCAAAACAGCCCGCGGTGTTACTACGACGGCGTAAATCCGGTTTTACGGTATTTTTCGTGTTTCCAGGTTTTAAATCATTAAGTTAGCATATCATATATATATAGAACATGTGTTTAGTTGATTTTAAAAGTCAAGTTAGAAGGATTAACTTTTGTTTGCGAACAAGTTTAGAATTAACTAAACTATGTTCTAGTGATTACAAGTTTAAACCTTCGAATAAGATAGCTTTATATGTATGAATCGAATGATGTTATGAGCATCATTACTACCTTAAGTTCCTTGGATAAACCTACTGGAAAAGAGAAAATTGGATCTAGCTTCAACGGATCCTTGGATGGCTCGAAGTTCTTGAAGCAGAATCATGACACGAAAACAAGTTCAAGTAAGATCATCACTTGAAATAAGATTGTTATAGTTATAGAAATTTAACCAAAGTTTGAATATGATTATTACCTTGTATTAGAATGATAACCTACTGTAAGAAACAAAGATTTCTTGAGGTTGGATGATCACCTTACATGATTGGAAGTGAGCTAGCAAACTTGAAAGTATTCTTGATTTTATGTAACTAGAACTTGTAGAATTTTTGAAGAACACTTAGAACTTGAGAGAGATCAATTAGATGAAGAAAATTGAAGAATGAAAGTGTTTTTAGGTGTTTTTGGTCATTGGTGTATGGATTAGATATAAAGGATATGTAATTTTGTTTTCATGTAAATAAGTCATGAATGATTACTCATATTTTTGTAATTTTATGAGATATTTCATGCTAGTTGCCAAATGTTGGTTCCCACATGTGTTAGGTGACTCACATGGGCTGCTAAGAGCTGATCATTGGAGTGTATATACCAATAGTACATACATCTAAAAGCTGTGTATTGTACGAGTACGAATACGGGTGCATACGAGTAGAATTGTTGATAAAACTAAACGAGGATGTAATTGTAAGCATTTTTGTTAAGTAGTAGTATTTTGATAAGTGTATTGAAGTCTTTCAAAAGTGTATAAATACATATTAAAACACTACATGTATATACATTTTAACTGAGTCGTTAAGTCATCGTTAGTCGTTACATGTAAATGTTGTTTTGAAACCTTTAGGTTAACGATCTTGTTGAATGTTGTTAACCCATTGTTTATTATAACAAATGAGATGTTAAATTATTATATTATCATGATATTATGATATATAATATATCTTAGTATGATGTATATACAGTTAAATGTCGTTACAACGATAATCGTTACATATATGTCTCGTTTCGAAATCATTAAGTTAGTAGTCTTATTTTTACATATGTATTTCATTGTTAATACACTTAATAATATATTTACTTATCATTTAACATAATTAACCAAGTGTATCAATATCTTAATATGATTCATATGTACCTAGTAAGACGTTGTTATAACGATAATCGTTATATATATCGTTTTCGAGTTTCTTAAATTAATAGTCTCATTTTTATGTATATAACTCATTGTTAAAATACCTAATGAGATACATACTTATAATAAAAACATGTTAACTATATATATAACCATATATATGTCATCGTATAGTTTTTACAAGTTTTAACGTTCGTGAATCACCGGTCAACTTGGGTGGTCAATTGTCTATATGAAACATATTTCAATTAATCAAGTCTTAACAAGTTTGATTGCTTAACATGTTGGAAACATTTAATCATGTAAATATCAATCTCAATTAATATATATAAACATGGAAAAGTTCGGGTCACTACAGTACCTACCCGTTAAATAAATTTCGTCCCGAAATTTTAAGCTGTTGAAGGTGTTGACGAATCTTCTGGAAATAGATGCGGGTATTTTTTCTTCATCTGATCTTCACGCTCCCAGGTGAACTTGGGTCCTCTACGAGCATTCCATCGAACCTTAACAATTGGTATCTTGTTTTGCTTAAGTCTTTTAACCTCACGATCCATTATTTCGACGGGTTCTTCAATGAATTGAAGTTTTTCGTTGATTTGGATTTCATCTAACGGAATAGTGAGATCTTCTTTAGCAAAACATTTCTTCAAATTCGAGACGTGGAAAGTGTTATGTACAGCCGCTAGTTGTTGAGGTAAATCAAGTCGGTAAGCTACTGGTCCGACACGATCAATAATCTTGAATGGTCCAATATACCTTGGATTTAATTTCCCTCGTTTACCAAATCGAACAACGCCTTTCCAAGGTGCAACTTTAAGCATGACCATCTCTCCAATTTCAAATTCTATATCTTTTCTTTTAATGTCAGCGTAGCTCTTTTGTCGACTTTGGGCGGTTTTCAACCGTTGTTGAATTTGGATGATCTTCTCGGTAGTTTCTTGTATAATCTCCGAACCCGTAATCTGTCTATCCCCCACTTCACTCCAACAAATCAGAGACCCGCACTTTCTACCATAAAGTGCTTCAAACGGCGCCATCTCAATGCTTGAATGGTAGCTGTTGTTGTAGGAAAATTCTGCTAACGGTATATGTCGATCCCAACTGTTTCCGAAATCAATAACACATGCTCGTAGCATGTCTTCAAGCGTTTGTATCGTCCTTTCGCTCTGCCCATCAGTTTGTGGATGATAGGCAGTACTCATGTCTAGACGAGTTCCTAATGCTTGCTGTAATGTCTGCCAGAATCTTGAAATAAATCTGCCATCCCTATCAGAGATAATAGAGATTGGTATTCCATGTCTGGAGACGACTTCCTTCAAATACAGTCGTGCTAACTTCTCCATCTTGTCATCTTCTCTTATTGGTAGGAAGTGTGCTGATTTGGTGAGACGATCAACTATTACCCAAATAGTATCAAAACCACTTACAGTCCTTGGCAATTTAGTGATGAAATCCATGGTAATGTTTTCCCATTTCCATTCCGGGATTTCGGGTTGTTGAAGTAGACCTGATGGTTTCTGATGCTCAGCTTTGACCTTAGAACACGTCAAACATTCTCCTACGTATTTAGCAACATCGGCTTTCATACCCGGCCACCAAAAATGTTTCTTGAGATCCTTGTACATCTTCCCCGTTCCAGGATGTATTGAGTATCTTGTTTTATGAGCTTCTGTAAGTACCATTTCTCTCATATCTCCAAATTTTGGTACCCAAATCCTTTCAGCCCTATACCGGGTTCCGTCTTCCTGAATATTAAGATGCTTCTCCAATCCTTTGGGTATTTCATCCTTTAAATTTCCCTCTTTTAAAACTCCTTGTTGCGCCTCCTTTATTTGAGTAGTAAGGTTATTATGAATCATTATATTCATAGATTTTACTCGAATGGGTTCTCTGTCCTTCCTGCTCAAGGCATCGGCTACCACATTTGCCTTCCCCGGGTGGTAACGAATCTCAAAGTCGTAATCATTCAACAATTCAATCCACCTACGCTGCCTCATATTCAGTTGTTTCTGATTAAATATGTGTTGAAGACTTTTGTGGTCGGTATATATAATACTTTTGACCCCATATAAGTAGTGCCTCCAAGTCTTTAATGCAAAAACAACCGCGCCTAATTCCAAATCATGCGTCGTATAATTTTGTTCGTGAATCTTCAATTGTCTAGACGCATAAGCAATCACCTTCGTTCGTTGCATTAATACACAACCGAGACCTTGCTTTGATGCGTCACAATAAATCACAAAATCATCATTCCCTTCTGGCAATGACAATATAGGTGCCGTAGTTAGCTTTTTCTTCAATAACTGAAACGCTTTCTCTTGTTCATCATTCCATTCAAATTTCTTCCTTTTATGCGTTAATGCAGTCAAGGGTTTTGCTATTCTGGAAAAGTCTTGGATGAACCTTCTGTAGTAACCAGCTAGTCCTAAAAACTGGCGTATGTGTTTCGGAGTTTTCGGGGTTTCCCACTTTTCAACAGTTTCTATCTTTGCCGGATCCACCTTAATACCTTCTTTGTTCACTATGTGACCGAGGAATTGAACTTCTTCCAACCAAAATGCACACTTTGAAAACTTAGCGTACAATTCTTCCTTCCTCAATACTTCTAACACCTTTCTCAAATGTTCACCGTGTTCTTGGTCATTCTTTGAGTAAATAAGTATGTCATCAATGAAAAAAATGACAAACTTGTCAAGGTATGGTCCACACACTCGGTTCATAAGGTCCATGAACACAGCTGGTGCATTAGTTAAACCAAACGGCATGACCATAAACTCGTAATGACCGTAACGTGTTCTGAAAGCAGTCTTTGGAATATCATCTTCTTTCACCCGCATTTGATGATACCCGGAACGTAAGTCAATCTTTGAATAAACAGACGAGCCTTGTAGTTGATCAAATAAGTCATCGATTCTCGGTAGTGGGTAGCGCTTCTTGATGGTAAGTTTGTTCAACTCTCGGTAGTCGATACACAACCTGAATGTACCATCTTTCTTCTTGACAAACAAAACAGGAGCTCCCCACGGTGATGTGCTTGGTCGAATGAAACCACGCTCTAAAAGTTCTTGTAATTGGCTTTGTAGTTCTTTCATCTTGCTGGGTGCGAGTCTGTAAGGAGCACGAGCTATTGGTGCAGCTCCTGGTACAAGATCTATTTGAAATTCAACGGATCGATGTGGGGGTAATCCCGGTAATTCTTTCGGAAATACATCGGGAAATTCTTTTGCAATGGGAACATCATTGATGCTCTTTTCTTCAGTTTGTACTT
Organism: Rutidosis leptorrhynchoides; assembly: GCF_046630445.1. NCBI lineage: Eukaryota > Viridiplantae > Streptophyta > Magnoliopsida > Asterales > Asteraceae > Rutidosis > Rutidosis leptorrhynchoides. Next base: position 286,316,966 of record NC_092333.1, read on the forward strand.
TCTCGACGTGTGCTAGAACAGCATAGCAACCTTTTCTTATTAGTTTTTATGCCTTCAAATTACTAATAAGATGTTGCTTCGTGTTGCCCTTTTCTCCGTACACCATTAAGGGTTTTCCTTTTTCTCGTATAATGCGAATTGCATTTTTGTAACAAACGATCTCTGCTTTGACTTCTTTCAACCAGTCCATACCGATTATCACATCAAAACTCCCTAACTCTACTGGTATCAAGTCAATCTTAAATGTTTCGCTAACCAGTTTAATTTCTCGATTCCGACATATATTATCTGCTGAAATTAATTTATCATTTGCTAATTCGAGTAAAAATTTACTATCCAAAGGCGTCAATGGACAACTTAATTTAGCACAAAAATCTCTACTCATATAGCTTCTATCCGCACCCGAATCAAATAAAACGTAAGCAGATTTATTGTCAATAAGAAACGTACTCGTAACAAGCTCCGGGTCTTCCTGTGCCTCTGCCGCATTAATATTGAAAACTCTTCCGCGGCCTTGTCCATTCGTGTTCTCCTGGTTCGGGCAATTTCTAATAATGTGGCCCGGTTTTCCACATTTATAACAAACTACATTGGCATAACTTGCTCCGACACTACTTGCTCCGCCATTACTCGTTCCGACACCATTTGTTCCTTTCGTTCTATTAACCCCTGGTCCGTAGACCTCACACTTCGCCGCGCTATGACCATTTCTTTTACACTTGTTGCAAAATTTGGTGCAGAACCCCGAGTGATACTTTTCACACCTTTGGCATAGCTGCTTCTGATTGTTGTTGTTGTTGCGGTTATTATTGTTGTTGGGATGATTGTTGTAGTTGCTGTTATTGTTGTTGTTGTTGTTGTTGTTGTTGTTGGGCCGTTTGTTGTAGTTGCGATTGATGTTGCGATTATTGGGATAGTTGTTGCGATTATTGTTGTAATTGCTGTTGTTGTTGTATTGGTGATTCTTATCACCGTTTTCCTCCCACTTTCTTTTGACTTGCTTCACATTGGCCTCTTCAGCAGTCTGTTCTTTAATTCTTTCTTCAATCTGGTTCACTAGTTTGTGAGCCATTCTACATGCCTGTTGTATGGAGGCGGGCTCGTGTGAACTTATATCTTCTTGGATTCTTTCCGGTAATCCTTTCACAAACGCGTCGATCTTCTCTTCCTCATCTTCGAATGCTCCCGGACACAATAGGCACAATTCTGTGAATCGTCTTTCGTACGTGGTAATATCAAATCCTTGGGTTCGTAACCCTCTAAGTTCTGTCTTGAGCTTATTGACCTCGGTTCTGGGACGGTACTTCTCGTTCATCAAGTGCTTGAATGCTGACCACGGTAGTGCGTAAGCATCATCTTGTCCCACTTGCTCTAGATAGGTATTCCACCATGTTAACGCAGAACCTGTGAAGGTATGCGTAGCGTACTTCACTTTGTCCTCTTCAGTGCACTTACTTATGGCAAACACCGATTCAACCTTCTCTGTCCACCGTTTCAATCCGATTGGTCCTTCGGTTCCATCAAATTCCAAAGGTTTGCAGGCAGTGAATTCTTTGTAGGTGCATCCTACACGATTTCCCGTACTGCTAGATCCAAGGTTATTGTTGGTATGTAGCGCAGCCTGTACTGCGGCTATGTTTGAAGCTAGAAAATTACGGAATTTCTCTTCATTCATATTCACGGTGTGTCGAGTAGTCGGTGCCATTTCCTTCAAAATAGTCTAATGGAACAAGTTAATCATACAGAATATTAAGAGTAGTTAATAGTATTTCGTAGCATAATATGAACTCATTTATAAAAGCTTTTTCTTCATATTAGCGTTTTATAAGTTTAAATTCGGGTAGTACCTACCCGTTAAGTTCATACTTAGTAGCTAATATACAATTCAACTACTACAATTCTATATGAAAAACTGATTATAGTAATATTTCGCGTTCAAACTTTTATACAATATTTTACAAACTTACAATACCGCTTATTTTACATAAAGCATGAAATATAGCACACAATAACTTTAATACAAGATAGTTGTGAAGATAATTCTAGCTAGTACACAAGTCGTTCAGCAAAGGCAATAAAGACACGTAATTCATACGTCCAGAAACAAGTCATGCATTCTGGTTTTACTAGGACTACTTCCCATCCTTGGTCTTGTGGAACATAACCGTTATGGCTGTTGATAAGACAGCGTGTTGTAACGTGGTCAAAGGGACGAGGGTTACGTAATGTCCAACAGTCCCGTAACAATCTAAAAACCTCATTTCTTACCCCAATTACCGATTCCGTCACTTGTGGGAACGTTTTGTTTAATAGTTGTAGCCCGATGTTCTTTTTCTCACTTTGGTGAGAAGCGAACATTACTAATCCGTAAGCATAACACGCTTCTTTATGTTGCATGTTAGCCGCTTTTTCTAAATCACGAAGTCCAATATTCGGATATATTGAGTCAAAATAATTTCTTAACCCATTGCGTAAAAGAGCATTTGGGTTCCCCGCAATATATGCGTCAAAGTAAACACATCGTAGCTTATGGATTTCCCAATGTGATATCCCCCATCTTTCGAACGAAAGCCTTTTATAAACCAAGGCATTCTTGGAACGTTCTTCGAATGTCTTACAAACTGATCTCGCCTTAAATAGTTGTGCCGAAGAATTCTGACCGACTCTAGACAAGATTTCATCAATCATGTCTCCGGGTAGGTCTCTTAAAATATTGGGTTGTCTATCCATTTTGTGTTTTTATACTGTAAAATAGACAAGAGTTAGATTCATAAAAAAAAATACTTATTAATACAAGCAATTTTTACATATATCATAAAGCATAAGCACACTGTATTACATATATTACACCACACGAATACAACTATCTTATTCCGACTCGCTTGTTTCTTCTTCTTCGGTTTTGGTTCGTTTTGCCAAGTTTCTAGGGATATATGATGTTCCCTTAATACGAGCTGTCGTTTTCCACATTGGTTTAGAAAAACCTGGTGGTTTAGAGGTTCCCGGGTCATTGTTACAACTTAAGGACTTCGGGGGTTGACGATACATATAAAGTTCATCGGGGTTGGAATTAGATTTCTCTATTTTTATGCCCTTTCCCTTATTATTTTCTTTTGCCTTTTTAAATTTAGTTGGGGTAATTTCTATAACATCATCGGAATTCTCGTCGGAATTCGATTCATCGGAGAATTGGTAATCCTCCCAATATTTTGCTTCCTTGGCGGAAACACCATTGACCATAATTAACCTTGGTCGGTTGGTTGAGGATTTTCTTTTACTTAACCGTTTTATTATTTCCCCCACCGGTTCTATTTCTTCATCCGGTTCCGATTCTTCTTCCAGTTCCGATTCTTCTTCCGGTTCCGACTCTTCTTCCGGTTCCTCTTCGGGAACTTGTGAATCAGTCCACGAATCATTCTAATTTACATTTGACTCTTCATTATTATTAGGTGAGTCAATGGGACTTGTTCTAGAGGTAGACATCTATCACATAATATCAAACGCGTTAAGAGATTAATATATCACATAATATTCACATGTTAAAAATATATAGTTTTCCAACAAAATTTGTTAAGCAATCATTTTTCAAGTAAACACGGTCGAAGTCCAGACTCACTAATGCATCCTAACAAACTCGATAAGACACACTAATACAAAATTCTGGTTCTCTAAGACCAACGCTCGGATACCAACTGAAATGTCCCGTTCTTATTGATTAAAAGCGTTCCATATTAATTGATTTCGTTGAGATGTTTTTCAAAGACTGCATTCATTTTAAAACAAACCATAACCTTTATTTCATCAATAAAGGTTTAAAAAGCTTTACGTAGATTATCAAATAATGATAATCTAAAATATCCTGTTTACACACGACCATTACATAATGGTTTACAATACAAATATGTTACAACAAAATAAATTTCTTGAATGTAGTTTTTACACAATATCATACAAACATGGACTCTAAATCTCGTCCTTATTTAAGTATGCGACAGCGGAAGCTCTTAATAATCACCTGAGAATAAACATGCTTAAAACGTCAACAAAAATGTTGGTGAGTTATAGGTTTAACCTATATATATCAAATCATAATAATAGACCACAAGATTTCATATTTCAATACACATCCCATACATAGAGATAAAAGTTATTCATATGGTGAACACCTGGTAACCGACATTAACAAGATGCATATATAAGAATATCCCCATCATTCCGGGACACCCTTTGGATATGATATAAATTTTGAAGTACTAAAGCATCCGGTACTTTGGATGGGGCTTGTTGGGCCCGATAGATCTATCTTTAGGATTCGCGTCAATTAGGATGTCTGTTCCCTAATTCTTAGATTACCAGACTTAATAAAAAGGGGCATATTCGATTTTGATAATTCAACCATAGAATGTAGTTTCACGTACTTGTGTCTATTTTGTAAATCATTTATAAAACCTGCATGTATTCTCATCCCAAAAATATTAGATTTTAAAAGTGGGACTATAACTCACTTTCACAGATTTTTACTTCGTCGGGAAGTAAGACTTGGCCACTGGTTGATTCACGAACCTATAACAATATATACATATATATCAAAGTATGTTCAAAATATATTTACAACACTTTTAATATATTTTGATGTTTTAAGTTTATTAAGTCAGCTGTCCTCGTTAGTAACCTACAACTAGTTGTCTACAGTTAGATGTACAGAAATAAATTGATAAATATTATCTTGAATCAATCCACGACCCAGTGTATACGTATCTCAGTATTGATCACAACTCAAACTATATATATTTTGGAATCAACCTCAACCCTGTATAGCTAACTCCAAATTCACATATAGAGTGTCTATGGTTGTTCCGAAATATATATAGATGTGTCGACATGATAGATCGAAACATTGTATACGTGTCTATGGTATCTCGAAATTACATAATATACAATACAAGTTGATTAAGTTATGGTTGGAATAGATTTGTTACCAATTTTCACGTAGCTAAAATGAGAAAAATTATCCAATCTTGTTTTACCCATAACTTCTTCATTTTAAATCCGTTTTGAGTGAATCAAATTGCTATGGTTTCATATTGAACTATATTTTATGAATCTAAATAGAAAAAGTATAGGTTTATAGTCGGAAAAATAAGTTACAAGTCGTTTTTGTAAAGGTAGTCATTTCAGTCGAAAGAACGACGTCTAGATGACCATTTTAGAAAACATACTTCCACTTTGAGTTTAACCATAATTTTTGGATATAGTTTCATATTCATAATAAAAATAATTTTCTCAGAATAAGAACTTTTAAATCAAAGTTTATCATAGTTTTTAATTAACTAACCCAAAACAGCCCGCGGTGTTACTACGACGGCGTAAATCCGGTTTTACTGTATTTTTCGTGTTTCCAGGTTTTAAATCATTAAGTTAGCATATCATATAGATATAGAACATGTGTTTAGTTGATTTTAAAAGTCAAGTTAGAAGGATTAACTTTTGTTTGCGAACAAGTTTAGAATTAACTAAACTATGTTCTAGTGATTACAAGTTTAAACCTTCGAATAAGATAGCTTTATATGTATGAATCGAATGATGTTATGAACATCATTACTTCCTTCAGTTCCTTGGATAAACCTACTGTAAAAGAGAAAATTGGATCTAGCTTCAACGGATCCTTGGATGGCTCGAAGTTCTTGAAGCAGAATCATGACACGAAAACAAGTTCAAGTAAGATCATCACTTGAAATAAGATTGTTATAGTTATAGAAATTTAACCAAAGTTTGAATATGATTATTACCTTGTATTAGAATGATAACCTACTGTAAGAAATAAAGATTTCTTGAGGTTGGATGATCACCTTACAAGATTGGAAGTGAGCTAGCAAACTTGAAAGTATTCTTGATTTTATGTAACTAGAACTTGTAGAATTTATGAAGAACACTTAGAACTTGAAGATAGAACTTGAGAGAGATCAATTAGATGAAGAAAATTGAAGAATGAAAGTGTTTTTAGGTGTTTTTGGTCGTTGGTGTATGGATTAGATATAAAGGATATGTAATTTTATTTTCATGTAAATAAGTCATGAATGATTACTCATATTTTTGTAATTTTATGAGATATTTAATGCTAGTTGCCAAATGATGGTTCCCACATGTGTTAGGTGACTCACATGGGCTGCTAAGAGCTGATCATTGGAGTGTATATATGATAATGCTAAAAACGAACATATATTTCATAGCATTATTTTTCAAGAAAGACAAGCTTTTAGTTGCAATTGTTCTATTTACAAGTGATATTCGTTTAAATAATAAAAGGTGAAGACAAAAGACAGATTCGACGAATTGAAGACGCAAACGACCAAAAAGCTCAAAAGTACAAAAGACAATCAAAAAGGTTCCAATTATTGATAAGAAACGTCTCGAAATTACAAGAGTACAAGATTCAAAACGCAAAGTACAAGATATTAAATTGTACGCAAGGACGTTCGAAAATCCGGAACCGGGACCAGAGTCAACTGTCAACGCTCGACGCAACGGACTAAAAATTAGAAGTTAACTATGTATATAAATATAATATAATATATAATTAATTATATTAATTATATATATATTATATTTATAAATAAAAACCGTCGGCAGAGAAAGACTCCAAAGGGACTGAGCTGTAAATTCATTCTCCGCGACTCGCGGAGTTTGAAGAGAATTTCACCGCGAGTCGCGGAGCCCCAAAATGAGAAACTGCCTATAAAGCCAACCGAATTCTGAGCATTTTTCATAATCTTTTTCTTCTTCTTCTCATACGTAAAATATATATATATATTTATAATTTATATTTTAATTTTAATTATAATTCTAATAATAAGGGTATGTTAGCGAATGTTGTAAGGGTGTAAGTCGAAATTCTGTCCGTGTAACGCTACGCTATTTTTAATCATTGTAAGTTATGTTCAACCTTTTTACATTAATGTCTCGTAGCTAAGTTATTATTATGCTTATTTAAAATGAAGTAATCATGATGTTGGGCTAATTACTAAAATTGGGTAATTGGGCTTTGTACCATAATTGGGGTTTGGACAAAAGAACGACACTTGTGGAAATTAGACTATGAGCTATTAATGGGCTTTATATTTGTTTAACTAAATGATAGTTTGTTAATGTTAATATAAAGATTTACAATTGGGCGTCCCTATAAATTACCATATACACTCGATCGGACACGATGGGCGGGGTATTTATATGTACGAATAATCGTTCATTTAACCGGACACGGAAATGGATTAATAGTTAATAAACTTGTTGAAACAGGGGTGAATTACATTCAAGGGTAATTGGTGTAATTGTTAACAAAGTAGTAAAACCTTGGTTTACACGCAGTCGATAACCTGGTGTATTCATTAAACAAAGTATTAAAACCTTGTTACAATTCGAATCCCCAATTAGTTGGAATATTTAACTTCGGGTATAAGAATAATTTGACGAGGACACTCGCACTTTATATTTACGACTGATGGACTGTTATGGACAAAAACCAGACGGACATATTAAATAATCTAGGACAAAGGACAATTAACCCATGGGCATAAAACTAAAATCAACACGTCAAACATCATGATTACGGAAGTTTAAATAAGCATAATTCTTTTATTTCATATTTAATTTCCTTTATTTTATATTTAATTGCACTTCTAATTATCGCACTTTTATTTATTGTTATTTAATCGAACTTTTAATTATCGTACTTTTTAATTATCGCAATTTTATTTTATCGCACTTTTATTATTCGCAATTTCATTATCGTTATTTATTTTACTCTTTAAATTAAGTCTTTTATTTATTTAATATTTTACATTAGGTTTTAACTGCGACTAAAGTTTTAAAATCGACAAACCGGTCATTAAACGGTAAAAACCCCCCTTTATAATAATAATATTACTTATATATATGTTTGTATTTTTATAAAAGTAAACTAATATAGCGTTGAGCTTTGTTTAAAAAAGATTCCCTGTGGAACGAACCGGACTTACTAAAAACTACACTACTGTACGATTAGGTACACTGCCTATAAGTGTTGTAGCAAGGTTTAAGTATATCCATTCTATAAATAAATAAATATCTTGTGTAAAATTGTATCGTATTTAATAGTTTTTCCTAGTAAAATATAAACTATTTCGTATCCCTTAGCTTTGACATCAAGTATTTTTGGCGCCGCTGCCGGAGAACTTTCTAAACGCCGGAAGCGCAACGCTAATATAAAAAAAAAAAAAAAAAATTTTAGTTTACTTCTATTAAAAGTCGCTTTTGTAAAAATACGTTTTAAATATTCGAAAATATAAAAAGAAAAACAAAAATATAAGTATTTTTAAGATTTTGTTAAATATTTAAGTTTTATAAGTTTCTTTATTTTTATTTTAGTTTATAAAAATATAAGTTTTATTTAAATATCTTTTATTTATATAAAAACAGAAAACAGAAAATAAAAAAAATAAATAAAGAAAAACGCGTCGAATTTAATAAGCTGTTGTAGTGACCCGAACTTTTCCATGTTTATATATATCAATTGAGATTGATATTTACATGATTAAATGTTTCCAACATGTTAAGTGTAACGACCCTGGTTTTACCAACGTTATTTATTAATAATTATTATTATTAATACGCTTGATTAAACGAATGTATGTTATTACATTTACATGTTGCTTTGATTGCCCGTACTTGAACTTTAAATGCCCGAAACGTCTTTGTGACACCCGGAACTTGCACGAATAATATTTTAAGGTATTATTTACATTCATGATTAATTTTATTAATCATTTTAATTAACTAAGATGGTTAGTTAATTACTTGGGCTTAAGTTGAACTTATTTGGATTATTTGCAACTTGGGCTTTAATTAGTGTAATGGACTCTTGAATAAGACTCACAAGCCCACCCTACATTTATTAATGGACCTTTAGCCCACTCTTTCAAAGTGTAAGTATTACTTAGGACTTGTAACTAGTTGGTTTGAACATTTGGAATCTAGTCATGCCATAATCCCCATGTATAACCACTCTTTAACCAACTTTTGAAGCTTTAACACCTTAGTAACCATAAAACAATCCTCTTCCCCTCATTTTGCTGCAGATTGCCGAAAGTTTGAGGCCTTTAGAGAGGCCATTTGACTTCATTTCTTCATTACTTGTTCACTTGTATCTCTCTCTCAAAACACACACACAAAATACTTGAAACTTCTCTCAAACTTTACTCTCTTTTTCTCTCATATACTTGTAAGTATGATGAACTTTTTCTCTTCTCCTCTCCTTGTAAAAACTGATTTCTACATCACATAATCATCATCAATCTTTGTTGTTAAAACTTTTGTTACTTGTTCTTGTTTAAAGTCAATTACTTGTAAGATACTAAGTTGCTTACTTACTTACTTTCATGTTACAAGATCAAACTTCTTAGTTTTGATTCTTCATAATATCTTGTATTATCAAGAACATCCAAGAACATAATCTATCTAGTTATGTTCTACATATTTTGTTTCAAAAGATTTAAAGTTTATAATCTTTATAATTGTTACTTGTGTTCTTGTTTGTTGTATGTTACTAGAATACCACCTTCATGGTTGGTTTAGGCTTATCATTTATTTACTTTATTTCTTATTGTTAGTTGCTTACTACACATTTGAACAAGGACATGAAACCAACAAGAGCTTACACTTTGGTGCAAGTATCATGGATCCAACACTTGGTTGTGATCTTTCTTAGTGTTCATGAACTTGTTCATAAACTTACATGTAACCTTGGTTCATCAAACACTTACAACACTTGCACTTGAGTTATGATGGACAAACCTTGGTCAAAATGATGTTAACACATCAACGAGTTGTACACTTGAAGCTATACGCATCAAGGATGAGAACCATGATGAGCATCAAGTACCAAGACACCGGAACTCACCTAAAACCCACTGTTTCTGTCCAAATGTTTCTGACCTACTGCTTCTGGAACAGACCAGTAGACCTGGGCTGTTCTAACCTTGATTTTCAGATAGAACTTTTCGAGTAGATAACTTTTCATATAGGACTCGTCTTAATCCGAGTTACGGTTTAGGATTTACGGCCCTCCGATCGTTACCATGTCCTTTAACGTTGTGCAGAAATTTCTGACCTACTCGCACTTAGACCGTCGCCACGGTCAAACCAAGACGAGTTTGCTTCTGTAAATTTTACCACACTTAAGGGACTCATAGACGGAGCCATGACCACTGGTCTCACCTTAATTCAGTAAGGGTAGAGGCCGTGGTGACTGACCGAAGTCAGCCTTTGTTTTAAACGACTTTCATAAACGAGTCTTACTTGTTACCTTTTGTTTAATGATGATTGATGATGACCCTTATGACCTTAATTACGTACTTATAAACCTTTTGAGACGACTTATTGACCTAGTGCTATTTGACTTAGGTTGAGGACGTTTGGACCGTTACTTGCACCATTTTCCGACTACTACCTTACCATTACTACTAATCATTGTGAGTTATAGCATTCCCTTTTTACTTTAACTTATTTTGGGAACTGAGAATACATGCGGATTTTATGTTTTACATACTAGGCACGAGTACTTAAACTTTATATATGTGTGGGTTATATAACGGCAGAAACATTCCCTTTAGCTCGGTAACGTTTAATCATTGGTTTTTGAACCGTGAACGCGAATCTTAGATATGGATCCATAGGGTTTGACATCCCCACTCGGGCTAGTAGCGCTAGCATTTAACGAGTGTTTAATACTTCGAGGTTATACGCACTTGCCAAGTGCACATTAAGGGGGTACATTGAACGTTAAGTTAGTTACCGGGTGCCCACGGTTAAGCATATACTTTTACATACTTTTGAAACGCTCGGTGTAGCACTGAAATCTCGTGGCCTACTTACATTACTGTTATACTTAAACTATAGCTCACCAACCTTTGTGTTGACCTTTTTAAGCATGTATTTTCTCAGGTGCTTGAAGTCGCTTCCGCTATCTTACTAGTCGTGCTGTAGAACCCGCTGCCTAGAGTTGTTATCGCATGACTACTTATGTTGCATTCAAACTTTTTACTTATGAATTTATGTTATGTAACGACCATTATGGTCACGTACACTTGTTTAATGCTTCTACTTAGCGAAGCATACTTTTGATTTGTAAAACAATTGACGTATGTTATGACGTCACTTTTATTTATGAATGTAAACTCTGTTTTGAAAACGCATATAGTACTTAACCTTGTAATGATCCTGTTGTTGATGGTCCGTACATGATGATTTAGTACGGGGCGTCACATTTGGTATCAGAGCATTGGTTGTAGGGAATTAGGATGCATTAGTGAGTCTAAGACCGACCCGAGTAGGATTCACTAATAGGGCTAATCTACAACTTGTTAGTTTACTTGTTTTCGCTGAACTTACTGCATGCTGCTGCTTACTGTTACTGCTATATGCCGTATGCTACTACATGATTTCACTACTGCATGCTATTACTTGCTTTCGATTGCATGCTAGTTTCGTACGATTACTGATATTGCCATGCTACTTATTGTTATACATGATTTAAACTGTTGGCCTATTATTTGCTTGCTTTATGACATACTGACATGGAAAATTTATTTTTTCCTTGTTCAGATGTCGGACGTTCCACCTACTGACATCCCGAGCGGCTCAGGCCCCGTTGTTCCTCCCACTGCTGCACCTGTTGCTGCTACTGCTGCTGCTGCTGACATTCCGGCCCCGACACCCACTGGCGACCCCGGCGCCTCTAGTTCTGGAGCTAGCTCTAGTGTGCCTATCCCGGCGTCTTCTTCCAGACCCCTGAGGCAACTGGCTCGCATTGGTGGCATGGAGATCCCCGCGGAGTTCGGGGAAGGACCCTTCCGTAATCACTTTCGCACACCTTGCCGACGCACTGCCGACGGCCGCTTAGCCGTGATTACGCCAGGCCGACACCGACAGATGTTGGCCGCTTTCGGATATGTTGAGCGACCCGCACCACCACCGCATGATTCAGACGACGGTTCTTCCACCGATGCTTCTTCAGACGACACCTCATCTGACGACTCCAGTGATGAGGAGGATCCCGCTGACCGACCGATTCAGGCACCTTCTACCCCGCCGAAGAAGCGGTATCGCTTCGCTGGCATAATTCCTGGTCGTACTGTCACTGACGCTTATGGTCGGCGTCGTAGGATCACTGCTCGTAAACGGCTGGTGCCGTACCCCGCCGACCCACTGATATTACCATCTCCACCCAGAGCCGGACCATCCACTTCAGCACCACCGGCTCCACCTGCACCGCCAGCACCACCTGCCCCACCATCTTCCTCTAATGAGGAAATGAGGCGGGAGATTGAGATTCTCCAGACTCGAGTTACTGAGCTCGAGGAGCAGATGACTCATGTTTTGGACATCTTGTACCCACCATCGCCGTAGGACTTTGTACTAGATTCTGTATTGTAATCTCTTTTGTAATTTCATATTTCACTTATGTAATGTACGAACTTATTGTAATGTATGAACTTATTATCATTAATGAATGAAATTTGTGTTGCTTACTTCTTGCGCAAGTGTTCTATTTACGTTATCATATCATGGTTTTGTGGTACTTATATATGCTTGCATTACTTAATCAACATGTGTTGTGCTGTTTTCATGTTGGTTGTTATATACTATATTATTATTATTTGCATAATGGATTTTGACTTGAGTCAAAATGTTTGTATAGAACATCATGGCCAACGGGAGATCTATCCCCACCGCGGCACAAATCGAGGAGATGATTAACGAGCGAGTCGCTGCTGCACTAGCTGAAAGACAACCCCAAGTTCCACCACCACCGCCTGTCATTCCACCTGTCGTCCGAGATGGGTGTACTTACAAGGAATTCCAAAACTGCAAGCCACACTACTTCAGTGGCACTGAGGGACCCGTCGGTCTCACCAGATGGTTCGAAAAGTTGGAATCGGTATTCAGGGTTAGCAATTGTTCTGAGGCTAACAAAACGAAATTTGCATCTTGCACGCTGTCTGATGGCGCGCTCACATGGTGGAATACCATGGCCCAAGCGAAAGGAATTGATGAGGCGTATGCTACGCCTTGGGAAGAATTTAAATGTGCTATGATCGAGGAATACTGTCCGAGAACCGAGATTCAAAAGATGGAAATCGAATTTATGCAATTGAAAACTGTAGGGAACGACCTTAACAGCTACAACCGTAGGTTTTTGGAATTGGCTCTTATGTGTCCAACCATGGTCACCCCCGAATTTAAGCGTTTGGAGAAATACTTCTCGGGACTTCCTAAGTCCATCAAGGGTAATGTTACCTCATCCAAGCCACCAAGTGTTCCCGAAGCAATGCGCATGGCGCATACTCTCTTGAATCAAATCATCCTGGACGAGCCGGAGAAGGCTAAGTTTGAAACTGTTAGTGGTGAAAAGAGGAAATGGGACAACAACCACAACAACAACAGGGGTAGGAACTATGATCAAAACCCGGCAAAGCGACATGAAGGGTTCAGGCAAAACAACAACATACACAACAACAACACCAACCCCAACAACAACAACCGCACCAATCCGAACTACAAAGGAACCTTACCACAATGCAATAGGTGCTACAAGCACCACACTGGGTATTGCAATGTTATCTGTGAGAAGTGCCAACGATCTGGACATGTTGGCAAGGATTGCAAGGTTACCACTTTGAATGTGAAGCCAAACCACAACAACAATGGGCCTAAGAAGTGTTATGAATGTGGAAAGACGGGCCATTTCAGAAACGAGTGTCCTAACAAGCGTAAGGATGGCGGACCACCACGTGCTAGAGCTTTCAATGTTAATGCAAGGGACGCTCGCGACAACCCCGACTTGGTGACAGGTATATTCAAGATCAACAATCTTTTAGCTTCTGTCCTATTTGATACTGGTGCCGATAGGAGCTATGTGTGTAGACATTTTTGTGATAAGTTAGATTGGTCGTTAGTTCCTTTGAAGGAAAGTATGCTTGTCGAGGTAGCCAATGGAAAACTTGAAAAGGTTGACCATATTAGTCGTGGAGCTATTATCAACATAGCTGGTGCAGATTTCGAAATTGATTTGATACCTATCAAACTGGGAAGTTTTGACGCGATCGTCGGTATGGATTGGTTGAGCAAGATAAAGGCCGATGTTATCTGTGGAGATAAAGCACTTCGCATACCACAAGGAGATGGCGAACCACTAGTTATCTATGGAGAGAGATGTACCTCGAAGTTGAACCTCATTAGTTGCGTGAAAGCGCAAAAGATTATGAAGAAGGGACGCTTTGCTGTCCTAGCACATGTGAAAGCGGTAGAAACTGAGATGAAGAACGTGAACGACGTTCGAATTGTGAACGAATTTTCTGATGTCTTCCCAGAGGAATTGCCTGGATTACCGCCGCAGAGAGCAGTAGAGTTTCAGATTGACTTAGTGCCAGGAGCTGCACCTGTAGCTCGCGCACCTTATAGACTCGCACCTTCCGAGATGCAAGAATTACAGAGTCAACTACAAGAGCTATTAGATCGAGGGTTTATCCAACCAAGCTTCTCGCCTTGGGGCGCACCTGTGTTGTTTGTAAAGAAGAAGGATGGATCCTTCCGTATGTGTATCGACTACCGTGAACTCAACAAATTGACTATCAAGAATCGATATCCTCTTCCACGAATTGATGATCTTTTTGATCAACTACAAGGATCGAGCGTTTATTCAAAGATCGATTTGCGATCCGGATATCACCAGCTGAGGGTGAAGGAAAGTGACGTGATGAAAACTGCATTCAGGACCCGTTATGGTCATTATGAGTTCCTCGTGATGCCATTCGGTTTGACAAATGCCCCTGCCGTGTTCATGGATCTCATGAATCGTGTCTGCAAGCCTTACTTGGATAAGTTTGTTATCGTCTTCATAGATGATATCCTCATCTACTCTAAGAGCGAAGAAGAACATGAGCAACACCTTCGACTAGTGCTTGAACTCTTAAGACAAGAGCAACTTTACGCCAAATTCTCCAAGTGCGAATTTTGGTTGAAGGAAGTACAGTTTTTGGGTCATGTTGTGAGCGACCAGGGTATCAAAGTTGATCCCGCCAAGATTGAAGCCATCAGCAAGTGGGAGACCCCCACTACTCCAACGCATATTCGCCAATTTCTAGGTCTCGCCGGTTATTATCGAAGGTTTATCGAAGGATTTTCTCTGATTGCGCGTCCTTTGACCGCACTGACTCACAAGGGCAAGAAGTTCATTTGGGAACCCACACACGAATCAGCATTCCAAACTTTGAAGAAGAAGTTAACCTCCGCACCTATCCTATCACTTCCTGAAGGCAGTGACGACTTTGTTGTTTATTGCGATGCATCGAAGAGTGGTTTTGGTTGTGTACTGATGCAACGATCAAAGGTTATTGCCTATGCCTCCCGCCAATTGAAGATTCACGAGCGGAACTACACTACACATGATCTTGAACTTGGAGCCGTTGTCTTTGCACTCAAATTGTGGAGACATTATTTGTATGGAACTAAGAGCACTATCTTCACCGATCACAAGAGTCTCCAGCACATCTTCGATCAGAAGCAATTGAATATGAGACAGCGTCGATGGATCGAGACGCTCAACGACTACGATTGTGAACTCCGTTATCACCCTGGCAAGGCCAATGTTGTAGCTGACGCTTTAAGCCGAAAGGAGAGGACGGCACCTCTCCGTGTTAGGGCTCTGAACATCACCATCCATTCGAACCTCAACAACCAGATCAGAGTAGCCCAAGTTGAAGCTCTCAAAGAGGAGAACATACCTCACGAGCATTTGAACATACTTGTCTCTCGATTCGAGGTTAGAGAGTCTGGACTCCGATGTTATGCCGGAAGAATTTGGGTACCTTACTATGGAGATCTACGAAGCCTGATACTTGATGAAGCACACAAATCGAGATATTCGATTCACCCCGGTGCGGGTAAGATGTACCACGACCTTAAAGAACAGTATTGGTGGCCGAATCTTAAGAAGGACGTTGCGACTTATGTTGGTAAGTGTTTGACTTGCTCGAAGGTTAAAGCCGAGCATCAGAGACCTTCTGGGTTACTTCAACAGCCGGAAATCCCACAATGGAAGTGGGAAAGGATCACAATGGATTTCATTACTAAGCTGCCGAAGACGGTGGGCGGATGCGATACTATTTGGGTTATTGTTGACCGCCTCACCAAATCTGCACACTTCCTAGCGATGAAGGAAACTGATACAATGGAAAGACTTGCTCAGCTGTACATCAAAGAGGTTGTATCTCGTCATGGTGTACCTTTATCAATCATCTCCGATCGCGATCCCCGTTTTGCTTCCAGATTTTGGCGTTCTTTGCAAGAAGCCATGGGAACTCGTCTTGACATGAGTACTGCTTATCATCCTCAGACTGACGGGCAAAGTGAACGAACGATTCAGACCTTGGAGGACATGCTGCGTGCATGTGTCATTGATTTTGGAAAGGCCTGGGAAAGGCATTTGCCACTCGCCGAATTCTCGTACAATAACAGTTATCACTCAAGCATTAATGCTGCACCTTTTGAAGCATTGTATGGTCGTAAGTGCCGATCTCCTATTTGTTGGGCCGAAGTAGGCGAAAAGCAAATCACCGGACCCGAGGTAGTTCACGAAACCACGGAGAAGATTGCCCAGATCCAAGCTAGACTTAAGACTGCCCGTGATCGCCAAAAGAGCTATGCCGATCTTAAACGGAAAGACTTTGAATTTAATGTTGGTGATCGTGTAATGTTGAAGGTTGCACCTTGGAAAGGTGTGATCCGTTTTGGAAAACGTGGAAAGTTGAACCCACGATACATTGGTCCTTTCGAGATCTTGGAACGTGTTGGACCAGTTGCATACCGTTTGGATCTACCAGCACAATTGAGCTCAGTTCATCCTACCTTCCATGTGTCAAACTTGAAGAAGTGTCTTGCTGCACCCGAACTCATCATACCATTGGAAGAACTTACTATTGATGACAAACTCCACTTTGTGGAGGAACCTGTTGAGATTATGGATCGTGAGATCAAAACTTTGAAACGCAACAAGATTCCGATTGTACGAGTACGATGGAATGCCAAACGAGGACCTGAGTTTACTTGGGAACGAGAGGATCAAATGATGCGGAAATATCCTCACCTTTTCCCGACTCCTCCATCTACTTCAGCTTAAAATTTCGGGACGAAATTTTCTTTAACAGGTGGGTAATGTAACGACCCTGGTTTTACCAACGTTATTTATTAATAATTATTATTATTAATACGCTTGATTAAACGAATGTATGTTATTACATTTACATGTTGCTTTGATTGCCCGTACTTGAACTTTAAATGCCCGAAACGTCTTTGTGACACCCGGAACTTGCACGAATAATATTTTAAGGTATTATTTACATTCATGATTAATTTTATTAATCATTTTAATTAACTAAGATGGTTAGTTAATTACTTGGGCTTAAGTTGAACTTATTTGGATTATTTGCAACTTGGGCTTTAATTAGTGTAATGGACTCTTGAATAAGACTCACAAGCCCACCCTACATTTATTAATGGACCTTTAGCCCACTCTTTCAAAGTGTAAGTATTACTTAGGACTTGTAACTAGTTGGTTTGAACATTTGGAATCTAGTCATGCCATAATCCCCATGTATAACCACTCTTTAACCAACTTTTGAAGCTTTAACACCTTAGTAACCATAAAACAATCCTCTTCCCCTCATTTTGCTGCAGATTGCCGAAAGTTTGAGGCCTTTAGAGAGGCCATTTGACTTCATTTCTTCATTACTTGTTCACTTGTATCTCTCTCTCAAAACACACACACAAAATACTTGAAACTTCTCTCAAACTTTACTCTCTTTTTCTCTCATATACTTGTAAGTATGATGAACTTTTTCTCTTCTCCTCTCCTTGTAAAAACTGATTTCTACATCACATAATCATCATCAATCTTTGTTGTTAAAACTTTTGTTACTTGTTCTTGTTTAAAGTCAATTACTTGTAAGATACTAAGTTGCTTACTTACTTACTTTCATGTTACAAGATCAAACTTCTTAGTTTTGATTCTTCATAATATCTTGTATTATCAAGAACATCCAAGAACATAATCTATCTAGTTATGTTCTACATATTTTGTTTCAAAAGATTTAAAGTTTATAATCTTTATAATTGTTACTTGTGTTCTTGTTTGTTGTATGTTACTAGAATACCACCTTCATGGTTGGTTTAGGCTTATCATTTATTTACTTTATTTCTTATTGTTAGTTGCTTACTACACATTTGAACAAGGACATGAAACCAACAAGAGCTTACACTTTGGTGCAAGTATCATGGATCCAACACTTGGTTGTGATCTTTCTTAGTGTTCATGAACTTGTTCATAAACTTACATGTAACCTTGGTTCATCAAACACTTACAACACTTGCACTTGAGTTATGATGGACAAACCTTGGTCAAAATGATGTTAACACATCAACGAGTTGTACACTTGAAGCTATACGCATCAAGGATGAGAACCATGATGAGCATCAAGTACCAAGACACCGGAACTCACCTAAAACCCACTGTTTCTGTCCAAATGTTTCTGACCTACTGCTTCTGGAACAGACCAGTAGACCTGGGCTGTTCTAACCTTGATTTTCAGATAGAACTTTTCGAGTAGATAACTTTTCATATAGGACTCGTCTTAATCCGAGTTACGGTTTAGGATTTACGGCCCTCCGATCGTTACCATGTCCTTTAACGTTGTGCAGAAATTTCTGACCTACTCGCACTTAGACCGTCGCCACGGTCAAACCAAGACGAGTTTGCTTCTGTAAATTTTACCACACTTAAGGGACTCATAGACGGAGCCATGACCACTGGTCTCACCTTAATTCAGTAAGGGTAGAGGCCGTGGTGACTGACCGAAGTCAGCCTTTGTTTTAAACGACTTTCATAAACGAGTCTTACTTGTTACCTTTTGTTTAATGATGATTGATGATGACCCTTATGACCTTAATTACGTACTTATAAACCTTTTGAGACGACTTATTGACCTAGTGCTATTTGACTTAGGTTGAGGACGTTTGGACCGTTACTTGCACCATTTTCCGACTACTACCTTACCATTACTACTAATCATTGTGAGTTATAGCATTCCCTTTTTACTTTAACTTATTTTGGGAACTGAGAATACATGCGGATTTTATGTTTTACATACTAGGCACGAGTACTTAAACTTTATATATGTGTGGGTTATATAACGGCAGAAACATTCCCTTTAGCTCGGTAACGTTTAATCATTGGTTTTTGAACCGTGAACGCGAATCTTAGATATGGATCCATAGGGTTTGACATCCCCACTCGGGCTAGTAGCGCTAGCATTTAACGAGTGTTTAATACTTCGAGGTTATACGCACTTGCCAAGTGCACATTAAGGGGGTACATTGAACGTTAAGTTAGTTACCGGGTGCCCACGGTTAAGCATATACTTTTACATACTTTTGAAACGCTCGGTGTAGCACTGAAATCTCGTGGCCTACTTACATTACTGTTATACTTAAACTATAGCTCACCAACCTTTGTGTTGACCTTTTTAAGCATGTATTTTCTCAGGTGCTTGAAGTCGCTTCCGCTATCTTACTAGTCGTGCTGTAGAACCCGCTGCCTAGAGTTGTTATCGCATGACTACTTATGTTGCATTCAAACTTTTTACTTATGAATTTATGTTATGTAACGACCATTATGGTCACGTACACTTGTTTAATGCTTCTACTTAGCGAAGCATACTTTTGATTTGTAAAACAATTGACGTATGTTATGACGTCACTTTTATTTATGAATGTAAACTCTGTTTTGAAAACGCATATAGTACTTAACCTTGTAATGATCCTGTTGTTGATGGTCCGTACATGATGATTTAGTACGGGGCGTCACATTAAGCAATCAAACTTGTTAAGACTTGATTAATTGAAACAGGTTTCATATAGACAATTGACCACCCAAGTTGACCGGTGATTCACGAACGTTAAAACTTGTAAAAACTATATGATGACATATATATGGATATATATATAATTAACATGATACTATGATAAGTAAACATATCATTAAGTATATTAACAATGAACTACATATGTAAAAACAAGACTACTAACTTAATGATTTTTAAACGAGACATATATGTAACGATTATCGTTGTAAAGACATTTAATGTATATATATCATATTAAGAGATATTCATACATGATAATATCATGATAATATAATAATTTAAAATCTCATTTGATATTATAAACATTGGGTTAACAACATTTAACAAGATCGTTAACCTAAAGGTTTCAAAACAACACTTACATGTAACGACTAACGATGACTTAACGACTCAGTTAAAATGTATATACATGTAGTGTTTTAATATGTATTTATACACTTTTGAAAGACTTCAATACACTTATCAAAATACTTCTACTTAACAAAAATGCTTACAATTACATCCTCGTTCAGTTTCATCAACAATTCTACTCGTATGCACCCGTATTCGTACTCGTACAATACACAGCTTTTAGATGTATGTACTATTGGTATATACACTCCAATGATCAGCTCTTAGCAGCCCATGTGAGTCACCTAACACATGTGGGAACCATCATTTGGCAACTAGCATGAAATATCTCTTAAAATTACAAAAATATGAGTAATCATTTATGACTTATTTACATGAAAACAAAATTACATATCCTTTATATCTAATCCATACACCAACGACCAAAAACACCTACAAACACTTTCATTCTTCAATTTTCTTCATCTAATTGATCTATCTCAAGTTCTATCTTCAAGTTCTAAGTGTTCTTCATATATTCTACAAGTTCTAGTTACATAAAATCAAGAATACTTTCAAGTTTGCTAGCTCACTTCCAATCTTGTAAGGTGATCATCCAACCTCAAGAAATCTTTGTTTCTTACAGTAGGTTATCATTCTAATACAAGGTAATAATCATATTCAAACTTTGGTTCAATTTCTATAACTATAACAATCTTATTTCAAGTGATGATCTTACTTGAACTTGTTTTCGTGTCATGATTTTGCTTCAAGAACTTCGAGCCATCCAAGGATCCATTGAAGCTAGATCCATTTTTCTCTTTTCCAGTAGTTTTATCCAAGGAACTTAAGGTAGTAATGATGTTCATAACATCATTCGATTCATACATATAAAGCTATCTTATTCGAAGGTTTAAACTTGTAATCACTAGAACATAGTTTAGTTAATTCTAAACTTGTTCGCAAACAAAAGTTAATCCTTCTAACTTGACTTTTAAAATCAACTAAACACATGTTCTATATCTATATGATATTCTAACTTAATGATTTAAAACCTGGAAACACGAAAAATACCGTAAAACCGGATTTACGCCGTCGTAGTAACACCGCGGGCTGTTTTGGGTTAGTTAATTAAAAACTATGATAAACTTTGATTTAAAAGTTGTTATTCTGAGAAAATTATTTTTATTATGAACATGAAACTATATCCAAAAATTATGGTTAAACTCAAAGTGGAAGTATGTTTTCTAAAATGGTCATCTAGACGTCGTTCTTTCGACTGAAATGACTACCTTTACAAAAACGACTTGTAACTTATTTTTCCGACTAAAAACCTATACTTTTTCTGTTTAGATTCATAAAATAGAGTTCAATATGAAACCATAGCAATTTGATTCACTCAAAACGGATTTAAAATGAAGAAGTTATGGGTAAAACAAGATTGGATAATTTTTCTCATTTTAGCTACGTGAAAATTGGTAACAAATCTATTCCAACCATAACTTAATCAACTTGTATTGTATATTATGTAATCTTGAGATACCATAGACACGTATACAATGTTTCGACCTATCATGTCGACACATCTATATATATTTCGGAACAACCATAGACACTCTATATGTGAATGTTGGAGTTAGCTATACAGGGTTGAGGTTGATTCCAAAATATATATAGTTTGAGTTGTGATCAATACTGAGATACGTATACACTGGGTCGTGGATTGATTCAAGATAATATTTATCGATTTATTTTTGTACATCTAACTGTGGACAACTAGTTGTAGGTTACTAACGAGGACAGCTGACTTAATAAACTTAAAACATCAAAATATATTAAAAGTGTTGTAAATATATTTTGAACATACTTTGATATATATGTATATATTGTTATAGGTTCGTGAATCAACCAGTGGCCAAGTCTTACTTCCCGACGAAGTAAAAATCTGTGAAAGTGAGTTATAGTCCCACTTTTAAAATCTAATATTTTTGGGATGAGAATACATGCAGATTTTATAAATGATTTACAAAATAGACACAAGTACGTGAAACTACATTCTATGGTTGAATTATCGAAATCGAATATGCCCCTTTTTATTAAGTCTGGTAATCTAAGAATTAGGGAACAGACACCCTAATTGACGCGAATCCTAAAGATAGATCTATTGGGCCTAACAAACCCCATCCAAAGTACCGGATGCTTTAGTACTTCGAAATTTATATCATATCCGAAGGGTGTCCCGGAATGATGGGGATATTCTTATATATGCATCTTGTTAATGTCGGTTACCAGGTGTTCACCATATGAATGATTTTTATCTCTATGTATGGGATGTGTATTGAAATATGAAATCTTGTGGTCTATTATTATGATTTGATATATATAGGTTAAACCTATAACTCACCAATATTTTTGTTGACGTTTTAAGCATGTTTATTCTCAGGTGATTATTAAGAGCTTCCGCTGTCGCATACTTAAATAAGGACAAGATTTGGAGTCCATGCTTGTATGATATTGTGTAAAAACTGCATTCAAGAAACTTATTTTGTTGTAACATATTTGTATTGTAAACCATTATGTAATGGTCGTGTGTAAACAGGATATTTTAGATTATCATTATTTGATAATCTACGTAAAGCTTTTTAAAACCTTTATCTATGAAATAAAGGTTATGGTTTGTTTTAAAAATGAATGCAGTCTTTGAAAAACGTCTCATATAGAAGTCAAAACCTCGCAACGAAATGAATTAATATGGAACGTTTTTAATCAATAAGAACTGGACATTTCAGTTGGTATCAGAGCGTTAGTCTTAGAGAACCAGAAAATTTGCATTAGTGTGTCTTATCGAGTATGTTAGGATGCATTAGTGAGTCTGGACTTCGACCGTGTCTTCTTTAAAAATGATTGCTTAACATTTTTGTTGGAAACTATATATTATTAACATGTATATATTATGTGATATATTAATCTCTTAACATGTTTGATATTGTGTGATAGATGTCTACCTCTAGCACAAATCCCATTGACTCACCTAATAATAACGAAGAGTCAAATATATATTGGACTGATTCACAAGTTCCCGAAGAGGAACCGGAAGAAGAATCAGAACCGGAAGAGGAGGAACCGGAGGAGGAAATAGAACCGGTGGGGGAAATAATAAAACGGTTAAGTAAAAGAAAATCCTCAACCAACCGACCAAGGTTAATTATGGTCAATGGTGTTTCCGCCAAGGAAGCAAAATATTGGGAGGATTACCAATTCTACGATGAATCGGATTTCGACGAGAATTCCGATGATGTTATAGAAATTACTCCAACTGAATTTAAAAAGGCAAAAGAAAATAATAAGGGAAAGGGCATAAAAATAGAGAAATCTAATTCCAACCCCGATGAACTTTATATGTATCGTCAACCCCCAAAGTCCTTAAGTTGTAACAATGACCCGGGAACCTCTAAACCACCAGGTTTTTCTAAACCAATGTGGATAACGACGGCTCGTATTAGGGGAACATCATATATCCCTAGAAACTTGGAAAAACGAACCAAAACCGAACAAGAAGAAACGAGTGAGTCGGAATAAGATAGTTATATTCGTGTGGTGTAATATATGTAATATAGTGTGCTTATGCTTTATGATATATGTAAAAATTGCTTGTATTAATAAGTATCTTTTTTTATGAATCTAACTCTTGTCTATTTTACAGTATAAAAACACAAAATGGATAGACAACCCAATATTTTAAGAGACCTACCCGGAGACATGA
This sequence comes from Rutidosis leptorrhynchoides, assembly GCF_046630445.1. Classification (NCBI taxonomy): domain Eukaryota; kingdom Viridiplantae; phylum Streptophyta; class Magnoliopsida; order Asterales; family Asteraceae; genus Rutidosis; species Rutidosis leptorrhynchoides. The sequence continues at coordinate 286,341,071 of NC_092333.1, forward strand.
TTGATGAAATCTTGTCTAGAGTCGGTCAGAATTCCTCGGCACAACTATTTAAGGCGAGATCGGTTTGTAAGACATTCGAAGAACGTTCCAAGAATGCCTTGGTTTATAAAAGGCTTTCGTTCGGAAGATGGGGGATATCACATTGGGAAATCCATAAGTTACGATGTGTTTACTTTGACGCATATATTGCGGGGAACCCAAATGTTATTTTACGCAACGGGTTAAGAAATTATTTTGACTTAGTATATCCGAATATAGGACTTCGTGATTTAGAAAAAGCGGCTAACATGCAACATAAAGAAGCATGTTATGCTTACGGGTTAGTAATGTTCGCTTCTCACCAAAGTGAGAACAAGAACATCGGGCTACAACTATTAAACAAAACGTTCCCACAAGTGACGGAGTCGGTAATTGGGGTAAGAAATGAGGTTTTTAGGTTATTATGAGACTGTTGGTCATTACGTAACCCTCGTCCCTTTGACGACGTTACAACACGCTGTCTTATCAACGGCAATAACGGTTATGTTCCACAAGACCAAGGATGGGAAGTAGTCATAGTAAAACCAGAATGCATGACTTGTTTCTGGACGTATGAATTACGTGTCTTTATTGCCTTTGCGGAACGACTTGTGTACTAGCTAGAATTATCTTCACAACTATCTTGTATCAAAGTTATTATGTGCTATATTTCATGCTTTATGTAAAATAAGCGGTATTGTAAGTTTGTAAAATATTGTATAAAAGTTTGAACGCGAAATATTATTATAATCAGTTTTTCATATAGAATTGTAGTAGTTGAATTGTATATTAGCTACTAAGTATGAACTTAACGGGTAGGTACTACCCGAATTTAAACTTATAAAACGCTAATATGAAGAAAAAGCTTTTATAAATGAGTTCATATTATGCTACGAAATACTATTAACTACTCTTAATATTCTGTATGATTAACTTGTTCCATTTGACTATTTTGAAGGAAATGGCACCGACTACTCGACACACCGTGAATATGAATGAAGAGGAATTCCGTACTTTTCTAGCTTCAAATATAGCCGCAGTACAGGCTGCGCTACATACCAACAATAACCTTGGATCTAGCAGTACAGGAAATCGTGTAGGATGCACCTACAAAGAATTCACTGCCTGCAAACCTTTGGAATTTGATGGAACCGAAGGACCGATCGGATTGAAACGGTGGACCGAGAAGGTCGAATCGGTGTTTGCCATAAGTAAGTGTACTGAAGAGGACAAAGTAAAGTACGCTACGCATACCTTCACAGGTTCTGCGTTAACATGGTGGAATACCTATCTAGAGCAAGTGGGACAAGATGATGCGTACGCACTACCGTGGTCAGCATTTAAGCACTTGATGAACGAGAAGTACCGTCCCAGAACCGAGGTCAATAAGCTCAAGACAGAACTTAGAGGGTTACGAACCCAAGGATTTGATATTACCACGTACGAAAGACGATTCACAGAATTGTGCCTATTGTGTCCGGGAGCATTCGAAGATGAGGAAGAGAAGATCGACGCGTTTGTGAAAGGATTACCGGAAAGAATCCAAGAAGATATAAGTTCACACGAGCCCGCCTCCATACAACAGGCATGTAGAATGGCTCACAAACTAGTGAACCAGATTGAAGAAAGAATTAAAGAACAGACTGCTGAAGAGGCCAATGTGAAGCAAGTCAAAAGAAAGTGGGAGGAAAACGGTGATAAGAATCACCAATACAACAACAACAACAGCAATTACAACAATAATCGCAACAATTATCCCAACAATCGCAACATCAATCGCAACTACAACAAACGGCCCAACAACAACAACAACAACAACAACAACAGCAACTACAACAATCATCCCAACAACAATAATAACCGCAACAACAACAACAATCAGAAGCAGCTATGCCAAAGGTGTGAAAAGTATCACTCGGGGTTCTGCACCAAATTTTGCAACAAGTGTAAAAGAAATGGTCATAGCGCGGCGAAGTGTGAGGTCTACGGACCAGGGGTTAATAGAACGAAAGGAACAAATGGTGTCGGAACGAGTAATGGCGGAGCAAGTAGTGTCGGAGCAAGTTATGCCAATGTAGTTTGTTATAAATGTGGAAAACCGGGCCACATTATTAGAAATTGCCCGAACCAGGAGAACACGAATGGACAAGGCCGCGGAAGAGTTTTCAATATTAATGCGGCAGAGGCACAGGAAGACCCGGAGCTTGTTACGGGTACGTTTCTTATTGACAATAAATCTGCTTACGTTTTATTTGATTCGGGTGCGGATAGAAGCTATATGAGTAGAGATTTTTGTGCTAAATTAAGTTGTCCATTGACGCCTTTGGATAGTAAATTTTTACTCGAATTAGCAAATGGTAAATTAATTTCAGCAGATAATATATGTCGGAATCGAGAAATTAAACTGGTTAGCGAAACATTTAAGATTGATTTGATACCAGTAGAGTTAGGGAGTTTTGATGTGATAATTGGTATGGACTGGTTGAAAGAAGTGAAAGCAGAGATCGTTTGTTACAAAAATGCAATTCGCATTATACGAGAAAAAGGAAAACCCTTAATGGTGTACGGAGAAAAGGGCAACACGAAGCTACATCTTATTAGTAATTTGAAGGCACAAAAACTAATAAGAAAAAGGTTGCTATGCTGTTCTAGCACACGTCGAGAAAGTACAAACTGAAGAAAAGAGCATCAATGATGTTCCCATTGCAAAAGAATTTCCCGATGTATTTCCGAAAGAATTACCGGGATTACCCCCACATCGATCCGTTGAATTTCAAATAGATCTTGTACCAGGAGCTGCACCAATAGCTCGTGCGCCTTACAGACTCGCACCCAGCGAGATGAAAGAACTGCAAAGCCAATTACAAGAACTTTTAGAGCGTGGTTTCATTCGACCAAGCACATCACCGTGGGGGAGCTCCTGTTTTGTTTGTCAAGAAGAAAGATGGTACATTCAGGTTGTGTATCGACTACCGAGAGTTGAACAAACTTACCATCAAGAACCGCTACCCACTACCGAGAATCGACGACTTATTTGATCAACTACAAGGCTCGTCTGTTTATTCAAAGATTGACTTACGTTCCGGGTATCATCAAATGCGGGTGAAAGAAGATGATATTCTAAAGACTGCTTTCAGAACACGTTACGGTCATTACGAGTTTATGGTCATGCCGTTTGGTTTAACTAATGCACCAGCTGTGTTCATGGACCTTATGAACCGAGTGTGTGGACCATACCTTGACAAGTTTGTCATTGTTTTCATTGATGACATACTTATTTACTCAAAGAATGACCAAGAACACGGTGAACATTTGATAAAGGTGTTAGAAGTATTGAGAAAGGAAGAATTGTACGCTAAGTTTTCAAAGTGTGCATTTTGGTTGGAAGAAGTTCAATTCCTCGGTCACATAGTGAACAAAGAAGGTATTAAGGTGGATCCGGCAAAGATAGAAACTGTTGAAAAGTGGGAAACCCCGAAAACTCTGAAACACATACGCCAGTTTTTAGGACTAGCTGGTTACTACAGAAGGTTCATCCAAGACTTTTCCAGAATAGCAAAACCCTTGACTGCATTAACGCATAAAGGGAAGAAATTTGAATGGAATGATGAACAAGAGAAAGCGTTTCAGTTATTGAAGAAAAAGCTAACTACGACACCTATATTGTCATTGCCTGAAGGGAATGATGATTTTGTGATTTATTGTGACGCATCAAAGCAAGGTCTCGGTTGTGTATTAATGCAACGAACGAAGGTGATTGCTTATGCGTCTATACAATTGAAGATTCACGAACAAAATTATACGACGCATGATTTGGAATTAGGCGCGGTTGTTTTTGCATTAAAGACTTGGAGGCACTACTTATATGGGGTCAAAAGTATTATATATACCGACCACAAAAGTCTTCAACACATATTTAATCAGAAACAACTGAATATGAGGCAGCGTAGGTGGATTGAATTGTTGAATGATTACGACTTTGAGATTCGTTACCACCCGGGGAAGGCAAATGTGGTAGCCGATGCCTTGAGCAGGAAGGACAGAGAACCCATTCGAGTAAAATCTATGAATATAATGATTCATAATAACCTTACTACTCAAATAAAGGAGGCACAACAAGGAGTTTTAAAAGAGGGAAATTTAAAGGATGAAATACCCAAAGGATCGGGGAAGCATCTTAATATTCAGGAAGACGGAACCCGGTATAGGGCTGAAAGGATTTGGGTAAAAAAATTTGGAGATATGAGAGAAATGGTACTTAGAGAAGCTCATAAAACCAGATACTCAATACATCCTGGAACGGGGAAGATGTACAAGGATCTCAAGAAACATTTTTGGTGGCCGGGTATGAAAGCCGATGTTGCTAAATACGTAGGAGAATGTTTGACGTGTTCTAAGGTCAAAGCTGAGCATCAGAAACCATCAGGTCTACTTCAACAACCCGAAATCCCGGAATGGAAATGGAAAAACATTACCATGGATTTCATCACTAAATTGCCAAGGACTGCAAGTGGTTTTGATACTATTTGGGTAATAGTTGATCGTCTCACCAAATCAGCACACTTCCTGCCAATAAGAGAAGATGACAAGATGGAGAAGTTAGCACGACTGTATTTGAAGGAAGTTGTCTCCAGACATGGAATACCAATCTCTATTATCTCTGATAGGGATGGCAGATTTATTTCAAGATTCTGGCAGACATTACAGCAAGCATTAGGAACTCGTCTAGACATGAGTACTGCCTATCATCCACAAACTGATGGGCAGAGCGAAAGGACGATACAAATGCTTGAAGACATGCTACGAGCATGTGTTATTGATTTCGGAAACAGTTGGGATCGACATCTACCATTAGCAGAATTTTCCTACAACAACAGCTACCATTCAAGCATTGAGATGGCGCCATTTGAAGCACTTTATGGTAGAAAGTGCAGGTCTCCGATTTGTTGGAGTGAAGTGGGGGATAGACAGATTACGGGTCCGGAGATTATACAAGAAACTACCAAGAAGATCATCCAAATTCAACAACGGTTGAAAACCGCCCAAAGTCGACAAAAGAGCTACGCTGACATTAAAAGAAAAGATATAGAATTTGAAATTGGAGAGATGGTCATGCTTAAAGTTGCACCTTGGAAAGGCGTTGTTCGATTTGGTAAACGAGGGAAATTAAATCCAAGGTATATTGGACCATTTAAGATTATTGATCGTGTCGGACCAGTAGCTTACCGACTTGAGTTACCTCAACAACTCGCAGCTGTACATAACACTTTCCACGTCTCGAATTTGAAGAAATGTTTTGCTAAAGAAGATGTCACTATTCCGTTAGATGAAATCCAAATCAACGAAAAACTTCAATTCATCGAAGAACCCGTCGAAATAATGGATCGTGAGGTTAAAAGACTTAAGCAAAACAAGATACCAATTGTTAAGGTTCGATGGAATGCTCGTAGAGGACCCGAGTTCACCTGGGAGCGTGAAGATCAGATGAAGAAGAAATACCCGCATCTATTTCCAGAAGATTCGTCAACACCTTCAACAGCTTAAAATTTCGGGACGAAATTTATTTAACGGGTAGGTACTGTAGTGACCCGAACTTTTCCATGTTTATATATATCAATTGAGATTGATATTTACATGATTAAATGTTTCCAACATGTTAAGCAATCAAACTTGTTAAAACTTGATTAATTGAAACAGGTTTCATATAGACAATTGACCACCCAAGTTGACCGGTGATTCACGAACGTTAAAACTTGTAAAAACTATATGATGACATATATATGGATATATATATAATTAACATGTTACTATGATAAGTAAACATATCATTAAGTATATTAACAATGAACTACATATGTAAAAACAAGACTACTAACTTAATGATTTTTAAACGAGACATATATGTAACGATTATCGTTGTAAAGACATTTAATGTATATATATCATATTAAGGGATATTCATACATGATAATATCATGATAATATAATAATTTAAAATCTCATTTGATATTATAAACATTGGGTTAACAACATTTAACAAGATCGTTAACCTAAAGGTTTCAAAACAACACTTACATGTAACGACTAACGATGACTTAACAACTCAGTTAAAATGTATATACATGTAGTGTTTTAATATGTATTTATACACTTTTGAAAGACTTCAATACACTTATCAAAATACTTCTACTTAACAAAAATGCTTACAATTACATCCTCGTTCAGTTTCATCAACAATTCTACTCGTATGCACCCGTATTCGTACTCGTACAATACACAGCTTTTAGATGTATGTACTATTGGTATATACACTCCAATGATCAGCTCTTAGCAGCCCATGTGAGTCACCTAACACATGTGGGAACCATCATTTGGCAACTAGCATGAAATATCTCATAAAATTACAAAAATATGAGTAATCATTCATGACTTATTTACATGAAAACAAAATTACATATCCTTTATATCTAATCCATACACCAACGACCAAAAACACCTACAAACACTTTCATTCTTCAATTTTCTTCATCTAATTGATCTCTCTCAAGTTCTATCTTCAAGTTCTAAGTGTTCTTCATATATTCTACAAGTTCTAGTTACATAAAATCAAGAATACTTTCAAGTTTGCTAGCTCACTTCCAATCTTGTAAGGTGATCATCCAACCTCAAGAAATCTTTGTTTCTTACAGTAGGTTATCATTCTAATACAAGGTAATAATCATATTCAAACTTTGGTTCAATTTCTATAACTATAACAATCTTATTTCAAGTGATGATCTTACTTGAACTTGTTTTCGTGTCATGATTTTGCTTCAAGAACTTCGAGCCATCCAAGGATCCATTGAAGCTCGATCCATTTTTCTCTTTTCCAGTAGGTTTATCCAAGGAACTTAAGGTAGTAATGATGTTCATAAAATCATTCGATTCATACATATAAAGCTATCTTATTCGAAGGTTTAAACTTGTAATCACTAGAACATAGTTTAGTTAATTCTAAACTTGTTCGCAAACAAAAGTTAATCCTTCTAACTTGACTTTTAAAATCAACTAAACACATGTTCTATATCTATATGATATTCTAACTTAATGATTTAAAACCTGGAAACACGAAAAATACCGTAAAACCGGATTTACGCCGTCGTAGTAACACCGCGGGCTGTTTTGGGTTAGTTAATTAAAAACTATGATAAACTTTGATTTAAAAGTTGTTATTCTGAGAAAATTATTTTTATTATGAACATGAAACTATATCCAAAAATTATGGTTAAACTCAAAGTGGAAGTATGTTTTCTAAAATGGTCATCTAGACGTCGTTCTTTCGACTGAAATGACTACCTTTACAAAAACGACTTGTAACTTATTTTTCCGACTATAAACCTATACTTTTTCTGTTTAGATTCATAAAATAGAGTTCAATATGAAACCATAGCAATTTGATTCACTCAAAACGGATTTAAAATGAAGAAGTTATGGGTAAAACAAGATTGGATAATTTTTCTCATTTTAGCTACGTGAAAATTGGTAACAAATCTATTCCAACCATAACTTAATCAACTTGTATTGTATATTATGTAATCTTGAGATACCATAGACACGTATACAATGTTTCAACCTATCATGTCGACACATCTATATATATTTCGGAACAACCATAGACACTCTATATGTGAATGTTGGAGTTAGCTATACAGGGTTGAGGTTGATTCCAAAATATATATAGTTTGAGTTGTGATCAATACTGAGATACGTATACACTGGGTCGTGGATTGATTCAAGATAATATTTATCGATTTATTTTTGTACATCTAACTGTGGACAACTAGTTGTAGGTTACTAACGAGGACAGCTGACTTAATAAACTTAAAACATCAAAATATATTAAAAGTGTTGTAAATATATTTTGAACATACTTTGATATATATGTATATATTGTTATAGGTTCGTGAATCAACCAGTGGCCAAGTCTTACTTCCCGACGAAGTAAAAATCTGTGAAAGTGAGTTATAGTCCCACTTTTAAAATCTAATATTTTTGGGATGAGAATACATGCAGATTTTATAAATGATTTACAAAATAGACACAAGTACGTGAAACTACATTCTATGGTTGAATTATCGAAATCGAATATGCCCCTTTTTATTAAGTCTGGTAATCTAAGAATTTGGGAACAGACACCCTAATTGACGCGAATCCTAAAGATAGATCTATTGGGCCTAACAAACCCCATCCAAAGTACCGGATGCTTTAGTACTTCGAAATTTATATCATATCCGAAGGGTGTCCCGGAATGATGGGGATATTCTTATATATGCATCTTGTTAATGTCGGTTACCAGGTGTTCACCATATGAATGATTTTTATCTCTATGTATGGGATGTGTATTGAAATATGAAATCTTGTGGTCTATTATTATGATTTGATATATATAGGTTAAACCTATAACTCACCAACATTTTTGTTGACGTTTTAAGCATGTTTATTCTCAGGTGATTATTAAGAGCTTCCGCTGTCGCATACTTAAATAAGGACAAGATTTGGAGTCCATGCTTGTATGATATTGTGTAAAAACTGCATTCAAGAAACTTATTTTGTTGTAACATATTTGTATTGTAAACCATTATGTAATGGTCGTGTGTAAACAGGATATTTTAGATTATCATTATTTGATAATCTACGTAAAGCTTTTTAAAACCTTTATCTATGAAATAAAGGTTATGGTTTGTTTTAAAAATGAATGCAGTCTTTGAAAAACGTCTCATATAGAGGTCAAAACCTCGCAACGAAATCAATTAATATGGAACGTTTTTAATCAATAAGAACGGGACATTTCAGCTGTCATCTGAATTTCTGAACCCCGCGACTCGCGGGGTTTTCTGCATTAATTACCGCGACTCGCGGAGTGACTCTGACACGCGACAGAACCCTAATTCAGCATTAATTACGGGTTATTTAATAATTATTATTATTATTAACCCTAATTATTATTATTATTATAATTAATTTTATTTTAACTTTTACTTTTTATTTAATTTATGTATTTAGTATTAATTAGTTTTATTAAATTGTAAAATTAGTAGTTTTATTAAATAAATAATATAAAAATAATATTTTTATAAAAATTGTAATTTTTACAACTTTTTGTATATTTTTATATTTTGTCCCTTTTTAATCGTTTTAGCGTAATATTTGTATTTTTAGCTCATATTTAATTTTAAACTTAGTTTTTGCTATAGTTATTTTTACTCCTAGATTTTTAGGCTTTGCCGTAGAATTCCTTAAGTGCTTTTTCTTTAGACTAAGATTTAGGTACTTTAGAATTTTGCGACGCCTTTTTAAGTTTTAGTTTCTTTTTAAATTATTTCCATTTGAGATTTAGTTTTTCCTGTAAGCTTTAATATTTTTAGACACCTTTTACTATGTATCAATTATCATTCCAATTAGTAATTTCAATTTGCGATTATAATTTTAAGTTAGTTGTAGTAATAAGGTTAGGTTAGTCAGGTATTTTTAAGTTTTTATAAGTTTCTTTTATTTTTCCGTCACCTTTTATTTTTCAACCATTTTTCTTTTTCGACCTTTTGCGACGAACTCTTTTTCTCTCTTATTTCTCGCCATTCTAGTTTTTAGGACTTAGAATTTTTTCTACTTCTTATCTAAATTTTCTTAAAATTACGAAAATTTATTTTAAGTGGTTAAATTGATAGACATCAAAATTTTCTGGTTCGTAGTAATAGTTGGATTTGTACGTGGACCGGGTTATTGGAGCCAAACAGTCCTCAATTATATTGAGACCAAACGAATCCTGCCCCTCTGCTGCATCTTTTGGCTATTCGAAACGTGGGCAAAATCAGAAAAGTCTATTGGTTGGATAACTTATTATAATTTTTCTTTCCTTTTAAAAACTAATAGGATATTCAGTGAATGCACCGAGCAAGACGTTCATCACCTTTTGTACGTTCACCACCTGTAACTAGATCAAGACATTTAGCAAATATAACTGCCGTTGATTTTTCTTTAGAATCATCATCCAGTAGACCAAGTACTTCAGTTCAAATCTCCGATAATCCATTTTTTGAACCCGACCTCACAATTGAGAATCCGGAGAATATTCAGGAACGGTTCGTAGATCCTGAACCACTAAACTTTCCTCCGGAGCCACGAATCATTCAAACAGAGATTGTTGAGGAACGAACCATTAAATCAGAATCATCTAGTGATACCGATTCAACAAATTCAATTATGGAGAATCTGGAACCTTTAAGTATGGAAGACCGAATGAGAGCTAAACGCACTGGCCAAGGTCACGCAATTACTCATCCAGACATTAATGCGCCAGATTATGAGATCAAAGGACAAATTCTACACATGGTGACTAATCAATGCCAATTTAGTGGTACGCCGAAGGAAGATCCAAATGAACATCTACGTACCTTTAATAGGATCTGCACACTAGTTAAAATCCGAGAAGTGGAGGATGAACAGATATATCTCATGTTATTTCCCTGGACTTTAAAGGGAGAAGCCAAAGATTGGTTGGAATCGTTACCTGAAGGGGCGATTGATACATGGGATGTTTTAGTTGACAAATTTCTTAAACAATTCTTTCCTGCATCTAAAGCCGTAAGACTTCAAGCAGAAATCGTTACGTTTACACAGAAGCCAAATGAAACTCTATATGAGGCGTGGACAAGATATGGAAAGTTGTTAAGAGGATGTCCGCAACATGGTTTAGACACCTGTCAAATAGTACAAATATTCTACCAAGGATGCGACATCACTACAAGGAAAGACATAGATATAGCAGCTGGTGGTTCTATTATGAAGAAAACCGAAACTGATGCTTACAAAATTATTGATAACACTGCTTCCCACTCACATGAGTGGCACCAAGAAAAAGATATCATTAGATCATCTAAAGCAGCTAGAGCCGATTCTAGCCATGACTTAGATTCCATTTCCGCAAAGATAGATGCTGTGGAGAGACGAATGGAAAAGATGACTAAAGATATTCACTCAATACGAATTAGTTGTGAGCAGTGTGGAGGACCACATTTGACAAAAGATTGTCTCAGTATTGAATTAACAATGGAACAAAGAGAGAATATTTCATACATAAACCAAAGGCCTGGAAATAATTATCAGAATAATTATCAACCGCCAAGACCGATTTACAATCAAAACCAGAATTATAACCGAAATATTCCATACAACAACCAACAAGGTCCTAGCAATCAACAAGTATCCAATAATACTTATAATCAGCAAAGACCTAATTTTCAAAACAAACCACCACAACAAACCGATGATAAAAAGCCGAATTTAGAAGATATGATGACGAAGCTAGTTGAAACTCAAACGCAGTTTTTCACATCTCAGAAACAAACCAATGAACAAAATGCTCAAGCATTTAGAAATCAACAAGCTTCTATTCAAAATCTGTAACAAGAAGTAAGTAACCTAGCAAGGTTATTAGGTGAAAGAAAACCGGGAAGTTTACCGAGCGATACAAATGCTAACCCCTGAAATGAAATAGCTAAAGCCATTACCACAAGAAGTGGTACAACACTTAAACCACCTGAAATACCTGTAACTTCTGATGAAGCTATTCCTACTCCACAAGAACCACAACCTGACCAAGATAAGGAAAAAGAACCGGTAGTTGAAAAGGTTAATGAAGATAACACAGTTAAGGATAAACCTTATGTTAAACCATACCAACCACCACTTCCTTACCCGAGTAAAATGAAGAAAGAGAAACTTGAAGCCGAGCAATCCAAATTCTTGGATATGTTTAAACAGATAAATGTAAATCTTCCTTTCATTGATATGATTTCAGGAATGCCAAGATATGCTAAATTCTTGAAAGATCTAATCTCAAATAGAAAGAAAATGGAAGAACTCTCGGCTGTTACTATGAATGCTAATTGTTCAGCAGTGCTGTTGAATAAGATACCAGAAAAATTATCTGATCCAGGAAGTTTCACAATTCCATGTTTGCTGGGTAGTCTTAGTTCAATAGAAGCATTGGCAGACTTAGGTGCTAGTATAAATCTAATGCCGTATTCACTATACACTAAACTAGACCTTGGAGAATTGAAACCAACAAGAATAAGCATACAACTAGCCGATAGATCAATAAAATATCCTAGAGGGATAATGGAAAACATGCTAGTTAAAGTTGGTACTTTAGTATTTCCAGTAGATTTTGTTATTTTGGACATGGAAGAAGATTCTCAAGTTCCTCTCATATTAGGAAGACCATTCTTAAACACGGCTAAAGCAATGATAGACGTGTTCGGTAAGAAACTGACCCTAAGTATAGAGGATGAGAGTGTTACCTTTTCAGTTGATAGAGCAATGTAACAACCACAATTTGCAGATGATACATGTTATTATATTCAAACTATAGATGCACATGCAGAATTATTAGAAGAATTTCCAGAATTACAAGGAACAGGAGAATGTTCTTTAGGAGAAGGTAATGAACCAATTGATGAAGCTGAAATGTTAGCTACACTTATAGCTAATGGATATGAACCAACAACAGAAGAAATTCAAATGCTAAAAGAAGAAGACAGATATCGATATAAATCATCGATAGAAGAACCTCCGAAATTAGAGTTAAAGCCACTTCCAAACCATTTGGAATACGCTTATTTACATGGTGAATCTGAATTACCTGTAATAATATCGTCTTCTCTTACTGAAAATGAGAAATCACAACTCATTTCTGTGTTGAAAGCTCATAAACCAGCCATTGCATGGAAGATTCATGATATTAAAGGAATAAGTCCTTCGTATTGCACACATAAAATCCTTATGGAAGAAGGTCATAAAACGTATGTGCAATGCCAACGAAGACTAAATCCTAATATGCAAGATGTAGTTAAGAAAGAGATTATTAAACTGCTAGATGCAGGTTTGATATATCCAATTTCTGATAGTCCATGGGTAAGCCCAGTTCAATGCGTGCCTAAGAAGGGTGGCATGACTGTCATTACAAATGAGAAAAATGAGCTTATTCCTACTAGGACTGTAACAGGATGGCGTGTGTGTATTGATTATAGAAAATTAAATGACGCCACCAGAAAAGATCACTTTCCCTTACCTTTCATAGATCAAATGTTGGAAAGATTAGCCGGAAATAGTTACTATTGTTTTCTAGATGGATTTTCCGGATATTTTCAAATTCCAATAGCACCCGAAGATCAAGAGAAAACCACATTCACGTGCCCTTATGGTACTTTTGCTTACAAACGCATGCCATTTGGACTTTGCAACGCCCCTGCAACCTTTCAAAGGTGTATGATGGCGATTTTTCACGACATGATAGAAGAATGCATGGAAGTATTCATGGATGACTTTTCAGTCTTCGGTGATACATTTAAATCATGTCTAGTTAATCTGGAACGAATGCTAATTAGATGCGAAAAATCAAATCTAGTACTTAATTGGGAGAAATGCCATTTCATGGTTAAAGAAGGCATCGTTCTTGGACATAAAATTTCAAAAGAAGGAATTGAAGTGGATAGAGCTAAAGTAGATGTAATTGCTAAACTTCCACATCCCACCAATGTTAGAGGAGTTAGGAGTTTTCTAGGGCATGCCGGTTTTTACCGACGTTTCATAAAAGATTTTTCTAAAATTGCCACTCCTATGAATAAACTCCTAGAAAAGGATGCTCCATTCATCTTTTCAGATGAGTGTATCAAATCTTTTAATATTCTTAAAGAGAAACTCACTAATGCACCGATCATGATAACACCAAATTGGAATCTACCATTTGAACTAATGTGCGATGCAAGTGATTTTGCAATGGGAGCCGTTTTAGGACAAAGGATTGAAAAACGATTTCAACCTATATATTATGCTAGTAAGACGTTACAAGGAGCACAAACGAACTATACAACTACTGAAAAAGAACTCCTTGCTATTGTCTTTGCTTTTGACAAATTTCGATCATATCTCGTTCTAGCAAAAACTGTGGTCTATACCGACCATTCTGCTCTTAGATACCTATTTTCAAAACAAGATGCTAAACCGAGATTAATCCATTGGATCTTACTCTTACAAGAGTTTGATATTGAAATCCGAGATAAAAGAGGAGCAGAAAATCTCGCCGCTGATCATCTTTCTCGTCTTGAAAATCCTGAGTTAGAAGTTCTAAATGAATCGGCCATACAAGACAACTTTCCTGATGAATATCTATTGAAGATAGATTATAAAGAAATTCCATGGTTTGCAGACTATGCAAACTACTTAGTTTGTGGATTCCTTGAAAAAGGATTATCGTACCAAAGACGAAAGAAATTCTTCAGTGATATAAAACACTATTTCTGGGAAGATCCACATTTGTTTAAAAGTTGTCCCGATGGAATAATACGCCGATGTGTATTTGGAGATGAAGCTAGTAAAATTTTAAACCATTGTCACACAGGACCAACATGAGGGCATTATGGGCCTCAACTAACAGCAAGAAAAGTTTATGATGCTGGATTCTATTGGCCTACAATTTACAAAGACGCACACCTTCTTTGCAAATCCTGTGATGCATGTCAAAGGGCCGGAAAAATAAGTCAACGTGATGAAATGCCACAAAATGTCATCCAAGTATGTGAAGTATTTGACATTTGGGGTATTGACTTTATGGGTCCATTTCCAAAATCTCATAATAATCTATATATACTCGTAGCCATTGATTATGTATCTAAATGGGCGGAAGCACAAGCTCTCCCAACTAACGATGCACGAGTTGTAGTGAATTTTTTAAAACGTCTTTTTGCAAGGTTTGGAACACCTAAAGCTTTAATAAGTGATCGGGGTACTCATTTCTGTAATAATCAACTTGAGAAAGTTCTTAAAAGATATGGAGTAACTCATAAAATCTCCACCGCATATCATCCACAAACAAGTGGACAAGTTGAAAATACCAACCGAGCTTTAAAACGTATTCTAGAGAAAACCGTAGGATCAAATCCGAAGGAATGGTCCATTAAATTGGAGGATGCACTCTGGGCTTTTAGAACAACCTACAAAACTCCAATTGGAACCACACCTTTTAGACTTGTTTATGGAAAAGCATGTCATCTTCCAGTAGAAATTGAACACAAAGCATTTTGGGCTTTGAAAACATGTAATCTTGATTTACATGAAGCTGGACGTCTACGATTAAGTCAACTAAACGAATTAGAAGAATTAAGACATGAAGCATACGAAAATTCATTAATCTATAAGGAAAGAACGAAGAAATGGCATGATAAAAGAATCAGAAGTTCAAAAGAATTTAAAGAAGGAGACAGAGTTCTTCTTTTCAATTCACGATTCAAGCTATTTCCTGGAAAATTGAAATCAAGATGGTCTGGACCATTCATAGTCAAAAGAGTTTTCCCATACGGAACGATAGAATTAATAAATTCAAATGGGATTGAATTTAAAGTTAATGGTCACAGAGTTAAACATTACATACATGGTTCGATGGAAGTCGACAACGAAGTTAATCATAATTTCGACACCACAGCTAACTAAGTGTGGGGAGAATCAAGTCTTTAAAGGATAATATGTATTTCTGTTAGAGTTAGATTGTCTGTTTTCGTGTAGTTCTCGAAAATGGAACCCGAATGGTCTTTCCCTAGCAGACCCTAAAGAACTAGTCTTCTCCCCCCATTCTGAATTTTTATTTTTTTTAGGTTTTTACAAAATGAAGACTGCCTGTGAACTAAACCATGGTCTAATGCTACATGCTTTGATCACTAAACGTAATAATGACATACTACCGAGTGAAATAGTATCAGTAATCAGAGAATGAATGGACGGAGTTAGAAAAGAATCCAGATGCGAAGATAATAAGTTACAATTTGGTAAAGGAAAATCAAAATCCGCAGCTAAAAGAAGAGCACGACACCTAGAACGATGTCACAAATGCGGAAAATGGTCACATGGAGGTAAATGTTCAAATAATCAAACCTATTCAAATACCGAATTTGTTACTTTATGCAGAGACGGACCGTTCATATGTTTAGAAGAAAAGACACTGAATGCTCGAGGTTACGCCTATGTAGCCATGGAAAACCAATTAAACCGACTATCTTATGAATGGGATAGATCATATAACTAAGAAATCTATTTCACAGGTATGTCAGTACAGTTTTTATTTTTATTTTTATTTTTAACCTTTTGATAATAAACGCTAATTTGTTCGCTAAAAAGTATTAAATTGGTATTGAATAAAATTAGGTTTGGCAACCGAAATTATTGATATCATTCAAAAATTTATTACATCACTGCGAAATTTAACGTTTATTCTTAAGGTATAAATATCTTTAATCAATCAACACAAAATATTTCAAAAATTCGTCACGAGTTAAATTAGGTCTTGGAACCGAAATTACTTTACCGAAAAGAGGGGCGCATATTTTTGATAATATTTGATTGATTAAAGTGGGATAAAAAGCCAAAAAGATTTTAAATTTTATTTTTACCATGTTTTTAAAATTAATATTTAAATCTTAAATTAATATTGTAAACTTTGTAAAAACAATATATTTAAAATTGTAAATATTTGAAAAATTAATATAAGTTTGGTATGAATTTATAATATGAATTTTTAAATTAAGATTGGTGTGAACTTTTAATTTTTAAAATATGAATTTTTAATTTTATGCATTTCAATTTTAAGTTTGGTGTGAATTTTTTTTTATATTTAAGTTGTGTGAATTTAAAAAATTTGGTAAAAACGCCAATATATTTGGAAACTTTGGTAAAAATTTAATCATTATCACACTAATCACCCTCAATAATTTAAATTGTTACTGATTTCTTGCAAATGAGGGCATTGCAAGATCTTAAGTGTGGGAAGGGGTTAAATTCTTTCGGATTTTAAAAATTTTTACTTTATACACTTGGTTACCATTAAAAATACTAGTAAAGCAGTAGTTGTATTAGAATCTAGTGCTCTCTGATAATAAAGAACAGCCCTGGTCTTATATACTGACTACCCAATTCTAGTAAAATTTTTTCAAAATTTTCAATTAAATGAACTAAAAATCATGTTTATACATATTTATGAACAATAAAACTAGGTTTTAACACCGAAATTATTGTTACTTCGGAAAGGACATAAATTGAGAAACAAACTAAAATGTTAAAATTCATTTAAAATGGAATAGAGGACGATAAAAAGGAAAATAAAAGCCAAGTGTGGGAAAATTCTCCAAGTTATTCAAAACATATATCACATATATCTGTAACAAATAACTGAAAATACTTTTGCTTTGGGCTAAACTAAACTGTTTTACCCGATGAAAGAAAAGAAGAGATGGATCTACACGATGAATCAATTCCATCATTAAAAGGAAGTAAAGTCTTCCGAAAAAGACACGCGCTTCTTGATTTAGGTCATGAAGTTGTCGTCCAGACCAGCTGTAGGTTGACGAAAAATCTAGAAAAGTCATCACTAAAATCAGCAGGAAATCCACGGACCTCAGCATTAAACAGGGTCGCCAAGTGGTCAGATTTATCCTAACCATGAGAAGGATTTATCTCGTACAATGGGGGGGCACCATGCAAATTAGCTGGATAAGACTAATGAATCAGATCCCCAGAAAGGATAATCTCCTTAAAGATTAAAAATCAGCTTTTAAGACTGATATTACTCAATCCTAGAGATTGACCTTAAAGATTGAGAATTCAAACTCATGGAATTCAATGATATCTAAACTCGAGCATGAACGAGAAAATATTTTGATCAAAATTATAAACCGATTTGTTTTCTGAAAACCCATTTTCAATGCGTTCATTACCATTGAACGTAAAATCCTAGGAATTCACCTGGAATTCATTAGGTCACCTGAACTAAATCGGGTGTCAACCGTAAGAACGGTGGTTGCATAGCATGGTCAAAGACACGACCTTGTGCCATACCGAAAAATTATAAGGGTGAGCTTTACTATTGCTCCTACCAAGGATAGTAATTGCGTCCGACACGTTATAAACCATAATTAAAAGCATGTCAGGGGACATTGCCTTAACAGTTGCTTGTTCAACGCTTTCCTTTACAACCGGACGGTAGTTTACCGAAAGGTAATATACGGGACAAGTAAACTAGACGTGTTGCTTTCCAAATACAAGGTTAGCAAGTGGGTGACACAAAACCATAAGTTTTGAGCTAAAATTTTCAAATCTGAAACCCACCAAACCCACAAAAATATTTTGCAAACACCGGTAAAGGGTTATCCCGGAAAACTTATCTAGGGTAAAAACTAGATTTAATTTTCAAAAGATCAAATGTTTTCATAAAGATCCAATTTCCTTAATGGATCTAAATTTTTATAGTCATGAGGGACTGTAAACCATATCGTTACTACCATTGTTTATACCGCCGTATAGAAATCACTGATGTACAAAGTGTGAAGAACAAAGAAGTGATTCTAGTATTTCAAGACGATATTGCTTGAGGACAAGCAACGCTCAAGTGTGGAAATATTTGATAATGCTAAAAACGAACATATATTTCATAGCATTATTTCTCAAGAAAGACAAGCTTTTAGTTGCAATTGTTCTATTTACAAGTGATATTCGTTTAAATAATAAAAGGTGAAGACAAAAGACAGATTCGACGAATTGAAGACGCAAATGACCAAAAAGCTCAAAAGTACAAAAGACAATCAAAAAGGTTCCAATTATTGATAAGAAACGTCTCGAAATTACAAGAGTACAAGATTCAAAACGCAAAGTACAAGATATTAAATTGTACGCAAGGACGTTCGAAAATCCGGAACCGGGATCAGAGTCAACTCTCAACGCTCGACGCAACGGACTAAAAATTACAAGTTAACTATGTATATAAATATAATATAATATATAATTAATTATATTAATTATATATATATTATATTTATAAATAAAAACCGTCGGCAGAGAAAGACTCCAAAGGGACTGAGCTGTAAATTCATTCTCCGCGACTCGCGGAGTTTGAAGAGGATTTCACCGCGAGTCGCGGAGCCCCAAAATGAGAAACTGCCTATAAAGCCAACCGAATTCTGAGCATTTTTCATAATCTTTTTCTTCTTCTTCTCATACGTAAAATATATATATATATTTATAATTTATATTTTAATTTTAATTATAATTCTAATAATAAGGGTATGTTAGCGAATGTTGTAAGGGTGTAAGTCGAAATTCTGTCCGTGTAACGCTACGCTATTTTTAATCATTGTAAGTTATGTTCAACCTTTTTACATTAATATCTCGTAGCTAAGTTATTATTATGCTTATTTAAAACGAAGTAATCATGATGTTGGGCTAATTACTAAAATTGGGTAATTGGGCTTTGTACCATAATTGGGGTTTGGACAAAAGAACGACACTTGTGGAAATTAGACTATGAGCTATTAATGGGCTTTATATTTTTTTAACTAAATGATAGTTTGTTAATGTTAATATAAAGATTTACAATTGGCGTCCCTATAAATTACCATATACACTCGATCGGACACGATGGGCGGGGTATTTATATGTACGAATAATCGTTCATTTAACCGGACACGAAAATGGATTAATAGTTAATAAACTTGTTGAAACAGGGGTGAATTACATTCAAGGGTAATTGGTGTAATTGTTAACAAAGTAGTAAAACCTTGGTTTACACGCAGTCGATAACCTGGTGTATTCATTAAACAAAGTATTAAAACCTTGTTACAATTCGAATTCCCAATTAGTTGGAATATTTAACTTCGGGTATAAGAATAATTTGACGAGGACACTCGCACTTTATATTTACGACTGATGGACTGTTATGGACAAAAACCAGACGGACATATTAAATAATCCAGGACAAAGGACAATTAACCCATGGGCATAAAACTAAAATCAACACGTCAAACATCATGATTACGGAAGTTTAAATAAGCATAATTCTTTTATTTCATATTTAATTTCCTTTATTTTATATTTAATTGCACTTCTAATTATCGCACTTTTATTTATTGTTATTTAATCGCACTTTTAATTATCGTACTTTTTAATTATCGCAATTTTATTTTATCGCACTTTTATTATTCGCAATTTCATTATCGTTATTTATTTTACGCTTTAAATTAAGTCTTTTATTTATTTAATATTTTACATTAGGTTTTAACTGTGACTAAAGTTTTAAAATCGACAAACCGGTCATTAAACGGTAAAAACCCCCCTTTATAATAATAATATTACTTATATATATGTTTGTATTTTTATAAAAGTAAACTAATATAGCGTTGAGCTTTGTTTAAAAAAGATTCCCTGTGGAACGAACCGGACTTACTAAAAACTACACTACTGTACGATTAGGTACACTGCCTATAAGTGTTGTAGCAAGGTTTAAGTATATCCATTCTATAAATAAATAAATATCTTGTGTAAAATTGTATCGTATTTAATAGTTTTTCCTAGTAAAATATAAACTATTTCGTATCCCTTAGCTTTGACATCAATATACCAATAGTACATACATCTAAAAGCTGTGTATTGTACGAGTACGAATACGGGTGCATACGAGTAGAATTGTTGATGAAACTGAATGAGGATGTAATTGTAAGCATTTTTGTTAAGTAGAAGTATTTTGATAAGTGTATTGAAGTCTTTCAAAAGTGTATAAATACATATTAAAACACTACATGTATATACATTTTAACTGAGTCGTTAAGTCATCGTTAGTCGTTACATGTAAATGTTGTTTTGAAACCTTTAGGTTAACGATCTTGTTGAATGTTGTTAACCCATTGTTTATTATAACAAATGAGATGTTAAATTATTATATTATCATGATATTATGATATATAATATATCTTAGTATGATGTATATATAGTTAAATGTCGTTACAACGATAATCGTTACATATATGTCTCGTTTCGAAATCATTAAGTTAGTAGTCTTATTTTTACATATGTATTTCATTGTTAATACACTTGATAATATATTTACTTATCATTTAACATAATTAACCAAGTGTATCAATATCTTAATATGATTCATATGTACCTAGTAAGACGTTGTTATAACGATAATCGTTATATATATCGTTTTCGAGTTTCTTAAATTAATAGTCTCATTTTTATGTATATAACTCATTGTTAAAATACCTAATGAGATACATACTTATAATAAAAACATGTTAACTATATATATAACCATATATATGTCTTCGTATAGTTTTTACAAGTTTTAACGTTCGTGAATCACCGGTCAACTTGGGTGGTCAATTGTCTATATGAAACATATTTCAATTAATCAAGTCTTAACAAGTTTGATTGCTTAACATGTTGAAACATTTAATCATGTAAACATCAATCTCAATTAATATATATAAACATGGAAAAGTTCGGGTCACTACACCAGTAATAGAAAGTGATGATGAAATGGATTCTTCTGATGACGATGAAGACAATCTTTATGTTAATCCAAATGAACATGAGATCTTTGATCATATTGAAGATGATGATGTTCCAAATAATGATGCAACAAATCCTACTGGTCATTCATCAAATTCAACACCCTCATCGAGTTCAAATCCAACAAATGCTAATGAAAGTTCAACTTCTGGTACATCTACATCAAGTGAAACAGTGAATTCCAGATTCAAATACAATCATGGAATATTCTTTAAGAATCAGGAGCAAAGATTATTGTTGGGAGTAGAACATGATTTTATAACGTTAAGAAACACATTCATCGAAGAAAATGCTTACAAGATCTTCCGCATCAATGAATTACCAAGGAGTAAAAGGTTTACTTATATAGGTTCACGATTGCTTCCAGCAAGTGATAGGAATTGGTATGAGTTTATGTGGAGGAAACATATCAACAAAAATGAAGATGATTTGTGGCTTCAAAGAAAATATCGTATTTCAGAAGTGTTGAATATTACTCGATTCGGAGTAGAGATAAGCGAAAAGAAAGACGTCATCAGTTAGTTCCACGTTATCAGAGAAGATGAGAAAGAGTACAAGTTCACTGAAACAGATTTTCATAATCTAGATATGCTTGATATCATTCACATCTACAACTACCTCAGTATCATCACCATACGACCTTTTGCTAAGGCTCAAGCTTTGGAAGCCGTGAAAAGATACATGATGGAGACAATTGAACTGATGAGACGTGAAGATTTTCAAATAGGTCTCGAAGCAAAAAGGAAAAAGATTCGAATTACGTGTCCGAATCAATTTACAGAGGGACTGAAGGATATGAGGATGTTTCAAATGCAATTCGAACCTGAAGGGTTTGTTTTTGTAAATTCTCAAAAAGAAAAGGTGTTCATTCGTACTGAAGATCTAAACAAATATTCAGATGGAACACTTAAGGCTGCACTGATGTATCTTAAGATTCATCAAAGCAAGTTCCATGTCATTGACATGATAATGGGTCTTGGAGAATTCATAAAGCATATAAGAGATCGTCTGAAACTCCGGGTTTATACAAGACAGTTTGAGATACTTCGTGGACAGAGAAAGAGAAGATATTTCAAAGAAATGGATGAATATCCATTATATGAGGGAGATCCAAGAAAAGCGTGGGGTGTCTGGAAACCTTCTAAGCAAATTTCAGAAAATCACGTAGAAGTTTTAAAACCAGATGACACACGATGGAAACTAACGTTTGGACCTCTCAAGATTACAAAATAGGATTATGTTGTAAAGTTCACATTTAACACTAAGGGGGAGATTGTTAGGACCCCGAAGTTGTATAGTGTTAATGTGAAATAAGCTTAATTGAAGGTTCCTTAGAAGAGGGCTATATAAGGAACCTAAGTAGTCCTAATTAGATAGCCATTGCATTGTAACTGAGTTCTAGAAGCTGTGGAATGTAATTGTACGGATTCTCTCTAATACCGAGTCTCATGCTTACATACCGAATCTCTCTTTATCTTATCATTTCTCTCAATCTCAACATGATCTGACCTATCAATTCAAAACACGTATCTTATATCATTGGAAAGGTAATTTAAAGAGGAATATAACTAAACACATTTCATGAATCAAATCCATCATTAACAACAATGAAAACCTCATCAAATGATCATTAAACGTTCAAAATCAAAGTTTCAAGTTCACAAAACGCATTTCTTGACTCGGGAATCCAATTCACACATATGATATGCCGTTTTGAAGGTAATGAAACATACATTACAACTAAACACTTACTAACAACATTTCCTAGCATTCAACGTATCAAAAGTTCGTTTTAAGTCTATCAAACCCTAACCCAAAATTCACAAAAATCAATAATCATGTGTTTGAAGTTTTCTTAATCAACCTACGCATCAAAACGAAGCTAGTGATACTAGTAACATAATTAAAACATGAACTTTAACAATTTAACAACATTAACTCATCCAAAATTCAAGATTAAGCAACCCATTTCAAATGTTCAAACTAGTTACCCAAAACACCAAATCGAGCAAACAAAACATATATTCATGTTATTCTTGAGCCATAGACACTAATTAACACCATTTCAAGTATATAAAATGAATTTAGAGAAATCTAGTGTTTTAGAAATGTTACCCAAACGAGATGAAGTTGGTACCAAAATGTAGAGGATGAAGAGAGGATCACGAATATGTAATTTTTTTTTGATGTTTGCTTCTTGATTCAGGTTTAGATGATGATTCTTTGTGAAGATAAAAAAGATGTAAAAATGGAAGTATTAGTTGAAAGAAAAATGAAAAAGAGAAAAAAAAAAGAATTAAATGAATGGAGGAGGTGAAGTGGTTGACTAGTTGACCTAGTCACCACTTTGCCCTCTTGACAACATTGGTCCCTCAAGTTTTAAAGCGGGTGTGGGATTTTACCGAACGAATATTTTAAACACGCGAGAGTAAATGGAATGTGTTATAATCGAATATCGAAAATATTAAGAACATTAGTTAATGAAAGGTACGAATTTAGATAACTAAAGATATTATTAAAAAAAAGATAGTGTTAAAAATAAATTTAACGGAAAAATGCGGGATGTTACATTACCTACACCTTAAAGGAAATTTCGTCCCGAAATTTAGTTGGAAGTAGTAGTTGTTGTTTCTTCTTCGAAACCTTACGTTGCAAATTCTACGGATATGTGAAGGTACTTCCTTGGGCATTTCAACGAACTTTGACAGTCGGGATTTTACGTTGGTTTAAAGTTTGGTTTCACGATTTTTAGTTTCAACCGGTCCTCCTAGGAAGTGAAGTTTATCATTGATAGTAAGTTCATCGAAGAGGATAACAAGTTCTTGTTTCGCAAGACACGCCTTTAAGTTTGATACACAGAATGTAGGATGAACGGAATTTGTTTGAGTCGGAAGTTCGAAGCGGTACGCAACGGACTACACCTTTTCAAGGTGCGACTTTTAACGTTACGCGGTTTCCCACATGGAATTCAAAAGGTTTACGTCTAACATTGGCATAGCTCCTTTGGCGACTACGGGCCATCTCGAGCCTTTCTCGGATTGGAACGATTTTAACGGTTACTCCATGAATGAGTCCGGGTTCGGTGACTTGATTATCATTTACTTGGTTCTACAAAAGGAGAATGACGTTTCTGGTCATATAAGATTTCAAAAGATGTGACGTTAAGACTTGAATGATAACCATCGTTGTAAGAGAATTTGGTTAAAGGCAAAAACTTTTCTCAAGTAAATTTGAAGTTGATAACGCAAACTTGTATTATGGTTTCCAAGGTTTGAATCATGTGTTTGCTTTGTCCGTCGGTTTGTGGATGATACGCGGTACCCATGCTTAAATGTGGTCCCGAGGCTTTTTGTAAGGCACTCCGAAATCTAGAAGTGAAACGAAGATCTCGATCCGAAACGAGGTACATTTCTTTAAGGTATATTTGAAAAAGTTTGTTAGGACTTGAAAACGTTTGTTGGAACAAGTTTCTGTTTCTCAAGAATTTCATGCCGCGGAAGATTTATCGGTTTTTGAAAACATTTGTTAGAGCAAGTTTCTTATCGGTTTCTGAAAACGTTCGTTAGGACTATTCACCCTCGTGGTGAATACTAGTATAACGTGAAGAGTCTCTCCCTCCATTGAGAATGTAGAATAAAGATTTCCTTAAACGAAAGTACGAGTGTGATGCGAGAGAAGTTTTCGCCTCGAGGTGAGCATAACAAGCATATCGTAGTTCGTCGATAAATCTGCGCGAAGACGAGATAGTATACACGTCTAATATACGTCTGATGTTGAAAGAATTTGCCATTCATTTGGAAGCATAAATATGGTTCGACAATAATCGAAGATGTGTCCCAGGTATGGTTGTTATCTGTATTCTCGGAGTTTTCGAATGTTCAAACAAGAAAAATGAAGTCATGTACATGGCACTTGATGGTGATTAGGTTGATCGAGTCCAATCACCATCACGTGTCATTAGAACTTTGGTATGGTGATGAACCGGGAATTTCCGACCAAATTTAAACTTGAATCTTATTTGATTTCGACACGATAAGCAAAGTCTGTAATGTTGAGTCTCAAAAGTTTTGAATTGTTTCATATATCCAATTGACCTTCGACTGCTCTCGACGATTCACGAACAATTAATTGTAAACAGATATGTGTGTATGTATATATAAATAATAATTCGAAATATAATTGGAAGTATTATATGTTGTTGTTATTAAAAATTAATATAAAAAAAATAGGATATTATAATACTTATTATTTAAAATTTATCTCTCTATATAAATAAAGTATATTAAAAATAAATATTAAATGCTTGTAATACTCGTTTGATGTTCAGATTGATATTAAGCAAGTTAAATTCAAACTTATGTAATTTTAAAATAAAAGGTGATCCGAAAATATGTTTTATAAATTATAGGCTTATTAAAAGTATATATTTAGGATCTAATTATTTAATTTTAACACTTTTTATATTTTACCCAGATTTGAGAGGGACAATTGATGTAATTTTTATTTATCAGATTAAGGAGCGAATTTTATATCATAATGACTGAAATAAATAAAGAAAGTTAATTTAAAAATTTGGGATTTTTCTGAAGACTTTTTATCCGCCACTGATTTAGGAACGGAGTACGAAATTGTAGTTCGTGAAAACTGTCGTAGAAACAACCGAATTAAATGGATACTAACTATTCTTAATTGATCTTAATTGATGCATGATTGGTACTATGTTTGCTTTTCTTCTTTTGTAATTACACAGACACCACCATTTCTTGTTCCATGCGATGGATATAGCCATGTATTATTTATTTTATTATATTTAGGATATTTAGGATAGAATGAGAACAGTAATATGTGAAAATTATTCGGCTATCTCTGTTTACATATGGCTCCACAATTCAATTTATATATCCTCACTCAGAATTGATTAGTTTAAGAGACACTTTCATGAAAATATATATAGTTATATATTTCACTCACATTCAAATGATACAACAAATCACATTGTAATATCATCACCCATTTTAAACTCTTCTCTTCAAGGAACAACATCTACTTCTTCATTTACTTGCATCTTCAAGGACACTATGTCCATCACAATTCAAAACTAAGAGTCATCGAATATCAATTACTTGTCACCATCATCTAGCTACTGTTTTCTATTCTTGTTCAACCACCAAAATGCCACCGGAGAACAACCACTGCCGATTATCACTACAAAAACCATCTTCACCCTCACCATGTCGACGTCCATATTCACCACATCAAACCCACTTTAATCGATCATTACCTCCTTCTCCATGAAATCACCATCAATTAAACTACCTTCGATAATCAACATCATCTTATCACTATTGTTACATGAACCACCACTTGCTACTTGTTCTTGTTCCTATTTCGTTTAAGAATCAACACAACACCACAAACCCACTCAAACACTACACTAAATTGTTGTTGCTGCTATATGAGTGTTGTTAAACGAGGACCAAACCATCACCATTTTCTGCTCGAAGTTCTGTCTCGTGTTCATCGAAACCCACAACTAGAACAAACTACAAAAATCACCACCATCACCGTCTACCTGCTGCAGTTCGAATATCAATGGTTCACGGCTTCTGTTTCAGTTTTCCATCGAAGACCCACTACTGTAGCTACTGTATTGATGATGGCACGCTACTGTTATTCAGTTGGTTGTATTTCTTTTCTTCTTCAAATCGCTATGCTCGCGTTTAACTAGTTGCTGCAGCTGCGTTTTTTTTATGTGTTTGTGTTTACTATGCGGATAATTTTGATGATACAGTGACATGGATGTTTAGGTGATGATGATAATAGTTAATGATTAAGAATTCCACTAGAAAACCACTTTATTAGATCACTTTTTGAAATCTTCAAATATTAAACTAAAATTTTCCAACGACTTAACTCATTATACGGTTGGGCTGAAAGTTTAAAGTTACATTAAGGCCATACGAAATTGGGCCTGAATGCTTTGGGCTTGTATTAGCTTGATTCGTGTGAGAAGAAGATTGTTATATCGAGAAATCTAAAGATAATGTATTATGATACCGTAGAAGTGTAACGATATTAGTGATGAATGCACAATTATGATATTATGATTTTATGATGGTTACGGAGATAAAAATATAGATGATGATGGGCGTAAAATATTATAATGATACATGTTTTGAGTACTATGATGGTGATGAATATGATGATGGATGTTGATATTAGGATGTATTAGGATGATGACGTTGTACATAAGGATAAACGTAATCGTGGTATTGAAGTAGATTAATGATGAAGAGTTAATTATTGGTGATGCAATTACGAAGAGTTATACCCTATTAATTCGTTAAGCAAATCAGAAAATTTACGGACGGATCCATGGTTCAAGGTTTTGGGTTTAAACGAGGGGTCTTGAGTTCGAGCCCGGGCAGTGGCAGTTTCATTTTTGGGAAGTTTATTTATTTCTCTTAAGGTAGTATTATTGTTATTATTATTATTTTTATCATTAAAACTAACATTATTATTATTATTAGAATTATCATTATTTTTATCATTATTATTTTTATTATTATCATTATTATTATTATTATTAATATTACTATTAATGTTATTATTATTAAATATAACAAATATTATTCATATAAAATATATTACATATAACATAAGTATATTAATATTACAAACTACTATATTTTAACATATTAACTAATGTATTATTATATTATTATAACATTAATTGGATTATATAACATATATATACATTATGACATATTATAAGTATTAATATAATTATATATAAAGATAATAATCTTAATACATTACAAAATATATATAAATTTATTCGATTATGATTATGTTTTAATATATATATATATATATATATATATATATATATATATATATATATATATATATATATAATGATATAGGTTCCTGAATCCGAGACCAACCTTGCATTATTCAATATCGTCATACGAATAATTTTACTACAAAATATTGGAGGTGAGTTTCATTTGATTCCCTTTTACTCTTTACATTTTTGGGCTGAGAATACATGCAAATGCTTTATTAACTGTTTTACAATATTTATATGCGTGAGTTTCATTTGCCCTTTTTACTCTTTACATTTTTGGGCTGAGAATACATACAAATGCTTTATTAACTGTTTTACAATATCTATATACGTGAGTTCATTTGATTCCCTTTTACTCTTTACATTTTTGGGACTGAGAATACATGCACTACTTTTACAACTGCTTCATTAAATGCTTTTGAAATGTTTTGAACTGCGAATACATGAAATGCTTTTATAAATGTTTGACGAGATAGACACAAGTAAAACATTCCTCGAATGAATTATTATGCAGACAGAAGTTCTGCAGATTATTGTTGAATTATGTGGACATGATAATTTCCACCATTGAATTATGTGGACATGATAATTGCCACCATTGAATTATGTGGACATGATAATTGCCACCAGTTGATGTGAATGTTATATATCGAGAGAATGATTTTATACACAGGTAATGTGTATGGTATTTTTGTGCACAAGATATGTGTACGGTTACTATGATTTATGAAAATGGTTTCGCACACGAGAAAGATGTACTATTTTTAAAAGATATCACATGTACATTACAGGTGGGTATATGATTCGGGCCCATTTGTACCATGCAGGATTTAAATCTTGTGGTCTATCAAAATGATGAATTTTATTATTTTTTATGATAAACTTATGAACTCACCAACCTTTTGGTTGACACTTTTAAGCATGTTTATTCTCATGTACGTAAGAAATCTTCCGCTGTGCATTTACTCATTTTAGAGATATTACTTGGAGTCATTCATGACATATTTCAAAAGATGTTGCATTCGAGTCATCGAGTTCATCAAGATCATTGTTAAGTCAAATATAGTTGAATGTATTATGAAATGGTATGCATGTCGTCAACTTTCAAAGAAATGAAAGTTTGCCTTTTCAAAAACGAATGCAATATTTGTAAAATGTATCATATAGAGGTCAAGTACCTCGCGATGTAATCAACTGTTGTGAATCATTTATAATCGATGTGGACTTTGTCCGGATGGATTAGGACGGGGCACTACAGTTGGTATCAGAGCGGTGGTCTTAGCGAACCAGGTCTTGCATTAGTGTGTCTAACTGATAGTTGTTTAGATGCATTAGTGAGTCTGGACTTCAACCGTGTCTGCATGTCAAAAGTTTTGCTTATCATTTTGTGTCAAAAATTACCTGCTTATTATTCTTAGGGAATCACTTGCTTATCATTCTTAGTCTAGACACATCTTATTGTATTGATTGCATGAATAGTGTATAGACAAAACTTATATCTTAGCATATCTGCTAATTCATATCTTAGCGTATCTGTTATTGTTACCTTTGTCTGACAAATTCCGTAGATTCCTCCGTAACTTATGGAATTTTAGTATTATATATGCATATGTAAATTATTCATTGCAGGGTACTAATCTACATCCTATAATCTATTTCTTATCGAAAATCCTTCATCTGATTGTACGAGATTAATCCCTCAACCAGTTCGAGTCCCTCAGATTTCGATAGCTATTCCGATAATTATTCCGACATCTATTCCGACATGGATATTCACCTAAGCTCCGAAAGCGGTGTCACCAGCATGAATGAATCAATCAGCCATCCCCAATTCATGTGATGCATTCGTAGTCGACTTAATTAATGGAGACGCGAAGAAGGCGATCCCTTCCACCAACCGAATTCACCTCTCGACAATGAACCTGAAGCGTTTACTGGCGAACCTGTTTGAGACACCATTTTCTCTCTCATTTCCAGAGTATCTCGTCACGATCATATACTATCTCAGATTCTAAATCTTATTCATCCGATCATTCCGACCGACAATCATCCTGGAATAATAGAAGAAGTTAGTGAACTTCGCGCTCGAGTAATCAATTTGGAGAATATGGTGTAAAATCTACCAGCTTCAGCAACATCACCGGCACCAATAGTACCATCAATAACAGCACCAGTACCATCAACAATCCATGCCTCAACATCTCATTCTGTATCTCGAGTATAATCATCGTTCTACGTATTGTTCTACATCATTTATCTTCGTTTGACATGGCGATTATGTAATCTCTAATGTTTTAGAGATTCTATATTCTTGTTCTAACGGTAAATCAAATGAGTTTAATATCATATTGACTCATTAAATCCATGATTACATCTGAAGAAAATATATATGTATATATATTTTTTCATAAAGACTGTAATTAAAAATTCTTTTGTACAAACGATTAATGGTGAAAATATTTTTAACGGGTAGGTAATACCCGAGGAATATTTAGATTTCACATTAATAAGTTACACTGTACATTCTTCGAATCTGATTCAACAGTCATTTACTATCCTATTTACATCCACCGCTGCACGTATCCGTTCACCACAGAATAACCATTTTCATTCAATTTCATATTTGGATTTTGACCTATCAGAATCCAACAAGTGGCATAATGAAGAAAACATTGGACAAAATAAAAATTTGTTAGAAACAAACAAATTAACTATGAAAAATTTTGTTAAGAATCCACGCTAACTGTTCCTAGCTAACTGTTAATTCCGTATTATATTTTATTTATCGCAATTTATT
The DNA here is from genome assembly GCF_046630445.1 of Rutidosis leptorrhynchoides. Lineage (NCBI taxonomy): Eukaryota > Viridiplantae > Streptophyta > Magnoliopsida > Asterales > Asteraceae > Rutidosis > Rutidosis leptorrhynchoides. Next base: position 286,372,162 of record NC_092333.1, read on the forward strand.
TATCGCAATTTATTGTATCACAATTTAATTCTCGCAATTTTATTTATCGTCATTTAATTTCTGTATTTATTTTACGCACTTTAAATATCGGGACACGTATACAAAGTTTTGACATATCATATCGACGCATAAATATATATTATTTGGAATAACCATAGACACTCTATATGCAGTAATGATCGAGTTCTCTATACAAGGTTGAGGTTGATTCTACAATAATATATATACTTTGAGTTGTGATCGAGTCTGAGACATGTACACGGGTCACGATACGTATTAATTAATTCGAATATTATATATGAATTATTGAATTGCTAACTGTGGACTAGTAACTGTGGACTACCAACATTGGATAATTAAAATGAATTAAAATATTGATTATAACATATGAAACTAAACAATTCTTCAAGTTTGCCACTTGATTTCATCTTAAACCTCATTTATATCTTGACAATTACAATCTGCGTTCAAACTTTTCATGATTCTTGAAAACACCTCACTCGAAAGGATGAACCAACTGCATTTCATCTACGGAAGGAAAGATTCATGCATATAGTTATGCACCTGAAAAACCCTCGGAAACTGAGTAAACGTTTAACACGTAGCTGTGCTAATTCCTTTAGCGTTACTAATACCGAAAATAACTTTGCAATCTCTTTCCAAATTAGCCAATTTTGTCACAGCTACAGCAAGTCAACTTCGACTTTTCGTTCGAAACAACCTTATTATAACTTTGATATATATGGGTGCTCTTTATTGTTACTAGGGAACCTTTTATATTCCACCATACTACCATCAGTGTTTAATCATCTAAAAACACGATTCTCCTGAAAACAACTCAGATTGATAACCAACGATTCAGATATGGCTGCATTAAATGCAGACGAAACAGTAAAATTGTAGATGGTCTAAATGGCCAAGAGTTTGATGATAAAAAATGGAGTGTTGGGAACGCTCGATAGAAAATTTGGTACTAAAAAACGGATTGAGCTAACCATGAAAGAGACCAAGGACAAATAAAAGGACCAAACCCTATATTCAAAGAATCCAGGTAATTCTGGATCCACCGAAATCTTTAGAGAATATCTTGTTCCGAAGTCATGTTAAAATCTTGCGGAAAATTTTTCTTCATCAACCTTCGAACTTAGAAATTCCAAAATATCATCATAAATATCTTCGATATTTCTGAAGATATTTTCATAAATATTCTTGTCCGAAATTATCTACCTCTTCGTGCTTTCTGTATTTCATTATATTGGAAACATCTGTAAAATCTAAGTATAAATTATGAATGAATTGTGGAGAAGTGTTGGGAATTGAAGCATGAGTTAGTATAATATAATGACGCTTGGCCAACGTAATTATATTACAGTAAGTCATGCTGAGTTTCTAATGAAACGTGATGATGGTTCACAGTAGATCTTACCTTTATCATGAACCATGTTACATAACTCTTTCATTCTACTTAACCTCTGAACATATCAAGAAAATATATTCTTGATAGTTCTATCCTCAGGGATTCTGGTAATTTGACAAATCAAATCGTGCTAGTACATTCTTTTCTACTTAGAATACTATAATCATTCGAAACTCCATACTTACAAATTCTGAACCATTACTCGCTTTACTAGAGGTCGGGAAGAGAATAAAAAGGCAAAGAGCTCCGAAACATAAAGGAAGTTATAAAACTCGACAACAACACTGAAATCACAAACCCTGTACATTAATATGAATAGCAATATAAAGACATGGGAGTATGATAAACACAATTACCCCAAGAGCGAAGTAGAATTAAACAGATTCCTTTGGTGGGAGTTGGAATAGAAGAATGATTATTGCGATAGTCAGAATGAGGTTGAGAACCTGAGTTGGATTAAGCATATTCACAATCACTGAAAGTATGGATCGAGAAAGAAAGTGATGGAGTGGTGAAAATAATGGAACGTAAGAAATTCATTTATAGTGGAAATATCAGACAGAGTAATCGAAGCAGATCACCGTATTTAACTAGAGAGATCATAATTTCCTTATTCGCCGAAGAATCAGATCTTATAGATTTCCAAGATTTTCTTTTAAATCCCTTGAATTCCGGAATTCAACCAAGGCAACATCAAAAGTTAAAACGAAACTTCATTTATTCATTTCAATCTTTTGTGATAGCTTCATTCGTGCTCTTCGAATCATCGAATTATTTTATCGGTATTATTCAATAATGATAAAACTCTATTTACCAGCTCATATTCGTCAGGAAAACATATTTATTGTTAGCTATGACGACCTAACTCAAATTTCGGGACGGAATTTCTTTAACGGGTAGGTACTGTGATGACCCGGGAATTTCCGACCAAATTTAAACTTGAATCTTATTTGATTTCGACACGATAAGCAAAGTCTGTAATGTTGAGTCTCAAAAGTTTTGAATTGTTTCATATATCCAATTGACCTTCGACTGCTCTCGACGATTCACGAACAATTAATTGTAAACAGATATGTGTGTATGTATATATAAATAATAATTCGAAATATAATTGGAAGTATTATATGTTGTTGTTATTAAAAATTAATATAAAAAAATAGGATATTATAATAATTATTATTTAAAATTTATCTCTATATATAAATAAAGTATATTAAAAATAAATATTAAATGCTTGTAATACTCGTTTGATGTTCAGATTGATTTTAAGCAAGTTAAATTCGAACTTATGTAATTTTAAAATAAAAGGTGATCCGAAAATGTTTTATATAAATTATAGGCTTATTAAAAGTATATTTAGGATCTAATTATTTAATTTTAACACTTTTTATATTTTACCCAGATTTGAGAGGGACAATTGATGTAATTTTTATTTATCAGATTAAGGAGCGAATTTCATATCATAATGACTGAAATAAATAAAGAAAGTTAATTTAAAAATTTGGGATTTTTCTGAAGACTTTTTATCCACCACTGATTTAGCAACGGAGTACGAAATTGTAGTCCGTGAAAACTGTCGTAGAAACAACCGAATTAAATGGATACTAACTATTCTTAATTGATCTTAATTGATGCATGATTGGTACTATGTTTGCTTTTCTTCTTTTGTAATTACACAGACACCACCATTTCTTGTTCCATGCGATGGATATAGCCATGTATTATTTATATTATTATATTTAGGATATTTAGGATAGAATGAGAACAGTAATATGTGAAAATTATTCGGCTATCTCTATTTACATATGGCTCCACAATTCAATTTATATATCCTCACTCAGAATTGATTAGTTTAAGAGACACTTTCATGAAAATATATATAGTTATATATTTCACTCACATTCAAATGATACAACAAATCACATTGTAATATCATCACCCATTTTAAACTCTTCTCTTCAAGGAACAACATCTACATCTTCATTTACTTGCATCTTCAAGGACACTATGTCCATCACCATTCAAAACTAAGAGTCATCGAATATCAATTACTTATCACCATCATCTAGCTACTGTTTTCTATTCTTGTTCAACCACCAAAATGCCACCGGAGAACAACCACCGTCGATTATCACTACAACAACCATCTTCACCCTCACCATGTCGACGTCCATATTCACCACCTCAAACCCACTTTAATCGATCATTACCTCCTTCTCCATGAAATCACCATCAATCAAACTACCTTCGATAATCAACATCGTCTTATCACTATTGTTACATGAACCACCACTTGCTACTTGTTATTGTTCCTATTTCGTTTGAGAATCAACACAACACCACAAACCCACTCAAACACTACACTAAATTGTTGTTGCTGCTATATGAGTGTTGTTAAACGAGGACCAAACCATCACCATTTTCTGCTCGAAGTTCTGTCTCATGTTCATCGAAACCCACAACTAGAACAAACCACAAAAATCACCACCATCACCGTCTACCTGCTGCAGTTCGAACATCAATGGTTCACGGCTTCTATTTCAGTTTTACATCGAAGACCCACTACTGTAGCTACTGTATTGATGATGGCACGCTACTGTCATTCAACTAGTTGTATTTCTTTTCTTCTTCAAATCGCTATGCTCGCATTTAACTAGTTGCTGCAGCTGCGTTTTTTTATGTGTTTGTGTTTACTATGCGGATAATTTTGATGATACAGGGACATGGATGTTTAGGTGATGATGATAATAGTTAATGATTAAGAATTCCACAAGAAAACCACTTTATTAGATCACTTTTTGAAATCTTCAAATATTAAACTAAAATTTGCCAATGACTTAACTCATTATACGGTTGGGCTGAAAGTTTAAAGGCACATTAAGGCCATACGAAATTGGGCCTGAATGCTTTGGGCTTGTATTAGTTTGATTCGTGTGAGAAGAAGATTGTTATATCGAGAAATCTAAAGATAATGTATTATGATACCGTAGAAGTGTAACGATATTAGTGATGAATGCACAATTATGATATTATGATTTTATGATGGTTACGGAGATAAAAATATAGATGATGATGGGCGTAAAATATTATAATGATACATGTTTTGAATACTATGATGGTGATGAATATGATGATGGATGATGATATTAGGATGTATTAGGATGATGACGTTGTACATAAGGATAAACGTAATCGTGGTATTGAAGTAGATTAATGATGAAGAGTTAATTATTGGTGATGCAATTACGAAGAGTTATACCCTATTAATTCGTTAAGTAAATCAGAAAATTTACTGACGGATCCATGGTTCAAGGTGTTGGGTTTAAACGAGGGGTCTTGAGTTCGAGCCCGGGCAGTGGCAGTTTCATTTTTGGGAAGTTTATTTATTTCTCTTAAGGTAGTATTATTGTTATTATTATTATTTTTATCATTAAAACTAACATTATTATTATTATTAGAATTATCATTATTTTTATCATTATTATTTTTATTATCATTATTATTATTATTATTATTATTAATATTACTATTAATGTTATTATTATTAAATATAACAAATATTATTCATATAAAATATATTACATATAACATAAGTATATTAATATTACAAACTACTATATTTTACCATATTAACTAATGTATTATTATATTATTATAACATTAATTGGATTATATAACATATATATACATTATGACATATTATAAGTATTAATATAATTATATATAAAGATAATAATCTTAATACATTACAAAATATATATAAATTTATTCGATTATGATTATGTTTTAATATATATAATATATATATATATATATATATATATATATATATATATATATATATATATATATATATATATATATATATATATATATATATATATAAATGATATAGGTTCGTGAATCCGAGACCAACCTTGCATTATTTAATATCGTCGTACGAATAATTTTACTACAAAATATTGGAGGTGAGTTTCATTTGATTCCCTTTTACTCTTTACATTTTTGGGCTGAGAATACATGCAAATGCTTTATTAACTGTTTTACAATATTTATATGCGTGAGTTTCATTTGCCCTTTTTACTCTTTACATTTTTGGGCTGAGAATACATACAAATACTTTATTAACTGTTTTACAATATCTATATACGTGGGTTCATTTGATTCCCTTTTACTCTTTACATTTTTGGGACTGAGAATACATGCACTACTTTTACAACTGCTTCATTAAATGCTTTTGAAATGTTTTGAACTGCGAATACATGAAATGCTTTTATAAATGTTTGACGAGATAGACACAAGTAAAACATTCCTTGAATGAATTATTATGCAGACAGAAGTTCTGCGGATTATTGTTGAATTATGTGGACATGATAATTGCCACCATTGAATTATGTGGACATGATAATTGCCACCAGTTGATGGGAATGTTATATATCGAGAGAATGATTTTATACACAAGTAATGTGTATGTTATTTTTGTGCACAAGATATGTGTACGGTTACTATGATTTATGAAAATGATTTCGTACACGAGAAAGATGTACTATTTTTAAAAGATATCACATGTACATTACAGGTGGGTATAGGATTCGGGCCCATTTGTACCATGCAGGATTTAAATCTTGTGGTCTATCAAAATGATGAATTTTATTATTTGTTATGATAAACTTATGAACTCACCAACCTTTTGGTTGACACTTTTAAGCATGTTTATTCTCATGTACGAAAGAAATCTTCCGCTGTGCATTTGCTCATTTTAGAGATATTAGTTGGAGTCATTCATGACATATTTCAAAAGACGTTGCATTCGAGTCATCGAGTTCATCAAGATCATTGTTAAGTCAAATATAGTTGAATGTATTATGAAATAGTATGCATGTCGTCAACTTTCAATGAAATGAAAGTTTGCCTTTTCAAAAACGAATGCAATATTTGTAAAATGTATCATATAGAGGTCAAGTACCTCGCGATGTAATCAACTGTTGTGAATCATTTATAATCGATGTGGACTTTGTCCGGATGGATTAGGACGGGGCACTACAGTTGGTATCAGAGCGGTGGTCTTAGCGAACCAGGTCTTGCATTAGTGTGTCTAACTGATAGTTGTTTAGATGCATTAGTGAGTCTGGACTTCGACCGTGTCTGCATGTCAAAAGTTTTGCTTATCATTTTGTGTCAAAAATTACCTGCTTATTATTCTTAGTGAATCACTTGCTTATCATTCTTAGTCTAGACACATCTTATTGTATTGATTGCATGAATAGTGTATAGACAAAACTTATATCTTAGCATATCTGCTAATTCATATCTTAGCGTATCTGTTATTGTTACCTTTGTCTGACAGATTCCGTAGATTCCTCCGTAACTTATGGAATTTTAGTATTATATATGCATATGTAAATTATTCATTGCAGGGTACTAATCTACATCCTATAATCTATTTCTTATCGAAAATCCTTCATCTGATTGTACGAGATTAATCCCTCAACCAGTTCGAGTCCCTCAGATTTCGATAGCTATTCCGATAGTTATTCCGACATCTATTCCGACATGGATATTCACCTAAGCTCCGAAAGTGGTGTCACCAGCATGAATGAATCAATCAGCCATCCCCAATTCATGTGATGCATTCGTAGTCGACTTAATCAATGGAGACGCGAAGAAGGCGATCCCTTCCACCAACCGAATTCACCTCTCGACAATGAACCTGAAGCGTTTACTGGCGAACCTGTTCGAGACACCATTTTCTCTCTCATTTCCAGAGTATCTCGTCACGATCATATACTATTTCAGATTCTAAATCTTATTCATCCGATCATTCCGACCGACAATCATCCTGGAATAATAGAAGAAGTTAGTGAACTTCGCGCTCGAGTAATCAATTTGGAGAATATGGTGTAAAATCTACCAGCTTCAGCAACATCACCGGCACCAATAGTACCATCAATAACAGCACCAGTACCATCAACAATCCATGCCTCAACATCTCATTCTGGTCATATAAGATTTCAAAAAGGTGTGACGTTAAGACTTGAATGATAACCATCGTTGTAAGAGAATTTGGTTAAAGGCAAAAACTTTTCTCAAGTAAATTTGAAGTTGATAACGCAAACTCGTATTATGGTTTCCAAGGTTTGAATCATGTGTTTGCTTTGTCCGTCGGTTTGTGGATGATACGCGGTACCCATGCTTAAACGTGGTCCCGAGGCTTTTTGTAAGGCACTCCGAAATCTAGAAGTGAAACGAAGATCTCGATCTGAAACGAGGTACATTTCTTTAAGGTATATTTGAAAAAGTTTGTTAGGACTTGAAAACGTTTGTTGGAACAAGTTTCTGTTTCTCAAGAATTTCATGCCGCGGAAGATTTATCGGTTTCCGAAAACGTTTGTTAGAGAAAGTTTCTTATCGGTTTCTGAAAACGTTCGTTAGGACTATTCACCCTCGTGGTGAATACTAGTATAACGTGAAGAGTCTCTCCCTCCATTGAGAATGTAGAATAAAGATTTCCTTAAACGGAAGTACGAGTGTGATGCGAGAGAAGTTTTCGCCTCGAGGTGAGCATAACAAGCATATCGTAGTTCGTCGATAAAACTGCGCGAAGAAGAGATAGTATACACGTCTAATATACGTCTGATGTTGAAAGAATTTGCCATTCATTTGGAAGCATAAATATGGTTCGACAATAATCGAAGATGTGTCCCAGGTATGGTTGTTATCAGTATTCTCGGAGTTTTTGAATGTTCAAACAAGAAAAATGAAGTCATGTACATGGCACTTGGTGATGATTAGGTTGATCGAGTCCAATCACCATCACGTGTCATTAGAACTTTGGTATTGTGATGACCCGGGAATTTCCGACCAAATTTAAACTTGAATCTTATTTGATTTCGACACGATAAGCAAAGTCTGTAATGTTGAGTCTCAAAAGTTTTGAATTGTTTCATATATCCAATTGACCTTCGACTGCTCTCGACGATTCACGAACAATTAATTGTAAACAGATATGTGTGTATGTATATATAAATAATAATTCGAAATATAATTGGAAGTATTATATGTTGTTGTTATTAAAAATTAATATAAAAAATAGGATATTATAATAATTATTATTTAAAATTTATCTCTATATATAAATAAAGTATATTAAAAATAAATATTAAATGCTTTTTAATACTCGTTTGATGTTCAGATTGATATTAAGCAAGTTAAATTCGAACTTATGTAATTTTAAAATAAAAGGTGATCCGAAAATGTGTTTTATAAATTATAGGATTATTAAAAGTATATTTAGGATCTAATTATTTAATTTTAACACTTTTTATATTTTACCCAGATTTGAGAGGGACAATTGATGTAATTTTTATTTATCAGATTAATGAGCGAATTTTATATCATAATGACTGAAATAAATAAAGAAAGTTAATTTAAAAATTTGGGATTTTTCTGAAGACTTTTTATCCGCCACTGATTTAGGAACGGAGTACGAAATTGTAGTCCGTGAAAACTGTCGTAGAAACAACCGAATTAAATGGATACTAACTATTCTTAATTGATCTTAATTGATGCATGATTGGTACTATGTTTGCTTTTCTTCTTTTGTAATTACACAGACACCACCATTTCTTGTTCCATGCGATGGATATAGCCATGTATTATTTATATTATTATATTTAGGATATTTAGGATAGAATGAGAACAGTAATATGTGAAAATTATTCGGCTATCTCTGTTTACATATGGCTCCACAATTCAATTTATATATCCTCACTCAGAATTGATTAGTTTAAGAGACACTTTCATGAAAATATATATAGTTATATATTTCACTCACATTCAAATGATACAACAAATCACATTGTAATATCATCACCCATTTTAAACTCTTCTCTTCAAGGAACAACATCTACATCTTCATTTACTTGCATCTTCAAGGACACTATGTCCATCACAATTCAAAACTAAGAGTCATCGAATATCAATTACTTGTCACCATCATCTAGCTACTGTTTTCTATTCTTGTTCAACCACCAAAATGCCACCGGAGAACAACCACTGCCGATTATCACTACAACAACCATCTTCACCCTCACCATGTCGACGTCCATATTCACCACATCAAACCCACTTTAATTGATCATTACCTCCTTCTCCATGAAATCACCATCAATCAAACTACCTTCGATTATCAACATCATCTTATCACTATTGTTACATGAATCACCACTTGTTACTTGTTCTTGTTCCTATTTCGTTTAAGAATCAACACAACACCACAAACCCACTCAAACACTACACTAAATTGTTGTTGCTGCTATATGAGTGTTGTTAAATGAGGACCAAACCATCACCATTTTCTGCTCGAAGTTCTGTCTCGTGTTCATCGAAACCCACAACTAGAACAAACCACAAAAATCACCACCATCACCGTCTACCTGCTGCAGTTCAAATATCAGTGGTTCACGGCTTCTGTTTTAGTTTTCCATCGAAGACCCACTACTGTAGCTACTGTATTGATGATGGCACGCTACTGTCATTTAGCTGGTTGTATTTCTTTTCTTCTTCAAATCGCTATGATCGCGTTTAACTAGTTGCTGCAGCTGCGTTTTTTTTATGTGTTTGTGTTTACTATGCGGATAATTTTGATGATACAGTGACATGGATGTTTAGGTGATGATGATAATAGTTAATTATTAAGAATTCCACTAGAAAACCACTTTATTAGATCACTTTTTGAAATCTTCAAATATTAAACTAAAATTTGCCAACGACTTAACTCATTATACGGTTGGGCTGAAAGTTTAAAGGCACATTAAGGAAATACGAAATTGGGCCTGAATGCTTTGGGCTTGTATTAGTTTGATTCGTGTGAGAAGAAGATTGTTATATCGAGAAATCTAAAGATAATTTATTATGATACCGTAGAAGTGTAACGATATTAGTGATGAATGTACAATTATGATATTATGATGGTTACGGAGATAAAAATATAGATGATGATGGGCGTAAAATATTATAATGATACATGTTTTGAGTACTATGATGGTGATGAATATGATGATGGATGATGATATTAGGATGTATTAGGATGATGACGTTGTACATAAGGATAAACATAATCGTGGTATTGAAGTAGATTAATGATGAAGAGTTAATTATTGGTGATGCAATTACGAAGAGTTATACCCTATTAATTCGTTAAGTAAATCAGAAAATTTACTGACGGATCCATGGTTCAAGGTGTTGGGTTTAAACGAGGGGTCTTGAGTTCGAGCCCGGGCAGTGGTAGTTTCATTTTTGGGAAGTTTATTTATTTCTCTTAAGGTAGTATTATTGTTATTATTATTATTTTTATCATTAAAACTAACATTATTATTATTATTATTAGAATTATCATTATTTTTATCATTATTATTTTTATTATCATTATTATTATTATTATTATTATTATTACTATTAATGTTATTATTATTAAATATAACAAATATTATTCATATAAAATATATTACATATAACATAAGTATATTAATATTACAAACTACTATATTTTAACATATTAACTAATGTATTATTATATTATTATAACATTAATTGGATTATATAACATATATATACATTATGACATATTATAAGTATTAATATAATTATATATAAAGATAATAATCTTAATACATTACAAAATATATATAAATTTATTCGATTATGATTATGTTTTAATATATATATATATATATATATATATATATATATATATATATATATATATATATATATATATATATATATATATATATATATATATATATATATATATATATGTATAAATAAATGATATAGGTTCGTGAATCCGAGACCAACCTTGCATTATTCAATATCGTCGTACGAATATTTTTACTACAAAATATTGGAGGTGAGTTTCATTTGATTCCCTTTTACTCTTTACATTTTTGGGCTGAGAATACATGCAAATGCTTTATTAACTGTTTTACAATATTTATATGCGTGAGTTTCATTTGCCCTTTTTACTCTTTACATTTTTGGGCTGAGAATACATGCAAATGCTTTATTAACTGTTTTACAATATCTATATACGTGAGTTCATTTGATTCCCTTTTACTCTTTACATTTTTGGGACTGAGAATACATGCGCTACTTTTACAACTGCTTCATTAAATGCTTTTGAAATGTTTTGAACTGCGAATACATGAAATGCTTTTATAAATGTTTGACGAGATAGACACAAGTAAAACATTCCTCGAATGAATTATTATGCAGACAGAAGTTCTGCGGATTATTGTTGAATTATGTGGACATGATAATTGCCACCATTGAATTATGTGGACATGATAATTGTCACCATTGAATTATGTGGACATGATAATTGCCACCAGTTGATGTGAATGTTATATATCGAGAGAATGATTTTATACACATGTTATGTGTATGTTATTTTTGTGCACAAGATATGTGTACGGTTACTATGATTTATGAAAATGGTTTCGTACACGAGAAAGATGTACTGTTTTTAAAAGATATCGCATGTACATTATAGGTGGGTATAGGATTCGGGCCCATTTGTACCATGCAGGATTTAAATCTTGTGGTCTATCAAAATGATGAATTTTATTATTTTTTATGATAAACTTATGAACTCACCAACCTTTTGGTTGACACTTTTAAGCATGTTTATTCTCAGGTACGAAAGAAATCTTCCGCTGTGCATTTGCTCATTTTAGAGATATTACTTGGAGTCATTCATGACATATTTCAAAAGACGTTGCATTCGAGTCATCGAGTTCATCAAGATCATTGTTAAGTCAAATATAGTTGAATGTATTTTGAAATGGTATGCATGTCGTCAACTTTCAATGAAATGAAAGTTTGCCTTTTCAAAAACGAATGCAATATTTGTAAAATGTATCATATAGAGGTCAAGTACCTCGCGATGTAATCAACTATTGTGAATCATTTATAATCGATGTGGACTTTTTCTGGATGGATTAGGACGGGGCGCTACAGGTATGAATTACCATAATATAACCACATTGATAGAGTGTCGTTATATTACGCTAACTCATACCTCCATCCCCACATCACTTCATAGATTCAGGTTCGTGTAATCGTGAAGTTTTAAAATGAACAAAGCATAGCGACATCACCAACGTGACTCGTATTTAATCGAAAGAATTAGTGCAACTCTGAAGAAGCGTTCCCTGAGGGAAGTGTATAAATGATTGTTCACATCAATGCGATTCAAGTCAAACAATAATGTATTCCGGTACGAGAAGTGTAACGAATCATGATAACAAATAGTACGCAACTGTAGTGACAAAATAGTGATGACGATACTCACCTAGAGTAATGGTGGTAGTAACAAGAAGTGGTAGATAGTAAGGAACACCGGTGTGAAATCGATAGTAAGTTGAAATGGTGGCGAATAACAATCTGGGAGACAGAGATTCCGAACAAGTGTGAGTAATGAAGTCGTCGTCATCCTTATGAGTATGAATCTTGAATTTACGTGTGTCACCAAAAAGTTGCAGAATACAAGTTCGTATGATGAAAACTTGGTACCATTAAGAAGTTTTCCTAAGAATGATTCAAGTATAATGCACAAGTAGTCAAGTAAGTGCTATCTATAGAAAATGTATGTCAGAATGCAATGGCTAACTATCCGGTTGTAGTCTAGATTCACTAATGCGTCCTAACGACTCTGTCAGACACACTAATGCACATCCTAGGTCCCTACAACCAACGATCTGATACCATATGTAGTGACCCGATAAAATAGTCATTGACGGCGCCGCTAAATTAGGTCCTGTTATGTGGTCATAGTCCCTATATGAGACGCGTTTGACCAAAATTATGTCGCATTCATTTGAAAAGTACAAGACTTGCAAAGTTTAGTTTACCAAACGGTTCGACAACAAGTGTAAGTTTACAAAAGTATAATGTATAAATGAAATAAACTTGCGACATAATATAAGTTGGAAATCACGGTTGCTATAAATAGTGTAAGTATGTAAACAAAAGTTTGAATTCAAATGTGCTATCACTAGCGTATGTATGTATGTATGCTTGACCCCAAGCAAGAAATCAGAGTGTATGCATGCATGCTTGACTCCAAGCAAATATGAGTGTACGTAGAAGCATGTATCAAATAGCTATGTATGAACCTGAGAAACATATAGAAAACTGTCAACGAAAAACGTTGGTGAAATCATAGGTGTTTGTAAACGTTGTTTTTGAACCACAAGATTTTGTATTTTCATAACGTTGATTATCTAAATTGTTTGCATTCCAAAAGTTTGTTCGCGAGCACCCAATTATCAAGACTTAATGTTTCCTTCCCTAGAACTCCATCACAATAGTGTTAGAACATACACTGTTTCTCGAAAATATATTTCATCCGTAGACGGTAGCGAACCGTCCGTAATGAGGGTTTTTCAAACCCGTATGGCCACACAATATAAGTTCTCACTTACACCCTGCAAGTGTAACTAATGATAATCGAATTGAGGATTTTTGTTCTAACTCACTGTGGAATGTTTGTTTCCTTGTACTTGTGTTCAAAGTATAAAAGTAAGTAGTACAAAATGTAACAAAGTATATGTTTCTCAGCCCACAATTTAAAAGTATAGAAAGTTGTTGAAAAGGTGGGACTATGATCTCACCTCGAGTGCACGAGTATAAATGAACTTCACAAAGTAAACGTGTGCATGAAAGTTGCTTAGTCTTGACCTAAACAAGTAAGTTGTATCAATTGACCGATTATGACATAAGGTCGGGCGAAATGTGTTCAATTAGTCCTATGGCTCGTTACGACTCGAATATATAGCATATGAGTCACGTTGTCAAGTTTCATGCAAGAATCAAGTATAAAGCATGTTAGAACGATCGCATAAATATTTGGTTAAGTTTGACTAAAAGTCAAACTTGGTCAAAGTCAAAGTCAAAGTCAACGGGGTCGGGTCGGGTATCCGACAATTTTTCCATGATGAGAAAGTATATATAAGCATGTTGGCCAAGTTTCATGTTAATCGGAGTTACGAGTAAGCGGGGGTGAAAACGTGAAAATCAAAAGAATTTGGGATAGACCAAAATGGCGCGCCGCTCCATTTAACCGATCAGCAAGTCTGGCAGTTTTCACATTCAAGCACGAATCCAACTTCAAACAATCACAACTTGTGAACCGTAAACATTCAAAACACGTATCTTATATCGTTGAAAAATGTAATTTAAAGAGGAATATAACTAAACACATTTCATGAATCAAATCCATCATTAACAACAATGAAAACCTCATCAAATGATCATTTAGCGTTCAAAATCAAAGTTTCAAGTTCACAAAACGCATTTCTTGACTCGGGAATCCAATTCACACATATGATATGCCGTTTTGAAGGTAATGAAATATACATTACAACTAAACACTTACTAACAACATTTCCTAGCATTCAACGCATCAAAAGTTCATTTTAAGTCTATCAAACCCTAACCCAAAATTCACAAAAATCAATAATCATGTGTTTGAAGTTTTCTTAATCAACCTACGCATCAAAACGAAGCTAGTGATACTAGTAACACAATTAAAACATGAACTTTAACAATTTAACAACATTAACTCATCCAAAATTCAAGATTAAGCAACCCATTTCAAATATTCAAACTAGTTACCCAAAACAACAAATTGAGCAAACAAAACATATATTCATGTTATTCTTGAGCCATAGACACTAATTAACACCATTTCAAGTATATAAAACGAATTTAGAGAAATCTAGTGTTTTAGAAATGTTACCCAAACGAGATGAAGTTGGTACCAATATGTAGAGGATGAAGAGAGGATCACGAATATGTAATTTGTTTTGATGTTTGCTTCTTGATTCGGGTTTAGATGATGATTCTTTGTGAAGATCAAAAAGATGTAAAAATGGAAGTATTAGTTGAAAGAAAAATGGAAAAGAGAAAAAAGAATTAAATGAATGGAGGAGGTGAAGTGGTTGATTAGTTGACCTAGTCACCACTTTTCCCTCTTGACAACATTGGTCCCTCAAGTTTCAAAGCGGGTGCGGGATTTTACCGAACGAATATTTTAAACACGCGAGAGTAAACGGAATGTGTTATAATCCAATAACGGAAATATTAAGAACATTAGTTAACGAAAGGTACGAATTTAGATAACTAAAGATATTATTAAAAAAAGATAGTGTTAAAAATAAATTTAACGGAAAAACGCGGGATGTTACAATTTATACATATAGACAATCCCAATAAATGATAGTTCATAATAATACATCATTTGACTAAACAGTCAAAATATAATACATATTAATGTTTGAATGCGAAGTTTCCTTGAAAAAAATATGCCATGTAAGACTCCATGCACATAGCAGTTAAATAGCGGAAGCTTCTTTAATACCTGAAAATAAACATGCTTAAAAGTGTCAACCAAAAAGGTTGGTGAGTTCATAGTTTTATCATAAACGATGAGTTTCAATAGTTTTAATAGACCACAAGATTTCAGTTTCATAAATAACCATACTCTCGCAAGTGTATAAAAAGCATTCTATATGTTGTAGGCACCCGGTAACAAGCCTTAACATTCATGTTTTACCCTCTGAAGTACACTAGATTAGGTGCGTTTAGAATAACATCGAAGTATTAAAGCATGCCATAGTCAGGATGGGGTTTGTCAGATCTAATATATCTATCTTTAGGATTCGCGCCTACCAGTCATACACCAGTAGTTATAGTTACCAAGCTAAGGGAATATTTCTGGTTTAAACCAACGTAGAATTAGTTTTAGTACTTGTGCCTATTTCGTAAAACAGTTATAAAATACGCATGTATTCTCAGCCCAAAAATATATAATGCAAAAGCATTTAAAAAGGGAGCTATGAAAACTCACATATCAATATTGTGGTTCAATATTGTAGGAAAAGTTTGCAGACGCAACGGAAATGATAAATTCAAGGTTGGCCTTTGATTCACGAACAATACCCCCGAACATTACCCATAACCTCCTTAGCTATAACCCATTTGAAAACCCATTTGAAATCACTTGAACATCATTTCATCGTAGTATTTTATGTATACATAACTAGTATAAATAATTATATAAGATTAATAATAATAATAATAATAATGATGATGATGAATATGATACGGAGTAATATGTGAAGTTTATGAATGTCTTCACAGATGATCGAACATATATATATATATAGATAATAAATATAATATTATAAAAATATAATAATATAATAATATTATAAAGTAATAATATAATATTAAAAGAAATCAAACGTGTGTAATCTTAGCCGCCCCAGTATTGTTAGTTTATGCCGACAGTTTTCACGGACCGGTATTTCGTACTCTGTTGCTAATAATTGACGGGTAAAAATATGGATAAAAATTCCACTTTTTATATTTGAATATATATATATATATATATATATATATATATATATATATATATATATATATATATATATATATATATATATATATATATATATATATATATATATATCTGTTTTGGTCTTAAGCTTTATAAAATTAGTTGTAAAAAAGTTCGTTTATAGAGTTTGTACGCGTAATATGTGTTTTCCTAGTTTTTGACTTGACAAAGATATATAATATAATATTAATTTAAATATAATAATGTAATAAATATAATAATATAATAATATTAAAATAAAATATAATAATATAATAATAAATTTAGAATCAAATTGAATAGTAAATTTTTAAAAAAATTCGTATTTATTAAATACTTCAGGAGTATTTTATGTAACTTATAATTAATAATTTCCATCATGTCGCTTTCATGTGAATAGTAAATTAATTAATTTCGTTTCATTTACTATTCAATAAATAGTACGTAAATTAATTTAAATTCAACTATTTAAGCTACACGTTGTTGTACGTTGTGCTTTAATTTAACTTCGTTTCTTAAAAAAATTTACAAAAATTATATCATAAAAATAAAACGACTTAATACGTAAAATTTTTAATTTGAAATAGCATCGTTTAATAGTAAATTTTTATCATTTCATATATAAATATTATAAAATTTAGTTTTCTAGAATTAATTATATTCAAAATCATTTTATTAAGAGATTATAATAATAGAAATTATTATATCATAAAACGTCTTCGTTTAAGAAAGTAAAATCATATATAAATCATGACGGGTTCGAGTTTTAAATTATAGGTCATAAAACGTCTTCGTTTAAGTAAGTAAAATCATATGTAAATCGTAGGGTAAAGTCCAATGGTTAATTAAATGTATGAAAAAAATATTTTAATGCAACACATCAATTTTCTTATCTTGTCGGAGTTATCAGAGTTTAAATTTGACCGAAATTTCCGGGTCATGACAGTATCTACCCGTTAAAAGAAATTTCGTCCCGAAATTTGGTTTTGAAAAGTTGATAATGAAAACGAGGATATTTCCGTATCACGAAATATGATATAACTTGAATTCTTTAAATGAATTCGATTGTTAGTATAATCATTATCAAAGAAAATGATAAGATCGATGAATGGAGTATTTCGAGTACCCTAAATGGGTCGGGATCCGTTTTATGATAAGCACAAGTTCAATAAATAGATAATTTCTCACTATTGAAAAATACAAATGAAATGATAAAGATTTCTCCGAAAATACGATAGGTAGGATTTCAAATGAGCATAACTAGTGTTATAAGCAGAAAGAAAAATGTAATGGCACGATTATATTAGCAAACTGCTGGAATCACGGAAAGTATAGAACTATCAAGAAAATACATTCTTGGTATATTCAGATGTTAAGTAAAATAAAAGAGTCGCGTAACATGGTACATGGTGAGGGTAATGTTGATCAAGTACTACCTTCATCATGTGCCATTAGAACTTCCGCATGACTTACTGTAATATAATCACGTTGATCGGGCATCATTATATTATACTAACTCATGCATTCATTCCAACACTACTCCAAATATCAAGAATTTAAATTCGAATGTTACAAAAATTTTGAAACTAAAACAGTTTCCGTTATGATGTAATACAGATAACGTGAAGAGATAATTAATTTCAGACAAGTATAGTTATGGAGGTATTTTTCAGAAATATTGAGGATATTTATAATGGAAGATACGATGATATCTTAGAATTTAAAAAAAAATTAAAATCAAAGGATGATGAAGAAAATTCTTCCGCAAGGATTTAGAATACGTAAAGAGATTGCATATCTTCTGAGATTTCCATCAGAAACTGAATTATCTAAATTCTTTAGGTATGGGTTTAGACCTTGTGATTTGTCAACAGCCTCCTTCATAGTTTGCTCAATCCGTTTTTCAGTTCCAAATTTCTTTTCTAACATACTTTTCTTTATTATCAACTTTTGACTATTAAGACTATCAACAGCTTTGGCTGCTTCATCCGCATTCTCATATATAACGAGTCTGATTCGTTAATTTTCAATCTGAGGTGCTTTCAAGAATTTTGAATTGGAGTGTTTGAACGGAGGTTGTATCCGTTAGTATATGATGGTGGAGGTGAAATCATCGCGAATTATGAAAGATACGAATAATATTCTCCTGGATTTTATGAATAACATTTAGAATTCAAAGTATGGTTTCGAAGGATGTAGGAATTTAAGATTGATAACACTTCTTAAATCTTGACTTGGATTCTGATCTATCAAAATCAGAATATGTAACTGAATTGGTATAGAAAATGGTTGTCTTGATTTTTTTTTGTGAAATGATGTATATTGCTATGAAAGGGAAGAGTATAATTAACGATTGTCGAAACATCATTGAAAATATACAGTGTAACATATTAATGTGAACTAAAGTATTTCTCTGGTATTATCTACCCGTTAAAATAAAATTTCACAAGTAATATTTTGTACAAAAGAATTTTTATTACAGTCTTTATGAAAATATATGTATGTATATTTTCTTCAGATGTAATTTGGATTTAATGAGTTAATATTATATTAATCTCATTTGGTTTATGGTTGGTACTAGAAATGAATAATCCCTAAAACTTTAGAGATTATATAATCACCGCAGAATATTTCTTCAACGTAAATGAAATGATGAATTAATACTTCATCACTCATTATTGTTGGTATCCCTCAGTGCATGCGGTGCGTATGATGTTGATGCTCGTAATGTGGCTTGCGATGTTGAGGTTTGTGATGTTGTTGGTACTGCTGCTGCTAGTGCTGGTGGTAGTTTGATGTGAGTATAGATGGTGAGAATTTGTTTTGTTTTGTATTGTGAAAGAAGATGTTTAAAGTTTCTTGAATAAAAAGAGAGGTCAAGAGCTTTATAAAGGGAATGAAATGATGTAGGATGCACTTGCTAATGAAGTTTTGCTTTCCATAACAGTAATTTATTTTTTTTACTAAATAATTCACCATGCAAGATACAAATTAATAGTCAGATAGCCTTAATAATATTAGTAATATTATACTTGTTGCGGCATATTCTGAAAAGGAAAGAGAAAATGGTGTTACGAACGGGTTCGCCGATAAGTGCCTCATGTTCTCCACCGAGAGGCGAATTAGATTCATGAAAGAGATCGCCTTTTTCTTGTCTAAATTGATTAATTCGTCTACGAACCCACCCCCAATTTATCCAGAAAAGGTGATGACTAGTTGGTTGCTTCATTTCGGTTAAACTGCTCTCGGAGCTCAAATGAAATTCCATATCGGAATAGCTGTTAGAATCTGAGGAATTCGAACTAGTTGCAAAATCCATCTTTGTACGATTAGAGAAAATGATTTTTGATATGAAAAAGATTATAGGACTTAAATTGATATTCTAAATACATATTTTACATATGTATATATAATATCAAAATCCTACAAAGTATGGAGGAAATTACGGAATATGTCAGGCAGATTTACTATAATAGATACGATAAGATATGAATTTATCTATACACTATCTATGCAATAACTGCAGTGAGACGTGTCAAGATTAGAATGATAAGTAGGTAATTTACGACAAGGAATGATAAGAAAAACTTATAACTAAACAGATACGGTCAAAGTCCAGACTCACTAATGCATCCTAACAACTACTGGTTAGACACACTAATGCAAATTCTGGTTCGCTAAGACCAACGCTATGATGCCAACTGTGATGTTGGGGACGCATCCCACTCAGTGCCTTCTCAGCTAACCGCATAGTGACCACTGAGCGTACCTCAGACACTGATTTTACAGCCCTGCCTCTCGGCAAAGCCAACCATAATCGGACCGCGAGGAGTAAGAGCCAATGCTTAGTCACATGTAATACTGTGAGAACCCCCTCTAGGATTAAGCCAACGCGACAGCTTAAACGAGCTCTGATATCAACTGTGATGGCCTGCCAAAATCCCTATTGACGCAGCACATCATTCATCGGTCCCATTGCAAGGTTTGCCCTCTATATGATACGTTTTACAAACATTGCATTCATTTCAAAAGACGCACTTTCTATATAAGAAAGTTTTTAAATCTGTATACATTTTTAAAGCATGTACATAAATGTTTTCGACCTGTGGTGATTTCTACATATAGACAATCCAATTAAATGATAGTTCATAATAATAGATCAGTTGACTAAACATTCAAAATATAATTCATATTAATGTTTGAATGCAAAGTTTCCTTGAAAAAAATATGCTATGTAAGACTCCATGCACATAGCAGTTAAACAGCGGAAGCTTCTTTAATACCTGAGAATAAACATGCTTAGAAGTGTCAACCAAAAAGGTTGGTGAGTTCATAGTTTTATCATAAACGATGAGTTTCAATAGTTTTAATAGACCAAAAGATTTTAGTTTCATAAATAACCATACACTCGCAAGTGTATAAAAAGCATTCTATAAGTTGTAGGCACCCGGTAACAAGCCTTAACGTTCATGTTTTACCCTCTAAAGTACACCAGATTAGGTGCGTTTAAAATAACCTAGAAGTACTAAAGCATCCCATAGTCAGGATGGGGATTGTCAGACCCAATAGATCTATCTTTAGGATTCATGCCTACCAGTCATACACCAGTAGTTATAGTTACCAAGTTAAGGGAATATTTCTGGTTTAAACCCACGTAGAATTAGTTTTAGTACTTGTGTCTATTTCGTAAAACAGTTATAAAATACGCATGTATTCTCAGCCCAAAAATATATAATGCAAAAGCAATTAAAAAGGGAGCTATGAAAACTCACATATCAATATTGTGGTTCAATATTGTAGGAAAAGTATGCAGACGCAACGTAAATGATAAATGCAAGGTTGGCCTTTGATTCACGAACAATACCCCCGAACATTACTCATAACCTCCTTAGCTATAACCCATTTGAAGACCCATTTGAAATCACTTGAACATCACTTCGTCGTAGTATTTTATGTATACATAACTAATATAAATAATTATATAAGATTAATAATAATAATAATCTTAATAATAATAATAATAATAATAATAATAATAATAATAATAATAATAATAAAATAATAATAATAATAATGATGATGATGAATATGATACGGAGTAATATGTGAAGTTTATGAATGTCTTCGTAGATGATCGAACATATATATATAGATAATAAATATAATATTATAATAATATAATAATATAATAAAGTAATAATATAATAATAAAATAATAATATAATAATAAAAGAAATCAAACGTGTGTAATCTTAGCCGCCCCAGTATTGTTAGTTTATGCCGACAGTTTTCACGGATCGGTATTTCGTACTCTGTTGGTAATAATTGACGGGTAAAAATATGTATAAAAATTCCACACACATATATATATATATATATATATATATATATATATATATATATATATATATATATATATATATATATATATATATATATATATATATATATATATATATATATATATATATATATATATCTGTTTTGGTCTTAAGCTTTATAAAATTAGTTGTAAAAAAGTTCTTTTATAAAGTTTGTACGAGTAATATGTGTTTTCATAGTTTTTGACTGGACAAAGATATATATAATATAATATTAATTTAAATATAATAATGTAATAAATATAATAATATAATAACATTAAAATAAAATATAATAATATAATAATAAATTTAGAATCAAATTGAAACGTAAATTTTTAAAAAAAGTCGTATTTATTAAATACATCAGGGGTATTTTATGTAACTTATAATTAATAATTTCCATCATGTCGCTTTCATGTGAATAGTAAATTAATTAATTTCGTTTCATTTACTATTTAATGAATAGTACGTGAATTAATTTAAATTCAACTATTTAAGCTACACGTTGTTGTACGTTGTGCTTTAATTTAACTTCGTTTCTTAAAAAAAATTTACAAAAATTATATCATAAAAATAAAACGACTTAATACGTAAAATTTTTAATTTGAAATAGCATCGTTTAATAGTAAATTTTTATCATTTCATATATAAATATTATAAAATTTAGTTTTCTAGAATTAATTATATTCAAAATCATTTTATTAAGAGATTATAAGATTAGAAATTATTATATCATAAAACGTCTTCGTTTAAGAAAGTAAAATCATATATAAATCACGACGGGTTCGAGTTTTAAATTATAGGTTGTTCGTAAATCGTAGGGTAAAGTCCAATGGTTAATTAAATGTATGAAAAATATATTTTAATGCAACACATCAATTTGCTTATCTTGTCGGAGTTATCAGAGTTTAAATTTGACCGAAATTTCTGGGTCATGACAATATAAGTTAAATTATGATATTATTTTTATTTAAACTAATTTTACGTGTGAAAAACTGTGTATTAAGGAACTTTATTGGAAGTGAAGAATCAATGGAGTATATGTTGTTCAAGGAATCATTGAAACACAGGTAAAATTGATGTAATCAAACCAACACGCCGAGCATTTGTTGTTTCTCTGTGCGTATAATGTACAAATATGAGCTATTTCTATAAAGTGGTCTCAGTCTATCTTTATAATGATGATAGAACCCTACAAGTTAAAAGGATTTTGACTTCTTTATAATTTTGTACATCGGTGGGTTAATTATCTGTTAGGGGTACACTTTTTAATGTCCTTTTGAACCTTCTTGTTTGATTATTTGTTCTTTAACCTGTTAAGAGATAATGAGTTGATTTAGGCTATACTTTATCACTGATGAGTCAGTTGTGAAAGGTAATTACAGAATGTTAAGATGTGGGTTGATAGGAAAGTTACCCGAAATGTTTTCTGAATGAAAACAAGCTATTTCATTGTTTTTATTTTAATTGTTAAATTATCATTATAAGCAATAAACAGTGTTATATGAATTCATTTATAACATTAAATATCCACGAACTTCTAGAAAACATAAGACATAAAAGTATTAATGGGTAGAGAGAAGAATACGTGATTTGCTTTTAGGCTGTTAGTCGGCTTTATTTAGCCGTTCTGCCACTTTCCATATTAATGGGTAGAGTGGCCACAAAGATTTCATATTATGGAAATGATTGAATTGTTAATCGCAAAAGGTACTCAAAGTTGTGTGTCAATGCGGAACACATTTTGTCACTGGTCAAATGGGTGTAAGCTCAAAGTCGTCCATTGTTTATTCTCATCTTCACTTATTATGCATTGGTTTGCTATCAGGTGAGTGATATACGGTCTCTCCTTCTATTGCAGTTCAGCATACAATGTCTAGCAAAGAATAGACATGTTTGTTGTTATGCTTATAGTAATTATTTTGATTTTAAAGTTTTTAAAGCACTTATCCATCTATCGCATAAAGTTTCTTAGTTAAAACTATGTTAGAGGGATATTTTTGGAAGATCTATTATGTTTCAAATCATGAATCGTGTAGACCGGAAATAGATGTCAAGCCAAGTGAAGCCAATTATTCAAACTTGTTATTCTGTGGGCAGAAGTGCCATGAGGTTTTTTCAACTCTTATTTTTTTTGATATTTTCGCGGTTAATCATATTGTTGTAGTAATATTGATTAATGGCTGGTGATCATAGTTACCACTTAAAATTTCAGGTATACATTAACTTACAGAAGCTCTTTGGAGTGAAGCATGAACATTTAACTATGATATATCAACAGTCGATTCTTTCGTTAAATATTCTTAACGTGTGCAATAAATTATATGTTGGCTTTTGCCATGTCAGTCATGGATGAATGCTTTTTACCTTTCACTGATAGGAGAAGTGGGGCCAATTTAATCTGTAACGTCTTCAATTGTCGGTAAGTTATGGGCCTATATTGGTGCAAAATTTAACTTATGTGCAAAATTTTGACTTTAAAGCTAATTTTACAATAATTAGAATAAAATAATATTGTTGTTATTGATTTGATTATACATTATAAGATACGACGGGCCACATTATTAAATTTGTTATTTATGTTTCATTTTAATCTATCTGACTATAAACTTATATTTCATAATTGTCCTGTAGATCAAATGTTAGCCGGTTAAATTATAGTAGCTTATCTTGGAGAAAGGAGATGAAGTATTTTGTGTTGCATCTATCATGTAAGATTATTTATACGATCTGTCCTGTTATGCGTAGATAGTGGAAGCTACTGGTTTTTGTTGGAAAAATAAATCTAATTCATATCATCTGTTTAGGATCCATGGTATCCAGCTAGCTGAGATGCCATTTATTGGTACTTGTCATCGATACAGACGCCAAAGAAACTATCCCATGCTATTATTGGCTATTGAATCAGTGAGTAGATTGTGTGTAGGTTCTTACCTTTTTTGTTGTTAGAGGTGTCACTATTTGATCCACTGACTTATGAATGGGTTTATGGGCTATTTTGTTCTCTAATTGGTCAAACTACTATTTAATTATTACATATAGGTTTTGTAGTCGTACTTGACATGCTACTTAATAATAAAAACTAAATATCATCTAAATTCTTTTTGGGTCAACCCAACCTAACCCACAACAAATTTTACATATTTGGACTTGTGAGTCGTGACTATATATGTCATCCGTTACATACCACAATTTATATTGATTTTTTTTCTCTTATGTAAATATAGCGCATGTGTGTCACTCTCTAATGATTGTCATTTGGTAATAAGTATTCGTAAGTTTGCTAAACTGGAGTACCATTCTGTTCAAGTAGATGGGATTTCATCTTCTTAGTAGGTTTTAATTTGGGTCTGCCTATTTGAGTTTCAAATTGCTATCTTCTGAATGTAGAAAGATAATGTAAATATTTTATGATGTATATTCATGAGTTTGTACAAACAATGTGTAGATATTGTGTGGTTGTTTATATCTTCATTGGATACTTAATAACATGAAACTTGCCTTTTCTGAAAATATACAGAGTCAGACTTTAAGTTTGCTACCAGGAGGGTATAATGATAATTCTTTTTTGTTGGTTGAGTCATTCCTAAAATAGGTACTCAAGGTGCAGATGTATATGGGGTTAAAAACCTGATAAATTGAGTGGCTTTCATACAAAGAGTGTTGTGAGTTTTCAGAA
Organism: Rutidosis leptorrhynchoides; assembly: GCF_046630445.1. Lineage (NCBI taxonomy): Eukaryota > Viridiplantae > Streptophyta > Magnoliopsida > Asterales > Asteraceae > Rutidosis > Rutidosis leptorrhynchoides. The sequence continues at coordinate 286,398,063 of NC_092333.1, forward strand.
ACCATTGTTGGCATTATGGACACAATGTGGTTGAGTACATCATATGGCGTGGATATTAGCAATTTTGTATAACATTATTGTTATGTTCATTTATTTTTTTAATTAAAATCATCTTTGAGGACTATCTTTGAACTCTATTATTCTATTTTGTAGTGCACATTTAAACCGTGTTATTGTAATGACCCGAAAAATTTCAACTAATTTTAAATCAAACTCTCGATACGATTTAATATTTTTGACACGATAATCAAAGTCTGTTAGGTTGAGTCTCAAAAATTTTGAACTGTTTCATATATTCAATTGACCTTCGACCCTTCCCAACGATTCACGAACAACTATATGTAAATACATACATATATATTTAGATATTTACATGTACATATTTTAATTTGAAATATAATTTGAAATAAAATACGATTTAACTGTTAGAAATAAATATGCAAAATAAAATAATATAAGATGTAATGAGAAATATTATTATATGTAAATATATATGTGTGTGTGTGTATATATATATATATATATATATATATATATATATATATATATATATATATATATATATATATATATATATATATATATATATATATATATATATATATTACTTGTAAATATATATGATTATATTTTAAATTTATTTATTTAAATATATATATTTAATATATTAATTTATGTAATAAAACATGTTACTAAAATGTATTTATATATATACATATAGTATATTGAAAATAAATGATTTTGAGCTTAATTAGTAAACGGTTATAATACTCAGTTGACTTTTCGTTAGTGTTCAAATAGATCTAATACAAGTTTATAAAGGTTTAAAATAAAAGTTGGACTGTAAATTGATTACGGAGATTATAGGTTTGATAGAAATATTTTTATCTTTTTTGTTTGAATTTTAATACTCCGTATATATTATTTGGAACAGAGAATAAATATTAGATGCACCTTTTTGATCAAGTTTCATACCAGTATAAATAAATGGTCTTAATTTAAAAATTGAGGATTTTTCTGAATACTTTTATATATAAACTGTTTAGCAGCGAGCACGATATAATATTCCTAATAAAACTGTCGGTACAATCAAACAAGATATAGACTGCTAACTGTACACCCACGTTTCTTTTTCTCTAATCTTAACTTTATGAAGATATTTATACTGTGTTAAATTTTGTTGTTATCCTTTGATTGATGTTATAATATATATATATATATATATATATATATATATATATATATATATATATATATATATATATATATATATATATATATATATATAATTACAACATGTCGACAAAGATGAAATTGAATTATTATTAAGATTACAATTTCATATTACTGTTTCTTCTTTTCATTTCCACCAACTGAATGAGTTTGATATATACATATAATGTATATATATATATATATATATATATATATATATATATATATATATATATATATATATATATATATATATATATATATATATATATATATATATATATATATATATATATATATATACATCTACTACATACATATAGATAAAGATATCACACACTTCATTCACCACTCTTCTCCTTCCTTATATTTTTATGACAACCGTTGGCCACCATCACCAGGAGACCATCATGCTCGATCACCATTTCATCACCACCACTTCACTACCATCGACACTCTCAAACAACCCATATCATTCACCACCCTCTCTATCACCGTGAACCACCACAAAAACCGTCACCCACCATCTTGATTTATGCTACTGCTGCGTTTTTGTTTTACAAACCCAAACCCACCACATGATCACCACCTTCATCCTTTAAACAACTACACAACACCACAGCATCCCTTCACTCTCTCTCTACTTCATCATCTCTCTCTCCTAATCTCCATCATACACCACCATATTTTTCTGTTTCTTTAACAAAAACGAACCATAATCGATTTCCTTTTTACAGTTGCTTTAAACTATCTGTTTGCTATCTATGATTCATACTCCCGCTGCAAATTGTTGCTACTTGCTTTCCTGTCGAACCCAAATGCAAACCAAACACCATCCAGTTATCACTTTATGTTTCTGTTAATCCATGTTTCTGACTGAACAAGTAATATGAAAAGGATGATACGTTTGTTGTTTCTACTCCCAGACGAACCCCACCTGCAACTCTCGGATTGCTAATACTGTTTCATTATCAAATCGCAACCATAACACCACAAACATTGCTGTTACCGCCACTCGTTTCAGTTTTATTCCGATCAAACCAAACACCATTTGAAACACCCTACGCTTACCGTTTTGCTATTTCTTTTAATCTCTACTGCTACTGTTGTCGCTGTAATTCACAAACCCAATAAACTACAGCTGCTATTACTTTTGTACCATTGACCTGTAAACTGTTTTTCTGTTTCGATGAAACCATCAACCAAACCCATCTATCTGGTGCTGCTTAACTCTTGTGTTTCAATTCGAAAGCCACCATTAATGATACCAAAGTGAAAACCCTCGACTGCTTCAGTTTTAAAAAAAAAAACCGAACACCTTTTTGTTAATTTATGATATTGGGTCGACTAAATGACTTTAGGATCATTGTTGGGCCACCAGGATTATGCTTTGGATAATTGGGCCGTGTAATTGTTTTTGCTGTTGGGTCGAATTAACCATGTACTCGTTTTTTTAAGTGGGTTTTAAGAAGGCAGTAAAACAGAGGGATGGTTAGGGGTGTTTGCATGGAGCGAGAGGTCTCGTGTTCGAACACGGGCTAAGACATTTTTTTTAAAGGCTTACTAATTTGAGGTAGTTATTTATTTATTATTATTTATTATTATTATTATTATTATTATTATTATTATTATTATTATTATTATTATTATTATTATTATTATTATTATTATTATTATTATTATTATTATTATTATTATTTATTGTTATTATTGTTATGTGGATTATTATTATTGATATCATGTTTTTTATTATTATCATTAATATAGTTTACATTATTATCATTTATATAAGTATTATAAGTATTATCATTATTATTATAGTTATAATTATTATTAGTATTATCCTTATTATTAATATTATTATTATCATTATTATTAAAAGTATCCTTTTTATTGAAATGAGTAAAATTATCATTAAAATTAGCATCTTTATTAAAATTATCATTAATATTAAAAGAATCATTTTTATTATTAAAATTATCATTATTATTAGAATTATCATTAAAAGTATCATTTTTAATATTATCATTATTATTATTAGTTTTATCATTATTAATATTATTATTATTATTATTATTATTATTATTATTATTATTATTATTATTATTATTATTATTATTAAATCTAATTATTATTATTATTATTATTATTATTATTATTATTATTATTATTATTATCATTATTTTATTATTATAATTATTATTTTTACAAACAAAAGATATTTATATAAAGATATATATTTATTACGTATATCATAAGCATACTAATATTAGATTTTAATATATTTACTAATATAATATTATTTATATTAATATCACTAATAATAATATATAAACTTGTCCAATTACGATTATATGTTTTAATATATATAATTGATATAGGTTCGTGAATCCGAGGCCAACCCTGCATTGTTCAGCTCAGTCGTATGCATATTTTTACTACAAAATATCGTATTGTGAGTTTCATTTGTTCCCTTTTTAAATGTTTTTGCAATATATATTTTTGGGACTGAGAATGCATGCGCTGCTTTTATAAATGTTTTACGAAATAGACACAAGTACTCAAAACTACATTCTATGGTTGGATTATTAGACCGAATATCTCCCCTTTTAGCTTGGTAGCCTAAGAATTAGGGAACAGACCCCCTAATTGACGTGAATCCTAAAGATAGATTTATTGGGCCCAACAAGCCCCATCCGGGTTACGGATGCTTTAGTACTGCGATTTATCATATCCGATGAGAGTCCCAGAATAATGGGGATATTCTATATACATCTTGTTAAGGTCGGTTACCAGGTGTTCAGCATATGAATGATTATTTTTGCAGATGAGAGTTCCTACAGGTTATATATGAAAATGAAAATCTTGTGGTCTATTAAATTATGAAATAATTATTTATGATAAACCTATGAACTTACCAACTTTTTGGTTGACACTTGAAAGCATGTTTATTCTCAGATATGAAAGAAATCTTCCGCTGTGCATTTGCTCATTTTAAAGATATTACTTGGAGTCGTTCATGGCATATTTCAAAAGACGTTGCATTCAAATCATTTGAGTTCAAATATACTGTCATGACAGATTAGTCATTCATATTAGGAGAAACACATATCATTTGTATTGAAAGGTTATATTTTGAAATGAGTTTGTCTTTTAAAAGAATGCAATGTTTGTAAAATGTATCATATAGAGGTCAGTACCTCGCAATGAGACCAGATGTGATGTATTCGTCCAGGTGGATTAAGATGGGTCATTATAGTTATGATCTATGAACTCTGTTTATCAGTATTTCAAATGTTATATTGATGCTACATGAAACTTAATTTAGTAATTTGATTGATTTATTTTATGTAAAATGTTTTTTTTTTAAGATTGTTGTTCATAGTTGTTTATGCTTTATATTACTTTGCTAATCTGTTTATAGCCCCCGAAGAATTTGACAAAAAATCATTTGATTCTTTGCTATAACAATCGAAAACCAAGTTATAAAAACTCCGTTTCTACTTTACTATAGTTTTTTTTTAAATCCCGCGAATTCGCGGTTCTTTAGCTAGTATATATATATATATATATATATATATATATATATATATATATATATATATATATATATATATATATATATATATATATATATATATATATATATATATATATATATATATATATATATATATATATGAAATGTTGAACTAGATTATTATTCTTTTAATTTTGTTAATTTCAGTACGAGTATGATATACTAACGAGAAATATATAGTTTGGTACTCACTCTGGTTAGTGTTTATTATTTACATTTACGGTTTTTTATTTTTAGCTTCTTTAAATATTTTTATTTGTATTATATAATATTTATTTTAATTTTAATAAAAGTTATATCAATGATCATACTGCCAACTATTCAAAGAAAGCTTAGCACATGTACTCAATACATGAGAGCAAGGATACTTATATACCTCCCACTTACCATATGTGTAAGTTCGTCTTTCCAAATTCACTACTTGCACGTTTCTTCCTTTCCGAGTTATCACCTCGAACATTCCTTTCTCTCTATTAAAAGATCTCAATGAATGGCCACCGACTTTTGTCATTGTAGCTACTTGTTTTGCAACAATGTGAGGTGTGTATAAATCTCCATTTGCTTGAGCACTAACTCCTTGAGGACGTCTCACATTAAAATAATGTACTAATCTATAAAAGGTTAGTTGTACAAATGCAGTGATGGGTACAAAACGAGCACCTTTAAGTACACTGTAAAAGATCTCAGACAAATTTGTGGTGAGCAACCCATATCGCTTTCCATCATCATGTGCAAGTGTCCAATTTAAAAATGGATGTTGTAGTAGTCACTGAAGAGCATGTTGGTTTATATTCCCAATTTCCTCCATGATCGAATCAAGCTTGCGAACTTGATTTTGACTATGTGCCCGGTATGCTAATACTTTGAGTTGTGAGTTGCGAAACTTATCATTAAAGTTGTTAATGAAATCTATTAAACAATACCTATGAACAACAATAAATGTAGCATTTTAAAAAAATGTTAGTATTTATAATGAGTGTAATTTTATAGAAAGTGTTAAGAATACCTGTGAAAACCACGCAGCTCTAACCAAGGAGAACCTTGCTGCTCATTGACCACCTTTAGGATACCAGGATGATGATCTGATATTAGATACATGCCTTCACGCTCTTTCACCACATGTTTTTTAACATGAGAAAGAAACTAATACCAGCTACTATATGATTCGTTTTCAACAACTGCAAAGTGGTAGTATATGATTATTACCATTAACGCCTATCACAATCATCATCTTACCTATTGTTGCATTTTATATAAGTCCCTAGACATCTAACCCACGTCCATTGCAGGTACAACAGTTTATAGGCTACCATGATCGCTCGTTATTATCCTATATGTGTTTGAATATGGTTACAGGTACTGCAGGAACACGATATGAATGTTTAACTATGTTAGACTTAGTCAGACGTATGAGTGAAGCCTCACTCGTACGGCTGACAGGCTCATATGCACGGTTGATGCTGAGCTAAGTCATAATTATAACCTAAATGATCTGACACGAGTGAGTGATCACCCGTACGGCTGAGGAAGCCAACTCGTACGAGTGATGGATGACTCGCACGGGTTAGTCAACAGCTGAGGTATATAAGTGTTATGTTCTTCATTTTAGGTTAAGCCTCTCATTACACACACATCACTCAGATCTGGTAGCCTCATTCGATTCTCTCTCAACCCAAATCACCCAGGTGGTGAATAATAGCTCTAGGTGTTGATCTAATCACACATGATTTGTTGTGGTTTGACTTAATTAATCCCAAAAAGCTTCTCATATTCACTAGAGGGTTTGATTCACTTATTCCGCCATTGTGTGAGTTAAATCTGTTGATTTCTAAGTTCCTAGTCATGTTTCATCATTAGTATCAGAGCGTTGGTTGTGATTTCAACATGATCCTAGTGATTTTTAGTGATTAAACAGTATATTATTTGGGTTTTGAGTTTAGAGTGATATTTTATCAAAAAAGAATCATTTTTACGTGTGTAATTGTGATTAGAGAGTGTGTTTATGTTAGTTTAGTGCTAATCCAGCTTGTAAACGAAGAAATTGAGGTTTAACATCAGTTTCTAGGATTTTTGAGTGATTAGAGTGTGAACAGCAGCTCACACGAGTGGGTCAAATTTCTTGCTCACTTGCGCGGTTGACCAGACGGTTGACATCACTCGTGAACTCACACGCACGGGTAAGCATAACCTGTTTAGGTTAAAGGACTACAGTCTGATCACACGAGTGATCAAACGGTTGACAGTGACACGTACGAGTAATCACACGAGTGATCCTTACTCGTACGTTTGACACTTAGTGTTTGTTACTTTGGTTTGAGTAGTGACACGTACGTTTGAGTTGTGACACGTACGCGTGAGATTATCACTCGTACACTTGACATCCTGAACCACACGGTTGATATCCTGAACCGCACGGTTTACCTATTTTCGTAATTTTTCAAGATGTTTAATTCAAATGATTATGCGCTAGCTACACCGTTAGTTCAAAGCATTACGAGTATGACTCAACGATTACTTCTTGCTGAAAGTGAATCCGGAAGTGGTACGAAATGTCCGAGATTAATGACCATGGATAACTATTCCACTTGGAAGTCAAGATTTAAGATTTGGTCTGATGGACAGGACACAAAGCTTTGGAAGTACATTGAAACCGAATTTCAATGGCCACGTTCACCTGTTACGAATGAGTTGTATACGTTACACAACATGCCTTCTGAAGAACGTGAAGAGTATAACTTGGAAAAGAAGATGTATTATAATTTGACAAGTGCTCTTGATGGTCCGATTTTTCATCAATTTCTATGTCATGATAATTCGTTCAAGATATGGGAAGCACTTCGTACTTTCAATGAAGGAAATACATCTTACAGAACTAGAAGAGGTTCAAGGTTGAAAGCTGAGTTTGATCCTTTTCACTGGCAAATCGGAGAGTCTATTACAGAATTGGTTGAAATATATCATCATTTGCTAGCTGAATTACACAAGCATGATGTGACTATTGAGGAGAAAGATAAAGTAACTTGTCTAGCTGGAGCATTACCGTTGGAATGGAATGGTTTCGTATTAACTATGAAGACCAGTGGAGAACTTGCTACTGCTACAGTAAACTCGTTTATTGCAAGACTTCAAGAAGAAGAGTTAGAATTGTTAAACAAAGTTAAGAGGTCTAAACAAGTTCAAGACACCAAAATGTATTGTCCGAGTGGCTATACACCTCCTAAATCAGCTCATGCACCGTTTCAAACTGCTTTTGCTACGAACAATCAGAATATGTATGGTTTGAATGTCAGCAGTACACCTATTCAACAACCTTCGTATCCACCACAAGTTTCACCATGTTCACTGAACACTCAACCACAGCCTACTTCAAATACAACCAAATCATCTACACCATCTGCTATAGAAGTGTTATCTGCACTCAAGATTGAGAACATAAGAAAAGCGGGAAAAGGAAAAGATTAATGAAGATATAGCATTGTTGTCTAATCTTGTGAACTCTTATGATACTTATCTTGATGTTCGTGTGGCTAATATTCATCTAACAACGGAAGATTATCAACAACTTGATAAAGAAGAAGCAGAAAGGATGGATATAATGTGGGGTGTGGCAAATCTGGTGAGAAGAGCTAAATATTATGAAGAGAGAACTGGGAGACCGATCAGTCTAACCAAGGATACAAAACTGGGTTTTGATATGAATACCATTACCTGTTACAATTGTGGAGAATTAGGTCATTTTTCAAGGCAGTGTACTAAACAGAAGAAGCAGGGTAATCAGAATCCGTTCAGAAATCAGAACTATAATCGTGTGAGTTCCCAAAGTCAATCGACAAAGCGTGAAATCTACATTTCTGACAAGGGAAATGATGTAGAAACTGTGGAAAATCCTAACAAAGCTCTAGTTGTCATTCATGGAGATGATGATGATTGGTCAATTAAATTGAATGTGAATGATCAACCGAAAGCCAACATGGCTAAGATCACAGAAGATGAATCAAAATGTGTTACTGAACAAAGCGTAATTGAGAAGATCATTGCTCACATTGAAAGAGCTGAAGAGCTATCTCGAACCATTAGAAAGGACAAAGTTCAAAAAAAGGTAAAAGATAAATTCAAGAAAGCACGCGATTCTGTTCCTCGAACACCTGAATCAGGAAGCATTTCACCTACTTCATCAGAGGATTAATATTTCAACAGTTGGAAGAATAAGTATGATGATATCCCAATGTGTGAAGATAGTCTAGAAATTGATTAAAGTGAAGAAACATTGGCTGATGCTGATAAAGAACTAGACGAATGGGGTAGAATGATTGCTGTAGAATTGGAAATGTTGGTTCTCATGGGCGAAGGTTTAGATCTAGATAGTTTAAGTTCAGAAGATGATGAATTAGATACTAGGTCAGATTCAGAAGCAGAAAGTCCTAAGGGTTATACTGATTTTGAGATGTTGAACAAGCAAGCAGTGGATCTACTCAAAAAGTGTTTGTCAGAAAGTGATCGAGAAAATGTGTCAGGGTTGACAAGAGCTACGGATATCTGGGATAAACTCGAAGAGATACATTTGGGAAAAGGTTTTGCAAACGATGATGCGTCAGTATTTCTTACAGATCCTTCAGAATCAGAGGATGAATTCGATGATGTGAAGAAAACAAACTATTTTGCTTTCATGGCTGATACTTCCTCATCAAATAGCGCTCAAGAGGTAACCTCTATTTTTTGCTCGAATTGAAACTCTAAATGTGCTAAATGTGCTGAATATAAGATAACTGTAGATAACCTGAACAAGACATATGATGAGATGCGTGACAAATATCATGCCAACCTTGTGACAAAAAAGATTGAAAATGATTTGAAAGAAGAAATTAAAGTTTATAAAAACCAGATTCATGATCTTAAATGTTATAACTTTAATTTAAATCAAGCTTTAATCAAACGTGTTGACACGATAAATGAATTGAAAAAGTAAAATGAGTGTGTCAAAGCTGATTTAGAAGCAATGTCAATCAAAATGAAATGTTGGGCAAGTGCATCTTAATGGAATGCACTTATGGTTGAACTTAATGATCAAAAGGGTAAAGGCATTGGATATAAGTCCGTATCTCCTCTTTTTCAAAACAAATACATTAATGCAAATGTAGTTGACGGACAACCAGAAGATTGTGTTCCACCTAGTTATGAGAATTATGCTGAAAGGAACAAGAAGTCTAACTCAACTGAGAACATGACTTCAGACGAAACTGCTAAAGGTGCTTTAGATCATGATGAAGATAAGAAAAACGGTCTAGTAGATAATACTGTTAGATGAAGGGTGATAACACCAAGAGGTCCAGTTCCTAAAGGTCCTGTTAAAATTTTAAAAAAATCCTAAATTTGCTAACAGACCTGTTCCTCCTGTTACCCCTAAGCATGTTCCAAGAGAGAAATCAAACGATTCTCCCGTGTTCGTAAGAACACAAGACCCTTCATCTTCAAACTCTAATAATGTGTATCAATTCAGAGGACATAGGGAGTTTAGACAATGTTTTAATTGTGCTGTTTTTGGACACATTGCTGCTTATTGTCCTAGAAGATTCCGTTCCCCAAGACATAAAGTTGACTTGTCACATGATGATTTTAGATCATCTCATGTTCATCGAACAGGTTCGCATGTAAATGATGAATTTCGTGATAAAAGACCAAAGACAAATGTTGTCTATGGAGATTCCAAGAGAAAGAACTTCAACAGGTCTGTTTCTCCTGTGAAGGGAAAAATCCCAAAATGAAGTTCTGAGGCAAATGTTGCCGGATCTAGTGAGCAAGGTAGACCTTTTGAACCAAAGTTGAGGTCTCCATCTCAAAAAGAGAGTCGCATAAAGTATTTTTCTAGAATCAGACCACGGATGAATCATTCAGATTCAGAGAGGAATGTCAAACGCTAAGAGCGTGACACCTCTCCTTCCAAATTTGCTAAGTTTAAGGTTTCAAATGGTGAAATTCCTCCGGACTCAAACGGGAAATGGATGGAATTTCAAGCTATGGGTGTTAATGGACAAACCTACTGCTATCCAGGCGTGGGTTCCCATTATCAATTAACTTCTTAATGTGATATGCAGGGAACCAGGGTACCTGCAAATAACACCTGGATAGTAGATAGCGGCGCTTTGAGACATATGACTGGACAACTATCTCTTCTTTCGGATGTACACCCAATTAAGGGAGGTTATGTTGCATTTGATGAAGATAAGGGTGGTCATATTTCAGCTCAGGATTTATTGAAGAATGATAAAGTCAGTTTCGATAAAGTGAATTATTGTCAAGAGCTTGCAAACAATCTGTTATCGGTTTCACAAATCTGTGAAAAATCCTTCAAAGTAGCATTTGATGATGAATACAGCTACATCTTGAAACCAGAGTTTGTGATCCCTCCTGAAATGGTTTTGATGAAGGCTCCTAGACAAGCTGATTTATACATGCACGATATGAATGTTGCTACCTCAACTGCTGAACATCATCAAGCTTTTGTTTCTAAAATGACTGAACAAGATTCTATTACATGGCACAAACGAATGTGTCATTTAAGTTTTCGGAAGATGAACCATCTGGTTCACAACAATCTTATAGAAGGTGTTGATCTTCGATCTTTTCAGATTCCAGGAACATGTATTCCATATAAGAAGGGTAAGCAGAGCAAGAAAGCTCATAAGTTGGTGAAGTATAATCCAATCTCTACTCCACTTGAATGGTTACATATGGATCTCTTCGTTCCAATTCGTTTTGAAAGTATTGATGGAAGCAAGTATTGTCTGGTGGTAACTGATAATTATTCAAGATTCTCATGGGTAAAGTTTTTGAAAGAGAAATCCGATACTTTTGAGAACTTGAAAGTTCTAATCAATCGATTAGAGGCATGTTTTAACTTGAAAGTGAGAAAGATTCGATGCGATAATGGTACAGAATTCAAGAATCAGTATCTTGCAGGTTTTTGTATTGAGAAAGGTATCAATATGCAGTTCATTTCTGCATACGCTCCTCAGATGAATGTGAAGGTTTTTCGTATGCCCGAGAGACATATTAAATTAATGTGGCTAATGTGTTTTGATCCAAGTCGGGTCATACCCAATAACAAGCTTACCGACACCTTATACGTATTTGATCTTAACGATTGGATCGTTGATTAAATTACACGACACTTGGATTTTAGAAAAATGGTTTTCTAAAATAATATAACTTGATATGGATATAAATTATGGAATAATTTATATAATATGGATTTAATTATTTATAGGTTAAATAATTAATTTTGTTATGTTACATTTTATAAAATTGGTTTTATAAAATAAAAATGTACATAACAAATAATGGAAGTTTATAAAATGTAGTTTATATAAAATTAGATTTTATAAAATAAGTTAGTAGCCTTGGAAGTGGTTGTTTTACTTCTCCAAGACACCCTTTTGTTGGCCACTTTACTTCACTCTTCCAAGGCATGTATCGATGTAACAACCCTTCTTTTTCCGTTACTTCCGTTAACCTTCCGTTAGTTTATTTAACGGCAATTATTTGACTTTTATGTGTCTTTGTGTAATTAATGCATACTTGATCTTTGGAGGGTTACAATAATTAATATGGGTTGATATTAATTCAAATAAATATTTCGGATAATGAAATACGATAAAAACGATACGATCTTGATAACTGCTTTTTGTGCAACGAAACGCTCGGGTTTATTTTAATAATTAATTTATTAATTATTAACTTTTAAAAATAATTAATTTATTGGGTTTTTAATAAATTAACGTTTGGTTGCATTTAACGACCGGTTTAGCGTTTCGGGCCCTCGATGCGACTAAATGGCACTTGAAATGAGCCACGAATTTACGGAATTGCAAAACGCGAGCCCGGGAGTCACTCCCATGGGCCATTCGGCCAGCCCCCCTCCCCTCTGCCCTTATTTTGTTAATTTTTAGCTTAATGGAGGGACTTAAGTGCAATTAGTGGTATTTAGTCCATGTATAAATTAACTAGTAACTTGTATTCTGATAATGCTAAAAACGAACATATATTTCATAGCATTATCCCTCAAGAAAGACAAGCTTTTAGTTGCAATTTTCCTATTTACAAGTGATATTCGTTTAAATAATAAAAGGTGAAGACAAAAGGCAAATTCGACGAATTGAAGACGCAAACGACCAAAAAGTTAAAAAGTACAAAGTACAATCAAAGAGGTTCAAAATATTGATAAGAAACGCCTAAAAATGACAAGAGTACAAGCCGTAAAATGCAAAGTACAAGATATTAAATTGTACAAAAGGACGTTCGAAAATCCGGAACCGGGACCAAAGTCAATTTCAACGTACGACACAACGGATCCAAAATTACAAGTCAACTATGCTCAAGAATATAATATAATATATAATTAATTATATATATTATTATATATTATATATTTACGCAGCCCACGTTTTGGATCAATATGTGAGCTGTAATCCAGACCTCCGCACTCGCGGAGTTCTGATGTATAAAACAACCGCACTCGCGGAGATCTACAGGAAAACGTGGGCCTATAAAAGGCAACGAATTCTGCACAACGAAAAACACATCTTTTTCTTTCCTATCTCTCACTCGTAATATATATATATATATATATATATATATATATATATATATTATAATTTTAATTTTAATTTTAATAATAAGGGTATGTTAGAGAATGTTGTAAGGGTGTAAGTCGAAATTCTGTCCGTGTAACGCTACGCTATTTTTAATCATTGTAAGTTATGTTCAACCTTTTTAAATTAATGTCTCATAGCTAAGTTATTATTATGCTTATTTAAGCCGAAGTAATCGTGATGTTGGGCTAAAATATTAAAGATTGGGTAATTGGGTTTTGTACCATAATTGGGGTTTGGAGAAAAGAACGACACTTGTGGAAATTAGACTATGGGCTATTGATTGGCTTTATATTTGTTTAATTAAATGATAGTTTGTTAATTTAATATAAAGATTTACAATTGGACGTACCTATAAATAACCATATACACTCGATCGGACACGATGGGTGGGATATTTATAAGTACTAATAATCGTTCATTTAACCGGACACGGGAATAGATTAATAGTTAATGGACTTATTAAAATAGGGGTGAATTATATACAAGGACACTTGGTGTAATTACAGTTTAAGTCCCCAATTAGTTGGAATATTTGACTTCGGATATAAGGATAATTTGACGAGGACACTCGCACTTTATATTTATGACTGATGGACTGTTATGGACAAAAACCAGACGGACATATTGAATAATCCAGGACAAAGGACAATTAACCCATGGTAATAAACTAAAATCAACACATCAAACATCATGATTACGAAAGTTTAAATAAGCATAATTCCTTTATTTCATATTTAATTGCACTTTTAATTTTCGCACTTTAATTTATTGTCATTTTAATTATCGCACTTTTATTTATCGCAATTTCATTATCGTTATTTACTTTATACTTTAAATTAAGTTATATTTATTTTTAATATTTTACATTAGGGTTTAACTGCGACTAAAGTTTTAAAATCGACAAACCGGTCATTAAACGGTAAAACCCCCTTTTATAATAATAATACTACTTATATATATATATATATATATATATATATATATATATATATATATATATATATATATATATATATATATATTTATTTACAAATATAGTTTCAAAAATATAGCGTTAAACTTGGCTAAGATCCCTGTGAAATGAACCGGACTTACTAAAAACTACACTACTGTACGATTAGGTACACTGTCTATAAGTGTTGTAGCAAGGTTTAGGTATATCCACTCTATAAATAAATAAATATCTTGTGTAAAATTGTATCGTATTTAATAGTATTTTGTAGTAAAAATATAACTATTTCGTATACACCTCTACGCACATCATATTCTTTCCCAAAACCTCTCTTTGCGTCGACCATCATCACCATACCATTCAATTTTCACTTTTTGACAAAACCTCAAGAACAAACGTTGCAATTCTCTATCTCCTCTACGCGTTGATATAATTATTTTCTTGATCAAAGGTATATTTAGCTAAACCCTAATGTTATAAATCTGATTTTTATGAATGTTCATAGTATTGTTGTCAATTGCTCAAGTCTATACGCGTATGTGTTGATTGTAATCGTTATATTGATTGTTTGATGCGTTAGGGTTAAGAACCGAATTTATTTTTGCATGATCAGTGATTTTGAGTTTTTCAAATGTTGATTATTATGTTATATTCAGATTCCTTGTGAAAAATTAATGAGTTTATGCTTTGGAATCCCCTAATTTCGTTTCCATATGCTCTAGTTATGTCAATTTGAATTAACGTTGTGATCTTGGTTGTGTAATCAGAAATCTGGAATTGAATGACCAAGAATTGGCATGTGAGACTTATACCAATGGAAATATAATTTAAAAACACACACTTTAGACTAGGATATCATGTCGTTTGCTTAAGCAAAACCCGAGATATGCTTGTATTGGTGTAAAAGTAGTTTCATACAGTAATTGCATGAAGATAACCTTGTATGATAAAATGTGTTAACTTCTGTGATTAAATCCTTGCATATATGAAATCTAAACAAAAATTACTTCACCTTTCATGTATATATCATAGGCTAATTGTATCTAGATCTTCGGATAATCGCGTGCGAATGTGACTAGCGAAACTAGAATCGAATCTGTAAATTACTCTCTGTTTTATACTCTGCGGATTGTGTTTGTTGAATGAGCATGTAAGCTTCTATAATATGAATTTTAACATGATATGCGACTTATTGTTAGTTTATGTCAATCTCTGAAACCTTATGCATTGGGTACAATAGAGCCATAGTTATTGTAGATTCTGATTTGAGCTGAGAAACTGAATATTCAAATTGCATGAATAAACTGTACAAATTGGTTAAACCAAAATTGCTCAATTTTTGATATGTGTTATTTTAACTTGTTTGTGAACCGTGGCCACTAGTCTTGTATCAATTGAATGTTCCTAACTCCGGTTATTGCCAAAACCAAATCAGTGCGCGGTCAGAAACTGACTTGGCAAACCCCAAATGTACCCCTTCTGATTCCTGACTTTTACTTATCGTATGATACCCTGGCCAGACTTTTTGGAATTGATTTTAAGTATATTTATGGTCTGGAGTTTTCCATGTTTATGTGAAATTTTTACTATGAGGTAATGTGCTAATTATGCTACGTGTTCATGAACTTTGTGCACAACGATAAACTGGAATTGTGAAAATGATCATTCATGACCTGAAACGTATTGTTTGACTTAGGTTTGACATGTTGACCAACATTTGACATGAACCTACTGATGTTGACCTTAGTTGAATACTTTGACCAAGTTTGACTTTCGGTTTGACTTCGGTTGACTTTGTTTGACTTGCATGATTTAGTTGTCTATATGTTGACTTTTACTTTGAAACGCGTCGAGTCGGGCAATAAGACAACTTATATTATGAAACCACACTTGTTTACGATACATATATTGACCAACCTAAATACTTTACGCACTTTTATTTATCGCAATTTCATTATCGTTATTTACTTTACGCTTTAAATTAAGTTATATTTATTTTTAATATTTTACATTAGGTTTTAACTGCGACTAAAGTTTTAAAATCGACAAACCGGTCATTAAATGGTAAAACCCCCTTTTATAATAATAATACTACTTATATATATATATATATATATATATATATATATATATATATATATATATATATATATATATATATATATATATATATATATATATATATATATATTTATATATTTATTTATTTATTTATTTATTTATTTATTTACAAATATAGTTTCAAAAATATAGCGTTAAACTTGGCTAAGATCCCTGTGGAATGAACCGGACTTACTAAAAACTACACTACTGTACGATTAGGTACACTGCCTATAAGTGTTGTAGCAAGGTTTAGGTATATCCACTCTATAAATAAATAAATATCTTGTGTAAAATTGTATCGTATTTAATAGTATTTTGTAGTAAAAATATAACTATTTCGTATACACCTCTACGCACATCAAGTATTTTTGGCGCCGCTGCCAGGGTAAGTTAAACGCCGAAAGCGCAACGCTATATAAAAAAATATTTTTATTAAGTTTTAGTTTATTTTTGTAAAAATACGTTTTAAATATTAAAAATACAAAAATATAAAAAAAATATCTATATATTTTTAAGAATTTGTTTAAAATATATAAAATTATAAAGTATTTCTATTTTTCAAAATTATAAGTTTTTATTTATTTTATATAAATATTTTATAAAACAGAAAATTAAAATAAAAAGTAAAAAAAATTAAATAAAACAAACTTAACCTGCAAAATTGAACCATTCTCGTTTGAACCTGCAACATCCGCACTCGCGGAGTTTTTCTGGCACGTGGCACCGCACTCGCAGAGCCGTCTGACAGGTCAAACCCTCAACCAGCATTAATTATGGATTTAGGGTTAAATTATTATTATTATTATTATTATTATTATTAAAACTAATTAGGTTTTATTATTTAATTAGTTTTTAGTTTTTAGTTTTAAGTTTTAATTAATTTTGTAATTTAAGTTTTATCTAGTTTTATTAACTATTAAATTAATACTTTTATAAAATAAATAATATAAAAATAATATTTTTATAAAAATTAGTAATTTTATCATCTTTTTATAAATTGTATATTTTAATCGTTTAAATCATAATTTGTATATTTATCGTTCGTATTTAGTTTTAAGTCATAGTTTTTGCCATAGTTATTTTTATTTCTAGATTTTTAGGCTTTGCCGTAAAATTCCTTAAGTGCTTTTTCTTTAAAGATTTAGGTGCTTTAGAATTTTGCGACGCCGTTTTAAGATTTTAATACTTTTTAAGTTATTACTGTTTTAGATTTAGAATTCCTTTTAAGCTTTAATATTTTTAGACGCAACTTTTAATTCTTAGTTTTTAGACTTTTAAGTTTCGACGCGCTACGTTCTTTTTATTATTTTTCGACCTTTTTTTTTGACGTTTTTCGACGCGCTCTTTTTCTTTCTTATTTCACGACGCTCTAGTTTTTAGGACATATAATTTTCTATTTCTTCTCTAAAATTTCTTTAAACGAAAAATTATTTTAAGTGGTTAAATTGATAGACATCCTAAATTTTCTGGTTCGTAGTAATAGTTGGATTTGTTAGTGGCTGAGTTGTGAGCTTCCGATTTAAAGGGTTCTGGCTCCCTGCTACATCTTTTGGCTATTCGAAACGTGGGCAAAAGCAGAAAAGTCTATTAATTGGATAACTTATATAATTTTTCTTTCTTTTTAAAACTAATAGGATATTTAGTGAATGCACCGAGCAAAACGTTCACCACCTTTTATACGTTCACCACCTGTAACTCGATCAAGACATCTAGCAAATATTGTTGCCGTTGATTTTTCTTTAGAATCGTCATCCAGTCGACCAAGTACTCCAATTCAAATTTCCGATAATTCATTTTTTGAACCCGACCTCACAATTGAGAATCCAGAGGATATTCAGGGACAATTCAGAGATCCTGAACCATTAATCTTTCCTCCGGAACCACCAATCATTCAAACATAGATTGTCGAGGAACAACCCATTAAATCAGAATCCTCTAGTGATTCAGATTCAACAAATTCAATCATGGAAAATATGGAACCTCTAAGTATGGAAGACCAATTGAGAGCTAAACGCACTGGCCAAGGTCATGCAATTACTCAACCAGACATTAATGCGCCAGATTATGAAATCAAGGGACAAATCCTACACATGGTAACTAATCAATGCCAATTTAGTGGTGCACCGAAGGAAGATCCAAACGAACATCTTCGTACTTTTAATAGGATCTGTACACTATTTAAAATCCGAGAAGTGGAGGATGAACAAATATATCTCAAGTTATTTCCCTGAACTTTAAAGGGAGAAGCCAAAGATTGGTTAGAATCGTTACCTGAAGGGGCGATTGATACATGGGATGTTTTAGTTGAAAATTTTCTTAAACAATTCTTTCTGGAATCTAAAGCCGTGAGACTTCAAGAAGAAATTGTTACGTTCACACAAAAGCCAAATGAAACTTTATATAAGGCTTGGACAAGATTTGGAAAGTTATTGAGAGGATTTCCGCAACATGGTTTAGACACTTTTCAAATAGTACAAATATTCTACCAAGGATGCGACATCACTACACGAAAAGACATCGATATAGCAGCTGGTGGTTCCATTATGAAGAAAACCGCAACTGACGCTTACAAAATTATTGATAACACTGCTTCCCACTCACATGAGTGGCATCAAGAAAAAGATATCGTTAGATCATCTAAAGCAGCTAGAGCCAATTCTAGCCATGACTTTGATTCCATTTCTGCAAAGATAGATGCTGTCGAGAGACGAATGGAAAAGATGACTAAGGATATCCACTCAATACGAATTAGTTGTGAGCAATGTGGAGGACCACATTTGACAAAAGATTGTCTTAGTATTGAACAAACAATGGAACAAAGAGAGAATGTTTCATACATGAACCAAAGGCCTGGAAATAATTATCAGAATAACTATCAACCACCAAAACCAATCTACAATCAAAATCAGAATTATAACTGAAATGTTTCATACAACAATCAACAAGGTCCTAGCAATCAGCAAGTATCTAATAATACTCACAATCAGCAAAGACCTATTTTTCAAAATAAACCACCACAAATCGATGATAAAAAGCCAGATTTAGAAGATATGATGTCGAAGCTAGTTGAATCTCAAATTCAGTTTTTCATATCTCAGAAACAAACCAATGAACAAAATGCTCAAGCATTTAGAAATCAACAAGCTTCTATTCAAAATTTGGAACAAGAAGTAAGCAACCTATCAAGGTTAATAGGTGAAAGAAAATCGGGAAGTCTACCTAGTGATACAAATGCTAACCCCAGGAATGAAACAACTAAAGCCATTACCACAAGAAGTGGTATTACACTTAAACCATCTGAAATGCCTGTAATTTCTGATGACTCTATTCCTACTCCACAAGAACCACAACCTGAGCAAGATAAGGAAACAGAACCGGTAGTTAAAAAGGTTAATGAAGATAACACAGTTAAGGCAAAGCCTTATGTTAAACCATACCAACCACCACTTCCTTACTCGAGTAAAATGAGAAAAGAGAGACTTGAAGCCGAGCAATCCAAATTCTTGGATATGTTTAAACAAATAAATGTCAATTTTCCTTTCATTGATGTAATTTCAGGAATGCCTAGATATGCTAAATTTTTGAAAGATCTAATCGCAAATAGAAAGAAAATGGAAGAACTCTCGGCTGTTACAATGAATGCTAATTGTTCTGCAGTGCTATTGAATAAGATACCAGAAAAACTTTCAGATCCAGGAAGTTTCACAATTCCATGTTTTCTGGGTAGTCTTAGTTCAATAGAAGCATTGGAAGACTTAGGTACTAGTATAAATCTAATGCCGTATTCACTATACGCTAAACTAGACCTTGGAGAATTGAAACCAACACGAATAAGCATACAACTAGCCGATCGATCAGTAATAGACGTGTTCGGTAAGAAACTGACCCTAAGTATAGAGGACGAGAGTGGTACCTTTTCTGTTGATAGTGCAACAACCGCAATCTGCAGATGATACATGTTATTATATTCAAACTATAGATTCGCATGCAGAATTGTTAGAAGAATTTTCAGAATTACAAGGAACAGAGGAATGTTCTTTAGGAGAAGGAACTGAACCAATTGATGAAACTGAAATGTTAGCTACACTTATGGCTAATGGATATGAACCAACAACCGAAGAAATTCAAATGCTAAAAGAGGAAGACAGATATCGATATAAATCATCGATAGAAGAACCACCGACATTAGAATTAAAACCACTTCTAAACCATTTGAAATATGCTTATTTACATGGTGAATATGAATTACCTGTAATAATATTGTCTTCTCTTACTGAAAATGAAAAATCTCAACTCATTGCTGTGCTAAAAGCTCATAAACCAGCTATTGCATGGAAGATTCATGATATTAAAGGAATAAGTCCTTCGTATTGCACACATAAAATCCTTATGGAAGAAGGTCATAAAACGTATGTGCAACGCCAACGAAGACTAAATCCTAATATGCAAGATGTTGTTAAGAAAGAAATTATTAAACTGCTTGATGCAGGTTTAATTTATCCAATCTCTGATAGTCCATGGGTAAGCCCAGTTCAATGCGTACCTAAGAAGGGTGGCATGACTGTCATCACTAATGAGAAAAATGAGCTTATTCCTACTAGGACTGTAACAGGATGGCGTGTTTGTATTGATTATAGAAAATTAAATGACGCCACCAGAAAAGATCACTTTCCCTTACCTTTCATTGATCAAATGTTGGAAAGATTAGCCGGGAATTGTTACTATTGTTTTCTTGATGGTTTTTTCGGAAATTTTCAAATTCCAATAGCACCCGAGGATCAAGAGAAAACCACATTCACGTGCCCTTATGGTAATTTTGCTTACAAACGCATGGCATTTGGACTTTGCAACGCCCCTGCAATATTTCAAAGGTGCATGATGGCAATTTTTCACGACATGATAGAAGAATGCATGGAATTTTTCATGTATGACTTTTCAGTCTTCGGTGATACATTTGAAACATGTCTAGTTAATCTTGAACGAATGCTTATTAGATGCGAACAATCAAATCTAGTTCTTAATTGGGAGAAATGTCATTTCATGGTTAAAGAAGGCATCGTTCTGGGACATAAAATTTCAAAGGAAGGAATTGAAGTGGATAGAGCTAAAGTAGATGTAATTGCTAAACTTCCACATCCCACCAATGTTAGAGGAGTTGGGAGTTTTCTATGGCATGTCGGTTTTTACCGACGTTTCATAAAAGATTTTTCTAAAATTGCCACTCCTATGAATAAACTCCTAGAAAAGGATGCTCCATTCATCTTTTCAGATGAATGCATCAAATATTTTAATATTCTTAAAGAAAAACTCACTAATGCGCCGATCATGATAACTCCAAATTGGAATCTACCGTTTGAACTAATGTGCGATGCAAGTGATTTTGCAATGGGAGCCGTTTTAGGACAAAGGATTGAAAAACGATTTCAACCTATATATTATGCTAGTAAGACGTTACAAGGAGCACAAACGAACTATGCAACTACTGAAAAAGAACTCCTTGCTATTGTCTTTGCTTTTGACAAATTTCGTTCATATCTCGTTCTAGCTAAAACGGTGGTCTATACCGACCATTCTGCTCTTAGATACCTATTTTCGAAACAAGATGCCAAACCACGATTAATCCGTTAGATCTTACTCTTACAAGAGTTCGATATTGAAATCCGAGATAAAAAGGGAGCAGAAAATCTCGCCGCTGATCATCTTTCTCGTTTTGAAAATCCTGAATTAGAAGTTCTGAATGAATCAGCCATACAAGACAACTTTCCTGATGAATATCTATTGAAGATACATTATAATGAAATACCATGGTTTGCAGACTATGCAAACTACTTAGTATGTAGATTCCTTGAAAAAGGATTATCGTACCAAAAACGAAAGAAATTCTTTAGTGATATAAAACACTATTTCTGGGAAGATCCACATTTGTTTAAAAGTTGTCCCGATGGAATAATACGCCGATGTATATTCGGAGATGAAGCTAGTCAAATCTTAAACCATTGTCACACAGGACCAACAGGAGGGCATTATGGGCCTCAACGCACAGCAAGAAAAGTTTACGATGCTGGATTCTATTGGCCTACAATTTTCAAAGACGCACACCTTCTTTGCAAATCCTGTGATGCATGTCAAAGGGCCGAAAAAATAAGTCAACGTGATGAAATGCCACAAAATGTCATTCAAGTATGTGAAGTATTTGACATTTGGGGTATTGACTTTATGGGTCCATTTCCAAAATCTCATAATAATCTCTACATTCTCGTTGCCATTGATTATGTA
This sequence comes from Rutidosis leptorrhynchoides, assembly GCF_046630445.1. Lineage (NCBI taxonomy): Eukaryota > Viridiplantae > Streptophyta > Magnoliopsida > Asterales > Asteraceae > Rutidosis > Rutidosis leptorrhynchoides. The sequence goes on from NC_092333.1 coordinate 286,420,840, forward strand.
TCTAAATGGGCGGAAGCACAAGCTCTCCCAACTAACGATGCACGCGTTGTAATCAACTTTTTAAACGTCTTTTTGCAAGGTTTGGAACACCAAAAACTTTAATAAGTGATCGGGGTACTCATTTTCGTAATAATCAACTTGAGAAAGTTCTCAAAAGATATGGAGTAACTCATAAAATCTCAACCGCTTATCATCTACAAACAAGTGGACAAGTTGAAAATACCAACCGAGCTTTAAAACGAATTCTAGAGAAAACCGTAGGATCAAATCCGAAGGAATGGTCCATGAAATTGGAGGATGCACTATGGGCTTTTAGAACAACCTACAAAACTCCAATTGGAACCACACCTTTTAGACTCGTTTACGGAAAAGCATGTCATCTTCCAGTAAAAATTGAACATAAAGCATTTTGGGCTTTGAAGACATGTAATCTTGATTTACATGAAGCCAGACTCTACGGTTAAGTCAATTAGACGAGTTAGAAGAATTAAGACATGAAACATATGAAAATTCATTAATCTATAAAGAAAGAACAAAGAAATGGCATGATAAAAGAATCAGAAGTTCAAAAGAATTTATGGAAGGAGACAAAGTTCTTCTTTTCAATTCAAGATTCAAGCTATTTCCTGGAAAATTGAAATCAAGATGGTCTGGACCATTCATAGTCAAAAGAGTTTTCCCGTACGGAACAATAGAGTTAATAAATTTAAATGGGATTGAATTTAAAGTTAATGGTCACAGAGTTAAACATTACATAGATAGTCCAATGGAAGTTGAAGATGAAGTTAATCACAATTTCGACACCACAGCTAACTAAGTGTGGGAAGGTTCAAATCTTTTTAGGGTAATATGTATTTCTGTTAGAGTTAGATATTCTTTTTTTGTGTAGTTTCCGAGAATGGAATCCGAATGGTCTTTCCCTAGCAGACCTTAAAGAACTAGTCTTCTTCCCCCATTCTGAATTTTTATTTTTTTAGGTTTTACAAGATGAAGAATTCCTTTGATCTGAACCATGGTCTAATGCTACACGCTATGATTACTAAACGTAATAATGACACACTTCCGAGTGAACTGGTATCATTTATAAGAGAAAAAATGGATGGAGTAAGAAAAGAACTCAGAAAAGATCATCATAAGATACATTTTGGTAAAGGAAAATCAAAATCCGCAACAAAAAGAAGAGCACGACACCTTGAAAGATGTTATAAATGCGGAAAATGGTCACACGAAGGTAAATGTTCAAACAATCAAACATATTCAAACACCGAATTTGTTACTCTATGCAGAGAAGGACCATTCATATGTTTAGAAGAAAAGATATTGAAGATTCGAGTTTATGCTTACGTAGCTATGGAGAACCAAATCACACGACTCTCCTATGAGTCGGCTAAAGCAGGTCTCTAAAAATTCTTTCTCATAGGTAAGTATGTACAGTTTTTATTTATTTTTATTGCTTTTAACCTTTTGATAATAAACGCTGAATCGTTCGCTATAAAGTATTAAATTGGTATTCAATAAAATTACTTATGCGTAACCGAAATTATTGATATCATACAAAAATTTATTACATCACTGCGAAATTTACCGTTTATTCTTAAGGTATAAATATCTTTAATCAATCAACCCAAAATATTTTAGGAATTCATCAGGAGTAAAACTAGGTCGTTGAACCGAAATTACTTTACCGAAAAGAGGGGCGTATATTTTTGACAATATTTGATTGATTAAAGTGGGATAAAAGACCAAAAAGATTTTTTTTTACCTTGTTATTAAAATTAATATATAAATATTAAATTAATATTGTAAACTTTTTAAAATCAATATATTTAAGTTTGTAAATATTTGAAAAATTAATATTTTTAATATAGGTTTGTATGTATAAAAACAAAAATACAATATAAAATTAGTGTGAATTTTTAATTTTAATAAAATGAATTTTTAATTTTATGCATTTTAAATTTAAGTTTGGTGTGAATTTAAAAACAAATATTTACCTTATTTCACTAAGTTAAAAATATGATTTTTAAAATTCGTCTTGAGTTGAAAACTAGGTCGTTGAACCGAAATTGCTTTACCCGAGGGCGGGACGAGAAATTTTATTATCATTATTTTTAATCTTATTGAATTAAAGTATGCCAAAAAAAAGAGATAAATCCGCACTCGCGGAGTTTGGATTGGGCCCACCTCCGCACTTGCGGAGTTTAAAAATTCCAGAAAAAATAAAACTGGTCGAACAGACCAGTTTGCACACACCCACACCAAAATACTGGGAAGAACACACACAAACACCTCCCAAATTCACGATTTTTCACCATAAATCATCAAATTTTTTGCTAAAATCACAATGAGGAGATTATTTACAAGGAGTTACTCAAGGAAAACGGTAATTTATACATCTAAAAACTCTTTAATCCGGATTTTTAATGTTCTTGAGCAAATTTATACCTAATTTGATTTTGATGATTTTTAGTATAATTGTGCTTAAATTAGTTGTATATTATACTTGTATAACCTAGATTAATGCTATTTAACATGATTAGAAGCCTTAAACTTCAAATTTTGAGTAATCTAGGGTTTGTGTTCTTGAGCAAAATTGGGGCTTTTTGATATAAATGAGTTATGGCCGAATTTTGTTGTTAGTTTATGTTAAATTGAGTTGTGTAACATGTTTAGGTTGCTAAATGATCAAAACTTTGATCCTAAACACAATTTATGAAGATTAAAGTGGACTTTTTGAGTCAAAAATACATGAACTTGATCTAATTCATATGAATGCCATGTGGAACCTGTTTAATTGCTATAATGATTATTTTTGACATGTTTTAGAAGTTAAATGATTTGGAATGTTGTATACATTTTCATATAAGTTTATTTGTAAAAATATAGAATTGTTAGTATTATGAAAATGTGTATAAAGTTTAATATAGTTTAAACATGTCATTGTAATTGTTTTGATTTATGATTTTGCTAACACTAATGCATATTTGGATGCACAAAAATTGTGTTTGATATGTTTTGCAGACTGAAAGGGGGTGAATCTTCATCCCAGGCTCGCAATGCTCCTCCTCCTGAGAATGCGGAACAACAGGAAGTTAATGACTTTTATCGACAAAATGTACCTCATCCAGTCGCTTCATATTCAAATATTCATGAGGCATATTTACATCCAAATTTGAGATTCGATAGATTTTGGATAGACTATCCAAAATATCAGAGGAACTTGCACACCCTTCAGTCTAATGTTGTTGAGGTGCCTAGGATAATAGAATGGGACCAGTTAGAAGTAGTTGGATTAGCCGAACCAATCAGAGAATTACTTACACAAAGGTATGGTAATTCTACTTTTAATGATTGGGTACGTTTATTCAACATATATAGGCCTGTATATAGAGAATGGTGTGTGGAGTTTGAAGATTTTTCGTATGCCCGAGAGACATATTTAATTAATGTGGCTGATATGTTATGATCCAAGTCGGGTCATACCCAATAACAAGCTTACCGACACTTTACAAGTATTTAATCTTAACGGTTGGATCGTTAAATAAATACGCGACACTTGGATTTTAGAAAATCGGTTTTCTAAAATAATATCACTTGAGATAAATTATTTGGATAATTTATATATAATTGTTTATAAGTTTAAATAATTATGTTGTGTTATATTTTATAAAAGGTTTATAAAATATAAAAGTAACAAAACTATTACATGTTTTATATATATGTAGATAACATGTTCATATATTTATTAAGACATGGTTTTATAAAATAAGTAGAGTGCAGAATTTTGGTCTCCAAGACAAGATTCCATACTCTTTTTGTTACTTCCAACATACACAACTACATAGGAGCATGGCATATTACTTGTACCCATGCTTGACCATCATCTTTCAAGTGATATACACATTCTAAGCTAGTAAAAAAACTAAATATTCTGCAGCAAAAAGGCTGCTAGGCCGTGGCCTTTGTAGCTCAAAGGAGTGTTCACAATTTTTTTTACAAGCTCAATTCAAGTGTCATACAAATCCTAACTAAAGGCAAGAGTGTTGGGGTTGTAGCTTGGGGTATTACACACTTGAGACTTCAAGTTAGAAGTTGCTATTTCATCATCATCTTCATCATCTTGTAACCTCCTAACTTGGAGTAGGTACATCTCTTTACTAGCACTCTTATATTTGTAAGTATATTTCTAAACTTGATCTATTTTGGAATTCATGTTCAAAAGGTTAAACTCATATTAATTTTATTTATGTAAAATTGCTTCTGCTTCACTTTAAAATCGGGTTTTGACATGCTTGTTAATATAACTTGTTAATATGATGAATTCCAACAATGGTATCTAGAGCCGAGGTCATAGAAATATGCTTCTTGTATTTGGCTTTAAAACCCATTTAGATTACATTCTAGTAACATGCATGAAATTAGAATGTAAAAAAAAAAAATTGGGTTTTGGGTGGGGTGCTTTTTGGGCCGAATTTTTGGGGCTTCCAAAAGGGTTTGGAGCTTCAAATTTGGTCAAGTTTTGTTGTTTGTTGTTGTTCACAATCAAGCCTAGACCTTATGTTTGGATGGTTGAATGATTTGGTTGTTTTATTCATTCTTATGGCTTGTAATATTAATTCATTCATTTGGTTTGTAATATTGTAATTATTTTTTGTAATTTGGTGATGTAATTTATTTTATCTTGGTATGTAAAATAGATTAGGATGTAATTTCTTTTTCCTAGAAAAAATGTATTAGGTTGTATATTTTTTTTTGTAAAAAGAAATGAAGATTCAAGATGATGAAGAAAATCACAAGATGGAGCATATGGATGCAAGAGTTAGTGGGAGATTTTAAAAATCTCTTACTTTGTGATTTAACCCTTTACCGGTGACACTTGTTTTCGGCTAAACAAGTGTCCACCACTTTGGCTTGATTGTGAACATTGTTGTTATGCATGCTTGTATGATTATTGTGTTTGTATGTTTGGTTGATACAAGAAAATCACATGTTAACAACTTGCAAAACGACGGTATAATTGGTTATATTTAAAACAACAAAAGGACACCAATAAATAGTTATTAAGAGCAAGATGACAATGTATATAAAATGGTTTATATCAAGTAATTGGTTTTATTACTAAGACATGAAAATAGGTTTTTCATAATGTACTATACACCAAATGCATGGTGGTGTATGGCAATATGTTTTCTTAAACTAGAATAAAGAAAGCCGAAAATCCCTTTAAAACTAAAACAAGGCAAACAAGTATAACGCCATCCTTTTGTGGGACACTTAAACATAGTAGGGAACTCATAATGGGATAAAGGTCACCTAACCGTTATGAGCTAACTAATATGGTTAAGGTAAAATTCGCATGCTTGTGGGATAAAGGTCACCTAACCACTCGTATGTTTATTTTACATGTTTACACAAGTAGGACGACTTGATTTGGGAATCATGAACTTAGGGTCACCGAAGCATGAGGAACAAATAGGCGTTGATGGGATAAATATGCCATGCAAAAGGATTGCATGATCCCATAATTTAGAAGTTGCAAAAGGATTGCAATGTCATATAAATGGCTACCTAGCTAAATCAAATAACAGGATAAAGGTCACCTAACCGAAATTTGATTTACCGTTGGATTCTAATATTTAATAAGTCAATTAAAATTTAAAAGGGTATTGTTTATTAAATTTAAAATTGATACTTAAATGAACTTTGTTAAATTTTGTAGATGGCCGCCAATAACAACAACATGAAAAACGCACCTATTAACTTGAACAACCTATCGTTAAGGTCTCTCCTCGAGAAAGACAAACTCAACCATACGAACTTTATGGATTGGTTCCGCAATCTTAGGATTGTCCTTAAACTTGAGGATAAGGCGTATGTGTTGGAAGACCCCATTCCCGATCAACCCAACGAGGATGATACGGAAGGCATGGCTTATTGGGATAAGTATTGCGCCGATTCGGTGCAAGTCGCTTTCCTAATGCTTGGGACTATGATACCCGAACTCCAAAAGGATTTCGAGCATCATACTGCATACGACATGATCACACAATTGAAGGAGATGTTCCTTCAACAAGCACGTGTCGAGCGCTTCGAGACCGTTCAAGCGCTTCATGCATGTCGTATGGACGACTCCCAATCCGTTTCATCTTATGTCCTTAAGATGAAAAGCCTCATTGATCGCGCAAACCGTCTTAATCTCAACATATCTAATGAGCTAGCCACGGATCTTATCCTAAACTCCTTGTCAAAGAGGTTTGACCAATTTGTAATTAATTACAATATGAATGGGATGGATAAGACCATTGGCGAACTTCATGGCATGCTTAGGACGGCGGAAACTAGCATGGGTAAGAGGGCTTCACCCGTGCTAATGATCAATGATGGTGGGTCCAAAGGTAACAACACCTCTAAGCCAAAGGCGGCTAAGAGGAAAGGACCCGCCCATCAAGGCAAGAGAATGGGGTGGATGATTACCCCAACCAAAAACAATAACAAGAAGCAAAAGGTTGACGAACAAGCAAACCCCAAGGAAGACCCGTGCTTCGGTTGCTGTGAAATGGGTCACTGGAAACGCAACTGCCCGGTCTACCTTAAGGAGTTGAAGGAAAAGAGGGATGCGGGGCAAACCTCAAGTAATATATATATGGTATATATAGAGCTTAGTATCACTTCTTCTAATACATGGGTATTAGACACTGGATGTGGAACTCACATTTGCAATTCTTTGCAGGGGTTCAAAAGAAGTAGCAAGCAAATGGGAACATCAAGTCTCTTTATGGGTAATGGAGCCAAAGTGCAAGTGAAGGCTCAAGGAGACTTTGTATTAAAGCTTCCAAGTGGTTTGGAACTTATTTTGAACAATGTTTTGTATGCACCGAATTTATGTCGAAACATTATTTCAGTTTCCCGTTTAAAACAATGTGGTTTTTATCTTAATTTTGTTAATGATGATATCTACGTTTATTTAGATAATGTATTCTATTTTAAGGCTTCGCCTTCAAATGGAATTTATGAATTTGTTCATGATGACACATCATCTAGTAGCTCAATATACCATACTAGCACCAAGAAACTCAAAAGGGATTTGAGTGATTCCTACTTATGGCATTGTCGCCTTGGTCACATAAACAAGAATCGAATGCATACACTTCAAAAGAATGGCCTTTTGAAATCAAATGAACTAGACTCATTTGATGTATGTGAATCTTGTTTACAAGGCAAAATGACTAAAGCACCTTTCAAAGGGACCTACGAAAGGGCTAAGGACTTATTGGGATTAATACATTCAGATGTATGTGGACCCTTTAAGCCCATAACTCGGAATGGTGAAAGATACTTCATTACTTTCATTGATGACTTCAGTCATTTCGGATATGTCTACTTGTTAAGACATAAGGACAAAACTTTTGAAGCATTCAAAGAGTATCAAAGCGAAGTACAAAATTAACTCAATAAGACAATCAAGGTACTTCGTACCGATAGAGGAGGTGAATACCTAAGCGATGCTTTAAAAGATCATCTTAAAAATTGTGGGATTATCTCGCAGCTCACTCCTTCTGGAACACCCCAACTAAATGGAGTTTCCGAAAGGAAGAACCGAACCCTAATGGATATGGTTCGATCTATGATGGCTAGAAGCTCATTACCTCTATCATTTTGGGGTTATTGTCTATGCTCCGCGGCTCGTATTTTAAATATGGCCCCAACCAAGAAAGTGGAATGAACTCCTCATGAGATGTGGTTTGGAAAACCTCCATCTCTATCATATTTAAAGGTATGTGGATGTGAAGCTTATCCTAAGCGTTACGTCCCTAATAAGTTGAATGCTCGATCCACGAAGTGTATCTTCATAGGATATCCCAAGGATGATATGGGATATTATTTCTATGATCCATCCGAGCAGAATGTATTTGTTGCTCGAAAGGCTGAATTCCTTGAAACTAAGTTCCTAATGGAAGGAAATAGTGAAAGAAAGATAGATCTTGAAGAGGTTCAAGATCAAGTAGATGATACACAATTGGTTGACACTAGCACTCAACATGAAAATGTTGAGAGTGATCAAATGGATGATCAAAATACACAAGACGTTCACAGATCTGGTAGGATTAGTAATCCTCCTGAGAGATATGGGTTTCTCATGGATGGTTGCTATGTGGATGATTTGGATGAACCAACAAACTACCAAGATACTTTATCAAGAATTGATAAGGATAAATGGCAGGAAGCCATGAACGCTGAGATGCAATCCATGTATGATAACCAAGTTTGGGAACTTGTTGAACAACCTACTGGCTCTAGGCTAGTTGATTGTAAATGGCTTTTCAAGATGAAAACCGATATACATGGAAACTTGGATACATATAAAGCTAGACTCGTAGCTAAAGGTTTCACTCAAACTCAAGGGGTTGATTATGATGAAACTTTTTCGCCTGTGGCAATGATAAAGTCTATTAGGATATTACTTGCCATTGCTGCTCATTATGATTATGAAATATGGCAAATGGATGTCAAGACCGCTTTCCTAAATGGACATCTTGAGGAAGATGTCTATATGGTTCAACCTGAAGGTTTTGTTGATCCGAAATATCCTAAAAAGGTATGCAAGCTAAAGAAGTCAATCTACGGATTGAAACAAGCATCTAGAATGTGGAATCGTCGTTTTAATGAGGAAGCCAAGAAATTTGGCTTCATTAAAAATGGTGATGAAGCTTGTGTATACAAGAAGGCTAGTGGGAGCACAATCATGTTCCTTGGACTATATGTGGACGATATATTGTTATTTGGAAATGATATTCCGGCAATGCAAAGTGTTAAAACTTGGCTAAGTAAATGCTTCTCCATTAAGGATCTTGGAGAAGCACAATACGTTTTGGGGATTGGGATCTACAGGAATAGATCCAAGAAACTGATAGGTTTGAATCAAAGTGCATACATTGAAAAGGTCTTGAAAAGGTTCAAGATGGAGAACTCTAAGAGTAGTTTGGTACCTATTCAAAGAGGAATGCCTCTCAGTTCATCTCAGCGCCCTACCACGAAAGATGAACAAGAGAGAATGAAGAGAGTCCCTTATGCATCTGCTATTGGGTCAATCATGTATGCAATGATATGCACTAGACCGGATGTGTCATGCGCCCTAAGCTTGACAAGTAGATACCAGAATAACCCAGGAAACAGTCATTGCATTGCGGTTAAAAGTATATTGAAATACCTTAGGAGCACTAAGGATATGTTTCTAATATATGGATCTGGTGAGGAGGAAATTGCTGTAAAGGGTTACATGGACGCGAGTTTCCAAACTGATCGAGATGATTCTCGATCACAATCCGGTTATGTCTTCACATTAAATGGTGGTGCGGTCTCTTGGAAGAGTTCAAAACAGGATGTTGTTGCATTATCCACTACAGAGTCAGAATACATTACCGCCTCATTGGCAGCTCAGGAAGCTGCATGGTTGAAGAAATTCATAGACGACTTAGTAGTGGTCCCTTCTATTCAGGACCCTCTTGAGATCTTTTATGACAACAAGGGTGCGATTGCTCAAATCAAGGAACCTCGTGCTCACCAAAAGACCCGTCACATTGAGCGGAGATTCAACTACATAAGGGATGAAGTTGAAAAGGGAAAGATATGTATTCGCAAAGTTCACACAGATCTTAATATAGCGGATCCTCTCACGAAGCTCTTACATGGAGCAAAACATACAGGACATGTTTGTGCATTAGGGCTTCGATATTCTAGTGATTGGTCATAATCTGTTTTAAGTATTGTAACGGAACGAAATTATTCAAACTCATTAATATAATTATGGTATTAATTTATTTTGAGTCATGTTCCTATTTTGCATATTTTATCCATGAATAAGTAATTATTCTAAATTCCGTAGTCGATCACATTCGTGGGAACAAGTGTGAGGTTTAGACTATTATGAACTTGGATTGGTATACATTCACGGGATGAATGTGGGGCAAGGTTGCAACCAAGGTTCGTGGATATTTGTGGGATACACATGTAATCTTGAGTAAAGGCGAATATCATTGTATCCTCTGACCTGAGATACATATTGGGTTCGGATATTTACTAAGTATGGTGCCTTGATTCTTTCCTTAACTATTCTGAAATATGGTAGTTCATAAGGAAGAGCTCAGGTATAATGCAAGGTACATATTTAGGACGTATGTAGTCAAGATGGAATTTGTCCCTCTTATTCGTTGAGAGTCAGATGTCTAAGGCCTGATAAAGTTAAATCTAGAAGAGAGTGCTCACTCTATGTCTCTTGGATTTAACATGACATCTAGGACGAAAGGAAATAATGAAAGATTCACCTATTCATATTCGAGATGGAAACTCGAAAGGGATGATGTTATTGAATGGCAAAAGTCATAACATATTGGGGGTGATGGACGGTCGTTAGGTGGTATCCATCACTTGCATTAATTTCTTATGTTCCTCATGCAAGTGGGAGAATGAAGGTTTATCGTATGCCCGAGAGACATATTTAATTAATGTGGCTGATATGTTATGATCCAAGTCGGATCATACCCAATAACAAGCTTACCGACACTTTACATGTATTTAATCTTAACGGTTGGATCGTTAAATAAATACGCGACACTTGGATTTTAGAAAATCGGTTTTCTAAAATAATATCACTTGAGATAAATTATTTGGATAATTTATATATAATTGTTTATAAGTTTAAATAATTATATTGTGTTATATTTTATAAAAGGTTTATAAAATATAAAAGTAACAAAACTATTACATGTTTTATATATATGTAGATAACATGTTCATATATTTATTAAGACATGGTTTTATAAAATAAGTAGAGTGCAGAATTTTGGTCTCCAAGACAAGATTCCATACTCTTTTTGTTACTTCCAACATACACAACTACATAGGAGCATGGCATATTACTTGTACCCATGCTTGACCATCATCTTTCAAGTGATATACACATTCTAAGCTAGTAAAAAAACTAAATATTCTGCAGCAAAAAGGCTGCTAGGCCGTGGCCTTTGTAGCTCAAAGGAGTGTTCACAATTTTTTTTACAAGCTCAATTCAAGTGTCATACAAATCCTAACTAAATGCAAGAGTGTTGGGGTTGTAGCTTGGGGTATTACACACTTGAGACTTCAAGTTAGAAGTTGCTATTTCATCATCATCTTCATCATCTTGTAACCTCCTAACTTGGAGTAGGTACATCCCTTTACTAGCACTCTTATATTTGTAAGTATATTTCTAGACTTGATCTATTTTGGAATTCATGTTCAAAAGGTTAAACTCATATTAATTTTGTTTATGTAAAATTGCTTCCGCTTCACTTTAAAATCGGGTTTTGACATGCTTGTTAATATAACTTGTTAATATGATGAATTCCAACAGAGTTGTTATGTAGTATAGAAATAAATGATCGGGTATCTACTTTAATCGATCGAAGTTTTCTTAGATTTTTATTAGGAGGTGAGATGCGCCATATGTCCCTAGTAGATATGGCTCAGGCTTTATGTATATATACGCCTGAGGAGTTAGCATCTGTTGATTGTCAAAGGTTGATAGTTGAGGGTAGGAGGGTTGATGAGAATTTTGATATGAATGGTGTATGGAGTAGAATGACTAGCCATAACCGATTCAAAGGGGGATTTTACTCTTATCTTGATATTGATAGAGCTGAATTAAGAGTAATCCACAGGTTTTTAGCCAACTCGATTACACAGCGAGGTAGAAACAAAGAGAAGGTAAATGAATAAGATTTATTCTACCACATGTGTATTCGAGACCCACAGAGTGCTGTAAGTATACCTTATTGTGTGGGTTATTATCTATCGACTATGATTAGGGGTATGCGGCCTAATAGCATAATAGGAGGTGGTATCTTTGTTACATTAATTGCTGAACATCTCGGTGTGGATAGAAGTCGGGGGGATTACTAATGGCAGAACCAGAACCCCGTGATAGGATAGATTTACGCGTGTATCATGGTGCTAAGGTTTTAAAGAAACGAAACAGCGCTGCAGCACAATATGATGGCAGACATCCACAGGTCGAGAGAGATCAACAGCAAGGTAATGCGGGAGGGGGTAATCAGATGACAGAAATGCAACTTTTTATGGCTCATCATGAGTATGAAATGGCTAGACAACGAGCATTTCAAGATTGGCAGTATCATCAAAACCAAATCATAAGTCATTGTGCACACATAAATGCAAACTACATTGCTACTCCAATGCCCGTATTTCCTCACTGGACTATAGAGACCCGACCACCGTACCCTACATATGACCCAGCTCAAGCATTCTACAACACATACGGCTATGAATGGGATCCCTATTGGCACCATCCTCATCAACCCTGATTTTCTTTATGCTTATTTTTATTTATTTGGTAACTTGTAATTTTATACTTTTAATATTTCTTTTGATACTTTAATAGTTTTTATAATTTTCTAACTTTTCTCATTAGATTTTTAATAATTTTTGAATGTGGGGTGATATACCCAACTTCAAAAATATGTGTATATATGTTTGTAGTTTATCTCATGTACAAAACAGGGTAAAATAGCACATTTTCAAAGACTGGCATTAAGTTCAGCAAAAGCTACTAATTTTGATGACAAAATGAAAAACAAATGTGATGTAACAACAAGACGGAATGAACAAATGATGTGCATCATTTATCATTCAACAAACAAACGCCAATATGTTTGGAAACTTTGGTAAAATTTAATCAATTTTCTACGCTAATCACCCTCAATAATTTAAATTGTTACTGATTTCTTGCAAATGAGGGCATTGCAAGATCTTAAGTGTGGGAAGGGGTTAAATTCTTTCGAATTTTTAAAAATTTTTAACTTATACACTTGGTTACCATTAAAAATACCAGTAACACAGTAGTTTTATTAGAATCTAGTGCTCTCTGATAATAAAGAACAACCGTAGTCTTATATACTGACTACCTAATTCTAGTAAAATTTTTCAAAATTTTCAATTAAATGAACTCAAAATCATGTTTATACATATTTATGAACGATAAAACTAGGTGTTAACACCGAAATTATTGTTACCTCGGAAAGGATATAAATTGAGAAAAAGGCAAAGAAAGGAAAATAAAAGCCAAGTGTGGGAAAAATTTACCAAGTTATTTAAAATATATATCACATATTTTTGTACAAATAACTGAAGATACTCTTGTTTTGGACAATTTTATCAGTTTTACCCAATTTCTTATAATATATTAGAAAGAAAAAATGGATCTACACGATGAATCAATTCCATCATTAAAAGGAAGTAAAGTCTTCCTAAAAAGACATTCGCTTCTTGATTTAGGTTAGGAAGTTGTCGTCTAGACCAGTTGTAGAGTCTACGAAAAACCTTGAAAAGTTTTCTCGAAAATCAGCTAGAAATCCACGGACCTCAACATCAAACAGGGTCGCTAAGTGGTCAGACTTATCCTAACCATGAGAGGATCTGTCTCGTAAAATGGGGAGGGCACCGTACAAATTAGCTTGATAAAACTAATGAATCAGATCCCCAGAAGGGATAATCTCCTTAAAGATCAAAAATCAGCTTTTAAGACTGATATTACTCAATCCTAGAGATTGACCTTAAAGATTGAGAATTCAAACTCATGAAATTTAATGATATCTAAACTCGAGCTTGAACAAGAAAATATTTTGATCAAAATTACAAACCAATTTGTTTTCTGAAAACACATTTTTAATACGTTCATTACCATTGAACGTAAAATCCTAGGAATTCACCTGGAATTCATTAGGTCACCTGAACCAAATCGGGTGTTAACCGTAAGAATGGTGGTTGCATAGCATGGTCAAAGACATGACTTTATGCCAGACCGAAAAACCATAGGGTGAGCTTTACTATTGCTCATTCCAAGGATAGTAATTGCATCCGACACGTTATAGACCATAATTAAAAGCATGTCACGGGACATTGCCTTAACAGTTGCTTGTTCAACACTTTCCTTTACAACCGGATGGTAGTTTACCGAAAGATAATATACGGAGCAAGTATACTGGACATGTTGCTTTCCCAATACAAGGTTAGCAAGTGGGTGACACAAAACCGCAAGTTTTGAGCTAAAATTTTCAAATCTGAAACCCACAAAACCCACAAAACCCACAAAAACAATTTGCAAACACCGGCGAAGGGTTATTCCGGAAACCTTATCTAGGGTAAAAGCTAGATTGAATTTTCAAAAGATCAAATGTTTTCATAAAGATCCAATTTCCTTAGGGATCTAAATTTTCATAGTCATGTGGGACTGTAAACCACATCGTTACTACCATTGTTCATACCGCCGTATAGAAATCACTGATGTACAAAGTGTGAAGAATAAAGAATTGATTCTAGTATTTTTATTTCAAGACTATATTGCTTGAGGACAAGCAACGCTCAAGTGTGGGAATATTTGATAATGTTAAAAACGAACATATATTTCATAGCATTATCCCTCAAGAAAGACAAGCTTTTAGTTGCAATTGTCCTATTTACAAGTGATATTCGTTTAAATAATAAAAGGTGAAGACAAAAGGCAAATTTGACGAATTGAAGACGCAAACGACCAAAAAGTTAAAAAGTACAAAGTACAATCAAAGAGGTTCAAAATATTGATAAGAAACGCCTAAAAATGACAAGAGTACAAGCCGTAAAATGTAAAGTACAAGATATTAAATTGTACAAAAGGACGTTCGAAAATCCAGAAGCGGGACCAAAGTCAAATTTCAATGTACGACTCAACGGACCAAAAATTACAAGTCAACTATGCTCAAGAATATAATATAATATATAATTAATTATATATATTATTATATATTATATATTTACGCAGCCCACGTTTTGGATCAATATGTGAGCTGTAATCCAGACCTCCGCACTCGCGGAGTTCTGATGTATAAAACAACCGCACTCGCGGAGATCTAAAGGAAAACATGGGCCTATAAAAGGCATCGAATTCTGCACAACGAAAAACACATCTTTTTCTTTCCTATCTCTCACTCGTAATATGTGTGTGTGTGTGTGTGTGTGTATATATATATATATATATATATATATATATTATAATTTTAATTTTAATTTTAATTTTAATAATAAGGGTATGTTAGCGAATGTTGTAAGGGTGTAAGTTGAAATTCTGTCGGTGTAACGCTACGCTATTTTTAATCATTGTAAGTTATGTTCAACCTTTTTAAATTAATGTCTCATAGCTAAGTTATTATTATGCTTATTTAAGCCGAAGTAATCGTGATGTTGGGCTAAAATATTAAAGATTGGGTAATTGGGTTTTGTACCATAATTGAGGTTTGGACAAAAGAACGACACTTGTGGAAATTAGACAATGGGCTATTGATGGGCTTTATATTTGTTTAATTAAATAATAGTTTGTTAATTTAATATAAAGATTTATAATTGGACGTACCTATAAATAACCATATACACTCGATCGGACACGATGGGTGGAATATTTATAAGTACTAATAATCGTTCATTTAACTGGACACGGGAATAGATTAATAGTTAATGGACTTATTAAAACAGGGGTGAATTATATACAAGGACACTTGGTGTAATTACAGTTTAAGTCCCCAATTAGTTGGAATATTTGACTGTGGATATAAGGATAATTTGACGAGGACACTCGCATTTTATATTTATGACTGATGGACTGTTATGGACAAAAACCAGACGGACATATTGAATAATCCAGGACAAAGGACAATTAACCCATGGTAATAAACTAAAATCAACACGTCAAACATCATGATTACGGAAGTTTAAATAAGCATAATTCCTTTATTTCATATTTAATTGCACTTTTAATTTTCGCACTTTAATTTATTGTCATTTTAATTATCGCACTTTTATTTATCGCAATTTCATTATCGTTATTTACTTTACGCTTTAAATTAAGTTATATTTATTTTTAATATTTTACATTAGGTTTTAACTACGACTAAAGTTTTAAAATCTTAGGTTTTAACTGCGACTAAAGTTTTAAAATCGACAAACCGGTCATTAAACGGTAAAACCTCCTTTTATAATAATAATACTACTTATATTTATATATATATTTATTTACAAATATAGTTTCAAAAATATAGCTTTAAACTTGGCTAAGATCCCTGTGGAACGAACCAGACTTACTAAAAACTACACTACTGTACGATTAGGTACACTGCCTATAAGTGTTGTAGCAAGGTTTAGGTATATCCACTCTATAAATAAATAAATATCTTGTGTAAAATTGTATCGTATTTAATAGTATTTTGTAGGAAAAATATAACTATTTCGTATACACCTCTACGCACATCATATTCTTTCCCAAAACCAAAAAATTCAGTCGATCTCTCCCTCCCTGGCCTCTCTTTGCGTCGACCATCATCACCATACCATTCAATTTTCACTTTTTGACAAAACCTCAAGAACAAACGTTGCAATTCTCTATCTCCTCTACGCGTTGATATAATTCTTTTCTTGATCAAAGGTATATTTAGCTAAACCCTAATGTTAAAAATCTGATTTTTATGAATGTTTCATAGTATTGTTGTCAATTGCTCAAGTCTATACGCGTATGTGTTGATTGTAATCGTTATATTGATTGTTTGATGCGTTAGGGTTAAGAACCGAATTTGTTTTTGCATGATCAGTGATTTTGAGTTTTTCAAATATTGATTATTATGTTATATTCAGATTCCTTGTGAAAAATTAATGAGTTTAGGCTTTGGAATCCCCTAATTTCGTTTCCATATGCTCTAGTTATGTCAATTTGAATTAACGTTGTGATCTTGGTTGTGTAATCAGAAATCTGGAATTGAAAGACCATGAATTGGCATGTGAGACTTATACCAATGGAAATATAATTTAAAAACACACACTTTAGACTAGGATATCAGGTCGTTTGCTTATGTAAAACCCGAGATATGCTTGAATTGGTGTAAAAGTAGTTTCATACAGCACTTGCTTGAAGATAACCTAGTATGATAAAATGTGTTAACTTCTGTGATTAAATCCTTACATATATGAAATCTGCACAAAAATTAATTCACCTTTCATTTATAAATCATAGGCTAATTGTATCTAGATCTTCGGATAATCGCGTGCGAATGTGACTAGCGAAACTAGAATCGAATCTGTAAATTGCTCTCTGTTTTATACTCTGCGGATTGTGTTTGTTGAATGAGCATGTAAGCTTCTATAATATGAATTTTAACATGATATGTGACTTATTGTTAGTTTATGTCAATCTCTAAAACCTTATTCATTGGGTACAATAGAGCCATAGTTATTGTAGATTCTGATTTGAGCTGAGAAACTGAATATTCAACTTGCATGAATAAACTGTACAAATTGGCTAAACCAAAATTGCTCGATTTTTGATATATGTTATTTTAACTTGTTTGTGAACCATGGCCACTGGTCTTGTATCAATTGCATGTTCATAACTCCGGTTATTGCCAAAACCAAATCAGTGCGCGGTCAGAAACTGACTTGGCAAACCCCAAATGTACCCCTTATGATTCCTGACCTTTACTTATCGTATGAGACCCTGGCCAGACTTTTTGGAATTGATTTTAAGTATATTTATGGTCTGGAGTTTCCCATGTTTATGTGAAATTTGTACTATGAGGTAATGTGCTAATTATGCTACGTGTTCATGAACTTTGTGCACAACGATAAACTGGAATTGTGAAAATGATCATTCATGATCTAAAACGTATTGTTTGACTTAGGTTTGACATGTTGACCAACATTTGACATGAACCTACTGATGTTGACCTTAGTTGAATACTTTGACCAAGTTTGACTTTCGGTTTGACTTCGGTTGACTTTGTTTGACTTGCATGATTTAGTTGACTATATGTTGACTTTTACTTTGAAACGCGTCGAGTCGGGCAATAAGACAACTTATATTATGAAACCACACTTGTTTAAGATACATATATTGACCAACCTAAATACATATACTTAGGTTGCATTACTCGGGTCTAAACCGTATAAGTCGTTTGTCTTTCAATCCGAACTTTATTCAAAGGTGAGTCTACAGCCGCGCTTTTTACATGTTTTCAGGGATGAGAATACACGCTGTTATATTTACATTTTCAAATGCTTTTGTATTGACACGAGTACTATATTATGCATATTGAGTTTGTACACAAAGCCTCTAGCTTGAATACTTTTAATACCATCGGTGTAAGCACAATTTAGATGGACGGATCCGTTAGGTTGACAACCTCACCCTACATTATTAACTGTGGTGCATTTACTATCCACATTAGATACACTCGTACAAGTGTATAACATTTTAGGAGGTAAAGGCGGGTATAGCGGTTTCTATACTCGGGTCATTGCTAGTATTCAGGTGCTTAGTTATGCAACATTTTGCAACTTGGTGTTGTACATGTAAAATCTCGTTGTCAAGGAAATTTAAACTAATTTTCTGATAACTGTTTTTCAGATACTGTTACTTACTTTAAACCTGTAGATTCACCAACATTATTTGTTGACCTGTTTTTGCGTGTCTTTATTCTCAGGTCCTTAAGAGGTAGACTTCCGCTGTGTTTGCTACATGTCTGGCTGTGGAGTCAGCATTTGATTTAAAGAACATTATTTACTTTTGCATTTAAAACTTTTATATTTGTTTAATTACTGTTGGCTTGTCACAACAGTGTTTCTATTTTGGGATTATTGATTTATGTTTTTGAAAGTCAACTTTTAATAAAATTAAATGCGATTGCTTTAAACGTCTCATATAGAGGGCGTAACTGTTAACTGTGGGACTTGGATTAACGTGCAGTCAGATGGTAATTTAGCGGGGTGTTAAAGTTGGTATCAGAGCTAACGGTTCGTAGGGAAACTAGGACTTGCATTACTGTGTCTGATTTGGTCATTAGGACCCTTGATGAGTCTAGACTACGACCGGGACTTAGGCATTACATGAGTACTTTGTGACTAACGTTATTTACCTGACTAATCTATTCGTATGTGTTCTTGCATTGTGAGTTAGATGTCATAGGATTCAGGAAACAGTAGCAACGACTCGAGTGTGGCCGAGGTGAATGCACCTGCTCCTGTCCCAGCACCTGCTCCTGCCCCAGCACCAGCACCTGCTCCGCATCAGATACCTAATCATCCTGTGAACCTTTATGCATTGGATTTGATTCATACTAACCGCAACAGGGATATAGTTGATCGTGTTAATGCTTTGAGTGACATTGCGAGGACATACCCGCACCCCGATGAGCTGGAAGGGTTGGACTAGAGAGTCGCGTCCATAAACACTTATGTGTATGATGCTGAAGCAAGGTTCTTCGATATGGAGAGGTTAATAGAGGCCTTAACTGCCAGGGTGGCTGCGTTAGAGGCAGACCGTAATAGGCATAGGAATGATGGAACTGCCTCCCATACCCGTCAGAAGAGGAAGTGAAAGGTCATTCGACCATGAGCTTTCTTTTCTTTTTCATCCACCATCCTTTCTTTATTTGATTATATAAGACTTACCGGGTGTTTTAAACTGGGCTACTAGCACATTATGATTATTGTTTGGTTTTATTACTTTTGGGATTTGGTTTATTACTTTTTGGATTTTTATAATAATAATGGTGGGTTATGCTATTAATAACTATTATATTTTATTGCATGCGGTATTATTCTATATTTAGTAACCTTGTATGATAGTAATACTTGTGTTTTGTGATACTGCCATGATTCCATTGTTACTACTTAGCGTTACTAATATTACTATCACTACATAACACTAGTGCCACTACCATTACCACTAGTGTCACTACTGCCACTACTATCGCAACTAACACTACTATCACTACTATCACTACTTACGCTACTTCTCACTACTTACGAATCTTCTCATTCTATTATTATTTACTAGTCTTCAACACTCGATGCTAGTATATTTTTATATAGCGTTGTTTTGACACTGACCTAGTGTGTTTTCTGTGTTGAAGATGCCTCCGAAGGAATCAACCGCTGCTCAGATCAGGAGAATGGACGCCGAAGGGATCGCGGCCGAAAGAGCTGAACTATTGAGAGAGTTTAACAACAGTCGTAACAACAATGATCGAGGTGGTTCAACCCATACTAATGGGAACGGCACACAAGGCCGCAATGGATGTTCTTACAAAACATTCACTAGTTGCAACCCGCATCCTTTTAACGGAACTGAGGGACCAGTTGGTCTCACTCGTTGGTTTGAAAAAATTGAGTCGGTTTTCCGCATTAGTGGGTGTAATGATGATGACAGGGTAGGTTTTGCTACGGGCACACTGGCGGACAGTGCGCTCACCTGGTTGAGTAACTATGCTCAATCTCTAGGTCATGATCAAGCTTATGCCCTACCTTGGGATACTTTGAAGCAAAGAATGATCGAGGAGTATTGTTCAAGGAACGAGATTAAGAAAATGGAACGCGAGTTCCGAGAGCTGAAGTTAGTAGGCAACGATCTCACCGCCTATAACAAGAGGTTCTTTGAGCTGGCATTAATGTGTCCTGAAATGGTTACTCCGAAAAGACATAAGGTGGAACTGTACATCGAAGGTCTGAGTGAGAATATTCAAGGCGGGGTCACTACTTCTAAACCCACAAACGTGCAAGAAGCTATTGACATGGCTAGTTTGTTATTGGACCAGATTGCCCAGAGAGGGAAGGGCACTACAGTAAATGAGAATAAGTCTAGCGATGGTAAGAGGAAGTGGAACGGTGGTTAGGATAAAAATTCTAATCAACAGCCGTTCAAGAAGCAAGATTCTTATCGTAAAGACACTGGAGTCATAGGGACTAACTCCAGATACAAGGGTAAAAAGCCACAATGTCAGAAGTGTGGCAGGCATCATACTGGAAACTGTACTGTTATGGTTTGTGATCGTTGTAAGAAGTTCGGCCACATGTCAAAAGATTGCATGGTTAATCTCAATAGCAACACCAACAACAACAACACTGCAAGCAACGCGAACGATGCTAATAATGGTAAGAACTATTATGGTTGTGGACAACCGGGTTACTTTAAGAGAGACCGTCCCATGAACAACAACAACGGGAATAATGGATCGTGAGGTTAAGAGACTTAAGCAAAACAAGATACCGATTGTTAAGGTTCGATGGAATGCTCGTAGAGGACCCGAGTTCACCTGGGAGCATGAAGATCAGATGAAGAAGAAATACCCGCATCTATTTCCAGAAGATTCGTCAACACCTTCAACAGTTTAAAATTTCGGGACGAAATTTATTTAACGGGTAGGTACTGTAGTGACCCGAACTTTTCCATGTTTATATATATTAATTGAGATTGATATTTACATGACTAAATGTTTCCAACGTGTTAAGCAATCAAACTTGTTAAGACTTAATTAAATGAAATAAGTTTCATATAGACAATTGATCACCCAAGTTGACCGGCGATTCACGAACGTTACAAATTTGTAAAAACTACATGTTGTGGTATATATAGACATATATATATGGTAGACATGAGATTATGATGAGTAAGTATCTCACTAAGTATATTAACAATGTGTGATATACATAAGAAATGAGATTACTAAGTTAAGAAACTCGAAATGATATATATAACGATTATCGTTATGATAACGTCTATTAAATACATATGTATCATATTAAGATATTGATACACTATATTTAACATGATAAAATGATATTTAAATATATCATTAAGTGTGTTAACAATGAACTACATATGTAAAAACAAGACTACTAACTCAAGAATTACGAAACGAGACTTATATGTAACGATTATCGTTGTAACGATATTTTAATGTATATATCATATTAAGAGATATTCATACATCATAATATCATGATAATATAATAATTTAACATCTCATTTGATATAATAAACAATGGGTTAACAACATTTAACAAGATCGTTAACCTAAAGGTTTCAAAACAACATTTACATGTAACGACTAACGATGACTTAACGACTCAGTTAAAATGTATATACATGTAGTGTTTTAATATGTATTCATACCCTTTTGAAAGACTTCAAGACACTTATCAAAATACTTCTACTTAACAAAAATGCTTACAATTACATCCTAGTTCAGTTTCATCAACAATTCTACTCGTATGCACCCGTATTCGTACTTGTACAATACATAACTTTTAGATGTATGTACTATTGGTATATACACTCCAATGATCAGCTCTTAGCAGCTCATGTGAGTCACCTAACACATGTGGGAACTATCATTTGACAACTAGCATGAAATATCTCATAAAATTACAAAAATATGAGTAATCATTCATGACTTATTTACATGAAAACAAAATTACATATCCTTTATATCTAATCCATATACCAACGACCAAAAACACCTACAAACACTTTCATTCTTCAATTTTCTTCATCTAATTGATCTCTCTCAAGTTCCATCTTCAAGTTCTAAGTGTTCTTCATAAATTCTACAAGTTCTAGTTTCATAAAATCAAGAATACTTCCAAGTTTACTAGCTCACTTCCAATCTTGTAAGGCGATCATCTAACCTCAAGAAATCGTTGTTGTTTACAGTAAGATATTAGTCTAAATCAAGGTAATACTCATATACAAACTTTGATTCAATTTCTACAACTATAACAATCTTATTTCGAGTGAAAATCTTACTTGAACTGTTTTCGTGTCATGATTCTGCTTCAAGAACTTTCAAGCCATCCAAAGATCCTTTGAAGCTAGATCCATTTTTTTCATTTCCAGTAGCTTTATCCAGAAAACTTGAGGTAGTAATGATGTTCATAACATCATTCGATTCATACATATAAAGCTATCTTATTCGAAGGTTTAAACTTGTAACCACTAGAACATAGTTTAGTCAATTCTAAACTTGTTCACAAACAAAAGTTAATCCTTCTAACATGACTTTTAAAATCAACTAAATACATGTTCTATATCTATATGATATGCTAACTTAATGATTTAAAATCTGGAAACACGAAGAACACCGTAAAACCGGACATACGCCGTCGTAGTAACACCGCGGGCTGTTTTGGGTTAGTTAATTAAAAACTATGATAAACTTTGATTTAAAGTTGTTCTTCTGGGAAAATGATTTTTCATATGAACATGAAACTATATCCAAAAATCAAGGTTAAACTCAAAGTGAAAGTATGTTTTCTAAAATGGTCATCTAGACGTCGTTCTTTCGACTGAAATGACTACCTTTACAAAAACGACTTGTAACTTATATTTTCGACTATAAACCTATACTTTTTCTGTTTAGATTCATAAAATAGAGTTCAATATTAAACCATAGCAATTTGATTCACTCAAAAAGGATTTAAAATGAAGAAGTTATGGGTAAAACAAGATTGGATATTTTTTGATCTTTTTAGCTACGGGAAATTGTTTAACAAATCTATATTAATCATATCCTAGCTAACTTATATTGTATTATACATGTATTCTAATATATTATGTAATCTTGGGATACCATAGACACGTATGGAAATGTTTTGACATATCATATCGACCCATGTGTATATATTATTTGGAACAACCATAGACACTCTATATGCAGTAATGTGGGAGTTAGCTATACAGGGTTGAGGTTGATTCCAAAAATATATATACATTGAGTTGTGATCTAGCCTGAGATGTGTATACACTGGGTCGTGGATTGATTCAAGATAATATATATCGATTTATTTCTTTACATCTAACTGTGGACAACTAGTTGTAGGTTACTAACGAGGACAGCTGACTTAATACACTCAAATCTTTAAAATATAATAAAAATGGTTATAATTATATTTTGATCATACTTTGATATATATGTACATATTTGTATAGGTTCGTGAATCGATTCGTGGCCAAGTCTTATTTTCGAGGAAGGAAATATCTGTGAAAGTGAGTTATAGTCCCACTTTTAAAATCTAATAATTTTGGGATGAAAATACATGCAGGTTTTATAAATGATTTACAAAATAGACACAAGTACGTGAAACTACATTCTATGGTTTAATTATCGAAATCGAATATGCCCCTTTTTATTAAGTCTGGTAATCTAAGAATTAGGGAACAGACACCGTAATTGACGCGAATCCTAAAGATAGATCTATTGGGCCTAACAAACCCCATCCAAAGTACCGGATGCTTTAGTACTTCGAAATTTATATCATATCCGAAGGGTGTCCCGGAATGATGGGGATATTCTTATATATGCATCTTGTTAATGTCGGTTACCAGGTGTTCACCATATGAATGATTTTTATCTCTATGTATGGGATGTGTATTGAAATATGAAATCTTATGGTCTATTGTTACGATTTGATATATATATAGGTTAAACCTATAACTCACCAACATTTTTGTTGACGTTTAAAGCATGTTTATTCTCAGGTGAATACTAAGAGCTTCCGCTGTTGCATACTAAAATAAGGACAAGATTTAGAGTTCATGCTTGTATGATATTGTATAAAAACTGCATTCAAGAAACGTATTTCGATGTAACATATTTGTATTGTAAACTATTATGTAATGGTCGTGTGTAAACAGGATATTTTAGATTATCATTATTTGATAATCTACGTAAAGCTTTTTAAACCTTTATTGATGAAATAAAGGTTATGGTTTGTTTTAAAAAGGAATGCAGTCTTTGGAAAAACGTCTCATATAGAGGTCAAAACCTCGCAACGAAATCAATTAATATGGAACGTTTTTAATCAATAAGAACGGGACATTTCACCTGTTTTTCCCTTAGATAACGTGTATTCCATAGAACTAGGGAATGGTAACTTGATGAGAGCCGATAAGATTTATCGTGGTTGTATTTTGATGTTAGAGGGTAAACCTTTTAGCATTGATGTGATACCTATTAAACTGGGAAGTTTTGACCTTGTGGTTGGAATGGACTGATTAGCTGATAACAAAGCCGAGGTGGTCTGTGACCTAAAGGCTATTCGTATTCCTATTGCTGGCGGTGAACCTATGATGATTTATGGAGAGAAGAATGGCTCACAATTCCATCTCATTAACTATTTGAAAGTTCAAAAGTATGTGAGGAAGGGATGTATCGCGTTTATAGCTCACGTAAGCCAAATTGTACCTGAAGAAAGGAGACCCCAAGATGTTCGAATAGTTAAGGAATTTCTTGACGTTTTTCCCGAGCAATTATCTGGTCTCCCACCGCATCGAGAAGTGGAGTTTCAAATAGATTTAGTGCCAGGAGCGGTACCGGTGGCTCGCACACCATACAGACTTGCACCCCCAGAACTGCAAGAGTTGTCTAGCCAATTACAAGAGTTGTTAGACAAGGGATTCATTCGACCGAGTTTTTCACCTTGGGGAGCTCCGGTCTTGTTTATTAAAAATAAGGATGGGTCGATGAGATTGTGTATCGACTATAGAGATTTGAACAAGTTGACAATCAAGAATCGGTATTTGCTATCGAGGATTGATGACTTATTTGATCAACTACAGGGATCTAACTGTTATTCGAAGATTGATTTGAGATCCGGGTATCAACAATTGAGAGTCAAAGAAGCTGATGTCCCGAAGAAGGCATTTAGAACACGTTATGGACATTATGAGTTTACAGTGATGTCATTTGGTTTGACGAACGCACCAGCAGTGTTCATGGACCTCATGAACCGTGTGTGCAAGACATACTTAGATAAATTTGTCATTGTGTTTATTGATGATATATTGGTGTACTCTAAGAACAAGGAAGAGCACGAACAACATCTACGATCGATATTGACCATGCTTAAAAAAGAGCAGTTATATGCAAAGCTCTCTAAGTGTGACTTTTGGTTACCGGAGGTACAATTTCTTGGCCATGTCGTAGGGGCCAATGGAATACAGGTTGATCCGACAAAGATTGAGTCGGTTAAGAATTGGGAAACTCCAAAGACACCAACTCAAATCCGGTAATTTTTGGGTTTAGCTGGTTACTACAAAAGATTCATTGAAGGGTTCTCTAAGATTGCCCGACCATTAACCGGGTTGACTCATAAAGACAAGAAGTATGAGTGGTCAGAACCGTAAGAGGCTGTATTTTAGTTGTTAAAGGAGAAGTTGACAACTGCACCAGTATTATCTCTACCCGAGGGAAGTGAAGATTTTGTTGTTTATTGTGATGCCTCACGTTAAGGAATGGGTTGCGTGCTTATGCAGCGAAATAAGGTTATTGCTTATGGATTACGTCAGGTAAAGATTCACGAGCAATATTACACTATGCACGACCTTGAACTAGGAGCTGTTGTCTTTGCACTTGAAATGTGGAGACACTACCTGCTTGGGACCAAATTTACTGTCTTCACCGACCATAAGAGCCTACAACGCATATTTGATCAAAAACATCTCAACATGAGACAATGACGTTGGATATAACTACTTAACGTTTATAACTGCGAACTTCAATACCATCCGGGCAAAGCGAATGTTGTGGCGGATGTTTTAAGCAGAAAAGAGCGAGAGAAACCCCTCAGGGTTAAAGCGCTAAACATAGTTGTACGTACGAACCCCACATCACAGATCCGCGAAGCACAATGAGAGGCCGTCAAACAAGAAAATGTCGGTGTTGAATTTCTCAGAGGATTGGAAAAGAAATTTGACATCAAGGAGGACGAAACACGATATTTTGCTAATCGAATCTGGGTACCAAAGTTTGGTGGATTTAGAGAACTAGTGTTGGAGGAAGCACACAAGTCAAGGTACTCAATTCATCCGGGATCAGATAAAATGTACCAGAATTTGAAGGCATTCTATTGGTGGCCGAATTTGAAAGCCGACATTGCTACCTATGTCGGGAAGTGCTTGACTTGCGCTAAAGTCAAGGCTGAGCATCAGAAGCCATCAGGATTATTAACTCAACCAGAGATTCCCCAGTGGGAGTGGGAAGGTGTTACAATGGACTTCATCACGAAACTACCGAGAACAGTAGGAGGTTACGATACTATTTGGTTTATTGTGGATCATCTCGCTAAGTCTGCACACTTCATACCAATCAGAGAAACTGATAAAATGGAGAAGTTAGCTCAGATTTATATTAAGGAAGTCGTCTCTAGGCATGGAGTGCCTATAGCTATTATATCTGATCACGACGGAAGATTCACTTCCAGATTTTGGCAGCCATTACAGAAAGAAATGGGGACCCGTTTAGATATAAGTACAGCATATCAACCCAGACAGATAGCCAGAGTGAACTATTCAAACATTTGAGGACATGTTTCGAGCATGTGTCATTGATTTTGGGAACGGATGGGATAAGTATTTACCATTAGCCGAGTTCTTATACAACAACTGTTATCATGCGAGCATTAAAGCTGCACCTTTCGAGGCATTGTACGGAAGGAAGTGTAGATCTCCCGTATGTTGGAGCGAATTGGGGGATGGTTAGTTGACAGGCCCTGAGATTATTCAGGATACAACTGAGAAAGTTCTACAGATTCAGGAACAATTAAGAACGGCTCGAAGTCGTCAAAAGAGTTATGTCGACATTAGGCCAAAGGACATAGAGTTCCAAGTCGGTGACAAAGTTTTGCTTAAAGTATCACCTTGGAAGGGTGTTATACAATTTGGGAACCGAGGTAAACTGAGTCCTAGATATGTTGGACCGTTTGAGATAACTGAAAGGGTTGGACCGGTAGCTTACAGATTGGAACTGCCACAAGCACTCAGCGGTATACATGACGTTTTTCATGTATCCAACCTAAAGAAATGCCTAGCCGATGATAATTTAATTATTCCTTTAGAGGAACTGTGTATCGACGACAAACTTTATTTCATTGAGGAACCTGTCAAAATTTTGGGCCGCGAGGTCAAACAATTGAAACAAAGCAGAATTCTTGTCGTTAAAGTTCGGTGGAACGCGAGAAGAGGAACCAGAGTTCACGTGGGAGCGTGAGGACCAGATGAGACTGAAATACCCGCAACTGTTTCCCGAGGAAACTACTTCAGCGGACGATCACTAAAATTTTGGGACGAAATTTTCAATAACAGGTGGGTAATGTAACAACCCTGCTTTTTCCGTTACTTCCGTTAGTTTGTTTAACGGCGATTATTTGACTTTTATGTGTTTTTGTGTAATTAATGCATACTTGATCTTTGGAGGGTTACAATAATTAATATGAGTTGATATTAATTCAAATAAATATTTCGGATAATGAAATACGATAAAAACGATACGATCTTGATAACTGCTTTTTGAGCAACGAAACGCTTGGGTTTATTTTAATAATTAATTTATTAATTATTAACTTTTAAAAATAATTAATTTATTGGGTTTTTAATAAATTAACGTTTGGTTGCGTTTAACGATCGGTTTAGCGTTCCGGGCCCTCGGTACGACTAAACGGCACTTGAAACGAGCCACAAATTTACGGAATTGCAAAACGCGAGCCCGGGAGTCACTCCCATGGGCCATTCGGCCGAACCCCCCTCCCCTCTCCCCTTATTTTGTTAATTTTTAGCTTAATGGAGGGACTTAAGTGCAACTAGTGGTATTTAGTCCATGTATAAATTAAGTAGTAACTTGTATTCTTTCCCAAAACCTAAAAATTCAGTTGATCTATCCCTCCCTGGTCTCTCTTTGCGTCGACCATCATCACCATCACCATACCATTCAATTTTCTCTTTTTGACAAAACCTCAAGAACAAACGTTGCAATTCTCGATCTCCTCTACGCGTTGATATATTTCTTTTCTTGATCAAAGGTATATTTAGCTAAACCCTAATCTTAAAATATGATTTTTATGAATATTTTATAGTATTGTTTTCAATTTCTCAAGTCTATACGTGTATGTGTTGATTGTAATCGTTATATTAATTGTTTGATGCGTTAGGGTTAAGAACCGAATTTGTTTTTGAATGATCAGTGATTTTGAGTTTTTAAAATGTTGATTATTATGTTATATTCAGATTCCTTGTGAAAAATTAATGAGTTTAGGCTTTGGAATCGCCTAATTTCATTTCCATATGCTCTAGTTATGTCAATTTGAATTAACGTTGTGATCTTGGTTGTGTAATCAGAAATCTGGAATTGAATAACCACGAATTGGAATGTGAGACTTATACCACTGGAAAGATAATTTAAAAGCACACACTTTAGACTAGGATATCATATCGTTTGCTTATGTAAAACCCAAGATATGCTTGAATTGGTGTAAAAGTAGTTTCATACAGCACTTGCATGAACATAACCTTGTATAATAAAATGTGTTAACTTCTGTGATTAAAGCCTTGCATATCTGAAATCTACACAAAAATTACTTCACCTTTCATGTAGATATCATAGACTAATTGTATCTAGATCTTCGGATAATCGCGTGCGAATGTGACTGGCGAAACTAGAATCGAATCTGTAAATTGCTCTCTGTTTTATACTCTGCGGATTGTGTTTGTTGAATGAGCATGTAAGCTTCTGGAATATGAATTTTAACATGATATGTGACTTATTGTTAGTTTATGTCAATCTTTGAAACCTTATGCATTGGGCACAATAGAGCCATACATATTGTAGATTCTGATTTGAGCTGAGAAACTGAATATTCAACTTGCATGAATAAACTGTACAAATTGGCTAAATCAAAATTGCTTGATTTTTGATATGTGTTAGTTTAACTTGTTTTTGAACCGTGGCCACTGGTCTTGTATCAATGCATGTTCCTAACTCCGGTTATAGCCAAAACTAAATCAGTGCGCGGTCAGAAACTGACTTGGCAAACCCCAAATGTAACCCCTCTGATTCCTGACTTTTACTTATCGTATGAGACCCTGGACAGACTTTTTAGAATTTATTTTAAGTATATTTATGGTCTAGAGTTTGCCATGTTTATGTGAATTTTGTACTATGAGGTAATGTGCTAAGTATGCTACGTGTTCATGAACTTTGTGCACAACGATAAACTGGAATTGTGAAAATAATCATTCATAACCTGAAACGTATTGTTTGACTTAGGTTTGACATGTTGACCAACAGGTGACATGAAGCTACTGATGTTGACCTTAGTTGACTACTTTGACCAAGTTTGACTTTTGGTTTGACTTCAGTTGACTTTGTTTGACTTGCATGATTTAGTTGACTATATGTTGACTTTTACTTTAAAACGCGTCGAGTCGGGTAATAAGACAACTTATATTATGAAACCACACTTGTTTAAGATACATATATTGACCAACCTAAATACATATACTTAGGTTGCGTTACTCGGGTCTAAACCGTACAAGTCGTTTGTCTTTCAATCCGAGCTTTATTCAAAGGTGAGTCTACAGTCGCACTTTTTACATGTTTCAGGGATGAGAATACACGCTGTTATATTTACATTTTCAAATGCTTTTGTATTGACACGAGTACTATATTATGCATATTGAGTTTGTACACAAAGCCTCTAGCTTGAATACTTTTAATACCATCGGTGTAAGCACAATTTAGATGGACGGATCTGTTAGGTTGACAACCTCACCCGACATTATTAACTGTGGTGCATTTACTTTGAACATTATATACACTCGTACAAGTGTATAACATTTTAGGAGGTAAATGCGGGTATAGCGGTTTCTATACTCTGGTCATTGCTAGTATTCAGGTACTCAGTTATGCAACATTTTGCAACTTGGTGTTGTACATGTAAAATCCCGTGGTCAAGGAAATTTAAACTATTTTTTTGATAACTGTTTTTCAGATACTGTTACTTACTTTAAACCTGTAGATTCACCAACATTATTTGTTGACATGTTTTTGCGTGTTTTTATTCTCAGGTCCTTCAGAGGTAGGCTTCCTCTGTGTTTGCTGCATGTCTGGCCGTGGAGTCAACATTTGATTTAAAGAACATTATTTACTTTCGCATTTAAAACTTTTATATCCGTTTAAATACTGTTGGCTTGTGGTTACGATCACAACAGTGTTTCTATTTTAGGATTATTGACTTATGTTTTTGAAAGTCAACTTTTAATAAAATTAAATGCGATTGCTTTAAATGTCTCATATAGAGGGCGTAACTGTTAACTGTGGGACCTGGATTAACGCGCCGTCAGATGGTAATTTGGCGGGGTGTTAAAATCTAGTATATATTTTAGCCACTTACACATGCAAAAACCATATCAAGTAATTCAAAAAAAAAAAACTCTCTTCTTCCTCCATCAAATTTGACCGAAACCTTTTGGGTGTGAGAAGGGTTCTTGAGTTTTTTTTAGCTCATATCCAAGTGTTAAAAAATCCTAACTAAATCAAAGGTGGTGGTGGTCTCAAAAGCTTGGGGTATTACACACTTGAGGCTTCAAGTTAGAGCCTCTATTCTTCATCATCTTCATCATCATCTTTTGAATAAACCCTCAACTAGCTTGAGGAGGTAAAAACTCTAAACCCACTTTTAGTTTGTAAGTATATTTCATAGCTTGATCCTTCTTGGGATTTAACTTTAAAATGGTTAAAGTATAACAAGTTTTCAAATCGGTTTTTATGCTTCCGCTTTGATTGTTTCATATAAATGGTTTATGTGTTTTAAGACTTGTTAAATCCCAACAATGGTATCTAGAGCCAAAGTTATTGGAATATACTTCGAGATGTTCTTTTAAACCCACTTTATTTTGCATTTTATGAACATGCATGAATGTAAAATGGAAAAGACAAAATTGCTGAAATGGTCCCTGTGGTTTGTACCAAAAAGCTGGTTTCATCCCTAGGCTTTTTTTTATGGATTTCGTCCCCGAGTTATGTCCCTTCTGCTGGTTTGGTCCTTATTTCTGACGGTCGTCTGTTTTAGACGTTAAATGGAAGCACGTGCCAAAAATGTGATGGGTAATTTCGGAATTAAATTTTAAGGGACCGTTTGAGCAGTTTTTAAACTTAAATGATATTAATAGCTTCACCTAACTCAATCATTGTCTCTTTAAATTCAGGTGAAAAATCTATCTTCTACCTCTCGCCATCTGAAAAAATCAACACAAATTCGTTCAATTTAGGGCTTCATTACTCACGTGTCTTCAAGATGGTTAATTGTTATTGTGGTTTGATAGCTGTACGCAAATGTTCCTGGACCGACAGAAACCCCGGTCGACGTTTTTATTGTTGCCCAAATCAGGTAATTGATGAACTGAATAACGAATTGGATTTTGATTCTATGTTTTGTAGGTATTATTAATTGTTACATTTAATCAATTTTGGTCCTTTTGCTTCAGTCTTCAGATTGCCAATTTTTCTTGTGGTTAGACCCACCAATGGGTGCACGTGCTGTTGCAATCATTCCAGGATTATTGAACAGGATAAATAGGCTAGAGAAGATAGTTAAAACGTTGAAGATGATGTTGATGCTTAGTTGGTTTTTCTTTGTTGTTTATGTTGTGCTAAACTAGTAGGTTGTTGTTAGTCATTATCTTGTAGTTTGGTTAGTAAGTTTGTGGTAATTTATTGGTTAGGTTCAATGAAATGGTCATTGTATTTAGTTTTGGTTGCGTAACTCATTCTACTGTCTTTTGGTTCAATGTAATGTGTAATGAAATGGTCAAAAAAAAGAGTGTTTTGGTATTATGTAATGAAATGGTTCAATGTAATGTTAAAAGAAATGGTATCATAACAACTACTTTAACAAACCATCATCTAACATAAAACTACCATTACAATAAACCTGGAATAATTGGCAACATCAAACAACATGTCCAAAATACATGATCAGTACACTGATAATCAAACAAGTTCACAAGACATTAATCAAACAAGTTCAAAAGACATAAACCACTATAAGTTCAAAGGACATAAACCATTACAAGTTCAAAAGACAATAAAAAACAAGACATCACCAACTACACAACATGCCCTTTCCCTTTCTTCTTGCTAGCAGCTTCACTTGACATCTTCCTTTTCTTCCCATCATTGCCATCATCTCCACAACCCCTAGAGTTATGCCCATACAATTTACACTTACCACATTGCACAGTCTTCCCCTTTCTTCTCAATTTCCCCCTGTTATTAGCATCTTCCTTCTCATCCATTGATTTCCTCCTTGATTTCTTAGGCCTGCCTGCAGTCTTGATCTTTTTTGGTGGTAACAGTTTTACAGGTACAGAGAACTTCACCCACAACTCTCTCCCATTAACAGGTTGAATGCTAAAAGCATAGGCTTGTTTCCAAGTTTCTAGTCTATAAACACGATGAACCTAGTCTTCAACATGCCCTACTTCCATTGAATTCTCAGTCATATTATATAAACATGCAACAACATGCTTACATGGCATGCCTGTTATCTCCCATTTTCTACAAGCACATGACCTATTCTGCATATCCACCACAACTTGGTCACCATGAGGACCATTCACCTGATATTGCCCAGTACCATTCCACAATACACCACAACTGTTAGCTTCTCTCTTCACCACATCAAATAACTTAGTAGCAGTAGGAGTTAGAGGTCCATCACTTTTGGCAGCCACATTCAACACATTAGCAATCCTTTTCATCAAATACTCTCTTATATACTCCAATGCAGTCACTATTGGCTTGTCCCTAGCATCATACAACCACTTATTCAAAACCTCACACATGTTGTTTAGCAAAACATCAGACACTGCCCTATGTGAGAAATGGCTTCTAGCCCAATGTTTTGGTGGAATGTCAGCTAGATATTTGTGACATCTTGCATCCAATTTTTTCATCTCCAACATAGCCCTTTCAAACTGTGGTACAGTTATTGCCCTAGCACAGTTCCACAAGTGATTTTTAAAATCATGTCCTCTCTACCCTTTTGTCTTCATATTCTCATGAATATGTCTTAGACAAAATCGATGCTCATCACAAGGAAATTGCTGTTGAATAGCAGGAAGGAGACCCTGTACATTCAAAAGCATATTGCACAATGTAATAATAGTACATCATATTAACATAAAAATTATTGACCAAATAAATCATACCTTTTGTCTGTCACTTATGAAAGTGAAGTTTGACATAGGTGTAATCTCCAAATCTTCAGCTAATAATTTCAAAAACCATTCCCATGATGAAAAACACTCCTGCTCAACTATAGCATATGCTACTGGGTAAATACCATTGTTGCAATCTATACCAACAGCAGTCAACATGTGTCCAGTTGCATGTGTGACGACACGGGAATTTCTGACTAAATTTAAACTTAATCTTGATATAATTTCGACACGATAAGCAAAGTTTGTAATGTAGAGTCTCAAAATTTTTGAACTATTTACATGGATTCATTTAACCTGCGACTATTCCCGACGATTCACGAACAATTGTGTGTAAATAAAAATGTAATTATATATATTCATATATAAAATTTATTTATGATTTAAATGAATTATTATTTTTTTTATTATCATTTTATAATATTATTACTATTATTTAGTTATTTTTAGGATTATAATTAATATAATTATTATTAATATTATTAGTACATTTACTATTAATATTTATTAAAAATAATTATAGAGAATCAAAATCAGTTACATATATCCCTCAAAACTATTTGTGATTTTGTAATTGTCGGATGTTGTTACAAGTCCATTTCAATCTTGAATACAGAACAAAAACTCTTTCATTATATAGGCACCTGCATTTTGAGAAAGAACCAAACCAACAAAATTCATGAAATAAAGCTCGACACCTCTGTTCTTCATCTTTTTAACCATATTTTGATTTCAAATGAATTTCCAAAATGTAATAATGCAATCTTGTTAGGAATCGTCTATCTAAACTATCTGTAAGTTTTCAATCTTCAATTCTTTCTATCAATTTCTAATTTGAGAGTCAAAGTTTTGGTTTTCAAAGTCAACTAAGTGTTCTTGAATCAAATTCGAGTTTGTTTTGATATCTCCAGTTAATTTGATGATCCATAAAGATTATACGAATGATTTGCAACACAATTCATGTTGTAATCATAACCTATAACACTCTTAATCTAAAAATCAATTTTTGAGTTCTTGAGTTCTTCACAGTAATATACACTAACGTAAATTCGAAACAAATTTCAAAAACTAAAAATGCAGAGTTGTTAGGAATCATTTACTTAAACTTCCTTCAAAATCTCAAGTTCCAATTGTTAATAACGAATTCGAATTTGCGAGTCAAAGTTAAATTGTCAAAAGTCAACTGTTTTGTTCTTGGAGAAATTAGAGCTTGTTTTGATGTTTTAAGTTCAATTGATGATTTCAATAGTTTTTAGGAATGATTTGAAACATGTTTCATGTTGTAAAGATTGTCCAAAACGAACTCAAAATTGAAAACAAAATTTTTTTTTTCTTGGCTACATGCAAGCAGTAGGATTTTCTTTTGTTTTTTTTCTCATTTTTTTTTATATCATGAACACATTTTTTTTTGTTTCATGTTGTTTTCAAGTAATAAATGAAAATCCGAATTCGTTATTTTAATTTTCGAAGTTCTATGGTTGAATGGATTTAAGGTAGAAGATGAAGAAGATGAGTCAAGTTGAAATAGATAATAGATATATATATTTGGGTTGCATACTAAATAAGAAAGACATGAATGACAGAATGGTTAAGGGTGTTTGTGGGTGAGCGAGAGGTCTCGAGTTCAAATCCGATTCGGGACATTTTTTTTAGAAAGGCTTTTGAAGGTAGATTTCATTACCAAAATTATTATTATTATTATTGTTGTTATTGTTACTAAAATTATAATTTTTATCATTATCATTATTACTAATATATGTATTATTACTATTATTATGATTAGGATTATTATTATTATCAAAATAACACAAACTATTATTATTATTATTATTATTATTAATATTAGTATTAGTATCATTATGTACTTATTAGTATTATTAAAATCATTTTTAAATATATATATATATACAAAATAAATATATATAACACATAATTTAAGATATAATATAAGTATACGTTTTTAAATGGAATTTAGTATAAATTCTATATACATAAATAATATATAGTAATAAATGAAATGATGTGATTTCCATTATATGTGTTAATAGATATATAAATGATAAAGGTTCGTGAATCCTAGGTCAACCCTACACTTGTTCAATGTCGTCATATGTATTTTTACTACAAAATACAGTATGGTGAGTTTCATCACTCCCTTTTTAAATGCTTTTGCAATATATATTTTTGGGACTGAGAATGCATGCGCTTTTATAAATGTTTTACGAAATAGACACAAGTAATTGAAACTACATTATATGGTTGAATGATCGAAATCGAATATGCCCCTTTTTATTAAGTCTGGTAATCTAAGAATTAGGGAACAGACACCCTGATTGATGCGAACTCTAAAGATAGATCTATCGGGCCCAACAAGCCCCATCCAAAGTACCGGATGCTTTAGTACTTTGAAATTTATATCATGTCCGAAGGAGGATCCCGGAATGATGGGGATATTCTTATATACATATTGTGAATGTCGGTTACCGGGTGTTCAATCCATATGAATGATATTTTTGTCTCTATGCATGGGACGTATGATTATGAGAAATGGAAGTATGAAATCTTGTGGTCTATTAAAATTATGAAATGATTATTTATGTTAAACTAATGAATTCACCAACCTTTTGGTTGACACTTTAAAGCATGTTTATTCTCAGGTACGAAAGAAATCTTCCGCTGTGCATTTGCTCATCTTAGAGATATTACTTGGAATCATTCATGACATATTTCAAAAAACGTTGCATTCGAGTCGTTGAGTTCATCAAGATTATTATTAAGTCTATTATAGTAAGATATATTACGAAATGGTATGCATGTTGTCAACTTTCGATGAAATGAAAGATTGCCTTTTCAAAAACGAATGCAATGTTTGTAAAATGTATCATATAGAGGTCAAATACCTCGCGATGTAATCAACTGTTGTGAATCGTTTATAATCGATATGGACTTCGTCCGGATGGATTAGGAAGGGTCGCTTTAGTTGGTATCAGAGCAGTGGTCTTAGCGAACCAGGTCTTGCATTAGTGTGTCTAAGTGATAGTCATTAGTATGCATTAGTGAGTCTGGACTTCGACCGTGTTTGCATGTCAAAAGTTTTGCTTATCATTTTTTGTCGGAAATCATCTATTTATCACCCTTAGGAAATTACCTGCTTATCATTCTTAGTCTAGACACATCTTACTGCAATGATTGCATGAATAGTGTATAGACAAAATTCGTATCTTAGCGTATCTGCTAATTCATATCTTAGCATATCTTGTACTGTATACTTTTTCTGACAACTTCCGTAGATTCCTCCGTAACATATGGGATTTTAGTATTGTATATGCATATGTGAATTATGTATTGCAGGGTACTAATCTACATCCTATAATCTGTTTCTTATCGAAAATACTTCATCTGATCGTACGAGATGAATCCCTCAACCAGTTCGAGTCCCTCAGACTTCGATAGCTAATCCGATAGTTATTCCGACAGCTATTCCGACATGGATGTTCACCTAAGCTCCGGAGGCAACGTCACCAGAATGAATCAACCAATCAATCATCCCCAATTCATCTGATGGGTTTGTAGTCGACTTAACCGATGGAGACGAGAGGAAGGCGATCCTTTCCACCCACCAACCGAATTTACCTCT
The DNA here is from genome assembly GCF_046630445.1 of Rutidosis leptorrhynchoides. NCBI lineage: Eukaryota > Viridiplantae > Streptophyta > Magnoliopsida > Asterales > Asteraceae > Rutidosis > Rutidosis leptorrhynchoides. Next base: position 286,458,372 of record NC_092333.1, read on the forward strand.
TGGCAATGAACTTGAAGCACTTACCGGCGAACCAGTCTGAAACACCATTTTCACCCCCATTTCCCGAATATCTCACCACGATTGTATTCTATCTATAATTCTAAACCTTATTCATCCGCTCGTACAGATCGACAATCATCCCGGAATAATAGAAGAAGTCAACGAACTTCGCGCTCGAGTAATAAATCTGGAGAATATGGTGCAAAAATTACCAAGCTTCAACAACATCACCGGCACCAACAGTACCATCAATAACAACACCAGTGCCATCAACAACCCCTGCCTCTACGTCTCATTCTATACCTTGAGTACAATTATCATTCTACGTATCGTTCTACATCATTTATCTCCGTTCGACATGGCGATTATGTAATCTCTAATGTTATAGAGATTATATATTCTTGTTCCAACGGTAAATCAAATGAGTTTAATATCATATTGACTCATTAAATCCATGATTACATCTGAAGAAAATATATATGTATATATATTTTCATAAAGATTGTAATTAAAAATTCTTGTGTACAAACTGTTAATGGTGAAAATATTTTAACGGGTAGGTAATACCCGAGGAATATTTAGATTTCACATTAATAAGTTACACTGTACATTCTTCGAATCTAATTCAACAGTCATTTACTATCCTACTTACGTCCACCGATATACAAATCCGTTCACCACAGAATAACCATATTCATCCAATTTCATATTTGGATTTTGATTTATCAAAAATCAAGTGGCATAATGAAGGAAACATTTGACAAAATAAAATTTGTTAGAAACAAACAAATTAACTATGAGAAATTTTGTTAAGAATCCACGCTAACTGTTCCTAACTAATTGTTCCCAGCTAACTGATTACACTTTATTTATCGTAATTTAATTATCGCAATTTACATTCTCGCAATTTTATTTATCGTCATTTAATTTCTGTTATTTATTTTTACTCACTTTAAATATCGGGACACGTATACAAGGTTTTGACATATCATATCGACCCATCTATATATATTATTTGGAATAACCATAGACACTCTATATGCAGTAATGCGGGAGTTAGCTATACATGGTTGAGGTTGATTCTATAATAATATATATACTTTGAGTTGTGATCGAGTCTGAGACGTATACGGGTCACGACACGTATTAATTAATTCGAATATTATATAGTAAACTATATATGAATTATTATTTGTACACTGCTAACTGTGGACTATCAACATTGAACAATTAAAATGAATTAAAATATTGATTATAACATATGAAACTAAACATTTCTTCAAGTTTGCCACTTGGTCTCATCTTAAACCTCATTTGTATCTTGACGATTACAGTCTGCGTTCAAACCTTTCATGATTCTTGAAAACACCTCAATCGATAGGATAAATCAACCGCACTTCATCTACGGAAGAAAAGATTTATGCATATAGTTATGCACCTAAGAAACTCTCGGCAATTGAGTAAAAGTTTAACACGTAGCCGCGTCAGATCCTTTGGCATTTATTAGCAAAAATAACTTTGCGATCCCTTTTCAAAGTAGCCAATTTTGTCACAGCTCCAGCAGGTCAACTTTGACTTTTCATTCGAAGTAACCTTACTATAAATCCTGATATATACGATTACCCTTTTGATACCGGAGAATTCTTTTATATTCCACCATATTACCAGCAGACGTACCAGCAACCTTGTTGCTTCTTGGCTTAAATCTCTCTGAAAAATCATTATATTTATTCATTGAAACCCTATCATATACTCATCCGCATCTTGTAACGAGAACTGCCATACCAATTACCGGGAATCAGTAATCAGTACTTTGAAAACTCACAGCATATCTACATCAACAGTTATATCTATGACATTTATCTCTTAGAATTATGATCTCTCATTCTGAAATTCTGAAAAGCACTCAGTCACAAATCAATACTCTGAATGTTGAAAAAGCTGAATGAAACAGCAGAAACCATAGACAACCATAAACGCCCTTAATCATCGGAAGTTTGATGATAAAGAATAGTATGTTGGAAAAGCTCAGAAAATTTAGAACTGGAAAACTGATTGAGCAAACTACGAAGGAGTCTTTGAACTAATCACAAGAACTAAGCTTGTACATTAAGAATCCTGATGATTCCGTTTCTGATGAAATCTTTAGCGAATACCTTGCTTCTGACTCCAAACTCTCGCGGATAAATTTTCTTCACCACCCTTCGATATTAGAAATTCCAAGATATCATCGTATCTTTCATTATAAATATCCTCTATATTTCTGAAGATATTTTCATAACTATTCTAATCTGAAATCATTAATCTCTTCGTGCTATCAGTGTTACATCATATAGAAACTGTTAGTTTCTATATTCTGTAAACTTTTGAGCTTAAAATATGAATGTTATTGAAGTAATGTTCGGAACCAAAGCATGAGTTAGTATAATATAATGACACTTGATCAACGTGATTATATTACAATAAGTCATGCTGAGTTTCTAAATGGAACATGATGATTCACAGATCATAACGTCATCATGTGCCATGTTACACGACTCTTACGTTCTGTCTAATCTATAAACATATTAAGAACATATTTTTCTTGATAGTCCTATCTTTCCTTGAATTCTGGTAATTTAACAAATCAAATTGTGCTATTACCATTTCTTTCTTAGGACACTAACAATGTTCATTCTGAAATTTATATCTGCGAATTCTAGACCATTACAAGAGATGCACAATCGCAAGAAGAAGAAGAAACGAAGGGACAAAGCTCCGAAATATAAATTGGAGTATAAATCGCAGCAAATAAGGGGGGAAGTATTAACTGTGGATGACAGTGATTATAGGAGACAGGAATAGGGACATTGAAATATAAGGAAGAATATAAAGCCCAACAACAACACCGAAATTACAAACTGTGGATATCAGTGCGTATAGCAATATAAAGACACGGGAGGATTATAAATACAATAATCCCTAGAGCATAGTAGAAATAAACAGATTCATCCTGTGGAAGTTGGAAAAGGAGAATGAATGTTACGATAGTCAGGATAAGGACAAGGATTAGAATTGGATTAAGCATTTTCACAATCTTTTGGATTTGGGAATTGAGTATAGAAGTGGTGAAAACTAATGGAACGGAAAAGGTATATTTATAATGGAAATATCAGATGTAGTAATCAGGACAAATCATCGCATTTAATTATAGAGATCTTAATTTCCTTATTCGCCAAATAATCAAATCTTTTATATTTCGAAGATTTTCTTTATATCCCTTGAATTCCGAAATTTAATCAAGACGACGTCAAAAGTTAAGACAAACTTTATTTTCTAAATTCAACCCTGACTCTGTCAAAAGTTAAGATGAATCTTTACTTTCCTATTTCACTCTTTGGTGATAGCTTCATTCGTGCTCTTCGAATAATCGAATTATTTTATCTGTATTATGCAATAATGATAAAACTCTATTTATCAGCTCATATTCGTCAGGAAAACATATTTATCATTAGCCATGATGACCTCACTCAAATTTCGGGACGAAATTTCTTTAACGGGTAGGTACTGTGACGACCCGGGAATTTCCGACTAAATTTAAACTTAATCTTGATATGATTTCGACACGATAAGCAAAGTTTGTAATGTAGAGTCTCAAAATTTTTGAACTATTTACATGGATTCATTTAACCTGCGACTATTCCCGACGATTCACGAACAATTGTGTGTAAATAAAAATGTAATTATATATATTCATATATAAAATTTATTTATGATTTAAATGAATTATTATTTTTTTATTATCATTTTATAATATTATTACTATTATTTAGTTATTTTTAGGATTATAATTAATATAATTATTATTAATATTATTAGTACATTTACTATTAATATTTATTAAAAATAATTATAGAGAATCAAAATCAGTTACATATATCCCTCAAAACTATTTGTGATTTTGTAATTGTCGGATGTTGTTACAAGTCCATTTCAATCTTGAATACAGAACAAAAACTCTTTCATTATATAGGCACCTGCATTTTGAGAAAGAACCAAACCAACAAAATTCATGAAATAAAGCTCGACACCTCTGTTCTTCATCTTTTTAACCATATTTTGATTTCAAATGAATTTCCAAAATGTAATAATGCAATCTTGTTAGGAATCGTCTATCTAAACTATCTGTAAGTTTTCAATCTTCAATTCTTTCTATCAATTTCTAATTTGAGAGTCAAAGTTTTGGTTTTCAAAGTCAACTAAGTGTTCTTGAATCAAATTCGAGTTTGTTTTGATATCTCCAGTTAATTTGATGATCCATAAAGATTATAGGAATGATTTGCAACTCAATTCATGTTGTAATCATAACCTATAACACTCTTAATCTAAAAATCAATTTTTGAGTTCTTGAGTTCTTCACAGTAATATACACTAACGTAAATTCGAAAAAAATTTCAAAAACTAAAAATGCAGAGTTGTTAGGAATCATTTACTTAAACATCCTGCAAAATCTCAAGTTCCAATTCTTAATAACGAATTCGAATTTGCGAGTCAAAGTTAAATTGTCAAAAGTCAACTGTTTTGTTCTTGGAGAAATTAGAGCTTGTTTTGATGTTTTAAGTTCAATTGATGATTTCAATAGTTTTTAGGAATGATTTGAAACATGTTTCATGTTGTAAAGATTGTCCAAAACGAACTCAAAATTGAAAACAAAATTTTTTTTTTCTTGGCTACGAGCAAGTAGTAGGATTTTCTTTTGTTTTTTTCTCATTTTTTTTATATCATGAACACCTTTTTTTTTGTTTCATGTTGTTTTCAAGTAATAAATGAAAATCCGAATTCGTTATTTTGATTTTTGAAGTTCTATGGTTGAATGGATTTATGGTAGAAGATGAAGAAGATGAGTCAAGTTGAAATAGATAATAGATATATATATTTGGGTTGCATATTAAAATAAGAAAGACATGAATGGCAGAATGGTTAAGGGTGTTTGTGGGTGAGCGAGAGGTCTCGGGTTCAAATTCGATTCGGGACATTTTTTTTAGAAAGGCTTTTGAAGGTAGATTTCATTACCAAAATTATTATTATTATTATTATTATTATTGTTATTGTTACTAAAATTATAATTTTTATCATTATCATTATTACTAATATATGTATTATTACTATTATTATGATTAGGATTATTATTATTATCAAAATAACACAAACTATTATTATTATTATTATTATTATTATTATTATTATTATTATTATTATTATTATTATTATTATTATTATTATTAATATTAGTATTAGTATCATTATGTACTTATTAGTATTATTAAAATCATTTTTAAATATATATATATACAAAATAAATATATATAACACATAATTTAAGATATAATATAAGTATACGTTTTTAAATGGAATTTAGTATAAATTCTATATACATAAATAATATATAGTAATAAATGAAATGATGTGATTTCCATTATATGTGTTAATAGATATATAAATGATATAGGTTCGTGAATCCAAGGTCAACCCTACACTTGTTCAATGTCGTCATATGTATTTTTACTACAAAATACAGTATGGTGAGTTTCATCACTCCCTTTTTAAATGCTTTTGCAATATATATTTTTGGGACTGAGAATGCATGCGCTTTTATAAATGTTTTACGAAATAGACACAAGTAATCGAAACTACATTATATGGTTGAATGATCGAAATCGAATATGCCCCTTTTTATTAAGTCTGGTAATCTAAGAATTAGGGAACAGACACCCTGATTGACGCGAACTCTAAAGATAGATCTATCGGGCCCAACAAGCACCATCCAAAGTACCGGATGCTTTAGTACTTCGAAATTTATATCATGTCCGAAGGAGGATCCTGAAATGATGGGGATATTCTTATATACATATTGTGAATGTCGGTTACCAGGTGTTCAATCCATATGAATGATATTTTTGTCTCTATGCATGGGACGTATGATTATGAGAAATGGAAGTATGAAATCTTGTGGTCTATTAAAATTATGAAATGATTATTTATGTTAAACTAATGAATTCACCAACCTTTTGGTTGACACTTTAAAGCATGTTTATTCTCAGGTACGAAAGAAATCTTCCGCTGTGCATTTGCTCATCTTAGAGATATTACTTGGAATCATTCATGACATATTTCAAAAAACGTTGCATTCGAGTCGTTGAGTTCATCAAGATTATTATTAAGTCTATTATAGTAAGATATATTACGAAATGGTATGCATGTTGTCAACTTTCGATGAAATGAAAGATTGCCTTTTCAAAAACGAATGCAATGTTTGTAAAATGTATCATATAGAGGTCAAATACCTCGCGATGTAATCAACTGTTGTGAATCATTTATAATCGATATGGACTTCGTCCGGATGGATTAGGAAGGGTCGCTTTAGCAGGCTCCTTCATAAAAGCACCATCAACACCAAGCAAGTCTCTTCCAATTGTTTTAAAACCTTGTTTCAACACTCCTAAACAGATGTACACCCTTTTAAACACATGTGTTTTAACTTTTGGATTATTATTCTCAGTTTGAACCCTCACAGTTGTTCCTGGGTTACACCTAACTAACTCTTCAAGGTAATCCCTCAGATCTGCATACTGATCAATGTAATCACCTTTCAAAATTTGTTTTGCCTTACTCAGTGCCTTATAAGCCTTGAATTTAGAAACTTGTAACTCATGCTTTGCTTCCATTTGAGCCTTAACAGATTTTGTTGGAAGGTTAGGGTTAGATGCTAACTGGTCAACCAATTGTTTAGAAAGGAAAGTATAGGTACAGTGCTTGTTAACCCTTGAATGCAAACATGTATGATGAGGTTTGTAGGTTTTTACTTGCCAAGTTTCTAGATTTGGGAGTTTAGATGTTTGAAGAACCCACTCACACTTTTTAGGTTTCCCCTCTTTATTGTCTGGTAGCTCACGTGACTTTAAAGCATCTTTATTTTTTTTTGTTTATTCTCCACCCCACATGAGGTACTCTCTTCTGGACCTCTTTTCAAACATTGACTAGTCTTATCCACTACTCCCAAACATATTGATCTAACCCTTAATTTGTCATTCTTTTTAATAAATACATGCCTTCTAGTTTCTACTGCATGTACCCTGATTGCCTCTTTTACCTCTGCTGCACTTGAAAACTTTTGGCCCAACTGAAAATGAGTCTTTGTTAAATCTGTATTTTCTCTTTGTTGCTTTTTCAACTCCTTTATCTTCTTCCTCCTTACTGGATCCTCCCCAAGATCAGCATCATCACCACTAGAAAACTCATCAAAGTCCATTATTTCTATATCATCCCCCATTCCATCAGTGTTTTCAGTGACAGCAGTGTTGATGGGCACCTTTGAAAACTTACACTTGAACTCTTTCATATCAACATGCACATCAACTACTTTATGTGCTTCATCTTCCACAAAGTCATCCTCATTTTCCACCATCACATCCTCAGTCTCATCTTCCACCAAGTCATCCGCATCTTCCACCATCACATCCTCAGTTTCAGCTACTTTTTGTGCTTCATCTTCCACCAACACATCATCATTTTCATCTAAATTATCCCCAATTGCCTCATTATCTACTTGAACATCATGACACATATGGTACAATACATCTTCATTTTCCTTATCATTCAATACTTCACTTTGTTGGGTGTTAACAAAATCATCTACTTGCTTCTGAGAACATTCACCATATTCTAATGCAAGATTCCTACATAAACTACCATTTTTTACATTGTGTTTTTTACTTGCACTTGGTTTTGGGACAACCGGAACATCTTCTTCAAGGTCTTCTATGATAATTTTTGGTCTACCTAATGGACTCAGTTGTGCATATACATTACTGAAATCATGTTCACTATACATCCATATTTCTTTATGATCAGTCACATACGACATCAAGTTCAAAACATCCTGGTCACTACCAAAATCTTGTAATCCATAATCCAAATGAGTATTAGGTTTCAAAAAGTGGAACAAAATCAAACTTCTACCATCGTACCCAAGTGACTCAATAATATCATTCATCATAATTACAGACCATGTATCAATGTCAATAAGATCAATATAAGTGACCCTACCATTGACGTATTCTCTTCCAGGCTTGTCTGTAAAATGACCCCCATGATGAAGCTTTATTGAGAAATAGTTCGGATACAAAGCTGAAAGAGCAAAAAAAAATTCCATTAATTTCAATTTTTTTGAAAAAAAACGCTACTTTTACAATAAATTAGGGCTAACAATGTAGACTAGATACATACTGTATACGTCAACAAGATCGTAATCTTCTCCTTCTTCTCTTATCCTGTAATAATCGTCAGACATTGTTGTTCGAATTAGGTTTTGAACCGATTTCACTATAGGGGTTTTTTTGTGTTCTAGGGTTTGTGAGTGTCGATTGTTTGGTAGGAGTGTATAAAAGGTCCTTGAGGTTTGTTGTTACTCATTTAAGTTTAAAAACTGCTCAAACGGTCCCTTAAAATGTAATTCCGAAATTACCCATCACGTTTTTGGCACGTGCTTCCATTTAACATCTAAAACAGACGACCATCAAAAATAAGGACCAAACCAGCAGAAGGGACATAAGTCGGAGATGAAATCCATAAAAAAGCCTTGGGACGAAACCAGCTTTTTGGTACAAACCACAGGGACTTTTTCAGCAATTTTGTCAATGCAAAAATTTTGAGTTTTGGGTGGGTTCCTTTTTTGGCCGAATTTAGGAGACCCAAAATGGGTTTGGGTTCTTCCATTTTGGTCATGTTTGGTTGCATGTTGATGTTCACAATCCTAACTGTGATGACCCAGAAATTTCTGACCAAATTTAAACTTAATCTTTGTATGATTAACATTTCCGACACGATTAGCAAAGTCTGTAAAACTGAATCTCAAAATGTTTTAACTATTCAAATACCTTTCGGTTGTTCTCGACGATTCACGAACAATTATATGTATATAGATACATATATATATATACTATAACTTGAAAACATAACAATGTATTAATTGTTTAATACCGTACATTAAACTTATTGGTTTAAATATTTATTTGAATATATATGATAAGTTGGAATATTAATTGTATGAATTACTTGTGACGTATATTTAAAACGTGTTTATGAATGTTGAAAATATATATTAACTTGGTCATAAAACAATTTGTTATTATATATATATCAACAAATAGCGAGACAATGATTTATAGAAGTAAATGACCAAAACACTCGAAAGTTTAAGATATACTTTGAGTGGTATAGTTTCGGGATAATTTAAGGCTATATTTTGATAAAGGTACGTGACACGAAACGTAAAATGCAAGTTTTCTCAGCGTACGAAAGGACATTTGAAAAACCGGAACCGGGACATAAGTCGAGTGATGACGTACGACTTATCAGAGCAAAAATTATAAGTCAACTATGCATGTGAATTTAATATAATATATAATTAATTATATAAATTAAATATATTATATATATATAATATAAAATTATGTCGACAAACAAGAAGTTAAAAATTTGTGAGCTGTCCCAGGGTGCCATGCGATCGCATGGCCTTGAAGTACAAATCCCATGCGATCGCATGAGGTACTTTTTCAGAAAAGGTTCTATAAATTGCTCAGTTTTCACACTCTTTCTCAAAATCATATATTACTTCGTATTTATTTTATTTATTATTATTATTATTATTATTATTATTATTATTATTATTATTATTATTATTATTATTATTATTATTATTAAGATTAATATTATTATTAATCTTATTATTATTAATATTATTAATTAGTATTATACATAAAATACTACGACGAGGTTATGAGCGTGTCACTTTCAAAATGGTTTTCAAGCGGGATAGAGCTAAGGAAATTATGGGTTATTGCCAAGGAGGTTATGGGTAATGTTCGAGGGTATATTTTGAATCAAACCTAGTGTTTATCATCTCCGTTAGGTCTACGTACTTTCCTACAATATTGAATCTCAATACTGATACGTTGAGATCTACGATTATTTGGTAATCCGAGTTTCGGTCACATTACGATGAACAACTTTATGTGCTGCTAAGGTGAGTTTCATTTGCTCCCTTTTTAATTGCTTTTGCAATCTATATTTTTGGGCTGAGAATACATGCACTTTATTTAAAACGCAATGGATACAAGTACATACTAAATTCTACACTGAGTTTGAACTAAAAATCCCTTAGCTTTGGTAACTGTTAACTGCCAGTTATAAGAACTGGTGGGCGAGAGTAGTAGTATATGGATTCATAGGGCTTGATATCCCCGTCCGAGCTAGAGCACTAGCCTTTTAACGGACGTATGCTATTTGAGAAGCGTACACGTTGGTTTGCGTGTATTATTAAGATGATTATACAAAGGGCACAAATTATATATACGTTAAGTTTAGTTACCAGGGTGCTCAATTTCATAGAATAATTTGATAAACGTTTCGGATGAAACAGCTGAAATCTTGTGATCAACCTTTATATACAGATTATGCGCAACATTAAAACTATGAACTCACCAACCTTTGTGTTGACACTTGTTAACATGTTTATTCTCGGGTTTCCTAGAAGTCTTCCGCTGTTTGCTTATATGTTAGACAAGCTATGTGCATGAAGTCTTACATGGCATATTTTTCAAGGAAACGTTGCATTCACCAAATCATCACCATGTATCTTATTTTGACTGCATTGTCAACGGAAGCACTATTGTAAACCATTATTTTAGGTGATTGTCTATATGTAGAAATCATCATATGTTGAAAACCTTTGATTTAAATATTCATTTATGGTGTGCCTTTTCAAAAGAATGCAATATTTACAAAACGTATCATATAGAGGTCAAATACCTCGCAATGAAATCGATGAATGACGTGTCCATCCATATGGATTTGGAACGATCATAACAGTTGGTATCAGAGCGTTGGTCCTAGTGAACCAGGTCTTGTATGAGTGTGTCTAACTGATAGTTGTTAGAATGCATTAGTAAGTCTGGACTTTGACTGTGTCTACATGTCAAAAGTTTTACTTATCATTTCTTGTCAGAAATTACATGCTTATCATTCTTAAGTCTAGACACGTTTACCTGAAATTATTGCATGAATAGTGTGTAGATAAAATTCATATCTCAGCGTATCTGCTAATACATATCTTAGCATATCGGATACTGTAAACTTTTCCTGACATCTTCCGAAAATTTCTCCGTGATTTATGGAATTTGGTATTATATATACATATGTAAATTATGTATTGAAGAATACCAAACTAAATTCTATAATCTAATTCATATCAAAAATAATCTCCCTAATTATACAAGATGGATCCCGTATCTAGTTCAAATTCCTTAAATTCCGACAGCTATTCCGATATGGATATTCACCTGAACTCCGAAGACAGTGTAACCGGAATGGATCAACCAATTAGCCATCATCTATTCTGGATGAATTGGGGATGGGTTCGTAGCCTCCTCAATCATTGGAGACAAGAAGAAGGTGATCCCTTCCATCCACCACATTGCCCTCTTGGCGAAGAACCTAAAGCACTTACCGTCGAACCTGTTCGTAATACCATTTTCTCTCTCATTTTCAGAGTATCTAGTCATGATTATATACTATCTCACATTCTAAATCTTATTCGTCCGAACCGACAATCATCCCGGTGTAGTAGAAGAAGTCAACGAGCTTCGTGCTCGAGTGGTAACTTTAGAGAATATGGTACAAAGGTTACAAGCACCAGCAGCATCGCCAGCATCAACAGTACCACCATCATCAACGTCAACCGTATCATTACCACCACCAACAACAACATCCGTATCGCACACCTCAACATCACAATCTATACCTCGAACATCAACGTTATACGCACCATAGATACCAAGGAATACCAACAACAACAAACGATGAATTATTGATTCATAACTTCATTGAAGAAATATTCTGCAGAGAATATGTAGCTTCTAAAAGTTTTAGAGATTATATATTCTAGTCCTAGTCAAAAACCAGATGAGATTAATATTATGTTAACTCATTAAATCCATGATTACATCTAAAGAAAATATATATGTAGGTATATTTTCATAAAGATTGTAATTAAGAAAATTCTTTTGTATAAACTGTTAATGGTGAGAATATTTTAACGAGTAGGTAATACCCGAGATATATATAAATTCACAATTAACATGTTACATTTTTCGATTCTGATTCAACCAATCATCAACTACTTTCATAACGAGAAACATTCTTTCATAGAAATCAAAACAACCATACTCATTCAAAATCAATTACATATTCTGATTTTAACATATCAGAATCCAAGTCGAGATATACCCGATATCATCACTTTTAGATCCCTACATCTTTCAAAGCTATACTTTGATTTCAAAATTGTGCTAGAACATCATATGTATATTAACGATTACAATATGTGTTCAAACCGTCCGAAATTTCTGAAAAACACTTCAAACAATGAACCATCGAGATGATCATCCAACCACATGTTACTCACAGTTATGCACCTGAAAAACTCTCGAAACCAAAGTCATAGTTTAACACGTAATCGTGTCAGACCATTTGGCATTTATTAGCAAAAATAACTTTTCAAACCCTTTTCAACATAGACAGTTTTGTCACAGCTCCAACAAATCAACTTCAATTATTCATTCGAATAAGCCTTATTATAACTTTGATATATAAGTTCGCAATTAATATGTTACACTGTACATTCTTCAACTTTGATTCAAAAATTATTAACAATGCTCACAACGATATACAATCGTTTTCATACAAATTCGATTACATATTGACGGATCAGAATCCAAGTCATAACTCTGAACCGGTGACATCATTCTTAGATCTCCATATCTTTCAAAGCTATATTTTGACTTCATAACTGTGCAAGATCCTTTAGCGTTGTTTTTACCGGAATTAATCTTGCAATCCTTTTTAAAGTATCAAGTTTTATCACACTTCCAACCAACTTTGACTTTTCATATTAGCCTTATTGTGACTTTGATATATACGTTCTTGTTACTGGGAAACCTTTCATGTTCCACCACATTAGCAATAAATTTACTAACAACTCCATTGATCTTTGGCCTTCCAAAAAATCATAATATTCATTGAAACCCTATCATGTAGTCATCCACATCTTGTAACAATAATTGCCATATCAACTACCGGGAATTAGCAATCAGTATTTCGAATATCGCAGCAATTCTACGTCATCAGTTATATATATACATATAATGTCTATCTTCTAGACTTACATACTTCGAATGTGAAGTTTCTGAAAAACATCCCAAACTATGAACTAGTTCTCTGAAATTGAAACAATGCTGATGAAGCAGCAAACACTGTAAACGACCTTAACAGTCAAAAGTTTAATGATAAAGAATAGTATGGTGGTAAAGTTGAGAAAAAGAGAAGGTTTGGAACTGGAAAACGGATTGAGCAAAGTATGAAGGAGGATGTGGATAAATCACAAAGACTGAACCTGCCTTCAAAGAATCTAAATGATTCAGTGTCTGCTGAAACCATTAGTAAGAACCTTACTTCTTATTCTAAACCTTCACAGACAGATTTTCCGCATCATCCTCTGATATTAGAAATTCTAAGATATCATCGTATCTTCCATTATAAATATCCTCCATATTTCTGAAGATATTTTTTTATAACCATTCTTATCTGAAATCATTCATCTCTTCGCTCTATCTGTGTTACATCATAAAAGAAACTATTTTAGTTTCTAAAATCTGAAAAATTCAAAAAATAGATGTTTTGAAGTAATGTTGGGAATTAAAGCATGGGTTAGTATAATATAATGACACTTGATCAACGTGATTATATTACAGTAAGTCATGCTGAGTTTCTAATGGAACGTGATAAAGGTTCACAGATCATACCCTCATTATAAACCATGTTACATAACTCTTTCATTCTATTTAACCTCTAAACTATCAAGAAAATATTTTCTTAATGATTCGGTCTTTTTCGAGGTATTCTGGTAATTTGACAAGTCAGATTGTGCTATTACCGTTTCTTTTTTTCGAACATTAATTATGTTCATTCCGAAATTCATACCTACGAATTCTGGACCATTATTCACTTGATTTAAAGTCGGGAAGATAAAACAAAAGCATGAAGCTTCAAAATATCAATGGGAGTATAAATCACAGTAAATTGGAGAGTGTATTAACTGTGGATGTCAATGATTATGGAAAGACAGAAGTAGAGACATCGAAATATAAGGAAAGATATAAAACCCAACAACCACCCATAAATTACAAACCGTGTATATCAATGCGTATAGCAATATAAAGACACGGGAGAATGAAAAACACTATAACCTCAAGGTAATGGTAGAAGAAAATAACTTCCTTCGGTGGTAGATGAAAAAGAAGAATGACAGATATGAAAGTTAGGAGTATATCAAGAATCAGAACTGGATGAAGCATTTTTACAATCTTTTAAAAATAGAAAATGAGGAAGAAGATGAAAGAGTGATGAAAATAATGAAACGGAAGAGGTTAATTTATAGCGAAATATCAAACATAGCAATCGAGGCAAATTACGCATTTAATCAAAAGAAATCTTAATTTCCTTAAATTTCGAAGAATCAAATCTTATTTAGATTATGAAGATTTTCTATTCCTTAAATTACGGAAATCAATCGTTAATACGTCAAGAGTTAAGACGAATCTCTATTCTTCGTTTCACTTTTTTTTCGATAACTTGTCTTATACGCTTCGAAAAATCGGATTATTTTATCTATATTATTTAACGGTGATAAAACTCTATTTATCAACACATATACGGTATGAAAACATTTTTATTGTTAGTCATGACGACCTCACTCAAATTTCGGGACAAAATTTCTTTAACGGGTAGGTACTGTGATGACCCGGAAATTTCTGACCAAATTTAAACTTAATCTTTGTATGATTAACATTTCAGACACGATTAGCAAAGTCTGTAATACTGAATCTCAAAATTTTTTAACTATTCAAATACCTTTCGGTTGTTCTCGACGATTCACGAACAATTATATGTATATAGATACATATATATATACTATAACTTGAAAACATAACAATGTATTAATTGTTTAATACCGTACATTAAACTTATTGGTTTAAATATTTATTTGAATATATATGATAAGTTGGAATATTAATTGTATGAATAACTTGCGACGTATATTTAAAACGTGTTCATGAATGTTGAAAATATATATTAACTTGGTCATAAAACAATTTGTTATTATATATATATCAATAAATAGCGAGACAATGATTTATAGAAGTAAATGACCAAAACACTCAAAAGTTTAAGATATACTTTGAGTGGTATAGTTTAGGGATAATTTAAGGCTATATTTTGACAAAGGTACGTGACACGAAACATAAAATGCAAGTTTTCTCAGCGTACGAAAGGGCATTTGAAAAACCGGAACCGGGACATAAGTCGAGTGATGACGTACGACTTATCAGAACAAAAATTACAAGTCAACTATGCATGTGAATTTAATATAATATATAATTAATTATATAAATTAAATATATTATATATATAATATAAAATTATGTCGACAAACAAGAAGTTAAAAATTTGTGAGCTGTCCCAGGGTGCTATGCGATCGCATGGCCTTGAACCACAAATCCCATGCGATCGCATGGGGTACTTTTTCAGAAAAGGTTCTATAAATTGCTCAGTTTTCACACTCTTTCTCAAAATCATATATTACTCCGTATTTATTTTATTTATTATTATTATTATTATTATTATTATTATTATTATTATTATTATTATTATTATTATTAAGATTAATATTATTATTAATCTTATTATTATTAATATTATTAATTAGTATTATACATAAAATACTACGACGAGGTTATGAGCGTGTCACTTTCAAAATGGTTTTCAAGCGGGATAGAGCTAAGGAAATTATGGGTTATTGCCAAGGAGGTTATGGGTAATGTTCGGGGGTATATTTGTGAATCAAACCTAGTGTTTATCATCTCCGTTATGTCTACGTACTTTTCTACAATATTGAATCTCAATACTGATACGTTGAGATCTACGATTATTTGGTAATCCGAGTTTCGGTCACATTACGATGAACAACTTTATGTGCTGCTAAGGTGAGTTTCATTTGCTCCCTTTTTAATTGCTTTTGCAATCTATATTTTTGAGCTGAGAATACATGCACTTTATTTTAAACGCAATGGATACAAGTACATACTAAATTCTACACTGAGTTTGAACCGAAAATCCCTTAGCTTTGGTAACTGTTAACTGCCAGTTATAAGAACTGGTGGGCGCGATTAGTAGTATATGGATCCATAGGGCTTGGTATCCCCGTCCGAGCTAGAGCACTAGCCATTTAACGGACCTATGCTATTTGAGAAGCGTACACGTTGGTTTGCGTGTATTATTAAGACGATTATACAAAGGGTACAAATTATATATACGTTAAGTTTAGTTACCAGGGTGCTCAATTTCGTAGAATAATTTGATAAACGTTTCGGATGAAACATCTGAAATCTTGTGATCCACCTTTATATACAGATTATGCGCAACATTAAAACTATGAACTCACCAACCTTTGTGTTGACACTTGTTAGCATTTTTATTCTCAGGTTTCCAAGAAGTCTTCCGCTGTTTGCTTATATGTTAGACAAGCTATGTGCATGAAGTCTTACATGTCATATTTTTCAAGGAAACGTTGCATTCACCAAATCATCACCATGTATCTTATTTTGACTGCATTGTCAATGGAAGTACTATTGTAAACCATTATTTTAGGTGATTGTCTATATGTAGAAATCATCGTATGTTGAAAACCTTTGATTTAGATATTCATTTATGGTGTGCCTTTTCAAAAGAATGCAATATTTACAAAACGTATCATATAGAGGTCAAATACCTCGCAATGAAATCGATGAATGACGTGTCCGTCCATATGGATTTGGAGCGATCATCACACTAGCCTTGACCTTGTGTTTGGTTGCATGCTTGTTTGGTTGAATAATTATTCATTTGGTATGTAATATTATTTATTCATTTGGTTATGTAATTTATTTTATATTTGGTATATAAAATAAATTAGGTTGTATATTCATTTTCTAGAGAAAAATGTATTAGGATATATATTTTTTTTTTGTAAAAAGAATGAAGATGCACAAGATAGAGCAAAGGAAGAACACATGCATTTGGATGCAAGATTTAGTGGGAGATGTAAAATCTCCTACTTTGTGTTATGACCCATTAACCGGTGACATTTGTTTTCGGCTAAACAAATATCCACCAAAAGGCTTGATTGTGAACATATTGTTTTGCATGTGTGGTTGTTTATTTGTTTGATTATGGATTGTATGTGTGATGACCCGAAAAATTTCGACTTAATCTGAACCAAATTCTCGATATGGTTTAATATTTCTGACACGATAAGCAAAGTCTGTAAAACTGAATCTCAAAATTTTTGAACTACTTTCATATATTCAAATACCTTTCGGTTGTTCTTGACAATTCGCAAACAATTATATGTATATAGATACATATATATATTATAACTTGAAAACGTAACAATGTATTAATTGTTTGATACCGTACATTAAACTTATTGGTTTAAATATTTATTTGAATATATATGATAAGTTAGAATATTAATTGTATGAATAACTTGCGATGTATATTTAAAACGTGTTTATGAATGTTGAAAATATATATTAACTTGGTCATAAAATGATTTGTTATTATATATATATCAACAAATAGCGAGACAATGATTTATAGAAGTAAATGAACAAAACACTCTAAAGTTTAAGATACACTTTGAATGATATAGTTTATTGATAATTTAAGACTATATTTTGACAAAGGTACGAGTCACAAAACGTAAATTGCGAATTTTCTAAGCGTACTAAAATGCGTTCGAGAAACTGGAACCGGGACATAAGTCGAGTGACAACGTACGAGTCATCGGAACGAAAATTACAAGTCAACTATGCAAATGAATTTAATATAATATATAATTAATTATTTAAATTATATATATTATATTTAATTATGTCGACAAACAAGAAAACAAAAAATATGTGAGCTGGATCTGACGGCCATGCGATCGCATGGGAAATAGGCATAAAACCCATGCGAGTGCATGAGCTCATGCAAGTGCATGAGATTTGCACTAAAATCCCATGCACTCGCATGGGCATCAGATTCAGCAAACATCTATAAATCGAGCTGGTTCCTGCACTTTTAACACACACACATATCCGAATACATATTACTCCCTCTATAATTATTATTATTATTATTATTTATATTATTATTATTATTATTATTATTATTATTATTATTATTATTATTATTATTATTATTATTATTATTATTATTATTATTATTATTATTATTATTATTATTAAGATTAATATTATTATTAATCTTATCATTATTAGTATTATTAATTAGTATTACCCATAAAATACTACGACGAGGTTATGTGCATGTCACTTTCAAAAATGGGTTTTCGAGCGGGATAGAACTAAGGAAATTATGGGTTATAGCTATGGGGGCTATGGGTAATATTCATGGATATTGTTTGCAAGATAAACCTAGTGTTATCATCTCTGTTACGTCTACGTACTTTCCTACAATATTGAATCACAATATTGATACGTAAGCATTTATATCTTATCTATTATATATTAATAGAATATCCCTGACTAATGCTCGAGTGTATATATTGATACATGCTTGTATGCTAAATTTCATCGTTAAACAGTTTATAATGAATTACAAATTAAATACATACATTACTAGTAAAAGGTATATGATATACATGTTTTTGGAAAGCTGGCGAAAAATCAATAACTTTTCATTTAGATATCGAATAGTTTCGATGAACAGATTAAAAGATATGATCAACTGAATTATAATTGACGTTAATTGGAAATGCTTTTAAATCTGCAATTAATATTTAAACAACTTGTTTGTAAGATTGATAAATTGGATTTTTGAATATTACCAACCGAGTAAATGAATCCTTATATAAGGTACGTCTCGTTTTGTAAACTATTGTCAAAATTGACTTTTTGAAACGACTTTAGATAACTTTTATATGTCGATCTCGAGCATTAGGATTTTGATACACTATGACCTAACCTAGCTTGATAGACATTTATTGACCAACATTTGTTCTCTAGGTTGAGATCTACGGTTATTTGATATTCTGAGTTTCGGTCACGTTTTGGTGAACAACTTTATGTGCTGCTAAGGTGAGTTTCATTTGCTCCCTTTTTAATTGCTTTTGCAATCTATATTTTTGGGCTGAGAATACATGCAATATATTTAAACGCAATGGATACAAGTACATACTTAATTCTACGCTGAGTTTAAACCGAAAATCCCTTAGCTTTGGTAACTAGTAACTGCCAGTACGTAGGATATGGACTGGTGGGCGCGAATATAACAGTATATGGATCCATAGGGCTTGACATCCCCGTCCGAGCTAGAGCACTAGCCTTTTAACGGACGTATGTTATTTGAGTTTAGGACACGTTGGTTTGCGTGTATTAAAACGAATGGGGTATTTATCATTATAACGTTAAAGTTTAGTTACCAGGGTGCTCTGTTATGTAGAATCTATTACTAAACGTTTCTGGATGAAACAACTGAAATCTTGTGATCCACTTTTATATACAGATTATGCAAAACACTAAAACTATGAACTCACCAACCTTTGTGTTGACAATTGTTAGCATGTTTATTCTCAGGTTCCCTAGAAGTCTTCCGCTGTTTGCTTATATGTTAGACAAGCTATGTGCATGGAGTCTTACATGGCATATTTTTCAAGGAAACGTTGCATTCACCAAATCATCACCATGTATCTTATTTTGACTGCATTGTCAACAGAAGTACTATTGTAAACTATTATTTACGGTGATTGTCTATATGTAGAAATCATTAGATGTCGAAAACCTTTGATTTATATATTCATTTATGGTGTGCCTTTTCAAAAGAATGCAATGTTTACAAAACGTATCATATAGAGGTCAAATACCTCGCAATGAAATCGATGAATGACGTGTTCGTCCATATGGATTTGGAGCAATCGTCACAGTTGGTATCAGAGCATTGGTCCTAGTGAACCAGGTCTTGCATTAGTGTGTCTAACTGATAGTTGTTAGGATGCATTCGTAAGTCTGGAATTCGACTGTGTCTGCATGTCAAAAGTTTTTCTTATCATTTCTTATCAGAAATTACCTGTCTACCATCTTAAGTCTAAACGTGTCTTATTGCATTAATTGCATAGATAGTATAGACAAAAAATCGTATCTTAGGATATCTATTACAGTAAACTTTGCCTGACATCTTCCGTAAAATCCTCCGTAACTTATGGGATTCTGATATTATAAATACATATGTAAACTATGTATTAAGGAGTACCAAATTAGTCCTATAATCTATTTCATTCCAAAAATCTTTTCCTCGATTACACAAAATGGATCGTGTATCTAGTTCGAATTCCTTAGATTCCGACAGCTATTCCGATATGGATATTCACTCAAGCTCCGAAAGCAGTGTAACCAGAATGGATCAACCAATTAGCCATCATCTATTCTGGATGAATTGGGGATGGTTTCGTAGCCTACTTAATCATTGGCAACAAGAAGAAGGCGATCCCTTCCATCCACCACATTGCCCTCTTGGCGAAGAACCTGAAGCACTTACCGGCGAACCTGTTCGAGAAACCATTTTCTCTCTCATTTCCAGAGTTTCTCGTCATGATTATATACTACATAGAATTTTAGATCTTATTTATCCGCTCGTCCGAACCGATCATCCCGGTATAATAGAAGAAGTCAACGAGCTTCGCGCTCGGGTAGTGGTTTTGGAGAATATGGTGCGAAGGTTACAAACACCAGCAGCAGCACCTGCAGCATAACCCGTACCACCATCATCAACACCAACAGTATCATTACCACCACCAACAACCACATTCGTATCCCACACCTCAACATCACATCTAAAAAATGTACTTCGGATATCAACATCATACACACCGTAGATACCAAGGAGTGCCAAAAACAATAAATGATGAAGTATTGATTCATAACTTCATCCAAGAAATATTCTACGGCGATTATGTAATCTCTAAAATCTTAGAGATTATTTATCCAAGTTCTAACCGTAAATCAGATGAATAGAAGGAAGAATAGAAGCCCTGAAAAAGAATGATGCGTAAGGTACAAGCTAGACTTGTTTTACCAACATCATCAACAGTACCCTTAGCCTCACCAACACAGTCAGTGTTGTCAACATCATTAGAATCATCAGCACCTCTAACATCACAAGCTCCACAAGTTCAAGAAAGCACCATGGATATTATTACAAGTCAACAACGCGTATATTTGTATCAACGAGTTATGAAATATTAACTCATTCCCTCTGAAGAATTTATATGTATATCTTATATATATAAATTTTAAAACCATCATAAATCTTTTCGTACTAAGCCATTAAGTATGAATTGAAAAAGGGTAAATACTACTCGGTTAAATTCATATTACTAATATGCTATGATGTACATCCTTCGTTAACAACTTAACCTTCGTTAACTACAATCTTTGTTTCAATCCAATGAATTCCGTTTCATAATAAACCAAGTGTATTATTCAATAATATGGTTGATTTTACACTTTCATCTTCGATGCACTCGAAACTTTGTAGAAAACATCATTTGCACCTTGCGAAGTTTGCAAGAATTCCACGAATATCAACACCCTTCACCAAGGAATATCAATAAGAATAAATAATGAAGTATTGATTTCATTAGCGAAATACTCCGCAAAGATTATGTAATCTTTAATATTGTAGAGATTATTCATTTCTAATTCAAGCCGAAAATCAAATGAGATTAATATGATATTAACTCATTAAATCTGTATTATATCTGAAGAAAATATACATACATATATTTTCATAAAAACGGTAATAAAAATTCTTTTGTACAAAGTATTAATGGTGAAATCTTTAACGGGTAGGTAATACTCGGGAAATATATAAGTTCACAATTAATATGTTATACTGTACATTCTTCAACTTTGATTCACAAATCTATTAATCATGCTCACAACGATATACAATCGTTTTCATACAAATTTGATTACATATTCTGGTATTGACGAATCAGAATCCAAGTCATTACTCTGAACCGGTGAAATCATTCTTAGATCTCTACATCTTTCAAATATATACTTTGACTTCAAAACTGTGCAAGATCCTTTAGCGTTGTTTTTACCGAAAATAGTCTTGCAATTCCTTTTCAAAGTATCCAGTATTATCAATAATTCAACCAGTCAATGACGACCTTTCAGACTTGTAACTTTGGTATATATGTTTTTGTTACTGGGAAACCTTTTATGTTCCACCACATTAGCAGTAAATTTACCAATAACTTCATTGATCTTTGACCTTTCGAGAAATCCTTATACTCATTGAAACCCTATCATGTACTCATTCACGTCTTGTAACAATAATTGCCATGCCAACTACCAAGAATTAGCAATCAGTATTTTGAAATCTTGCATCACATCTACGCCAATAGTTATATGTGTACATATAATGTCTATCTCCTGAATTTACATACTTCGAATGTGAAGTTTCTGAAAAACATCCCAAACTTCGAAACTGATTCTTTGAAATTGGAAAAATGTTGATGAAGCAGCAAAAACTGTAAACGACTTTAACAATAAAGAATAGTGTGCTGGCAATGCTCAGGAAAAGAGAAGGTTTGGAACTGGAAAACAGATTGAGCAAAGTATGAAGGAGGCCGTGGATAAATCACAAAGACTGAACCTGCCTTCAAAGAATCCAAATGATTCAGTGTCTGCTGAAATCCTTAGAAAATACCTTGCTCCTTACTCTAAAACCTTTACGGACAATATTCTTCATCATCATCTTATCTTGAATATTAGAAATTCTAAGATATTATCATATATTTCATTATAAATATCTTCAATATTTTTGAAGATGTCTTCATCCGAAATCATTCATCTCTTCGCACTATCTGTGTTACATCATAAAAGAAACTATTTTAGTTTTTAAAATCTGAATAATTCGAAAAATTTAATGTTTTGAAGTAGTGTTGGGAACTGAAGCATGAATTAGTATAATATAATGACACTTGATCAACGTGATTATATTACAGTAAGTCATGCTGAGTTTCTAATGGAACGTGATAAAGGTTCACAGATCCCACCCTCATCATGAACCATGTTACATAACTCTTTCATTCTATATACTCTCTAATATATCAAGAAAATATATTTCTTGATGATTCGGTCTTTTCCAGATATTCTAGTAATTTGACAAATCAAGATCGTGCCATTACAATTCCCTTCTTAGAACATTAACTATGTTCATTTCAAAATCCATACTTACGAATTCTGGACCATTATTCGCTTGACTTGAAGTCGGGAAGAGAAAACGAAAGCATGAAGCTCCGAAATATAATGGAGAATATAAAGCCCTATAACAACCCCGAAATTACAAACCGTGTATATCAATGCGTATAGCAATATAAAGACACAGGAGAATGAAAAACACTATAACCCCAAGGTAATGGTAGAAGAAAATAACTTCCTCAGGTGGTAGATGAAAAGAAGAATGACAGATATGAAAGTTAAGAGTATATCAAGAATCAGAACTGGATGAAGCATTTCACAATCTTTTGAAGTATGAAATGAGGAAGAAGATGTAGGAGTGGTGAAAATAATGAAACGGAAGTGGTTAATTTATAGCGAAATATTAGACATAGCAATCGAGGCAGATTACGCATTTAATCAAAGGAAATCGTAATTTCCATAAATTTTGAAGAATCAAATCTTATTATGAAGATTTTCTATTCCTTAAATTCCGGAAACTAATCGTTACAATGTCAAAAGATAAGACGAATCTCCATTTCACTCTATTATGATAACTTCTCTCATACGCTTCGAGTAATTGGATTTTTTTATCCATATTATTCAAACAGTGATAAAACTCTATTTATCGACTCATATTCATCATGAAAACATTTTTATTGTTAGCCATGACGACCTCACTCAAATTTCAGGACAAAATTTCTTTAACTGTAGGTACTGTGATGACCCGAAAATTTTTGACTTATTCTGAACCAAATTCTCGATATGGTTTAATATTTCTGACACGATAAGCAAAGTCTGTAAAACTGAATCTCAAAATTTTTGAACTGCTTTCATATATTCAAATACCTTTCGGTTGTTCTTGACAATTCGCAAACAATTATATGTATATAGATACATATATATATATACTATAACTTGAAAACGTA
This sequence comes from Rutidosis leptorrhynchoides, assembly GCF_046630445.1. Classification (NCBI taxonomy): domain Eukaryota; kingdom Viridiplantae; phylum Streptophyta; class Magnoliopsida; order Asterales; family Asteraceae; genus Rutidosis; species Rutidosis leptorrhynchoides. The sequence goes on from NC_092333.1 coordinate 286,482,727, forward strand.
ACAATGTATTAATTGTTTGATACCGTACATTAAAGTTATTGGTTTAAATATTTATTTGAATATATATGATAAGTTGGAATATTAATTGTATGAATAATTTGCGATGTATATTTAAAACGTGTTTATGAATGTTGAAAATATATATTAACTTGGTCATAAAACGATTTGTTATTATATATATATATATCAACAAATAGCGAGACAATGATTTATAGAAGTAAATGACCAAAACACTCGAAAGTTTAAGATACACTTTGAATGATATAGTTTATTGATAATTTAAGACTATATTTTGAGAAAGGTACGAGTCACAAAACGTAAATTGCGAATTTTCTAAGCGTACGAAAATGCGTTCGAGAAACCTGAACCGGGACATAAGTCGAGTGACAACGTACGAGTCATCGGAACGAAAATTACAAGTCAACTATGCAAATGAATTTAATATAATATATAATTAATTATTTAAATTATATATATTATATATATATTATATTTAATTTTGTCGACAAACATGAAAACAAAAAATATGTGAGCTGGATCTGACGGCCATGCGATCGCATGGGAAATAGGCATAAAACCCATGCGAGTGCATGAGCTCATGCAAGTGCATGAGATTTGCACTAAAATCCCATGCACTCGCATGGGCATCAGATTCAGCAAACATCTATAAATCGAGCTGGTTCCTGCACTTTTAACACACACACATATCCGAATACATATTACTCCCTCTATAATTATTATTATTATTATTTATATTATTATTATTATTATTATTATTATTATTATTAAGATTAATATTATTATTAATCTTATCATTATTAGTATTATTAATTAGTATTACACATAAAAAACTACGACGAGGTTATGTGCATGTCACTTTCAAAAATGGGTTTTCGAGCGGGATAGAACTAAGGAAATTATGGGTTATAGCTATGGGGGCTATGGGTAATATTCATGGATATTATTTGCAAGATAAACCTAGTGTTATCATCTCTGTTACGTCTACGTACTTTCCTACAATATTGAATCACAATATTGATACGTAAGCATTTATATCTTATCTATTATATATTAATAGAATATCCCTGACTAGTGCTCGAGTGTATATATTGATACATGCTTGTATGCTAAATTTCGTCGTTAAACAGTTTATAATGAATCACTAATTAAATACATATATTACTGGTAAAAGGTATATGATATACATGTTTTTGGAAAGCTGGCGAAAAATCAATAACTTTTCATTTAGATATCGAATAGTTTCGATGAACGGATTAAAAGATATGATCAACTGAATTATAATTGACGTTAATTGAAAATGCTTTTAAATCTGCAATTAATATTTAAACAACTTGTTTGTAAGATTGATAAATTGGATTTTTTGTGATGACCCGGGAATTTCCGACCAAATTTAAACTTTAATCTTTATATATTTCCGACATGATAAGCAAAGTTTGTCATGATAAATCTCTAGAATTTTAAACTGTGTTCATATATTCATTTGACCTTCGATTACTCCCGACGATTCACGAACAAATGTGTGAAATTAGAAATATAAAATAATAATAATTAGGTATTATGAAAATGAATATATTTATATGATGTGAAACCATATGACTCTTATTAAAAATTAATATTTTAATATACATAAAAAGTATAAATATTAAATATTAAATATATGTTATCATATAATATTAATAATTAAATGTAATTACAAGTTAAAAATATAATTGTGTTAATATTATTATTAGTTTTATTATTATTGATATATATATGAATTCTGTAAATAGTTAATATTATATGTATATGATAATATAAATAAAATTGATGAATAATAAATATTCAATAAAAGATGATACATAATGTTACATATATAATACAGGTATGAATATAGTTGTTATATTATTATTACATTCATTATTACTTAAATTAATATTAATATTATTAATATTATTATAATTAAAATATGAAATTTGATACATTTGATTTTTCATATTATTTAATATTATTGTTATTACTATTAATATCATTACTATTATTATTATTAGTATTTTTATCATTGTTAATATTATCAGTATTATTATTATTAATATATTTATATTAATAATATTAGAAATTATATGTAAAGCATATAGAAACAAAATTAGTTAAAGATCGACTTTATTCTATTCTTTTCGATTTCTTTTATTCTACTTTAATTGTCCTTCTACTGCTTGAAATTGGATCATGTCTGTTATTATTTGATGGTGATTCCCAATCAACCCTACAAGTTAAAATTTTGAACAATTATTATCATATCATATTATTCCTTGCTGTTAATTGAGAAAATCAAACAAATAATTACAAAATCTGTTTAGAGTCATTTTCTACTTTTAAAAGTTTGTCTCTATGATTGAAACTAACATCGACCTTATCATTCAATAAACCAAACAATCACCTCATATTATTGAAGGGAGTGATTCGATTTGCATCATCATTGTAAACCCATTTCATCACCTTAATAACAATTATCTATCTATATCTCTCATCACTTTCTTTCTTCTTCATTGGAACCATCAATTAGCCACGTTATGCACCACTTTCGTAATTTTATTTAAACCAATTAGCCCACCCAATCGAACCAATCATCTTCAACATAAATAAACTACCACTTGCTTTAACAACCCATTATGTGATATCCTGCTGCTATGAATAGCCTGTATTGACAATAACTCCAAGGATCATCCAACAATTGCCTTGTAAGCTACTGTTATTATTCTTATTTATTCTACTAACATTATTCTTGATGCGAATATTAACCCTAACCCTAACCATCTTCACTAAACCATATTCATTAAACCAAAAGACCATTATCTCACCAGCTATCTTTACCATCGAAAAACATATATAAACTTACCACTATTGTGTTCACTGATTCATCCTGCCACCATCACCAAGATTAATCGTCAATCCTACTCTCTCTCTCTCTCTCTCTCTCTCTCCCCTTATTGATCATAAACAACCATCACTGAACCCCTTAAACCGCTGCCATACTCAAGCTCATATACCGTTTCTGTTTCCACTTTAACCGCAGCCAAAACCACCAAAACTGCTGCACCGGGGTTCAATCTGTTATTATTCGAAATAAAAATCATCATCCACCTCTTCCATCACACCTCGTTAGAAACCGTGGCGTTCTCCTGGTGTTTTGACTCAATGAATACAAAGAAAGTGATTAAAAGTAATAAACCAAATAATGAAAAAGTAAGTTCTCTTTGTTGGCCGACAATTACAAAAAAAAAAAAAAAAAAAAACCATAATACCCCACTTGTTTATTAAAGAAAAAGAAAACGTGTATTCTGATGATAGAAAGAAGGCTGCGTTTTTTTTATATTCTATTCTTGTTCCTACAATTTGAAATCCATGTTATCTGATTAAAAGAAAAAAACCCACGAATGTTATATTGGACCGATGAATACTAGCATGTTTTGTTGGGCTTGTGTTATGTTTTTAACTTGGGCCGAATTATTAGATGATAGATGGTGATACATGGTAAAACTTGCAGCAGTTATGATGATGATAATGAAGTCAATGATGGTACAGAGATGATAAACAAACGATTATGAATTGTTGTTATGGTTGATAGAAGTGATTAGAATGAGAGGAGGATCGTTAAACTAGTGATAATGAAGTTATATTTAGAAGTTATTAAAACAGACTCATAGTGGTTAAGAAATAAATCGTGCAAGAGTAAATCAGAAAGTACGAGGCAGAGTGGATGGTTAGGGATGTTGTTAGGTAGACAAGAGGTCATGGGTTCGAAGCTGGACATAGGCGATTGAATATATATATTTTTTTTAATAAAAGTTGGGCTCTTATGAATTGCTAGAGCCTGATGGGCCGTGTATTTATTTAAGTTGTTGGGCCGAGGACTAGTTTTTCTGTAGGCCGAGATCCACTTTTTTGATGGACCGAAAATAATAAGTTAAATTAAACGGGTTCGAATTACATCAGCAAAGACGTGATAGATCAAATGGTTATGGGCGTTGGTGTCTAGCAGGAGGTCACGGGTTCGAGCCCCATCAGTAGCGTATCTTTTTAGTTTTTCTTCAAAGGTTGTAATTCTTTATTTTTATTATTTTTATTATTATTATTATTATAATTATTATTATTAGGAATATCAATATTATTATTATCATTATTAATTAAAATTATCATTTTATTTAAAATTAACATTATTAGTAAAATTATCATAATTATCACTTTTATCATTATTATTATTATTATTTTCATAATTAGTATTATTAGTAATTATTATTAGTATTAGGTATTACTAGCAATATTATTGCTTTATTTATACAAATAAAATAACCTATTATAATTATTCATAGTATACTTATCAAGATTTTTATTTATTATTATCATTAACTTTACTATCAATACTATTACATATTCTTAATATTATTATTAGTATTAGTATTATTATTATTATTATATATATATATATATATATATATATATATATATATATATATATATTAAAACCTTTTATTATCAATATTATTTTACCAACTAAAGAATTAGTTATATAAAAACATATTTATTCTAAAACAGTATATAATATAAATAAAATCAGTTGATTAAATGTAATATATATTAATATATACATAAATGATATAGGTTCGTGAATCCGAGGCCAACTCTACGCTTGTTTAATGACGTTATATGTATTTTTACTACAAAATACAGTATGGTGAGTTTCATTTGCTCCCTTTTTACTCTTTACATTTTTGGGCTGAAAATACATGCAAATGCTTTATTAACTGTTTTACAATATTTATATGCGTGAGTTTCATTTTCTCCCTTTTTAAATGCTTTTGCAATATATATTTTTGGGACTGAGAATACATGCGCTGCTTTTATAAATGCTTTACGAAATAGACACAAGTACTGAAAACTACATTCTATGGCTGGATTATTAAACCGAATATGCCCCTTTATAGTCTGGTAATCTAAGAATTAGGGAACAGACACCTTAATTGACGCGAATCCTAAAGATAGATCTATCGGATCCAACAAACCTCATCCAAAGTACCGGATGCTTTAGTACTTCGAAATTTATATCATGTCCGAAGGAGGATCCCGGAATGATGGGGATATTCTTATATGCATATTGTGAATGTCGGTTACCAGGTGTTCAATCCATATGAATGATATTTTTGTCTCTATGCACGGGACGTATGTTTATAAGAAATGGAAATATGAAATCTTGTGGTCTATTAAAATTATGAAATGATTATTTATGTTAAACTAATGAACTCACCAACCTTTTGGTTGACACTTGAAAGCATGTTTATTCTCAGGTATGAAAGAAATCTTCCGCTGTGCATTAGCTCATATTAGAGATATTACTTGGAGTCATTCATGTTATATTTCAAAAGACGTTGCATTCAAGTCATTGAGTTCATCAAGATTATTATTAAGCCAATTATAGTTAGATGTATTATGAAATGGTATGCATGCCGTCAACTTTTGATGTAATGAAAGATTGTCTTTTCAAAAACGAATGCAATGTTTGTAAAATGTAACATATAGAGGTCAAGTACCTCGCGATGTAATCAACTGTTTTGAATCGTTTATAATCGATATGGACTTTGTCCGGATGGATTAGGACGGGTCTTCACAGTTGGTATCAGAGCAGAGGTCTTAGCGAACCAGGTCTACATTAGTGTGTCTAACTGATAAGTCGTTAGAAGGCATTAGTGAGTCTGGACTTCGACCGTGTCTGCATATCTAAAGTTTTGCTTATCATTTTTGTCAAAAAATCATCTACTTATCATCCTTAGAAAATTATCTGCTTATCATTCCTAGTCTAGACACATATTAGTACATTGATTGCATGAATAGTGTATAGATAAATTCATATCTTAGCGTATCTGACAATTCATATCTTAGCGTATCTGTTACTGTAGACCTTGCCTGATATCTCTCGTAAATTTCTCCTTAATTTAAGGGATCCTGGTACTATATATATCTATGTAATTTATGCATTGAGAATACCATCCAACCATCAATTGATGTCACTAAATTCTTTGTACCAAAAACCTTTCCTGAGATCGCGTAAGATGGCCTCTACGAATCGACCAAGTTCCTCTGACTCCGAAGACAGCGTGACAGGAGCACACCAATCAATCAACTACCATGATTACTGGAGAAAATGGGGGTGGGTTCGCGACATACTCACCCTATGGAGAAGGGAAGAAGGTACTCCATATCATGAATCGAATCTACCACCTAATCTTTGAGTACTCGACCCGCTCACCGGCGAACCTGTTCGCAACACCGTTTATACCCTTTTTGCCAGAATTTTTCGTCTTGAGACTACCATTAACGGAACTAGAGAAGATATCCAATCACTACCTCACACTGATAACCAACCAGGGTTAGTAGAAGAAGTTAAAGAACTCCGAGCTCGAGTGTTAACTTTAGAGAGCACGGTACACAGTTTGCAAGCACCAGCAGTATCACCAAAACCAGTCACATCACCAACCTTAGCACCAACAGCATTAGTACCACCAACAACAACATCCGCATCACCAGATTTGACACCTCATTCTGTACCTCGAGTATAATCGTCGTTCTATATGATGTTCTACATCATTTATCTTCGTTCGACATGATGATTATGTAAACTCTAATGTTTTAGAGATTATATATTCTTGTTCAAACGGTAAATCAAATGAATTTAATAACATATTGACTCATTAAATCTATGATTACATCTGAAGAAAATATATATGTATATATATTTTCATAAAGATTGTAATTAAAAATTCTTGCGTACAAACTGTTAATGGTGAAAATATTTTAACGGGTAGGTAATACCCGAGGGATATTTAGATCTCACATTAAGAGGTTACACTGTACATTCTTTGAAGCTAATTCAACGGTCATTTATTATCCTACTTACATCCACCGATATACGAATCTGATTCACCACAGAATAACCATATCCATCCAATTTCATATTTGGATTTTGATTTATCAAAAATCAAGTGGCATAATGAAGGAAACATTTGACAAAATAAAATTTGTTAGAAAGAAACAAATTAACTATGAGAAATTTTGTTAAGAATCCACGCTAACTATTCCGAGCTAATTGTTCCCAGCTAACTAATTACACTTTATTTATCGCAATTTACATTCTCACAATTTTATTTATCGTCATTTAATTTCTATATTTATTTTACGCACTTTAAATATCGGGTCACGATACGTATTAATTAATTCGAATATTATATATTAAACTATATATGAATTATTGAATTGCTAACTGTGGACTATCAACTGAGGACTACCAACATTGGACAATTAAAATGAATTAAAATATTGATTATAACATATGAAACTAAACAAATTCTTCAAGTTTGCCACTTGATTTCATCTTAAACCTCATTGTATCTCGACAATTACAATCTGCATTCAAATCTTTCATGATTCTTGAAAACACCTCAATCATTAGGATGAATCAACTGCACTTCATCTACGGAAGGAAAGATTTATGCATATAGTTATGCACCTGAGAAACTCTCGACAATTGAGTAAAAGTTTAACACGTAGCCACATCAGATCCTTTGGCATTTATTAGCAAAAAAAATAAAAAAAATAAAAAAAATTAACTTTGCGATCCCTTTTCAAAGTAGCCAATTTTGTCACAGCTCCAGCAAGTCAACTTCGACCTTTTATTCGAAATAACTTTACTATAATCCAGATATATACAATTACCCTTTTGATACCGGAGAATTCTTTTATATTCCACCATACTACCAGCAGACGTACCAGCAACCTCGTTGCTTCTTGACTTGAATCTCTCTGACAAATCATTATATTTATTCATTGAAATCCTATCATATAATCATCCGCATCTTGTAACGAGAACTACCATACAAATTACCGGGAATCAGCAATCAGTACTTTGAAAACTCACAGCATATCTACATCAACAGTTATATGTATGACATATATCGCTTAGAATTATGATCCCTCATTCTGAAATTCTGAAAAAAACACTCAGTCACATATCAATACTCTGAATGTTGAAAAAGCTTAATGAAGCAGCAGAAACCATAGACAACTATAAAGGCCCTTAATCATCGGAAGTTTGATGATAAAGAATAGTATGTTGGAAAAGCTCAGAAAGGTTGGAACTGGAAAACGGATTGAGCTAACCACGAAGGAGACCAAGGACAAATACAAGGACCATACTATATATTCAAAGAATCCAGATAATTCTGGATCCAATGAAACCTTCAACGAATATTTTGCTCCGTACTCATGTTAAAAGCTTGCGGAAAAAAAAATCTTCCTCATCAACCATCGAACTTAGAAATTCCAAAATATCATCATCAATATCTTCGATATTTCTGAGGATATTTTCATAAATATTCTCGTCCGAAATTATATACCTCTTCGTGCTTCCTGTGTATCATTATATTGGAAACATTCAATAGAAAATTTAGTACAGAAAAGCAGATTATGCAAAACTATGAAGAAAGCCGTGGACAAATCACAAAGAATAAGTTTGATTTTAAAGAATCTAAATGATTCAATGTTTGCTGAAATCTTTAGCGAATATCTTGCTTGTTACTCTAAACCCTTACAGAAAATAGTCTCTATCATTCTTTGATCTTAGATATTCAAAGATATTATCGTATCTTTCATTATAAATATCCTCCATATTTCTGAAGAATATTTTTATAATTATTCTTATCTGAAATCATTAATCCCTTCGTACTATCAGTGTTACATCATGTAGAAACTGTTAGTTTCTATATTCTATAAACTTTCGAGTCTAAAATATGAATGTATTGAAGTAATGTTGGGAACTGATGCATGATTTAGTATAATATAATGACACTTGATCAATGTGATTATATTATAGTAAGTCATGCTGAATTTTTAATGAAACGTGATGATGGTTAACAGTAGATCATACCATCATCATGTGCCATGTTACATAACTCTTTCATTCTACTTAACCTCCGAACATAGCAAAGAAAATATATTCTTGATAGTTCTATCTTTTCGAAAATTCTGGTAATTTGCCAAATCAAGATCGTGCCATTACGATTTCGTTCTGAGTACATTAACTATGTTCATTTCAAAATCCATACGAATTTTGGACCATTATTCGCTTGACTTGAAGTCGGGAAGAGAAAACAAAAGCATAGAGCTTTGAAATTTAAGGGAGAATATAAATCCCGATAACAACACATAAATTACAAACCGTGTATATCAATGTTTATCGCAACATAAATACATGGGAGAATTAAAAACATTATAATCTCAAGGGCGAAGTAGAAGAAAGCCCTCTGGTAGAAGTTGAAAAAGGAGAATGATTGTTGCGATAGTAAGGGCGAGGACAAGGATCAGAACTAGATTAAACATTTTCAGAATCTTTTAGATGTATGAAACAAGAAGAAAAGTATAGGAATGGTGAGAATAATGGAACGGAAGAGTTTAATTTATAATGGAAATATCAGACAGAGTAATTGAAGCAGATCACCGTATTTAATTAGAGAGATCTTAATTTCCTTATTCGCCGAAGAATCAGATCTTATAGATTTCCAAGATTTCCTTTTAAATCCCTTGAATTCCGAAATTCAACCAAGACAATGTCAAGAGCTTAGACGCACCTTATTTTCTAAATTCCACCGTGACTAAGTCAAAAGTTAAATCTCTATCTAAAACTATTGTGACAGCTTCATTCGTACGCTTCCCCTAATCGAATCATTTTATCTATATTAGTCAATAATGATAAAAACTCCATTCATCAATTCATATTTGTCATGAAAACATTTTTATTGTTAACCATGACCACCTCACTCAAATTTCGGGACGAAATTTCTTTAACGGGTAGGTATTGTGATGACCCGGGAATTTTCGACCAAATTTAAACTTTAATCTTTATATATTTCCGACATGATAAGCAAAGTTTGTCATGATAAATCTCTAGAATTTTAAACTGTGTTCATATATTCATTTGACCTTCGACTACTCCCGACGATTCACGAACAAATGTGTGAAATTAGAAATATAAAATAATAATAATTCGGTATTATGAAAATGAATATATTTATATGATGTGAAACCATATGACTCTTATTAAAAATTAATATTTTAATATACATAAAAAGTATAAATATTAAATATTAAATATATGTTATCATATAATATTAATAATTAAATGTAATTACAAGTTAAAAATATAATTGTGTTAATATTATTATTAGTTTTATTATTATTGATATATATATATGAATTCTGTAGATAGTTAATATTATATGTATATGATAATATAAATAAAATTGATGAATAATAAATATTCAATAAAAGATGATACATAATGTTACATATATAATACAGGTATGAATATAGTTGTTATATTATTATTACATTCATTATTACTTAAATTAATATTAATATTATTAATATTATTATAATTAAAATATGAAATTTGATACATTTGATTTGTCATATTATTTAATATTATTGTTATTACTATTAATATCATTACTATTATTATTATTAGTATTTTTATCATTGTTAATATTATCAGTATTATTATTATTAATATATTTATATTAATCATATAGAAACAAAATTAGTTAAAGATCGACTTTATTCTATTCTTTTCGATTTCTTTTATTCTACTTTAATTGTCCTTCTACTGCTTGAAATGTCTGTTATTATTTGATGGTGATTCCCAATCAACCCTACAAGTTAAAATTTTGAACAATTATTATCATATCATATTATTCCTTGCTGTTAATTGAGAAAATCAAACAAATAATTACAAAATCTGTTTAGAGTCATTTTCTACTTTTAAAAGTTTGTCTCTATGATTGAAACTAACGTCAACCTTATCATTCAATAAACCAAACAATCACCTCATATTTTTGAAGGGAGTGATTCGATTTGCATCATCATTGTAAACCCATTTCATCACCTTAATAACAATTATCTATCTATATCTCTCATCACTTTCTTTCTTCTTCATTGGAACCATCTATTAGCCACGTTATGCACCACTTTCGTAATTTTCTTTAAACCAATTAGCCCACCCAATCAAACCAATCATCTTCAACATAAATAAACTGCCACTTGCTTTAACAACCCATTATGTGATATCCTGCTGCTATGAATAGCCTGTATCGACAATAACTCCAAGGATCATCCAACAATTGCCTTGTAAGCTACTGTTATTTTTCTTATTTATTCTACTAACATTATTCTTGATGCGAATATTAACCCTAACCCTAACCATCTTCACTAAACCATATTCATTAAACCAAAAGACCATTATCTCACCACCTATCTTTACCATCGAAAAACATATGTAAACTTACCACTATTGTGTTCATTGATTCATCTGGCCACCATCACCAAGATTAATCGTCAATCCTACTCTCTCTCTCTCTCTCTCTCTCTCTCTCTCCCCTTATTGATCATAAACAACCATCACTGAACCCCTTAAACCGCTGCCATACTCAAGCTCATATACCGTTTCTGTTTCCACTTTAACCGCAGCCAAAACCACCAAAACTGCTGCACCGGGGTTCAATCTGTTATTATTCAAAATAAAAATCATCATCAACCTCTTCCATCACACCTCGTTAGAAACCGTGGCGTTCTCCTGGTGTTTCTACTCAATGAATACAAAGAAAGTGATTAAAAGTAATAAACCAAATAATGAAAAAGTAAGTTCTCTTTGTTGGCCGACAATTACAAAAAAAAAAAAAAAAAAAAAAAAAATAATACCCCACTTGTTTATTAAAGAAAAAGAAAACGTGTATTCTGATGATAGAAAGAAGGTTGCGTTTTTTTTTATATTCTATTCTTGTTCCTACAATTTGAAATCCATGTTATCTGATTAAAAGAAAAAAAACCCACGAATGTTATATTGGACCGATAAATACTAGCATGTTTTGTTGGGCTTGTGTTATGTTTTTAACTTGGGCCGAATTATTAGATGATAGATGGTGATACATGGTAAAACTTGCAGCGGTTATGATGATGATAATGAAGTCAATGATGGTACAGAGATGATAAACAACCGATTATGAATTGTTGTTATGGTTGATAGAAGTGATTAGAATGAGAGGAGGATCGTTAAACTAGTGATAACGAAGTTATATTTAGAAGTTATTAAAACAGACTCATAGTGGTTAAGAAATAAATCGTGTAAGAGTAAATCAGAAAGTACGAGGCAGAGTGGATGGTTAGGGATGTTGTTAGGTAGACAAGAGGTCATGGGTTTGAAGCTGGACATAGGCGATTGAATATATATATATTTTTTAATAAAAGTTGGGCTCTTATGAATTGCTAGAGCCTGATGGGCCGTGTATTTATTTAAGTTGTTGGGCCGAGGACTAGTTTTTCTGTGGGCCGAGATCCACTTTGTTGATGGACCGAAAATAATAAGTTAAATTAAACGGGTTCGAATTACATCAGCAAAGATGTGATAGATCAAATGGTTATGGGCGTTGGTGTCTAGCAGGAGGTCACGGGTTCGAGCCCCATCAGTAGCGTATCTTTTTAGTTTTTCTTCAAAGGTTGTAATTCTTTATTTTTATTATTATTATTATTATTATTAATATTATTATTATTATTATTATTATTATTATTATTATTATTATTATTATTATTATTATTATTATTATTAGGAATATCAATATTATTATTATCATTATTAATTAAAATTATCATTTTATTTAAAATTAACATTATTAGTAAAATTATCATAATTATCACTTTTATTATTATTATTATTATTATTATCATAATTAGTATTATTAGTAATTATTATTAGTATTAGGTATTACTAGCAATATTATTGCTTTATTTATACAAATAAAATAACCTATTATAATTATTCATAGTATCCTTATCAAGATTTTTATTTATTATTATCATTAACTTTACTATCAATACTATTACATATTCTTAATATTATTATTAGTATTAGGTATTACTAGCAATATTATTGCTTTATTTATACAAATAAAATAACCTATTATAATTATTCATAGTATCCTTATCAAGATTTTTATTTATTATTATCATTAACTTTACTATCAATACTATTACATATTCTTAATATTATTATTAGTATTATTATTATTATTATTATTATTATTATTATATATATATATATATATATATATATATATATGTATATATATATATATATATATGTATATATATATATATATATGTATATATATATATATATGTATATATATATATATATGTATATATATATATATATATATATATATATATATATATATATATATTAAAACCTTTTATTATCAATATTATTTTACCAACTAAAGAATTAGTTATATAAAAACATATTTATCCTAAAACAGTATATAATATAAATAAAATCAGTTCATTAAATGTAATATATATTAATATATACATAAATGATATAGGTTCGTGAATCCGAGGCCAACTCTACACTTGTTTAATGACGTTATATGTATTTTTACTACAAAATACAGTATGGTGAGTTTCATTTGCTCCCTTTTTACTCTTTACGTTTTTGGGCGGTGAATACATGCAAATGCTTTATTAACTGTTTTACAATATTTATATGCGTGAGTTTCATTTGCTCCCTTTTTAAATGCTTTTGCAATATATATTTTTGGGACTGAGAATACATGCGCTGCTTATATAAATGCTTTACGAAATAGACACAAGTACTGAAAACTACATTCTATGGCTGGATTATTAAACCGAATATGCCCCTTTATAGTCTGGTAATCTAAGAATTAGGTAACACACACCCTAATTGACGCGAATCCTAAAGATAGATCTATCGGGTCCAACAAGCCCCATCCAAAGTACCGGATGCTTTAGTACTTTGAAATTTATATCATGTCCGAAGGAGGATCCCGGAATGATGGGGATATTCTTATATGCATATTGTGAATGTCGGTTACTAGGTGTTTAATCCATATGAATGATATTTTTGTCTCTATGCACGGGACGTATATTTATAAGAAATGGAAATATAAAATCTTGTGGTCTATTAAAATTATTAAATGATTATTTATGTTAAACTAATGAACTCACCAACATTTTGGTTGACACTTGAAAGCATGTTTATTCTCAGGTATGAAAGAAATCTTCCGCTATGCATTAGCTCATATTAGAGACGTTACTTGGAGTCATTCATGTTATATTTCAAAAGACGTTGCATTCTAGTCATTGAGTTCATCAAGATTATTATTAAGCCAATTATAGTTAGATGTATTATGAAATGGTATGCATGCCGTTAACTTTTGATGTAATGAAAGATTGTCTTTTCAAAAACGAATGCAATGTTTGTAAAATGTAATATATAGAGGTCAAGTACCTCGCGATGTAATCAACTGTTGTGAATCGTTTATAATCAATATGGACTTCGTCCGGATGGATTAGGACGGGTCTTCACATTTTTGAATATTACCAACCGAGTAAATGAATCCTTATATAAGGTACGTCTCGTTTTGTAAACTATTGTCAAAATTGACTTTTTGAAACGACTTTGGATAACTTTTGTATGTCGATCTCGAGCATTAGGATTGTGATACACTATGACCTGACCTAGCTTGATAGACATTTATTGACCAACATATGTTCTCTAGGTTGAGATCTACGGTTATTTGATATTCCGAGTTTCGGTCAAGTTTTGGTGAACAACTTTATGTGCTGCTAAGGTGAGTTTCATTTGCTCCCTTTTTAATTGCTTTTGCAATCTATATTTTTGGGCTGAGAATACATGCAATATATTTAAACGCAATGGATACAAGTACATACTTAATTCTACGCTGAGTTTAAACTGAAACTCCCTTAGCTTTGGTAACTAGTAACTGCCAGTACATAGGATATGGACTGGTGGGCGCGAATAACAGTATATGGATCCATAGGGCTTGACATCCCCGTCCGAGCTAGAGCACTAGCCTTTTAACGGACGTGTGTTATTTGAGTTTAGGACACGTTGGTTTACGTGTATTAAAACGAATGGGGTATTTATCATTATAACGTTAAAGTTTAGTTACCAGGGTGCTCTGTTATGTAGAATCTATTACTAAACGTTTCTGGATGAAACAACTGAAATCTTGTGATCCACTTTTATATACAGATTATGCAAAACACTAAAACTATGAACTCACCAACCTTTGTGTTGACACTTGTTAGCATGTTTATTCTCAGGTTCCCTAGAAGTCTTCCACTATTTACTTATATGTTAGACAAGCTTTGTGCATGGAGTCTTACATGGCATATTTTTCAAGGAAACGTTGCATTCACCAAATCATCACCATGTATCTTATTTTGACTGCATGTCAACAGAAGTACTATTGTAAACTATTATTTACGGTGATTGTCTATATGTAGAAATCATCAGATGTCGAAAACCTTTGATTTATATATTCATTTATGGTGTGCCTTTTCAAAAGAATGCAATGTTTACAAAACGTATCATATAGAGGTCAAATACCTCACAATGAAATCGATGAATGACGTGTTCGTCCATATGGATTTGGAGCGATCGTCACAGTATGTTTGGTTGCTACAACAAAATCGACAATACAAAACTATAATTTAATTGGTTAAATTGGAAATTATTAACTACATGCAAAGAGCAAACTTTAATTTAAATTGGTTAAATTAAAATGGCTAAAAGGATTTAATAATTTGTTATTAAGACATAATAAAATGGTTTATTTCAAAGTAATAAAATTAGCTTTATTACAAGACATGAAAATCTTTTCATAAGTACCACACACTAAATGCATGTTAGTGTATGGTATACAAGTTTTCTTAAACTAGAAACTATGAAAATTTAAAATCCCTTTTATTAATAAGGTAAACAAGTTTAACGCCATCATTTTATGTGGCACTTAGGCATCTTAGGGAACTCATGATGGGATAAAGGTCACTTAACCGTTATGAACAAACTAATATGATTAAGGTGAATTTCACATGCTTGTGGGATAAAGGTCACCTAACCACTTGTATGTTAAGTTTACATGTTTACACAAGTAGGACGACTTGATTTGGGAATCATGAACTTAGGGTCACCGAAGCATGAGGAACAAATAGGCGTTGATGGGATAAATATGCCATGCAAAAGGATTGCATGATCCCATACCTTAGAAGTTGTAAAGGGAATGCAATTGTCATATAAATGACTACCTAGCTAAATCAATAATGGGATAAAGGTCACCTAACCGGAATTTGGTTTACCGTTGGATTCTAAAATTTAATATATCAACTAGATATAAAAGGGTATTGATTGTTAAATTATAAATGATACTTAAACGAACTTTGTTAAATTTTTGTAGATGGCCGCCAATAACAACAACATTCCAAATGCACCAATCAACTTTAATAACCTAACTTTAAGGTCCTTACTCGAAAAGGAAAAGCTCAACCATACGAATTTCATGGATTGGTACCGCAATCTAAGAATTGCCCTCAAGCTTGAGGATAGGGCGTATATGTTGGAGAACCCCATTCCCGACCAACCCGAGGAAGATGATGCTAAAGGTATGGCATATTGGGAGAAATTTTGCGCCAATTCGATGCAAGTTTCTTGCCTTATGCTTGGGACCATGGTCCCCGAACTCCAAAATGACTTCAAACATCATAGTTCATATGACATGATCACACAATTGAAGGAGATGTTCCTTCAACAAGCTCGTATGGAGCGCTTTGAAATGGTTCGAGCGCTTCATGCATGTCGAATGGACGACTCCCAATCCGTTTCATCTTATGTCCTTAAGATGAAAAGCCTTATTGATCAATTGCACTGTCTAAATTGCAACGTGTCTAATGAATTAGCCACGGAACTTATCCTCAACTCTTTGTTAAAAAGGTTTGACACATTCGTAATGAATTACAACATGAATGGTTGGGATAAAAGCATTGGCAAATTGCATGCCATGCTTAGGACGACCGAATCAAGCATGGGTAAAAGGGCTTCACCCGTGCTTATGATCAATGAAGGTGGGTCCAAGAACAATTCCACTTCTAAGCCAAAGGTGGCTAAGAGGAAAGGACCCGTCTACTAAGGCAAGGGTAAGGGAAAGGGGAAGATGGTTACCCAACCAACAAAAACAAGAAGCAAAAGGTTGCCGGTCAAGCTAACCCCAAAGAAGATCCGTGCTTTGGTTGCGGTGAAATGGGTCACTGGAAACGCAACTGCCCGATCTACCTAAAGGAGTTGAAAGAAAAGAGGGATACAGGGCAAACCTCATGTAACATCCCGCATTTTTCCATTAAATTTATTTTAACGCCGTCTTTTTTTTAAGATAATATCCTTCGTTATCTAAATTTGTACCTTTCATTAGCTAATGTTCTTAATATTTCCGATATTCGATTATAAGATCTCTCGTTAATGTGCGTTTTTTAAAAAAAATATTCGTTCGGTTAATTCCCGCACCCGCTTTTAAACTCGAGGGACTTTTGGTGTCAAGTGGGCAAACTAGTTGACTAGGTTAACTAGTTAACCCACCACCACCACCACTCATTCAACCACCTCTTTCTTTTTCTTACTTCTCTTTTTCTCTCCATCTCAAGAACACACACAAACACCCAATTCAATCATTCATCATCTAAATTCGATCTAGGAGGCTAACATCAAAACAAATTACATATTCGTGATCCTCTCTTCATCCTCTACATTTTGGTATCAATTTTAACATTTCTAAAACACTAGATTTCTCTAATGTCATTTTATATACTTGAAATGGTGTTAGTTAGTGTCTATGGCTCAAGTATAACATGAATATATCTTTTGTTTGCTCGATTTGTTGTTTTGGAGTAACTAGCATGAACTTGAAAATGGGTGTGCTTAATCTTTGATTTTGGATGAGTTATTGTTGTTAAATTGTTAAAGTTCATGTTTTAATTGTGTTACTAGTATCACTAGCTTCGTTTTGATGCGTAGGTTGATTTAGAAAACATCAAACACATGATTAATGATTTTTGTGAATTTTGGTTAGGGTTTGATAGACTTAAAACAGACTTTCGATGTTTTGGATGCCATGAAATGTTATTAGTAAGTGTTTAGTTGTAATGTATGTTTCATTACCTTCAAAACGGCATATCATATGTGTGAATTGGATTCCCGAATCTTAAAATGCATTTTGTGAACTTGAAACTTTGAAAATAAACCTTTAACGATCACTTGACGAGATTTAATGATCACTTGACGAGATTTCGGTTATGGTAAATAATGGATTTGAGTGATGATACGTGGTTAGTCGTTTTACTCATCAAAATACATTTCCAACGGTATAAGATACGTGTCGTAAGTGTTTTCGGTTTGTTATTTATGCTTAAATGAAGTTGGTTGAGACTTGAACAATTGAAACAACCCATGCACCAGGACACGCCCATTGTCGCGGCGCGGCCACCATATGTCGCGGTGCGACATTTGCCTTGTTCAGGGGCTGATCAACTTTGCTTTTATACGAAAAATTCTAACTATGCTACGCAACTCCGATTGACATGAAACTTGGCCAACATGCTTATATATGACTTCTAAGCTTAGAAAAGTTGTCCGAGACCCGACCCGAACACGTTGACTTTTTCATTGACTTTGACCCGACCCAAGTTGACTTTTAATCAAACTTAACCAAACGTTTATGCAATCATTCTAACATGCTTTTATACTTGATTCTTGCATGAAACTTGACAACGTGATTCACATGCTATACTAATCAAGTCGTAACGAGCCATATGACTAATTGAACACATTTCGTCCGACCTTGTGTCATAACTAGTTAATTGATACAACTTACTTGTTTAGGTCAGGGCTAAGCAACTTTCATGCACACGTTTACTTTGTGAAGTACATTTATACTCGTGCACTCGAGGTGAGATCAGAGTCCCACCTTTTCAACAACTTTTTATACTTTTAAATTCTGGGCTGAGAAACATATACTTTGTTACATTTTGCACTACTTACTTTTATACTTTGAACACAAGTACGATGAAACAAACATTTCACAGCGAGTTAGAACAAAAATCCTCAATTCGATTATCATTAGTTACACTTGCAGGGTGTAAGCGAGAACTTATATTGTGTGGTCATACGGGTTTGACAAACCCTCATTTCGGACGGTTCGCTACCGTCTACGGATGAAATATTTTTTTGAGAAACAGTGTATGTTCTAACACTATTGTGATGGGGTTCTATGGAAGGATACGTTAAGTCTTGATAATTGGGTGCTCGCGAATAATACTTTTGGAATGCAAACGATTTTGATAATCAACGTAATGGGAATACTAAATCTTGTGGTTCAAAAACAACGTTTATTACAAACACCTATGATTTCACCAACGTTTTCCGTTGACAGTTTTCTATATGTTTTCTCAGGTTCATACATGGCTATTTGATACATGCTTCTGCATACACTCATACTTGCTTGTGGTCAAGCATACATACATGCATACGCTAGTGATAGCACCTTTGGATTCAAACATATTATTTACATACTTACGCTATTTATAGCAACCGTGATTTGCAACTTATTATGTCACAAGTTATATCATTTATACTTTACTACTTTTGTAAACTAAACTTTTTAAGTCTTGTACTTTTCAAATGAACGCGACATAATTTTGGTCAAACGAGTCTTATATAGGAACTACGACCACGTAACGAGACCTAAGTTAGCGGCGTCGTCAATGACGATTTTGTCGGGTCGTTACACCTCAGGTAATGTATATATGGTATACATTGAGCTTAGTATTACTTCTTCTAATACATGGGTATTAGACACAGGATGTGGAACTCATATTTGCATTTCTTTGCAGGGGTTCAAAAGAAGTAAACAAGAAGCGAGAACAACAAGTCTCTTCATGGGAAATGGTGCAAAGGTGCACGTAGAAGCTCAAGGAGACTTTGTTTTAAAGCTACAAACTGGGTTGGAGCTTGTTTTGAAAAATGTTTTGTATGCTCCTGATTTGACTCGAAACATTATTTCTATTTCCCGTTTAAGACAATGTGGTTTTGATTTTAATTTTATTGATGATGATATCCATGTTTCTTTAGATAATGTGTTCTATTTTAGGGCTACGCCTTTGAATGGTATTTATGAATTGGTTCATGATGACACATCATACAATAGCTCAATATACCATGCAAACACCAAGAAACTCAAAAGGGATTTGAGTGATTCCTACTTATGGCATTGTCGCCTTGGTCACATAAACAAGAATCGAATGCCTACACTTCAAAAGAATGGCCTTTTGAAATCAAGTGAGCTAGACTCATTTGATATATGTGAATCTTGTTTACAAGGCAAAATGACTAAAGCACCTTTTAAAGGGACCTATGAAAGGGCTAATGACTTATTGGGATTAATACATTCGGATGTATGTGTACCCTTTAAGCCCATGACTAGGAATGGTGAAAGATACTTCGTTACTTTCATTGATGACTTTAGTCGTTTCGAATATGTCTACTTGTTAAGACATAAGGACGAAACTTTTGAGGCATTCAAAGAGTATCAAAATAAAGTACAAAATTAAGTCAATAAGACAATTAAGGTACTTCGTACCGATAGAGGAGGTGAATACCTAAGCGATGCTTTCCAAGATCATCTTAAAAGTTGTGGAATTATCTCGCAACTTACTCCTCCTGGAACACTCCAACTTAATGGAGTATCCGATAGGAGGAACCGAACCCTAATGGATATGGTTCGATCTATGATGGAAATAAGCTCGTTACCTCTATCATTTTGGGGTTATTGTCTATGCTCCACGGCTCGTATTTTAAATATGGCCCCAACCAAGAAAGTGGAACGAACTCCTCATGAGATGTGGTTTGGAAAACCTCCTTCTCTATCATACTTGAAAGTATGGGGGTGTGAAACTTATCCTAAGCGCTTCGTCGCTAATAAGCTAAATGCTCGATCCATGAAGTGTATCTTCATAGAATATCCCAAGGATGATATGGGATACTATTTCTATGATCTAATCGAGCAAAATGTATTTGTTGCTCCAGAGGCATAATTCCTTGAAACTAAGTTCCTAATGGAAGTTAATAATGAAAGGAGGATAGATCTTGAAGAGGTTCAAGATCAAGTAGATCATACACAATTGGTTGACACTAGCACTCAACATGAAAATGTTGAGAATGATCAAATGGATGATCAAAGTGTACAAGACGTTCACAGATCTGGTAGGATTAGTAATCCTCCTAAGAGATATGGGTTTCTCATGGATGGTTGCTATGTGGTTGATTTGGATGAACAAACAAACTACCAAGATGCTTTATCATGGATTGATAAAGATAAATGGCAGGAAGCCATGAATGCTGAGATGCAATCCATGTATGATAACTAAGTTTGGGAACTTGGTGTACAACCTACTAGCTCCAGGCTAGTTGATTGTAAATGGCTTTTCAAGAAGAAAACTGACATACATGGAAACTTGGATACATATAAAGCAAGACTTGTAGCAAAAGGTTTCACTCAAACTCAAGGGGTTGACTATGATGAAACTTTTTTGCTTGTGGCAATTCTAAAGTCTATTAGGATATTATTTGCCATTGCTGCTCATTATGATTATGAAATATGGCAAATGGATGTCAAGACCGCTTTCCTAAATGGATATCTTAAGGAAGATGTCTATATGGTTCAGCCTGAAGGTTTTGTTGATTCGAAATATCCTAACAAAGTATACAAGTTAAAGAAGTCAGTCTACAGATTGAAATAAGCATCTAAAATGTGGAATCATCGTTTTAATGAGGAGGCCAAGAAATTTGGCTTCATTAAAAATGGTGATGAAGCTTGTGTATACAAGAAAGCTAGTGGGAGCACTATCATGTTCCTTGTACTATATGTGGATGATATATTGTTATTTGGAAATGATATTCCGGCAATGCAAGGTGTTAAAACTTGGCTAAGTAAATGCTTCTCCATTAAGGATCTGGGAGAAGCATAATACGTTTTGGGGATTGGGATCTACAGAGATAGATCCAAGAAATTGATAGGTTTGAATCAAAGTGCATACATTGAAAAGGTCTTGAAAAGGTTCAAGATGGAGAACTCTAAGAAAGGTTTGGTACCTAACCAAAGAGGAACGCTCCTCAGCTCATCTCAGTGCCCCACCACGAAAGATGAACAGGAGAGAATAAAGAATGTCCCATATGTGTCTGCTATTGGGTCAATCATGTATGCAATGATATGCACTAGATCGGATGTGTCATGCACTCTTAGCTTGACAAGTAGATACCAGAATAACTCAGGAAACAGTCATTGGATTGCGGTTAAAAGTATATTGAAATACCTTAGGAGGACTAAGGATATGTTTCTAATATATGGGCCTGGTGAAGAGGAACTCGCTGTAAAAGGTTACGTGGACGCGAGTTTCCAAACTGATCGACATGATTCTCGATCACAATCCGGTTATGTCTTCACGTTAAATGGAGGTGCGGTCTCTTGGAAGAGTTCAAAACAGGATGTTGTTGCTTTATCCACTACAGAGTTGGAGTACATTGCTGCCTCATTGGTAGCTCAGGAAGCTGCAAGGATGAAGAAATTCATTGACAACTTAGGAGTTGTCCCTTCCATTCAGGACCCTCTTGAGATCTTTTGTGACAACGAAGGTGCGATTGCCCAAATCAAGGAACCTCGTGCTCACCAAAAGACCCGTCACATTGAGCGGAGATTCAACTACATAAGGGATGAAGTTGAAAAGGGAAAGATATGTATTCGTAAAGTTCACACAGATCTTAATATAGCGGATCCACTCACGATTCTCTTACATGGTGCAAAACATCAAGGGCATGTTAGTGCATTAGGGCTTCGATATTCTAGTGATTGGTTGTGATCTGTTTAATGTATTGTAACAGAACGAAGTGGTTCAAACTCATTAATATAATTATGGTGTTAATTTATTTTTAGTTAAGTTCCTATTTTGCATATTTTATCCATGAATAAGTAATTATTCTAAATTTCGTAGTCGATCACATTTGTGGGAACAAGTGTGAGGTTTAGACTATTATGAACTTGGATCGGTATACATTCACGGGATGAATGTGGGGCAAGGTTTCAACCAAGGTTCATAGATATTTGTGAGATAAAATATTAGAAGACCCGCTCTCAAGATTTACTGAATGGAGCCTTTGTGGTTGATCACATGTAATCTTGAGTAAAGGTGAATATCATTGTATCCTCTGACCTGAGATACATATTGGGTTCGGATATTTACCAAGTATTGTGCCTTGATTCTTTCCTTCGCTATTCTCAAATATGGTAGTTCATAAGGAAGAGCTCAGGTATAATGCAAGGTATATATTTAGGACGTATGTAGTCAAGATGGAATTTGTCCCTCTTATTTGTTGAGAGTCAGATGTCTAAGGCCTGATAAAGTTAAATCTAGAAGAGAGTGATCACTCCGTGTCTCTTGGATTTAACATGACATCTAGGACAAAAGGATGTGATAAAAGATTCACCTATTCATGTTCGAGTTGGGATCTCGAAAGGGATGATGTTATTGAATGGCACAAAGTCATAACATATTGGGGGTGATGGACGGTCATTAGGTGGCATCCATCACTTGCGTTAATTTCTTATGTTTCTTGTGCAAGTGGGAGATTGAAGGTTTTTCGTATGCCCGAGAGACATATTAAATTAATATGGCTAATGTGTTTTGATCCAAGTCGGGTTATACCCAATAACAAGCTTACCGACACCTTATACGTATTTGATCTTAACGACTGGATCGTGGATTAAATTACACGACACTTGGATTTTAGAAAAATGGTTTTCTAAAATAATATAACTTGATATGGATATAAATTATGGAATAATTTATATAATATGGATTTAATTATGTATAGGTTAAATAATTAATTTTGTTATGTTACATTTTATAAAATTGGTTTTATAAAATAAAAATGGACATAACAAATAATGGAAGTTTATAAAATGTAGTTTATATAAAATTAGATTTTATAAAACTAATTTTATAAAATAAGTTAGTGGCCTTGGAAGTGGTTGTTTTACTTCTCCAAGACACCCTTTTATTGGCCACTTTACTTCACTCTTCCAAGGCATGTATCTAGTCCATATTTTAGCCACTTACACATGCAAAAACCATATCAAGTAATTCAAAAAAAAGCTCTCTTCTTCCTCCATCAAATCTGGCCGAAACCTTTTGGGTGTGAGAAGGGTTCTTGAGTTTTTTTTAGCTCATATCCAAGTGTTAAAAAATCCTAATAAATCAAAGGTGGTGTTGGTCGCAAAAGCTTGGGGTATTACACGCTTGAGGCTTCAAGTTAGAGGCTCTATTCTTCTTCATCTTCATCATCATCTTTTGCATAAAACCTCAACTAGCTTGAGGAGGTAAAAACTCTAAACCCACTTTTAGTTTATAAGTATATTTCATAGCTTGATCCTTCTTGGGATTTAACTTTGAAATGGTTAAAGTATAACAAGTTTTAAAATCTATTTTTATGCTTTCGCTTTGATTGTTTCATATAAATGATTTATGTGTTTTAAGACTTGTTAAATCCCAACAAAATGGTGTTGATGAAAGAAAGAATAGGGTATTGATCGAGACAGCTAGAACAATGCTGGCAGATTCATCGTTACCTGTTCATTTTTGGGGTGAAGCTGTTGCAAATGCTTGTTACACTATGAATCGAGTTCTGACTGTTAAACGACTAGGTAAAACTTGCTATGAGTTATTGCATGGGAGAAAACCATCTCTGAAGCATCTAGAACCATTTGGTGCCCCGTGTACCATATTGAAGAGAAAACCAGGAAGTAAGTTTGATTCTAAGGTGGTTACTGGAGTATTTCTAGGGTATAGTTCTCCTAACAAGCGAGTTTTCAACAATGAGACGAGATGTGTTGAAGAGTGGTCAGAAGTTGACGTCCAACGGAATAACACGAAGAGTGCTCCCAAAAGTCATCCTTGGATCTATAACTATTATGAGCTGATTGATTCATTTAATCTTGCTCCAGATCAGACGGAGAATGAAGTAGAGCTACAAATGCTATTTGATTTACAGATCGAACCAGAAGTGTCTGCACCTATTCCAACTCCATTACCAACAGTCGCTGAGCCAGTACAAGATTCAGATCAAGATGTTGATCGAGTATACGATACCTGTGGATCTAATATTTCGAGTGAAAATTCTGATAATCCTGAAGAAGTTGGAGATACCATGAATCTACACCACGAGATACCTATTCCCGCACATCCAGTTCCCAGAACTACAACTCCTCATCCTAGAAAAAATATCAAAGGAGATCCAAATGCACGTGTTAGAACAAGAAGACAAGTTCAGTTTGATGGTCAAGTTGATGCTCATATGACAGCCACTGCTGCATACTATGAGTACTCATGTCATATCTTGAGAATTGAGCCAAAGACTACAAAAGAAGCCTTGAAGCATGTTGATTGGGTCATGGCAATGCAAGAAGAGATTCAGCAATTCAATCGTTTAGATATTTGGAAGCTAGTTACTAAGCTGCATGGTGCTAAAGTAATTGAACTCAAATGGGTTTGGAAGTGTAAATTCGACGAAGATGGCAATGTTACCAGTAACAAAGCAAGATTAGTTGCTAAAGGTTATCAGCAAGATCCTGAATTTGATTACGATGAAGTTTTTGCTCCTGTTTCTAGATTGGAAGCAATTCGCATTTTCTTGACTTTCGCTTCTTTCATGAAGTTCAAAGTTTATCAAATGGATGTTAAGAGTGCATTTCTTCATGGCAAGCTAAACGAACGAGTATATGTTAGTCAACCTCCGGGTTTTGAAGATCATCTTCATCCTGAAAAAGTGTACCGCTTACGGAGAGCCCTTTATGGTTTACATCAAGCTCTTAGAGCCTGGTCCGGATGTTTATCGAGTTATCTTATCGAAAAAGGATATCAAATGGGCACGGTAGACTGTACTCTGTTCACAAAAGTTCAAGATGACGACATTATCTTAGTCTAAATTTATGTTGATGACATTATCTTCGGTGCTACTAAGCAGGAACTCGTTGATGAGTTTGAGCAGGTGATGAAGGACGAGTTCGAAATGAGCAAATTGGGTCTCTTACACTACTTTCTTGGTTTACAAGTCGAACAGACCGAAAATGGAATTTTTCTTCATCAAGCAAAGTATGTAAATGACATACTCGAACGTTTTGGTATGACTCAAGAATGTCTTGTGTCAACTCTGCTAGCTGTGAATCATGGTATTTCGTTAGACTGCGAAGGAGAACCTGTTGATCCTACGTATTATCGAGCAATCATCGGGTCGCTTATGTATCTCACTGCGTCTAGGCCGGATATTATGATTCGCAACATGTCTGTGTGCTCGTTATCAAGTTAATCCAAATACAGTTCATCTTACAGCTGCCAAAAGAATTCTGCGTTATCTATTGCATTCGCCAAATCTCGGCATCTGATATTTAAACGATGAGAAGTTTGATCTTGTAGCTTACAGCGATTCAGACTATGCAAGTTGCAAAATCAACAACGAATCTACATCAGGAGAATGTCAATTTTTAGGTGAAAGGCTGGTGACCTGGCAATGCAAGAAACAAACTGCAGTTGCTCTTTCCACGTGTGAAGCTGAATATATAGATGCTGCTAGTTGTTGTTCGCAAGTTGTTTGGATCCAATAACAACTTCGCGATTACGGGCTAAAAATCTCTTTCTCTCCTCTTTATATTGATAATACTGCTGCTATTGCGATCACTAAGAAACCTGTTCAACATTCTAAGACTAAAAACATAGGTGTTAAGTATTATTTTCTTAGGGATTGCCATGAGAAAAAGATTATTGAGGTTAAGAGAATAGGTACTAAGGACCAGAGGGCTGTCTTATTCACTAAGGCTTTTGATAGACCTAGGTTCTTACTCCTACTAGAGATGAATGACATTGTTGATCGAGACAAAGTGATTTCGGATGTTGTTTGTGAGGATTAATCAAGCTTTTTGACTGTGCATGTAGGATGCATGACATATAGATTTTTAGTTTCTGATTATCTGTATTGCATATTTTTTCTTACTGTCTGCATTTCTTTACATAATCTCTTTCATGATTGCATGCTAGTCTGTAGATATTTTCTGTTTGGTTAAAATAGTAAAACACAAAAAGATTTTATATTTTAGTATTTTAGGGGGTGATGTCACTACAATGATATGGCCGAAACGGACGGTTTTATTCGTGCGGTGTCGTTAGGCCACAGGATGTCTGAGTCAGTTGATCAAGGTAGCACACAGTCATTTTGTTATTTATATTTTGCGGGGCCTAAATTTACTTTTACTTTCTAAGGTGTAAGTTAACCTAGTGTCGAATTTTATGATGATTAACGAATTGAAGATCAAGTGGATAATTGTCTTTCAGTTAAATTACCTGGATAAAAGATAGTAGTTGATTTTAGCTAAAGGTCCTAAATGCATAAAAGTAAATAAAGTGGGAGGATATCCGGAGTATGCAAATTAAGGAAATGTTGACCAAGATATCAGTATTGGGTTAGGGAAAGGTAATTATGCATATGTTAAGACTATGCTTGGATTGATGTTGATCTGGTTGGATGAGCCAATTACACAGACCTACTTATCCCTGAACTCTCGAAGTTCTCTTTGAGCAGTGAGAAGTATGTCACTTGGTCGTATAACTGAAGTGTAACAATACCTCGGAGGTTATCCTCAGTAAGGTACTAGGTTTATTAGTGAGTTAAGCTCTAATCCTAACCCTCGTTATCAGTTTAGATAACTCAATAACAACGTGCCGTGTTGATTGAACACTGATCACAAACGGAAGGAGTCCGTCGGTTTAAGTTGGCAAAACCTTAAATGAAAACTAACAACCATTTCATCATACTAATGAGATCACAACAAATCAAACATTATATAGCATCATAGTTACTATACTGATAGTAAAGCAGATAGAAACCTAATGAGTATCTAAACAGTTGATCTTAACAGTAAAGGCACTAAATAGATCTTAACAGCCCCTAAGAGGTCTCTTCGGAACAGTCAATAGGCATACTAGGTCATTCATGTCTCAATTCCTAGGTTCCGTGTCCTAAAAGTGCATTAGATGCCTCTCGGGAACTCCGGCCATACCGAGTTCATAGAATCTTCAGATACAGTATAACCAGGGGTCTTAACCCTATGAAGTAGCTAATTTTATATAGGTAGACAAGTCTTGATCACAACCTAAGTTGGTCAATCCTTAAGATGCTAGCATACAAATCTATCAAACTTCCTAGTTCAATATTATAACAATAATCGTACTATATTAACATAATTACGCTAACCCATACTTCTATCATGGAAACATACAGATAAATTAAGCTATCATGGCAATATCGGAACGCATTATTAAACATAAAGAGTAAGAATATATGTTTAATACAAAAGAAAGCATTTCGGATAAAAACCTGAAAAAGCCGAACTAATCTGCCCGGGATCGCAGGGACTCGCCGGGATATCCTCCGGAAAATAAAAGCTAAGCTAACTACTACTAAAAACTAACTAAAAGATTGAAAATATAAATTTAATTGCAAGTTGAGTGTGTCTTGGAATGAATGGAGAAGGCCCTTTAAATAGACCAGAATTTTGCCAAATACGCTTGGCAGGTCGTATGGTGGGGCGTATTTGGCAGGCCGTATGGCTGGCTGGCCGTTTTCTGAGGGCGTTTGCTGGGCCGTATGGTAGGCCGTATCCCATACAGGCAGGCCGTATGGAAGCCCGTATGGCAGGCCGTACGTGGTGCTGGTCAGCCTTGATTTCTGGATCGTAACTTGATTTCTTATCTTTCACCGTTTTCGCTCTAGAATCTTCGTTTTAGCTCCGTTTTACTTGATTCTTTTTGCATCGCCTTTGTAATTACTTAAGCTACAAAATCAATCGAAAAAACGATAATTTTGCCGACAAAGTTTTAATCTTTATTGTTTTAGGGCTTAATTTAGGGGGTAAAAATGTGACTTTTTGCCCGATATCAGGGGGAGTATATGTTATCACCAGAAAATACCTAAAAAGTGTAAAATGCCTCACCAGAAAATCATAAAAAGTAGAAAAATCCGAAAATGAGCTTGTTTTGATTAATCTGTTGGAGATGAAGAAATTACTATACTGAGAATTGATAATTGATTAGTAAGGACTGATTTGAACGTCTGTGTTTATTTGTTGTGTGATGTACGGATAGATGTGACTTATGAATTCTTGGCATTAGACAATCATAATAAGAATAATGATCATCTAAGAATCCGTAGTCATGGACGATCTATAGCGTTTGAAGGTAGTCACCTAATTATCTCCGAAACTGTATCTAATGATAATTGTTGAGGAACTCAACAGTCGGTTGAGGGTATCCCCGATCATAATTGATAATCGTTAGAGAAAGTTGGTGTTGGATGTCCCCAGCAATGTTCAAACGTATCTATACCAATTCAGCCTCACAGCTATGATTGGGACATTCAATAGATCATTTAAGGAGTTGAGGGTTATCTGTTTGGCTGGTGCATACCACGTTGTCACGGGCCTGAGACTTAATAATCGAAACTAAACTCCAAAATGTCAGATAAAAAATTAGTTTATGTCGAAGTAAGTGTCCCTTCTTGCTTAAAGTCGAAAAGTATGATTGTTTATTGCGGACCGTTCAAGCATTTAAGGGAGTACACGTTCGAGTGATCTAAGCACAACAAAGTAAAGAAACATGAGTTCAAGCACGAATACAACAAAACAATATGGAAGTTCCATTCGTGATGCAGTTCAAAATCAATATTTCAAAAGACGATGATGTGCTGTAAAAATTTAAATATCAGAAGAAAATCAAAGTCAATAATAATTGGCGTATCAAGATGACAAAGTCCTAAAGTTTGAAAGTATGAAGAATGCTGATTCATGAAGTGCACATAAAAGAACTCAAATCAGTCTTAGTGTGACGCCCCCGCGCAGCTTGAATTATTTAATCACGACGTTCACACCGAGCTCTCAAGATTCTTGTCGTCTGCGATTTAGAGTTATACCCATTAAGGCTATAAGTTAGGAAGATACTTACCTAGGTATACTTTATGAATACTAACCATATGCCAAAAGCATATAAAGAGAAAGTTTAACTTTCGATTCTGTTTACTAATGTCAACTTGAACAATAAAGAAGTCAAAGGCCTTGAGATTTATTTCGTGTGATGACTGGTCATCAGGAAAGTCTGCTTTAACTGTAGACCAATCCCCGCGGTAAATAATGCGCCTATTCAGATAACTCAATATACTCTGAGATCAGTCGAGCCAACTAGATTGAAGATTGTCAACACATTGGTAGAAGCCAAAGGCTGACAGGGTTATTCAAAATGCCGTAAGAATCTTCCTGTTCAATTTGAATGAAAATACATAGATAGAGATAACGGAAAGTTACGCGTAATGAATTGACAACCTAATAACAACGCACAATCATAAGTGATGAAAGAATCAAGGATTAATGAATTAGCGTGATCTCAAAAATCATTGCTCTATAATGTTCAATGTAATTAATGCCAACATGATTGTCGAAGTGTCCTGAATGATTATGTTCATGTTTAATGAGGATTGATATCAGTAATTGCATGATAATAGACATAGACTGGATAATTAGGAATGAACAACAGTAGTTGATTCAATATGTCTGTTCTGATCCATTTTTATGTTAATTGATCATAATGCTCACAAAAATAATGTGGATTTGTATGTTTCATTTATCTGTTTGTTAAATAGCTTGTTCTAAAAACTGTAAAACAACAAAAAGATTTTGGTTTTGCATGTTGTTGCATTTTATGATAGAATGTCTTTCATTTGCATATTTTTTTTAGTTGCATGACATTATACATCAGAAAATTCATAAAGATTTTATATTTCATTTGTTTTCTGATTATCCTCTGAATACACAATGACATCTGAAAGAACTTTGTTAAGATCAAGATATTCTTGGCCACCAAATCCATAAGTTTGAAGTTTGTAGAGCTTGTAATTGTTTGAAAAGAGTTTGTATGGAAGCGAATTTTAGATAACATTACACTGTAGGACTTACTCAGGTTAAACAAAATGTTTGGAGTAATAACCTCAATTAGGTTAAGTTGTTTGGATTACCTAAGTGTTAATGATCATTTCTTGAAGGTTTTAGTGATTTTTTTTACTCAAATTGAAAGTGTTAGTTAGCGTTAAGATTGCCAAACGAGTCGAAATCTTAAGTTTTTTAAAATTTGAAATTGCCTAAGTGGCTCACTCACACGCTTGATGTGTGAACCGTACGAGAAACCACACCTGTAAGGTTAACCGTACGGATGACCCTATTCTAATATTGTTCTAAGACAATTGGGTCACACGCATGAGTGATTAGGTGAGATGCGCGGTTGATGGTTGATCGTGTGATCAACCGTACGGTTGATTACGAGAGTATAAATATGGGGTGACGAGCACAGTTGCTCACTCTTGCACCCTCACACCATTTTTCTCTCAAAAATTCAACTTTCACCTATCAAGTTTTCCACCGCAGCATTTATTTAGCATACTAATCCGACCACAGCGCCACCTAATAGGTAAGATTTCATCGAGTTCAAGTTGGTTAATTTGTTGTTTGAATGCTTCGAAACCCTATGGGTTTGTAACTCGAATTTTGTGAAATTGAAGCTTGTTTTGATCGTTGTTTGTTATTGTTTTGAGTTAAACGGAACCTACACTTGCTATTGTGATGTAAATCGGTCCCTAAAATGATCAAACATGTAATCTTGGTAATTTAAAAAGGCATTAAATATCGGGTTTCATCATACATGCACGAGTGACTTCACTCGCACGCGTGGGACATGACTCGCACGAGTCAGTACGCGGTTGATGATCAACCGTGTGAACCTTGAGCCCACTCGTTTGATTTGATTTAGGTGCTCACTCGCTTGACCGAGCTGACACGTGTGATTAACCGCACGAGTCACCACACGAGTCATCACACGGTTGACTCACTCGCTTATAAATGTTGCATCAACCGTGTACCCTGTCTGAAACCATATTACTGCTCAAACTTGTCAACAGTGGCACGAGTGACTATATCACTCGCACGGTTGATCTCTCAGCCGCACGTGTGACAGTATCACTCGCACGACTCATCTTGTTTTACAAATCTGTGACACTTTGTAGTAAATGCTTTGATAATTTATGTTAATTGGTTTATATTTCTAATTTTTCTGTGAATGTTTCAGTTTGATATTACCAATGGCAGAACAACAAGTCAATGTTCTAGTTGTTAACCCAGAAGATCAGGGGGAGCAAGAATAGAATCCTCAAGTGAATCCGGTCAATCCACCTGCCCAACAAGAGACTGTACTAGAAAAGGGCGAGCTTAATAATCAAGTTGCTCTCTATGATACTAATCTCGAGAGGGGTGATCATTTGAAGGAGATTGTAGCTTTTCTAAAGCACTCAAGGATTCATACAGCTATTTCAACTACGTGCACGGCCTACTACATCCATCAAAGAGAATTCTGGAGAAATGTTGAACTTGATGTTTCAGATACTGAAGCTAAGATTGTTAGTACTGTTCAAGGGCATGAGATAACTGTCTCTAAGTCAGTGATAAGGAGGATTTTAGGTTTTAATGATGAGAGATGTTCCCACATGAAACTCAATCGAGAAAGAATACATGGATGTTTCAAGAGATGTGCTTATTCTTTTTTATATCTCGGGCAAATCTGAACTGATGAAGACTCTACTGCCTCCACAGTTTCGATATCTTGCTCATGTGATAATGTACTACTTGAGTGGACGTAAAGCTGGTTTTGACAAGCTGAATGAGAAAGTGCAAAGTATGTTTGTGGCACTTGTCCTCAGAGCTCGGTATGATTTCTCAGGATTCGTCTTCTACTACTTCAAAGCAAATCTTTTCATTTCTACTCAGAGATACCTTAGCTACGCCCGTTTTCTTCAATTGATCATTAATGATGCTGCACCAGAGTTGCCAAAGCTTGAAGAGGATATTATTCACCTTAAGCCAATGAATCCGATAACTTTTCGAAGGATGGAGGAGACAAGAAATGAGGAGTTGAAGCCTAATTTTAATAGAAATCTTGTTTGTCATCTGATTAAGGAGAATTATCGATGTCCGGCTGGTAATGCCTGGAGGAATGACGATTCCGACTCTAACTATGAAGTTACTGATGAGGATGAAGGTCAAGGTGATAATCAGAGAGCTGCTGGTGAAGTTCAAGGAGGAGGTAATGTTAATGATGAAGTTATTGAGGGTGATGATGAAGCTACATAGGAGGATGTTAGTTTTGAAACAAAGGAAAAGGAAAGGTAAAGAACCGATGACTTCTGAACAGCCGAAGAAGAAGGAGAGGAGAACTAAACATCAGTTTGATTCACCTCAAAGGTCATCTCAAGGAGGTTCTAAGAAACAAGCTCAGAGATAACCATCCAGTTTCATGAAGGATGCAAGAGCTGCTGTTAGCTCACCAAGGCCTGCCCCCACAACACCTCAGATCACATCATTCGAATTCAAGACACAGCAAAATCTACTGTTGTCTTTGATCACAAAAATAACCAATCTGGAGAATCAAGCCACTGAGGAGAAGAAGATCAGTGAAGCGAAGATTGAGTCATTAGTTGAAGAGAACAAGAGGTTAAGTGATAGGTTGGACCGTCAGAAGGGAAGGACGGATACGTTAAGAAAGAAGGTTTTGGCAATTAAGAGTCAAAACAAGTTGAAGTTGAAAGCGATGAATGAAAAGATTGAACAGCTTACCTCGGGTAAAACAAAGTTGATTAAGGAGAGAGAAGAAGAATATCCCTCTGATTTGGGTGGAGGTGATGAAAAAGATGATGAAGAAGATGCTGGAACTGGAGAACCCTCTTTTGATATACCGTGAGTGATACCTATTCAAAGCTTTAATGAATATGGTGAGGTCTTTACTGCTGAATATTATATGAATTATTCAAATATTTTTAATGATGCAGAAAAGGGGGACGTTCCACCAAGTGAGTTTCCATTGGAACAGCTTGCTGCTCTGGCATATGACAGTGAAAACGATATGGAGAATGCAGAGTCAGTTGAAGCTGAGAACAAGGCTCCACAAGAAGATCCAGCTGATGAAACCCCTCCCGAATCAATCCAAAATATCAATTTAAGAGATTTTGATAATCTGTTTAAAGATGAGAAGAGTGAGAGTTCTGTTGGTAAGGATAATGTGAAAGAGAATGTGATTGTTGAATCCGAAGATGAGTTTGAGACAGAATCTGAGGATATAGAGGAAGAAGAAGTGGAGATTGTTGTTGTGATGCCCCGTACAAAACCATCGTGTACGAATCATCAACAACAGGATCATTACAAGGTTAAGTACTATATGCTATAATTAAAGAAGTTGAATTCACGATAAAAAGGAGATGTCATAACCGACATCAAATGTTTTACATTTCAAAAGCATGCTTCACTAAGTAGAAGCAAATAATAAGTGTATGTGACCACAATGGTCGTTACAAGTCATAGTTCAAAAGTACGAATGTTTGAATGCAAAATAAAGTAGTTCATGCGATGACAACTCTAAGCAGCGGGTGTCTACAGCACGACTAGTACACAGCGGAAGCTAACCTCAAGCACCTGAAAAAAACATGCTTAAAACCGTCAACACAAAGGTTGGTGAGCTATAGTTTAAGTATAACAGTATGTAAGGTAGGCCACGAGATTTCAGTGCTACAAAGAGCGTTTCAAAATAGTATGATAAAGTATATGTTAACCGTGGGCACTTGGTAACTAACTTAACGTTTATACCCCCTGAAAGTACACTTGGCAGGTGCGTATGTCTACGAAGTATTAAACACTCATTAAATGCTAGCGCGACTAGCCCGAGTGGGGATGTCAAACCCTATGGATCCATATCTAAGATTCGCGTTCATGGTTCAAAAACCAATGATTAAACGTTACCGAGCTAAAGGGAATCTTTCTGCCGTTATATAACCCACATATATATAAGTTTCAGTACTCGTGCCTAGTATGTAAAACATAAAATCTGCATGCATTCTCAGTTCCCAAAATAAGTTAAAGTAAAAAGGGAATGCTATAACTCACAATGATAATGTAGTCGTAAAGTCGGTTCGGAAAAGGTGTGCAAGTAATCGGTCCGAAGGTCCTCAACCTAAGGCAAATAGTACTAAGTCAGTAATTCGTCTTAATAGGTTTAAAACTATGTAATTAAGGTCTTAAGGGTCATCATCATTCATCATTAAACAAAAGGCGTAAAATAGGTTTCGTTTATGAAAGTAGTTTAAAACAAAGTCTGACTTCAGTCAGTCACCACGGCCTCTACCCTTACTGAATTAAGGTGAGACCAGTGGCCATGGCTCCGTATATGAGTCCCTTAAGTGTGGAAAAAATTCCAGAAGCAAACTCTTCTTCGTTTGACAGTGGCGACGGTCTAAGTGCGAGTAGGTCAGAAATTTCTGCACTACGTTAAAGGACATAGTGACGATCGGAGGGCCATAAATCCTAAACCGTAACTCGGATTAAGACGAGTCCTATATGAAAAGTTATCTACTCGAAAAGTTATATCTAAAAATAGAGGTTAGAACAGCCCAGGTCTACTGGTCTGTTGCAGAAACATCAGATCAGTAGCTTTTGGACAGAAACAGTAAGTTTAAAAGGGTTCCGGTGGTCTTGGTGCTTGATGTTCATCATGGTTCTCATCCTTGATGCATATAGCTTCAAGTGTACAACTTATTGATGTATCTACATCATCTTAACCAAGTCTTGACCATCATAACCCTAGTGCAGTCTAAGACATGAAGCACAACTCACTTAAGAGTTGCATGTAGTTTGATGAACCAAAGTTACATCGAAGTCTTAGGTTTGACACTTACATGAACTATAAGACTAATAATAAGTTACAAACTTGAAAATGAACTTATGAAATCAAGATCTTAAAATGTAGAACATAGTTCTTAGTTAGATCTTGAAGATCCAAGACTCAAAAGTCTAGATCAAGCATAAGTATAAAAAGTTATAATTAAAAAGTTTCCTTTATATGTTCTTGAACTTTAAAGTTAACTTTAAGTTCAAGATTAATGAGATCAAAGTTAACTTGTAACATTTGACCAACAAGAACATAAATAATGAAATTAAAGTGCATAAAATGAAGAAGTAAACTTAAATAAACAAGAAAAGGTTCATGGTTGTTCATACTTTAAAGATTCAAACCAAAGTTTGATCTTTAGAAAGTAAACTTTAAAGTTTACTTCATGAGCTTCAAGTATGTCTTTAATCAACACATGGAACTTGCAACTTTTGAAACAATTGAAGTAGAATCATAAACTAGTGAATTTATGTTCTTGTGTTCTTGAACTTACAAGATAATAGAAGAACCAAAACTAGAAAGTTAGGTTCTTGAAAGCTAGTAAGTAACTACAACAACAAGATGAAACAAGTAACAACAACAAACAAGAAATCAAACAAGCAAGTAACAAAAGATGATGATGATGATTAAGTGTCTCTTGGTTTCGGTTTTCATCAAGAAGGAAAAGGAAGAACAAGTTCAAGTACTTATAAAAGATAAGAGATATGAGAGAAAAGTTTGAAAGGAATCAAGTGTGTGTGTTTGAAAAATGAGTGAGCAAGTGAACAAGTGAGTAAAAAAAAGAATTTGAATCCCGTTATACTAAGGGAAGCTGACGGTTAGGGTGTAAAAGGGGAGAAGAGGAAAGTTTAATGGTCACTAGCTTGCAAAGTCTTACACAAGTTGGGTAAAAGGGGTGATTACATGGGGATTAAGAGAACTAGATTCCAATTTGAACAAACTAACTAGTTACCATTTAAAATGATACTTACATAAGGAAGACATGGGCTAGTGAAATCATTTAGATGTAGGGTGGGCTTATAAGCCCAAGTTCATGAGTCCATTACACTAATTCAAAGCCCAAGTTCAATAATTCACAAGTTAAACCAATTAAAGCCCAAGTAACTAACTAACAACCTTAGTTAATTAAAATGATTAATAAAACTTAATCATGAATGCAAATAATATCTAGAAATATTATTCGTGAAGCTTCGTGTGTCACAAAGATGTTTCGGGCTCTTAAAAGTCAAGTACGGGCAATCAAGGCAACATGTAAATGTAATAACATACATTCGTATAATCACACGTATTAATAATAATAATTATTAATAAATAACGTTGGAAAAACCAGGGTCG
This sequence comes from Rutidosis leptorrhynchoides, assembly GCF_046630445.1. Taxonomy (NCBI): domain Eukaryota; kingdom Viridiplantae; phylum Streptophyta; class Magnoliopsida; order Asterales; family Asteraceae; genus Rutidosis; species Rutidosis leptorrhynchoides. The sequence goes on from NC_092333.1 coordinate 286,519,933, forward strand.
TTACATTACCCACCTGTTAAAGAAAATTTCGTCCCGAAATTTAAGCTGAAGGTGATGAAGGAGTCGGGAAAAGGTGAGGATACTTCCGCATCATTTGATCCTCTCGTTCCCAAGTAAACTCAGGTCCTCGTTTGGCATTCCATCGTACTCGGACGATCAGAATCTTGTTGCGTTTCAAAGTTTTGATCTCACGATCCATAATTTCAATAGGTTCCTCCACAAAGTGGAGTTTGTCATCAATTGTAAGTTCTTCCAGTGGTATGATAAGTTCTGGTGCAGCAAGACACTTCTTCAAGTTTGACACGTGGAAGGTAGGATGAACTGAGCTCAATTGTGCTGGTACATCCAAACGGTATGCAACGGGTCCAACACGTTCCAAGATTTCGAAAGGACCAATGTATCGTGGGTTCAACTTTCCACGTTTTCCAAAACGGATCACACCTTTCCAAGGTGCAACCTTCAACATTACACGATCACCAACGTTGAATTCAAAGTCTTTACGTTTAAGATCGGCATAACTCTTTTGGCGGTCACGGGCAGTCTTAAGTCTAGCTTGAATCTGAGCAATCTTCTCCGTTGTTTCGTGGACTACCTCGGGTCCGGTGATTTGCTTTTCGCCTACTTCGGCCCAACAAATAGGAGATCGACACTTACGGCCATACAATACTTCAAAAGGTGCAGCATTAATGCTAGAGTGATAACTGTTGTTGTACGAGAATTCGGCGAGTGGCAAATGTCTTTCCCAGGCCTTTCCAAAATCAATGACACATGCACGCAGCATGTCCTCCAAGGTCTGAATCGTTCGCTCACTTTGCCCGTCAGTCTGAGGATGATAAGCAGTGCTCATGTCGAGACGAGTTCCCATGGCTTCTTGCAAAGAACGACAAAATCTAGAAGCAAAACGGGGATCGCGATCTGAGATGATCGATAAAGGTACACCATGACGAGATACAACCTCTTTGATGTATAACTAAGCAAGTCTCTCCATTGTATCAGTTTCCTTCATCGCTAGAAAGTGTACAGATTTGGTAAGGCGGTCAACAATAACCCAAATAGTATCGTATCCGCCCACCGTCTTTGGTAGCTTGGTGATGAAATCCATTGTTATCCGTTCCCACTTCCATTGTGGGATTTCTGGTTGTTGAAGCAAACCAGAAGGTCTCTGATGCTCGGCTTTAACCTTTGAGCAAGTCAAACACTTACCAACATAAGTCGCAACGTCCTTCTTAAGATTCGGCCACCAATACTGTTCTTTAAGGTCGTGGTACATCTTTCCCGCACCGGGGTGAATCGAATATCTCGATTTGTGTGCTTCATCAAGTATCAGGTTTCGTAGATCTCCATAATAAGGTACCCAAATTCTTCCGGCATAACATCAGAGTCCAGACTCCCTAACCTCGAATCGAGAGACAAGTTTGTTCAAATGTTCGTGAGATATGTTCTCCTCTTTGAGAGCCTCATCTTGGGCTACTCTGATCTGGTTGTTGAGGTTCGAATGGATGGTGATGTTCAGAGCCCTAACACGAAGAGGTGTCGTCCTCTCCTTTCGGTTTAAAGTGTCAGCTACAACATTGTCCTTGCCAGGGTGATAACGGAGTTCACAATCGTAGTCGTTGAGCGTCTCGATCCATCGACGTTGTCTCATATTCAGTTGCTTCTGATCAAAGATGTGCTGGAGACTCTTGTGATCGGTGAAGATAGTGCTCTTAGTTCCATACAAATAGTGTCTCCACAATTTAAGTGCAAAGACAACGGCTCCAAGTTCAAGATCATGTGTAGTGTAGTTCCGCTCGTGAATCTTCAATTGGCGGGAGGCATAGGCAATAACCTTTGATCGTTGCATCAGTACACAACCAAAACCACTCTTCGATGCATCACAATAAACAACAAAGTCGTCACTGCCTTCAGGAAGTGATAGGATAGGTGCGGTGGTTAACTTCTTCTTCAAAGTTTGAAATGTTGATTCGTGTGCGGGTTCCTAAATGAACTTCTTGCCCTTGTGAGTCAGTGCGGTCAAAGGACGCGCAATCAGAGAAAATCCTTCGATGAATCTTCGGTAATAACCGGCGAGACCTAGGAATTGGCGAATTTTCGTTGGAGTAGTGGGGGTCTCCCACTTGCTGATGGCTTCAATCTTGGCGGGATCAACTTTGATACCCTGGTCGCTTACAACATGACCCAAAAATTGTACTTCCTCTAACCAAAATTCACACTTGGAGAATTTGGCATAAAGTTGCTCTTGTCTTAAGAGTTCAAGCACTAATCGGAGGTGTTGCTCATGTTCTTCTTTGCTCTTAGAGTAGATGAGGATATCATCTATGAAGACGATAACAAACTTGTCCAAGTAAGGCTTGCAGACACGATTCATGAGGTCCATGAACATGGCAGGTGCATTTGTTAAACCGAATGGCATCACGAGAAACTCATAATGACCATAACGGGTCCTGAATGCAGTTTTCATCACGTCACTTTCCTTCACCCTCAGCTGGTGATATCCGGATCGTAAATCGATCTTTGAATAAACGCTCGATCCTTGTAGTTGATCAAAAAGATCGTCAATTCATGGAAGAGGATACCGATTCTTGATAGTCAATTTGTTGAGTTCACGGTAGTCGATACACATACGGAAGGATCCATCCTTCTTCTTCACAAACAACACAGGTGCGCCCCAAGGCAAGAAGCTTGGTTGAATAAATCCTCGGTCTAACAGCTCTTGTAGTTGACTCTGTAATTCTTGCATCTCGGAAGGTGCGAGTCTATAAGGTGCGCGAGCTACAGGTGCTGCTCTTGGCACTAAATCAATCTGAAACTCTACTGCTCTCTGCGGCGGTAATCCAGGCAATTCCTCTGGGAAGACATCGGAAAATTCGTTCACAATTCGAACGTCATTCACGCTCTTCACCTCAGTTTCTATCGCCTTCACATGTGCTAGGACAGCAAAACGTCCCTTCTTCATAATCTTTTGCGCTTTCACGCAGCTAATGAGGTTCAACTTCGAGGTACATCTCTCTCCATAGATAACCAGTGGTTCGCCATCTCCTTGTGGTATGCGAAGTGCTTTATCTCCACAGATAATATCGGCCTTTATCTTGCTCAACCAATCCATACCAACGATCACGTCAAAGCTTCCCAGTTTGATAGGTATCAAATCAATTTCGAAATCTGCACCAGCTATGTTGATAATAGCTCCACGACTAATATGGTCAACCTTTTCAAGTTTTCCATTGGCGACCTCGACAAGCATACTCTCTTTTAACGGGACTAATGACCAATTAATCTTATTGCAAAAATGTCTACATACATAACTTCTATCCGCACCAGTATCAAACAAGACAGAAGCTAAAAGATTGTTGATTGTGAATATACCTGTCACCAAGTCGGGGTTATCGCGTGCATCCCTTGCATTAACATTGAAGGCTCTACCTCGAGGTGGTCCTCTGTCTTTTCACTTGTTTGGGCACGCGTTTCTGAAATGGCCCGTCTGCCCGCATTCATAATACTTCTTCGGCCCTGTGGGGTTCGGCTTCCCATTCAAAGTGGTGACCTTGCAGTCTTTCCCGATATGCCCAGCCCGTTGACACTTCTCACAGACAACATTGCAATATCCAGTATGGTGCTTGTAACACCTCTTGCATTGTGGTAAGGTTCCTTTGTAGTTCGGGTTGGTGTTGGTGTTGTTGTTGGGATTAGGGTTTCCACCGTTGTTGTGCCTCTTGGCGGGGGTCTGATCGTAGTTTCTCCCCCTGTTATTGTTGTTGTTGTTGTTGTTGTTGTTGTTGTTGTTATTGTTGTTGTTGGGGTTGTTGTGGTTGTTATCCCATTTCCTCTTTTCGCTACTACCAGCTTCAAACTTAGCCTTCTCCGGCTCATCAATAAGAATCTGATTCATGAGAGTATGCGCCATGCGCATTGCTTCGGGAACATTCGGTGGTTTGGATGAGGTGACATTTCCTTTGATGGACTTAGGGAGTCCCGAGAAGTATTTCTCCATGCGCTTGAATTCGGGGGTGACCATGGTCGGACACATCAGTGCTAACTCCAAAAACCTACGATTGTAACTGTTAAGGTCGTTCCCTAAGGCCTTCAACTGGATGAATTCAATTTCCATCTTCTGAATTTCGGTTCTCGGACAATACTCATCAATCATAGCCGCCTTAAATTCCTCCCATGGCGTAGCATACGCCTCATCGATACCTTTCGCTTGAGCTAACGTGTTCCACCACGTTAGCGCGCTGTCAGATAGCGTGCAATAAGCAAACTTGGTTTTATTATCCTCCGAACAGTTGCTAACTCGGAATACTGATTCAAGTTTCTCGAACCATCTGGTGAGACCAACCGGTCCCTCGGTGCCGCTGAGGTTATGCGGTTTGCAGCTCTGGAATTTCTTGTATGTACACCCATTTCGAACGGGTGGAATAACCGGTGGTGGTGGCTGTGGAGCTTCGAGATTTCTTTCTGCTAGGGCTACAGCGACCCGTTCGTTGATCATGTCTTCAATCTGGGCGGCGGTAGGTGTGGATCTTCCGTTAGCCATGATATTCTAAAAAAAAATTTTGACCCAAGTCAAAATCCAGCATGCAAGTAGTAATAATACAGTATATAGTGACCAACATGGAATCAAAACATCACATGTTATTAAATAATGCATCTAGGTACAAATACCACAGAATCATCGTACAGCAATGTAAATAGAACATCGTGCAAGAATTAAATAACGCAAAGTTCCATTCATTAATAATAATAAGTTTCATACATCTGAATAAGTTCGTACAATACATATGAAATACATGAAACTATATCTAGATTACATCATGAAATCTAAATACAAAGTCCTAGGGTGAAGGCGGGTGAACTGCTCCTCGAGCCAACTGCTCCTCTAGCTCAGTGACTCGAGCTCGGAGAGTCTCAATCTCCCTCATCAGTTCCTCGTTAGAGGGAGCTGGTGGGGCAGGCGGTGCAGGTGGGGCGGGTGGTGCGGGTGGTGCTGATGTAGATGGTCCGGCTCCGTATGTAGACGGTACGTCCCTAGATGTAAGTGGTCCGTATCTAAATCTAGGTGGTACGGTTCCAGGAATAGTCAATACGTAACGGGGAACCTTACGTATCTGTGGGTCGGCAGGGTATGGCACAACTCGTTTACGAGCAGTAACCCTACGACGATGGCCAAATGCGTCAGTAAAAGCATGACATCCATTCACCCCTTGGAATGACGGTGCCGTCGAAACGGTACCGCTTCTTCGGCGGGGTGGAGGGTGCCTGAATAGGTCTATCAGCAGGATCCTCATCATCCCTGGAGTCGTCTGATGATGAAGAATCGGCAGATGATGAGTCATCCAAATTGTGTGGTGGTGACACTGGTGGCTGAGCTGGTAATCCGAAGCGTCCGAAGGCGGCCAACATCTGTCTGTGTCTGCCTGGCGGAATCATGACTAAACGTCCATCGGGAGTGCGTCCGCAAGGCATGCGCATGTGGTTATGAAACGTCCCTTCCTCGAACTCCGCGGGGATCTCAATACCACCAATGCGGGGCTGTGACCTTGAGGGTCCGGGAGCAGAGACTGGGGCAGGTGCACTAGTACCAGCTCAGGAAGTGGAAGCGCCGGGATCACTAGTGGGTGTCGGGGCCGGTGTATCGGCAGTAGCAGTAGCAGGTGTAGCAGTAGGTAGGGTGACGGGGTCTGAGTCTGTACTGCCCGAAATGCCAGCAGGTGGAACATCCGACATCTGAACAAGGAAAAATAAATTTTCCATGTCAGTATGTCATAAAGCAAGCAAATAATAGGCCAACAGTTTAAATCATGTATAACGGTAACTAGCATGGCAATAACAGTAATTCGTATGAAGGTAGCATGCAATCGAAAGCAAGTAGCATCATGCAGTAGTGAAATCATGTAGTAGCATACGGCATATAGCGGAAAAAGTAAGCAGTAGCATGCAGTAAATTCAGCGAAAACAAGTAAACTAGCAAGTTGTAGATTAGTCCTATTAGTGAATCCTACTCGGGTCGGTCTTAGACTCACTAATGCAACCTAATTCCCTACAACCAATGCTCTGATACCAAATGTGATGCCCCGTACAAAACCATCGTGTACGAATCATCAACAACAGGATCATTACAAGGTTAAGTACTATATGCTGTAATTAAAGAAGTTGCATTCACGATAAAAAGGTGATGTCATAACCGACATCAAATGTTTTACATTTCAAAAGCATGCTTCACTAAGTAGAAGCAAATAATAAGTGTATGTGACCACAATGGTCGTTACAAGTCATAGTTCAAAAGTACGAATGTTTGAATGCAAAATAAAGTAGTTCATGCGATGACAACTCTAAGCAGCGGGTGTCTACAGCACGACTAGTACACAGCGGAAGCTAACCGCAAGCACCTGAGAAAAACATGCTTAAAAACGTCAACACAAAGGTTGGTGAGCTATAGTTTAAGTATAACAGTATGTAAGGTAGGCCACGAGATTTCAGTGCTACAAAGAGCGTTTCAAAACAGTATGATAAAGTATATGTTAACCGTGGGCACTTGGTAACTAACTTAACGTTTATACCCCCTGAAAGTACACTTGGCAAGTGCGTATGTCTACAAAGTATTAAACACTCGTTAAATGCTAGCGCGACTAGCCCGAGTGGGGATGTCAAACCCTATGGATCCATATCTAAGATTCGCGTTCACGGTTCAAAAACCAATGATTAAACGTTACCGAGCTAAAGGGAATGTTTCTGCCGTTATATAACCCACACATATATAAGTTTAAGTACTAGTGCCTAGTATGTAAAACATAAAATCTGCATGCATTCTCAGTTCCCAAAATAAGTTAAAGTAAAAAGGGAATGCTATAACTCACAATGATAATGTAGTCGTAAAGTCGGTTCGGAAAAGGTGTGCAAGTAATCGGTCCGAAGGTCCTCAACCTAAGGCAAATAGTACTAAGTCAGTAATTCGTCTTAATAGGTTTAAAAGTATGTAATTAAGGTCTTAAGGGTCATCATCATTCATCATTAAACAAAAGGCGTAAAGTAGGTTTCGTTTATGAAAGTAGTTTAAAACAAAGTCTGACTTCAGTCAGTCACCACGGCCACTACCCTTACTGAATTAAGGTGAGACCAGTGGCCATGGCTCCGTATATGAGTCCCTTAAGTGTGGTAACAATTCCAGAAGCAAACTCGTCTTCGTTTGACCGTGGCGACGGTCTAAGTGCGAGTAGGTCAGAAATTTCTGCACAACGTTAAAGGACATAGTGACGATCGGAGGGCCATAAATCCTAAACTGTAACTCGGATTAAGACGAGTCCTATATGAAAAGTTATCTACTAAAAAATTTCTATCTAAAAATCAAGGTTAGAACAGCCCAGGTCTATTGGTCTGTTACAGAAACATCAGATCAGTAGCTTTTGGACAGAAACAGTAAGTTTAAAAGGGTTCCGGTGGTCTTGGTGCTTGATGTTCATCATGGTTCTCATCCTTGATGCATATAGCTTCAAGTGTACAACTTATTGATGTATCTACATCATCTTAACCAAGTCTTGACCATCATAACCCTAGTGCAGTCTAAGACATGAAGCACAACTCACTTAAGAGTTGCATGTAGTTTGATGAACCAAAGTTACATCGAATTCTTAGGTTTGACACTTACATGAACTATAAGACTAATAATAAGTTACAAACTTGAAAATGAACTTATGAAATCAAGATCTTAAAATGTAGAACATAGTTCTTAGTAAGATCTTGAAGATCCAAGACTCAAAAGTCTAGATCAAGCATAAGTATACAAAGTTATAATTAAAAAGTTTCCTTTATATGTTCTTGAACTTTAAAGTTAACTTTAAGTTCAAGATTAATGAGATCAAAGTTAACTTGTAACATTTGACCAACAAGAACATAAATAATGAAATTAAAGTGCATAAAATGAAGAAGTAAACTTAAATAAATAAAAAAAGGTTCATGGTTGTTCATACTTTAAATATTCAAACCAAAGTTTGATCTTTAGAAAGTAAACTTTAAAGTTTACTTCATGAGCTTCAAGTATGTCTTTAATCAACACATGGAACTTGCAACTTTTGAAACAATTGAAGTAGAATCATAAACTAGTGAGTTTATGTTCTTGTGTTCTTGAACTTACAAGATAATAGAAGAACCAAAACTAGAAAGTTAGGTTCTTGAAAGCTAGTAAGTAACTACAACAACAAGATGAAACAAGTAACAACAACAAACAAGAAATCAAACAAGCAAGTAACAAAAGATGATGATGATTAAGTGTCTCTTGTTTCGGTTTTCATCAAGAAGGAAAAGGAAGAACAAGTTCAAGTACTTACAAAAGATAAGAGAAATGAGAGAAAAGTTTGAAAGGAACCAAGTGTGTGTGTTTGAAAAATGAGTGAGCAAGTGAACAAGTGAGTAAAAAAAAGACTTTGAAACCCTTTAGACTAAGGGAAGCCGACGGTTTGGGTGTAAAAGGGGAGAAGAGGAAAGTTTAATGGTCACTAGCTTGCAAAGTCTTACACAAGTTGGGTAAAAGGGGTGATTACATGGGGATTAAGAGAACTAGATTCCAATTTGAACAAACTAACTAGTTACCATTTAAAATGATATTTACATAAGGAAGACATGGGCTAGTGAAATCATTTAGATGTAGGGTGGGCTTATAAGCCCAAGTTCATGAGTCCATTACACTAATTCAAAGCCCAAGTTCAATAATTCACAAGTTAAACCAATTAAAGCCCAAGTAACTAACTAACAACCTTAGTTAATTAAAATGATTAATAAAACTTAATCATGAATGCAAATAATATCTAGAAATATTATTCGTGAAGCTTCGTGTGTCACAAAGACATTTCGGGCTCTTAAAAGTCAAGTACGGGCAATCAAGGCAACATGTAAATGTAATAACATACATTCGTATAATCACACGTATTATTAATAATAATTATTAATAAATAACGTTGGAAAAACCAGGGTCGTTACAGTTGTGCCTTCGCTTGCACCGTACTCGAATCCGTCACTCAATACTTTAAGTGACTTCTTCAATTTGAGTAGTGATGTGAAACAAAAGAATTTAACTGAGTTAGAAAAAGCGAGGAAGGTATACAAGAAGGAAGTTAGGGAAGTTGATGTGTTGATAGAAAGAAATAAGAAAATCCGACATGAGAAACTGCTCGCTAATAAAGAGAGAAATGAAACTGAGTTGAAGAAGAAGATGAAATGTCCCGTTCTTATTGATTAAAAACGTTCCATATTAATTGATTTCGTTGCGAGGTTTTGACCTCTATATGAGACGTTTTTCAAAGACTGCATTCATTTTAAAACAAACCATAACCTTTATTTCATCAATAAAGGTTTAAAAAGCTTTACGTAGATTATCAAATAATGATAATCTAAAATATCCTGTTTACACACGACCATTACATAATGGTTTACAATACAAATATGTTACAACAAAATAAGTTTCTTGAATGCAGTTTTTACACAATATCATACAAGCATGGACTCGAAATCTCGTCCTTATTTAAGTATGCGACAGCAAAAGCTCTTAATAATCACCTGAGAATAAACATGCTTAAAACGTCAACAAAAATGTTGGTGAGTTATAGGTTTAACCTATATATATCAAATCATAATAATAGACCACAAGATTTCATATTTCAATACACATCCCATACATAGAGATAAAAATCATTCATATGATGAACACCTGGTAACCGACATTAACAAGATGCATATATAAGTATATCCCCATCATTCCGGGACACCCTTCGGATATGATATAAATTTCAAAGTACTAAAGCATCTGGTACTTTGGATGGGGCTTGTTGGGCCCGATAGATCTATCTTTAGGATTCGCGTCAATTAGGGTGTCTGTTCCCTAATTCTTAGATTACCAGACTTAATAAAAAGGGGCATATTCGATTTTGATAATTCAACCATAGAATGTAGTTTCACGTACTTGTGTCTATTTTGTAAATCATTTATAAAACCTGCATGTATTCTCATCCCAAAAATATTAGATTTTAAAAGTGGGACTATAACTCACTTTCACAGATTTTTACTTCGTCGGGAAGTAAGACTTGGCCACTGGTTGATTCACGAACCTATAACAATATATACATGTATATCAAAGTATGTTCAAAATATATTTACAACACTTTTAATATATTTTGATGTTTTAAGTTTATTAAGTCAGCTGTCCTCGTTAATAACCTACAACTAGTTGTCCACAGTTAGATGTACAGAAATAAATCGATAAATATTATCTTGAATCAATCCACGACCCAGTGTATACGTATCTCAGTATTGATCACAAGTCAAACTATATATATTTTGGAATCAACCTCAACCCTGTATAGCTAACTCCAACATTCACATATAGAGTGTCTATGGTTGTTCCGAAATATATATAGATGTGTCGACATGATAGGTCAAAACATTGTATACGTGTCTATGGTATCTCAAGATTACATAATATACAATACAAGTTGATTAAGTTATGGTTGGAATAGATTTGTTACCAATTTTCACGTAGCTAAAATGAGAAAAATTATCCAATCTTGTTTTACCCATAACTTCTTCATTTTAAATCCGTTTTGAGTGAATCAAATCGCTATGGTTTCATATTGAACTCTATTTTATGAATCTAAACAGAAAAAGTATAGGTTTATAGTCAGAAAAATAAGTTACAAGTCGTTTTTGTAAAGGTAGTCATTTCAGTCGAAAGAACGACGTCTAGATGACCATTTTAGAAAACATACTTCCACTTTGAGTTTAACCATAATTTTTGGATATAGTTTCATGTTCATAATAAAAATCATTTTCTCAGAATAACAACTTTTAAATCAAAGTTTATCATAGTTTTTAATTAACTAACCCAAAACAGCCCGCGGTGTTACTACGACGGCGTAAATCCGGTTTTACGGTGTTTTTCGTGTTTCCAGGTTTTAAATCATTAAGTTAGCATATTATATAGATATAGAACATGTGTTTAGTTGATTTTAAAAGTCAAGTTAGAAGGATTAACTTTTGTTTGCGAACAAGTTTAGAATTAACTAAACTATGTTCTAGTGATTACAAGTTTAAACCTTCGAATAAGATAGCTTTATATGTATGAATTGAATGATATTATGAACATCATTACTACCTTAAGTTCCTTGGATAAACCTACTGGAAAAGAGAAAAATGGATCTAGCTTCAATGGATCCTTGGATGGCTCGAAGTTCTTGAAGCAGAATCATGACACGAAAACAAGTTCAAGTAAGATCATCACTTGAAATAAGATTGTTATAGTTATAGAAATTGAACCAAAGTTTGAATATGATTATTACCTTGTATTAGAATGATAACCTACTGTAAGAAACAAAGATTTCTTGAGGTTGGATGATCACCTTACAAGATTGGAAGTGAGCTAGCAAACTTGAAAGTATTCTTGATTTTATGAAACTAGAACTTTTGGAATTTATGAAGAACACTTAGAACTTGAAGATAGAACTTGAGAGAGATCAATTAGATGAAGAAAATTAAAGAATGAAAGTGTTTGTAGGTGTTTTTGGTCGTTGGTGTATGGATTAGATATAAAGGATATGTAATTTTGTTTTCATGTAAATAAGTCATGAATGATTACTCATATTTTTGTAATTTTATGAGATATTTCATGCTAGTTGCCAAATGATGGTTCCCACATGTGTTAGGTGACTCACATGGGCTGCTAAGAGCTGATAATTGGAGTGTATATACCAATAGTACATACATCTAAAATCTATGTATTGTACGAGTACGAATACGGGTGCATACGAGTAGAATTGTTGATGAAACTGAACGAGGATGTAATTGTAAGCATTTTTGTTAAGTAGAAGTATTTTGATAAGTGTATTGAAGTCTTTCAAAAGTGTATAAATACATATTAAAACACTACATGTATATACATTTTAACTGAGTCGTTAAGTCATCGTTAGTCGTTACATGTAAGTGTTGTTTTGAAACCTTTAGGTTAACGATTTTGTTAAATGTTGTTAACCCAATGTTTATAATATCAAATGAGATTTTAAATTATTATATTATCATGATATTATCATGTATGAATATCTCTTAATATGATATATATGCATTAAATGTCTTTACAACGATAATCGTTACATATATGTCTCGTTTAAAAATCATTAAGTTAGTAGTCTTGTTTTTACATATGTAATTCAATGTTAATATACTTAATGATATATTTACTTATCATAGTATCATGTTAACTATATATATATCCATATATATGTTATCATATAGTTTTTACAAGTTTTAACGTTCGTGAATCACCGGTCAACTTGGGTGGTCAATTGTCTATATGAAACATATTTCAATTAATCAAGTCTTAACAAGTTTGATTGCTTAACATGTTGGAAACATTTAATCATGTAAATATCAATCTCAATTAATATATATAAACATGGAAAAGTTCGGGTCACTACAGTACCTACCCGTTAAATAAATTTCGTCCCGAAATTTTAAGCTGTTGAAGGTGTTGACGAATCTTCTGGAAATAGATGCGGGTATTTCTTCTTCATCTGATCTTCACGCTCCCAGGTGAACTCGGGTCCTCTACGAGCATTCCATCGAACCTTAACAATTGGTATCTTGTTTTGCTTAAGTCTTTTAACCTCACGATCCATTATTTCGACGGGTTCTTCGATGAATTGAAGTTTTTCGTTGATTTGGATTTCATCTAACGGAATAGTGAGATCTTCTTTAGCAAAACATTTCTTCAAATTCGAGACGTGGAAAGTGTTATGTACAGCCGCGAGTTATTGAGGTAACTCTAGTCGGTAAGCTACTGGTCCGACACGATCAATAATCTTGAATGGTCCAATATACCTTGGATTTAATTTCCCTCGTTTACCAAATCGAACAACGCCTTTCCAAGGTGCAACTTTAAGCATGACCATCTCTCCAATTTCAAATTCTATATCTTTTCTTTTAATGTCAGCGTAGCTCTTTTGTCGACTTTGGGCGGTTTTCAACCGTTGTTGAATTTGGATGATCTTCTCGGTAGTTTCTTGTATAATCTCCGGACCCGTAATCTGTCTATCCCCCACTTCACTCCAACAAATCGGAGACCTGCACTTTCTATCATAAAGTGCTTCAAACGGCGCCATCTCAATGCTTGAATGGTAGCTGTTGTTGTAGGAAAATTCTGCTAACGGTAGATGTCGATCCCAACTGTTTCCGAAATCAATAACACATGCTCATAGCATGTCTTCAAGCGTTTGTATCGTCCTTTCGCTCTGCCCATCAGTTTGTGGATGATAGGCAGTACTCATGTCTAGACGAGTTCCTAATTCTTGCTGTAATGTCTGCCAGAATCTTGAAATAAATCTGCCATCCCTATCAGAGATAATAGAGATTGGTATTCCATGTCTGGAGACGACTTCCTTCAAATACAGTCGTGCTAACTTCTCCATCTTGTCATCTTCTCTTATTGGTAGGAAGTGTGCTGATTTGGTGAGACGATCAACTATTACCCAAATAGTATCAAAACCACTTGCAGTCCTTGGCAATTTAGTGATGAAATCCATGGTAATGTTTTTCCATTTCCATTCCGGGATTTCGGGTTGTTGAAGTAGACCTGATGGTTTCTGATGCTCAGCTTTGACCTTAGAACACGTCAAACATTCTCCTACGTATTTAGCAACATCGGCTTTCATACCCGGCCACCAAAAATGTTTCTTGAGATCCTTGTACATCTTCCCCGTTCCAGGATGTATTGAGTATCTGGTTTTATGAGCTTCTCTAAGTACCATTTCTCTCATATCTCCAAATTTTGGTACCCAAATCCTTTCAGCCCTATACCGGGTTCCGTCTTCCCGAATATTAAGATGCTTCTCCGATCCTTTGGGTATTTCATCCTTTAAATTTCCTTCTTTTAAAACTCCTTGTTGCGCCTCCTTTATTTGAGTAGTAATGTTATTATGAATCATTATATTCATAGATTTTACTCGAATGGGTTCTCTGTCCTTCCTGCTCAAGGCATCGGCTACCACATTTGCCTTCCCCGGGTGGTAACGAATCTCAAAGTCGTAATCATTCAATAATTCAATCCACCTACGCTGCCTCATATTCAGTTGTTTCTGATTAAATATGAGTTGAAGACTTTTGTGGTCGGTATATATAATACTTTTGACCCCATATAAGTAGTGCCTCCAAGTCTTTAATGCATAAACAACCGCGCCTAATTCCAAATCATGCGTCGTATAATTTTGTTCGTGAATCTTCAATTGTCTAGACGCATAAGCAATCACCTTCGTTCGTTGCATTAATACACAACCGAGACCTTGCTTTGATGCATCACAATAAATCACAAAATCATCATTCCCTTCAGGCAATGACAATATAGGTGCCGTAGTTAGCTTTTTCTTCAATAACTGAAACGCTTTCTCTTGTTCATCATTCCATTCAAATTTCTTCCCTTTATGCGTTAATGCAGTCAAGGGTTTTGCTATTCTGGAAAAGTCTTGGATGAACCTTCTGTAGTAACCAGCTAGTCCTAAAAACTGGCGTATGTGTTTTGAAGTTTTCGGGGTTTCCCACTTTTCAACAGTTTCTATCTTTGCCGGATCCACCTTAATACCTTCTTTGTTCACTATGTGACCGAGGAATTGAACTTCTTCCAACCAAAATGCACACTTTGAAAACTTAGCGTACAATTCTTCCTTCTTCAATACTTCTAACACCTTTCTCAAATGTTCACCGTGTTCTTGGTCATTCTTTGAGTAAATAAGTATGTCATCAATGAAAACAATGACAAACTTGTCAAGGTATGGTCCACACACTCGGTTCATAAGGTCCATGAACACAGCTGGTGCATTAGTTAAACCAAACGGCATGACCATAAACTCGTAATGACCGTAACGTGTTCTGAAAGCAGTCTTTGGAATATCATCTTCTTTCACCCGCATTTGATGATACCCGGAACGTAAGTCAATCTTTGAATAAACAGACGAGCCTTGTAGTTGATCAAATAAGTCATCGATTCTCGGTAGTGGGTAGCGGTTCTTGATGGTAAGTTTGTTCAACTCTCGGTAGTCGATACACAACCTGAATGTACCATCTTTCTTCTTGACAAACAAAACAGGATCTCCCCACGGTGATGTGCTTGGTCGAATGAAACCACGCTCTAAAAGTTCTTGTAATTGGCTTTGTAGTTCTTTCATCTCGCTGGGTGCGAGTCTGTAAGGAGCACGAGCTATTGGTGCAGCTCCTGGTACAAGATCTATTTGAAATTCAACGGATCGATGTGGGGGTAATCCCGGTAATTCTTTCGGAAATACATCGGGAAATTCTTTTGCAATGGGAACATCATTGATGTTCTTTTCTTCAGTTTGTACTTTCTCGACGTGTGCTAGAACAGCATAGCAACCTTTTCTTATTAGTTTTTGTGCCTTCAAATTACTAATAAGATGTAGCTTCGTGTTGCCCTTTTCTCCGTACACCATTAAGGGTTTTCCTTTTTCTCGTATAATGCGAATTGCATTTTTGTAACAAACGATCTCTGCTTTCACTTCTTTCAACCAGTCCATACCGATTATCACATCAAAACTCCCTAACTCTACTGGTATCAAGTCAATCTTAAATGTTTCGCTAACCAGTTTAATTTCTCGATTCCGACATATATTATCTGCTGAAATTAATTTACCATTTGCTAATTCGAGTAAAAATTTACTATCCAAAGTAAAAATTTACTATCCAAAGGCGTCAATGGACAACTTAATTTAGCACAAAAATCTCTACTCATATAGCTTCTATCCGCACCCGAATCAAATAAAACGTAAGCAGATTTATTGTCAATAAGAAACGTACCCGTAACAAGCTCTGGGTCTTCCTGTGCCTCTGCCGCATTAATATTGAAAACTCTTCCGCGGCCTTGTCCATTCGTGTTCTCCTGGTTCGGGAAATTTCTAATAATGTGGCCCGGTTTTCCACATTTATAACAAACTACATTGGCATAACTTGCTCCGACACTACTTGCTCCGCCATTACTCGTTCCGAAACCATTTGTTCCTTTCGTTCTGTTAACCCCTGGTCCGTAGATATCACACTTCGCCACGCTATGACCATTTCTTTTACACTTGTTGCAAAATTTGGTGCAGAACCCCGAGTGATACTTTTCACACCTTTGGCATAGCTGCTTCTGATTGTTGTTGTTGTTGCGGTTATTATTGTTGTTAAGATGATTGTTGTGGTTGCTGTTGTTGTTGTTGTTGTTGTTGTTGTTGTTGTTGTTGTTGTTGTTGTTGTTATTGTTGGGCCGTTTGTTGTAGTTGCGATTGATGTTGCGATTGTTAGGATAGTTGTTGCGATTATTGTTATAATTGCTGTTGTTGTTGTATTGGTGATTCTTATCACCGTTTTCCTCCCACTTTCTTTTGACTTGCTTCACATTGGCCTCTTCAGCAGTATGTTCTTTAATTCTTTCTTCAATCTGGTTCACTAGTTTGTGAGCCATTCTACATTCCTGTTGTATGGAGGCGGGCTCGTGTGAACTTTTATCTTCTTGGATTCTTTCCGGTAATCCTTTCACAAACGCGTCGATCTTCTCTTCCTCATCTTCGAATGCTCCCGGACACAATAGGCACAATTCTGTGAATCGTCTTTCTTACGTGGTAATATCAAATCCTTGGGTTCGTAACCCTCTAAGTTCTGTCTTGAGCTTATTGACCTCGGTTCTGGGACGGTACTTCTCGTTCATCAAGTGCTTGAATGCTGACCACGGTAGTGCGTACAAGTCTTGTTTCAAAAATACTAATACAGAGCACAAAATAGAATACACACAAATTTATTGGAGAACACAATAATAGGAATCATACTCACACGATATAGTACACAAGTTTACACTAGTCACACGAAGTACACGAAACAGACACGTTCTTTTGGAACACCAAACTCACGCTATATGAAACACATAATACACAAATGGAATACTCACGCGTTGAGGTACACACACAATTTATGAATCACACGCACACATTTGGATTTTTGGGAGAAACGAACTTTGGTGAAAGTTCTTAAAAATTTGGATCCTTAGGGAAAAGTGGATCTTGAGAAAACGTTTTAAGTTTTTTTTTTTTTAAATTGTCAATGCTAGTTTTAAACTAGACACGTTTTCCGTTTTTAACCTCAAATTCCGGTTGAGGGTAACTGAAAACCGAAGTCCCAGTCGACGATTAGCAAGCTATCCGCCCCCATGATTGTAGTATCATGGAACTCTTAACCGGGCGCCCCCTGACGCGATATTAATATCGGTCTTTCATGACAATTTGTACATTTTAATTCAAGGGTTAAAACTGCGAAGACTAAGCTATCGCGCGGGACAGATCCTGCTCCAGCTTATATGTCGTAATCGGTTTTACACTGGACAACTCCTTGGATTTACCCTACCAAGTTTATTTTCGGGTTTGAAAGTTCAAGACTTTCCCTTCCCACTGTACCTAATATCCTGAAATGATATTGGTATGAAATGACATAGTTTAGGAAGTTTGCTATATCAAGTAAGGCGACATTCAGAAGACTTTACTTCCTTCAAGGATGGACTGGATACATCCTTTAGTTTCAGTGACATTATTCTTTTTCCTTTCAAGCCAAAAGTATTTTAAACATTTTTCTTAGCAAAATTTGGTGATAGTAATTCGAAAAGATTGGTAAAATCCCCCACACTTGGCTTTTTCGTTAAGACTTTTATTTCAAAAAATTTTAAAATTTCCCATTAAATTACGAAAATGAGCCAAGTTGAATACTGTTTGAATACCCGCGAGAATTTGTACTATCCCCCGCACTTAAGATTAAGTAATGCCCTCATTACTTAAAATCAGTAAAATTTAAATTCGAGAGGGCAATAGTGAGAATTTTTTTTCGAAAAACCTAGGTTCAAAAACCGGAGATCGTGGAATATAGGTGAGCGATGGCGCATCCTTCAGTCCTTGATCTTCATCACACAAATTCTAATTTGATAGGTACCTTGCTGAATTTTAATGCTAGTGTCACTAAAACCTTGAAAAACATCGTGCACTTTTATTAGCGCGTCATGCACTCGACTCGACCCCAGAATTTAATGCCAGGTGGGGTTAAAATCCCCCACACTTTATCGAACGAGAAGTAAAGTCAGTGGAAAAAGTTCCACGAATAAGAATAGTGAGCCAGTCATTTACACCTCGGGTGGTGTATATTATATGAGATAAATCCTTTTTCAGTTTCCCGAAAAAGGATGACCTAACCCGAGGGTTAACACATGACTCCCCTCTAAGTGCGGTTTTCAGTAAAACTTTTATTCTTGTTGGTGGATCTTGGTCAAATGGGTCTTTATAGATTGTCTTCCCCAAATTGACATCCTCTAGAATAAGCGTGGACCCGCTGTGAATCTCAACTATTGAGCGGGGCTCAATTTCCAGCTTCAATTCCTTTAATTCTTCAGTTGTAGGTTCATAACCATTAGCCATGAGAACGAGTAGCAAACCGTCTTCCTCCTTTACCACAATCTCATCTATATAACTAGAAGAGTAAGAATGTAACTCGCCATTATCGCCATGAGAATGAGTAGCAAACCGTTTTCTTCAGTTGTAGGTTCAGTTGCGGTCACGATTGTTGTACCTATGATTGCCATTATCGCCATTATTCTGCTGTGATCATTGCGCGGGTAACCTCCATTGTTATGTCTTCTTTGGTACCCTGATCTGCGGTTATTATCGCGATAATTATCTTGGTTACCATCACGGTAAGAATGATCATCACGCCAACTTCTCTCTTTGCCCCAATTGCAATTCTGCGTAATTTTGCTATTGAATATAATCATAAGTTTCCTACATAATCTTTGCAAAGGTTTGTGGTATATTTCTGTGCAATCACCGCACTAATGTAGGATGTTTCTGCGGATTGATTGCATGGACAAATCCAGAAATCTTTTGATCTTCATGCAGATTAAGTATATTTTGACATTCATAGATGTAGCGTGTGAGCAAACCACCAAGCGTTTATTTAAACCCTTGCTTTATATCATGTCACTCAATGTGCGTCTTCTTTTGCGGCAAGAGATTTTGAAACTGCAGGAGAAACTTTTCGCGAAGATCAATAAAACCAATAATGCTTCACGCATTCATATTGTGAAACGATTCTCACGCAAGCCCTTGTAGGACCATGGGAAAAACGCGACATGCAACTGGCTCATCCCAATTATATGTGCTCACTACTTATTCAAACCACAAAAAATCTAGCGGATCAGTCAAGCATGAGTACACGCCCAATGTTGCAGGCACAATTGGCGACGTGGTGATTGGATAATCTGAAATATGCGGAACAAACTTGTCAGTCACCGAAGTGATTTATGTTACTGTTTTAGTGCGCGTTTCTTTGCTATCTGCACAATACTTATTAATTATCTTCTGAATGACATCAGGCTGCTCAAACTTATGCTGCATGTCTTTTGGCGCAATTTTTCGAAACATATCAGCAAGAAAAAACTATGCGTTTCCTTTTTCTGCAGCTTGCGAAGTTTCGCCTTCTTCCATATAGCGTGGAATCGGTGTTCCAGGCCTCTTTCGCTTAACTCTTGTTACTTACATAATTTCAGGATCACTTTCCGAATTATCAGAAAGTTGGCGCTGTACTTTCGAATGTTTTATGTTTTTAGTAATAAAACAGGTGATCCAAACGCATTGCGTTCGCGCGTATCATCGTTCGTATCTTCGTAGTGACTTATCACTAATCATTGCATATTCAAAAAAGTATCGTTAAGCGAACATTCATAGTTATGCGATATATGAAGATTAAGGCCTTTTTCTTGAAGTAATTGCCTTGCCTCTAGGTGCATTATTACGCGCTTAGCAGTTTTTGGTGTTGCGTCTTTTTCTGCGATTTTATTAGCAACATTTGCAGTGCCTTCATTTGCCGGATTTTTATCCACATTTCCTTGGGAATTTGCGGATATAGTTTTCGCGATATGTTCTTCATGATTAATTGTAGTTTGCTGACGATTACGTCGAGCCACAATTATTTTTTCAGTCGCACCATTTGGCTGTGTTCCTTTATTAAAGGCATTATTTTCCAGATGATTTAGCGAGCAAATCTTTCATTTACTTGCTTATTTCAGTACTTATTTGAAAATCAAATGCCGTCGAATTTCTAAAATCACAGTCATCAACTGTGTTATTGTTTTTCTTCTTATTATGCGTTGTCATTTAATATCTTTAATCAGATGTGTAAACCTGCAATTCATTAGACAAGAACACGATTAAAATTGAATTCCGAATTAAATCACCCGATTACGCGAAGTAAATTTATCGAATTCAAATCTAATTCTTGTCCCACGGATGACGCCAATCGATCAATCCTAGATTAGATGCAAGCACTAATCCAGGAATTGAATGCAATGAGGGGTGAATGGTGGTGTTGATAATGTTTTTGGGACCTTATGATCGTCTTTCACTTAGATTCAAGTGTTCAATCACCATGTCCGGTCTTGATTGCATTACCTTAGCCGAATTATGATTGATACTTGGGCATAGTCACAAGTGAATCACAAAGGCCAGAGCAAATTCACAAAATCAATAACCTAAAATGAGAGGCCAAGCTGTAACGACCGGTCCAAATCCATATGGACGAATACATCAACATCTGGTCCCATTGCGATGTACTGACCTCTATATGATATGTTTTGTAAACATTGCATTCTTTTAAAAGACACATCGTCAATAAATCCAAGGTTTTTGACAACTGATGACTTCTACGTATAGACAATCATCATAAATAACATTTTACATCATAACAACTGTGACGATTTCCAAATATGATACACGGTGATGATTTTGAATGCAACATCTTTTGAAATATGCCATGAACGACTCCATGTAATATCTTTAAAATGAGCAAATGCACAGCGGAAGATTTCTTTAATACCTGAGAATAAACATGCTTAAAAGTGTCAACCAAAAGGTTGGTGAGTTCATAGGTTTATCATAAACAATGATTTCAATAATTTTAATAGACCACAAGATTTCATTTTCATAAACAACTTGCAGGAATCTCATCTGCAAAAATCATTCATACTATTGAACACCTGGTAACCAACATTAACAAAATGAATCTAGAATATCCCCAAACATACAGGTATCGCATCTGTATAATAATCGAAGTACTAAAGCATCCATAACCTAGATGGGGTTGTTAGGCCCAATAGATCTATCTTTAGGATTCGTGTCAATTAGTGGCCAGTTCACTAATTTATTAGGTTACCAAGCAAAATGGGTGATATTCGATATAATAATTCAGTCATAGAATGTTTTTAAGTACTTGTGTCTATTTCGTCAAACATTTATAAAAGCGAATGTATTCTCAGCCCAAAAATATATATTGCAAAAGCATTTAGTAAAAAGAGAGCAAATGAAACTCACGATACTATATTTTGTAGAAAATATGCATACGACGGAACTGAACAAATGCAGGGTTGGCCTCGGATTCACGAACCTATATCAATTATATATATTAACACATATAATAATCTATAAACAACTTTATATATTAATATTATTATTAATATATTTGTTATTAATGATTCATATGTTATATTAATAAATATATAAATTAAATATAACTATTTTATATATATTTTAAATGAATAATTAATATTTATATATTAGATTTTCATTAAAGTATATAATTAGAATATATATAATATATATGTTATTTATTATAAATATTATATTTTAAAGTTTAAAAATATTATATAATATATTAATCTATTATATGTAACTTAATTTATATAATTATATATAATAACATAAAAATAATAGTATGTAATATTAATATAGTTATGATATATGTAATAAATATAGTTTTATATAAATATAATTTGTTTGCTAAAATAATAATACTGATAATAAAAATAGTGATAATTATAATAATAATAATAATAATAATAATAATAATAATAATAATAATAATAATAATAATAATAATAATAATAATAATAATAATAATAATAATAATAATAATAATAATACTAATAATAAAAATAAAAATAATGATAATAATAATAATAATGATAAAAATAATAAAAGTATTGATAATAATAATAATAATAATAATAATAATAATAATAATAATAATAATAATAATAATAATAATAATAATAATGATAAAAATAATAATAATAATAAATGATAAAAATAATAATAATAATAATAATAATAATGATAAAAATAATGATAATTCTAATAATAATAATAATAATAATGATAATTTTAATAATAATTATAAATTCAATAATAATGATAATTTTAATAATAATGTTATTTTTAATAATAATGATAATTTTAATAATAATGATAATGATAATAATAATAATAATAATAATAATAATAATAATAATAATAATAATAATAATAATGATAAAAATTATACCATCCTAATCATCATGCCGTCATCATCATCATCATCATCATCATCATCATACCATCATTATCAACATACGATATCATAACCGTTATTCATCATCATTCGATTATTATTTAATGTATTATTATCATTTATTATGCCCATCATCGAATTATCATCATCATTAACATCCATCATTATTATCATAACCTCATAATCATAATAATCGTCATCTTCATCATCAATCATAATCATTATCATGATCATAACATCATCATCTCACGATCATAATATCATCATCTCATGATCATAATATCATCATCATCCTTTTCATCTCATCGTGTTCATCATTGTAACATCCCGCCTTTTTCTGTTTACTTTTCCGTTTAACTATTTAAAGTCCGTTATATGATTATGACATCCCTCGTTAATACGCGTTTTAAAATATCTCATTTAGGTAATTCACGCACCCGCAACTGAACTAGAGGGACCATTGTTGCCAAGAGAGCAAAGAGGTGACTAGGTCAACTAGTCAACCCTTCACTCTCATCCATTCATTAATTCCTTTTCTTTTTCCTTTTCCTCTAATACTTTCACCAAATCTCTCAAACACCACTTCAAGGATTCATCATCCAAATCAAATCGAGCAAGCATCCATCTAAACAAATTGCATATTCAGAATCCTCTCATCTTCCTCTTCGATTCCATACCAATTTCATCAAGTTTGGGTAACTTTCTAAAATCACTAGATTTTGTGTTCTTGATGTTTTTAACTTATAAAGTTGTTAATTAGTGTCTATGGCTCAAGTCTAACATGATTATATGATTTATATGCTCGATTTCGTTATTTGAAGTAACTAGCTTGAATATGAACTTTGGTGTGTTTGATTTGGTAATTTGGTTGCTTAAATGTTGTTGTTATGGTAAAGTGCAAGTATTAAATGTGTTACTAGTAGCACTAGCTTCAAATTGATGTGTAGGTTGTTTTAGAAAACTTCATAAACTTGATTATTGGTTTTGGTGGATTTGGTTTAGGGTTTGATGAACTTGAAATGAACTTTTGATGCTTTGAATGACATGAAATGTTATTTGTAAGTGTTAGGTTGTATTGTATGCTTGATCACCTTCGAAACGGCATATCATTCATGTAAATTGGTTGCCGAATCATCGAATTTCATTTATGAACTTGAGTGCATTTAATGAGGAGCTTTGAATGTGATTTTGGTTGTTGTAAAGGTAAATGTGATGGATGAAATGTGTTTAGTTGTTTTCCTTGTCAAAATACCTTTCTGATGATATAAGATACATGCTTTGGTTGTTTGCGGGTCATAAATGGTGATTGGTTGAAGTTAGGTTCGTGCATAAAACTTAAAAACTGCCAGAATTTCTCTGCACAGGTAATGGCGCGGTGCGCCATATACCCGCGCGGCGCGCCAAAGTGGTCTGTCCAACTTTGTCGATTTTCGAATAATGTTTGCTATGCTACGCACCTCCGATTCACATGTAACTTGTTCTAACATTCTCATATATGATTAAAAACCTCAGAAAAATAGTTCGGGACCCGACCCGAACGTGTTGACTTTTTCGTTGACTTTGACCGACCAAAGTTTGACTTTTTGTCAAACTTAACCAAATGATTATGCAACCTTCCTAACTTGTTTCTATACTTGTATCTTGCATGAAACTTGACAATTTGATTCCACATGCTACATAATCGAGTCGTAACGAGCCATAGGACTAATTGAACATCTTTGACCTATCGTGTTTACCGTTATTGATACGACCTATTTGTTTAGGTCAAGACTAGCACTATCCTTCGCACACGTTACTTTGTGAAGTACTTTTCATACGTGCACTCAAGGTGAGATCATAGTCCCATCTTTCAAACAACTTTTATGCTTTAAACTATGGGATGAGAAACATATACGTATCATACTTTTATACATTGAACACAAGTACGAAAACGAACATTCCACGTACGGGTTTGAATGAAAATCCTCAATTCAATTATCATTAGTTACACTTGCAGGGTGTAAACGTGAACTTATATTATGTGATCACATGGGCTTGACGAGCCTCATTCGGACGGTTCGCTACCGTTAGCGGATGAAATATATTTTCGGGTCTAGTGTATGTTCTAACACTACGCAAAGGGTGCAAAACAGTTAAGTTTGATAATTGGGTGCCCGCGAAACAAATAAAAACTTTGGAATGCAAATGATTTTGATAATCATATTATATTAAATCTTGTGGTTCAAATGCAGCGTTTACTAAAACACCTATGATTTCACCAATGTTTTCGTTGACAGTTTTCTATATGTTTTCTCAGGTCCTTGAAAGCTACTTGATACATGCTTCTGCACTCTTTTTGATACTTGCTTGGATGTCGAGTATGCATGCATAGTTGGAGCGTCTTTTGACTACTTTAAATTGTGTCGCATAGGTTTTATTCGTACGTTAAACTTTGTATTGTAACTAATCTTTTGAACTACATTTGTAAACTTGAAACATCCTTTTACTTATGAAATGAATGCGACATATTTTGGTCAAACGTCATAATAAAGACTTATGACCACGCAACGGGACCGAAGTAGTCGGCGCCGTCAAACATGATTTGGTCGGGTCTCTACAGATAATCGTCATAATAAAGACTTATGACCATGCAACGGGACCGAAGTAGTCGGTACCGTCAAACATGATTTGGTCTGGTCTCTACAATCATCATGATATCATCGATCATCATCTCATACGTTCGTAACCATGATTATACTTTACTGTTCATCTTCTTCATCATTCATCACCTTCCATCATCGTAATCGTAACAATGGAAGTAACCATATAGCAGTAGAAGGAACTAATGTTGCAGGTGGGTTGTGGTGATCTGGTTTGAAAACAGAAATATAACAATAGTAACAAACATATAGCAGCAGGTAATTCGAAGGTATTTGCAGGTTGTGGGTGATCGTAACAGTACACAGTAGGTTGGGTTTGGTTCTCGGACTAAATAGCAGCAGGAAAGGAAGTTGCAATCAGGCGGTTGTCGACTGGAAACCAGAAACATAGTAGCAGCTAACGGCTTAAAGGGGTGGCGGTTGTGGTGGTTTCAAGGTGTGATGGCGGCTGTGATGTTGGCGAATGGAGACTGCAACAGTAGCAGCGAATATTATCAAGGTGTTTGTGTTGGTTTTTGATGGTGGTTGTAGTGGTGGAGGTGATGGCGAGTCTGTGGTGGTTTAATGGTGGTTGATAGGTGTCAAAATATAGAAGGTGGTGGTAGTGATGGTGTGTTGATGGTGGCGATGGTGGTGGTCTAGTGGTGGTGAGAGTGGTGAAAGGTAGAGGATGGTGATTGCCGGTGGTGGTCAAGTATGAAGATGGTGATGGCGGATGATGGGTGGTGGGATAGGGTGATGAAGGTGGTGAGTATTCTCGATCAAAAACAGGAGGTGGAATTTGAGTTGCAGGTTTGTGGTTTGATTGTTACATTCCTACGTAGATATAGATATATATATATATATATATATATATATATATATATATATATATATATATATATATATATATATATATATATATATATGTTGTTAATCAGTGGCGGATAAAATCTTCGAAAAAAGCTCATCTTTTTAAATTAAGTACATTTATTTATTCTGGTCATTAATTGTGTGAAACTTGATCAAAAAGGTTCGTCCATTATTTGTTTTTAGTTCCAAGTAATATATACGGAGTATTAAAACTCGCCATAAGGTATTAGATATATTTTAAACAAACCTATAATTGATGTAACCTATTTACACACCAACGTTTATTTTTATATTCTCATAAGTTCGTATTTAAATTTGTTTAATCACAATCGAATGTCAAACAAGTGTTACTATCGTTTACTAAATAATTTGAAACCATATATATATATATATATATATATATATATATATATATATATATATATATATATATATATATATATATATATATATATATATATATATATATATATATATATATTCAATATACTTTGTCTATATATATAAACACGTTTTATTATATCGTAAGTTATTTATATATTTAAATCCATTAATTAAATCTTATTTCAAAATATTATATTTATTTTTATATATACTTATATACTTATATATATATATATATATATATATATATATATATATATATATATAACAGTTGTTCGTGAGTCGTCGAGAATGGTCGAAGGTTAAAAGAATTTATGAAAACAGTTCAAAAATTTTTGATACTCAGGATAACAAGCTTTGCTTATCGTGTCAGAAATATCAAATCATATAGAGAATTGATTTAAAATTAGTCGAAATTTTTCGGGTCATCACAATACCGACCCGTTAAAGAAATTTCGTCCCGAAATTTGATAGAGGTCGTCATGGCTAACAACAAGAATATTTTAATGAAGAATATGAGTTGAAAAATAGAGATTTATCACCATTGAGTAATATGGATAAAACAATTTGGTTACGTTAAGAGTATGAGTGAAGCTATCGCAAAAGAGTGAAATGAGGAAATTAAAGGTTCATCTTAACTTTTGACGTAGTCACGATTGGTTTCCGGAATTCAAGGAATTTAAATAAAATTTTCGTAATCTATATAAGATTTGATTCTTCGGTAATTAAGGAAATTAAGATCCTCTTTAATTAAATGCGGTAATCTGCCTCGATTGCTATGTCTGATACTTTATTATAAACTTACCTCTTCTGTTCCATTATTTTCACCACTCCTATACTTTCTTCCTTGATATGGCTAAAACATACGGTTTTATTTGTGCGGTGTCGTTAGGTCGCGACACGTCAGAATTAGCTACCAAAAGAGAGTAATGGTTTTATTATTTATATTTAGCTGGGTTTCCTAGCTATAACTCATCTTCTTGTCTTCTTTTTAATGAGTAAGTGATAAATATAACTCAGGTTCGTATTTTTGTATGTTTGCTCAGTAATGTGGGACAAAAGTGCCTATATAGTTAACCCTAGTGCCAAGAGGTGATAGATTGAGATTAACTAATAATACTATAATTTAACGGTAAAGATAAAGATAGATAGGTATGAAGAATAGAATTCTGATGGGAAACTATCACAAGAATTTAACTTTCTAGAATAAACACTAAACCTCAGTCAACTGGGCTGTGAACCTAACTGATTTGTCACTAAGAGTTTAGACTTTGAAGATTCTGGATAAGACGGGTATCCCTACTCCCAACGTTAACCTTAGAAGGTTTAAACGACCTTATGGACTGAATCCTAGGTTCATGAACAAAGTGGTATACCCCTAAAGGAAAGTCTCAACTTTTCTTAATCCTAGTTAGTCTAACTAAAGCAATATTCCACCACTTAATACTATGTTATGCCTTAAAATTAACAGATGTGCAATCTTAGATATTCTAAGGTACTGCTAATTGGGTCAGAGGTCTCTCCTTTGCAATCACTTACTCAACTCCGGATCATCTTAAAACATCTTAAGGACGTTGCTTCTGACGCGAATCATGCTTCCGAGAAAGCTAGTGTTCACTGAACTCTATATTGCCTGCTCTAATCACAACCTAAATGAGCAGCTCTTCTTTGACGAATAAATGGTTATTCATACTTAGGTACTATATCCCTATTATGACGTTAAACACACCTAACTACTTACCTTATATCCTAGGGTTGATCAGGTCCTAAAACTAGGTTATAGCCACGTGAATAAGCGAAAAGGGTGATCCATAAATTAAACTTCTAAACCGTCAAGGTTTCAACATAACAGTAGGATAAGTTTCAGATAAATTATTCAACACATAATAAACATTTGTAACAGATAGATAGGCATGCAAGATGAAAGCAACTTAAGATAACAAGATAACTTCATTAAATTTAGGAAAGCATTCACCATTTACAGACGAAATCTGGACCATTACAAGTGCTGACATCCTTCTACACCGCTCCTATTACAATCTTCGGCGTTTGCCTCCAGGTACTTGATTTCCTGCTCGGAGGTGAGAAGGCCTTAAAAGCTCTAGTGAGAGAAAGTGTATTGTAGTGAGAGAGTGATGAGAGGTGTGTTGAAATTGGATGACAAAAAGCCTTTAAATAGACTTGAAATTTCCCTGCAAACTGTTGGCAGGCCGTTTGGAGGGGCCGTTTGCCAGGCCAGCCCATTTGCAGGAGCCGTTTAACTTGGCCGTGTGGCAGGCCGTTTGCAAGCCAGGCAAGTCATTTGGCAGGCCGTTTAGCAGGGCATTTGGCAGGCCGTTTGGCTTGCCTGGTCAGCTGATTTTACTGGGTCGTAACTTGATTTCTTGTCTTTCACCGTTTTCGCTCTAGAGTCTTCGTTTAAGCCCCGATTCTCTTGATTCTTTTTGCATCATCTTTGTAATTACTTTATCTACAAATTTAACTAAAAAAGTGATTATTTTGCCGATAAGGTTTTGAACTTTATGCTTTTGGGACTCAATATCGGGGGTAAAAACGTGACTTTTTAGCCGATATCAAATATCCCACACTTAGACTTTGCTTGTCCTCAAGCAAACTTTCAAGCATTAAACACTGGAGATTTTTATTCGTAGTGATCAAGTGGTCTTTGTTTCGTAAGACGAAGGAGCGAAAACTTGGTTTTATTCTTTTTGTTTTTCTCAAACCTTTTTTCGCAAGCATGAGAGGAGGTTACATAACTGAGGCTATCTCACTCGGGTCACTCATTTCGCTGAAGTGTTTTGGGGTGTCCTATAGTTCTAAGAAATGAAATCGCTCATAGCCAGTCATGCTCACATTCTTCGTCATAGGCTTGACCAAGACTCAAATCTCCATCACTTATTTGAGAGAACTTTCAGTTATGGACTCAGCTTGTATCGTGAAGAGATGGTGATTTGGAGGTTTTTGGGGTGTGAAGGGTTTGATAGATAGGAGTTCCTTTAAAAGATCGATTTTGGGTGATCCTTTCAGCTTTTTGTCAGGAATTTCAGGATGAGCATCCTTCTTTTTGACTGCCATGAGTTCTTTTCTCGAATCTGGTTCCGCTCCTTTTTTCAGAACCTTTATTCATCAACAAATTTTTTTTTTGGGAAAGCATATTTTGCTTTTCTCTTCGAGGTCTCCTTTTATTGGCGGTCTTCTTGATAGTTGGCTTGGATGCTCGCATTTTCTAATGCGGTTTTATAGAGGATTTTCCGGAAGGAATGATTTTGTTGGGATTTATTTCTTTATTTATGAATAGGTAGTGGTGGATGGAATTGTGGTGATTTGGAGTAATGAAGGTGTGTAATGGGGGTGTTTTTGTGTTCACGAATAGCCGAGGTTCTAACTTAGTAATCCTCGTCAAAATGTGTGACTCCGAAATGTAGATCAAGAGTAAGTTCTGATTCCAAGATGTTAATATCGACGCTCAACGGAAGTATAGGGAAGCACTAAAAATGAGTGCTTATAAAGCCTTATTTGGAGGTGCTTCACAACAATTATAATGGGTTGAATTGCGCCTTTAGTTATGCAATGCTCTTTTGGAAAATTAGGTTTGATTTTCGCAGAAAGTTTTTAGCCTTGTTTTACTCTTTTGTCTATTTTGTAGCAAAAACTTTTTGATCCTTTATAGAATTTTATAATCCTTAGTGTTATATAGTTCAAAAAGTTTTAAATTTTGTGAAAAATTTAGTTTAAAAACACTTGAGGGTTTTTACAAGAATCATTGTGTGCAACATTTGCTATCCCACACTTTAAAATAACATTGTCCTCAATGTTAAGGATACGACATATCCCACACTTTAGGTTTTGAAAGAGGCGTTTTGTTATTAAAAGTTTATGTTGATGGGGTTGCCAATCCCACACTTAGTTTTTAAAGTGGTATAGTAGTTTGCATATATTCTATTGAAAAAGTGGTGAAGACATAGTACTCCCCTATGGTTGCAAGGCGTGCAGTCGGATGGTGTGCCAATTATGGTTTCTTCTATTCTTGTGCCGGCATCATCCTCGTTCATTGCATCCTTGCTCCAAGTCGTGCTTCCATCTTGTATGATCTCGACCGTCGTTTGTTTGTGACGTTTTATTCATGCAATTTTATTCTAATTATCATACAAACTTAAAAACATAAAGTAGTTATGCCCAAGATCGGGGGTACAGACATAGTTTACTAATGTAATATAGTATCATAAGTAATCATAAAAATAGTTCAGAAATAGGGAAACTTATGGCTGAGCTGGATGGTATGGAAGAGAGTAAGATACACTCGTGCGTGACCTCGTCGGGTTCCTCAAAGCGGACTGTCCCTCATCAGTCATTTCCTCATCTGTAGTGAATTGTTGTGCCAATTCTGTCGTGTTCATCCCCGAGGATATCCTAAACTGGATCTCATCTGATCGTGTGATTAGTCCCGTGAGCGATGAGGTGCTCGTGTGAATCATAGGCCCTGTATGCCAACCCTGCCCTTCCTGCAGATCTCTACCCCAATGTGGGTTCATACCCATACCGTCTATACCATGTGTGACTCCCTCAGTCATATATCGGCTTGCATCCTGATCCCATGCGGAAGCCTGAGCATCAGTGGATATATCTCTGTAAGTGCTGATGTGGGTTGTGTTGAACAGGTTGTTGACAAAATCCGCAGCCCCTGTGCTCTGTTCCCTTGGAGGAGATGCGATGACTGTACACTGTGTGTAATGATGCCGAGGTGGAGATGGAGGTCGTGAATACTGATGGCTAGGCCCTGCACCTCTAGGATCTCTGTGGGATACCAGTACCGGATACTCATGAGGATATGGCTTGACATTGAGATGTCTGCCTGCATAATGTGTGAAGTGATCCAGATTCTGAAAGATCGCATGCTGAGCAAACCAACTCTCATGTCTGGGCAGATCTCCCATATGATAATGGTACGGTGGAAAGCGCGATCGATCCCCTTCTCCTACTGATGAGTGTCGGCGGGCGTCAGTAGGCCTACCATGTGTGGTGGGATCATCCTCATCCCATGGTCCGTCTCCGACCATCTCTCTTCCTCGTATCAGGCCTAAATCCCGTAACTCTTACCCTGGCATTATCCGGTCTTCTAAGTCTGGTATTGCCGGATTAGCTGTAACTATTAACTGTTCATCCTCAATCCGAATGTACTGCCAAGTGTTCAGTAACTTGTACCCTATCTCTTTAGACTCGGCTGTTGTCCTATAACCAAATCTCTCAATGCTATCTAAAACATGCATCATGCGAAGGAGTTTGGTGACAACGGCTCTCAAAACCGGCACAACTGTTCTTGAGGCATTTCTTTCATTGGTGAATGCCTGGGCTAGAAGGTGTGCGACTTGCATATTTTAGTTATTGATCATGGCATGCATTAAGCGCATATCATTAATGGTTACGGCACCGCCATGTTGGGTTTTCGGGTGAAGGGTTTTGGCGATGAGGTGGTGAAGAATGCGGTGAACGGGATCGGTGAAGTTTGAAGCCTTTTTACTTGACCTCCATGCTTCATTATCGGAGGTGTAGGTACTCCAGAAATCTTGATGATCGATGTTGTTCAGGGTGGTGTATCCCCTTTTAAATACAGACCGGTTAAGGTGTGACTTCTTGTACAGTTCTAGATGCTTTACGAACTGCGCAAGAGTTAGGTGATACATCTAATTCTGATGGCAGAAATGGATGTGTTCGTGACTGTCGTACTCCTCCTGGTCAACATTCGACTCGAATCTCCATGTTGCCATGAATTCTGCGTATGGCTCCTGATACGCCCGTTCATGAATTTCAAACAGATTTTGCCATGCGTTGTTGACTTTCTCGTGTGCTGTAAAGTTCAAAATTCGTCTTAGCTCATCGGCCCAACCACATTGCTCCATTATTTCCCAGTTTATGTATTTGCTGGCGCCTTTTTGTCAATTAATCCAATTCCTCATGAACGGTTCATTATCCGCTGGGTTATCTTGCCCGAGGAGGTAGTGGGGCAACTCATACTCATTCGGTAAATAATTAGCCATCTGCAAAGGTCAAGTAATGTAGGTTATGTTCCAAAATAATAAGACTTAAAATAACACTTTAGAATTGAAAAATGCTTATATTTTTCGAAAAAAATTCGAAATGAGGGCTTTAAAAATGGCATTTTCCAATTCCCTGTTAATTATAGCCAAAATTACCGCAAACAATATCTAATCTCACTACAAACCTATTTTCAAGCAAAATTCAAAGAGTACCCGTGATTGAAACAAATAATGCTAAAATAATAATTATAGCAAGTTAGTCGTAATAAGCAAATTTGACTAAAACATGATGATTTTTAAGTATACAATGGTTCTAATGACCATTTTTAATTACCTTAAATACTTTTAATCATCAAATTTTAGCTATAACATTCTTAAGTCAAGGTTTGAGACCGTTTTTACCGAAAAATATGCATTTTGCATAAAACGTACAAAATAAGAAAAGTCAAAAACTAGGCTAAATTTTCATTTGCAAGTCGATGATATCTTCATTTAAGCAAGTTTTAAAGCAATCCTAAGTTTTAAAAACTTTTTAACTATTGGAATAACCTTAAGCCTAATTAAGTGTAAATTTACCAAAACATCAATTTTAAGCAAATAAGTCTAAATTGTTCCAAAACTAGTTTCTAAGCACTCTAAATGAATCACTAAGCCTAAATGTGCTAGCAAAACATCAAGTTTTCAAAAATTTCACCAATTTCTAGCCTAAAACCTAAACTAACTGAATCAAAAGATAAAAACTAACCAAAATGCCTCAATCGAACCTAAAAACTAACACATATCAATCACATTATCTAACTAAGCATATAGGAATTCAAAATTGGGCATAAAACACAATTTTTCTCAAAAGTCAAAAATTTGACTCCGAGTAAAAACTCGAATTTTAACCGTGAAATAGTACCTTTTACGCAAAATTGATGATGGAAACTTGTTTAGGATGCACGAGAGAATCGGATTTGAGCTTCGAATCGTTAAATTTGGTCAAGATTTGACGGTGGTGGTGTTGGGTGCTTGCGTCGGCCGAAGGAAACAGAGGGAGAAGAAGAAGAAAAGAAAAAGAAAGAGGAAAAAGGAGAGGATGAGGAGAAAAGAAGAAGAAAAAATGGGCCCGTGTGGCTCACGGGCTTATTTCCCCGACCCGACTCGCGAATTTTTAAATTTTTAAAATTTTAAAATTTTCACTAGATTAATAAAAGAAAAATGAAATTTTACTTCGAATCTTAATCAGGTTTTTTTTATTAATTAAACTAAAAATTAAAATATTTTATTTCATTAAAAACACAAATTACACAGGTTCCACAACTAAGTTCCAGAAATGACGCGGAAAGAAAGATAAGTTTAAAGCTTCTTTGAACATCCAGAGCAGCTCAGCGGAGTGTACTGAAAATATTTCAAAATCATTTAACACCTTACGCTCACGCTTTTGTAAATCTCCGATGTCGTCCATAAGTTTAACCAAAGCCCTTTTTACTTTTTTACTGTTTGAAATTCCATCCCTAGGTCCACTATCTCGATAATTAAGCTCGAAAAGAAGTTTTGACACTGTGTCTTGAAATAAAAGATCTTCCGCGCAGTCAGGATCACCGATAGTAAATTTAAAGTTTTCAGATATTTCCCGAATTATCTATCTTTGCGGAGTTGTGAATGGAAATTTTGACATAGTGAGGATTTGTACGAGTTCAGAATATATTTCCTTTCTCTTTGCGAAGAAATTCTGATGTATTCTTTCCTCGGTTGAATCCGGAAAAAGTTCAATTAATCTTTTGATGAGAAAAGAGGCTGGATCAAAGTAAAAGAAATCTCTATCTCCATATTTTGAAATAGGGTTAGGTTTTTTGCTTTCAATCCAAAATTCTAATTTGGAAATCATTGCAGTGACATAACGGTTGATATGAATTTGTGAAAATTCCTTATCACTGATTTGAGGAAGAAAACTGAAGAATGACTCTAAATTAAATTTGAGGTCGATTTCTGCATCCCGATACTTGACAAAAATATCATCCCCACACTCTTTTAACAGTTTGTGAAGAGAACGAACTTGAGAACGCAGCTCTTTTAAAAGATTGATTTGAAATGTTAAGAATGGGAAGTCTGAGGAATAGAGGTGCCTAATGAATTCTCTATAGAAGTCTAACCTTCTACTACGATTAAACAGATTTCCAGTAAACGGAGCTTTTGTTCTATCAGTGTGTCATATCTCTTTAGGATTAAATTCAAACAAGTCTGGATAATTGAAAATAGTTGGGTATTTTTCCCTTATTTCATCTTTCATAATGAGGAGTTCGTTGAGACTGAGCCTCCCTTTTGGATCGTGAAGAGGGTTGAATCCTGGTTCATTTGAGTAAAACTTATCCAAAAGCAATGAAATCTCTAAGTCGGATGAAGTTATCTGGCTTCTTGGACTACAAGGATCTAGAACTAATTCTTGATGAGATTCATCATGGTTTTGATTTATTTTGGTTTTATAAAGAAAAACTTCTCCGATTTCCGAAGTTGTGGGAGAGCAACTGCCGTTCGCACTTCCTTCATAGGCGGTTAAGTTTGAATTGGAATCTACAGAAATTAATTCCATAATTAATATTTTGTTTTTATAGTTTTAAAAGAGTTTACTATAATGGCGACTTTAAATCCTATACCAACAAACTCCCTGTTTGCTAAGCATGTGTTATTCTTATTAATTAACCTTTGAAATAAGTGGCCAGGACGACAACAGAGAGGCAGAATCCTTTTGGTTTCAATATAATTAGAGACTGTTCAGAAAATCCAACAACCAAGTCCGTTTATAATTTTTTTTCTTAGACACCACTCAATAATCTCAGATATTTTGACAGAATCAACGGTTACCTTAATAGACAGAAAATTAAGTCCCCGGCAGCGGCGCCAAAAATTTTACTTCTACTTATGATATGGCCAAAATGGACGGTTTTATTTGTGTGGTGTCGTTAGGTCGTAACACATCAGAATTAGCTACCAAAAGAGAGTAATGGTTTTATTATTTATTTTAGCTGGGGTTTCCTAGCTATAACTCACCTAGTTGTCTTCCTTTTAATGAGTATGTAGTGACCCAAACTTTTCCATGATTATATATTAATTGAAAACTATATTTGGATGATTAAATGTTTCCAACATGTTAAGCAATCAAACTTGTTAAGACTTGATTATTTGAAATAAGTTTCATGTAGACAATTGGCCACCCAAGTTGACCGGTGATTCACGAACGTTAAAACTTGTAAAAACTATATGATGATATATATATATATATATATATATATATATATATATATATATATATATATATATATATATATATATATATATATATATATATATATATATATATATATATATATATATATATATATATATATATATATATATGATTATATATATAGTTAATATGATATTATGATAAGTAAGTATCTCATTAGGTATTTTAACAATGAGTTATATACATAAAATTGAGTTTATTGAATTAAGAAACTCAAAACGATATATATAACGATTATCGTTATAACAACGTCTTACTAAATACATATGAATCATATTAAGATATTGATACACTATGTTTAATCATGATAAATGATAAGTAAACATGTCATTAAGTGTATTAACAATGAACTACATATGTAAAAACAAGACTACTAACTTAATGATTTCGAAACTAGACATATATGTAACTATTATCGTTGTAACAACATTTAACTGTATATATATCATACTAAGATATATTAATATATCATAATATCATGATAATGTAATAATTTAACATCTCTTTAGATATAATAAACAATGGGTTAACAACATTTAACAAGATCGTTAACCTAAAGGTTTCAAAACAACATTTACATGTAACAACTAACGATGATTTAACGACTCAGTTAAAATATTTATACATGTAGTGTTTTAATATGTATTAATACACTTTTGAAAGACTTCAAGACACTTATCAAAATACTTCTACTTAACAAAAATGCTTACAATTACATCCTCGTTCAGTTTCATCAACAATTCTACTCATATGCACCCGTATTCGTACTCGTACAATACACAGCTTTTAGATGTCTGTACTATTGGTATATACACTCCAATGATCAGCTCTTAGCAGACCATGTGAGTCACCTAACAAATGTGGGAACCATCATTTGGCAACTAGCATGAAATATCTCATAAAATTACAAAAACATTAGTAATCATTCATGACTTATTTACATGTAAACAAAATTACACATCCTTTATATCTAATCCATATACCAACGATCAAAAACACCTACAAACACTTTCATTCTTCAAGTTTCTTCATCTAATTGATCTCTCTCAAGTTCTATCTTCAAGTTCTAAGTGGTCTTCATAAATTCTATAAGTTCTAGTTTCATAAAATCAAGAATACTTCCAAGTTTGCTAGCTTACTTCCAATCTTGTAAAGTGATCATCCAACCTCAAGAAATCTTTCTTATTTATAGTAATATATCTTTCTAATACAAGGTAATACTCATATTCAAACTTTGATTCAATTTCTATAACTATAACAATCTTATTTCGAGTGGAAATCTTACTTGAACTTGTTTTCGTGTCATGATTCTGCTTCAAGAACTTTCAAGCCATCTAAAGATCCTTTGAAGCTCAAGTTATTTTTTCATCATTTCCAGTAGGTTTACCTACTAAACTTGAGGTAGTAATGATGTTCATAACATCATTCGATTCATATATATAAAACTACCTTATTCGAAGGTTTAAACTTGTAATCACTAGAACATAGTTTAGTTAATTCTAAACTTGTTCGCGAACAAAAGTTAATCCTTCTAACTTGACTTTTAAAATCAACTAAACACATGTTCTATATCTATATGATATGCTAACTTAATGATTTAAAACCTGAAAACACGAAAAAACACCGTAAAACCGGATATACGCCGTCGTAGTAACACCGCGGGCTGTTTTGGGTTTGATAATTAAAAACTATGATAAACTTTGATTTAAAAGTTGTTCTTCTGGGAAAATGATTTTTTTTATGAACATGAAACTATATCCAAAAATCATGGTTAAACTCAAAGTGGAAATATGTTTTTCAAAATGGTCATCAAGACGTCGTTCTTTCGACTGAAATGACTAGCTCTTACAAAAATGACTTGTAACTTATATTTACGACGATAAACCTATATTTTTTCTGTTTAGATTCATAAAATAGAGTTCAATATGAAACCGTATCAATTTGATTCACTCAAAACGGATTTAAAACGAAGAAGTTATGGGTAAAACAAGATTGGATATTTTTTAATTGTTTTAGCTACGGGAAATATTGTAACAATTTTATACAAATCATATCCTAGCTAACTTATATTGTATTATACATGTATTCTAATATATTGTGTAATCTTGGGATACCATAGACACGTATGCAAATGTTTTGACATATCATATCGACCCATGTATATATATTATTTGGAACAACCATAGACACTCTATATGCAGTAATGTTTGAGTTAGCTATACACGGTTGAGGTTGATTCCAAAAATATATATACTTTGAGTTGTGATCTAGCCTGAGACATGTATACACTGGGTCGTGGATTGATTCAAGATAATATATATCGTTTTATTTCTGTACATCTAATTGTGGACAACTAGTTGTAGGTTACTAACAAGGACAGCTGACTTAATAAACTTAAAACATAAACGTATTAAAAATGTTGTAAATATATTTTGAATATACTTTGATATATATGTACGTATTTGTTATAGGTTCGTGAATCGACCAGTGGCCAAGTCTTACTTCCCGACGAAGTAAAAATCTGTGAAAGTGAGTTATAGTCCCACTTTTAAAATCTAATATTTTGGGATGAGAATACATGCAGTTTTATAAATGTTTTACGAAATAGACACAAGTAAATGAAACTACATTATATGGG
The DNA here is from genome assembly GCF_046630445.1 of Rutidosis leptorrhynchoides. Classification (NCBI taxonomy): domain Eukaryota; kingdom Viridiplantae; phylum Streptophyta; class Magnoliopsida; order Asterales; family Asteraceae; genus Rutidosis; species Rutidosis leptorrhynchoides. The sequence continues at coordinate 286,558,180 of NC_092333.1, forward strand.
TGAATGATCGAAGCCGAATATGCCTCTTTTTGCTTGGTAACCTAAGATTTAGTAAACCGATCTACTAATTGACGCGAATCCTAAAGATAGATCTATTGGGCCTAACGAACCCCATCCATGGTTGCGGATGCTTTAGTACTTCGATGTCGTTTTATCATGTTCGATGGATTTCCCGAAATGATAGGGGATATTCTTATATGCATCTTGTTAATGTCGGTTACCAGGTGTTCACCATATGAATGATTTTTATCTCTATGTATGGGATGTATATTGAAATATAAAATCTTGTGGTCTATTATTACAATTTGATAAATATATAGGTTAAACCTACAACTCACCAACATTTTTGTTGACGTTTAAAGCATGTTTATTCTTAGGTGATTATTAAGAACTTCCGCTGTTGCATGCTAATATGTGGACAAGATTGGGTGTCAGCATTCTTGTATAATATTGTTTAAAACTGCATTCGAGATTTATTTTGTTGTAACATATTAATATTGTAAACCAATATGTATTGGTAGTGTGTAAGTGTGATATTTTTAGATTATCATTTCTGGATAATCTAGGTGGTGTCTTTTTAACCTTGTCGATAAAATAAAGGTTATGGTTTGTTTTAAAAACGAATGCAGTCTTTGAAAAACGTCTCATATAGAGGTCAAAACCTCGCAACAAAATCAATTAATATGGAACGTTTATAATCGATATGAACAGGACATTTCAGAGTAAGTGGTAAATATAACTCAGGTTCGTATTTTTGTATGTTTGCTCAGTAATGTGGGACAAAAGTGCCTATATAGTTAACCCTAGTGACAAGAGGTGATAGATTGAGATTAACTAATAATACTATAATTTAACGGTAAAGATAAAGATAGATAGGTATGAAGAATAGAATTCTGATGGGAAACTATCACAAGAGTTTAACTTCCTAGAATAAACACTAAACCTCAATCAACTGGGAGGTGAACCTAACTGATTTGTCACTAAGAGTTTAGGCTTTGAAGATTCTGGCTAAGACGGGTATCCCTACTCCCAACGTTAACCTTAGAGGGTTTAAACGACCTTATGGACTGAATCCTAGGTACATGAACAAAGTGGTATACCCCTAAAGGAAAGTCTCAGCTTTTCTTAATCATAGTTAGTCTAACTAAAGCAATATTCCACCACTTAATACTACATTATGCCTTAAAATTAACAGATGTGCAATCTTAGATATTCTGAGATACTGCTAATTGGGTTAGAGGTCTCTCCTTTGTGATCACTTACTCAACCTCGGATCATCTTACAACATCTTAAGGACGTTGCTTCTGACGCGAATCATGCTTCTGAGCAAGCCAGTGTTCACTGAACTCTATATTGCCTACTCTAATCACAACCTAAATGGGCAGCTCTTCTTTGACGAATAAATGGTTATTCGTAGGTAGGTACTATATCCATATTGTGACGTTAAGCACACATAACTACTTACCTTGTATTCTAGGGTTGATCAGGTCCTAATACTATGTTATAGCCACGTGAATAAGCGGAAAGGGTGATCCGTAAATTAAACTTCTAAACCGTCAAGGTTTCAGCATAACAGTAGGATAAGTTTCAGATAAATTATTCAACACATAATAAACATTTGTAATAGATAGATAGGCATGCAAGATGAAAGTAACTTAAGATAACAAAATATCTTCATTAAATTTAGGAAAGCATTCACCGTTTACAGACGAGATCTAGACCTTTACAAGTGCTAACATCCTCTAGACCGCTCCTATTACAATCTTCGGCGTTCGCCTCCGGGTACTTAATTTCCCGCTCGGAGGTGAGAATGCCTTGAAAGCTCTAGTGAGAGAAAGTGTATTGTAGTGAGAGAGTGAGGAGAGGTGTGTTGAAATTGGATGACAAAAACCCTTTAAATAGACTTGAAATTTCCCGGCAAACGGCTGGCAGGCCGTTTGCAGGGGCCGTTTGGCAGGTCAGCCCGTTTGCAAGGGCCGTTTAACTTGGCCATGTGGCAGGCCGTTTGCAAGCCAGGCAAGCCGTTTGGCAGGCCGTTTAGCTTGCCTGGTCAGCTGATTTTACTGGGTCGTAACTCGATTTCTTGTCTTTCACCGTTTTCACTCTAGAATCCTCGTTTTAGCTCCGATTCTCTTGATTCTTTTTGCATCGTCTTCGTAGTTACTTTATCTATAAATTTAACTAAAAAAACGATTATTTTGCCGACAAAGTTTTGAACTTTCTGCTTTTGGGACTCAATATCGGGGGTAAAAACGTGACTTTTTAGCCGATATCATTCTTCAATTCATACTTCCAAAAGATCCGTTAATCCTGTATTGATCCTTGCTATTATATTGACCATATATACAGTCATTCTTCTTTTATATCTTCCACCAGAAGAATATTTTTACTTCTATAACGCTCTTGGGGTGGTGGTTTTCATAATCCTTCCTTGCCTCTGCCTTTCCATAATTATTGACATCAATGGTTTATGACCTTTCCTGTTTGCTGTTATTTATACTCCTATCTATGTTTCGAAGCTCCATGGTTTTGTTTTCTCTTCTTGACTTTAAGTAAGGAAAATAATCATCTAGAATCCGTAGGTGTGAAATTTCGAATGAACATAACTAATGTTCTAAGCAAGAAAGAAATTGTAATAGCACGATTTAATTTGTAAATTACTGGAAATCATGAAAAAGATAGAACTATCAAGAAAATATTTTCTAGATATATTTAGAGGTTAAGTAGAATGAAAGAGTTATGTAACATGGCACATGATGAGGGTATGGTCTGTGAATCATTATCATCATCACGTTCCATTAGAAATTCAGCATGACTCACTGTAATATAACCACATTGGCCAGACGTCATTATATTATACTAACTCATGCTTTTCGTTCCCAACACTACTCCAAAAATTATTCATAATTCAAGTTCGAATTTTATAGAAATATAGAAACTAAAACAGATTCTTTTATGATGTAACACAGATAGCGTGAAGAGATAAATAATTTTGGACAAGAATAGTTATGAAGATATCTTTGGAAATATTGAAGATATTTATACTGGAAGATACGATGATCTCTTAGAATTTTAAAATACCTAAAATCAAGGGATGATGAAGAAAATTTTTCCGCAAGGATTTAAAATAAAAAAGGAGCAAGGTATTCGCTAAAGATTTCATTAGATACTGCATCATCTGGATTCTTTAAGTACAAGTTTAGTCCTTGTGATTTGTCCACAGCCTCCTTCATAGTTTGCTCAATCCGTTTTTCAGTTCCAAATTTTTCTCTTTTTCCTGAGCTTTTCCAACACACCATTCTTTATTATCAAGCTTTTGGCCATTAAGACCATCTACAATTTTTGATGCTTCATCAGCATTCTCAACGTTAACATATCTGAACCATTGATTATCAATCCGAAGTGTTTTTAGAACTTTGAAGGGCTTGAACGTATATTATAATCGTCAATATAAATATGATGTTTGAGATGAAATCATCGTGAATCTTGATATATACGAATATTTTTCTGGGTTTTATGAATAAAAGTGGAGTTCTAGTACAGTTTGAATTCAAAGTATGATTTTGAAAGATGTAGGAATCTAAGAGTGATGTCACCTGTTAAATTTTAAATTGGATTCTGATCTGTCAAAATTAGAATATGTAATTGAATTTGTATGAAAATGGTTGTTCTTTGATGAACGAACACATATATCTCTAGATTTAAGTAGTATAGTTAATGACTGTTGAATCAGAATTGAAGAATGTACAGTGTAACATATAAATGTGAAATTTAAATATTTCTCGGGTATTACCTACCCGTTAAAATATTTTCACAATTAACAGTCTGTACAAAAGAATTTGTATTACAATCATTATGAAGATATACGTACATATATATTTTTTTCAGATGTAATATAGATTTAATGAGTTAATATTATATTAATCTCATCTGATTTACAGTTAGAATTAGAATAAATAATCTCTAAAACTTTAGAGATTACATAATCATCGCGGAATATTTCTCTAATCTGAAATGAAGTTATGAATCAATACTTCATCATTCATTGTTATTGGTATTCCTTGGTGTCTATGGTGCGTATGATGTTGAGGCTCTTGGTACAGATTGTGATGCTGAGGCTTGTGATGCGGATGTTGTTGTTGGTGGTACTGGTGTTGTTGGTGCTGATGCTGTTGGTACTGTTTGTGCTGGTGATGCTGCTGGTGCTTGTAAATTTTGCACAATATTCTCCAAATCCACTACACGAGCACGAAGCTCGTTGACTTCTTCCATTACTCCGGGATGATTGGTGGTTAGAACAAGGGGATGAATAAGATTTAGAATTGTAGATATTAGATAATCGTTGTGAGATATCCTAGAAATGAGGGTGAAAATGGTGTTTCGGACTGGTTCGCCGGTAAGTACTTCATGTTCTTCTCGGCAATTTGGTTGGTGGAAAGGATCACCTTCTTCTCGTCTCCATTGACTAAGTTAACTACGAACCCGCCCCCAATTCATCCAGAAAATATGATGACTAATTAGTTGGTTCATTCCGGTTACGCTGCCTTTGGAGCTCGAGGAACTCGAGGAATCAAGTGAGAAATCTATATCGGATAGCTTTTAGAATCCGAGGAACTCGAACTAGTTGCGGGATCCATCTTGTACAATTAAGGAAATAATTTTTTATATGAGGTAGATTATAGGACTTAGATTGGTATTCCTCAATGCATAATTTACATATGTATATATAATACCTAATCCCATAAATTACGGAGGAATTTTCGGAAGATGTCAGGCAAAGTTTACTGTAATAGATATGCTAAGATATGAATTTTTCTATACACTATCTATGCAATCAATGCAGTTAGACGTGTCTAGACTAAGAATGATAAGCAAGTAATTTCTGACAAGAAATGATAAGCAAAACTTTTAACATGCAGATACGGTCAAAGTGCAGACTCACTAATGCATTCTAACAAAGACCAATTAGACACACTAATGAAAAATCTGGTTCGCTAAGACCAACGCTCTGATAGAATATGTAACGACGCGTCCAAATCCATATGGACGAATACATCAATATCTGGTCCCATTGCGATGTACTGACCTCTATATGATACGTTTTGTAAACATTGCATTCTTTTAAAAGACACATCGTCAATAAATCCAAGGTTTTTGATAAATGACGACTTCTACGTATAGACAATCATCATAAATAATATTTTACATCATAACAACTGTGACGATTTCCAAATATGATACACGGTGATGATTTTGAATGCAACGTCTTTTGAAATATGCCATGAACGACTCCATGTGATATCTTTAAAATGAGCAAATGCACAGCGGATGATTTCTTTAATACCTGAGAATAAACATGCTTAAAAGTGCCAACCAAAAGGTTGGTGAGTTCATAGGTTTATTATAAACAATTATTTCAATAATTTTAATAGACGACAAGATTTCATTTTCATAAACAACATACAGGAATCTCATCTGCAAAAATCATTCATACTAATGAACACCTGGTAACTGAAATTAACAAAATGCATCTAGAATATCCCCAAACATACAGGTATCTCATCTGTATAATAATCGAAGTACTAAAGCATCCATAACCTGGATGGGGTTGTTAGGCCCAATAGACCTATCTTTAGGATTCGCGTCAATTAGTAGCCAGTTCACTAATTCTTAGGTTACCAAGCAAAAGGGGTGATATCAGGTATAATAATTCAGTCATAGAATGTTTTTAAGTACTTGTGTCTATTTCGTCAAACATTTATAAAAGCGCATGTATTCTTAGCCCAAAAATATATATTTCAAAAGCATTTAGTAAAAAGGGAGCAAATGAAACTCACGATACTATATTTTGTAGAAAATATGCATACGACGGAACTGAACAAATGCATGGTTGGCCTCGGATTCACGAACCTATATCAATTATATATATTAACACATATAATAATATTTAAACAACAACTTTATATATTAATATTATTAATATACTTGTTATATTAATGATTCATATGTTATATTAATAAATAAATAAATTAAATATAACTATTTTATATATATTTTAAATGAATAATTAATATTTATATATCAGATTTTCATTAAAGTATATAATTAGAATATATATAATATATGTTATTTATTATAAATATTATATATTAATGCTTAAAAATATTATATAATATATTAATCTATTATATGTAACTTAATTTATATAATTATATATAATAACATAAAAAAATAGTATGTAATATTAATATAGTTATGATATATGTAATAAATATAGTTATAAATATCATTTGTTTGCTAAAATAATAATACTGATAATAAAAATAGTGATAATTATAATAATAATAATAATAATAATAATAATAATAATAATAATAATAATAATAATAATAATAATAATACTAAAATAAAAATAATGATAATAATAATAATTATAAAAATAATAAAAGTATTGATAATAATAATAAAAATAATGATAAAAATAATAATAATAATAATAATAATAATAATAATAATAATAATGATAAAAATAATAATAATAATGATAAAAATAAAGATAATTCTAATAATAATAATAATGATAATTTTAATAATAATGATAATTTCAATAATAATAATAAATGTCAAAATAGCGTGTGGAAGCATGTACCACTTAACGGTCAAGGACCAGAGAAAAACATAGAGAATCTGTCAACAAAAACGTTGGCAAAATCATAGGTTTAGTTAATAAGTAAGTTGAACCACAAGATTTACATCGTTAAAGTAATAGTGAACCATTCTAAAATTTGTTATCACGAGCACCCAATTATCAAGGCTTAACTTTCCACGAACCCCATATAACGACCCATCCTAATCCATCTGGACGAATACATTACATTTGGTTACATCGCGAGGTACTTGACCTCTATATGATACATTTTACAAACATTGCATTAGTTTTTTAAAAGACAAACTTTCATTACAATGAAAGTTGACGGCATGCATACCATTTCATAATACATCCAACTATAATTGACTTAATAATAATCTTGATGAACTCAACAACTCGAATGCAACGTCTTTTGAAATATGTCATGAATGGCTCCAAGTAATATCTCTAAAATGAGCAAATGCACAGCGGAAGATTTCTTTCATACCTGAGAATAAACATGCTTTAAAGTGTCAACCAAAAGGTTGGTGAGTTCGTTAGTTTAACATAAATAATCATTTCCATCATTTTAATAGACCACAAGATTTTCATTTTCAGTTCTCATATATATACGGCCAATGCATATAGACAAAAATAATCATTCATATGGTGAACACCTGGTAACTGACATTAACAAAATGCATATAAGAATATCCCCTATCATTCATGGAAATCCTTCGGACATGATAAAACAACATCGAAGTACTAAAGCATCCGCTACAATGGATGGGGTTCGTTAGGCCCAATAGATCTATCTTTAGGATTCACGTCAATTAGTAGACTGGTTTACTAATTCTTAGGTTACCAAGTAAAAAGGGGCATATTCGGCTTCGATCATTCAACCATATAATGTAGTTTCGATTACTTGTGTCTATTTCGTAAAACATTTATAAAAGTGACGCATGTATTCTCAGTCCCAAAAATATATATTGCAAAAGCATTTAAAAAGGGAGTAATGAAACTCACAACACGATATTTTGTAGTAAAAATATGCATATGACGATACTGAGCAATGCAGGGTTGGCCTCGAATTCACGAACCTATATCATTTATATATATATTAAAAAATGTAATCGTAATCGAACAAATTTATATATATATATATATATTTAGTTATGTAATATGATTAATATTTATATATGATTTTTATTAATACATTTAATGTATTATAATGCTTATTTGATATATAATAAAACCTATTATTATGAATTGTAGTACACTTGTATATATAAACATATCTTTTGTTTTCAAAAAATAATAATTGTAATATTGCTGGGTTAATGATAATAATAATAATGATTGTTTGTAAGGATTAAAAAAAAATAATTTTTGTAAAAATGACATTAATGATAATAACTTTTAATAACAGTATACTAATAATTGAAAATTCATATTAATGATAATATTTATAATAATAATGTTAATACTTATTTTAGTAATAAAATGATAAAGATCATAATTTAAATGATGATAATATTAATTATAAGTAAGTTTATAATACTAAAGTTTATGAACGTTATTAATACTAATATTTATGAAAATAATAATAAATTGCATTGTTTTGAGAATAACTATAATAATAATAATCATAATCATAAAAATGATAATAATACTTAAAATGATAAAATTAATAATAATAATAATAATAATAATAATAATAATAATAATAATAATAATAATAATAATAATAATAATAATAATAGTTATATATATGATATTTATAGTAATACTAATGATAATAATTTTAATCATAAATATTAGTAGTAATAATAATAATGGAAATAAATTTAAAAATGTATACCCTTAAAAGCTTTGTCTAAAAAGAAATGCTCCAGACGGGACTCGAACCCACGACCTCTTAGTTACACCCCACAACACCAAACCAATTGTTCTAATTCGTTTTTCTGTTTCTCTTCTTCTTCAATTAACTTAAAACCCGATTATCATCACACAACCATTATCCTCATATACAGTTAATTTGTAAACAGAACATGGGTTTGTTTTACGGCCCAAAACTTGTTTTCCTGGCCCACTTCCTAATTATTAACCCCATTGTTTAATTGTAATGGCCCAATTACTTAATCAAATAAAGATCCATTACAAAAAAAAATTGGGTTACTGATTCAATTATATACCGTATGTGTTGGTATTATCGGTTCAAAAGTAGATCGAGAATGGCAGAAGTGAAACGCAGGGACCAGTATCACGATTTAGGGTTTTCCTTGATTCATCCACAGGTAAAATCAAACTAAGATCACAAATGTTAAATAGTTCATTAATTATCATCACCCTTCAAATCATCATCAGTCTTCAATATTCTCGCAAATCGACATCCCTCATCAATCAAGTAATCGGTGAATCCATTGTTTCAAGTAAGTAATCAATTTTAATGATATTCCCTTAATTTCTAAAATCCCTCTATATTATCTGTATACATATTTATTCGAACAGGAGTTTAATTTATGATGTTATTGGTGTTTTGATTATGGTGAGGAGGGTTTCAGGTTTAAAGAATAGAAAAATCATGACAGTAGCAGTTTATTCGAATGATTGAGAGAAACAGGAATGAGTGTCGATGGTGGTGTATTTGGTTGAAATTAGAAACATGACAGAAATAGTTGCTGTATGATGATGATATCGTTTTGAATGTTAGAATATTACAAGTGTAATCCTGTTAATTTTTATTTTCTGTTACTACTACTACTATATAGGTGTTTCGATAATATATTGATTGTTATGTGATATAGGTGGGTTTTAAATTTTTCTTGATTTGAAGTGGTTGAATATGGCTGTCGATGGTGGTGTTCAAGCATGAAGAAAGGATGTGACAAAGTGATGATTATGATGTTAGTCTCAACTGGAAATAGGAATCATAGCCCGTAGCAGGTAAGTGATCATGGTGGTGTGTGACTACTTGCCATAGAAACAGAAATAATATAACAGAATAGCTGGTTCGGATAGCAGTTTGGTTGTGACTGTTTTAATGAAATTTTAGTAAAGTTAGATTTAAACAGAAGAAGAGAAAAGAATAATAATAATAATAATAACCTTGTAGTAGTAGTGAATAGCAGGTGTAGTCATAAGATCTGTTTGGTGATTTGAATTTCTTGGTGTTGGTTTGTTGTAGTCGAAACATATACGAAAAAAATAGCGACAGTAGTTTGACATGTCCTTTGATGGTTTTATCAAAGGTGATCATAAAGGTGGTGTATAACAATGGTGTGGGTTTGGTTGTGTTGTTCGGACTAGGAACTTGGTTCATGATTATGATAGATTTATTCTTTGAGTTCAAAACAGAAAGGAAAGAAAATAAAACAACAATAAATTGGTTTATTGATTTTTGAGTTGTTTGTTGGAATTTTGATGATAGTTAACGGGTGATGGTTTTGGTTCTTTGTTTGGTAAATGAAAATAGTCGGAAGATGGAATGAAAGAAGATGGAAGGAAAAGTGGATCTTGATGATTGAAGAAAAACAAAAAGGCCAAGGATCATGGATGATTGTTAATAGGAATGCATTATGTAATGTATATAGATTTATAATATTGAGATGGAGTTGGTGATATGTAAAGCCAAGATAGTAAACTCGAATAATTAAATATTGAAGTAATGAGCTGTAGTTTGGACAAAAAGGAGGAAATAGAGAGATAGCAATATCTCTAATATGCCTAAACAAGAAGAAACTAACAAAAGTACCTCTGACACATTTGACATTTTAAAACACTCGTGAATGATGCTTGTTTATTTCTTACCGGCAGTTTCAAAATGGACGTTATTTCGTACATCGTTGTTGATCGATTACGGATAAAAGTATACGGAAAGATTTCATATTTTTAAATCAAATTCCGTTATTTATTTTAGTCATTATTATAAAAGAATTCGGTCATTAACTGTTTTAAATTCATCAACCGCAAGTAAAAATACTAAATGTTAAAACTAATCAAATAAATGCTATAACTCCTATAACTTATATGGTACATTTAATATAATAACATATATTGAGTATTAAATTTTTATACCTTTTAGTGTATTTTAATATACCTATAATAATATTTACGTATAGATTTCATACATATATATATATATATATATATATATATATATATATATATATATATATATATATATATATATATATATATATATATATATATATATATATATATATATATATATATATATATATATAAACTACTATATATCTACTATGTTTTAAATAACAAGTTTATTACTTAGATAAATATATTAAATATATATATTGAAACAAATAATTTTAAAGTATAACGTTATACATTTAATACTTTGTTAACGTTGACAATTTATATTTGAAATCATTTATTTTTAATATACTATCTATAATTAACTGAATATTTTTAAATAAATAGTATTAAATTATCTTAAGTTATATTTCATAATAACTAAATTACATAATAGTTTAATTTATTATATATGCTTATTTTTGTGTGTGTATATATATATATATATATATATATATATGCATTTATATTTACATAATTATTTACACACAAGCGTTCGTGAATCGTCGGGAGCAGTCAAAGGGTAATTAAATATATGAACATAATTCCAAAAATTTTGAGACTCAATCATTACAGACTTTGCTTATCGTGTCAAAACATATAAAGATTAAGTTTAAATTTGGTCGAAAATTTCTGGGTCGTCACAGTACCTACCCGTTAAAGAAATTTCGTCCCGAAATTTGAGTGGGATCATCATGGCTAACAATAATAATGTTTTCCAGACGAATATGAGCGAATAAATAGAGTTTTATCATCATTGGATAATATGAAATAAACAATTCGATTATTCGAGGCGTACGAGTGAAGCTAAAAGAGTAAAATGAGTAAATAAAGTTTCGTTTTAACTTTTGACGTAGTCACTGTTGATTTTAGAATTTAAGGTGCGTCTTAACTTTTGACAGAGCCAGGGTTGAATTCCGAAATTCAAGGGATTAAATAAAATCTTCGAAATCTATAAGATTTGATTCTTCAGCGAATAAGGAAATTAAGATCTCTATAATTAAATACGGTGATCTGCCTTGATTACTTTGTCTGATATTCCCGTTATAAATTAAGCTCTTCCGTTCCATTATTCTCACTATTCCTATACTTTCTTTCTTAGTTCATACATCCAAAGAATTGTGAAAATGCTTAATCTAGTTCTAATCCTTGATATTTTTCCTAATTATCATTTCTGTCATCCTTCTTTTCAATCTTCTACTAGAAAAATCTGTTTACTTTTACTATTACCTTGGGGTGATACTATTCTTAATTCTACCATATCTTTATATTGCTATTCGTATTAATATCCACGGTTTGTAACCTCCTTGTTGTTATTGGGCTTTATATTTTTTCTTATATTTTGGAGCTCCTTGCTTTTTATTCTCCTCTCGACCTCTAGTAAAGCGAGTGTTGGTCCAGAGTTCGTAAATATGAAGTTTCTAATGAACTTAATGTCTTAAATAAGAAAGAAAGTAATAGCACGATTTGATTTGTCAAATTACCAGAATCACTGAGAATAGAACTATCAAGAATATATTTTCTTGATATGTTCAGAAGTTAATTAGAATGAAAAAGCCATGTAACATGACACATGATGAGGTTATAATATGTGAATCATCATGTTCCATTTAGAAACTCAGCATGACTTACTGTAATATAATCACGTTGATCAAGTGTCATTATATTATACTAACTCATGCATCAGTTCCCAACATTACTTCAATAACATTCATATTTTAATCTCGAAAGTTTACAGAATATAGAAACTAACAGTTTCTATATGATGTAACACTAATAGCACGAAGAGGTTAATGATTTCAGATAAGAATAGTTATAAAAATATCTTCATAAATATGGAGGATATTTATAATGAAAGATACGATGATATCTTGGAATTTCTAATATCGAAGGATGGTGAAGAAAATTTGTCCGCAAGAGTTTGGAGTCAGAAGCAAGGTATTCGCTAAAGATTTCATCAGAAACAGAATCATCAGGATTCTTAATGTACAAGTTTAGTCCTTGTGATTTGTTCAGAGACTCCTTCGTAGTTTGCTCAATTAGTTTTTCAGTTTCAAACTTTTGCTGAGCTTTGCCAACATACAATTCTTTATCATCAACTTTTGGCTGTTGAGGTCGTTTACAGTTTTTTTTTTTTTTTTTTTTTTTTTTGCTTCATTCAACTTTTCAAAATTCAGAGTATTAATTCACAGACTGGGTTCTTTTCAGAATTTCAGAATGGAAGATCATAGTTCTAAAAGATAAATGTTATATGGATACATATAACTGTTAATGTGGAAACGTTTCGAGACTCACCATACAGATTTGTTGATTCCCGATAATTGGTATGGCAATTCTTGTTACAAGATGTGGATGAGTACATGATGAGACTTCAATAGATAAATATAGTGATTTTTCGGAGAGATTTAAACCAAGGAGTGACGAGGTTGCTGGTACATCTGCTGGTAATATGGTGGAATATAAAACATTCTCCGGTAACAATAAAAGAGCATACATATAAATCAAGGTGATAATAAGGTTGTTTCGAATGAAAAGTCGAAGTTGATTTGCCAGAGCTGTGACAAAATTTGCTACTTTGAAAGGAATTACCAAGTTATTTTGGGTAATAATTACACTAAAGGAATTAGCACAGATACGTGTTAAACGTTTACTCAGGTTCCGAGTATTTTCATGTGCATAACTATATGCGTCAATCTCTTCTTCCGTAGATGAAGTGCGGTTGGTTCATCCTCTCAGTTGAGGTATTTTCAAGAATCATGAAAGGTTTGAATGCAGATTGTAATCGTCAAGATATAAATGAGGTTTAAGATGAAATCAAGTGGCAAATTTGAAGGAATGTTTAGTTTCATATGTTACAATCAATATTTTAATTCATTTTAATTGTTTAATGTTATTAGTCCACAGTCGATAGTCCAAAGTTAACAGTCCAATAATTCATATATAGTTTAATATATAATATTCGAATTAATTAATACGTATCGTGACCCGTGTACATGTCTCAGACTTGATCACAACTCAAAGTATAGATATTATTTGAGAATCAACCTCAACCCTGTATAGAGAACTCGATCATTACTGCATATAGAGTATCTATGGTGATTCCAAATAATATATATAGATGTTTTGATATGATATGTCAAAACCTTGTATACGTGTCCCGATATTTAAAGTGGGTAAAATAATTACAGAAATTAATTGACGATAACTAAAATTGCGAGAATTAAAATTACGATAATTAAATTGCGATAAATAAATTGCGATAAATAAATGTAATACGGAATTAACAGTTAGCTAGGAACAGTTAGCTAGGATTTTGTTAGCGTGAATTCTTAACAAAATTCCTTATAGTTAATTTGTCTGTTTCTAACAAATTTTATTTTGTCAAATGTTTTCTTCATTATGCCACTTGTTGGATTCTGATAGGTCAAAATCCAAATATGAAATTGAATGAAAATGATTATTTTGCAGTGAACGGATACGTACATCGGTGTTTGTAAGTAGGATAGTAAATGACTGTTGAATCAGATTCGAAGAATGTACACTGTAACTTATTAATGTGAAATCTAAGTATTCCTCGGGTATTACCTACCCGTTAAAATATTTTCACCAATAACAGTTTGTACGAAAGAATTTTTTAATTACAATCTTCATGAAAATATATATACATATATATTTTCTTCAGATATAATCAAGGATTTAATGAGTTAATGTGATATTAATCTCATTTGATTTACCGTTAGAACTAGAATATATAATCTCTAAAACATTTAAAATTACATAATCGTCATGAAGGACGAAGATAGTTTATGTAGAACGATTCGTAGAACGATGATTATGTTTGAGGTATAGATTGCGAGGTTGAGACGTGTGATGATGTTGTTGTTGTTGGTAATGGTTATGCTGTTGGTGCTGCTGATGGTGGCACTGCTGCTGTCGGTACTACAAGTGTTGTTGATGCTGAGGTTGATGATGATGTTGGTGTAGTAAGTATAGCTTGTAGATCACGCACCATTCTTGTCAGGGTTTCTATCCTACCCTCTATCATTTCTATCCATCCACTCATCTGATTCGATAGATCTTGATTATCAATTTGAAGTTCCCTAACTTCTTCTAATATTCCCCTTTGATTGGTATTCGGAAGCAAAGGTTGAATATTTTTTGAGATTGTAGTAATGCGACCTTCGAGGTGGAAAACTTTAGCAAGAAGGGTGAATACAGTGTTGCGCATAGGTTCACCGGTGAGTACATCGTTTTCTACGATGTTAGGAGGTAAGTTTGGTTCGCGTAGGGCTCGCCTTCTTCATTTCTCCATCGAGTGAGTAAGTCTCGGACCCACCCCCATCTCCTCCAGAAAGAAAAATAGCTAAACGGTGGAGACACTTCGGGTTCATTGACTTCGAAGTCTACTTCAATATGCATCTCGAAATTGCTTCCGGAACTAATGGAATCCAAGCTAGGTGTAGGATCCATCTCTTATGATCAGTTAGAGGATTTTTTGAGATGAAATGATTTTCGGTTATCGGATAATATTCTAATTATATAGAATATCTAATATAGTACAGAAGATCCCGTAGATTACGGAGGAAATTAAGGAAACGTGTCAGATAAAGTCTACAGTAACAGATACGCTAAGATATGAATTTGTCTATACACTATTCATGCAATCAATGTAGTAAGCTGTGTCTAGACTAGGAATGATAAGCATGTAATTTCCTAAGGATGATAAGTAGGTAATTTTCGACACGAAATGATAAGCAAAACTTTTGACATGCAGACACGGTCGAAGTCCAGACTTATTAATGAATCTAAGCAACTATCAGTTAGACACACTAATGCAAGACCTGGTTCGCTAAGACCACCGCTCTGATACCAACTATAACGACCCGTCCTAATCCATCTGGACGAATACATTACATTTGGTTACATCGCGAGGTACTTGACCTCTATATGATACATTTTACAAACATTGCATTAGTTTTTTAAAAGACAAACTTTCATTACAATGAAAGTTGACGGCATGCATACCATTTCATAATACATCCAACTATAATTGACTTAATAATAATTTTGATGAACTTAACGACTCGAATGCAACGTCTTTTGAAATATGTCATGAATGGCTCCAAGTAATATCTCTAAAATGAGCAAATGCACAGCGGAAGATTTCTTTCATACCTGAGAATAAACATGCTTTAAAGTGTCAACCAAAAGGTTGGTGAGTTCGTTAGTTTAACATAAATAATCATTTCCATCATTTTAATAGACCACAAGATTTTCATTTTCAGTTCTCATATATATACGGCCAATGCATATAGACAAAAATAATCATTCATATGGTGAACACCTGGTAACCGGCATTAACAAAATGCATATAAGAATATCCCCTATCATTCCTGGAAATCCTTCGGACATGATAAAACAACATCGAAGTACTAAAGCATCCGCTACAACGGATGGGGTTCGTTAGGCCCAATAGATCTATCTTTAGGATTCGTGTCAATTAGTAGACTGGTTTACTAATTCTTAGGTTACCAAGTAAAAAGGGCATATTCGGCTTCGATCATTCAACCATATAATGTAGTTTCGATTACTTGTGTCTATTTCGTAAAACATTTATAAAAGTGACGCATGTATTCTCAGTTCCAAAAATATATATTGCAAAAGCATTTAAAAAGGGAGTAATGAAACTCACAACATGATATTTTGTAGTAAAAATATGCATACGACGATACTGAGCAATGCAGGGTTGGCCTCGGATTCATGAACCTATATCATTTGTATATATATTAAAACATGTAATCGTAATCGAACAAATTTATATATATATATTTAGTTATGTAATATGATTAATATTTATATATGATTTTTATTAATACATTTAATGTATTATAATGCTTATTTGATATATAATAAAACCTATTATTATGAAATTGTAGTACACTTGTATATATAAACATATCTTTTGTTTTCAAAAAATAATAATTGTAATATTACTGGGTTAATGATAATAATAATAATGATTGTTTGTAAGGATTAAAAAAAAAAATTTGTAAAAATGACATTAATGATAATAACTTTTAATAACAGTATACTAATAATTGAAAATTCATATTAATGATAATATTTATAATAATAATAATGTTAATACTTATTTTAGTAATAAAATGATAAAGATCATAATTTAAATGATGATAATATTAATTATAAGTAAGTTTATATTTATGAAAATAATAAAATGAACGTTATTAATACTAATATTTATGAAAATAATAATAAATTGTATTGTTTTGAGAATAACTATAATAATAATAATAATCATAATCATAAAAATGATAATAATACTTAAAATGATAAAATTAATAATAATGATAATAGTTATATATATATGATATTTATAGTAATACTAATGATAATAATTTTAATCATAAATATTAGTAGTAATAATAATAATGGAAATAAATTTAAAAATGTATACCCTTAAAAGTTTTGTCTAAAAAGAAATGCTCCAGATGGGACTCGAACCCACGACCTCTTGGTTACACCCCACAACACCAAACCAATTGCTCTAATTCATTTTTATATTTCTCATCTTCTTCAATTAATTAAAAACCCGATTATCATCACACAACCATTATCCTCATATACAGTTAATTTGTAAACAGAATATGGGTTTGTTTTACGGCCCAAAACTTGTTTTCCATGCACATTTCCTAATTATTAACCCCATTGTTTAATTGTAACGACCCAATTACTTAATCAAATAAAGATTCATTACAAAAACAAATCGGGTTACTGATTCAATTATATACCGTATGTGTTGGTATTGTCGGCTCAAAAGTAGATCGAGAATGGCAGTAGTGAAACGCAGGAACCAGTATCACGATTTAGGGTTTTCCTTAATTCATCCACAGGTAAAATCAAACTAAGATCACAAATGTTAAATAGTTCATTGATTATCATCACCCTTCAAATCATCATCAGTCTTCAATATTCTCGCAAATCGACATCCCTCATCAATCAAGTAATCGGTCAATCCATTGTTTCAAGTAAGTAATCAATTTTAATGATATTCCCTTAATTTCTAAAATCCCTCTATATTATCTGTATACATATTTATTCGAACAGGAGTTTAATTTATGATGTTATTGGTGTTTTGATTATGGTCAGGAGGGTTTCGGGTTTAAAGAACAGAAAAATCATGACAGTATCAGTTTATTCGAATGATTGAGAGAAGCAAGAATGAGTGTCGATGGTGGTGTATTTGGTTGAAATTAGAAACATGACAGAAATAGTTGTTGTATGATGATGATATCGTTTTGAATGTTAGAATATTACAAGTGTAATCCTGTTAACTCTTATTTTCTGTTACTACCACTACTATATGTGTTTTTCGATAATGTATTGATTGTTATGTGATATAGGTAGGTTTTAAATTTTTCTTGATTTGAAGTGGTTGAATATGGTTGTCGATGGTGGTGTTCAAGCATGAAGAAAGGATGTGACAAAGTGATGATTATGATGTTAGTCTCAACTGGAAATAGGAATCATAGCTGTAGCAGGTAAGTGATCATGGTGGTGTGTGACTACTTGCCATAGAAACAGAAATAATATAACAGAATAGCTGGTTCGGATAGCAGTTTGGTTGTGACTGTTTTAATGAAATTTTAGTAAAGTTAGATTTAAATAGAAGAAGAGAAAAGAATAATAATAATAACCTAGTAGTAGTGGTGAATAGCAGGTGTAGTCATAAGATCTGTTTGTTGATTTGAATTTCTTGGTGTTGGTTTGTTGTAGTTGAAACATATACGAAAAAAAAAATAGCGGCAGTAGTTTGACAAGTCCTTTGATGGTTTTATCAAAGGTGATCATAAAGGTGGTGTATAACAATGGTGTGGGTTTGGTTGTGTTGGTTGGACTAGGAACTTGGTTCATGATTATGATAGGTTTATTCTTTGAGTTCAAAATAGAAAGGAAAAAAAATAAAACAACAATAAATTGGTTTATTGATTTTTGAGTTATTTGTTGGAATTTTGATGATAGTTAATGGGTGATGGTTTTGGTTCTTTGTTTGGTAAATGAAAATAGTTGGAAGATGGAATGAAAGAAGATGGAAGGAAAAGTGGATCTTGATGATTGAAGAAAAACAAAAAGGCCAAGGATCATGGATGATTGTTAATAGGAATGCATTATGTAATGTATATAGATTTACAATATTGAGATGGAGTTGGTGATATGTAAAGCCAAGATAGTAAACTCAAATAATTAAATACTGAAGTAATGAGCTGTAGTTTGGACAAAAAGGAGGAATTAGAGAGATAGCAATATCTCTAATATGCCTAAACAAGAAGAAGCTAACAAAAGTACCTCTGACACATTTGACAATTTAAAACACTCGTGAATGATGCTTGTTTATTTCTTACCGGCAGTTTCAAAATGGACGTTATTTCGTACACCGTTGTTGATAAATTACGGATATAAGTATACGGAAAGATTTCATATTTTTAAATCAAATTCCGTTATTTATTTTAGTCATTATTATAAAAGAATTCGGTCATTAACTGTTTTAAATTCATCAACCCCAAGTAAAAATACTAAATGTTAAAACTAATCAAATATATGCTATAACTCCTATAACTTATATGGTACATTTAATATAATAACATATATTAAGTATTAAATTTTTATACCTTTTAGTGTATTTTAATATACCTATAATAATATTTAAGTATAGATTTCATATATATATATATATATATATATATATATATATATATATATATCTACTATGTTTTAAATAACAAGTTTATTACTTAGATAAATATATTAAATATATATATATTGAAATAAATAATTTTAAAGTATAACGTTATACATTTAATACTTTGTTAACGTTGACAATTTATATTCGAAATCATTTATTTTTAATATACTCTCTATAATTAACTGAATATTTTTAAATAAATAGTTTTAAATTATCTTAAGTTATATTTCATAATAATTAAATCACATAATAGTTTAATTTATTATATATGCTTATTTTCGTATATATTTATATATATATATATATATATATATATATATATATATATATATACATTTATATTTACATATTTATTTACACACAATCGTTCGTGAATCGTCGGGAACAGTCAAAGGGTAATTAAAGATTAAGTTTGAACATTACAGACTTTGCTTATCGTGTCAAAACATATAAAGATTAAGTTTAAATTTGGTTGAAAATTTCCGGGTCGTCACACCCCATACACATAGTGTTAGAACCTACACTTATTCTCAAAAATATATTTCATCCGCATAACGGTAGCGAACCGTCTGAATGAGGGTTTGTCAAACCCATATGGCCATACAACATAAGTTCTTGCTTACACCCTGCAAGTGTAACTAATGATAATCGAATTGAGGCATTTTTGTTCTAACTCGTACGTAGAATGTTTGTTTTCATACTTGTGTTCACTTTGTAAAACGAAACGTTTATGTTTTCTCATCCCAAATGTAAGTAAAAAAGAGTAAAAGTGAGACTATGATCTCACCTTAAGTGCACGAGTAAATAAAGTACTTCACAAAGTAACTTGTGCAAGAACGAATGCTATTCTTGACTTAAACAAGTAGGTCGTGTCAATAACGGTAAATACGGTTGGTCAAAGTTGTTCAATTAGTCCTATGGCTCATTACGACTCGATTAAATAGCATGTGAATCAAATTGTCACGTTTCATGCAAGGTACAAGTATATAAGCAAGTTAGAACGATTGCATAAGTATTTGGTTAAGTTTGATTAAAAGTCAACTTTGGTCGAGTCAAAGTCAACGAAAAAGTCAACATGTTCGGGTCGGGACTCAGACTATTTTTCTGGGCTAATCAATCACATATGAGTATGTTAGAACAAGTTACATGTTAATCGGAGGTGCGTAGCATAGTTAGAATTAAATGAAAAGTTGAAATTTGAAGAGCCATTTTTGGAAACATTAAGCCGCGCCGCGGCTGAAATACCCGCGCCGCGGGTTAAAGCGTGTTTTGAGGGTTGAGGCTTTTGATGGTCCCAGACCATCTGAGTCAGTGTTAAGCCACGCCACGGCTTGGAGGCCCGCGTCGCGGGTAGTACCTGATCAGAAATTCTGGGCAGTTTTCAAGTGTCAAAACGAGCCAAACTTCAAACAAACATAACTAATGAACCGTAAACACTTAAAATGCATGCCATACATCGTTGGAAAGGTAATTTAATGAGGAACACAACTAAACACATTTATTTAACCAAAAACATCATTTACAATTATCGAAACCAAGTTAAATGTTCATTTAAAGTTCATCATAAATGCTTTCAAGTTCATAAATACACATTTATGATTCGGGAATTAAATGCATACATATAATACGCCGTTTCGTAGGTAATTACGCATACAATACAACTAAACACTTACAAATAACATTGCAAAGCATTTAATGCATCAAGAGTCCATTTTACTTCTATCGAACCCTAACTCAAAATCATAAATTCATCAATCAAGTTATTGAAGTCTTTCTAAGTCAACCTACATACCAAATTGAAGCTAGTGATGCTAGTAACACATTTAATACATGCACTTTAAACATCTAACAACATTTAAGCTACCAAAACTCAAGATCAAACACACCCATTTATCAAGTTCATGCTAGTTACTCAAAATAACAAGATCGAGCATATAAATCACATATTCATGTTAGACTTGAGCCATAGACATTAATTAACACACTTTTAAGTTTAAAAGATCAAGAACAAGAAATTTAGTGTTTTTAGAAAGTTACTCAAATGAGATGTAGTTGGTATGGAATCGAAGAGGAAGTTGCAAGGATTCCAAATATGTAATTTGTTTTGAAGAATGCTTGCTAGATCGGATTTAGATGATGATTGTATGGATTTGGTGTTTGAGAGCAAAAGTGAAAGTATTAGGAATGAGGAGGATGAAATGAATGGAGGAGATGGATATTTGACCCTTTAACCTAGTCATGACTTTGGTCACATGGCAACATTGGTCCCTCAAGTTTAAATACGGGTGCTTGAATTAATCAAATGAATTACCTTAAATACGTAGAGTAAACGAGAGATGTTATAATTAAATAACGGACTTTAAAATAAATAAACGTAAAGTAAATGGAAAAGGACGGGATGTTAAATTACCTACTCCTTAAAAGAAATTTCGTCCCAAAATTTAAGTAGGCGTAGTGGTCGTTCTTTCTTCCTCGAGAACTTGCGCTTCCGAATCCACGAATAAATGAGGGTACTTCCTTTTCATTTGATCTTGTCTTTCCCAAGTATACTCGGGTCCCCTTTTGGCATTCCAACGAACTTTAACGATCGGAATTTCACTTTGTTTTAGCGTCTTAACGGAATGATCCACAATTTCAACCGGTTCTTCTACGAAATGAAGTTTTTCATCAATAGTAAGCTCTTCGAGAGGGACGACGACATCGGGTTCGGCAAGGCACTTCTTCAAGTTTGATACATGGAAAGTAGGGTGAACGGAGCTCAATTGAGTCGGAAGATCCAAATGGTAAGCAACGGGTCCAATACGCTCTAGGATTTCAAAAGGACCAACATATCGTGGATTTAGCTTCCCGCATTTCCCGAAACGGATTACACCTTTCCAAGGTGCGACTTTTAACATTACGCGGTCACTGACTTGGAATTCGATATCGTTGCTCCTAATGTTGGCATAGCTCCTTTGACGACTATGGGCCGTCCTGAGCCTGTCTCGGATTTGAACAATCTTCTCAGTTGTTTCGTGAATGAGTTCGAGCCCGGTGATTTGCTTGTCACCTACTTCGGCCCAACAAATAGGAGAACGGCATTTGCGGCCATATAACGCTTCAAAAGGCGCGGATTTAATACTCGCGTGATAACTATTATTGTAGGAGAATTCGGATAGTGGCAAATGTTTCTCCCAAGCCTTTCCGAAGTTGATAACGCAAGCTCGTAGCATGTCTTCCAAGGTTTGAATCGTGCGTTCGCTTTGTCCATTGGTTTGTGGATGGTATGAGGTACTCATGTCCAAACGCGTTCATAAAGCTTCTTGCAAGGAACGCCAAAATCTAGAAGCGAAACGGGCATCTCGGTCAGATATGATTGATAAGGGTACACCGTGACGGGTTACAACCTCCTTGATGTAAAGTTGTGCAAGTTTGTCCATTTTGTCTGTCTCTTTCGTGGCTAGGAAGTGGGCGGATTTGGTGAGACGGTCAACAATAACCTAAATGGTATCATAACCGCCCGTCATTTTTGGTAGCTTTGTGATGAAGTCCATCGTTATTCTTTCCCACTTCCATTGCAGGATTTCGGGTTATTGAAGTAACCCGGACGGCCTTTGATGTTCGTCTTTGACTTTGGAACAAGTCAAACACTTTGCAACATAAGTAGCAACGTCCCTTTTTATGTTCGGCCACCAATATTGTTCTTTAAGGTCGTGGTACATCTTATTGGCACCCGGATGAATCGAATACCTCGACTTATGGGCTTCATCTAGAATGAGGCTTCGTAAATTCCCATAACTAGGCACCCAAATCCTTCAGGAGAAATATCGGAGTTCGGTCTCCTTAACTTCGAATCGAGAGACGAGAACGTTCAAGAGTTCGTGTGAAATATTTTCGTCCTTAAGAGCCTCATCTTGGGCTACACAAATTTGGCTATTGAGGTTGGTGTGGATGGTGATGTTTAAAGCTCGGACACGAAGAGGCACCATTATTTCTGATAGTGCTCCAAACGAACATATATTTAGTCGCAATATCATCCCAATATGTAAAGTTTTTAGTTGTAATTATTTTATTTTTAAGTTGTAATCGTTTAAATAAATAAATGCGAAGACGAAGCACGAATATTAAATAATTGAAGAAAAAGCGTCCTAAAACTAGAAAAGGGTCCTTAAAGCCATAGTGCACTCAAAAGCGTCCCAAAAATTGAGTTAAAAGACTTGCGCGGATTTTGGGAGTTAAGGAAAATAATTTTTTGTGCAAATTACAAATTGCGAAACGCAAAGTACAAGATATTAAATAATACGAAAGGACGTTCGAAAATCCGGAACCAGGACCTGAGCCAACTATCAACGCGCGACGCAATGGGCCGAAAATTATGAGTCAACTATGCATAAGAATATAATAAAATATATAAATTATTATATAAATTATTTATATATTATATATATTTAAATAATACGTCGACAAAGAAAAAAACAAAGCAATGTGGCTGGATCCAGCTGGCCATGCGATCGCATGGCCTGGAAGAGCAATTTCCATGCAATCGCATGGGGCCAAAACTTAGGCCACATCTATAAATACCAGGCTTCTGATCGAGTAAAAAAACAACAAAATAATAATAATATTCCCTCTGTAATATATATATATATATATATATATATATATATATATATATATATATATATATATATATATATATATATATATATATATATATATATATATATATATATATATAATATATTAGTTTAGTTTTATATTAGATTAGTTTGAGTTATGTAAAGGTTATTTTACGGGTTTTAAAGTCGAAGTTCTGTCTGTGTAAAGCTACGCGATAAATACTCAATGTAAGTTATGTTCTCCTTTTTAAATTAATGTCTTGTAACTAAGTTATTATTATGCTTATTTGAGCCGAAGTAATCGTGATGTTAGGCTAAATATTAAGATGGGGTAATTGGGCTTTGGACCATAATTGGGGTTTGGACAAAAAAACGAAACTTGTGGAAATTAGACTATGGGCAATTAATGGGCTTTATATTAAATTAACGATACCTCGTTAATTTAATATAAAGGTTACAATTTGACGTATCTATATATAACCACATACGCTTAATCGGATACGATGGTCGGGATATTTATAAATTCAAATTATTGTTCATTTGACCGGACACGGGGATGGATTAATAGTCAATGGACTCATTAAAACAGGGGTAGATTACATTCAAGGGTAATTGGTGTAATTGTTAACAAAGTATTAAAACCTTGGTTTACACATAGTCGATAACCTGGTGTATTCATTAAATAAAGTATTAAGACCTTGTTACAGTTCGAATCCCCAATTAGTTGGAATATTTGACTTCGGGTATAAGGTTAAATTTGCCGAGCATTTTATAATTATGACCGATGAACTATTATGGACAAAAACCAGATAGGTTTCAAATACATCCAGGACAAAGGACAATTAACCCAGGGTAATAAATAATCAAAACGTCAAACATCATGGTTACGGAAGTTTAAATAAGCATAATTATTATATTGTTATTATTTTACGCACTTTAATTATTGTCATTTATATTTACGCTTAAATTTTAAAATCGACAAACTGGTCATTAAACGGTAAATCCCCTTTTATATATTATTACTATATATAATATATTTTGTACAAATATACTTGTTTAAAAATATAGTGTAAAAATAAGTCGTCTCCCTGTGGAACTAACCGGACTTACTAAAAACTATACTATACGATTAGGTACACTGCCTATAGTGTTGTAGCAAGGTTTAGGTATATCTCATCTGTAAATAAATAATTAAAACTTGTGTAATTCGTAACGTATTTTGTAATAAAATTATATAGTATATTTCGTACCCCCACGCTACATCATCAAGTTTTTGGCGCCGCTGCCGGGGACTCGACGAAATGCTATATTTTTAACATATATTTGTGTAAATATATTTATATATAATTTTTAGAAAAATAATATAAAGTTAAAAAAAAAAAACCTGAAACCCAGGCCCATGCGGTCGCATGAGCCGGGTGCCTTAAAACCATGCGGTCGCATGGCCTGCTCTGACACGCGGCTCTGAACCTAGAACAGCATTAATTACGGAGTATATTATTATTATTATTATTAAAACCCTAATTAGGGTTTAGTTTTTAATTGATTAGTTTAGTTTTTATTATTAATTTGTATTTTTAGTTTAATTAGTTTTATTAATATATAAAAATTAATAGTTTTATAAAATAAATAATATAAAAATAATATTTTTATAAAAAATTGTACTTTTTACAACTTCAAGTTTTTGCCATAGTTACTTTTACTTCTAGATTTTTAGGCTTTGATGTAAAATCCCTTAAGTGCCTTTTCTTTAGATTAAGATTTAGGTGCTTTAGAATTTTGCGACGCTGTTTATAAATTTTAGTACCTTTTAAGTTACGACGCGCTATTTTCTTATTTTTATTTTTCGACGTTTTTCAACGCGTAATCTTTTTCTTTCTTATTTTTCGACACGCTAGTTTTTAGGACATAGATTTTCTATTTCTTCTCTAAAATTCCAAACGAAAAATTATTTTAAGCGGTTAAATTGATAGACATCCAAATTTTCTGGTTCGTAGTAATAGTTGGATTTGTACGTGGACCGGGTTATTGGAGCCAAACAGTACTCAATTATATTGAGACCAAACGAATCCTGCCCCTCTGCTGCATCTTTTGGCTATTCGAAACGTGGGCAAAATCAGAAAAGTCTATTAATTTAATAACTTATATTATTTTTATTTTTATAACTAATAGGATAATTAGTAAATGCACCACATTGTTGCTAAAATTTGGTAATAAGAGCATTATGGAAAATCTCGAGAATATTTTGGAAACTCTTTATGACATCCGAAATCAATTTAATCAATACTCTCAAATGGGTGTTGATGACAATTCGTTCGGTCAATCTTGGATCACGAATGACGAAACAATAACTGGTTGTGAAATCTGTGGAGATTATCACTCAACATGGGAATGTTATTATTACGTTTCTATGGAAAATTATGCACCCATGGAACCTGAATGGAATGATTATGAGGAATACAATTCTAATTGGGATTATTCCCAAGAATATATCCAAACTCAACAACCAGAAGACGAGGAAAATTATGTGCCTGAAAATTCTTTACATTATATGAAAATCAAACTCGAAGAACTCGACGCTCAAAATGAACAAATGAGAGAGTTTGTAAATAGGCAAGCTGAAACTCTATCAGATTACACACCTGTTGATCTGAGGAATATTGTGCAAGAAAATCTCATATCATCGAATTTTGATGAATTCGAGAGCTCCGAAATCACCAACTATCCCGATGATACTTTTTATTCAGCTTTACCAATTTCACAACATATCGACATATTAGCCTCTACCGACGAAATCATCGATCCATCAATGGATGAAGAAGAAGTAAGGGTGACAAATTGGTACTCTTGGAAAAACGATAACGTTGAAAATTTTACCCCCGAGACCAAAGTGGTGGGACCGATAAGTACCGTTAATGAAAAAGAATCTACTTCGATCCCGAAATTCATCATTCCACAACCTTCCAACCCAATATTCTCAATAGACGAGTCATCTACCGAAGATGAACTACGAGCTGTAATAGATAATGACACCTCGGATTTCACCCAATTGGGTAATAGAGGTGAAAACTTTGATCCAGAGAATAAACGGAAGGAAATGTTAGGAATTGTCCACCCTATATAAATATGTATATCGGTGTATATCGATCCATTTGATCAAGAACCAGAAAAGAGACATATCCATTTACTAAAAGCTACACTTAAAAAAGAATTAAGTAGTGACGATCGGGTGAGTCTAAACTTTAAACCCATTGGTATATCATACACCACCCGATATAAATAACTGGCTCACTATTTTAATTCGTGGAACTTATTCTACCGACTTCACATGTCGTCAGCTAAGTGTGGGGAAGTCTAACCCCACTTAACGTTAAATTAGTGGTTCGGGTTAGTGCATAACTCATTAATAAAAATGCATGATGAGTTAGGGTAAAAGACGCATTTTCAAATATTAGCAAACAGTTCAGAAAAGCAACCGTTTTTGAAAAAAAACATGTGTGATAAAACAAGAAGGAATGAACGATGAGGCACACCATCTATCATTCGACGAGCTTTGTAATTACAAACTGGGTATTTTCAATCACTTTTCTACACTAATCACCCTCATGAATTTATAATTAGAGTCTGATTTCATGCAAATGAGGGCATTGCATGATCTCAAGTGTGGGGAAGGGTTATAAATTCTCTTAGGTTTATACTTGGCTTATTTTCTAAATATTGTGAAAATTTTAAAAAATTTCAACTAAATGAATTCAAAATCATGTTTATACATATTTATGAACGATAAAACTAGGTGTTAATGCCGAAATTATTGTTACCTCGGAAAGGACATAAATTGAGAAACAACTAAAACACTTGAATTTATTTATTAGGATATAAAAAGACGCATGAAAAAAGCCAAGTGTGGGGAGAATGTAACAAGTTATTCAATTAAAAAACTATCTATCACATGTTTCTGTAAAGTTAGTGCAGGTGCTTTTGTTTTGGACTAAATTGACTGTTTTACCCGCAATATTATAATAAAGATAAAAGAAAAGATGGATCTACACGATGAATCAATTCCATCATTAAAAGGAAGTAAAGTCTTCCGTAAAAGACACGCGCTTCTTGATTTAGGTCAGGAAGTTGTCGTCCAGACCAGCTTTAGGTTGACGAAAAATCTAGAAAAGTCATCTCTAAAATCAGCAGGAAATCCACGGACCTCAGCATCAAACAGGGTCACCAAGTGGTCAGACTTATCCTAACCATGAGAGGATCTGTCTCGTAAAATGGGGAGGGCACCGTGCAAATTAGCTTGATAAGACTAATGAATCAGACCCCCAGAAAAGGATAATCTCCTTAAAGAATAAAAATCAGCTTTTAAGCCTGATATTACTCAATCCTTGAGATTGACTTTAAAGATTGAGAATTACAAACTCATGGAATTCAATGATATCTAAACTTGAGCTTGAACGAGAAAATATTTTGATCAAAATTAAAACCGATTTGTTTTCTGAAAACCTATTTTCAATGCGTTCATTACCATTGAACGTAAAATCCTAGAAATTCACTTGGAATTCATTAGGTCACCTGAACCAAATCGGGTGTCAACCGTAAGAACGGTGGTTGCATAGCACGGTCAAAGACAGGACCTTGTGCCAGACCGAAAAACCATAAGGGTGAGCTTTACTATTGCTCCTACCAAGGATAGTAATTGCATCCGACACGTTATAGACCATAATTAAAAGCATGTCAGGGGACATTGCCTTAACAGTTGCTTGTTCAACGCTTTCCTTTACAACTGGACGGTAGTTTATCGAAAGGTAATATACGTAGCAAGTATACTGGACGTGTTGCTTTCCTAATACAAGGTTAGCAAGTGGGTGACACAAAACCATAAGTTTTGAGCTAAAAATTTCAAATCTGAATCCCACAAAACCCACAAAAACAATTTGCAAACATCGGTAAAGGGTTATTCCGGAAAACCTGTCTAGGGTAAAATCTAGCTTGAATTTTCAAAAGATCAAATGTTTTCATAAAGATCCAATTTCCTTAAAGGATCTAACTTTTCATAGTCATGTGGGACTGTAAACCACACCGTTACTATCATTGTTTATACCACCGTATCAAAATCACTGATATATAAAGTGTGAAGAATAAAGAAGTGATTCGTGTGATTTAATTTCAAGTTCTGTATTGCTTGAGGACAAGCAACGTTCAAGTGTGGGGATATTTGATAGTGCTCCAAACGAACATATATTTAGTCGCAATATCATCCCAATATGTAAAGTTTTTAGTTGTAACTATTTTATTTTTAAGTTGTAATCGTTTAAATAAATAAATGTGAAGACGAAGCACGAAGATTAAAGAATTGAAGAAAAAGCGTCCTAAAACTGGAAAATGGTCCTTAAAGCCATAGTGCACTCAAAAGCGTCCCAAAAATTGAGCTAAAAGACTTGCGCGGATTTTGGGAGTTAAGGAAAATAATTTTTTGTGCAAATTACAAATTGCGAAACGCAAAGTACAAGATATTAAATAGTATGAAAGGACGTTCGAAAATCCGGAACCAGGACCTGAGCCAACTATCAACGCGCGACGCAATCGGCCGAAAATTATGAGTCAATTATGCACAAGAATATAATATAATATTTAAATAATTATATAAATTATTTATATATTATATATATTTAAATAATATGTCGACAAAGAAGAAAAAAAAGCAATGTGGCTGGATCCAGCTGGCCATGCGATCGCATGGCCTGGAAGAGCAAATTCCATGCGATCGCATGGGGCCAAAACTCAGGCCACATCTATAAATACCAGGCTTCTGATCGAGTAAAAAAACAACAAAATAATAATAATATTCCCTCTGTAATATATATATATATATATATATATATATATATATATATATATATATATATTATATATATAATATATATTAGTTTAGTTTTATATTAGATTAGTTTGAGTTATGTAAAGGTTATTTTACGGGTTTTAAAGTCGAAGTTCAGTCTATGTAAAACTACGCGATAAATACTCAATGTAAGTTATGTTCTCCTTTTTAAATTAATGTCTTGTAACTAAGTTATTATTATGCTTATTTGAGCTGAAGTAATCGTGATGTTAGGCTAAATATTAAGATGGGGTAATTGGGCTTTGGACCATAATTGGGGTTTGGACAAAAAAACGACACTTGTGGAAATTAGACTATGGGCAATTAATGGGCTTTATATTAAATTAAAGATACCTCGTTAATTTAATATAAAGGTTACAATTTGACGTATCTATATATAACCACATACGCTTAATCGGATACGATGGGCGGGATATTTATAAATACAAATTATTGTTCATTTGACCGGACACGGGGATGGATTAATAGTCAATGGACTCATTAAAACAGGGGTGGATTACATTCAAGGGTAATTGGTGTAATTGTTAACAAAGTATTAAAACCTTGGTTTACACACAGTCGATAACCTGGTGTATTCATTAAACAAAGTATTAAGACCTTGTTACAGTTCGAATCCCCAATTAGTTGGAATATTTGACTTCGGGTATAAGGTTAAATTTGCCGAGCATTTTATAATTATGACCGATGAACTATTATGGACAAAAACCAGATAGGTTTCAAATACATCCAGGACAAAGGACAATTAACCCAGGGTAATAAATAATCAAAACGTCAAACATCATGGTTACGGAAGTTTAAATAAGCATAATTATTATATTGTTATTTATTTTACGCACTTTAATTATTGTCATTTATATTTACGCTTAAGTTTTAAAATCGATAAACCGGTCATTAAACGGTAAACCCCCTTTTATATATTATTACTATATATAATATATTTTGTACAAATATAATTGTTTAAAAATATAGTGTAAAAATAAGTCGTCTCCCTATGGAACGAACCGGACTTACTAAAAACTATACTATACAATTAGGTACACTGCCTATAGTGTTGTAGCAAGGTTTAGGTATATCCCATCTGTAAATAAATAATTAAAACTTGTGTAATTCGTAACGTATTTTGTAATAAAAATATATAGTATATTTCGTACCCCCACGCTACATCATAACTTTCCTTTCGACTTTAGGCATCGGCTACTACATTTTCCTTTCCGGGATGGTAACGAAGTTCACAATCGTAATCGTTCAAAGTTTCAATCCACCTTCGTTGTCTCATGTTTAGTTGTTTTTGATCGAAGATGTGTTGGAGGCTTTTATGATCGGTGAAGATAGTACTTTTGGTTCCATAAAGGTAGTGTCTCCACATTTTAAGTGCAAAGACAACGGCTCCGAGTTCAAGATCATGTGTCGTGTAGTTCTGTTCATGAACTTTTAATTCACGAGAGGCATAAGCAATGACTTTCTTTCGTTGCATCAACACACACCCGAAACCATGTTTCGAGGCATCGCAATATACGACAAAATGATCATTTCCTTCGGGAAGAGACAAGATAGGAGCGATTGTTAGCTTTGTCTTTAAGATTTGAAACGCGGATTCTTGTTCGGTTGCCCAAACGAATTTCCTTCCCTTATGAGTTAACGCGGTTAGAGGACGAGCAACCAAGGAGAAATCTTTGATGAATCTACGATAGTATCCGGCGAGACCCAAGAATTGACGAATGTGAGTAGGAGTAGTAGGGGTTTCCCATTTACTAATGGCTTCGATTTTCGCGGGATCGACTTTAATACCTTGATCACTTACAACATGACCAAGAAATTGAACTTCCTTCAGCCAAAATTCACACTTGGAGAATTTGGCATAGAGTCGTTCTTGTCTCAAGAGTTTAAGCACGAGTCAGAGATGTTGTTCATGTTCTTCTTCGCTTTTAGAATAGACCAAAATGTCATCGATGAAAACAATAACGAATTTGTTGAGGTATGGTTTGCACACGCGGTTCATAAGATCCATGAACACCGCCGGTGCGTTAGTTAGGCCAAATGGCATCACGAGAAATTTATAACTACCATAACGAGTCCGGAAAGCAGTTTTGGAGACATCTTCCCCCTTAACCCTTAGTTGATGATAACCCGAACGGAGATCGATTTTGGAATACACACGAGATCCTTGTAATTGATCAAAGAGGTCATCGATACATGGAAGAGGATATCGGTTCTTAACCATCAATTTATTTAGTTCTAGATAATCAATGCACATTCGTAGGGATCCATCTTTCTTCTTAACGAATAAAATCGGAGCGCCCCATGGTGAATGGCTAGGTTGGATAAAGTCATGGTCAAGTAGTTCTTGAATTTGACTTTGTAATTCTTGCATCTCGGATGGACCAAGTCTATACGGTGCACGTGCTACGGGTGCGGCTCCCGGAGTAAGATCGATTTGGAATTCAACCGGTCGATGAGGTGGAAGACCCGGCAATTCGTCGGGAAATACATCAGAAAAGTCACTAACAATTGGCACATCATCGATATGCTTCTCATCGGTCTCGACTTTCTTAACATGGGCTACGATCGCAAAACAACCCTTACGAAGTAGTTTTCTAACTTACAGACACGAGACGAGGTAGATTCCGGTGCAACTCTTATCGCCATAGACAATCAAGGGTTCACCATTCTCGAGAGGAATTCGGATTGCATTAAGATCACAAAGGATGTGGGATTTCGTTTTAACTAACCAATTCATACCGATTATTACATCGAAGCTCCCTAGTTCCATGGGTATCAAGTCAATTTCAAACTCTTTACCCAACAAGTTTAACGTACACCCCCGATAATATGTGTCGGCACTCAATTGGTTCCCGTCCGCCACTTCAATGGCATAAGTAGTATCTAGGGGGAGTGGTGGAATGCAAAGATTATGAGCCAAAGCCTTGGATACAAAACATTTATCGGCACCCGAATCGAATAAACAAGTGACATAAGAGTTGTTGAGAAGAAACGTACCCGTGACTAGTTCATTATCATCTCGGGCCTCTTGGGCATTAATGTTGAAAGCTCGGCTGCGTGCATTAGGGTTGGCTTTCTTTTTTGGGCATGCATTTCTATGATGACCCGTTTGGCCACATTCGTAACAAGTGACCGTCTTTGGTGCATTGGGCCCCTTTCGAGCGACCGGGGCGGCACATCTACAATCGTTGGCCATATGACCACTTCCTTGGCACCGGTGGCAAATTAGCTTGCCACATTCACCAAAGTGATGCTTGTGGCGTTTGTTGCAAAAAGGTTGAGTTATG
Organism: Rutidosis leptorrhynchoides; assembly: GCF_046630445.1. Classification (NCBI taxonomy): domain Eukaryota; kingdom Viridiplantae; phylum Streptophyta; class Magnoliopsida; order Asterales; family Asteraceae; genus Rutidosis; species Rutidosis leptorrhynchoides. The sequence continues at coordinate 286,591,445 of NC_092333.1, forward strand.
GCATAACTTTTCTTGCCGTCGGGGATGAAAGGCTTCTTGGTGAAGTTGTTGTTATTGCTTAATTAGGGGGCTTCCCACTTTATTTTGTTGCCACCCGACTTATCCTCTGCCTTAGGTGCCGACACTTCAATTTCGTCCACCATTTCTATCAATTGGCGGGCCATCTTTAAAGCTTCTTGTAGGTTAGCGGGTTTGGATGATATTACTCCGTGTTTGATGCTTCTAGGGAGACCATCCATGTAAAGTTCAAACCTTAGAGACTCGGGGTTCACGAGGTTTAGGCACATCAAGGCTAGTTCGGAAAATCGTTGATTATAGGCCTTGAGATCATTTCGGACCGCCTTTAAATTTCTTAGCTCTTGTTCAAGCCTTTGAGTCTCTTCGCGCGGGAAGTATTCGGTGATCATCTTTTCCTTTAAATCGGCCCAAGAGAGGGCGTGGGCTTCATCGGTACCCACCAAATGTACATAGGTGTTCCACCAAGTGAGAGCGATACCGGTGAAAGAGTGGGTAGAATACTTGACCTTGTCTTGGTCCCGGCAACCGCTTATGCTAAAAACGGCGTCCGTTTGTTCAAACCATCGAGTGAGAGCAACCGGTCTCTCGGTTCCATCGAAAGTGTGAGGTTTGCACCCCATGAAGTTCTTGTAGGAGCACCCCTCGTTTGAATTACCGGTTCCATGGTTGTTGTTGTTGTGGTTGTTTTTATTGTTGTTGTTGGAGGAGTGACCGGCCATGGCCGCATCTTAGGCGGTGGCTATCATTCGTTGAAGAGCTTGTTCGGGAGTTTCATTGCGTGAGATTCGGCGAGGAGGCATTGTTCCTTCAAGACACAAGAATATCCATGATTAGTATTCTCAATAATACTAATCGTGATATGGAATAAAGATAAAGATAAAATTTTCCTTAACTCGCCCTAAATTCTTTATGTCGTAATGTCGGAACGTCCATGTGAGTCACCGTAATATAATCCCGAAAATTATATTACCCTGATTCAGATGTGTATTTAACATTACTTCATAAGGTCAAGGTGGCGTGTCAATCAAATTTAACAACGTGAGATTAAGATGGAATAGGAGTTAGATATGAATAGAAGAGTTCGAGTATAGATGCACAAATAGTCAATAAGTCCTACTTCAAGTCTATATGCCGGTTGTAGTCTAGACTCACTAATGCACCCTATGACTCGGGGTTGACACCAATGACCTCTAAATCCTTACAACCTGGCTCTGATAACATCTGTGGCGACCCGACAAAATCGTCATTGACCGCGCTGTCTACGTAGGTCCCGTTACGTGGTCATAAGTCTTTAAAACAACGTTTGACCAAAATATGTCGCTTTCATTTCAAGTGTAAAGATGTTTCAAAGTTTACAAAGTAGTTCAATGACTAATACGATACAACGTTTTTAAGTACAAGTGAAACCTATGCAACACAATTTAAGTAAAGTCAAAAGACGCTCCATGTATGCATGTATACTCGACATCCAAGTAAGTATCAAAATAGCGTGCGGAAGCATGTAACACTTAACGTTCAAGGACCTGAGAAAAACATAGAGAATCTGTCAATGAAAACGTTGGTGAAATCATAGGTTTAGTTAATAAGTAAGTTGAACCACAAGATTTACAATGTTAAAGTTATAGTGAACCATTCTAAAATTTGTTATCACGAGCACCCAATTATCAAGGTTTAACTTTCCACAAACCCCATACACATAGTTTTAGAACCTACACTTATTCTCGAAAATATATTTCATCCGCATAACGGTAGCGAACCCTCCGAATGAGGGTTTGTCAAACCCATATGGCCATACAACATAATTTCTCGCTTACACCCTACAAGTGTAACTAATGATAATCGAATTGAGGCATTTTTGTTCTAACTCGTACGTAGAATGTTTGTTTTCGTACTTGTGTTCACTTTGTAAAACGAAACGTTTATGTTTTCTCATCCCAAATGTAAGTATAAAAGAGTAAAAGTGGGACTATGATCTCACCTTGAGTGCACGAGTAAATAAAGTACTTCACAAAGTAACGTGTTCAAGAACGAATGCTAGTCTTGACCTAAACAAGTAGGTCGTGTCAATAACGGTAAATGCGGTTGGTCAAAGTTGTTCAATTAGTCCTATGGCTCATTACGACTCGATTAAATAGCATGTGAATCAAATTGTCACGTTTCATGCAAGGTACAAGTATATAAGCAAGTTAGAATGATTGCATAAGTATTTGGTTAAGTTTGATTAAAAGTCAACTTTGGTCGAGTCAAAGTCAACGAAAAAGTCAACACGTTCGGGTCGGGTCTCGAACTATTTTTCTGGGCTAATCAATCACATATGAGCATGTTATAACAAGTTACATGTTAATCGGAGGTGCGTAGCATAGTTACAATTAAATGAAAAGTTGAAATTTGAACAGCCATTTTTGGAAACTTTAAGCCGCGCCGCGGGCTAAAGCCTGTTTTGAGGGTCGAGGCTTTTGATGGTCCCAGACCATCTGAGTTAGTGTTAAGCTGCGCTGCGGCTTGGAGGCCCGCGCCGCGGGTAGTACCTGATCAGAAATTCTGGGCAGTTTTCAAGTGTCAAAACGAGCCAAACTTCAAACAAACATAACTAATGAACCGTAAACACTTAAAATGCATGCCATAGATCGTTGGAAAGGTAATTTAACTAGGAACATAACTAAACACATTTCTTTAACCAAAAACATCATTTACAATTATTGAAACCAAGTTAAATGTTCATTTAAAGTTCATCATAAATGCTTTCAAGTTCATAAATGCACATTTATGATTTGGGAATTAAATGCACACATATAATACGCTGTTTCGTAGGTAATTACGCATAAAATACAACTAAACACTTATAAATAACATTGCAAAGCATTTAATGCATCAAGAGTCCATTTTACTTCTATCAAACCCTAACTCAAAATCATAAATTCATCAATCAAGTTATTGAAGTCTCTCTAAGTCAACCTACATACCAAATTGAAGCTAGTGATGCTAGTAACACATTTAATACATGCACTTTAAACATCGGACAACATTTAAGCAACCAAAACTCAAGATCAAACACACCCATTTATCAAGTTCATGCTAGTTACTCAAAATAACAAGATCGAGCATATAAATCACATATTCATGTTAGACTTGAGCCATAGACACTAATTAACACACTTTTAAGTTTAAAAGATCAAGAAAAAGAAATTTAGTGTTTTTATAAAGTTACCCAAACGAGATGAAGTTGGTATGGAATCGAAAAGGAAGTTTCAAGGATTCCAAATATGTAATTTGTTTTGAAGAACGCTTGCTAGATCGGATTTAGATGATGATTGTATGGATTTGGTGTTTGAGAGCAAAAGTGAAAGTATTAGGAATGAGGAGGATGAAATGAATGGAGGAGATGAATGTTTGACTCTTTGACCTAGTCATGACTTTGGTGACATGGCAACATTGGTCCCTCAAGTTTAAATACGGGTGCGTGAATTAACCAAACGAATTACCTTAAATACTTAGAGTAAACGAGAGATGCTATAATTAAATAACGGACTTTAAATTAAATAAACGTAAAGTAAACGGAAAAAGACGGGATGTTACATGTAGTTTGTTTAATGAGCCATTTACTGGGCCATTTGTTGGTTGACGGGGTTAAAACTTGAAATGGAACTCAAAGGTTGTAGCTCAACTCTGTAGCGATTGTAACATCCCGCCTTTTTCCGTTTACTTTTCCGTTTAATTATTTAAAGTCCGTTATATGACTATAACATCTCCCATTAATACGCGTTTTAAATTATCTCGTTTAGGTAATTCACGCACCCGAACGAAAAGTTGAGGGACTAAACTTGACAAGGGATCAAACCCTTGACTAGGTCAAAGGGTCAAACCCCTTTCATCCATTCATTTTTATCCTCATCTTTTACTACTTCCAAATCCTCTCAACATTCAATCCTTAATTCATCATCTAAATCCGATTTTGGAGGCTAACATCAAAACAAATTACATATTTGGAATCCTCTCTTCATTCTCTACGTTTTGATACTAATTTCATCTCGATTGGGTAACTTTCTAAAAACTCTAAAATTCATAATCTTAGTGTTCTTGACTTAAAGGTGTGTTAATTAGTGTCTATGGCTCATTGTGATGTCGTATATGTAATTTGTATGCTCGATCTTGTGAATTGACATAACTAGCATGAACTTGAAAAAGAGCTTGTTAAATCTTTGATTTTGGATGATTAAATGTGTTTAGATGTTAATGGTTGTGTGTTCAAAGTATTAGTTACTTCATTAGCTTCGTTTTGGTGTGTTGATTGACATGAAAAACTTACATTAACATGATTATTGGTTTTGAGATTTTGGTTAGGGTTTGATAAGCTTTATATGAACTTTTGATGTATCAAATACTATGAAATATTTTTGATAAGTGTTTTGTTGCAATGTGTGTTTGATTACCTTCGAAACGGCATATCATACATGTAAATTAGTTGCCCGAATCATGAAATGCGTTTTTAGAACTTGAACCTTTGATTATGAACGTTTAATGCGGTTTTGGGTTGTTGTAAGTGTTGAATTACTTGTTGAAATGTGTCTAGTCGTTTTCTTCGTAAAAATACCTTTCCAACGGTGTATGATACATGTTTTGGTTGTTTGTGGATCATGATTTGAGTTTGTTTGGTTTTTGGTTCGTGCACTTGTGTTTCAGCAAAACAGGGTCTGTATACTGATCTGGACGCCGTCCAGACTCTGGGACGCCGTCCAGCCCTTCAGACTTGGATGCCGTCCAGACTCTGGAACGCCGTCTAGCCCTTCAGACTTGGACGCCGTCCAGACTCTGGGACACCCTCCAATTGCACTATCAGATTCTGTTTTGCTTGGTCAATTTACGAAAAATGTTTGCTATGCTATGGACCTCCAATTCACATGAAACTTGTTCTAACATGCTCATATATGATTAAAAACCTCAGAAAAATAGTTCGGGACCCGACCCGAACGTGTTGACTTTTTCGTTGACTTTGACCGACCAAAGTTGACTTTTTGCCAAACTTAACCAAATGATTATGCAATCTTTCTAACATGATTCTATACTTGCATCTTGCATGAAACTTGAAAATTTGATTCACATGCTACATAATCGAGTCGTATTGAGCCATAGGACTAATTGAACATCTTTGACCAATCGTGACTATCGTTATTGATACAACCTATTTGTTTAGGTCAAGACTAGCATTGTTCTTTGCACACGTTACTTGTCGAAGTACTTATTTGCTCTTGCGCTCAAGGTGAGATCATAGTCCCACTTTTACTCTTTTGCACTTACATTTGGGATTAGAAAACATAAACGTTTCTTTTTACTAAGTGAACAGAAGTACAGGAAAACAAACATTCTACATACGAGTTTGAACAAAAATCCTCAATTCGATTATCATTAGTTACACTTGCCGGGTGTAAGCGAGAACTTATGTTATATGGCCATATGGGTTTGACAAACCCTCATTCAAACGGTTCGCTGCCGTTTACGAATGAAATATATTTTCGAGAAACAGTGTATGTTCTAACACTATTGTGATGGGGTTCTATGGAAGGAATGTTAAGCATTGATAATTGGGTGCTCGTGAAATAAACTTTTGGAATGTATTACTATTATATCATTGTTGCAAATCTTGTGGTTCACTTTTACTTACTTACTCAAACCTATGATTTCACCAACGTTTTCGTTGACATATTTCTATATTTTTCACAGGTCCTTGAACATTTGTGTGATACATGCTTCCGCTCATTACTTTTGATACTTGCTTGGATGTTGAGTAAACATGCATACGTGGAGGGTCTTTTGGCTACTTTCATTTGTGTCGCATATGTTTAAATTGTACTTTAAACTTTGTTATGTAACTAGTTGTCGAACTACCTTGTAAACCTTGAAACATCTTTACTTTTGAAATGAATGCGACATACTTTTGGTCAAACGTTGTTTTAAAGACTTATGACCACGTAACGGGACCTAAGTAGACGGCGCCGTCAATGACGATTTTGTCGGGTCGCTACAGATGGTATCAGAGCCAGGTTGTAGGGATTTAGAGTTCATTGGTGTCAACCCCAAGTCATAGGGTACATTAGTGAGTCTAGACTACAACCGGCATATAGACTTGAAGTAGGAATTACTTGACTACTTGTGCATTATACTCGAACGTTTCTACTCATATCTACTCTTGTTTCATCTTAAGCTCACATTGTTTAATTTGATTGATGCGCCACCTTGACTATATGAAATGATGTCGAATGCACATATGAATCAGGGTAATATAATTTCCGGGATTATATTACGGTGACTCATATGAACGTTCCGATATTGTGGCATAAAGAATTTAAGGCGAGTCAAGGAAAATTTTTCTCTCTATCCTTATTCCATATCATGATTAGTATTATTGAAAATACTAATCAACAGTATTCTTGTGTTTTGAAGGAACAATGCCTCCTCGTCGTGTGCCACGCCATGAGACTCCCGAACAAGCTCTACAACGAATGATAGCCACCGCTGTGGAAGCGGCCATGGCCGATCACTCCTCCAACAATAACAACAATCACAACAACAACAATCAAGGAGCCGGTAACTCAAGCGAGGGATGCTCCTATAAAGCCTTCATGGGGTGCAAACCTCACACATTTGATGGAACCGGGGGACCGGTTGTACTCACTCGATGGTTCGAACAAACGGAAGCCGTTTTTAGCATAAGCGGTTGTCGAGACCAAGATAAAGTCAAATATTCCACCCACACCTTTGCCGGTATCGCCCTCACGTGGTGGAACACCTATGTACAATCGGTGGGTACCAATGAAGCTCACGCCCTCTCTTGGGCCGACTTGAGGGAAAAGATGATTGTCGAATATTTCCCTCGTGAAGAAACCCGAAGGCTCGAACAAGAACTAAGAATTTTAAAGGCGGTCGGAAATGATCTCAAGGCTTATAATCAACGATTTTTCGAACTAGCCTTGATGTGCCCAAATCTTGTGAACCCCGAAGCTTTAAGGGTTGAACTTTACATGGATGGTCTTCCAAAGAGCATCAAACACGGAGTAATGTCATCCAAACCCACTAATCATCAAGAAGCTTTGAACATGGCCCGCAAATTGATAGAAACGGTGGACGAAATTGTAGTGCCGGCACCTAAAGCCGAGGATAAGTCGGGTAACAATAAAAGAAAGTGGGAAGCCCCCCAATCAAACAACAACAACTTTTCTAAGAAGCCTTACACCTCCGACGGCAAGAAGGGTTATGCCGGGAACCTACCTCTTTGCAACAAATACAACAAACATCACTTTGGTGAATGTGGCAAGTTAATTTGTCACCGGTGCCAAGGAGTTGGTCATAAGGCCAATGAGTGTAAAAGTGTTGCCCCCATCGCTCGAAAGGGGCCCAATGCACTAAAAACGGGCACTTGTTATGAATGTGGCCAAACGGGCCATTATAGAAATGCATGTCCGAAGAGGAAAGATAACCCTAATACGCGCGGCCGAGCTTTCAACAACAACACAGAGGAAGCCCGAGATGACAATGAATTAGTCACGGGTACGTTTCTTCTCAACAACACTTATGTTACTTGTTTATTAGATTCGGGTGTCGATAAATGCTTTGTATCCGAGACTTTGATTCATTCTTTTAGCACTCCACCACTCCTACTAGATACCACTTATACCATTGAAGTGGCCAACGGGAAACTATTGAGTGCCGACACATATTACCGGGGGTGCACATTAAACATTTTGGGCAATGAATTTGAAATTGACTTGATACCCATGGAACTAGGAAGCTTCAATGTAATAATCGGTATGAATTGGCTAGCCAAAACGAAATCTCACATCCTCTGTGATCTTAACGCAATTCGAATTCCTATCGAGAATGGTGAACCTTTGATTGTTTATGGCGATAAGAGTTGCACCGGACTCAACCTCGTTTCGTGCCTTAAAGTTAGAAAACTACTCCGTAAGGGTTGTTTTGCGATCCTTGCTCATGTTAAGAAAGTCGAGTCCGATGAGAAGCACATCGATGATGTGCCAATTGTTATTGACTATTCCGATGTATTTCCCGACGAATTGCTGGGTCTTCCACCTCATCGATCGGTAGAATTCCAAATCTATCTTATTCCGGGAGCCGCACCCGTAGCTCGTGCACCATATAGACTTGCTCCATCCAAAATGCAAGAATTGCAAAGTCAAATCCAAGAACTACTTGACCGTGGTTTTATCTAACCTAGCCATTCACCATGGGGCGCTCCGATTTTGTTTGTTAAAAAGAAAGACGGATCCCTACTAATGTGCATTGATTATCGCGAACTAAACAAGTTGACGGTTAAGAACCGATATCCTATTCCTCGCATTGATGACCTCTTTGATCAACTACAAGGGTCTAGTGTATATTCGAAAATCGATCTCCGCTCGGGTTATCATCAATTAAGGGTTAAGGGGGAAGATGTCTCCAAAACCGCTTTCCGAACTCGTTATGGTAGTTATGAATTTCTCGTAATGCCTTTTGGTCTCACTAACGCACCGGCGGTATTCATGGATCTTATGAACCGCGTGTGCAAACCGTATCTTGATAGATTCGTTATTGTGTTCATCGATGACATCTTGGTCTATTCTAAAAGCGAAGAAGAACACGAGGAACACCTCCGACTTGTGCTTGAACTTTTAAGACAAGAACGACTCTATGCAAAATTCTCCAAGTGTGAATTTTGGTTAAAGGAAGTTCAATTTCTTGGTCATGTTGTAAGTGACCAAGGTATTAAAGTCGATCCAACGAAAATCGAAGCCATTAGTAAATGGGAGACTCCTACTACTCCTACTCACATTCGTCAATTCTTGGGTCTCGCCGGATACTACCGTAGATTCATCAAGGATTTCTCTTTGGTTGCTCGTCCTCTAACCGCTTTAACTCACAAGGGAAAGAAATTTAATTGGGCGACCGAACAAGAATCCGCATTTCAAATCTTGAAAACAAAGCTAACCACCGCTCCTATCTTGTCACTTCCCGAAGGCAATGACGATTTTGTTGTGTATTGCGACGCCTCGAAACATGGTTTTGGGTGTGTGTTGATGCAACGAACGAAAGTAATTTCTTATGCTTCTCGACAACTCAAAATTCATGAACGAAACTACACGACACATGATCTCGAACTCGGAGCCGTTATCTTTGCACTTAAAATGTGGTGACACTATCTTTATGGAACCAAGAGTACTATCTTTACCGATCACAAAAGTCTCCAACACATCTTCGATCAAAAGCAACTAAACATAAGACAACGAAGGTGGATTGAAACCTTAAACGATTACGATTGCGAGCTTCGTTACCATCCCGGGAAGGCAAATGTAGTAGCCGATGCCTTAAGTCGAAAAGAAAGAGCGGTGCCTCTTCGTGTCCGAGCCTTAAACATCACCATCCACACCAACCTTAATAGCCAAATTCGGGTAGCCCAAGATGAGGCTCTCAAGGATGAAAACGTTTCACACGAGCTTTTGAACATTCTCGTCTCTCGATTCGAAATTAGGGAGACCAGAGTCCGATATTACGCCGGAAGAATTTGGGTGCCTAGCTATGGGGACCTACGAAGCCTTATTTTAGATGAAGCCCATAAGTCACGATACTCGATTCACTCCGGTGCCAATAAGATGTACCACGACCTTAAAGAACAATATTGGTGGCCGAACATCAAAAGGGACGTAGCTACTTATGTTGCCAAGTGTTTGACATGTTCCAAAGTCAAAGCCGAACACCAAAGACAGTCCGGGTTACTTTAACAACCCGAAATCCCGCAATGGAAGTGGGAAAGAATAACGATGGACTTCATCACCAAGTTACCAAAAACGATGGGCGGTTATGATACCATTTGGGTTATTGTTGACCGTCTCACCAAGTCCGCACACTTTCTCGCTATGAAAGAAATCGACAAAATGGAGAAACTTGCACAACTTTACATAAAGGAGATCGTAGCTCGACACGGTATACCTTTATCGATTATCTCTGACCGAGATGGCAGTTTTATTTCTAGATTTTGGCGTACCTTGCAAGAAGCGTTGGGAACGCGTTTAGACATGAGCACCGCATACCATTCGCAAACCGACGGACAAAGCGAACGTACAATTCAAACCTTGGAAGACATGCTACGAGCTTGCGTCATCGACTTTGGAAAAGCTTGGGATAAGCACTTGCCTCTCGCCGAATTCTCCTACAAAAATAGTTATCACGCGAGTATTAACGCCGCACCATTCGAAGCTTTATATGGCTGAAAATGTCATTCACCTCTTTGTTGGGCCGAAGTAGGTGACACACAAATCACCGGACCTGAACTCATTCATGAAACAACCGAGAAGATCGTTCAAATCCGAGATAGGCTTAGGACAGCCCGAAGTCGTCAAAAGAGCTATACCGATAAACGACGCAACGACCTCGAATTTCAAGTCGGTGACTGGGTAATGTTAAAAGTCGCACCTTGGAAAGGTGTAATCCGTTTTGAAAAACGCGGGAAGCTAAATCCGCGGTATATTGGTCCTTTCGAAATCTTGGAGCGTATTGGAACCGTTGCTTACCGTTTAGATCTTCCGCCTCAATTGAACTCCATTCATCCTACCTTCCATGTATCTAAATTTAAAAAGTGTCTTGCCGAACCCGATATCATCATCCCTCTCGAGGAACTTACTATTGATGACAAACTTCATTTTGTGGAGGAACCGGTTGAAATTGTGGACACCTCCGTCAAGACATTGAAACAAAGCTGAATTCCGATTGTTAAAGTCCGTTGGAACGCCAAAAGGGGACCCGAGTTTACTTGGGAAAGGCAAGATCAAATGCAAAGGAAATACCGTCACTTATTCCCGGTTCCGGAAACGCAAGATTTCGAGGAAGAAACAACGACTACTACGCCTACTTAAATTTCGGGACGAAATTTCTTTTAAGGAGTAGGTAATGTAACATCCCGCCTTTTTCCGTTTACTTTTCCGTTTAATTATTTAAAGTCCGTTATATGACTATAACATCTCCCGTTAATACGCGTTATAAATTATCTCGTTTAGGTAATTCACGCACCCGAATGAAAGTTGAGGGACTAAACTTGACAAGGGATCAAACCCTTAACTAGGTCAAAGGGTCAAACCCCTTTCATCCATTCATTTTCATCCTCATCTTTTACTACTTCCAAATCCTCTTAACATTCAATCCTTAATTCATCATCTAAATCCGATTTTGGAGGCTAACATCAAAACAAATTACATATTTGGAATCCTCTCTTCATTCTCTACGTTTTGATACTAATTTCATCTCGATTGGGTAACTTTCTAAAAACTCTAAATTTCATAATCTTAGTGTTCTTGACTTAAAGGTGTGTTAATTAGTGTCTATGGCTCATTGTGATGTCGTATATGTAATTTGTATGCTCGATCTTGTGAATTGACATAACTAGCATGGACTTGAAAAAGTGCTTGTTAAATCTTTGATTTTGGATGATGAAATGTGTTTAGATGTTAATGGTTGTGTGTTCAAAGTGTTAGTTACTTCATTAGCTTCGTTTTGGTGTGTTGATTGACATGAAAACCTTACATTAACATGATTATTGGTTTTGAGATTTTGGTTAGGGTTTGATAAGCTTTATATGAACTTTTGATGTATCAAATACTATGAAATATTGTTGATAAGTGTTTTGTTGCAATGTGTGTTTGATTACCTTCGAAACGGCATATCATACATGTAAATTGGTTGCCCGAATCATGAAATGCGTTTTTAGAACTTGAACCTTTGATTATGAACGTTTAATGCGGTTTTGGGTTGTTGTAAGTGTTGAATTACTTGTTGAAATGTGTCTAGTCGTTTTCTTCGTCAAAATATCTTTCCAACGGTGTATGATACATGTTTTGGTTGTTTGCGGATCATGATTTGAGTTTGTTTGGTTTTTGGTTCGTGCACTTGTGTTTCAGCAAAACAGGGTCTGTATACTGATCTGGACGCCGTCCAGACTCTGGGACACCGTCCAGCCCTTCAGACTTGGACGCCGTCCAGACTCTGGGATGCCGTCCAGCCCTTCAGACTTGGACGCCGTCCAGACTCTGGGACGCCGTCCAATTGCACTATCAGATTCTGTTTTGCTTGGTCAATTTACGAAAAATGTTTGCTATGCTATGGACCTCCAATTCACATGAAACTTGTTCTAACATGCTCATATATGATTAAAAACCTCAGAAAAATAGTTCGGGACCCGACCCGAACGTGTTGACTTTTTCGTTGACTTTGACCGACCAAAGTTGACTTTTTGCCAAACTTAACCAAATGATTATGCAATCTTTCTAACATGATTCTATACTTGCATCTTGCATGAAACTTGACAATTTGATTCACATGCTACATAATCGAGTCGTATTGAGCCATAGGACTAATTGAACATCTTTGACCAATCGTGACTATCGTTATTGATACAACCTATTTGTTTAGGTCAAGACTAGCATTGTTCTTTGCACACGTTACTTGTCGAAGTACTTATTTGCTCTTGCGCTCAAGGTGAGATCATATTCCCACTTTTACTCTTTTGCACTTACATTTGGGATTAGAAAACATAAACGTTTCTTTTTACTAAGTGAACAGAAGTACAGGAAAACAAACATTCTACATACGAGTTTGAACAAAAATCCTCAATTCGATTATCATTAGTTACACTTGCCGGGTGTAAGCGAGAACTTATGTTATATGGCCATATGGGTTTGACAAACCCTCATTCAAACGGTTCGCTGCCGTTTACGAATGAAATATATTTTCGAGAAACAGTGTATGTTCTAACACTATTGTGATGGGGTTCTATGGAAGGAATGTTAAGCATTGATAATTGGGTGCTCGTGAAACAAACTTTTAGAATGTATTACTATTATATCATTGTTGCAAATCTTGTGGTTCACTTGTACTTACTTACTCAAACCTATGATTTCACCAACGTTTTCGTTGACAAATTTCTATGTTTTTCTCAGGTCCTTGAACATTTGTGTGATACATGCTTCCGCTCATTACTTTTGATACTTGCTTGGATGTCGAGTAAACATGCATACGTGGAGCGTCTTTTGGCTACATTTATTTGTGTCGCATATGTTTAAATTGTACTTTAAACTTTGTTATGTAACTAGTTGTCGAACTACCTTGTAAACCTTGAAACATCTTTGCTTTTGAAATGAATGCGACATACTTTTGGTCAAACGTTGTTTTAAAAACTTATGACCACGTAACGGGACCTAAGTAGACGGCGCCGTCAATGACGATTTTGTCGGGTCGCTACATCGATTCTAGGATCAAAATCCAATGGGGTCTCAAAAATTTATTTGATAACTTTCTTGCATAAAATATTGAATGTGTCTGGTCAAATCGAGTCGGGTCGGGTCGCGCCCAAAACATAAACATAAAATTGAATAATACTCGTAAAATATAAGGTTGTTCATACGCAGTATCAATTAATGGCATATACAGTAGCAATTTCACATTATCAATGTCAAAGTAGCAATTGTCTATACAGTAACAATTTTAAAATAGTATTTTAACCCATGTTCGATAGTTATGTAGTTATGAGTGATGAGATTAGGAATTATATACAGTAACTATTATAAATATATTTGGCATTACACATACATCTTAATTGCAACCATATAATGAATTCACTATGAGTACTCACAATAAAACATGTATATCTCAACATAATAAATTACACATAATTGTCATAGTATATGTTTGATAGTAAATTTAACAAATTATGTTCATTATTAAACAAACATTAGTACATTACACATTCTGGTGGAATAATTTTAATTTACGTCATGTTATATTACGTTTATGTTTTCATTATATATTTGAAAATATTATGATATTTCTTAAATATCCAATGGATATCCATTAACCAGCTTAATCCACTAGATATTGATATAGATGGTTGAACTAAATTTAAATGGATATGAGTATGGATATGGATATGAATATGGATATGAATATGGATAAAAAAAGTAAATGGATATGGATATGACCTTACACCCTCACGCGATCCATTGACATTCTTAGGATGAAGGATTGGAGATAAAACCGTAAGAAATTGTGATGTAGAAAGAAGTCAAAAATAATTAGAATAGGAATTTGACAAGAGTTTGTTTATTTTTATATTTAATATAATCAATAGCCCATACTATAAAATTATAAGTGGACTAATTTCAAACACTTTAGTAGTCCAAACTATTAAACTATAATCTCAAAAAAAAAAAATTATGAAGTCCCATTATATATTTAGTGGTTTCCTATACAAAAAAAAAATAAAAAAAAATAAAATAAAAAAAAAAATTTGTGAAAAATTTCGAAAAACTAGTGATTTCACAAGACCCCGTAGCTCATCACCTAAAGTCGCCACTGGCTCAACCTCGAGCGTACCCTAAAACCACTCATGATTGATTATATGTACTATTACAACTTAAAATATAAAATAAGTATGAGCTTAATTAGATCTCTCACAACCATGACACATTTCCTGCTCAAGACTAACTGTCACATCAGCGCCGCATCTGCACTTCTTTTCCATCACTAACTCAAGACATTTTGCTAACATCCATAACATACCCATCACACTTCATCGCATCCACTAAATTAATTAATTATGTAAAAGTAGAATTTTAAAAGCATAATGTACAAATCAAAGAAGGAAGCCTCCGTCTTCAATTGTGCGTCAGATGGGCAAGATGCGAAACGGGCAAGGTGAAGACGTGCTCATGACAAGGTACTAGTAATTGTAATTGTGTCCTCGAGGATTTCCAAGACACTCACAACGGCAGAACCTTTGTGAGTGTTCTTAGTAACTACCCCTTTTTAATATTAAATATACATATAATAAATCTCAATGTGTATATTTTTTCTTTGCAAGTCATTTTTATTTGAAAATGATTCAGATGTCAATACTATATTTTGTTCAATATTTACCAAACTCGGCTAAAAGGTGATTGTAAAAATGTAAATGAACACAAATAATCGTGTATCTAAAAAAAATTGTAAATCAATATTAATAAAAAAATCTGTGTGTTTGTGACATTTTACAGTAAATTTGATATATATATATATATATATATATATATATATATATATATATATATATATATATATATATATATATATATATATATATATATATATATATATATATATACATATACATATACATATACATATTAGGTTTTAGAGCCCGTGCCTTGCACGGGTGTGTAATAAGTCGTGCAAAAATCGTAACAGATTATATTATTCAAGTATGTAAATAGTGAAGGTAAATAAAACGTTAAAGAATGTGTGTTGCACGTGTGAGTAAAATAAAAGTGCAAAATTAATTGATTTTTTTAATAATTATTATTTTGAGTTTAAGAGCTCGTAGTATTAACAAATTTTAAAAGTTGATTTGAGTTTAAGAGTCCGTGGTTTTAAAAAATTTTAAAAGTGAGTTTAATTGCTTAAACTCGAATTGTCACATGTATAGTATATAACAAGATTGAAGGTACGCGCTACGCGGCTGTGAATTATCGATAGCCATTTATACTGACTGTCTAATAAATAACCATCGTTATCGCATACAATCTATCAATGTAGTAAATTTTACTATATAATTAATTAACATTTAATGATTCTTTTAGTATATATAATTTTATGTTATAAAATTGGTTATTGTCTACAGATATTTCGGAAGGAATCGTTCTTTTATGGGCACGACAACCATGATCAGCTTGTCAAAATTGCTAAGATACTCTTACTCTTATACTTTATGTTACAAAGCTATTGAGTTTTTTTTTCCCTTTCTTTTGCCGAGCAAATTATATAATTCGTTAAAAACTTACAGAGATCACGAACCAATGTTAAATTCATGTAGCCTTTGATTAATCTCTTGGATCATATTTATATAATCTTGTACTTTGCATAGCCAACCTTACATATAAAAAAGCTAAATGTACATCTTTAATGTACCAAAAACTCAACTCAGATTACAAAATAAGGTCTATGCATAACCAGTCAGACCAACAGTAGACAAAGAACGATTAGTTTTGTGAGCAGGTTGAGTCGTACCCTTGGTGAAGTACACGTAGTAATACACATTCAGAACCATAGTCGACACGACAAAAACTGCCCCTGCAATAAAAACACCTTTTCTTAAAGTGTCACATGAAAAGCTTTCAGTCATACCCTTGTATTTTGTATGATACCCGTTCTTCTTTGCTCCTGCTATTAAACATGCTTCTGCAACCAAAATACTCAGCCTGCATTATACAAAGCAAATGGTTAGATCACGAACCAATGTTAAATTCATGTAACCTTTGATTAATCTCTTGAATCATATTTATATAATCTTGTACTTTCTCTGCCACAGAAAAATGACACGAAAAGTATTGTTAAAAAAACCCGTTTATCTTTTCTCTTAATATAAATTCTAAACTTCTACGACGCATGTGCGGGACTGAGTATTGTTGTTGTTATTGTTCTAAACTTTTAGGAATATAGTGAAATATGACATCTCACATAAATCTCAATGAAGCTTGTATCTGGCTGCCAAATTTTGTAAAACTCCATGTTCATACAAAAAAGAAAGTCATGTCAAAAAAGTCAGTAACCTTTGGGAGAATACTTTTGAGACAGTTTGTAAGAATCTATAATCAAAAAAAGTAGGTTAAATCAAACCCATGTAAATTATTAAGTTAAAGATAAGTCAATGTAACATTACACCACTCACCGTCCTGTCCTCCCCTTTGAGGTATGCATATGAAGCTGTTGCCCATTAACTTGGATCCACTTCCCCATCAATCCATAATAAAGCAGAATCCTACATCTGAGCCTACAATAATATCAACTGGTGCGGCCTGCAAGTATTATATTGTGTTGACCCGTTTACACTTCTAGTAGAAACCTGCCACAAACTCAAATAAAATTAAAATGCAACTTAAATTAAGAAATTTTATAAAATTAGTCAACTTAGAAATCCCATCAGCAGATAAGCAATTTTCCCCACGAAGATATTCGTATATAGAATGACTTAGTCAACTTAAGCTAAAAGGATTCAAGCTATATTTTTTTATAAATTACCTTCAAGATTTGCAGACCAAGTAATACAGCCCAAACAAATACCAGAGGCTGTACTTCTTTTCAGCAAACATTTTAAATCAAAATCATAAGAACCGTAAAATCACCCCCAAAATTTAATAATTTATATGAGAAAAAAAAAAAAAAAAAAAAAACATTCAAAACAAATGGGAAGAGAGGAAATAAGCTCACAAATAGAAGATGGATAATGCAACCATTACCCTAACGATTTTGGAGGCACAATGTGGTGGTGTTGTTCTAATAAAAAGTTTTGTATACCTAGTCAAGCTGAATGTATCACTGGTTGCACAGCTCAACCTCCGGAACCTAATTGTCAAGCATAAAATAAAAATTAAACTTAAAATTAGTTAAGAACCGGACATTGTAATGAAATTATTTACTCAATTGTCGCCTATATTCATATCCGTGTATGCTTTATCAATTGAATTGTTAATAAATTTGCTTTTGGAGCATTTGAAATAATTGAAAGAAATCTTAACCAATTTTTGATTATTAGTTTCAATGCAATATTAAAATTATCTTAAAAGAGATTTGTGTTTAACCAAAGGCAGTTCTAGGTTCATCTAAAAAGCAAGAAATATTAAATTTAGGATGGAGAGCAAATATAAAAAGAAAAAAATTACTATCTTTTTTCAAAGTTCAAAGCATACAAATGCAATACCTTTCGTGCAAGATACCCATCGAGCCAAACGGTAGTAGCTGCAGCAATGAAGATGATTGTAGTCGTAGTTGTCCCCAGCTGACTATTCATATAAAAAGCTAAAAAAATCAGGGAAAAAATTGTTAGTATCGTCATATGGACATACATACAACCATTCAGTCTAATATGGACCGGTATAAAAAAAAAAAAAAGTAATACCAGGTTCCTTCTGGTTAATTCAGTCTCATCTAAGCCTAAAAAAATAGTAATATGGACAGATCTTTTTTTTTCCTCAAACCCTCTCTTCAACAATATATATATATATATATATATATATATATATATATATATATATATATATATATATATATATATATATATATATATATATATATATAACAAAACAACTACATAATTAAAGTTAGAGAAAATCATGAACCATATCCTATATTACACAAAATATAAAAAAATACTAAATAACATGGTGTCCATTTGGGTCAGTAGCCAATCTAGCAGCACTGGGACACAAAGCTGCCATTCCTAATGCAATCTGATACAGGTCGGTCAGGTTCTCCAAAGTTGCCATTGCTAATGCAGTACATTAGCCAAAATATAAAGTGCACAAACAAAAGCATACCATTATCATTAGAGGTCTATTGAAAACTATCAGCAACAGCTGCAGAAAAATATATAATTAAGTATAGTCACATTTACATCAATTATGTAAAACAAAAATAAGTTGCAACCAACTAAAACATAGAATACAATAAATATCTTATAATATGAAAGCACAACTGTCACCATCATCTTAGGAATCAAATGACAACCATATAGTAATTTTGATTATCCAAAAGCATACAATTAGTTTTAAGCATGAATGATTTTACCAAGTTTAGTTAAAGAAACTTATATATAGTGGCATCATTAATTAGAATCCAAATCAGCTAAAACATAGAACAAAACAAATATCTTATAATAAGAACACACAATTGTAACCATCAACTTTGCATACAATCAGTTTTAATTGTGAATGAGTTGAAAATATATTTATTAAGAGCAGTCCCAGAATCCTGTATAAATAAGTTTATAACGAAAAAAGTTTCAATCTTAATAACAAACAAAATCATTAATCAATGATAACATGAAAAGACAGAGCAAACAACACAAACCATTCTGTTGTAGGCTCGCATACTGATCAAAAGATGAATCGTGGCATCGAAGACGAATGCAGTTTCTATAAATGTATATGGAACTTTAGATAGCCTCAGCATGATCTTCCCCATTCTTTCCTTAAAATCTTTTTAAAATTTCCTGCCCATTCAAACAACCAAAATTCACATAATAACTTACATCACTATAACTAAAACTATTCCATTATATATCAGTTAATATACCTTTAATAAATATCATTAATGGAAAACAAATATAAATTATACACAAAATTATACTTTAATAAAAAAAAGGGTATATGGTAGCTGAATCTACCTGAAGTTAAGCCAATAAGTCAAATAGTTTACAATTTTCATCATCAATGCACCTGTATACCCTACACAACACAATACATCACATCCAATTTTATTAAATCAATTCAAAATGATACATATATACCTCTGAAACAAATAAACAAATAGGGTTTCAAAAGTAAAAGATCTGATAGATACATAAACTGTATGTATAAATTTAAATAGAGATAGATATTGTAAATGCATTTGGCAAACTAATTATAATTATGCTAGTACCTTGAGGAATACATTTTGAGCAAGAAGCACCAACCGTTTTAAGGAACTTAACTTCCAGATAAAAAAAATGTTAATAAAATAAAACAAGATAACATGAAATCCAAGCTAGATAAATGATGTAGTCAGTACCACATACTCATAACATGACACATATAGACATTTCATCATACAATTGTTATGCATCCAAATGAAAATACTTTTTAAGAAAAATGATGCGAGCTAAGGAGTATAAAATATACTGATATCTTTCTTACGATAGCAAAAAGCTTTATGGGGTCAAAAGGCTTCATTGACGCTCACCTTAGATATTGGAGAAGCATATGATTACTGTAATAAATATAGTTGCTGTTATCTTTCTTACCTTCACAAAAAGCATTAGTACGGACCAACAACTTTAACAAAATGAGCTTTATCCCTGTCTCTTCCACCATATAACAATTGCAAACTCATATTAGTTAACAGATTACAACAGGTGTAACTTCATTAACACTTACAAACTATACAAAGTAAATTGAAATCTTAGCAGTAACTTACCAATTGTGAACTCGGATGAACGAAATTCCAATTAATCTTCAACTTAACCCTTAGCAAGGTATGATAAATAAAACCTTCTGAAAAGTATAAGACAAAATATGAGAAAAAATTGAAACCCTAAATTTACAAATTACATATAATATATACACATCAAATAGAAGAAGGCTTGGAATAACAAAAGCAAAGGTTACCAGGTAGTTCAACAATGAAAAACAAAAGACGGTGGTTCTGCCGCGTGAAGATGTCAAAGTATAAAATTGTTTCATCGTTAACCCTCAAAACCACATTCCATTAGGATTAAAAGGGTAGATCAAACGATCCAAACCCCAATAAATCAGATCAAGCACCAGCTTTGGACATCAATCGCAAACGAAGCAAAGAAAACCCTAACTTGTTAAGAAATGAACCGGCGAAAAAGTGGTTTCTGTTTAAAAAAAATAAATTAGAACTGAAGATGTATGCAATCGAAGGAGATATATGTCGGATGGTGATGGATCAGAGGAGATGGGTTTTTGTTTAAGGGGATGATTCTTGCACACGATCATCACACACAAATTTAAAGAAATGAATTATTATTAAAAGTGTAAAAGGTTAAAATAGGTGTGTAAGGATTAAAAGAGTGTGTTAGAATCATCCTTTTTGTTTACCCTAGCACGCCAAGCCATTATTTTGTGTGGTGGAGAGTTGCCCAACCGTGAATAGTAAAATTATGTGAGGGGAAATGACACGTGGACCAATGAGTTGCAAGATCTAGTTCCCCTGATAGTAGATAAAATTATGTGAGGGGAAATGACACGTGAACTAATGGGGTGGATCAATGCGGTTGCAAGATCTAGTTCCCCTAATAGTAGATGGGTAATATATAATATTATATTATGTAATATATATCTATTTATTTATGGATTAAATATTAATTGTAATGTATATCTTATCTATATATCTATACGTATATATTAAATTATAATTAATAATTATATTTTATATTATAATATGAAATAAAAGGTATTATGAACAATATAAAATATAGGTTTACAAATATTTCATTTTTACACCATAACATATATTAAGCTTTACAATCTTTTATCATTATTTAATTACTCCGTATTAAAATTATGAGAAATAAAAGGAAATTGTAATTGTTGAGTGTAAATATACCTATGTTAGCTGGAAAAATATTTCAAGGTCACATGTAATCTTGACAAGTTAATCCCTCAATTACTAATTACGGAGTACTAATTAGATTTTATATTTTATGTAATATAAAAGTAATAATTGTAAATAATATATATAATCTATACATATAACAATCCATAAATAACTTTTAACCACAATTCACACAAAAAAATTTGGTATATATATATATATATATATATATATATATATATATATATATATATATATATATATGGATCAATACGTGAACTTGACGTACTTAAAAAATCATTTTCAAATATCAAATTGATAAATTTGAGTGATGTTTTTAATCCCTTGAAACTATATGTATAGTTTTTAGATGGAAAATGATAAATGTAGCTCTAAAGGATACGTTTAAGCATTCTATATATAAATTAATTTCATATTTATAAATAACGATTGCCGTGAATAACACTAATATTAAAATTATATAAAAGAAAATCGATATTATAAAGAAATATTTATGTTTTGCAAATAATTCAATTGAGTCTTTATGTTATGTAGCTTGTGACTTGTTGCGTTTGCGCCTGTCTGTTATGTCTTTTGTTTTCCTGCTTGCGATTTCTATTGGTTCGGCTCGCCTCTAGATAATTTTTTCGGCTCCGTTGGTTTTGTGCCGTTTGTTTTCTAGTTTTTTGCTGGAGTCATTTATTTGATTCTAAGTGTTTTCGATGGGTAGTTTCATAAATAATACTCCGTAAATAATACATACATCATAAATTCATATTCATATTCATATTCATATTCATATTCATATTCATATTCATATTCATATTCATATTCATAATACTAATGGCGGAAGGACTTTACGTCGTTTCATGCGTGAAAGAAGTCTATTGTTTTGTACTGTAACAATATGTCAATTTCCTAAATTCTATTTTTTTAAAATACCCTTGAAGTGACGTTTAATTCACAACTTGGTTTCTTGTGTGCTTTTGTAATGTTTTCACGTTGCTTCATTTTTTGTTTTATAAAAGTACATAAGCTTTTGAATTACGAAATCACATAGCCACCCATTAATGTCTAAGTCCATCTTCCTTTCGTGAACCTGTGTATAGTGACCCGAACTTTTCCATGTTTATATACATATATTAAATGAAATTGTTGTTTACATGATTAAGTGTTTCCAACATGTTAAGCAATCAAACTTGTTAAGACTTGATTAATTGAAATAGGTTTCATATAGACAATTGACCACCCAAGTTGACCGGTGATTCACGAACGTTAAAAACTTGTAAAAACTATATGATGACATATATATATATATATATATATATATATATATATATATATATATATATTATATATATATATATAGTTAACATGATATTATGATAAGTAAACATATCATTAAGTATATTAACAATGAACTACATATGTAAAAACAAGACTACTAACTTAATGATTTTGAAACGAGACATATATGTAACGATTATCGTTGTAACGACATTTAAATGCATATATATCATATTAAGATATATTAATATATCATAATATCATGATAATATAATAATTTAACATCTCATTTGATATAATATACATTGAGTTAACAACATTTAACAAGATCGTTAACTTAAAGGTTTCAAATCAACATTTACATGTAACGACTAACGATGACTTAACGACTCAGTTAAAATGTATATACATGTAGTGTTTTAATATGTATTCATACACTTTTGAAAGACTTCAAGACACTTATCAAAATACTTCTACTTAACAAAAATGCTTACAATTACATCCTCGTTCAGTTTCATCAACAATTCTACTTGTATGCACCCGTATTCGTACTCGTACAATACACAGCTTTTAGATGTATGTACTATTGGTATATACACTCCAATGATCAGCTCTTAGCAGCCCATGTGAGTCACCTAACACATGTGGGAACCATCATTTGGCAACTAGCATGAAATATCTCATAAAATTACAAAAATATGAGTAATCATTCATGACTTATTTACATGAAAACAAAATTACATATCCTTTATATCTAATCCATACACCAACGACCAAAAACACCTACAAACACTTTCATTCTTCAATTTTCTTCATCTAATTGATCTCTCTCAAGTTCTATCTTCAAGTTCTAAGTGTTCTTCATAAATTCTACAAGTTCTAGTTTCATAAAATCAAGAATACTTCCAAGTTTGCTAGCTTACTTCCAATCTTGTAGAGTGATCATCCAACCTCAAGAAATCTTTCTTATTTACACTTTCTAATACAAGTTAATACTCATATTCAAACTTTGATTCAATTTCTATAACTATAACAATCTTATTTTGAGTGGAAATCTTACTTGAACTTGTTTTCGTGTCATGATTCTACTTCAAGAACTTTCAAGCCATCCAAGATCCTTTGAAGCTAGATCAATTTGTCTCTTTTCCAGTAGGTTTATCCACAAAACTTGAGGTAGTAATGATGTTCATAACATCATTCGATTCATGCATATAAAGCTATCTTATTCGAAGGTTTAAACTTGAAATCACTAGAACATAGTTTAGTTAATTCTAAACTTGTTCGTAAAAAAAAGTTAATCCTTCTAAATTGACTTTTAAAATCAACTAAACACATGTTCTATATCTATATGATATGCTAACTTAATGATTTAAAACCTGAAAACACGAAAAACACCGTAAAACCGGACATACGGCGTCGTAGTAACACCACGGGCTGTTTTGGGTTTGATAATTAAAAACTATGATAAACTTTGATTTAAAAGTTGTTCTTCTGGTAAAATGATTTTTCTTATGTACATGAAACTATATCCAAAAATAATGGTTAAACTCAAAGTGGAAGTATGTTTTTCAAAATGGTCATCAAGACGTCGTTCTTTCGACTGAAATGACTACCTCTTACAAAAACGACTTGTAACTTATATTTTTGACTATAAACCTATACTTTTTCTATTTAGATTCATAAAATAGAGTTCAATATGAAACCATAGCAATTTGATTCACTCAAAACGGATTTAAAATGAAGAAGTTATGGGTAAAATAAGATTGGATATTTTTTGATTTTTGTAGCTACGGGAAATATTAACAATTCTATACAAATCATGTCCTAGCTAACTTATATTGTATTATACATGTATTCTAACATATTATGTAATCTTGAGATACCATAGACACGTATGCAAATGTTTTGACATATCATATCGACCCATGTATATATATTATTTGGAACAACCATAGACACTCTATATGCAGTAATGTTGGAGTTAGCTATACAGGGTTGAGGTTGATTCCAAAAATATATATACTTTGAGTTGTGATCTAGCCTGAGACGTGTATACACTGGGTCATGGATTGATTCAAGATAATATATACCGATTTATTTCTGTACATCTAACTGTGGACAACTAGTTGTAGGTTACTAACGAGGACAGCTGACTTAATAAACTTAAAACATCAAAATGTATTAAAAGTATTGTAAATATATTTTGAACATACTTTGATATATATGTACATATCTGTTATAGGTTCGTGAATCGACCAGTGGTCAAGTCTTACTTCCTGACGAAGTAAAAATCTGTGAAAGTGAGTTATAGTCCCACTTTTAAAATCTAATATTTTGGGCTGAGAATACATGCGCAATTTTTATAAATGTTTTACGAAATAGACACAAGTAATTGAAACTACATTATATGGGTGAATTGAAACTACATTGACGCGAATCCTAAAGATAGATCTATTGGGCCTAACGAACCCCATCCAAAGTACCGGATGCTTTAGTACTTCGAATTCATTTTTATCATGTCCAAAGGATTTCCCGGAATGATAGGGGATATTCTTATATGTATCTTGTTAATGTCGGTTACCAGGTGTTCACCATATGAATGAATTTTATCTCTATGTATGGGATGTATATTGAAATATGAAATCTTGTGATCTATTATTATGATTTGATAATATATAGGTTAAACCTATAACTCACCAACATTTTTGTTGACGTTTTAAGCATGTTTATTCTCAGGTGATTATTAAGAGCTTCCGCTGTTGCATACTAAAATAAGGACAAGATTTGGAGTCCATGCTTGTATGATATTATGTAAAAACTGCATTCAAGAAACTTATTTTTGATGTAATATATTCTTATTGTAAACCATTATGTAATGGTCGTGTGTAAACGGTATATTTTAGATTATCTTTATTTGATAATCTACGTAATGCTTTTTAAACCTTTATCGATAAAATAAAGGTTATGGTTGTTTTAAAAATGAATGCAGTCTTTGAAAAAGTCTCATATAGAGGTCAAAACCTCGCGACGAAATCAATTAATATGGAACGTTTATAATCAACATGAACGGGACATTTCACTGTGAGGTTAGCTTCAACTCGTTCGAATAAGAATTTGCAATTACCTCTACTGTCAATTTATTATTCATTCAGGGCGCCTGACGGGTGCTCTCAGCTGTTTACTTCTACTGAAGTAGGGCTAAATATCACATTTTCTTTTTAAAGTAACCAATTTTTATTATTGCAAACCTATAGGTCCTTAGTAGCTTTACCGAATTATATGATTGAACCGGGCTTGTGTTTAACACAATTCCTTTAAAAGGGTGTCGCAAAAAATAATCCTAGGGGATGCCGTTATGTGCATGAATGAGTAGTAAATGGTGGTTATTATTGACTATTGTTTAACAATTATTCTTTTGTACAAGCACTTTAAGTACCTTATTAAAACCATTAGGGTTGTCAAGGGTTGTCGATAGAACAATCTGTGATTTTTTTTTAAAACGATTATTTTTGTACCTTTTCTAGATTTTACTATTTTCTTTTCTTAAAACATTTTATTCATTTCTTTCTCATATTTTACAAAAAATAGGTGTGTTTGATTATTTAACTTTATAAAACTGAATTATGTGGACATGAAATGTTGAACCAGATTATTTTTTTATTTAATATGTTCAGTACGAGTAAAATAGTCTAATAAGAAATTTATAATTTGTTAATCCTTCGTCTCAGTAAGAGTGTTCATTATTTACTTTTAAGTTATTTCTTTTTTAACTTGTTTGTATATATTTTTTATTTATATTTTTATTACTAATAATAGAGAAAGCCCCCTTTGTCGTTTTTGGTTTTTAAATGTCGTTTGAGTAGTAGGCAAATGCAATGAAAATATTGGCCTTGGCCCAATAAGCCATTTATTAGTTATATAATATTAAATGAAAGTTATACTAATAAAAATATATTTAAAATTTAATCTATTTAAATAATTTTAATCAAATCAAATATTATATAACACTAATAGAAAGGATGGAGCTCACTAGATTTTACCCTTTGTAACAAAAGGGATTACATAACATTAGTTATCTTGCCTTTTTTCTTAACGGCGATTTATTGGTATCTAGTGGCGATTGTATGATAAAAATTCAATGGGGTCCCAAACATTTTTTTGATAACTTTCTTGCACAAAATATTTAACATGTGGGGTCAAATCGGGTCGCGCCCAAAACACAAACATAAAATTGAATAATACGCGCAAAATATAAGGTTGTTCATATGCATTAGCAATTAATGGCACATACAGTAGCAATTTTAAAGTAGCAATGACTTATACAGTAGCAATTTTAAAATATTATAAATATATGTACCATTACACATATATCTTACTTGCAACCATATAATGCATTCACCATGAGTATTTACAATAAAATATGTATATCTCAACATAAAAATTACACGTAATTTGTCATAATATATGTTTGATAGTAAATTTAACAAATTTTGTTCATTCTTAGACAAACATTACACATTCTGGTGGAAGAATTGTAAATTATGTCATGTTATATTACGCTTTATTTTCATTATATATTTGAAAATATTGTAAGATTTCATTAAATATCTAATGGATATCCATTAACCCGCTTAATCTACTGGATATGGATATAGATTAATGAACTAAATTTAAATGGATATGGATATGAATATGGATGAACAAAAAACTAAATGTATATGGATATGACTTCACGCCCTCCCCCGATCCATATTCGATCCATTGACATCCATAGGATGAAGGATTGAAGATAGAACCGTAAAAAGTTGTGATGCAGAAGGAAGTAAAAAAAGAATTAGAATTGGAATCGGACAAGAGTTTATTTATTTTTATATCTATTATATACAATGCTCATACTATAAAAATCATATCATAAGTGGGTTAATTTCAAACACTTGAGTAGTTCAAACTATTAAACTATAATCTCAAAAAGATTATGGGGTCCTATTATTATTTCTAGTGGTGTACTACACGTAAAAAAATAAAAATTTTGTGATAAATTCGAAAAACTAGTGGTGTCACGGGACCCCCGCGGGTCTTCACCTAAAGTCACCACTATGGGTATCAGTAGATCATTTATTTCAAAGACCCTCATCATTTGCACGTAATACACACGTTCGGGTGAAAACCCGAACCCGATCGACGGTACCCGGGAACACATCCAGTCGGGAAGTGTTCCGGGTAGAGGTTCGTCAACGAATCCGGTAAAACCTCCCTATAGGGTCAATATATACCACCATTATTGGTGTTCAATTGGTTTAAAAAAAATTATGGCATCCCTAAAGATCGAACCCATGACCTCTCTCTATCCCATGACTCAAATGACATGGATGAACCGTTGGGCTATGCCCGCAAGTTCAATTAGTTATCTCGTTTAGCCTAAATCTTCGTTACTTTCGTATTACAAATAAAATGACGATTCAACACGAGATGGGTAAGCAGAATTGAAACAACCCAACCCGTAATCCATACGATAATATTTTTTTTAAGTGATTAAGGCATTACGCGCCATTCAAAAGGTTTAAACCATTCAATCCAACCCGTTTAAGCTTACAACAACTTTAATGTTTACAAAAAGGCACGAAGGCCATTAATCAAATGTAATACAAGTTCGACCCACTACAAATGATAGTTTATAATCCAAATGACACTTCGAGCATGGTTTGGGACTAAACTATCTAAAACGTTAGGCCAACTTCCAAAAGCTCCAACGAAACATCATCAAAGGACACCTAATGCCCAACAACCCCTTTTCCCCTATCCGCACCTGCATCTAAAAGGATAAACAACGAGAGGGTAAGCTAAAGCTTAGTGAATGCAATAATTATACACATACATATATAATATACCTACTTGCAAACACTCAAATACACATACCGAAATACATGCTAGCAACACAATTAGCTTATCATCAATACGAGGCTACCAACCTCCAATACCACAAGCTAGCATAACAATCGCATAATTATATATAACTCGAACAATATAATAAGCCTTCGCTTACAACACAAATAACCATGGTTAACCAATCGTACAAGGGAATGGCGCCCGCGAAAGGCCATCGGAGTTCACAACATCCATTAGTGTACTTAGCACCTCGTATCACTAACCCCCGGGTGGAATCTTAACACCTCTATACTTCACCCTCGGGTGGCGTCTTAACACCTCTACACTTCACCCTTTATTATGGAGTGGCGTCTTAACACCTTGACACTTCACTCCTAGGTGGCATCTTAACACCTCGATGCTTCAACTCGAGTGGCATCTTAACACCTCGATGCTTCACTCGTCACGTGAAACGTGGTGTCTTAGCACCTCGACACTTCACATCTCACGCTATAACAATGTAGTGACCCGAACTTTTCCATGTTTATATATATTAAATGAATTTGATATTTACATGATTAAGTGTTTCCAACATGTTAAGAAATTAAACTTGTTAAGACTTGATTAATTGGAATAGGTTTCATATAGACAAATTGAAAGGACCCGTCCTAATCCATTCGAACGAAGTCCATATCGATTATAAACGATTCATAACAGTTGATTACATCGCGAGGTACTTTACCTCTATATGATACATTTTACAAACATTGCATTCATTTTTGAAAGACAATATCAAAAGTTGACAGGCATGCATCACATTTCATAATATATCAGACTATCAATGACTTAACAATAATCTTGATGAATTCAACGACTCGAATGCAACGTCTTTTGAAATATGCTATGAATGACTCCAAGTAATATCTTTAAAATGAGCAAATGCACAGCGGAAGATCTCTTTCGTACCTGAGAATAAACATGCTTTAAAGTGTCAACCAAAAGGTTGGTGAGTTCATTAGTTTAACATAAATAATCATTTCATAATTTTAATAGACCACAAGATTTCATATTTCCATTTCTCATAAACATACGTCCCATGCATAGAGACAAAAATATCATTCATATGGATTGAACACCTGGTAACCGACATTCACAAGATGCATATAAGAATATCCCCATCATTCCGGGATCCTCCATCAGACATGATATAAATTTCGAAGTACTAAAGCATCCGGTACTTTGGATGGGGCTTGTTGGGCCCGATAGATCTATCTTTAGAGTTCGCGTCAATTAGGGTGTCTGTTCCCTAATTCTTAGATTACCAGACTTAATAAAAAGGGGCATATTCGACTTCGATAATTCAACCATATAATGTAGTTTCAATTACTTGTGTCCATTTCGTAAAACAGTTATAAAAGCAGCGCATGTATTCTCAGTCCCAAAAATATATATTGCAAAAGCATTTAAAAAGGGAGCAAATGAAACTCACGCATATAAATATTGTAAAACAGTTAATAAAGCATTTGCATGTATTCTCAGCCCAAAAACGTAAAGAGTAAAAAGGGCAAATGAAACTCACAGTACTGTATTTTGTAGTAAAAATACATATGACGACATTTGAACAATGCAGGGTTGGCCTCAGATTCACGAACCTATATTATTCATATATATATATATATTAAAACATTTAATCGAAATTGAACAAATTTGTATATTGATATACTTCTTATATTAGTAATTTATTAACTACTTGTTTATATATTTTAAATACTTAGGATTTGTATAACTATATGTATATATATATAATGGATTTAAAGTAATGGATATGTCATGTATTATAATTATCCTATATTGATGTTTTAGAAATTGTCATATTAGGTATTAAAAACATTATATTAATATCTTTGAAATATTTATTTGAAATAATAATAATAATAGTGATAATAATAATAATGATAATAACAATAATGCTTGTGTTAATAATAAACAGTTTTATCATGAGGTTCGGATTAAATTATCCAATTTCTTAACTATAACTCTTGTAACTTAATTTCATAACCATTTTCATATTTTTTATATCATCTTTTATTAAAATTTTTATACTATGAATGTTATTTGTATGTTTCAAATCATGTTAATAATAATACTAACAGTAATAATAATACTATTTGTAATAATATTAGTAATGATATTACTAAAAATTCTTAAATGATAATGCTAGTAACACAAACGAAAATGATAAGTTTTGTTAAATATAATACGAATAACGTTTATTAATAATGATAGTAATATTATTAACTATGATATAATAATAACGATTTTAATGCTAACACTCATGTTTATGCCTAGATTTACCAATATAATAACTAATGCTTAATATTGATACTAATTTTAGTAATAATAATAATAATAATAATAACCATTTTACTTATTTTATGATAATAACATTCATAATATTAAGTTAGTATTAACAATTATTAACATATCCGTAATTTTAATCGTAATATTTCATAATAACAATCATGATACACTAATAGTAATACAAATCATAATAATACTAATAGATATAACAATAATAATAATAATAATAATAATAATAATAATAATAATAATAATAATAATAATAATAATAATAATAATAATAATAATAATAATAATAATAATAATAATAATAATAATAATAATAATAATAATAATAATAATAGAATAAAAGAGTATACCATTGTAAAAGCTGCTCAAAAAAAAAATATATGCCCCAACAGGGCTTGAACCCTCGACCTCACCCTTAACCCGAAACACCCAACACCATTCAGGCCGTAGCTTATTTTCTATTTTAGAACCCCATCAGTATGTATATAACCCGTAAATTATGTGTTCTTGCTTCATCTTCTTCCTCAAATATTTGGACGACCAACAATTCAAATCAACTTTATAATGAATTAGTTTTAGGATAAAATACAACTCATAAACACTCGTAATTGTTATCTCAAATTACTATCTCTGTAAAAAAAATAAAAGCACAAGAATGAGCTGTTGTCAGCGATGGTTTAAGGAAAAAAAAATTAAATCGATTTTTGATTTTTGTGATGTTTTAGAAAAATGTTATAACACGAAAGAGACTCTAAATCGATTGTATAAACTTTCTGTATTACCAATTTAAGGTATAACCTCAAAACAAAACACGAATTTATTGATGAACACCTTATTGACTTTTTTTGAAATTAAACTTTGACTCCAAAATTCTCTTTTGTTTTGAAGAATTGAAAGATGAGATTTTGCAGATAGAATCACGACTAGTTTTAGAACAGTTTTGCATTTAAATATTTTAGTAATTAGTTCGAATTGAAATTATAGCAAAAAAGTAGAAACACAGAGTACCGTCGAGTTTTTTTTTTTTATATAAATTTTTTTTTCCTTCAATTGTGAACGCAGAGAATGATATTATTGCAGTCGACACTTCCAATCAGAAGAAACAAAATAATAAAAACTAGGAAAACGAAAGCTAACAATTTTTGATTCCATAAATCGTACTATGAATCAATAATTATAATTAATTTAATATTTAATAATATTATTAATAGAACCTAATATATTAATATTTATATTATTAGATAATATTATTAATAATAAAAACTCTAATAATAATAATAATACAAATAATAATATTATTACTAATCACAATAATACTAAGAGTGATATCAATATTTTTGATAAATAAAAATGATAAATTATTAAGTTATAATAATAATAACATGATGTTAATATTTTTAATACTAATAACATTAATAATGATATAAACTATCTTAATGTTAATAATTTTAATAAACCCTTTATTATTAATAAAAAAAATGTTAATAATTGGTAATAGCATAACAATAATCAAATATAACAAATCAAAGGTAATAATTTCATATCTATAATTTTTAAATATACTAATAGTACATATATTGATATCAATAATGATAATGAATGTAATAATAATATATCAATTAGAATTAAACCTGTTATTACATTTAATACATTAATATTTCGATTTATTAATTTTGTAATATATAATAGGTATATAATATATAGTACTTTTATTGGATATTTATTACTTATAATTTATGATTTTACATATCATAGTAATTATAGAAATCCCATATATATATATATATATATATATATATATATATATATATATATATATATATATATATATATATATATTCATTTTACATTTCATTTAATTGTTTTGTATCTTATTTTTACATATTTCAAAGAAATGTTTAATTTTTATATTTTATAATTTCAGATTATTATATATTCTCACATTTATATATATATATATATATATATATATATATATATATATATATATATATATATATATATATATATATATATATATATATATATATACATAATTACTTACAAACTATTGTTCGTGAATCGTCGGGAATAGTCTAGGTCAAATGCATTCATGTAACTGTTCCAAAATTTTCGAGACTCAACATTACAGACTTTGCTTATCGTATCGAAATCATATAAATATTAAGTTTAAATTTGGTCGGAAATTCTCGGGTCATCACAGTACCTACCCGTTAAAGAAAATCCGTCCCGAAATTTGAGTGAGGTCGTTATGGCTAACAATAAATATGTTTTCCTGACGAATATGAGCTGATAAATAGAGTTTTATCATTATTGAATAATACAGATAAAATAATTTGATTATTCGAAGAGTACGAATGATGCTATCACAAAAGAGTGAAATGAATAAATGAAGTTTCGTTTTAACTTTTGATGTTGCCTTGGTTGAATTTCGAAATTCAAGGGATTTAAAAGAAAATCTTGAAGATCTATAAGATCTGATTCTTCGGGATTTATGGAAATTAAGATCTCTGTAATTAAATAAAGTGATCTGCCCCGATTACTACGTCTGATATTCCCTTTATAAATTTACCTTTTCCGTTCTATTTGTGTTCACCACTTCTATACTCAATTCCCAAAGTCAAAAGATCGTGAAATGCTTAATCCAGTTCTGATCCTTGTCCTTATCCTGATTATAGCAACAATCATTCTCCTTTTCCAACTTCCACTGGAGGAATCCGTTTATTTCTACCATGCTTTAGGGATTATTGTATTTATAATCCTCCCGTGTCTTTATATTTCTATACGCACTGATATCCACGGTTTGTAATTTCAGTGTTGTTGTTGGGCTTTATATTTTCTCTCATATTTTGGAGCTCTTTGCCTTTTTTTTTTATTATTCTCCCGACCTCTAGTAAAGCGAGTAATGGACCAGAATTCATAAGTATGGAATTTCGAATAAACATCGTGTTCTAAATAAGAACTAATGAATTAGCACGATTTAATTTATCAAATTACCAGAATCACTGAGAATAGAACTATCAAAAAAATACTTTCTTGATATGTTCAGAAGTTAAGCATAATGAAAGAGTTATGTAACATGGCACGTGATGACGTTAGGATATGTGAATCATCACGTCCCATTAGAACTCAGCATGACTTACTGTAATATAATCAAGTTGATCAAGTGTCATTATATTATACTAACTCATGCATCAGTTCCCAACATTACTTCAATAACATTCATATTTTAAGCTCGAAAGTTTACAGAATATAGAAACTAACAGTTTCTATATGATGTAATACTGATAGCACGAAGAGATTAATGATTTCAGATAAGAATAGTTATAAAAATATCTCCAGAAATATGGAGGATATTTATAATGAAAGATACGATAATATCTCGGAATATCTAAGATCAGCGAATGATAGAAACAATTGTCTGCAAGGGTTTAGAGTAAGGAGCAAGATATTCACTAAAGACTTTAGCAGACATTGAATCATTTGGATTCTTTGAAGTCAAACTTATTTTTTGTGATTTGTCCACGGCTTTCTTCATAGTTTCGTATAATCTGCTTTTTGGTACTAAATTTTCTCTTGAATGTTTCCAATATAATGATACACAGGAAGCACGAAGAGGTATATAATTTCGGACGAGAATATTTATGAAAATATTCTCAGAAATATCGAAGATATTGATGATGATATTTTGGAATTTCTAAGTTCGATGGTTGATGGAGAAAGATTTTTCTGCAAGATTTTAACATGACTTCGGGTCAAGATATTCTCTAAAGATTTCAACGGATCCAGAATTATCTGGATTCTTTGAATATATGGTATGGTCCTTGTATTTGTCCGTGGTCTCCTTCATGGTAAACTCTATCCGTTTTCCAGTTCCAACGTTTCTGAGCTTTTCTAACATTTTATTCTTTATCATCAAACTTCCGACGACTAAGGTTGTTTACGGTTGCCTACAGTTTCTGCTGCTTCATTCAGCTTTTTTAACATTCAGAGTATCGATTCGTAAACTGGGTGCCTTTTCAAAATTTCAGAATTGAAGGTCGTAATTCTAGGAGATAATTGTTATATGTATACATATAACTATTGATGTAGAAATGCTACGAGATTTGAAATACTGATTGCTAATTCTCGGTAATTGGTATGGCAGTTCTCGTTATAAGATGCGGATGAGTATATGATAGGGTTTCAATGAATGTAATAACTTTTAAGAAAGTCAAAGATCAATGAAGTTGCTGGTAAGTTTACTGCTAATGTGGTGGAATATAAATGGATCTTCAGTGATGATGATGAAAGGGCAACGTATATATCGAGGTGATAATAAGGCTAGTCCGACTGAAAAGTTGAAGTTGACTTGTTGAAGCTGTGACAAAATTGGCTATTTTGAAAGGGATTTCCAAGTTATTTTGGGTAATAATAACACTAAGCAATTAGCATAGCTACATTTTAAATGTTTACTCAGTTGCCAAGAGTTTCTCAGGTGCATGACTATATGCATCAACCTTTTCTTCCGTAGATGGAGTGCGGTTGGTTCATTCTCTTGTTTGAGGTATTTTCAAGAATTATGAAAGGTTTGAATGCAGATTGTAATCGACGAGAAATAATTGAGGTTTAAGATGAAATCAAGTGGCAAACGTGAAGAATTGTTTAGTTTCATATGTTATAATCAATATTTTAATTCATTTTAATTGTCCAATGCTGGTAGTCCTCAGTTGATAGTCCACAGTTAGCAATTCAATAATTCATATATAGTTTAATATATAATATTCGAATTAATTAATACGTACTGTGACCCGTGTACATGTCTCAGACTCGATCACAACTCAAAGTATATATATTATTATAGAATCAACCTCAACCCTGTATAGAGAACTCGATCATTACTGCATATAGAGTGTCTATGGTGATTCCAAATAATATATATAGATGCGTCGATATGATATGTCAAAACCTTGTATACGTGTCCCGATATTTAAAGTGCGTAAAATAAATAACAGAAATTAAATGACGATAAATAAAATTGCGAGAATATAAATTGCGATAAATAAACTGCGATAAATAAATTGCGATAAAAGAAAATGTAATACGGAATAAACAGTTAGCTAGGAACAGTTAGCTAGGATCTTGTTAGCGTGGATTCTTAACAGAATTTCATATTGTTAATTAGTCTGTTTCTAATCAATTTTTATTGTGTCCATTATTTCTTCATTATGCCACTTGTTGGATTCTGATAGGTCGAAATCCAAATATGAAATTGAATGAAAATGGTTATTCTATGGTGAATCAGATTCGTATATCTGTGGATGTAAGTAGGATGGTAATTGACCGTTGAATCAGGTTCGAAGAATGTACCGTGTAACTTATTAATGTGAAGTCTAAATATTCCTCGGGTATTACCTACCCGTTAAAATATTTTCATCATTAACAGTTTGTACGAAAGAATTTTTAATTACAGTCTTTATGAAAACATATATATATATATATATATATATATATATATATATATATATATATATATATATATATATATATATATATATATTTTCTTCAGATGTAATCATGGATTTAATGAGTCAATATGATATTAAACTCATTTGATTTTCGGTTTGAGTTAGAATAAATAATCTCTAAGACTTTAGAGACTACATAATTTCCATGAAGAATGAAGATAATTGATGTAGATCGATACGTAGAACGGTGATTATACTCGAGGTACAGAATGAGATGTTGAGGCATGAATTGTTGATGGTACTGGTGCTGTTATTGATGGTACGGTTGGTGCCGGTGATATTGTTGAAGCTGATACGTTTTGCACCATATTTTCCAAATTGATTACTCGAGTGCGAAGTTCGTTGACTTCTTCTATTATTCCGGGATGATTATCGGTCGGAACGAGCTGATGAATAAGGTTTAGAATTGTGGATAGAATATAATCGTTTCGAGCTACTCTGGAAATGAGAGAGAAAATGGTGTCTCGAATAGGTTCGCCGGTAATTGTTTCAGGTTCTTCGCCAAGAGGTGAATTCGGTTGATGGAAAGGATCGCCTTCTTCGTGTCTCCATTGATTTAATAGACTACGAACCCATCAGATGAATTGGGGATGGCTGATTGGTTGTTTTCATTCTAGTGACACAGCTTTCAGAGTTTAGGTGAAACTCGATGTCGGAATAGCTGTCGGAATCCGAGGAATTCGAACTGGTTGAGGGATTCATCTCGTACGATCAGAATGAAGGATTTTCGATAAGAAATAGACTATAGGATGTAGATTAGTAACCTGCAATACGTAATTTACATATGTATATTTAATACTAAAATCCCATAAGTTACGGAGGAATCTACGGAATTTTTCAGGCAAAGTTACAGTAACAGATACGCTAAGATATATGGCAGCAGATACGCTAAGATATAAATTTCGTCTATACACTATCCATGCAGTCAATGCAATAAGATGTGTCTAGACTAAGAATAATCAACAGGTAATTTACTAAGGATGATAAACAAATGATTTCTGACAAAAATGATAAGGAAAACTTTTGACATGCAGACACGGTCGAAGTCCAGACTCACTAATGCATCCTAACGACTTATCAGTTAGACACACTAATGCAGACCCGGTTCACTAAGACCACCGCTCTGATACCAACTGAAAGGACCCGTCCTAATCCATCCGGATGAAGTCCATATCGATTATAAATGATTCATAACAGTTGATTACATCGCGAGGTACTTGACCTCTATATGATACATTTTACAAACATTGCATTCGTTTTTGAAAGACAATATCGAAAGTTGACAGGCATGCATCACATTTCATAATATATCAGACTATCAATGACTTAACAATAATCTTGATGAATTCAATGACTCGAATGCAACGTCTTTTGAAATATGCTATGAATGACTCCAAGTAATATCTTTAAAATGAGCAAATGCACAGCGGAAGACCTCTTTCGTACCTGAGAATAAACATGCTTTAAAGTGTTAACCAAAAGGTTGGTGAGTTCATTAGTTTAACATAAATAATCATTTCATAATTTTAATAGACCACAAGATTTCATATTTCCATTTCTCATAAACATACGTCCCATGCATAGAGACAAAAATATCATTCATATGGATTGAACACCTGGTAACCGACATTCACAAGATGCATATAAGAATATCCCCATCATTCCGGGATCCTCCATCGAACATGATATAAATTTCGAAGTACTAAAGCATCCGGTACTTTGGATGGGGCTTGTTGGGCCCGATAGATCTATCTTTAGAGTTCGCGTCAATTAGGGTGTCTGTTCCCTAATTCTTAGATTACCAGACTTAATAAAAAGGGGCATATTCGACTTCGATAATTCAACCATATAATGTAGTTTCAATTACTTGTGTCCATTTCGTAAAACAGTTATAAAAGCAGCGCATGTATTCTCAGTCCCAAAAATATATATTGCAAAAGCATTTAAAAAGGGAGCAAATGAAACTCACGCATATAAATATTGTAAAACAGTTAATAAAGCATTTGCATATATTCTCAGCCCAAAAACGTAAAGAGTAAAAAGGGCAAATGAAACTCACAGTACTGTATTTTGTAGTAAAAATACATATGACGACATTTGAACAATGCAGGGTTGGCCTCAGATTCACGAACCTATATTATTCATATATATATATATATATATATATATATATATATATATATATATATATATATATATATATATATATTAAAACATATAATCGAAATTGAACAAATTTGTATATTGATATACTTCTTATATTAGTAATTTATTAACTACTTGTTTATATATTTTAAATACTTAGGATTTGTATAACTATATGTATATATATAATGGATTTAAAGTAATGGATATGTCATGTATTATAATTATCCTATATTGATGTTTTAGAAATTGCCATATTAGGTATTAAAAACATTATATTAATATCTTTGAAATATTTATTTGAAATAATAATAATAATAAATAATAATAGTGATAATAATAATAATGATAATAACAATAATGCTTGTGTTAATAATAAACAGTTTTATCATGAGGTTCGGATTAAATTATCCAATTTCTTAACTATAACTCTTGTAACTTAATTTCATAACCATTTTCATATTTTTCATATCATCTTTTATTAAAATTTTTATACTATGAATGTTATTTGTATGTTTCGAATCATGTTAATAATAATACTAACAGTAATAATAATACTATTTGTAATAATATTAGTAATGATATTACTAAATATTCTTAAATGATAATGCTAGTAACACAAATGAAAATGATAAGTTTTGTTAAATATAATACGAATAACGTTTATTAATAATGATAGTAATATTATTAACTATGATATAATAATAACGATTTTAATGCTAACACTCATGTTTATGCCTAGATTTACCAATATAATAACTAATGCTTAATATTGATACTAATTTTAGTAATAATAATAATAATAATAATAATAATAATAATAATAATAATAATAATAATAATAATAATAATAATAATAATAACCATTTTACTTATTTTATGATAATAACATTCATAATATTAAGTTAGTATTAACAATTATTAACATATCCGTAATTTTAATCGTAATATTTCATAATAACAATCATGATACACTAATAGTAATACAAATCATAATAATATTAATAGATATAACAATAATAATAATAATAATAATAATAATAATAATAATAATAATAATAATAATAATAATAATAATAATAATAATAATAAAAGAGTATACCATTATAAAAGCTGCTAAAAAAAAAATATATGCCCCAACAGGGCTCGAACCCTCGACCTCACCCTTAACCCGAAACACCCAACACCATTCAGGCCGTAGCCTATTTTCTGTTTTAGAACCCCATCAGTATGTATATAACCCGTAAATTATGTGTTCTTGCTTCATCTTCTTCCTCAAATATTTGGACGACCAACAATTCAAATCAACTTTATAATGAATTAGTTTTAGGATAAAATACAACTCATAAACACTCGTAATTGTTATCTTAAATTACTATCTCTGTAAAAAAAAATAAAAGCTCAAGAATGAGCTGTTGTCAGCGACGGTTTAAGGAAAAAAAATTAAATCGATTTTTGATTTTTGTGATGTTTTAGAAAAATGTTATAACACGAAAGAGACTCTAAATCGATTGTATAAACTTTCTGTATTACCAATTTAAGGTATAACCTCAAAACAAAACACGAATTTATTGATGAACACCTTATTGACTTTTTTTGCAATTAAACTTTGACTCCAAAATTCTCTTTTGTTTTGAAGAATTGAAAGATGAGATTTTGCAGATAGAATCACGACCAGTTTTAGAACAGTTTTGCATTTAAAGATTTTAGTAATTAGTTCGAATTGAAATTATAGCAAAAAAGTAGAAACACAGAGTACCGTCGAGTTTTTTTTTTTTTTTTATATAAAAAAAATTTGTCCTTCAATTGTGAACGCAGAGAATGATATTATTGCAGTCGACACTTCCAATCAGAAGAAACAAAATAATAAAAAGTAGGAAAACAAAAGCTAACAATTTTTGATTCCATAAATCGTACTATGAATCAATAATTATAATTAATTTAATATTTAATAATATTAATAATAGAACCTAATATATTAATATTTATATTATTAGATAATATTATTAATAATAAAAACTCTAATAATAATAAAAATACAAATAATAATATTATTACTAATCACAATAATATTAAGAGTGATATCAATATTTTTGATAAATAAAAATGATAAATTAGTAAGTTATAATAATAATAACATGATGTTAATATTTTTAATACTAATAACATTAATAATGATATAAACTATCTTAATGTTAATAATTTTAATAAACCCTTTATTATTAATAAAAAAATGTTAATAATTGGTAATAGCATAACAATAATCAAATATAACAAATCAAAGGTAATAATTTCATATCTATAATTTTTAAATATACTAATAGTACAGATATTGATATCAATAATGATAATGAATGTAATAATAATATATCAATTAGAATTAAACCTGTTATTACATTTAATACATTAATATTTCGATTTATTAATTTTGTAATATTTAATAGGTATATAATATATAGTACTTTTATTGGATATTTATTACTTATAATTTATGATTTTACATATCATAGTAATTATAGAAATCCCATATATATATATATATATATATATATATATATATATATATATATATATATATATATATATATATATATATATATTCATTTTACATTTCATTTAATTGTTTTGTATCTTATTTTTACATATTTCAAAGAAATGTTTAATTTCTATATTTTATAATTTCAGATTATTATATATTCTCACATTTATATATATATATATATATATATATATATATATATATATATATATATATATATATACATACATAATTACTTACAAACTATTGTTCGTGAATCATCGGGAATAGTCTAGGTCAAATGCATTCATGTAACTGTTCCAAAATTTTCGAGACTCAACATTACAGACTTTGCTTATTGTATCGAAATCATATAAATATTAAGTTTAAATTTGGTCCGAAATTCTCGGGTCATCACACAAATGACCACCCAAGTTGACCGGTGATTCACGAACGTTAAAACTTGTAAAAACTATATGATGACATATATATGATTATATATATAGTTAACATGATATTATGATAAGTAAGTATCTCATTAGGTATTTTAACAATGAGTTATGTACATAAAATTGTGTTTATTGAATTAAGAAACTCGAAACGATATATATAACGATTATCGTTATAACAACATCTTACTAATTACATATGAATCATATTAAGATATTGTTACACTATGTTTAATCATGATAAATGATAAGTAAACATGTCATTAAGTGTATTAACAATGAACTACATATGTAAAAACAAGACTACTAACTTAATGATTTTGAAACGAGACATATATGTAACGATTATCGTTGTAACAACATTTAACTATATATATATATATATATATATATATTTATATATATATATATATATATATATATATATATATATCATATTAAGATGTATTAATATATCATAATATCATGATAATGTAATAATTTAACATCTCTTTAGATATAATAAACAATGGGTTAACAACATTTAACAAGATCGTTAACCTAAAGGTTTCAAAACAACATTTACATGTAACGACTAACGATGACTTAACGACTCAGTTAAAATATATATACATGTAGTGTTTTAATATGTATTCATACACTTTTGAAAGACTTCAAGACATTTATCAAAATACTTCTACTTAACAAAAATGCTTACAATTACATCCTCGTTCAGTTTCATCAACAATTCTACTCGTATGCACCCGTATTCGTACTCGTACAATACACAGCTTTTAGATGTATGTACTATTGGTATATACACTCCAATTGAAGCGCCCCGTCCTAATCCATTCGGACGAAGTCCATATCGATTATAAACGATTCGTAATAGTTGATTACATCGCGAGGTACTTGACCTCTAAATGATATATTTTACAAACATTGCATTCGTTTTTAAACGGCAAACTTTCATTTCATCGAAAGTTGACAGGTATGCATACCATTTCATAATATCCAAACTTTAAATGACCTAATCCGTCATTTACTTAATAATAATCTCTAATGAACTTCAACGACTCGAATGCAACGTCTTTTGAAATATGTCATGAATGACTCCAAGTAATATTCTTAAAATGAGCTAATGCACAGCGGAAGATTTCTTTCAAACCTGAGAATAAACATGTTTTCAAGTGTCAACCAAAAGGTTGGTGAGTTCATTAGTTTAACATAAATAATCATTTCATAATTTTAATAGACCACAAGATTTTATATTTTCATTTCTCATAAACATATGTCCCATGCATAGAGACAAAAAATATCATTCATATGGATTGAACACCTGGTAACCGACATTCACAATATGCATATAAGAATATTCCCATCATTCCGGGATCCTCCTTCGGACATGATATAAATTTCGAAGTACTAAAGCATCCGGTACTTTGGATGGGGCTTGTTGGGCCCGATAGATCTATCTTTAGAGTTCGCGTTAATTAGGGTGTCTGTTCCCTAATTCTTAGATTACCAGACTTAATAAAAAGGGGCATGTTCGATTTCGATCATTCAACCATATAATGTAGTTTCAATTACTTGTGTCTATTTCGTAAAACAGTTATAAAAACAACGCATGTATTCTCAGTCCCAAAAATATATATTGCAAAAGCATTTAAAAAGGGATTAATGAAACTCAGCATACTGTATTTTGTAGTAAAAATACATATGACGACATTTAACAAGTGTTGGGTTGACCTCGGATTCACGAACCTATAACATTCGTATATATATATATATTAACACATATATTGGTAATCAAATAATTACAACTATTAATTATATAAGATTTATGTATTTAGTGTTGTAGTTTATATATAATTTGTATTACATTTTATCTATATATTATATCTTAAATTATACAATATATATGTTTATTTTATATATATATTTATATATATGTATATATATATATATATATATATATATATATATATATATATACATATATAAATATGTTAATATAGTTATAGGTAAGATAAATATATTTTATGTATAAAATCTTTATTTGTCATAATATAATAATAGTGAAAATGATAATTTTCATAAAAATGGTAGTTTTAATAATTATTAGAATTTTAATAAAAATGATACTATAAATAAATATGATAATAAAAATAATATTACTATTACTAATAAGAATAATAATAATAATAATAATAATAATAATAATAATAATAATAATAATAATAATAATAATAATAATAAAAATAAAAATAAAAATAAAAATATTAGTAATACTACCTCAAAGAAGCAGTCTTTAAAAAGAATGCCCAAGTCCGGGTTTGAACCCGCGACGTCCCGCTAACCCTATAACACCTTTAAACTAATGAACCAATGATTTGTTTTAGTATTAACCCGCATGATTAACTAGTTCATCAAACCCTTATCACTTCATCATCATTATCATGACCTAATATCATCATCATTATCCTATTATTATTATTATGATCATATTATCTTAATCGTTAACACCATACCATCATCATAATCATCTTATACCGTATCATCATCAACTAACTATCATACTCATTATCACGTTTTCATGTTTCATCAATGAAACATCACCATAGTCCTCGTCATATGCGTTATTATGGTTTCATCATCATAAAACCACTTCTCATCATTTAAAACACTTCGTGAATATGGAATTAGGTTGAATAGTTGTAGCAGAGAACATATTGTCCTTACTAACGTTCTCTTTTATCATCAAGTGGGTTTTGTGAGTCAAGAAGCCCAACAAGCGGCCCATATAGAAAGGAAATATGGTAGTCCAATAATAACAAGATCAAGCCCAAAAAGTAGGCTTGTATGTTTTCGATTTATAAGCTGGTAACTTTGAATCAGCCAAAAGAAAAAAATATCCGCAGGCTTGTCTCCTTCTAAACTCTATCATATATCATGTACTATCTAATTTATCATAATCATAAAGTCATTGGTCCAGCTCAACAACAATACTATATTCATCCACCTTATGATCATAATTATTATATTCTCCACAAAAAAAAAAATATATACGTCCTCCTTTATTTGACCCATTTTGGTCGGCCCTCACACCATTAAATAAACCCATGGTATAGAGTCTTAGAAACAGGAATCGTTTATCATAGGGAATAGAAACCGAAGTGGAAGCAAATAGATAAGCCAAAATAAAAATATAATGGCTGTTGGTTTCGTCTCAAACAAAAATTAAAGTGAACGATGGGATTTAGTGGGTTATCAAATGATAATTTG
Source organism: Rutidosis leptorrhynchoides (assembly GCF_046630445.1). Classification (NCBI taxonomy): domain Eukaryota; kingdom Viridiplantae; phylum Streptophyta; class Magnoliopsida; order Asterales; family Asteraceae; genus Rutidosis; species Rutidosis leptorrhynchoides. Next base: position 286,636,027 of record NC_092333.1, read on the forward strand.
TGGCCACAATGGGAAGAAAAGAAAAAAAATGTGGTTGCATCATTGATCTATTACACGAGAATTTAAGTGGGGTTGTTCCTTCTTAAAGTGTCGTCCATTATGTTCTAATTTGCTCCACATGCACATTTAATAATGTGCTGTAAAGTAGCACTCTTTAAAAGTTAATTGACAATCTATTAAACAATAACATATGTCACTAGTTTCATTGCTAACTGAAATAGAAGGAAAGAAGAAAAAGAAAAAAATGTAGTAGCAGAAGAAGGAAGTGCAACGAATAACAGATGGGTTCTCAGTTGAATGGTGGTGATGATGGGTTTGGAGATTAAAGGTGGTGTTGGATTGTGGATGATGGAGGTTAAAAAGAAACCCGAGCATGGGATGGTTAAAGGTAGTTTGTGGTTGCAATAAAAGATCCGTTAACAAAAATAAAGGAGAGTATATGTATGTTTGTGTAGTATAGTCAAGAGTCCAGCAAAAAAAAAGAAACAAACAAAAACTAGCAGACTAATTGTGAAAAAATATATTGTTGTTTTCAGGTTCCACTCACCGGAGAGTAAGTTGATGGAATGATCATAAAGTAGAGGATGCATCAGATGAACAAGTACTTCTGTTTATGAAGATGATGGTTTCATTTTACAGAAAAGAAGATGGGTGTTACCATGTATCTCATTTATATAGAGAAGGTGATGAAAGAGATGTGGTTCGGTAGTGAACAGAAAAATAGAAGAGGCTATAGTAGTGGTGATCGGTGTTCTTGAAAAAGGAAATGTGATTGAGGTGGTTCCCGATAATTATTGTGGTGTGGGTGATTAGGAAGTTGAAAGTAATGGATAGTTGATCATAGAAGGTTGTAATTGATACTGGAAGTGACTCGTTTGAGTTATACCCGATTGTTATGGTCCGATTAAATTCAGAAAATATAAAAAGTAAATAGTTGAAACATATGGCTAATGGAAATTTGTTTTCTTTCTGATTTGAGATTGACATTGTGGCCCTTATACAGATAGAATCAAGAATCAAATAAGGTTAGACAATGACATGAAGCAGAAAGGTATCGATTTGCATCTGTAGCTGGATTCGATCGACAGAAAATTCAATCAGAAAGAATATAAAAATGCGAATAAGTTTGACAAGTGAATTTGGATTATATCAATACTCAGATTCGTTTAGGTAACAGATTTAAAGATAAAAACAAAATAGATTAAAGTCTGACGGATATGTGAAACAGATTTAGACTCTATCTCGTGTGATTAAATAAATACATTAATTAATAGTTATAATTATATTAATAATCTAAATAGAATGAATGTTGAATTTCTATATATTTGTATATAATGTTTTTATATTTTTATATTATATATATATATATATATATATATATATATATATATATGTATATATATATACACACATTTATTTACAACAACTGTTCGTGAATCGTCGAGGATGATTAAAGGTTAATTGTTTACATGAATATAGTTCAAAGGGTAATTGCATAAATGTAAACACTTCAAAACTTTTGAAATTCAATATTACAGACTTTGCTTATCATGTAGGAAACATATAAATATTAAAGTTTAAATTTGATCGGAAATTCCCGGGTCATCACAGTACTTACCCGTTAAAGAAATTTCGTCCTGAAATTTGAGTGAGGTGGTCATGGTTAACACAAAACATGTTTTCATGACGAATATGAGTTGATAAATAAAGTTTTATCATTATTGAATAACATAAATTAAGCGATTCGATTATGTGAAGCGTACGAATGAAGCTGTCACCAAAGATTGAGATAGAGATTTAACTTTTGACGTAGTTACGATGGATTTCTGAAATTCAAGGAATTTAGAGAAAATCTTCGTGATAAGATTTGTTTCTTTGGTAATCAAGAAAAATTAGGATCCGCTTTAAAGGCGATCATCTGTTCTGATTATTCTGTCGGATATTTTACTATAAATTCACCCTCGTCGTTTCCTTACAACTCACACCTTCTATTCTTTCTCCCTCAACTCATACTTTAAAGCATCCATTAATATGCTTCATCCAGTACTGATCCTGGATATACTCTTAACTTTCTTCTTTGTCATTCTTCTTTTTCATCTACCACCGTAAGAATCTATTCACTTCTACTATTACCTTGGGGTCATAGTAATTTTAATTCTCCTGTGCCTTTACGTGGCAATACGTATTGATATGCACGGTTTATAATTTATGTGTTGTTGTCGAGCTTTATATTTTCTTTTATATTCAGGAGTCCCATACTTTTGTCTCCTCTTCCCGACTTCAAGTCAAGCGAATAATGATCCAGAATTCGTAGGTATGGATTTTGAAATGAACATAGTTAATGTTCTAAGAGGAAAATCGTAATGGCACGATCTTGATTTGGTAAATTACCAGCATATCTGAAAAGATAGAACTATCTAGAATATATGTTCTTAATATGTTTGGAGATTTGGTAGAATGTAAGAGTCGTGTAAATGGCACATGATGATGGTACTGAGAATCATCACGTTTCATTAGAAACTCAGCATAAATTACTGTAATATAATCACGTTGATCAAGTGTCATTATATTATACTAACTCATGCATCAATTCCCAACACTACTTCAAAAACATTCATAATTTAAACTCGAATTTTTAAAATTTTTTTTTTAGAAACTAAAGTAGTTTCCTTTATGATGTAATATAGACAGCACGAAGAGATAAATAATTTCGGACGAGAATATTTATGAAAATATCTTCAGAAATATCGAAGATATTTATGATGATATTTTGGAGTTTCTAAGTTCGATGGTTGATGAGGAAGATTTTCCGCAAAATTTTAACATGAGTACGGAGCAAGATATTCATTGAAGGTTTCATCGGATCCAGAATTACCTGGATTCATTGAATATATGGTATGGTCCTTGTATTTGTCCTTGGTCTCCTTTGTAGTTAGCTCAATCCGTTTTCCAGTTCCAACTTTTCTGAGCTTTTCCAACATACTATTCTTTATCATCAAACTTTCGATGATTAAGGTCGTTTACGGTTGTCTATGGTTTCTGCTGCTTCATTCAGCTTTTTCAACATTCAGAGTATTGATTTGTGACTGAGTGCTTTTCAGAATTTCAGAATGAGAGATCATAATTCTAAGAGATAAATGTCATACATATAACTGTTGATGTAGATATGCTGTGAGTTTTCAAAGTACTGATTGCTGATTCCCGGTAATTGTTATGGCAGTTCTCGGTATAAGATGCGGATGAGTACATGACGAGACTTCAATAGATAAATATAGTGATTTATCAGAGAGATTTAAACCAATGAGCGACGAAGTTGCTGGTACATTTGCTGGTAATATGGTAGAATTTAATAAAAATTTTCCCGGTAACTATAAAAGAGTACACATATAAATCAAGGTTATAATAAGGTTGTTTCGAACGAAAAGTCAAATGTTTACTTGCCGGAGCTGTGACAAAATTTGCTAATTTGGAAAGGGATTGCAATGTTATTTTCGGTAATAACAATGCCAAAGGATCTAGCACAGATACGTGTTAAACGTTTACTCAGGTTCCGAGTGTTTTCAGGTGCATAATTATATGCATCCATCTTTTCTTCCGTAGATGAAGTGTGGTTGGTTCATCCTCTCGATTGAGGTGTTTTCAAGAATTATGAAATGTTTGAACGCATATTGGAATCGTCAAGATACGCATGAGGTTTAAGATGAAATCAAGCGGCAAACTTGAAGAATTGTTTAGTTTCATATGTTATAATCAATATTTTAATTCATTTTATTTGTCCAATGTCGGCAGTCCACAATTGATAGTCCACAGTTAACAGTGCAATCATTCATATATAGTTTAATATATAATATTCGAATTAATTAATACGTATCGTGACCCGTGTACATGTCTCAGACTCGATCACAACTCAAATTATATATATTATTATAGAATCAACCTCAACCCTGTATAGAGAACTCGTTCATTACTGCATATAGAGTGTCTATGGTTATTCCAAATAATATATATAAATGCGTCGATATGATATGTCAAAACCTTGTATACGTGTCCCGATATTTAAAGTGCGTAAAATAAATAACAGAAATTAAATAACGATAAATAAAGTGCGTAAAGTAAATATCAGAAATTAAATGATGATAAATAAAATTGCGAGAATTAAAATTGCGATAATTAAATTGCGATAAATAAAATGTAATCTAGGAACAATTAGCTAGGAACAGTTAGCGTGGATTCTTAAAAAAATTTCTCATAGTTAATTTGTTTGTTTCTAATAAATTTTATTTTGTCAAATGTTTTCTTCATTATGCCACTTGTTGAATTATGATAGGTCAAAATCCAAATACGAAATTGAATAAAAATGGTTATTCTGCAGTGAACGGATACGTATGTCTGTGGTTGTATGTAGGATAGAAAATGACTGTTGAATCAGATTCGAAGAATGTACAGTGTATTTATTAATGCAAAATCTAAATATTCCTCGGGTATTACCTAACCGTTAAAATATTTTCACCATTAACAGTTTGTACAATAAAAAGTTTAATTACAATCTTTATGAAAACATATATACATATATATTTTCTTCAGACGTAATCATGGATTTAATGAGTCAATGTGATATTAAACTAATCAGATTTACGGCTAGAACTAGAGTACATAATCTCTAAGACATTAGAGATTACATATCTGCCATGAAGGACGAAGATAGTTTATGTAGAACGATTCGTAGAACGATGATTATGCTTGAGGTATAGATTGTGAGGTTGAAGCGTGTGATGTTGAGGCTTATGTTATTGGTGGTACTGGTATTGATGTTGGAGCTGGTGATGTTGCTAAAGCTGGTAAATTTTGCACCATATTCTTCAAATTGATTTACTCGAGCGCGAAGTTCGTTGACTTCTTCTATTATTTCGGAATGATTGTCGGTTAGAACGAGTGGATGAATAAGCTTTAGAATTGTGGATAGAATATAATCGTGTCGAACTACTCTGGAAATGAGGCTGAAAATGGTGTTTCAGATAGATTCGCCGGTAAGTGCTACAGGTTCTTCGCTAAGAGGGCAATGTGGTTGGTGGAAAGGATCGCCGTCTTCGCGTCTCCATTGATTAAGTCGACTATGAACTCATTATATGATTTAGGGATGGATGAATGGTTGATTCATTCTGGTGACGCTATTTTCGGATCTTAGGTGAATATCCATGTCGGAATAGCTGTCGGAATAACTATCGGAATAGCTATCAAAATCTGAGGGACTCGAACTGGTTGCAGGATTCATCTCGTACGATCAGATGAAGGATTTTTGATAAGAAATAGACTATAGGATGTAGATTAGTACCATGTAATACATAATTTACATATGCATATATAATACTAAAATCCCATAAGTTACAGAGGAATCTACGGAATATGTTAGGCAAATTTTACAGTAACAGATATGCTAAGATATGAATTAGCAGATACGCTAAGATATGAATTTGTCTATACACTATTCATGCAATCAATGCAGCAAGATGTGTCTAGACTAGGAATGATAAGCAGGTAATTTCCTAAGGATGATAAGTAGGTAATTTTCGACATGAAATGATAAGCAAAACTTTTGACATGCAGACACGGTCGAAGTCCAGACTCACTAAAGCATCCTAACGACTTATCAGTTAGACACACTAATGCAGACCTGGTTCGCTAAGACCACCGCTCTGATACCAACTGAAGCGCCCCGTCCTAATCCATCCGGAAGAAGTACATATCGATTATAAACGATTCGTAATAGTTGATCACATCGCGAGGTACTTGACCTCTAAATGATACATTTTACAAACATTGCATTCGTTTTTAAAAGGCAAACTTTCATTTCATCGAAAGTTGACAGGTATGCATACCATTTCATAATATCTAAACTTTAAATGACCTAATCCGTCATTTACTTAATAATAATCTCTAATGAACTTCAACGACTCGAATGCAACGTCTTTTGAAATATGTCATGAATGACTCCAAGTAATATCCTTAAAATGAGCTAATGCACAGCGGAAGATTTCTTTCAAACCTGAGAATAAACATGCTTTCAAGTGTCAACCAAAAGGTTGGTGAGTTCATTAGTTTAACATAAATAATCATTTCATAATTTTAATAGACCACAAGATTTTATATTTTCATTTCTCATAAACATACGTCCCATGCATAGAGACAAAAAATATCATTCATATGGATTGAACACCTGGTAACCGACATTCACAATATGCATATAAGAATATCCGCATCATTTCGGGATCTTCCTTCGGACATGATATAAATTTCGAAGTACTAAAGCATCCGGTACTTTGGATGGGGCTTGTTGGGCCCGATAGATCTATCTTTAGAGTTCGCGTCAATTAGGATGTCTGTTCCCTAATTCTTAGATTACCAGACTTAATAAAAAGGGGCATATTCGATTTCGATCATTCAACCATATAATGTAGTTTCAATTACTTATGTCTATTTCGTAAAACAGTTATAAAAACAGCGCATGTATTCTCAGTCCCAAAAATATATATTGCAAAAGCATTTAAAAAGGGATTAATGAAACTCACCATACTGTATTTTGTAGTAAAAATACATATGACGACATTTAACAAGTGTTGGGTTGACCTCGGATTCATGAACCTATAACATTCGTATATATATATATATATATTAACACATATATTGGTAATCAAATAATTACAACTATTAATTATATAATATTTATGTATTAGTGTTGTAGTTTATATATAATTTGTATTACATTTTATCTATATATTATATCTTAAATTATACAATATATATGTTTATTTTATATATATTTATATATATGTATATATATATATATATATATATATATATATATATATATATATATACACACACACATATATAAATATGTTAATATAGTTATAGGTAAGATAAATATATTTTATGTATAAAATCTTTATTTGTCATAATATAATAATAGTGAAAATGATAATTTTCATAAAAATGGTAGTTTTAATAATTATTAGAATTTTAATAAAAATGATACTATAAATAAATATGATAATAAAAATAATATTACTATTACTAATAATAATAATAATAATAATAATAATAATAATAATAATAATAATAATAATAATAATAATAATAATAATAATAATAATAATAATAATAATAATAAAAATATTAGTAATACTACCTCAAAGAAGTAGTCTTTAAAAAGAATGCCCAAGTCCGGGTTTGAACCCGCCCCGCTAACCCTATAACACCTTTAAACCAATGAACCAATGATTTGTTTTGGTATTAACCCGCATGATTAACTAGTTCATCAAACCCTTATCACTTCATCATCATTATCATGACCTAATATCATCATCATTATCCTATTATTATTATTATTATTATTATTATTATTATTATTATCATATTATCTTAATCATTAACACCATACCATCATCCTAATCATCTTATACCGTATCATCATCAACTAACTATCATACTCATTATCACGTTTTCATGTTTCATCAATGAAACATCACCATAGTCCTCGTCATATGTGTTATTATGGTTTCATCATCATAAAACCACTTCTCATCATTTACAACACTTCGTGAATATGGAATTAGGTTGAATAGTTGCAGCAGAGAACATATTGTCCTTACTAACGTTCTCTTTTATCATCAAGTGGGTTTTGTGAGTCAAGAAGCCCAACAAGCGGCCCATATAGAAAGGAATTATGGTAGTCCAATAATAACAAGATCAAGCCCAAAAAGTAGGCTATATGTTTTCGATTTATAAGTTGGTAACTTCGAATCAGCGAAAAGAAAAAAATATCCGTAGGCTTGTCTCCTTCTAAACTCTATCGTCTATCATGTACTATCTAATTTATCATAATCATAAAGTCAATCGTCCAGCTCAACAACACTACTATATTCATCCACCTTATGATCATAATTATTATATTCTCCACATAAAAAAAAATATATACGTCCTCCTTTATTTGACCCATTTTGGTCGGCCCTCACACCATTAAATAAACCCATGGTATAGAGTCTTAGAAATAGGAATCGTTTATCATAGGGAATAGAAACTGAAGTGGAAGCAAATAGATAAGCCAAAATAAAAATATAATGGCGGTTGGTTTCGTCTCAAACAAAAATTGAAGTGAACGATGGGATTTAGTGGGTTATCAAATGATAATTTGTGGGCTACAATGGGAAGAAAAGAAAAAAAAAACGTGGTTGTATCATTGATCTATTACACGAGAATTTAAGTGGGGTTGTTCCTTCTTAAAGTGTCGTCCATTATGTTCTAATTTGATCCACATGCACATTTAATAATGTGCTGTAAAGTAGCAATCTTTAAAAGTTAATTGACAATCTATTAAACAATAACATATGTCACTAGTTTCATTGCTAACCGAAATAGAAGGAAAGAAGAAAAATAAAAAAATGTAGTAGCAGAAGAAGGAAGTGCAATGAATAGTAGACGGGTTCTCAGTTGAATGGTGGTGATGATGGGTTTGGAGATTAAAGGTGATGTTGGATTGTGGATGATGGAGGTTAAAAAGAAACTCGAGCATGGGATGGTTAAAGGTAGTTTGTGGTTGCAATAAAAGATCCATTAACAGAAATAAAGGAGAGTATATGTATGTTTGTGTAGTATAGTCGAGAGTCCAGCAAAAAAAAAAAGAAAAAACAAAAACTAGCAGACTAATTGTGAAAAAATATATTGTTGTTTTCAGGTTCCACTCACCGGAGAGTAAGTTGATGGAATGATCATAAAGTAGAGGATGCATTAGATGAACAAGTACTTCTGTTTATGAAGATGATGGTTTCGTTTTACAGAAAAGAAGATGGGTGTTACCATGTATCTCATTTATATAGAGAAGGTGATGAAAGAGATGTGGTTCGGTAGTGAACAGAAAAATAGAAGAGGCTATAGTAGTGGTGATCGGTGTTCTTGAAGAAGGAGATGTGATTGAGGTGGTTCCCGATAATTGTTGTGGTGTGGGTGATTAGGAAGTTGAAAGTAATGAATAGTTGATCAGAGAAGGTTGTAATTGATATTAGAAGTGAATCGTTTGAGTTATACCCGATTGTTATGGTCCGATTAAATTCAGAAAATATAAAAAGTAAATAGTTGAAATAGATGGCTAACGGAAAATTGTTTTCTTTCTGATTTGAGATTGACATTGTGGCCCTTATAAAGACAGAATCAAGAATCAAATAAGGTTAGACAATGACATGAAGCAGAAAGGTATTGATTTGCATCTGTAGCTGGATTCGATCGACAGAAAATTCAATCAGAAAGAATATAAAAAGGCGAATAAGTTTGACAAGTGAATTTGGATTATATCAATACTCAGATTCGTTTAGGTAACAGATTTAAAGATAAAAACAAAATAGATTAAAGTCTAACGGATATGTGAAACAGATTTAGACTATATCTCGTGTAATTAAATAAATACATTAATTAATAGTTATAATTATATTAATAATCTAAATAGAATGAATGTTGAATTTCTATATATTTGTATATAATGTTTTTATATTTTTATATTCTATATATATATATATATATATATATATACACACACATTTATTTACAACAACTGTTCGTGAATCGTCGAGGATGATCAAAGGTTAATTGTTTACATGAATATAGTTCAAAGGGTAATTGCATAAATGTAAATACTTCAAAACTTTTGAAATTCAATATTATAGACTTTGCTTATCGTGTAGGAAACATATAAATATTAAAGTTTAAATTTGATCAGAAATTCCCGGGTCATCACACCAATGATCAGCTCTTAGCAGCCCATGTGAGTCACCTAACACATGTGGGAACCATCATTTGGCAACTCTCATGAAATATCTCATAAAATTACAAAAACATTAGTAATCATTCATGACTTATTTACATGAAAACAAAATTACATATCCTTTATATCTAATCCATATACCAACGACCAAAAACTCCTACAAACACTTTCATTCTTCAATTTTCTTCATTTAATTGATCTCTCTCAAGTTCCATCTTCAAGTTCTAAGTGTTCTTCATAAATTCCATAAGTATAGTTTCATAAAAATCAAGAATACTTCCAAGTTTGCAAGTCTACTTCCAAGCTTTCTAATCCATTCCAAGTAATCATCTAAGATCAAGGAACCTTTGTTATTTACAGTAGGTTATCTTTCCAATTCAAGGTAATATTCATATTCAAACTTTGATTCAATTTCTACAACTATAACAATCTTATTTCGAGTGAAAATCTTACTTGAACTGTTTTCGTGTCATGATTCTACTTCAAGAATGAAAGGACCCGTTCATATACATTATAAACGATTCACAATAGTTGATTACATTGCGAGGTATTTGACCTCTATATGATACATTTTACAAACATTGCATTCGTTTTTAAAAGACAAACTTTCTTTACATCGAAAATTGACAGGTATGCATACCATTTCATAATTTCCAACTATAAATGACCTAATCCGTCATTTACTTAATAATAATCTCTAAAGAACTTCAACAATTCGAATATAACGTCTTTTGAAATATATCATGAATGACTCCAAGTAATATCCTTAAAATGAATTAATGCACAGCGGAAGATTTCTTTCAAACCTGAGAATAAACATGCTTTCAAGTGTCAACCAAAAGGTTGGTGAGTTCATTAAATATAGTAATCATTTCATTTTTATCATTTTTAATAGACCACAAGATTTTAAATATCATAAAACGTGCAGAAGTCCCATTCCAACTGCATAAAAAAATATCTTTCATATGAAGAACACCTGGTGAGGATTCAAAATATAATAGTAACCATCTGTGCAGGTCTTTCACCCCACGGCTGAATACATGTGCCTTCAAAATATAGAACCTCTGTTCCGGTCTTTACACCCCACGGCTGAACACATGTTTATAAAATATAGGACAACTTGTGCCAAAATGTCATAAATAATAAACCATTCATATCAACCAACCATCTCATGGCAGGCATTTCGCATCGTACTAGAGACAAAAATCATTCATATCAACCCCAATCCCAGATAATTCTATCATAGAATGCAGTTAAGGTACTTGTGTCTATTGTGTCAAACATTTATAAAAGCGCATGTATTCTCAGTCCCAAAAATGTAAAGAGTAAAAAGGGAATCAAATGAAACTCACCGTATCGTATTTTGTAGTAAAAATACATATAACGACATTGAACCACTAAACACTGCAAGGTTGACCTCGGATTCACGAACCTTAATATGAAAAAGACTTAAAGGAATGCCCCAGCCCAGGCTCGAACCCGCAACCTCTCGCTTAAACCCAACACACTACACCATCCATCTACCCTTACTTTTCTGATTATATTCAGATACCGATTATACTTAAACCGAAATTTACTGTTTCCTTTTTCTTCTTTTAAATTCAAAACCTATTTAATCTTTTCATCATCCCTTTTCATCTCATCTTTGTTTCTAACCCGTATATCATCTAACAGCAATTTGATATTGGCATAACTAATATAACGGCCAGACTGATTTCGTGGCCCAACAATAGGAGAAGACCCGGCCCATCTGGAATTTAGTATTAGTTCACGGCCCAACTTGTATAGTTATTAGAAAAAAAAATAAATACTAAAACGTAGGAGTTTGGACTCGAACTCAAGACCTCTCGGTTAAAGGCAATCACACTGAACCATCCCTCTATTTCTCTATTTCTCTTTAGTACCACAGAAAATAAATATATAACCTGTATATATCGATTTCTTATTCCTCTCTCATCAGTATTATCCTGGCCCAATTCCTCGGCCTAACATCATAAACACAGCCCGAGAAAGAAATCAATCATGGTTGTCCGTAATATATCGGCCCAACCATACAAGTAAATACATGGAACGGTTTAAAAGATTGTATAGGACTCTAGCTGCCGTATTAATAAATCACGAGTAGGTTTTCGGTTTGTTTAATATATATAAAGGGATCATGTAGTGTTAAAATAAATTGAGCAGCAAGTTGCTAATGTGATCTATCTTGGATCCAACTTTTGGACTTTACAGCTACCATGCGTCGCCTTTCCATTTGGTATGTGGGTCTTCATCTTTAAGTCTAGCAACACTTTTGTGATACATAACACTTCATGAATCATTTTCTAATACTCGCATTATATTAAAAGTATACCATTTGTCGGCCACAAATAAAGTAGTACCCCCTTATAAATGTAACATAAGTGTATTAACATCTTCACAGGAAACGTTGATAGTTGTTGCACAGCTTTGTAAATGAAAAGCAGAAGCTGACATATAGCAGAGAAAGGATATGGCAACAAGCATTGTTATTTGTAACACGCAATAAAAATAAACAGAAATTTGTTGCAGTGGTAGAAGAGGATCGGACGATTGTTGGGTTGTTTTAATCATCACATATAAACAACAACGATAGTAGGTTCAGTTGTTGTTATGGTGGTCAAGGTGGTGATTGTGTTTATTGTTTGTGGTTCATGAAGAAGAAAGACAATAAGAAAGAAAAGAGAGAGAAAAGAGAGAGTTCAGTGATGTTGTGATCGTGGTGGTTGTGCAGCAGGATATCAAAGGGGTTTATTTTGAACATTGGTTGTGGTTAGAACCGACGGTGACGAAGTGGTGGTGGCATGGGTTGTCGATGGCTTTTGGTTACAAGGTGGTGAAGTGGGTTTCGATGAAACAAGGGTTTTAGAGAGAGTGTGAGATAATAGATAAATAAGTTACTACCCTACTAACTGAGTAATTCAATCCCCTTATGGAACCTGAAGTGAAGTCGACAGGAGGACTCACCAGGACAGAAAAAATATATAAAATAATAGAGTTGTTATCGTAATGTATCTGATTCTTATTAGTTGAAATTGACGTTAAACACATTGCGGATAGTTACAAAATTGTAATACAGTTTGATTGGTAAATAAGGAATTTCCTATGGTTGACAAATATAGAGATACAAACAAAATAAGTGAAAATGATGCCTAACAAATTTTGTAGTCTTGTGATTGTTTGGAATCGATTCGTACTGGTTTCAGACAGGAAAAGCAGAATCATCTAAAGGCTGAAAACGATTGAACTGGTTACGCTCTTTTCTGTTATTTATATAGATATATCCGTGTATCTATATCTTTATATATATCTGAATCCCGTATTCTGTATATGTATATGTATATATATAATCTGCGTATATTCGTATTTTATATCTATATATCTCTTGATCTTCAATATTTATATATCTAATTATGGCTGTATTTTACATATTAAGTGAACATAATATTATTAATGATACAAACATTAATATTAATTATTAATATCAATTTTACTAACCAAACTAGTAATACTAATAATAAAGATAATATTAATATTAATTTCCTAATAATACTAGTAAGAATAATTATAATAACAATAAGGGTAATAATACATGTAACAAAAATAATGATAATAATAATTTGTATTACTTTTATAATAACATAATGATATCTTTAATAATTATATCTATATATTATATAATAATATTAATATTAATATTAATATTACATATAATAATACTATTATTAATCATAATAATTAACACTAAAATTTTACTATTTTTCATAATGATAATATTAATAATAATAACAATAATAAATCAAATGTATCAAGTTTCAGTATTTTCATAATATTAATAATACTAACTAATGAATTTAATATTGATATACCAACTTATATTATAGTTTGTAATTGATATTTACATATTATTAATTATATTTGTATCCAATAATATATAATGTAATTCAATATATATATATATATATATATATATATATATATATATATATATATATATATATATATATATATATATATATATATCATTATAATTATTTATAAAATTCATACATATTTATATATAGCTTTATTTAAAGAACCCATTTATTATCTTGTATATTATTTTACTCACTTAATCTTACTTATAATCACTTTTACCATTTATTCCGAATATTGTTAAAAAGAAACGATTTCTCAAATCAACGAGGGCCTCGTAACAGAGACTCATAATCATAATTCAATGTATCTGATAATTCAATCATTTAATATTATCTTCTAATTTCATCGATAACTATAATAAACTTATATGGAAACAAAATACGTTCATGTAAAGTATTATATATCTAATAATTTTTCAATTAATAAGTGTATATTATATATACATATCTATATACACATAATTGTTCGTGAATCGTTAGGCATGGTCAAAGGGTAATTGATTACATGATTATAAATTTTCAAAACTTTCGAGACTCAACATTACAGATTTTGCTTATCGTGTCGGGAACATATAAAGATTAAAGTTTAAATTTGGTCGGAAATTCCCGGGTCATCACAGTACCTACCCGTTAAAGAAATTTCGTCCCGAAATTTGATCGAGGTCGTCATGGCTAATTATAAAAATGTTTTCATGACAAATATATGTTGATAATAGAGTTTTATCATCCTTGAGTAATATAGATAAAACAATTTGATTATGCGAAGAGTATAAGTGAAGCTATCGCAAGAGAGTGGAATGAGTAAATGTAGAATCGTTTTAACTGATGACGTAGTTATGATTGATTTCCGAAATTCATGAGATCTAAAGAAAATCTTTGCGATAAGATTGGGTTCTTCGGCGATTAAGGAAATTAGGATTCTCTTTGATTAAATGCGATGATCTGTCTTGATTGCTTTGTCTGATATTTCACCATAAATCCATTTTTTTTTCCTCTCAACTCACACCTTTTATTCTTTCTCCTCAACTCATACTTTAAAACATTCGTTAATATGCTCCATTCCATTTTGATCCTTAATATCCTCTTAACTTTCATATCTGTCATTCTTCTTTTTCATCTGCCACCGGAAGAAGTTACTTTCTTCTACCATTACTTGGGGTTATAGTGTTTTTCATTTTCCCGTGTCTTTATATTGCTATACGCGTTAATATACATGGTTTGTAGTTTCGGGGTTGCTATTGGGATTTATATTCTCTATTATATTTCGGAGCTTCATGATTTCGTTTTCTCTTCCCGTCCATGAGTCAAGCGAATAATGGTCCAGAATTCGTAGATATGAAGTTTTTTTGGATGAACATAGTCAATGTTTTAAGAAGAAAATCGTAATGGCACGATCTTGATTTGGTAAATTATCAGAATATCCGAAAAGATAGAACTATCAGAAAGATAAGTTCTTAATATGCTTGGAGATTGGGTAGAATGTAAGAGTCGTGTAAATGGCACATGATGACGGTATGTTCTGTGAATCATCACGTTCCATTAGAAACTCAGTATAAATTACTGTAATATAATCACGTTGATCAAGTGTCATTATATTATACTAACTCATGCATCAGTTCCCAACACTACTTCAAAAACATTCATATTTTAAATTCGAAGGTTCGCAGAATATAGAAACTAAAACAATTTCCTTTTATGATATAATACGGATAGTGCAGAGAGATATTTAATATCGAACGAGAATATTTATGAAGATATCTTCAGAAATATTGAGGATATTAATAAAGAAAGGTACGATGATATCTTAGTATTTCAGAATCAAGTTGTGATGAAGAAATTTATTCACGATGATTTAGAGCGATTAAGGAGTAAGGTATTCGTTAATGACTTCAGCATGTATTGAATCATTTAGATTCTTTGAGGGCAAGTTTAGTCTTTGTGATTTGTCCACGGCTTCCTTCCTAGTTTCACATAATCCGCTTTTCGGTACTAAATTTTTTTTTTATTGAATTTTTCCAACCTTCCATTCATTTTTATCAAACTTTTGGCCGTTTAGACCATCTACAATTTTGCTGTTTCCTCTGCATTTAATGCTACCATAACTGAATTATCGGTTGTCAATGCGAGGTGGTTTCAAATGAAATGTGTTTTTAGATGATTAAACATTGATGGTAATACGGTGGAATATTAAAGGTTCTCCGGTAACGATAAAAGAGCATACATATAATCAAGGTGATAATAAGGTTGTTTCGAACGAAAAGTCGAAGTTGACTTGCTGGAGCTGTGATAAAATTTGCTACTTTGAAAGGAATTACCAAGTTATTTTGGGTAATAATAACACTAAAGGAATTAGCACAGATACGTGTTAAACGTTTACTCAGTTTCCGAGAGTTTTTCAGGTGCATATCTATGCGCATCAATCTTTTCTTCCATAGATGAAGTGCGATTGGTTCATCCTCCCGATTGAGGTGTTTTCAAGAATTATGAAAGGTTTGAACGCAGATTGTAATCGTCAATATACAAATGTGGTTTAAGATGAAATCAAGTGACAAACTTGAAGAATTGTTTAGTTTCATATGTTATAACCAATATTTTATATCATTTTAATTGTCCACTGTTGGTAGTCCTTAGTTGATTAGTCCACAGTTAGCTAGGAGCAGTTAGCTAGGACTTTGTTAGCGTGGATTCTTAACAGAATTTCTCATAGTTAATTTGTTTGTTTCTAACAAATTTTATTCCGTCAAATGTTTTCTTCATTATGCCACTTGTTCGATTCTGATAGGTCAAAATCCAAATATGAAATTTGAAGGGAAATGGTTATTCTGTGTTGAACGGATTTCATATATCTGTGGATGTAACTAGGATAGGAAATGACTGTTGAATCAGATTTTAAGAATGTTCAGTGTAACTTATTAATGTGAAATCTTAAATATTCCTCGGGTATTACCTACCCGTTAAAATATTTTCATCATTAACAGTTTTTATGAAAGAATTTTTAAATCACAATCTTTATGAAAAAATATATATATATATATATACATATATGTTTTCTTCAGATGTAATTATGGATTTAAGGAGTCAGTATAATATTAGACTCATTTGATTTTCAATTTGAGCTAGAATAAGTAATCTCTAAAAACTATTAGGATTCACATATTCTTCGCAGAATATTGATGAAGTTATGCATCAATACTTCATTGTTAATTGCTGTTGGTACTCCTTGATATCTATGGTGCGTATGATGTTGATGTTCGTTGAACAGATTGTGAAATTAAGGCTTGTGATGCGGATGATGTTGTTGGTGGTGGTACTGTTGGTGCCAGTGATGTTGCTGAAGCTGGTACATTTTACACCATACTTTTCAAGGCTACAACTTGGGTGCGAAGCTCGTTGACTTATTACTCCGGGATGATTGTCGGTAGAAACGAGCGAGTGAATAAGGTCTAGAATTTGAGATAGTATATAATCATAGCGAGATATTCAGAAAATGACGGTGAAAATGGTGTTTCTAATAGGTTCACCGGTAAGTGCTTCAGGTTCTTCACCAAGAGGGGAATGTTGTGGATGGAAGGGATCACTTTCTTCTTGTCTCCAATGGTTAAGTATATTACGAACCCATCAGATGAATTGGGGATGGCTGATTGATTGATTCATTCTGGTGACGCTGCTTTCGGAGCTGGAGTGGGACTCCATATCGGAATCCGAGGGACTTGAACTAGTTGTGAGTTCCATTGCGTACGATTGAGTAAAGAATTTTTCGATATGAAACGATTTTTGAATATCGGATGATATTCTAATTACATAGAATACCTATATATATAGAACAAAAGATTTCGTAGATTACGGAGAAATTTACGAAATATATCAGATACACTAAGATATGGATTAGCAGATACGCTACGATATGAATTTTTGTCTATACACTATTCATGCAATCAATGCAGTACGATGTATCTAGACTAAGAATGATAAGCAGGTAATTTTTGACAAGAAATGATAAGCAAAACTTTTGACATGCAGACCAGGTTCAAGTCCAGACTCATTAATATAACCTAACAACTACTAGGTCGAAGTCTAGACTTCACTAATGCATCCTAACAACTCCTGGTTAGACACACTAAAGTAGACCTGGTTCGCTAAGACCACCGCTCTGATACCAACTGAAAGGACCCGTTCATATACATTATAAATGATTCACAATAGTTGATTACATTGCGAGGTATTTGACCTCTATATGATACATTTTACAAACATTGCATTCGTTTTTAAAAGACAAACTTTCTTTACATCGAAAATTTAACAGGTATGCATACCATTTCATAATATCCAAATATAAATGACCTAATCCATCATTTACTTAATAATAATCTCTAAAGAACTTCAACGATTCGAATACAACGTCTTTTGAAATATATCATGAATGACTCCAAGTAATATCCTTAAAATGAATTAATGCACAGCGGAAGATTTCTTTCAAACCTGAGAATAAACATGCTTTCAAGGGTCAACCAAAAGGTTGGTGAGTTCATTAAATATAGTAATCATTTCATTTTCATTATTTTTAATAGACCACAAGATTTTAAATATCATAAAACGTGCAGAAGTCCCATTCCAACTGCATAAAAAAATATCTTTCATATGAAGAACACCTGGTGAGGATTCAAAATATAATAGTAACCATCTGTGCCGGTCTTTCACCCCACGGCTGAATACATGTGCCTTCAAAATATAGAACCTCTGTGCCGGTCTTTACACCCCACGGCTGAACACATGTTTATAAAATATAGGACAACTTGTGCCAAAATGTCATAAATAATAAACCATTCATATCAACCTACCATCTCATGGCAGGCATTTCGCATCGTACTAGAGATAAAAATCATTCATATCAACCCCAATCCCAGATAATTCTATCATAGAATGCAGTTAAGGTACTTGTGTCTATTGTGTCAAACATTTATAAAAGCGCATGTATTCTCAGTCCCAAAAATGTAAAGAGTAAAAAGGGAATCAAATGAAACTCACCGTATTGTATTTTGTAGTAAAAATACATATAACGACATTGAACCACTTAACAATGCAAGGTTGACCTCGGATTCACGAACCTTAATATGAAAAAGACTTAAAGGAATGCCCCAGCCCAGGCTCGAACCCGCAACCTCTCGCTTAAACCCAACACACTACACCATCCATCTACCCTTACTTTTCTGATTATAACCAGATACCGATTATACTTAAACCGAAATTTACTGTTTCCTTTTTCTTCTTTTAAATTCAAAACCTATTTAATCTTTTCATCATCCCTTTCATCTCATCTTTGTTTCTAACCCGTATATCATCTAACAGCAATTTGATATTGGCATAACTAATATAACGGCCAGACTAATTTCGTGGCCCAACAATAGGAGAAGACCCGGCCCATCTGGAATTTAGTATTAGTTCACGGCCCAACTTGTATAGTTATTAGAAAAAAAAATAAATACTAAAACGTAGGAGTTTGGACTCGAACTCAAGACCTCTCGGTTAAAGGCAATCACACTGAACCGTCCCTCTATTTCTCTATTTCTCTTTAGTACCACAGAAAATAAATATATAACCTGTATATATCGATTTCTTATTCCTCTCTCATCAGTATTATCCTGGCCCAATTCCTCGGCCCAACATCATAAACACGGCCCGAGAAAGAAATCAATCATGGTTGTCCGTAATATATCAGCCCAACCATACAAGTAAATACATGGAACGGTTTAAAAGATTGTATAGGACTCTAGCTGCCGTATTAATAAATCACGAGTGGGTTTTTGGTTTGTTTAATATATATAAAGGGATCATGTAGTGTTAAAATAAATTGAGCTGCAAGTTGCTAATGTGATCTATCTTGGATCCAACTTTTGGACTTTACAGCTACCATGCGTCGCCTTTCCATTTGGTATGTGGGTCTTCATCTTTAACTCTAGCAACACTTTTGTGATACATAACACTTCATGAATCAATTTCTAATACTCGCATTATATTAAAAGTATACCATTTGTCGGCCACAAATAAAGTAGTACCCCCTTATAAATGTAACATAAGTGTATTAACATCTTCACAGGAAACATTGATAGTTGTTGCACAGCTTTGTAAACGAAAAGCAGAAGCTGACATATAGCAGAGAAAGGATATGGCAACAAGCAGTGTTATTTGTAACACGCAATAAAAATAAACAGAAATTTGTTGCAGTGGTAGAAGAGGATCGGACGATTGTTGGGTTGTTTTAATCATCACATATAAACAACAACGATAGTAGGTTCAGTTGTTGTTATGGTGGTCAAGGTGGTGATTGTGTTTGTTGTTTGTGGTTCATGAAGAAGAAAGACAATAAGAAAGAAGAGAGAGAGAAAAGAGAGAGTTCAGTGATGTTGTGATCGTGGTGGTTGTGCAGCAGGATATCAAAGGGGTTTAGTTTGAACATTGGTTGTAGTTAGAACCGACGGTGACGAAGTGGTGGTGGCATGGGTTATTGATGGCTTTTGGTTACAAGGTGGTGAAGTGGGTTTCGATGAAACAAGGGTTTTAGAGAGAGTGTGAGATAATAGATAAATAAGTTACTACCCTACTAACTGAGTAATTCAATCCCCTTATGGAACCTGAAGTGAAGTCGACAGGAGGACTCACCAGGACAGAAAAAAATATATAAAATAATAGAGTTGTTATCCTAATGTATCTGATTCTTATTAGTTGAAATTGACGTTAAACAGATTGCGGATAGTTATAAAATTGTAATACAGTTTGATTGGTAAATAAGGAATTTCCTATGGTTGACAAATACAGAGATACAAACAAAATAAGTGAAAACGATGCCTAACAAATTTTGTAGTCTTGTGATTGTTTGGAATCGATTCGTACTGGTTTCAGACAGGAAAAGCATAATCATCTAAAGGCTGAAAACGATTGAACTGGTTACGCTCTTTTCTGTTATTTATATAGATATATCCGTGTATCTATATCTTTATATATATCTGAATCCCGTATTCTGTATATGTATATGTATATATATAATCTGCGTATATTCGTATTTTATATCTATATATCTCTTTATCTTCAATATTTATATATCTAATTATGGCTGTATTTTACATATTAAGTGAACATAATATTATTAATGATACAAACATTAATATTAATTATTAATATCAATTTTACTAACCAAACTAGTAATACTAATAATAAAGATAATATTAATATTAATTTCCTAATAATACTAGTAAGAATAATTATAATAACAATAAGGGTAATAATACATGTAACAAAAATAATGATAATAATAATTTGTATTATTTTTATAATAACATAATGATATCTTTAATAATTATATCTATATATTATATAATAATATTAATATTAATATTACATATAATAATACTATTATTAATCATAATAATTAGCATTAAAATTTTACTATTTGTCATAATGATAATATTAATAATAATAACAATAATAAATCAAATGTATCAAGTTTCAGTATTTTCATATTATTAATAATACTAACTAATGAATTTAATATTGATATACCAACTTATATTATAGTTTGTAATTGATATTTACATATTATTAATTATATTTGTATCCAATAATATATAATGTAATTCAATATATATATATATATATATATATATATATATATATATATATATACATATATATATATATCATTATAATTATTTATAAAATTCATACATATTTATATATAGCTTTATTTAAAGAACCCATTTATTATCTTGTATATTATTTTACTCACTTAATCTTAGTTATAATCACTTTTACCATTTATTCCGAATATCGTTAAAAAGAAACGATTTCTCAAATCAACGAGGGCCTCGTAACAGAGACTCATAATCATAATTCAATGTATCTGATAATTCAATCATTTGATATTATCTTCTAATTTCATCGATAACTATAACAAACTTATATGGAAACAAAATACGTTCATGTAAAGTATTATATATCTAATACGTTTTCAATTAATAAGTGTATATTATATATACAAATCTATATACACATAATTGTTCGTGAATCGTTAGGCATGGTCAAAGGGTAATTGATTACATGATTATAAATTTTCAAAACTTTCGAGACTCAACATTACAGATTTTGCTTATCGTGTCGGGAACATATAAAGATTAAAGTTTAAATTTGGTCGGAAATTCCCGGGTCATCACAAAGAACTTTCAAGCCATCCAAGGATCCTTTGAAGCTAGATCCATTTTTCTCATTTCCAGTAGCTTTATCCAGAAAACTTGAGGTAGTAATGATGTTCTTAACATCATTCGATTCATACATATAAAGCTATCTTATTCGAAGGTTTAAACTTGTAATCACTAGAACATAGTTTAGTTAATTCTAAACTTGTTCGCAAACAAAAGTTAATCCTTCTAACTTGACTTTTAAAATCAACTAAACACATGTTCTATATCTATATGATATGCTAACTTAATGATTTAAAACCTGGAAACACGAAGAACACCGTAAAACCGGACATACGCCGTCGTAGTAACACCGCGGGCTGTTTTGGGTTAGTTAATTAAAAACTATGATAAACTTTGATTTAAAAGTTGTTCTTCTGGGAAAATGATTTTTCTTATGAACATGAAACTATATCCAAAAATTATGGTTAAACTCAAAGTGAAAGTATGTTTTCCAAAATGGTCATCAAGATGTCGTTTTTTCGATGGAAATGACTACCTCTTTAGTAATTGACATGTAACTTAAATTTTTGACTATAAACCTATGCTTTTTCTGTTTATATTCTTAAATTAGAGTTCAATATGAAACCATAGCAATTTGATTCACTCAAAACGGATTTAAAATGAAGAAGTTATGGGTAAAACAAGATTGGATATTTTTTGATTATTTTAGCTACGGGAAATGTTTAACAAATCTATACAAATCATATCCTAGCTAACTTATATTGTATTATACATGTATTCTAATATATTATGTAATCTTGAGATACCATAGACACGTATGCAAATGTTTTGACATATCATATCGACCCATGTATATATATTATTTGGAACAACCATAGACACTCTATATGCAGTAATGTTGGAGTTAGCTATACAGGGTTGAGGTTGATTCCAAAAATATATATACTTTGAATTGTGATCTAGCCTGAGACATGTATACACTGGGTCATGGATTGATTCAAGTTAATATATATCGATTTATTTCTGTACATCTAACTGTGGACAACTAGTTGTAGGTTACTAACGAGGACAGCTGACTTAATAATTTTAAAATAGTAAAACGTATTAAAAATGTTGTAAATATATTTTGAACATACTTTGATATATATATGTACATATTTGTTATAGGTTCGTGAATCAATCCGTGGCCAAGTCTTATTTTCGAGGAAGGAAATATCTATGAAAGTGAGTTATAGTCCCACTTTTAAAATCTAATATTTTTGGGATGAGAATACATGCAGGTTTTATAAATGATTTACAAAATAGACACAAGTACGTGAAACTACATTCTATGGTTGAATTATCGAAATCGAATATGCCCCTTTTTATTAAGTCTGGTAATCTAAGAATTAGGGAACAGACACCCTAATTGACGCGAATCCTAAAGATAGATCTATTGGGCCTAACAAACCCCATCCAAAGTACCGGATGCTTTGGTACTTCGAAATTTATATCATATCCAAAGGGTGTCCCGGAATGATGGGGATATTCTTATATATGCATCTTGTTAATGTCGGTTACCAGGTGTTCACCATATGAATGATTTTTATCTCTATGTATGGGATGTGTATTGAAATATGAAATCTTGTGGTCTATTGTTACGATTTGATATATATATATAGGTTAAACCTATAACTCACCAACATTTTTGTTGAAGTTTAAAGCATGTTTATTCCCAGGTGAATACTAAGAGCTTCCGATGTTGCATAATATGATAAGGACAAGATTTGGAGTCCATGTTTGTATGATATTGTGTAAAAACTGCATTCAAGAAACATATGTCGATGTAATATATTTCTATTGTAAACCATTATGTAATGGTCATGTGTAATCTGTATATTTTAGATTATCATTATTTGATAATCTACGTAATGCTTTTGAAACCTTTATTGATAAAATAAAGGTTATGGTTATTTTAAAAATGAATGCAGTTTTTGAAAAACGTCTCATATAGAGGTCAAAACCTCGTAACGAAATCAATTATTATGGAACGTTTATAATCAATATAAACGGGACATTTCAGTTGGTATCCGAGCGTTGGTCTTAGAGAACCAGAAAATTGCATTAGTGTGTCTTAACGAGTTTGTTAGGATGCATTAGTGAGTCTGGACTTCGACCGTGTTTTTCTTCAAAAACGATTGCTTAACATTTTGTTGTTGGAAACTATATATTATTAACATGTAAATATTATGTGATATATTAATCTCTTAACGTGTTTGATATTGTGTGATAGATGTCTACCTCTAGTACAAATCCCATTGATTCACCTAATAATAATGAAGAGTCAAATGTATTTTGGGAAGATTTACAAATTCCCGAAGAGGAACCGGAAGAGGAGGAATCGGAAGAGGAGGAACCGGAAGAAGAGGAACCAGAAGAGGAGGAATCGGAAGAGGAGGAACCAGAAGAAGAAGAGGTTCCAGAGGAAGAAATATTGATACATATAGTAAATCGATTAAATAAAAGAAAATCCTCAACCAACGGACCAAAGTTAATAATGGTCAATGGTGTTTTCGTCGAGGAAGCAAAATATTGGGAAGATTACCAATTTTCCAATGAATCAGATCCCGATGAGGATTCTGATGATGTTATATAAATTACCTCGACCCAATTTAATGAAGCGAAAGAAAATAATAAAGGAAAAGGTATAAAAATAGAGAAACCCAATTCCAACTCCGATGAACTTTATATGTATCGGCAACATTCGTATTTCCTAAAATGTAACAATAACCCGGGAACCTCTAAACCACCAGGTTTTTCTTAACCATTGTGGAAAACAACGGCTCGTATTAGAGGAACACCTTATATTCCTAGAAAATTAGGAAAACGAACCAAGTCCG
Organism: Rutidosis leptorrhynchoides; assembly: GCF_046630445.1. NCBI lineage: Eukaryota > Viridiplantae > Streptophyta > Magnoliopsida > Asterales > Asteraceae > Rutidosis > Rutidosis leptorrhynchoides. Next base: position 286,660,844 of record NC_092333.1, read on the forward strand.
AAGAAGAAGAAACCAGTGATTCAGATTAGAGGGTTGTAATCATGTTGTGTATTATATGTATTGTAGTGTGCTTGTAATTTTATGTTCTATGTAAAAATTGCTTGTATTGTTTGTTAATTATGTTTTACGAATCTAATCCTTGTCTATTTTACAGTATATAAACAAAATAGACGTTAAGGGTAGACAACCGAATATTTTAGAAGACTTATCAGAGGATATGATTGAGGAAATCTTGTCTAGAGTCGGTCAGAATTCATCAGCATATTTAGTTATGGCGAAATTAACTTGTCAAACATTTGACAGACTTTCCAGAAATGCCTTAATTTATAAAAGGCTTTCCTTTGATAGGCGGGGTATATCACATTAGGGAGACCGTAAGTTATGCCGTGTTTTCTTTAAAGCGTTAAATGCGGGGAGCCCAAATGCAATTTTACGCTACGGGTTAAGAACCTATTTTGACTCAACATATCCCAACATAGGATTTCGTGAATTAGAAAGAGCTTCTAACATGCAACATAAAGAATCATGTTATGCTTACGGGTTAGTGATGTTCGCTTCTTACCAAAGTGAGAAAAAGAACATCAGATTGCAACTTTTAAATAAAACCTTCCCAAAAGTGACAGATTCAGTAGTTGGGGTGAGAAACAAGGTTTTTAGATTATTACGGGGCTGTTGGACATTACGAAACCCTCGTCCTTTTGACGACATTACAACATGCTGCCTAGCCAATGGTCATAACGGTTATTTTCCACAAGACCAAGGATGGGAAGTCGTCTTAGTAAAACCAGAATGCATGACTTGTTTCTGGACTTATAAATTACGTGTCTTTATTTCCTTTGCTGAACAACTTGCGTATTAACTAGATTTATCTTCAAAACTGTAATGTATCAAAGTGTACTATATTTCATGTTATATGTAATATAGCGAAGTTGTAAGTTTGAAGAATATTTGTATGTGATATATTATTATCAGTTTTTCATATGGAATTGTAGTAGTTGAATTGTATATTAGCTACTAAGTATGAACTTAACGGGTAGGTAGTACCCGAATTTAAACTTATAAAACGCTAATATGAAGAAAAAGCTTTTATAAATGAGTTCATATTATGCTACGAAATACTATTGACTACTCTTAATACTCTGTATGATTAACTCGATTCAATTGGCTATTTTGAAGAAAATGGCACCGACTACTCGACAAACCATGAATATGAGTGAAGAGAAATTTTGTACCTTTCTTACTGCAAACATAGCCACAGTACAGGCTGCGCTTCATACCAACAATAACTCTAAATCTTGCAATGCAGCTAACGGCGCAAGAAATCGTGTAGGATGCTCCTACAAAGAATTCACTGCCTGCAAACCTTTGGAATTTGATGGAACCGAAGGACCAAATGGATTGAAACGGTGGACTGAGAAATTCGAATCGGTGTTTGCCATAAGTAAGTGTACTGAAGAGGACAAAGTTAAGTACGCTACGCATACCTTCACAGGTACTGTGTTAACATGGTGGAACACCTATCTTGAACAGGTAGGACACAATGCTACTTACACACTACCGTGGTCGGCATTCAAGCACTTGATGAACGAGAAGTACCATCCCAGAACTGAGGTCAATAAGCTCAAGTCAGAACTTAGAGGGTTACGAACACAGGGATTCGATATTACTTCATACGAAAGATGATTCACAGAATTGTGCCTATTGTGTCCGAGAGCGTTCGAAGATGAGGAAGAGAATATCGACGCGTTTGTGAAAGGGTTACCGGAGAGAATCCAAGAAGATATAAGTTCACACGAGCCTGCCTCCATACAAAAGGCATGTAGAATAGCTCACAAACTAGTGAACCAAATTGAGGGAAGAATTAAAGAACAGGCGGCCGAAGAGGCCAACGTGAAGCTAGTCAAAAGAAAGTGGGAAGAAAACGGTGATAAGAGTCACCAATACAACAACAACTCTCCCAACAATTGCAACATCAATCGCAACTACAACAAACGGCACAACAACAACAACAACTACAACAATTATCCCAACAACAATAACAACCGCAACAACAACAACAATCAGAAGCAGCTATGCCAAAGGTGTGAAAAGTATCACTCGGGGTTCTGCACCAAATTTTGCAACAAGTGTAAAAGAAATGGTCATAGCGCGGTGAAGTGTGAGGTCTATGGACCAGGGGTTAACAGAACGAAAGGAACAAATGGTGTTGGAACGAGTAATGGCGGAGCAAGTAGTGTCGGAGCAAGTTATGCCAATGTAGTTTGTTATAAATGTGGAAAACCGGACCACATTATTAGAAATTGCCCGAACCAGGAGAACACGAATGGACAAGGCCGCAGAAGAGTTTTCAATATTAATGCGGCAGAGGCACAGGAAGACCCGGAGCTTGTTACGGGTACGTTTCTTATTGATAATAAATCTGCTTACATTTTATTTAATTCGGGTGCAGATAGAAGCTATATGAGTAGAGATTTTTGTGCTAAATTAAGTTGTCCATTGACGCCGTTGGATAGTAAATTTTTACTCGAATTAGTAAACGGTAAATTAATTTCAGCAGATAATATATGCCGAAATCGAGAAATTAAACTGGGTAGTGAAATATTTAAGATTGATTTGATACCAGTAGAGTTAGGGAGTTTTGATGTAATAGTTGGCATGGACTGGCTGAAGAAGATGAAAGCAGAGATCGTATGTTACAAAAATGCAATTCGCATTGTACGAGAAGAAGGAGAACCCTTAATGGTGTACGGAGAAAATGGCAACACGAAGCTACATCTTATTAGTAATTTGAAGGCACAAAAACTAATAAGAAAAGGTTGCTATGCTGTTCTAGCACACGTCGAGAAAGTACAAACTGAAGAAAAGAGCATCAATAATGTTCCCGTCGCAAAAGAATTACCCGATGTATTTCCGAAAGAATTACCGGGACTACCTCCACATCGATCTGTTGAATTTCAAATCGATCTTGTACCAGGAGCTGCACCAATAGCTCGTGCTCCTTACAGACTCGCACCCAGCAAGATGAAATAACTGCAAAGCTAACTGCAAGAACTATTAGAACGTGGTTTCATTCGACCAAGCACATCACCATGGGGAGCTCCTGTTTTGTTTGTCAAAAAGAAGGATGGTACATTTAGGTTCTGTATTGACTACAGAGAGTTGAACAAACTTACCATCAAAAACCGTTATCCACTGCTGAGAATTGACGACTTATTTGATCAACTACAAGGCTCGTCGGTTTATTCGAAGATCGATTTATGTTCTGGATATCATCAAATGCGAGTAAAGGAGGATGATATTCCAAAAACTGCTTTTAGGACGCGTTATGGTCATTACAAGTTTATGGTTATGCCGTTTGGATTGACTAACGCACCAGCTGTGTTCATGGACCTTATGAACCGAGTGTGTGGGCCATATCTTGACAAGTTTGTCATTGTTTTTATAGATGACATACTTATTTACTCAAAGAATGATCAAGAGCACGAAGAACATTTGAGAAAAGTGCTAGAAGTATTGAGGAAAGAAAAACTGTACGCTAAGTTTTCAAAGTGTGCATTTTGGTTGGAAGAAGTTCAATTCCTCGGTCACATAGTGAACAAAGAAGGTATCCAGGTAGACCCGGCAAAGATCGAAACTGTTGAAAAGTGGGAAACCCCAAAAACTCCGAAGCATATACGTCAATTTTTAGGATTGGCTGGTTACTACAGAAGATTCATCCAAGATTTCTCCAAAATAGCAAAACCCTTGACTGCATTAACGTATAAAGAGAAGAAATTTGAATGGAAGGATGAACAAGAGAAGGCATTTCAGTTATTGAAGAAAAAGCTAACTACGGCACCTATATTGTCATTGTCTGAAGGGAATGATGATTTTGTGATTTATTGTGACGCATCAAAGCAAGGTCTCGGTTGTGTATTAATGCAACAAACGAAGGTGATTGCTTATGCGTCTAGATAATTGAAGATTCACGAGCAAAATTATACGACGCATGATTTAGAATTAGGCGCGGTTGTTTTTGCATTAAAGACTTGGAGGCACTACTTATATGGGGTCGAAAGTATTATATATACCGACCACAAAAGTCTTCCACACATATTTAATCAGAAACAACTGAATATGAGGCAGCGTAGGTGGATTGAATTGTTGAATGATTACAACTTTGAGATTCGTTACCACCCGGGGAAGGCAAATGTGGTAGCCGATGCCTTGAGCAGAAAGGACAGAGAACCCATTCGAGTAAAATCTTTGAATATAATGATTCACACTAACCTTACTACTCAAATAAAGGAGGCGCAACAAGGAGTTTTAAAAGAGGGAAATTTAAAGGATGAAATACCCAAAGGATCGGAGAAGCATCTTAATTTTCGGGAAGACGGAACCCGGTATAGGGTTGAAAGAATTTGGGTACCAAATTTTGGAGATATGAGAGAAATGGTACTTAGAGAAGCTCATAAAACCAGATACTCAATACATCCTGGAACGGGGAAGATGTACAAGGATCTCAAGAAACATTTTTGGTGGCCAGGTATGAAAGCCGATATTGCTAAATATGTAGGAGAATGTTTGACGTGTTCTAAGGTCAAAGCTGAACATCAGAAACCATCAGGTCTACTACAACAACCTGAAATCCCGGAATGGAAATGGGAAAATATTACCATGGATTTCATTACAAAATTGCCAAGGACTGCAAGTGGTTATGATACTATTTGGGTAATAGTTGATCGTCTCACCAAGTCAGCACACTTCCTGCCAATGAGAGAAGATGACTAAATGGAGAAGTTGGCGCGATTATATTTGAAAGAGGTTGTCTCCAGACATGGAATACCCGTCTCTATTATCTCTGATAGGGATGGTAGATTTGTTTCAAGGTTCTGGCAGACGTTGCAACAAGCATTGGGGACTCGTCTAGACATGAGTACTGCCTATCATCCACAAACTGATGGGCAGAGTGAAAGGACGATACAAACGCTTGAAGACATGCTACGAGCATGTGTTATTAATTTCGGAAACAGTTGGGATCGACACCTACCGTTAGCAGAATTTTCCTACAACAACAGTTATCATTCTAGTATTGAGATGGCACTGTTTGAGGCACTTTATGGTAGAAAGTGCAGGTCTTCGATTTGTTGGAATGAAGTGGGGGATAGACAGATTACGGGTCCGGAGATAATACAAGAAACTACCAAGAAAATCATCCAAATTCAACAACGATTGAAAACCGCCCAGAGTCGACAAAAGAGCTACGCGGACAGTAAAAAAAAAGATATAGAGTTTGAAATTGGAGAAATGGTCATGCTTAAGGTTTCACCTTGGAAAGGCGTTGTTCGATTTGGTAAACGGGGGAAACTAAATCCAAGGTACATTGGACCATTCAAAATTATAGATCGTGTCGGACCAGTAGCTTACCAACTGGAGCTACCTCAACAACACGCGGCTGTACATAACACTTTTCACGTCTCGAATTTGAAGAAATTTTTTGCTAAAGAAGATCTCAATATTCCGTTGGACGAAATCCAAATCAATGAAAAACTTCAATTCATTGAAGAACCCGTCGAAATACTGGATCGTGAGGTTAAGAGACTTAAACAAAACAAGATACCGATTGTTAAGGTTCGATGGAATGCTCGTAGAGGACCTGAGTTCACCTGGGAGTGTGAAGATCAGATGAAGAAGAAATACCCGCATCTATTTCCAGAAGATTCGTCAACACTTTCAACAGCTTAAAATTTCGGGACAAAATTTATTTAACGGGTAGGTACTGTAGTGACCCGAACTTTTCCATGTTTATATATATTAAATGAAATTGACATTTACATGATTAAGTGTTTCCAACATGTTAAGAAATCAAACTTGTTAAGACTTGATTAATTGGAATAGGTTTCATATAGACAAATGACCACCCAAGTTGACCGGTGATTCACGAACGTTAAAACTTGTAAAAACTATATGATGACATATATATGATTATATATATAGTTAACATGATATTATGATAAGTAAGTATCTCATTAGGTATTTTAACAATGAGTTATGTACATAAAATTGTGTTTATTGAATTAAGAAACTCGAAACGATATATATAACGATTATCGTTATAACAACGTCTTACTAATTACATATGAATCATATTAAGATATTGTTACACTATGTTTAATCATGATAAATGATAAGTAAACATGTCATTAAGTGTATTAACAATGAACTACATATGTAAAAACAAGACTACTAACTTAATGATTTTGAAACGAGACATATATGTAACGATTATCGTTGTAACAACATTTAACTATATATATATATATATATATATATATATATATATATATATATATATATATATATATATATATCATATTAAGATATATTAATATATCATAATATCATGATAATGTAATAATTTAACATCTCTTTAGATATAATAAACAATGGGTTAACAACATTTAACAAGATCGTTAACCTAAAGGTTTCAAAACAACATTTACATGTAACGACTAACGATGACTTAACGACTCAGTTAAAATGTATATACATGTAGTGTTTTAATATGTATTCATACACTTTTGAAAGAATTCAAGACACTTATCAAAATAATTCTACTTAACAAAAATGCTTACAATTACATCCTCGTTCAGTTTCATCAACAATTCTACTCGTATGCACCCGTATTCGTACTCGTAAAATACACAGCTTTTAGATGTATGTACTATTGGTATATACACTCCAATGATCAGCCCTTAGTAGCCCATGTGAGTCACCTAACACATGTGGGAACCATCATTTGGCAACTAGCATGAAATATCTCATAAAATTACAAAAACATTAGTAATCATTCATGACTTATTTACATGAAAACAAAATTACATATCCTTTATATCTAATCCATATAACAACGACCAAAAACACCTACAAACACTTTCATTCTTCAATTTTATTCATCTAATTGATCTCTCTCAAGTTCCATCTTCAAGTTCTAAGTGTTCTTCATAAATTCCATAAGTATAGTTTCAAAAAAATCAAGAATACTTTCAAGTTTGCAAGTCAACTTCCAAGCTTTCTAATCCGTTCCAAGTAATCATCTAAGATCAAGGAACCTTTGTTATTTATAGTAGGTTATCTTTCCAATTCAAGGTAATATTCATATTCAAACTTTGATTCAATTTCTACAACTATAACAATCTTATTTCGAGTGAAAATCTTACTTGAACTGTTTTCGTGCCATGATTCTGCTTCAAGAACTTTCAAGCCATTCAAGGATCCTTTGAAGCTAGATCCATTTTTGTCATTTCCAGTAGCTTTATACAGAAAACTTGAGGTAGTAATGATGTTCATAACATCATTCGATTCATACATATAAAGCTATCTTATTCGAAGGCTTAAACTTGTAATCACTAGAACATAGTTTAGTTAATTCTAAACTTGTTCGCAAACAAAAGTTAATCCTTCTAACTTGACTTTTAAAATCAACTAAACACATGTTCTATATCTATATGATATGCTAACTTAATTATTTAAAACCTGGAAACACGAAGAACACCGTAAAACCGGACATACGCCGTCGTAGTAACACCGCGGGCTGTTTTGGGTTAGTTAATTAAAAACTATGATAAACTTTGATTTAAAAGTTGTTCTTCTGGGAAAATGATTTTTCTTATGAACATGAAACTATATCCAAAAATTATGGTTAAACTCAAAGTGAAAGTATGTTTTCCAAAATGGTCATCAAGATGTCGTTTTTTCGACGGAAATGACTACCTCTTTAGTAATTGACATATAACTTAAATTTCTAACTATAAACCTATACTTTTTCTGTTTATATTATTAAATTAGAGTTCAATATGAAATCATAGCAATTTGATTCACTCAAAACGGATTTAAAATGAAGAAGTTATGGGTAAAACAAGATTGGATATTTTTTGATTATTTTAGCTACGGGAAATGTTTAACAAATTTATACAAATCATATCCTAGCTAACTTATATTGTATTATACATGTATTCTAATATATTATGTAATCTTGGGATACCATAGACACGTATGCAAATGTTTTGACATATCATATCGACCCATGTATATATATTATTTGGAACAACCATAGACACTCTATATACAGTAATGTTGGAGTTAGCTATACAGGGTTGAGGTTGATTCCAAAAATATATATACTTTGAGTTGTGATCTAGCCTGAGACGTGTATACACTGGGTCATGGATTGATTCAAGATAATATATATCGATTTATTTCTGTACATCTAACTGTGGACAACTAGTTGTAGGTTACTAAAGAGGACAACTGACTTAATAATTTTAAAACAGTAAAACGTATTAAAAATGTTGTAAATATATTTTGAACATACTTTGATATATATATGTACATATTTGTTATATGTTCGTGAATCGATCTGTGGCCAAGTCTTATTTTCGAGGAAGGAAATATCTGTGAAAGTGAGTTATAGTCCCACTTTTAAAATCTAATATTTTTGGGATGAGAATACATGCAGGTTTTATAAATGATTTACAAAATAGACACAAGTACATGAAACTACATTCTATGGTTAAATTATCGAAATCGAATATGCCTCTTTTTATTAAGTCTGGTAATCTAAGAATTAGGGAACAGACACCCTAATTGACGCGAATCCTAAAGATAGATCTATTGGGCCTAACAAACCCCATCCAAAGTACCGGATGCTTTAGTACTTCGAAATTTATATCATATCCGAAGGGTGTCCCAGAATGATGGGGATATTCTTATATATGCATCTTGTTAATGTCGGTTACCAGGTGTTTACCATATGAATGATTTTTATCTCTATGTATGGGATGTGTATTGAAATATGAAATCTTGTGGTCTATTGTTACGATTTGATATATATAGGTTAAACCTATAACTCACCAATATTTTTGTTGACGTTTAAAGCATGTTTATTCCCAGGTGAATACTAAGAGCTTCCGCTGTTGCATAATATGATAAGGACAAGATTTGGAGTCCATGTTTGTATGATATTGTGTAAAAACTGCATTCAAGAAACATATGTCAATGCAATATATTTCTATTGTAAACCATTATGTAATGGTCGTGTGTAATCAGTATATTTTAGATTATCATTATTTGATAATCTACGTAATGCTTTTGAAACCTTTATTGATAAAATAAAGGTTATGGTTATTTTAAAAATGAATGCAGTCTTTGAAAAACGTCTCATATAGAGGTCAAAACCTCGTAACGAAATCAATTAATATGGAACGTTTATAATCAATATAAACGGGATATTTCAGTTGGTATCCTAGCGTTGGTCTTAGAGAACCAGAAAATTGCATTAGTGTGTCTTACCTAGTTTGTTAGGATGCATTAGTGAGTCTGGACTTTGACCGTGTTTTTCTTCAAAAACGATTGCTTAACATTTTTTTTGTTGGAAACTATATATTATTAACATGTAAATATTATGTGATATATTAATCTCTTAACGTGTTTGATATTGTGTGATAGATGTCTACCTCTAGTACAAATCAATTAATATGGAACGTTTATAATCAATATGAACGGGACATTTCAAACAAATAGATACATTATATACCTACACATATAATTATTCCACTCACCTTAACGATTCGGTGGCGGTTTTATACTTCCGCAAGCTTCAAAGCAAAGTACCTAATATAATAAGTACTTCAATCAACACAATATCTAGTTGGACTAAGATACCAACAATTCACTTATGTGCATTAAATGACTTAATGCATTAAATGTCCCATTTTCACCAAAACCGCCCTTAAAGGTCAAGACTCAACTTCAATCACTACAGCTAGTGAATTAAAGTCTACTAACACAAACTTGGGTATTTCATACCCACTTCACCCAATTAGATCAACTAGTACTCATTTGACCCATTTTAACACTTACTCTTTCAAACTTAGTCAAACATGACCCATTTACAATTCTTTCAACCTTTAACAAGTGTTTTAATGCTTAACAACACAATCTAATACTTACAACCTCAAATCATAAGACCAAATCCTAGGTTTTGTTAGGGTTCATTTTCATAAATCTAACCCAAAACCCACCCATTTAACCTTCAATTGGGTCACACAAGCTCCATATGAGCCAAACCCTAGCTCAAGCTTAAATAAACTCAAAACATAGAGTTAGAACTTACCGAGACTATCAAAAGTGTTGCTAGAGACACGAGGAACAACTTTAACACTTGGGTTCGGGCAAGATTCGGTCTTCTTCTTCACCAAAATGAGCTTTCTCACTCTTAACACCTCACTCTCTCTCTAGACTTTAATTTAATTAAATGGAAAAGTCATAAATGGAGAGGGGATAAGGATGAACCAGCCTTAAAGTCTCAAAAACCGGCCATAGGTGAAAAGACCTAAACACCCCTAAAAGATTCCAATTAAAATGGCTAAAATTGTCAAACAGCGACATTTGTCGCGTTTCGCGACACAGTGTCGGGTTTCGCGACAACCAAACGCGATAACCTTGACTAAACTGGGGTTCTAGAGCTGTCGCGTTTCAGCCCACTTTGTCGCGTATCGCGACACACCAGGACGCGATGGAACACCTTCAGACGTGACAGAAGGCCTGATCAAACCATTTTCCAATATTTTCAATATTTGAACTATACAAACTCAAACAAAGCTACAATATTAAACGTACACGGAGTTAGATGGGCACCTTAAGTCATATTCGGGGAAAACGGGATGTTACAACTCTCCCCCACTTGAATCGAAGCGCGTCTGCGCGATCCAAGCCGCATGACAAGCCGGAAGATAAACCAAAACAAACTCTTTAGATTCCCATGTACACTCTGAACCTTTACTACGACTCCATTGAACTTTAAAAGTCCTCACTTCTTTATTTCTCAACGTTTTGACCTTCTCATCGAGTATGGCAATCGGCTCCTCAATATATTCTAACTTATTGTTTAGCTCAATCTCGTCTAACGGCACCCATGATGAATCATCCGCAAGACACTTACGAAGATGGGAAACATGGAATGTGTTATGGATCCCCGCAAGCTCTTCGGGTAATTCCAAACGATACGCGACTTCACCAACACGACCTAAAATTTTAAAAGGACCAATAAACCGAGGAGATAACTTTCCCCATTTTCGAAACCGAATAATACCTTTCCATGGCGAAACCTTAAGCATCACCATGTCACCTTCTTGAAATTAGATCATTCATCTACGCTTGTCGGCATACGACTTTTGTCTATCTTGCGCCTTTTTCAAATGATCCCGAATCATATCAATCTTACTATTCGTTTCTAAGACCAAATCGGTACTCCCGATTTCTTTTTGACCAATTTCACCCCAACAAATCGGAATTCGGTACCTCCGCCCATAAAGCATCTCGTAAGGTGGCATCCCGATACTAGTATGATAACTATTATTGTACGAGAATTCCACCAAAGGTAAGTGCTCATCCCAACTACCACTGAAATCAATAATACACGCCCGTAACATATCCTCCAATGTTTGATTCGTACGTTCAGTTTGACCGTCCGTTTGAGGATGATACGCCGAGCTCAATTTCAATTGTGTACCCATATCTTCGTGAAACTTCTCCCAAAACCGAGATGTAAAACGGGTATCTCGATCCGAAATGATAGATATAGGAACCCCGTGTCTCGCTATCACCTCTTTGATAAACAACTTAGCTAAAGTCTCCGATGATATCGCTTCCCGGATGGGAAGAAACAACGCACTCTTCGTCAATCGATCAACTATCACCCAAATCGAATCGAATTGGGTTCTCGCCGACTTTGGTAACTTTGTGATAAAATCCATGGTAATGTGCTCCCATTTTCACTTCGGGATTTCTAACAGTTGTAACCTACCATACGGTTTTTGGTGTTCGGCTTTAACTTGAAAACACGTGACACATTGCTTAACATACTTAACAACATCACGTTTCATGCCCGGCCACCAATAATCCTTTCTCAAATCGAGATACATTTTCGTCGCGCCCGGATGAATGGAATACTTTGACTTATGTGCTTCATCAAGTAGCACTTGTCGATAATCACCCATCTTAGGCACCCACACTCTTCCTTGAAAAGACAACAAACCACGCGAGCCCATAGTAATGAACTCCGATTACCCCATGATTCGTTCCACATGCTTGTTGTGAACGTAAGCCTCTATTTGAATCACACCAAGTTTTTCAAGAAAATTGTAAGTAATAATCATACGTAACAATCCCAATCGTAATGCCAGGTGATGACTCTTTCGACTTAACGCATCCGCGACCACATTCGCCTTGCCAGGATGATAAAGTATTTCACAATCATAATCTTTCACCACATCCATCCATCTACGTTGACGATAATTCAAATCTCTTTGATCAAAAAGATGTTTCAAACTCTTGTGATCCGAATAAATCGTACACTTGACACCATACAAGTAATGGCGCCAAATTTTTAACGCATGCACAACCGCCGCCAACTCAAGATCATGAGTCGGATATCTCGTTTCGTGTTCCTTTAATTGTTGAGAGGCATAAGCGATGACTTTACCTCTTTGCATTAGAACACACCCGAGCCCATTTAACGAAGCATCACAATAAACTGTCATGTCTTCCACTCCTTCCTTCAACACTAACACCGGAGCTTGACACAATTTCTCTTTTAATAATTGAAAAACAATTTCTTGCTCGTTCTCCCAATTAAATCTCGCGTTCTTCCTCGTCAACTTCGTCAATGAAGAAGCGATCTTAGAAAAGTCTTGGATAAACCGACGATAATAACCAGCCAATCCGAGAAAACTTCGGATTTCCGTAGGCGTAGTCGGTCGTCCCCAACTTTTTACCGTCTCAATCTTCCCCGGATCTACTTGAATACCATTTTCGTTCATGATATGGCCAAGGAATTGAACTTCCCTTAGCTAAAATTCACATTTGGAGAATTTAGCATACAACTTCTCCTTCCGTAACGTCTTTAACACACTCCGTAAATGATGTTCATGTTCCTTCATACTCTTCGAATAGACAAGTATGTCATCAATGAACACAATTACCGACTTGTCCAACATGGGTTGGTACACTCGGTTCATAAGGTCCATGAATGCCGCCGGTGCATTCGTAAGACCAAAAGGCATAACTGCGAATTTAAAATGCCCATAACGCGTTCGAAAAGCCGTTTTCTCGATATCTTCCTCACGGACCCGCATTTGGTGATAGCCGGACCGTAGGTCTATTTTTGAGAAATACGTTGCACCTTAGAGTTGGTCAAACAAATCTTCAATCATAGGCAATGGATAACGATTCTTGATCGTCACTTTGTTCAACTCCCGATAATCGATGCACATCCGCATACTACCATCCTTCTTCTTCACGAATAAAACCGGAGCGCCCCATGGCGAAGCACTCGGTCGAATGAAACCCTTTTCAAGTAACTCTTGGGTTTGGTTTAACAACTCTTGCATTTTCGTCGGCGCTAAACGATAAGGAGTTTTATCAATGGGAGTAGCTCCCGGAACCAACTCAATGCGAAATTCAACTTGTCTTTCCGCCGGAACACCCGGTAACTCATCCGGAAAAACGTCTTCAAATTCACTTACCACCGGAATTTCACGAATGGATGGTGGCTCATCTCGAGTATCAACGACATGGGCAAGAAAATCCATGCCACCACTAACAAGAAAACGACGTGCCCGTGCAAAAGTGCATATCGGCACAAGTCTTCTCCGTTTATCACCGTGAATAATTAACTCTCCCCCACTTGGGGTCTTTACATGAATACATTTTTCATGGCATGCAATATCGGCTCTATTATGATCGAGCCAATCCATACCGACAACGAAATCAAAATCACCCAAAGTCATCGGGATGAGATCAATTTTAAAGTTTTCGGCACCAAACACGACATCACAATTTTTACACACATCAACCACTAGCACCGTTTTGCCGTCCGCTATTTCGACTTCTACCGGACGACTTAACTTAGCTAACGGTCTATTAAGTTTAGGCACAAATTTTGGAGACACAAATGACAAATTTGCACCGCTATCAAATAGAATTCTTGCCGGATTAGAGTTAACCATAAAAGTACCTGAGACAACTTCGTTGGATTGCTTGGCTTCATCATTCATCATCAAATAGTTGCGACCCCTAGCCGTACCCGCCGCCTTCTCTAGACACTTAACATTATCGTTTCGCAAATCGGGACACTCCGGCTTCTTATTCCATTCTTTACCGCAATTAAAACAAGTGAGCTTGTTTCCTGAAGATGGTTTCGGACAATCACGAGCCATATGACCCGCTTACCTACAATTGTAGCACGAAAAAGAAAAACCACCGGAAGCGCCCTTCTTCACGCTATTGACACTTTCGAAAACCTTCTTGTTCTTATTCTACTTGTTTGAAAAGTTAGAATGTCTAGAACCTTCAAACTTTCTTTTAAAAAAAGTGAAATCACTTCTCCTTGGAACCTCCGGCTCAAAACCTCGAGCCAATTCAAATAACTCTTCAAAAGACTTAGCCGCTCCTCGACTAATCTTACCCTTATACTCATCATTCATGGTACGGTAGAAATCTTTTATTAGCTTGTGATCGTCACCAACATATTCCGGACAAAAATGAGTCTTTGCCAAGAAGGTAGACTTGAGAGTAACCAAGTCTATTGAACCTTGTTGCAAATTGTGCAACTCGTCCCGGATTCTATCAAGATCGGAAGAAGTTCGGTATTCTTTGAAAAATTCCTTCTTAAACTCTTCCCACATCAAAGTCATACATTTCTCCTCACCATACTAGAACCATACCTCGCCTTCTTCTCGGGAGGACATTCCGCGGTACAGAAAGCTCCCTCGATATCAGAAATCCAACATGTGCTTTTCAACAGATCCCGTACCCCATTAAACATCGGGGGTTGAGCATCCTTGAAATTTTTGTAATGGAAGTCCCGCCTTCCATTCCCACCGTTACCATCACCCCCTTCACCACGAGGATGAATGCTTCTAGCTTCTAATGCCTCCTCAATCGCGGAATTCATTCGCTCATTTATCATTTCGGTTACTTGCCCATCAACCGACTCTTGGAAAACATTTCGAACATCATCAAGAAAATCCTTTTTTAGCCTTTTAAAGATGGCCTCAACCTTGGTCGTGAGTTCAACGTCCTCACTCGTAGTTCCATCATTGGTGTCGTGTCCATTTCTCATCTTCATTCTATAAAATGAAGTAATTAAGCAACGAAACGAAAGGACTTAACACATATGTATATACATATACACCACACTATCCCATCTTGCTCAACAATCGTCGTACATCGCTTGTTTGACACTGAAGGTATTTCATATGCCCGAGAGACACAGTAAATTAATGTGGCCAATATGTTATGATCCAAGTCGGGTCATACCCAATAACAAGCCAACAACACCTTTTATATGTATTTGTTTTAACGAGTGGATCTTTAAAATAAATACTTGACACTTAGATTTTAGAAATTGGTTTTCTAAAGATAAAATGCAAGAAATAATTATTTGGATAATTATAAGTGCAAGTTTAATTATTTATATGATTAAACTTATATGTGTGTTATAATTTTATAAAGTGGTTTATAAAATTATATAAATATATATGTTAGTAACATATATAACTTATAAATGGTTTATAAGATTAAAGATGTGCAAGTATTAAAAGTCTAGCAAGTGGATTAACATGTAATCAAAAGGAAAAGCAAAAAAAAAAAAAAAAAAAAAAAGGGGGTAATGCATGGTGGCAGTTTTGGGGTTCCAAGACAACCACCCCATGCTTGCTTTTTGCTTATTATTACACTCTAACCACATGCATTCAAAAGAGGCACATTCTCACACACACATTACTTGCATTTTGAATTAGCTAAAAAAATCCTCTCCCTTTCCTTTTCTTTTGGCCGAAATATTGGGGAAGAACAAGGAGTTCTTGGTTGATTTTTTGCTAGTTAACTTGTGTCTAAAATACTAACCAAGTTCAAGTGGTGTTGTTTGATAAAGGCTTGTGGGTATTCCAAGCTTGAGGCTTCAAGTAAGAAGCTTGTTCATCATCATCTTCTTCATCATCTTCATCCACTTTAATACCTCCTAACTTGGAGTAGGTACATCCTAATCTAGCTCTTATATATTTGTAAGCATATTTTTCTAGACTTGATATTATTTTGGGATTCATGTTTAAAAGGTTAAACTTCATGTTAATTTGTTTATAAAATTGCTTCCGCTTTAAATTGTTGAAATCGGTTTTGACATGCACTTGATGAAACTTGTTAATATGATGAATTCCAACAATGGTATCTAGAGCCGAGGTTATAGAAATATGCTTCTTGTATTTGGCTTTAAAACCCATTTTGACTACAATCTAGTAACATGCATGAAACTAGAATGTAAAAATTTTGGGTTTTGGGTGGGATGTTATTTGGGCCGAATTTTGGGGCTTCCAAAAGTGGTTTGGAGCTTCAAATTTGATCATGTTTTGTTGTTAGTTGTTGTTCACAATCAAGCCTTGGCCTTGTGGTTGCATGTGTGTATGATTTTGTTGATTTATTCATTCTTATGGTTTGTAATATTAATTCATTCATTTGGTTTGTAATAATTTGTAATATTTATTCATTTGTAATTTATTTTATATTTAGTATGTAAAATAGAGTAGGTTGTAATTTCATTTTCTAGAAAAATGTATTAGGATATATTTTTTGTAAAGAGAATGAAGAATGAAGATTCAAGATGAATGAAGAACACAAGATGGATGCAAGAGCTAGTGGGAGATTTGTAAATCTCTTACTTTGTGTATTAACCCTTTACCGGTAACACTTGTTTTCGGCTAAACAAGTGTTCACCACTTTGGCTTGATTGTGGACATTCTTGTTTTGCATGCTTGTATGAATATTGTGTTTGTATGCTTGGTTGATACAAGAAAATCACATGAAAACAACTTGCAAAATGACATTATAATTGGTTATAATTAAAACAACAAATGGACACTAATAAATGGTTATTAAGGACATGATGATAATGTATATAAAATGGTTTATATCAAGTAATTATTTTTACTTATAATACATGAAAATTGGTTTTTCATAATGTACTATACACCAAATGCATGTTGGTGTATGACAAATGTTTTCTTAAACTAGAATTTATGAAAACTTAAAATCCCTTTACTATTACTAGGTAAACAAGTTAAACGCCATCCTTTTGTGGGAACACTTGAACATAGTAGGGAACTCATAATGGGATAAAGGTCACCTAACCATTATGAAGCTAACTAATATGGTTAAGGTAAAATTCGCATGATTGTGGGATAAAGGTCACCTAACCACTTGTATGTTAATTTTACATGTTTTCACAAGTAGGACGACTTGATTTGGGAATCATGAACTTAGGGTCACCGAAGCATGAGGAACAAATAGGCGTTGATGGGATAAAAATGCCATGCAAA
Organism: Rutidosis leptorrhynchoides; assembly: GCF_046630445.1. Lineage (NCBI taxonomy): Eukaryota > Viridiplantae > Streptophyta > Magnoliopsida > Asterales > Asteraceae > Rutidosis > Rutidosis leptorrhynchoides. The sequence continues at coordinate 286,678,258 of NC_092333.1, forward strand.
AGGATTGCATGATCCCATAATTTAGAAGTTGCAAAAGAATTGCAATTGTCATATAAAATGACTACCTAGCTAAATCAAATAACGGGATAAAGGTCACCTAACCGAAATTTGATTTACCGTTGGATTCTAATATTTAATAAATCAATTAATTATAAAAGGGTATTGTTTATTAAATTTAAAATCGATACTTAAATGAACTTTGTTAAATTTTGTAGATGGCCGCCAATAACAACAACATGCAAAATGCACCACTTAACCTAAACAACCTTTCATTAAGGTCTCTCCTCGAGAAAGACAAACTCAACCATACGAACTTTATGGATTGGTTCCGTAATCTTAGGATTGTCCACAAACTTGAGGATAAAGCGTATGTGTTGGAGGACCCTATTCCCGACCAACCGGATGAGGAAGATCTAGAGGGCATGGCTTATTATGACAAGTATTGCACCGATTCGGTGCAAGTCACTTGTCTAATGCTTGGGACTATGATACCCGAACTCCAAAAGTATTTCGAACATCATAGTGCATATGACATGATTACGCAATTGAAGGAGATGTTCCTTCAACAAGCACGTGTCGAGCGCTTCGAAACGGTTCGAGCGCTACATGCATGTCGTATGGATGACACCCAATCCGTCTCCTCTTATGTCCTCAAAATGAAAAGCCTCATTGATCGCGCAAATCGTCTTAACCTCAACATTTCTAATGAGCTAGCCACCGATCTTATCCTAAACTCCTTGTCAAAGAGGTTTGACCAATTTGTAATTAATTACAATATGAATGGGATGGATAAGACCATCGGTGAGCTTCATGGCATGTTAAGGACGGCCGAAACTAGCATGGGTAAAAGGGCTTCACCCGTGCTAATGATCAATGATGGTGGGTCCAAAGGTAATAGCACCTCTAAGCCTATGGCGGCTAAGAGGAAAGGACCCGCCCATCAAGGCAAGGGAAAAGGGAAGATGGTTACCCCAACCAAAAACAAGAACAAGAAGCAAAAGGTTACTGGACAAGCAAACCCCAAGGAAGACCCATGTTTCGGTTGCGGTGAAATGGGTCACTGGAAACGAAACTGCCCGGTCTACCTTAAGGAGTTGAAGGAAAAGAGGGATGCAGGGCAATCCTCAGGTAATATATATATGGTATATATAGAGCTTAGTATTACTTCTTCTAATACATGGGTATTAGACACTGGATGTGGAACTCACATTTGCAATTCTTTGCAGGGGTTCAAAAGAAGTAGCAAGCAGACGGGAACATCGAGTCTCTATATGGGTAATGGAGCCAAAGTGCAAGTGAAGGCTCAAGGAGAATTTGTGTTAAAGCTTCCAAGTGGTTTGGAGCTAATTTTGAAAGATGTTTTATATGCACCCGATTTATTTCGAAACATTATTTCCGTTTCCCGTTTGAAAAAATGTGGTTTTAATCTTAATTTTGTTAATGATGATATCCACGTTTATTTAGATAATGTATTCTATTTTAAGGCTTCTCCTTCAAATGGAATTTATGAATTGGTTCATGATGACACATCATCTAGTAGCTCAATGTACCATACAAGCACCAAGAAACTTAAAAGGGATTTGAGTGATTCCTACTTATGGCATTGTCACCTTGGTCACATAAACAAGAACCGAATACATACACTTCAAAAGAATGGACTTTTAAAATCAAATGAAATGGATTCGTTTGATGTATGTGAATCTTGTTTACAAGGAAAGATGACTAAAGCACCTTTCAAAGGGACCTATGAAAGGGCTAAAGACTTATTGGGATTAATACATTCGGATGTGTGTGGACCCTTTAAGCCCATGACAAGGAATGGTGAAAGATACTTTGTTACTTTCATTGATGACTTTAGTCGTTTCGGTTATGTCTACTTATTAAGACACAAGGACGAAACGTTTGAAGCATTCAAAGATTATCAAAACGAAGTACAAAATCAACTCAATAAGACAATTAAGGTACTTCGTACCGATAGAGAAGGTGAATACCTAAGCGATGCCTTCCAAGATCATCTTAGGAGTTATGGGATTATCTCACAACTTACTCCACCCGGAACACCCCAACTTAATGGAGTTTCCAAAAGGAGGAACCGAACCCTAATGGATATGGTTCGATCTATGATGGCAAGAAGCTCATTACCTCTATCATTTTGGGGTTATTGTCTAAGCTCCGCGGCTCGTATTTTAAATATGGCCCCAACCAAGAAAGTGGAAAGAACTCCTCATGAGATGTGGTTTGGAAAACCTCCTTCTCTATCATACTTGAAAGTATGGGGATGTGAAGCTTACCCTAAGTGCCATGTTGCTAATAAGTTGCATGCTCGATCCACAAAGTGTATCTTCATAGGATATCCCAAGGATGATATGGGATACTATTTCTATGATCCGACCGAGCAAAATGTATTTGCTGCTCGAAAGGCGGAATTCCTTGAAACCAAATTCCTTATGGAAGGTGATGGTGAAAGGAAGATAGATTTTGAAGAGGTTCAAGATCAAATAGATGATACACGATTGATTGACACTAGCACTCAACACGAAAATGTTGAGAATGATCAAGTGGTTGATCAAAGTACACAAGACGTTCGAAGATCTAGTAGGATTAGTAATCCTCCTGAGAGATATGGTTTTCTCGTGGATGGTTGCTATACGGTGGATTTGGATGAACCCACAAACTACGAAGATGCTTTATCAAGGATTGATAAAGACAAATGGCAGGAAGCCATGAACGCCGCGATGCAATCCATGTATGAAAACCAAGTTTGGGAACTTGTTGTGCAACCTCCTAGCTCTAAGCTAGTTGATTGCAAATGGCTTTTCAAGAAGAAAACCGACATACATGGAAATTTGGATACATACAAAGCTAGACTTGTAGCAAAAAGTTTCACTCAATCTCAAGGGGTTGACTATGATGAAACTTTCTAGCCTGTGGCAATGCTAAAGTCTATTAGGATATTATTTGCCATTGCTGCTTATTATGATTATGAAATATGGCAAATGGATGTCAAAACCTCTTTCCTAAATGGATATCTTGAGGAAGATGTCTATATGGTACAGCCCGAAGGTTTTGTTGATCCGAAACATCCTAAAAAGGTATGCAAGTTAAAGAAATCAATCTACGGATTGAAACAAGCATCTAGAATGTGGAATCATCGTTTTAATGAGGAGGCGAAGAAATTTGGCTTCATTAAAAATGGTGATGAAGCTTGTGTATACAAGAAAGCTAGTGGGAGCTCTGTTATGTTCCTTGTGCTATATGTGGATGATATATTATTATTTGGGAATGATATAACCACAATGCAAGAAGTCAAAACTTGGCTAAAGAGTTGCTTCTCCATTAAGGATCTTGGAGACGCACAATACATATTGGGGATAGGAATCTATAGGAATAGATCCAAGAAATTGATAGGTTTAAGTCAAAGTACATACATTGATAAGGTCTTGAAAAGGTTCAAGATGGAAAACTCTAAGAAAGGTTTGGTACCTATTCAAAGAGGAACCATTCTCAGTTCATCTCAGTGTCTCACCACAAAAGATGAACAAGAGAGGATGAAAAATGTCCCATACGCATCTGCTATTGGATCAATCATGTATGAAATGATATGTACTAGACCGGATGTGTCATGCGCTCTAAGCTTGACAAGTAGATACCAGAATAACCCAGGAAACAGTCATTGGGTTGCTGTTAAAAGTATATTGAAATACCTTAGGAGAACTAAGGATATGTTTCTAATATATGGGTCTGGTGAGGAGGAACTCGCTGTAAAAGGTTACGTGGACGCAAGCTTCCAAACTGATCGAGATGATTCTCGATCACAATCCGGTTATGTCTTCATGTTAAATGGTGGTGCGGTCTCTTGGAAGAGTTCAAAATAGGATGTTGTTGCGTTATCCACTACAGAGTCGGAGTACATTGCCACATCATTGGCAGCTCAGGAAGCTGCATGGATGAAGAAATTCATTGACGACTTAGGAGTGGTCCCCTCCATTCAGGACCCTCTTGAGATCTTTTGTGACAACGAGGGTGCGATTGCTCAAATCAAGGAACCTCGTGCTCATTAAAAGACTCGTCACATTGAGCGGAGATTCAACTACATCAGGGATGAGGTTGAAAAGGGAAATATATGTATTCACAAAGTTCACACAGATCATAATGTTGCGGATCCACTCACGAAGCTTTTACATGGGCCAAAACATGAGGGGCATGTTTGTGCATTAGGGCTTCGATATTCTAGTGACTGGAAATGATCTATTTTATGTATTGTAACGGAACGAATTAGTTCAAACTCATTAATATAATTATGGTATTATTTTAATTTTGAGTCATGTTCCAATTTTTGCATATTTAATCCACGAATAAATAATTATTCTAAATTCCGTAGTTGATCACATTTGTGGGAACAAGTGTGAGGTCTAGACTATTATGAACTTGGATTGGTTAACATTCAAATGGTGAATGTGGGGCAAGGTTGCAACCAAGGTTCATAGATATTTGTAGGACACAAATATTGGAAGACCCGCTCTCAAGAATTACTGTATGGAGCCTTTGTGGTTGATCACATGTAATCTTGAGTAAAGGAGAATATCATTGTATCCTCTAACCTGAGATACATATTGGGTTCAGATATTCACTAAATATTATGCCTTGATTCTTTCCTTCGCTATTCTGATATATGGTAGTACATAAGGGAGGCTTCAGGTATGGTACGAAGTGTAATGTCTAGGACGTATGTAGTCAAGATGGAATTTGTCCCTCTTATTCGTTGAGAGTCAGATGTCTAAGGCCTGATAAAGTTAAATCTATAAGAGAGTGATCACTCTATGTCTCTTGGATTTAACATGACATCTAGGACAAAAGGATATATTGAAAGATTCACCTAATCATATTCGAGATGGGAACTCGAAAGGGATGATGTTATTGAATGGCACTAAGTCATAACACATTGGGGGTGATGGACGGTCGTTAGGTGGTATCCGCCACTTGCATTAATTACTTATGTTTCTCGTGCAAGTGGGATATTGACGGTATTTCATATGCCCGAGAGACATAGTAAATTAATGTGGCCAATATGTTATGATCCAAGTCGGGTCATACCCAATAACAAGCCAACAACACCTTTTATATGTATTTGTTTTAACGAGTGGATCTTTAAAATAAATACTTGACACTTAGATTTTAGAAATTGGTTTTCTAAAGATAAAATGCAAGAAATAATTATTTGGATAATTATAAGTGCAATTTTAATTATTTATATGATTAAACTTATATGTGTGTTATAATTTTATAAAGTGGTTTATAAAATTATATAAATATATATGTTAGTAACATATGTAACTTATAAATGGTTTATAAGATTAAAGATGTGCAAGTATTAAAAGTCTAGCAAGTGGATTAACATGTAATCAAAAGGAAAAGCAAAAAAAAAAAAAAAAAAAAGGTGATGCATGGTGGCAGTTTTGGGGTTCCAAGACAACCACCCCATGCTTGCTTTTTGCTTATTATTACACTCTAACCACATGCATTCAAAAGAGGCACATTCTCACACACACATTACTTGCATTTTGAATTAGCTAAAAAAATCCTCTCCCTTTCCTTTTCTTTTGGCCGAAATATTGGGGAAGAACAAGGAGTTCTTGGTTGATTTTTTGCTAGTTAACTTGTGTCTAAAATCCTAACCAAGTTCAAGTGGTGTTGTTTGATAAAGGCTTGTGGGTATTTCAAGCTTGAGGCTTCAAGTAAGAAGCTTGTTCATCATCATCATCTTCTTCATCATCTTCATCCACTTTAATACCTCCTAACTTGGAGTAGGTACATCCTAATCTAGCTCTTATATATTTGTAAGCATATTTTTCTAGACTTGATATTATTTTGGGATTCATGTTTAAAAGGTTAAACTTCATGTTAATTTGTTTATAAAATTGCTTCCGCTTTAAATTGTTGAAATCAGTTTTGACATGCACTTGATGAAACTTGTTAATATGATGAATTCCAACAGACACGATTTGTGCCCGTAACAACGGTAGCTAATCGTTGTTACGCGAGCACATCGTATTAACTCGCTAGTAAAATGTCTATCTTACTTGATGATTGCTAAAACAACACAAAACAATTAGTGCAAGGTTAATTTACATAAACACTAGCACTAACAATTCCCGTTCCGACCCAAAGTCCTACAAGTCCCGCATAAAGCGCACACACAATAAAGTCTAAGTCTAGGCACCTATCTCAAATCGCCAAAATCCCTTAGACCATGCGCTGATACCACTTGAAACAACCCAGCCCGTAATCCATACGATAAATTTTTTTAAGTGATTAAGGCATTACGCGCCATTCAAAAGGTTTAAACCATTCAATCCAACCCGTTTAAGCTTACAACACCTTTAATGTTTACAAAAAGGCACGAAGGCCATTAATCAAATGTAATATAAGTTCGACCCACTACAAATGATAGTTTATAATCCAAATGACACTTCGAGCATGGTTTGGGACTAAACTATCCAAAACGTTAGGACAACTTCCAAAAGCTCCAATGAAACATCATCAAAGGACACCTAGTGCCCAACAACCCCTTTTCCTCTATCCGCACCTGCATCTAAAAGGATAAACAACGAGAGGGTAAGCTAAAGCTTAGTGAATGCTGTTGGGATTTAACAAGTTCCATAATGAGTAAAACATTTTATGAATCTAATTAAAGCGGAAACATGAAAATATTAACAATTGAACTTGTTAATCTTTAACCAATTAAAGTTAAATCCCAATTAGGATCAAGTTGTGAAACTTACTTACAAACTACAAGCAAGAAAAGAGTTTATACCTACTCCAAGCTTGTTGATGAGTGATGAAGATGATGATGATGAATGGAGCTCCAAAAGTATGAAACCTCAAGTTGTTATACCCCAAACTTTGTACCAACACCCTAGCTTTTGGTTAGGATTTAATGACACTTGAAAATCACTTGCAAAATCAACTCAAGAACACCCTTTTGTTCTTCAAAACTCACGGCCAAGACAGCAGCTCTTTGGAGTCTTTGTGCAGTGTTTTTTTTATGTATTTTGATGTGTATTGCATGTGTGTTGAGTCTCCAAGAGGTCTTGGTACATATGCACATGCACATGGGAAGTAACCACACTAAAATAATGTTTATTAGCATGCTTACTTGCAACTCCAATGCCACTCCCATATTATTTTATAAAAGGATTTTATAACATTAGATTTTATAAAACATAATATATAAACTTCCATTTTATAAAATAGTTTTATAAAATTAGATTTTATAAAACATATTTTATAAATTTCTATATTATAAATTATGTATGTTATTTATAAAACCAATTTTATAAAATTCCATTTTATATGTTATGTATACTTTATTTTATAAAACTAATTTTATAAAATGTAACATAACTTTATTAATTATTTAACCTATAAATAATTAAATTCTTATCATATAAATTATTCCATAATTTATATACACATCAAGTAATATTATTTTAGAAAACCATTTTTCTTAAATTCCAAGTGTCGAGTAATTTCATCAACGATCTAATCGCTAAGATCAAAATACGATTAAGGTGTCGGTTAGCTTGTTATTGGGTATGACCCGACTTGGATCAAAACATATTAGCCACATTAATTTAATATGTCTCTCGGGCATACGAAATACCTTCAATCTCCCACTTGCACGAGCAACATAGGAAATTAATGCAAGTGATGGATACCACCTAACGACCGTCCATCACCCCCAATATGTTATGACTTTGTGCCATTCAATAACATCATCCCTTACGAGTTCCCATCTCGAATATGAATAGGTGAATCTTTCATTTATCCTTTCATCCTAGATGTCATGTTAAATCCAAGAGACATAGAGTGATCACTCTCTTCTAGATTTAACTTTATCAGGCCTTAGACATCTGACTCTCAACGAATAAGATTGACAAATTCCATCTTGACTACATACGTCCTAGATATATACCTTGCATTATACCTGAGCTCCTCCTTGTGAACTACCATATTTCAGAATAGCGAAGGAAAGAATCAAGGCACAATACTTGGTGAATATCCGAACCCAATATGTATCTCAGGTTAGAGGATACAATGATATTTGCCTTTACTCAAGATTACATGTGATCAACCACAAAGGCTCCATTTAGTAAATCTTGAGGGCGGGTCTTCCAATATTTGTATCCCACAAATATCTATGAACCTTGGTTGCAACCTTGCTCCACATTCATCCCATGAATGTTTACCAATCCAAGTTCATAATAGTCTAAACCTCACACTTGTTCCCACAAATGTGATCGACTACGGAATTTAGAATAATTTCTTATTTATGGATAAAATATGCAAAATAGGAACTTGACTCAAAATAAATTAATACCATAATTATATTAATGAGTTTGAACAATTTCGTTCCGCTACAATACTTAAAACAGATCATGACCAATCATTAGAATATCGAAGCCCTAATGCACAAACATGTCCTGCATGTTTTGATCCATGTAAGAGCTTCGTGAGAGGATCCGCTATATTAAGATCTATGTGAACTTTGCGAATACATATTTTTCCATTTTCAACTTCATCCCTTATGTAGTTGAATCTCCGCTCAATGTGACGGGTCTTTTGGTGAGCACGAGGTTCCTTGATTTGAGCAATCACACCCTCGTTGTCACAAAAGATCTCAAGAGGGTCCTAAATGGAAGGGACTACTCCTAAGTCGTCGATGAATTTCTTCATCCATGCAGCTTCCTGAGCTGCCAATGAGGCGGCAATGTACTCTGACTCTGTAGTGGATATTGCAACAACATCCTATTTTGAACTCTTCCAAGAGACCGCACCTCTATTTAATGTGAATACATAACCGGATTGTGATCGAGAATCATCTCGATTAGTTTGGAAACTCGCATCCACATAACCTTTTACAGCGAGTTCCACCTCACCAGACCCATATATTAGAAACATATCCTTAGTCCTCCTAAGGTATTTCAATATACTTTTGACCGCAATCCAATGACTGTTTCCTGGGTTATTCTGGTATCTACTTGTCAAGCTAAGTGTGCATGAAACATCCAGTCTAGTGCATATCATTGCATACATGATTGACCCAATAGCAGATGCGTACGGGACTTTCTTCATTCTCTCTTGTTCATCTTTCGTGGTAGGACACTGAGATGAACTGAGAAGCGTTCCTCTTTGAATAGGTACCAAAACTTTTCTTAGAGTTGTCCATCTTGAACCTTTTCAAGATCTTTTCAATGTATGACTTTGATTCAAACCTATCAGTTTCTTGGATCTATCCCTGTAGATCCCAATCCCCAAAACGTATTGTGCTTCTCCAAGATCCTTAATGGAGAAGCATTTACTTAGCCAAGTTTTAACACCTTGCATTGCCGGAATATCATTTCCAAATAACAATATATCATCCACATATAGTACAAGGAACATGATTGTGCTCCCACTAGCTTCCTTTTATACACAAGCTTCATCACCATTTTTAATAAAGCCAAATTTCTTGGCCTCCTCATTAAAAAGATGATTCCACATTCTAGATGCTTGTTTCAATCCGTAGATTGACTTCTTTAACTTGCATACCTTTTTAGGATATTTCGGATCAACAAAACCTTCAGGCTGAACCATATAGACATCTTCCTCAAGATGTCCATTTAGGAAAGCGGTCTTGACATCCATTTGCCATATTTCATAATCATAATGAGCAGCAATAGCAAGTAATATCCTAATAGACTTTAGCATTGCCACAGGCGAAAAAGTTTCATCATAGTCAATCCCTTGAGTTTGAGTGAAACCCTTTGCTACAAGTCTAGCTTTATATGTATCCAAGTTTCCATGTATGTCGGTTTTCATTTTGAAAAGCCATTTACAATCAACTAGCCTTGAGCCAGTAGGTTGTTCAACAAGTTCTCAAACTTAGTTGTCATACATGGATTGCATCTCAGCGTTCATGACTTCCTGCCATTTATCCTTATCAATCCTTGATAAAGCATCTTGGTAGTTTGTTGGTTCATCCAAATCAACCACATAGCAACCATCCATGAGAAAACCATATCTCTCAGGAGGATTACTAATCCTACCAGATTTGCGAACGTCTTATGTATTTTGATCATCCATTTGATCACTCTCAACATTTTCATGTTGAGTGCTAGTGTCAACCAATTGTGTATCATCTACTTGATCTTGAACCTCTTCAAGATCTATCTTCCTTTCACTATTTCCTTCCATTAGGAACTTAGTTTCAAGGAATTCAGCCTTTCGAGCAACAAATACATTCTGCTCGGATGGATCATAGAAATAATATCCCATATTATCCTTGGGATATCCTATGAAGATACACTTTGTGGATCGAGCATTCAACTTATTAGGGACGTAACGCTTAGGATAAGCTTCACATCCCCATACCTTTAAGTATGATAGAGATGGAGGTTTTCCAAACCACATCTCATGAGGAGTTCGTTCCACTTTCTTAGTTGGGGCCATATTTAGAATACGAGCCGCGGAGCATAGACAATAACCCCAAAATGATAGAGGTAATGGGCTTCCAGTTATCATAGATCGAACCATATCCATTAGGGTTCGGTTCCTCCTTTCAGAAACTCCATTAAGTTGGAGTGAGTTGCGAGATAATCCCACAACTTTTAAGATGATCTTGGAAAGCATCGCTTTGGTATTCACCTCCTCTATCGGTACTAAGTACCTTGATTGTCTTATTGAGTTGATTTTGTACTTCGTTTTGATATTCCTTGAATGCTTCAAAAGTTTCGTCCTAATGTCTTAACAAGTAGACATATCCGAAACGACTAAAGTCATCAATGAAAGTGACGAAGTATCTTTCACCTTTCCTAGTCATGGGCTTAAAGGGTCCACATACATCCGAATGTATTAATCCCAATAAGTCCTTAGCCCTTTCATAGGTCCCTTTGAAAGGTGCTTTAGTCATTTTGCCTTGTAAACACGATTCACATACATCAAACGAGTCTAGTTCATTTGATTTCAAAAGGCCATTCTTTTAAAGTGTATGCATTCGATTCTTGTTTATGTAACCAAGGTGACAATGCCATAAGTAGGAATCACTCAAATCCCTTTTGAGTTTCTTGGTGTTTGCATGGAACATTGAGCTATTGTATGATGTGTCATCATGGACCAATTCATAAATAGCATTCGAAGGCGAAGCCTTGAAATAGAACACATTATTTAAAGAAACATGGATATCATCATTAATGAAATTAAGATTAAAACCACATTGTTTCAAACGGGATACAGAAATAATGTTTCGAGATAAATCGGGTGCATACAAAACATTTTTCAAAATAAGCTCCAAACCACTTAGAAGCTTTAAAACAAAGTCTCCTTGAGCTTTCACTTGCACCCTTGATCCATTTCCCATGAAGAGACTTGTTGTTCCCGCATCTTGATCACTTCTTTTAAACCCCGGCAAAGAATTGCAAATATGAGTTCCACATCCTGTGTCTAATACCCATGTATTAGAAGAAGTAATACTAAGCTCAATGTATACCATATATACATTACCTGAGGTTTGCCCAGCATCCCTCTTTTCTTTCAACTCCTTTAGGTAGACCGGGAAGTTGCATTTCCAGTGACCCATTTCACCGCAACTAAAGCACGGATCTTCCTTGGGGTTAGCTTTACCGGCAACCTTTTGCTTCTTGTTTGTAGTGACCCGAACTTTTCCATGTTTATATATATTAATTGAGATTGATATTTACATGACTAAATGTTTCCAACGTGTTAAGCAATCAAACTTGTTAAGACTTGATTAATTGAAATAGGTTTCATATAGACAATTATATAGACAATTGACCACCTAAGTTGACCGGTGATTCACGAACGTTAAAACTTGTAAAAATGATACGATGACATATATATGGTTATATATATAGTTAACATGATTTTATTATAAGTAGGTATCTCATTAAGTATTTTAACAATGTGTTATATACATAAAAATGAGACTATTAAATTAAGAAACTCGAAAACGATATATATAACGATTATCGTTATAACAACGTCTTACTAGGTACATATGAATCATATTAAGATATTGATACACTTGGTTAATTATGTTAAATGATAAGTAAATATATCATTAAGTGTATTAACAATGAACTACATATGTAAAAATAAGACTATTAACTTAATGATTTCGAAACGAGACATATATGTAACGATTATCGTTGTAACGACATTTAACTGTATACATATCATACTAAGATATATTATATATCATAATATCATGATAATGTAACAATTTAACATCTCATTTGATATAATAAACAATGGGTTAACAACATTTAACAAGATCGTTAACCTAAAGGTTTCAAAACAACATTTACATGTAACGACTAACGATGACTTAACGACTAAGTTAAAATGTATATACATGTAGTGTTTTAATATGTATTCATACACTTTTGAAAGACTTCAAGACACTTATAAAAATACTTTTACTTAACAAAAATGCTTACAATTACATCCTCGTTCAGTTTCATCAACAATTCAACTCGTATGCACCCGTATTCGTACTCGTACAATACACAACTTTTAAATGTATGTACTATTGGTATATACACTCCAATGATCAGCTATTAGCAGCCCATGTGATTCACCTAACACATGTGGGAACCATCATTTGGCAACCAGCATGAAATATCTCATAAAATTATAAAAATATGAGTAATCATTCATGACTTATTTACATGAAAACAAAATTACATATCCTTTATATCTAATCCATATACCAACGACCAAAAACACCTACAAACACTTTCATTCTTCAATTTTCTTCATCTAATTAATCTCTCTCAAGTTCCATCTTCAAGTTCTAAGTGTTCTTCATAAATTCCATAAGTATAGTTTCATAAAAATCAAGAATACTTCCAAGTTTGCAAGTCTACTTCCAAGCTTTCTAATCCATTCCAAGTAATCATCTAAGATCAAGGAACCTTTGTTATTTACAGTAGGTTATCTTTCCAATTCAAGGTAATATTCATATTCAAACTTTGATTCAATTTCTACAACTATAACAATCTTATTTCGAGTGAAAATCTTACTTGAACTGTTTTCGTGTCATGATTCTGTTTCAAGAACTTTCAAGCCATCCAAGGATCCTTTGAAGCTAGATCCATTTTTCTCATTTCCAGTAGTTTTATCCAGAAAACTTGAGGTAGTAATGATGTTCATAACATCATTCGATTCATACATATAAAGCTATCTTATTCGAAGGTTTAAACTTATAATCACTAGAACATCTGCCAATGAGAGAAGATGACAAAATGGAGAAGTTGGCGCGATTGTATTTGAAGGAGGTTGTCTCCAGACATGGAATACCCGTCTCTATTATCTGTGATAGGGATGGTAGATTTGTTTCAAGGTTCTGGCAGACATTGCAATAAGCATTGGGGACTCGTCTAGACATGAGTACTGCCTATCATCCACAAACTGATGGGCAGAGCAAAAGGACGATACAAACGCTTGAAGATATGCTACGAGCATGTGTTATTGATTTCGGAAACAGTTGGGATCGATACCTACCGTTAGCAGAATTTTCCTACAACAACAGTTATCATTCTAGTATTGAGATGGCGCCGTTTGAGGCACTTTATGGTAGAAAGTGCAGGTCTCCGATTTGTTGGAATGAAGTGGGGGATAGACAGATTAGGGGTCCGGATATAATACAAGAAACTACCGAGAAAATCATCCAAATTCAACAACGATTGAAAACCGCCCAGAGTTGACAAAAGAGCTACGCGGACAGTAAAAAAAAAGATATAGAGTTTGAAATTGGAGAAATGGTCATGCTTAAGGTTTCACCTTGGAAAGGTGTTGCTCGATTTGGTAAACGGGGGAAACTAAATCCAAGGTACATTGGACCATTCAAGATTATAGATCGTGTCAGACCAGTAGCTTACCAACTGGAGCTACCTCAACAACTCACGGCTGTACATAACACTTTCCACGTCTCGAATTTGAAGAAATGTTTTGCTAAAGAAGATCTCACTATTCCGTTGGACGAAATTCAAATCAATGAAAAACTTCAGTTCATTGAAGAACCCGTCGAAATAATGGATCGTGAGGTTAAGAGACTTAAGCAAAACAAGATACCGATTGTTAAGGTTTGATGGAATGCTCGTAGAGGACTCGAGTTCACCTGGGAGCGTGAAGATCATTTGAAGAAGAAATACCCGCATCTATTTCCAGAAGATTCGTCAACACCTTCAACAGCTTAAAATTTCGGGACGAAATTTATTTAACGGGTAGGTACTGTAGTGACCCGAACTTTTACATGTTTATATATATTAATTGAGATTGATATTTACATGACTAAATGTTTCCAACGTGTTAAGCAATCAAACTTGTTAAGACTTTATTAATTGAAATAGGTTTCATATAGACAATTGACCACCTAAGTTGACCGGTGATTCACGAACGTTAAAACTTGTAAAAACTATACGATGACATATATATGGTTATATATATAGTTAACATGATTTTATTACAAGTAGGTATCTCATTAAGTATTTTAACAATGTGTTATATACATAAAAATGAGACTATTAAATTAAGAAACTCGAAAACGATATATATAACGATTATCGTTATAACAACGTCTTACTAGGTACATATGAATCATATTAAGATATTGATAAACTTGGTTAATTATGTTAAATGATAATTAAATATATCATTAAGTGTATTAACAATGAACTACATATGTAAAAATAAGACTACTAACTTAATGATTTCGAAACGAGACATATATGTAACGATTATCGTTGTAACGACATTTAACTGTATACATATCATACTATGATATATTATATATCATAATATCATGATAATGTAACAATTTAACATCTCATTTGATATAACAAACAATGGGTTAACAACATTTAACAAGATCGTTAACCTAAAGGTTTCAAAACAACATTTACATGTAACGACTAACGATGACTTAACGACTCAGTTAAAATGTATATACATGTAGTGTTTTAATATGTATTCATACACTTTTGAAAGACTTCAAGAAACTTATCAAAATACTTCTACTTAACAAAAATGCTTACAATTACATCCTCGTTCAGTTTCATCAACAATTCTACTCGTATGCACCCGTATTCGTACTCGTACAATACACAGCTGTTAGATGTATGTAATATTGGTATATACACTCCAATGATTAGCTCTTAGTAGCCCATATGAGTTACCTAACACATGTGGGAACCATCATTGGGAAACTAGCATGAAATATCTCATAAAATTACAAAAATATGAGTAATCATTCATGACTTATTTACATGAAAACAAAATTACATATCCTTTATATCTAATCCATATACCAACGAAAAAAAACACCTACAAACACTTTCATTCTTCAATTTTCTTCATCTAATTGATCTCTCTCAAGTTCCATCTTCAAGTTCTAAGTATTCTTCATAAATTCCATAAGTATAGTTTCATAAAAATCAAGAATACTTCCAAGTTTGCAAGTCTACTTCCAAGCTTTCTAAGCCATTCCAAGTAATCATCTAAGATCAAGGAACATTTGTTATTTACAGTAGGTTATCTTTCTAATTTAAGGTAATATTCATATTCAAACTTTGGTTCAATTTCTACAACTATAACAATCTTATTTCGAGTGAAAATCTTACTTGAACTGTTTTCGTGTCATGATTCTGTTTCAAGAACTTTCAAGCCATCCAAGGATCCTTTGAAGCTAGATCCATTTTTCTCATTTCCAGTAGTTTTATCCAGAAAACTTGAGGTAGTAATGATGTTCATAACATCATTCAATTCATACATATAAAGCTATCTTATTCGAAGGTTTAAACTTGTAATCACTAGAACATAGTTTAGTTAATTCTAAACTTGTTCGCAAACAAAAGTTAATCCTTCTAACTTGACTTTTAAAATCAACTAAACACATGTTCTATATCTATTTGATATGCTAACTTAATGATTTAAAACCTAGAAACACGATGAACACCATAAAATCGGATATACGCCGTCGTAGTGAAACCGGGGGCTGTTTTGGTTTGGATAATTAAAAACTATGATAAAATTTGATTTAAAAGTTGTTCTTCTGGGAAAATGATTTTTCATATGAACATGAAACTATATCCAAAAAATCAAGGTTAAACTCAAAGTGAAAGTATGTTTTCTAAAATGGTCATCTAGACGCCGTTCTTTCGACTGAAATGACTACCTTTACAAAAATAACTTTCAACTTATATTTCTGACTATAATCCTATACATTTTCTATTTATATTCATAAAATAGAGTTCAATATGAAACCATAGCAATTTGATTCACTCAAAACGGATTTAAAATGAAGAAGTTATGGGTAAAACAAGATTGGATATTTTTGATCTTTTTAGCTACGGGAAATGTTTAACAAATCTATACAAATCATATCCTAGCTAACTTATATTGTATTATACATGTATTCTAATATATTATGTAAACTTGGGATACCATAGACACGTATGTAAATGTTTTGACATATCATATCGACCCATGTATATATATTATTTGGAACAACCATAGACACTCTATATGCAGTAATGTTGGAGTTAGCTATACAGGGTTGAGGTTGATTCCAAAAATATATATACCTTGAGTTGTGATCTAGCCTGAGACGTGTATACACTGGGTCGTGGATTGATTCAAGATAATATATATCGATTTATTTCTGTACATCTAACTGTGGACAATTAGTTGTAGGTTACTAACGAGGACAGCTGACTTAATACACTCAAATCTTTAAAACATAATAAAAATGGTTGTAATTATATTTTGATCATACTTTGATATATATGTACATATTTGTATAGGTTCGTGAATCGATCCGTGGCCAAGTCTTATTTTCGAGGAAGGAAATATATGTGAAAGTGAGTTATAGTCCCACTTTTAAAATCTAATATTTTTGGGATGAGAATACATGCAGGTTTTATAAATGATTTACAAAATAGACACAAGTACGTGAAACTACATTCTAAGGTTGAATTATCGTAATCGAATATGCCCCTTTTTATTAAGTCTGGTAATCTAAGAATTAGGGAACGGACACCCTAATTGACGCGAATCCTAAAAATAGATCTATTGGGCCTAACAAACCCCATCCAAAGTACCGGATGCTTTAGTACTTCGAAATTTATATCATATCCGAAGGGTGTCCCGGAATGATGGGGATATTCTTATATATGCATCTTGTTAATGTCGGTTACCAGGTGTTCACCATATGAATGATTTTTATCTCTATGTATGGGATGTGTATGGAAATATGAAATCTTGTGGTCTATTGTTACGATTTGATATATATAGGTTAAACCTATAACTCACCAACATTTTTGTTGACGTTTAAAGCATGTTTATTCTCAGGTGAATACTAAGAGCTTCCGCTGTTGCATACTAAAATAAGGACAAGATTTGGAGTCCATGTTTGTATGATATTGTGTAAAAACTGCATCCAAGAAACATATGTCGATGTAATATATTTCTATTGTAAACCATTATGTAATGGTCGTGTGTAAACAGTATATTTTAGATTATCATTATTTGATAATCTACGTAATATTTTTAAAACCTTTATTGATAAAATAAAGGTTATGGTTGTTTTAAAAATGAATGCAGTCTTTGAAAAACGTCTCATATAGAGGTCAAAACCTCGCAACGAAATCAATTAATATGGAACGTTTATAATCAATATGAACGGGACATTTCATTGTTATTGTTGGTTGGGGTAACCATCTTCCCCTTTCCCTTGCCCTTGCCTTGGTAGGCGGGTCCTTTCCTCTTATCCACCTTTGGCTTAGAAGTGTTATTGTTTTTGGACCAGCCTTCATTGATCATAAACATGGGTGAAGCCCTTTTACCCATGCTCGCTTCGGCCGTCTTAAGCATGGCATGTAATTTGCCAATGCTCTTATCCCATCCATTCATGTTGTAATTCATTACAAATGTGTCAAACCTCTTTGACAAGGAATTAAGGATAAGGTCCATGGCTAATTCATTAGACACGTTGCAGTTTAGACGGTTCGCTCGATCAATTAGGCTTTTCATCTTAAGGATATAAGATGAAACGGATTGGGAGTCGTCCCTCCGACATGCATGAAGCGCTCGAACTGTTTCGAAGCGCTCGACACTAGCTTGTTGAAGGAACATCTCCTTCAATTGTGTGATCATGTCATATGCACTATGAAGCTCGAAATCCTTTTGGAGTACTGGTATCATAGTGATAATGCTAAAAACGAACATATATTTCATAGCATTATTCCTCAAGAAAGACAAGCTTTTACTTGCAATTGTTCTATTTACAAGTGATATTCGTTTAAATATTAAAAGGTGAAGACAAAAGACAGATTCGACGAATTGAAGACGCAAACGACCAAAAAGCTCAAAAGTACAAAATACAATCAAAGAGGTTCCAATTATTGATAAGAAATGTCTCGAAATTACAAGAGTACAAGATTCAAAACGCAAAGTACAAGATATTAAATTGTACGCAAGGACGTTCGAAAATCCGGAACCGGGACATGAGTCAACTCTCAACGCTCGACGCAATGGACTAAAAATTACGAGTCAACTATGCACATAAATATAATATAATATATAATTAATTCTTAAAATTAATATATATATTATAATATATTTATAAATCGTCGGCAAGAAAGAAACCAAAGGAGGTGAGCTGTATTTTCAAACTCCGCGACTCGCGGAGTTTGAAGAGCAAAAAGGCAGCGAGTCACGGAGCCCCAAATATTGAAACTGCCTATAAAGCTCGTGCATTCTGATCGTAAAAAAAAAATAATATATCCATCCATCTATCTATACGTAAATATATTTATATTTATATTTTAATTTTAATTTTAATTATAATTCTAATAATAAGGGTATGTTAGCGAATGTTATAAGGGTGTAAGTCGAAATTCTGTCCGTGTAACGCTACGCTATTTTTAATCATTGTAAGTTATGTTCAACCTTTTTAATTTAATGTCTCGTAGCTAAGTTATTATTATGCTTATTTAATCCGAAGTAATCATGATGTTGGGCTAATTACTAAAATTGGGTAATTGGGCTTTGTACCATAATTGGGGTTTGGATAAAAGAACGACACTTGTGGAAATTAGACTATGGGCTATTAATGGGTTTTATATTAACTAAACAATACCTTGTTAATTTAATATACAAACTTATAATTCGACGTATTTATATATAACCACATACGCTTGACTGGGTACGGTGGGCGGGATATCTATAAATACCAATAATTATTCATTTTACCGGACACGGAACTGGATTAATAGTTAATAGACTTGTTGAAACAGGGGTGAATTACATTCAAGGGTAATTGGTGTAATTGTTAACGAAGTAGTAAAACCTTGGTTTACACGCAGTCGATAACCTGGTGTATTCATTAAACAAAGTATTAAAACCTTGTTACAATTCGAATCCCCAATTAGTTGAAATATTTGACTTCGGGAATAAGAATAATTTGACGAAGGCTTTCGCTCTTTATATTTATGACTGATGGACTATTATGGACAAATCCGTATGGACATATTAAATAATCCAGGACAAAGGACAATTAACCCATGGGCATAAAACTAAAATCAACACGTCAAACATCATGATTACGGAAGTTTAAATAAGCATAATTCTTTTATTTCATATTTAATTTCCTTTATTTTATATTTAATTGCACTTCTAATTATCGCATTTTTATTTATTGTTATTGTATTTAATTGCACTTTTAATTATCGTACTTTTTAATTATCGCAAGTTTATTTTATCGCACTTTTATTATTCGCAATTTCATTATCGTTATTTACTTTACGCTTTAAATTAAAGTCCTTTTAATATTTTACATTTGGTTTTAACTGCGACTAAAGTTTTAAAATCGACAAACCGGTCATTAAACGGTAAAAACCCCCCTTTATAATAATAATATTACTTATATATATATATATTTGTATTTTTATAAATTTAAACTAATATAGCGTTAAGCTTTGTGAAAAAGATTCCCTGTGGAACGAACCGGACTTACTAAAAACTACACTACTGTACGATTAGGTACACTGCCTATAAGCGTTGTAGCAAGGTTTAAGTATATCTATTCAATAAATAAATAAATATCTTGTGTAAAATTGTATCGTATTTAATAGTATTTCCTTGTAAAATTTAATAGTATTTTATATACACCTTGCATAACATCAAGTTATTTTTGGCGCCGCTGTCGGGGAACTCTTAAACGCCGAAAGCGCAACGCTAAATATTTAAAAAAAAAAAAAACGCGTCGAATTTTAAACTGTACCTGAGTTGAAAATTGAAACCCCGCGACTCGCGGAGTTTGCAGCCTAGAATACCGTGACTCGCGGAGCAACTCTGACACCAACAGAAACCCTAATCAGCATTTATTACGGGTAATTATTATTATTAATTTTTAATTAAACCCTAATTAGTTTTGTTAATTTATTATTAAGTTTAGTTTATTTATTTAATTTGTAAATTTAGTTTATTTAGTTTAATTAAATTGTAAAATTAATAGTTTTAAAAAATAATTAATATAAAAATAATATTTTTATAAAAATTGTACTTTTTACAACTTTTTGTATATTTTTATATTTTATCCCTTTTTAATAGTTTTAGCGTAACTTTTGTATTTTTCGCTCGAATTTAGTTTTAATACATAGTTTTTGCCATAGTTATTTTTACTTCTAGATTTTTAGGCTTTGCCGTAGAATTCCTTACGTGCTTTTTCTTTACACTAAGATTTAAGTACTTTAGAATTTTGCCACGCCTTTTTAAGTTTTAGTTTCTTTTTAAGTTATTGCCATTTGGGATATAGTTTTTCTTGTAAGCTTTAATATTTTTAGACACCTTTTACCTATGTATCAATTATCATTCCAATTAGTAATCTCAATTTGCGATTATAATTTTAAGTTAGTGATAGTAATAAGGTTGGGTTAGTCGAGTGTTTTTAAGTTCTATAAGTCACTCTTTTTCTTTCTTATTTTTATTTTTCGATCTTTTTCCGACGCGCTCTTTTTCTTTCTTGTTTCTCGCTATTCTAGTTTTTAGGACATAGATTTTTATTCTACTTCTTATCTAAATTTCTTAAAATTACGAAAATTTATTTTAAGTGGTTAAATTGATAGACATCAAAATTTTCTGGTTCATAGTAATAGTTGGATTTGTACGTGGACCGGGTTATTGGAGCCAAACAGTCCTCAATTATATTGAGACCAAACGAATCCTGCCCCTCTGCTGCATCTTTTGGCTATTCGAAACGTGGGCAAAATCAGAAAAGTCTATTAATTGGATAACTTATATAATTTTTCTTTCCTTTTTAAAAACTAATAGGATATTCAGTGAATGCACCGAGTAAGACGTTCACCACCTTTTGTACGTTCACCACCTGTAACTAGATCAAGACATTTAGCAAATATTACCGCCGTTGATTTTTCTTTAGAATCGTCATCCAGTCGACCAAGTACTCCAGTTCAAATTTTCGATAATCCATTTTTTGAACCCGACCTCACAATTGAGAATCCGGAGAATATTCAGGGACGATTCATAGATCCTGAACCATTAAATTTTCCTCCGGAACCACCAATCATTCAAACAGAGATTGTTGAGGAACGAACCATTAAATCAGAATCCTCTAGTGATTCCGATTCAACAAATTCAATTATGGAGAATCTGGAACCTTTAAGTATGGAAGACCGGATGAGAGCTAAACGCACTGGCCAAGGTCACGCAATTACTCATCCAGACATTAATGCACCAGATTATGAAATCAAAGAACAAATTCTACACATGGTGACTAATCAATGCCAATTTAGTGGTGCGCCGAAGGAAGATCCAAATGAACATCTTCGTACCTTTAATAGGATCTGCACTCTATTTAAAATAAGAGAAGTTGAGGATGAACAGATATATCTCATGTTATTTCCCTGGACTTTAAAGGGAGAAGCCAAAGATTGGTTGGAATCGTTACCTGAAGGGGCGATTGATACATGGGACGTTTTAGTTGAAAAATTTCTTAAACAATTCTTTCCTGCATCTAAAGCCGTAAGACTTCAAGCAGAAATTGTTACGTTTACACAGAAACCGAATGAAACTCTATATGAGGCGTGGACTAGATTTGGAAAGTTATTAAGAGGATGTCCGCAACATGGTTTAGACACCTGTCAAATAGTACAAATATTCTACCAAGGATGCGACATCACTACAAGGAAAGACATAGATATAGCAGCTGGTGGTTCTATTATGAAGAAAACCGAAACTGATGCTTACAAAATTATTGATAACACTGCTTCCCACTCACATGAGTGGCACCAAGAAAAAGATATCGTTAGATCATCTAAAGCAGCTAGAGCCGATTCTAGCCATGACTTAGATTCCATTTCCGCAAAGATAGATGCTGTCGAGAGACGAATGGAAAAGATGACTAAAGATATTTACTCAATACGAATTAGTTGTGAGCAGTGTGGAGGACCACATTTGACAAAAGATTGTCTCAGTATTGAACTAACAATGGAACAAAGAGAGAATATTTCATACATAAACCAAAGACCTGGAAATAATTATCAGAATAATTATCAACCGCCAAGACCGATCTACAATCAAAACCAGAACTATAACCGAAATATTCCATACAACAACCAACAAGGTCCTAGCAATCAACAAGTATCCAATAATACTTACAATCAGCAAAGACCTAATTTTCAAAATAAACCACCACAACAAACCGATGATAAAAAGCCGAATTTAGAAGATATGATGACGAAGCTAGTTGAAACTCAAACGCAGTTTTTCACATCTCAAAAACAAACTAATGAACAAAATGCTCAAGCATTTAGAAATCAACAAGCTTCTATTCAAAATCTGGAACAAGAAGTAAGTAACCTAGCAAGGTTAATAGGTGAAAGAAAACCGGGAAGTCTACCTAGTGATACAAATGCTAACCCTCGGAATGAAACAGCTAAAGCCATTACCACAAGAAGTGGTACAACACTTAAACCACCTGAAATACCTGTAACTTCTGATGAAGCTATTCCTACTCCACAAGAACCACAACCTGATCAAGATAAGGAAAAAGAACCGGTAGTTGAAAAGGTTAATGAAGATAACAAAGTTAAGGATAAACCTTATGTTAAACCATACCAACCACCACTTCCTTACCCGAGTAAAATGAAGAAAGAGAAACTTGAAGCCGAGCAATCCAAATTCTTGGATATGTTTAAACAGATAAATGTAAATCTTCCTTTCATTGATGTGATTTTAGGAATGCCTAGATATGCTAAATTCTTGAAAGATCTAATCTCGAATAGAAAGAAAATGGAAGAACTCTCGGCTGTTACTATGAACACTAATTGTTCAGCAGTGCTGTTGAATAAGATACCAGAAAAATTATCCGATCCAGGAAGTTTCACAATTCCATGTTTTCTGGGTAGTCTTAGTTCAATAGAAGCATTGGCAGACTTAGGTGCTAGTATAAATTTAATGCCGTATTCACTATACGCTAAACTAGACCTTGGAGAATTGAAACCAACCAGAATAAGTATACAACTAGCCGATCGATCAATAAAATATCCTAGAGGGATAATGGAGAACATGCTAGTTAATGTTGGTACTTTAGTATTTCCAGTAGATTTTGTTGTTCTGGACATGGAAGAAGATTCTCAAGTTCCTCTCATATTAGGAAGACCATTCTTAAACACGGCTAAAGCAATGATAGACGTGTTCGGTAAGAAATTGACCCTAAGTATAGAGGACGAGAGTGTTACCTTTTCAGTTGATAGAGCAATGCAACAACCACAATCTGCAGATGATACATGTTATTATATTCAAACTATAGATGCACATGCAGAATTGTTAGAAGAATTTCCAGAATTACAAGGAACAGGAGAATGTTCTTTAGGAGAAGGAACTGAACCAATTGATGAAGTTGAAATGTTAGCTACACTAATAGCTAATGGATATGAACCAACAACAGAAGAAATTCAAATGCTAAAAGAAGAAGACAGATATCGATATAAATCATCGATAGAAGAACCTCCGAAATTAAAGTTAAAGCCACTTCCAAACCATTTGGAATACGCTTATTTACATGGTGAATCTGAATTACCTGTAATAATATCGTCTTCTCTTACTGAAAATGAGAAATCACAACTCATTTCTGTGTTGAAAGCTCATAAACCAGCCATTGCATGGAAGATTCATGATATTAAAGGAATAAGTCCTTCGTATTGCACACATAAAATCCTTATGGAAGAAGGTCATAAAACGTATGTGCAACGCCAACGAAGACTAAATCCTAATATACAAGATGTAGTTAAAAAAAAAATTATTAAACTGCTAGACGCATGTCTAATTTATCCAATTTCTGATAGTCCATGGGTAAGCCCAGTTCAATGCGTGCCTAAGAAGGGTGGCATGACTGTCATTACAAATGAGAAAAATGAGCTTATTCCTACTAGGACTGTAACAGGATGGCGTGTATGTATTGATTATAGAAAATTAAATGACGCCACCAGAAGAAAAAATCACTTTCTCTTACCTTTCATTGATCAAATGTTGGAAAGATTAGCCGGAAATAGTTACTATTGTTTTCTAGATGGATTTTCCGGATATTTTCAAATTCCAATAGCACCCGAAGATCAAGAGAAAACCACATTCACGTGCCCTTATGGTACTTTTGCTTACAAACGCATGCCATTTGGACTTTGCAACGCCCCTGCAACCTTTCAAAGGTGTATGATGGCGATTTTTCACGACATGATAGAAGAATGCATGGAAGTTTTCATGGATGACTTTTTAGTCTTCGGTGATACATTTGAATCATGTCTAGCTAATCTCGAACGAATGCTTATTAGATGCGAACAATCAAATCTAGTACTTAATTGGGAGAAATGCCATTTCATGGTTAAAGAAGGCATCGTTCTTGGACATAAAATTTCAAAAGAAGGAATTGAAGTGGATAGAGCTAAAGTAGATGTAATTGCTAAACTTCCACATCCCACCAATGTTAGAGGAGTTAGGAGTTTTCTAGGGCATGCCGGTTTTTACCGACGTTTCATAAAAGATTTTTCTAAAATTGCCACTCCTATGAATAAACTCCTAGAAAAGGATGCTCCATTCATCTTTTCAGATGAATGTATCAAATCTTTTAATATTCTTAAAGAGAAACTCACTAATGCGCCGATCATGATAACACCAAATTGGAATCTACCGTTTGAATTAATGTGCGATGCAAGTGATTTTGCAATGGGAGCCGTTTTAGGACAAAGGATTGAAAAACGATTTCAACCTATATATTATGCTAGTAAGACGTTACAAGGAGCACAAAGGAACTACACAACTACTAAAAAAGAACTCCTTGCTATTGTCTTTGCTTTTGACAAATTTCGTTCATATCTCGTTCTAGCAAAAACGGTGGTCTATACCGACCATTCTGCTCTTAGATACCCATTTTCGAAACAAGATGCTAAACCAAGATTAATCCGTTGGATCTTACTATTACAAGAGTTCGATATTGAAATCCGAGATAAAAGAGGAGCAGAAAATCTCGCCGCTGATCATCTTTCTCGTCTTGAAAATCCCGAATTAGAAGTTCTAAATGAATCGGCCATACAAGACAACTTTCTCGATGAATATCTATTGAAGATAGATTATAATGAAATTCCATGGTTTGCAGACTATGCAAACTACTTAGTATGTGGATTCCTTGAAAAAGGATTATCGTACCAAAAACGAAAGAAATTCTTCAGTGATATAAAACACTATTTCTGGGAAGATCCATATCTGTTTAAAAGTTGTCCAGATGGAATAATACGCCGATGTGTATTTGGAGATGAAGCTAGTAAAATTTTAAACCATTGTCACACAGGACCAACAGGAGGGCATTATGGGCCTCAACTAACAGCAAGAAAAGTTTACGATGCTGGATTCTATTGGCCTACAATTTACAAAGACGCACACCTTCTTTGCAAATCCTGTGATGCTTGTCAAAGGGCCAGAAAAATAAGTCAACGTGATGAAATGCCACAAAATGTCATTCAAGTATGTGAAGTATTTGACATTTGGGGTATTGACTTTATGGGTCCATTTCCAAAATCTCATAATAATCTCTATATTCTCGTAGCCATTGATTATGTATCTAAATGGGCGAAAGCACAAGCTCTCCCAACTAACGATGCACGAGTTGTAGTCAACTTTTTAAAACATCTTTTTGCAAGGTTTTGAACACCGAAAGCTTTAATAAGTGATCGGGGTACTCATTTCTGTAATAATCAACTTGAGAAAGTTCTTAAAAGATATGGAGTAACTCATAAAATCTCCACCGCATATCATCCACAAACAAGTGGACAAGTTAAAAATACCAACCGAGCTTTAAAACGTATTCTAGAGAAAACCGTAGGATCAAATCCGAAGGAATGGTCCATTAAATTGGAGGATGCACTCTGGGCTTTTAGAACAGCCTACAAAACTCCAATTGGAACCACACCTTTTAGACTCGTTTACGGAAAAGCATGTCATCTTCTAGTAGAAATTGAACACAAAGCATTTTGGGCTTTGAAGACATGTAATCTTGATTTACATGAAGCTGGACGTCTACGATTAAGTCAACTAAACGAATTAGAAGAATTAACACATGAAGCATACGAAAATTCGTTAATCTATAAAGAAAGAACGAAGAAATGGCATGATAAAAGAATCAGAAGTTTAAAAGAATTTAAAGAAGGAGACAGAGTTCTTCTTTTCAATTCACGATTCAAGCTATTTCCTGGAAAATTGAAATCAAGATGGTCTGGACCATTCATAGTCAAAAGATTTTTCCCATACGGAACGATAGAATTAATAAATTCAAATGGGATTGAATTTAGAGTTAATGGTCACAGAGTTAAACATTACATACATGGTCCGATGGAAGTTGACAATGAAGTTAATCACAATTTCGATACCACAGCTAACTAAGTATAGGGGGTTTATGTATTTCTGTTAGAGTTAGATTGTCTGTTTTCGTGTAGTTCTCGAAAATGGTACCCGAATGATCTTTCCCTAGCAGACCCTAAAGAACTAGTCTTCTCCCCCCATTCTGAATTTTTATTTTTTAGGTTTTTACGAAATGAAGACTGCCTGTGAACTAAACCATGGTCTAATGCTACACGCTTTAATCACTAAACGTAATAATGACACACTTCCGAGTGAAATAGTATCAGTAATCAGAGAAAGATTGGACGGAGTAAGAAAAGAATCCAGATGCGAAGATAATAAGTTACAATTTGGTAAAGGAAAATCAAAATCCGCAGCGAAAAGAAGAGCACGACACCTAGAAAGATGTCACAAATGCGGAAAATGGTCACATGGAGGTAAATGTTCAAATAATCAAACCTATTCAAACACCGAATTTGTTACTTTATGCAGAGACAGACCGTTCATATGTTTAGAAGAAAAACACTGAATGCTCGAGGTTACGCCTATGTAGCTATGGAAAACCAATTAAACCGACTATCTTATGAATGGGATAGATCATATAACTAAGAATATTATCTCACAGGTAAGTCTGTACAGTTTTTATTTTTTTATTTTTATTTTTAACCTTTTGATAATAAACGCTAATTTGTTCACTATAAAGTATTAAATTGGTATTGAATAAAATTAGGTTTGGCGACCGAAATTATTGATATCATTCAAAAATTTATTACATCACTGCGAAATTTAACGTTTATTCTTAAGGTATAAATATCTTTAATCAATCAACCCAAAATATTTCA
Organism: Rutidosis leptorrhynchoides; assembly: GCF_046630445.1. Classification (NCBI taxonomy): domain Eukaryota; kingdom Viridiplantae; phylum Streptophyta; class Magnoliopsida; order Asterales; family Asteraceae; genus Rutidosis; species Rutidosis leptorrhynchoides. Next base: position 286,706,067 of record NC_092333.1, read on the forward strand.
AAAATTCGTCATGAGTTAAATTAGGTCTTGGAACCGAAATTACTTTACCGAAAAGAGGGGCGCATATTTTTGATAATATTTGATTGATTAAAGTGGGATAAAAGCCAAAAAGATTTTTAATTTTATTTTTACCATATTTTTAAAATTAATATATAAATCTTAAATTAATATTGTAAACTTTGTAAAATCAATATATTTAAAATTGTAAATATTTGAAAAATATAATATAAGTTTGGTGTGAATTTATAATATGAATTTTTAAATTAAGTTTGGTGTGAATTTTTAATTTTTAAAATATGAATTTTTAATTTTATGCATTTCAAATTTTAAGTTTGGTGTGAATTTTTAATATTAATTTTGAATTTTATATTTAAGTTGTGTGAATTTAAAAACAAAAATTTACTTTATCTCATTAAGTTAAAAATATGATTTTTAAAAAATTCGTCGTAAGTTGAAAACTAGGTCTTTGAACCGAAATTGCTTTAACCGAGGGAGGGACGATAACTTTTATTATCATTATTTTTAATCTTATTGAATTAAAGTATGCCAAAAATATTAAAAAAAATCAAAAAATCTTAGCTTTTAAAACAATCGCTACAAAAAGACAAATTTTAAAATTTTATCGAAGTACGGACTAGGACATCGATCCGAAACGACCTCGTCCTAAATAACAAAGGAAAACAAAATTTTAAATTTATTTTATATTTGTTTATTAAGTTAAGATTTTATTTAAAAAAAAAAAAAAAAACCAAACACCGCGACTCGCGGTGTTTGAGGCTACCAAACCCCGCGACTCGCGGGAGGACCAAAATACTGAAAAAAATAAAATCGAGCTGAACTGATCAGTCCACACCACAACTCAAACATACAGCGAAAATAAACCCGAAAAAACCCCCGAAAACAACCCCAAAATCACAAATTTTAATCGTTAATCATCAAATCTTTTACTAAAATCATGTTAAGAAGGATGCTATCAAGGAATTACTCAAGAAAAATGGTAAATTTCTACACCTAAACACCATTTAATCCGAAAATTAGTGTTCTTGAGCAATTTTATACCCAATTCGATTTTGATGCTTTTTAATGTAATTATGATTAATTGCTTATGTATTATGCTTGTATAACCTAGATTGATGCTATTTAACATGATTAGAAGCCTTAAACTTCAAATTTTGAATAATCTAGGGTTTGTGTTCTTGAGCAATTTGGGACTTTTTGATATAAACAGGTTATGGCCGATTTTTGTCATGAATTGTTGCTAAATTAAGAAGTGTAACATGTTTAGGTAGTTAAATGATCCAAATTTGAGCCTAAGCATGATTTTGAGAATTAAAGTGGACTTTTTCAAGTCTAAAATTCATGAACTTGATATTTTGATAGATAATGCCATTTGAAACTTGTTTAATTACTAGTAATGATTATTTTGACATGTTATTTGAATTGAATGCTTATGAATTTGGCGAACATTTTCGTATATGCTTATTTGAAAAAGTGTAGATTTGATAAAAATATGAAAATGAGCATAAGTTTGATATAAATTGGACATGTCATTGTAATTATTTTGATTAATGACTTTGCTGACACTAATGCATATTTGGATGCACAAAAATTGTGTTTGATGTGTTTTGCAGACTGAAAGGGGTGAATCTTCATCCCAAGCTCGCAATGCTCCTGCTGAGAATGCGGAAATACAGGAGGTGGATAACTACTACAAACAAGATATACCTCATCCAGTCATGACATTTTCTGATATGCACTTGGAAGATTTGCACCCGAACCTGAGATTTGACAGACTTCAGATAGATTATCCAAAATACCAAAGGGTTTTGCATACTCTTCATTCTAAAGCTGTTGAAGTACCTAGGGTCATAGAATGGGGACCATTAGAAGCTGTAGAATTGGCCGGGCCAATTAGGGAATTACTTGCACAGAGGTATGGTAATTCTACTTTTAATGACTGGGTACGTTTATTCACCATGCGTAGACCTGTATATAAAGTATGGTGTGAAGAATTGTTGTGTAGTATAGAATTAAATGATCGGGTAGCTAGTTTAACCGATCGATCTTTTATTAGATTTTTGTTAGGAGGTTCGATGCGCCACATGTCTTTACTAGACATGGCTCAGGCTTTACGTATATATACGCCTGAGGAGCTCGCATCTGCCGATTGTAGAGGGTTGATATAAATGGTAGAAAGATAGACGAAAATTTTGATACACATGGTGTATGGAGTCAAATGACTAGCCATCACCGATTTAAAGGGGGAAATTACTCTTATTTGGATATAGATAGAGCAGAGTTAAGAGTAATTCATAGGTTTTTAGCTAATTCGATTACACAAAGAGGTAAGAATAAGGAAAAGGTAAATGAACAGGATTTGTTTTACCATATGTGTATTCGAGACCCACAAAGCGCTGTAAGTATACCTTATTGTGTGGGTTATTATTTATCAGCTATGGTTAGGGGGATGAGACCGCATAGCATAATAGGAGGTGGTATATTTATTACTTTGATTGCTGAATATCTCGGTGTGGATATAAGTCGGGGTAAATTATTAGTCGAAGAACCAGAACCCCGCGATACAATAGGTTTAAATGTATACCATGGTGCGAAAGTTTTGAAAAGGCGAAATAATGCCGCAGTACGATATAATGGTAGACATCCACAGGTTGAGAGAAACCAACAGCAAGGTAATGTAGGAGGGGGAAATGAAAAGGCAGAAATGCAAAGGTTTATAGCTTCACAAGAGTATGAAAATGCTAGACATAGAGCATTTGAAGATTGGCAAGTTCATCAAAACCAAATCATAGCCTATTGCCAACATATAGGTAGAAACTATATTCCTACTCCATCGCCCATATTCCCTCCCTGGTCTATAGAGATTCAACCACCGTATCCTATGTATAACCCAGCCGAAGCATTTTATAGCACCTATGGTTATGCATGGAACCCCTACTGGTATCAGTATCATCCCTAGTCTACTTAGTTTTATTTATTTTATAATTTGTAATGTTGATACATTTAATACTTATGTTAATATTGTAATAGTTTTTATAATTTTCTAACTTTTATTATTAGATTTTAATAATTGTTGAATGTGGGGTAATATACCAAACTTCAAAAATATGTATATATGTTTGCAGTTTATCTTATGTAAACAACAGGGTAAAACAACGTATTTTCAAAGACTGGCATTAAGTTCAGCAAAAGCAACTAATTTTTGACGATAAGATGCAAAATATATGTGAAATAACAACAAGACGGAATGAACAAATGATATGCACCATTTATCATTCAGCAAGCAAACACAAATATGTTTGGAAACTTTGGTAAAATTTAATCATTTTCACACAAATCACCCTCAATAATTTAAATTGTTACTGATTTCTTGCAAATGAGGGCATTGCAAGATCTTAAGTGTGGGAAGGGGTTAAATTCTTTCGGATTTTAAAATTTTTACTTTATACACTTGGTTACCATTAGAAATACTAGTAAAGTAGTAGTTGTATTAGAATCTAGTGCTCTCTGATAATAAAGAACAGCCCTAGTCTTATATACTGACTACCCAATTCTAGTAAAAATTTTCAAAATTTTCAACTAAATGAACTCAAAATCATGTTTATACATATTTATGAACGATAAAACTAGGTTTTAACACCGAAATTATTGTTACCTCGGAAAGGACATAAATTGAGAAACAAACAAAAATGTTAAAATTCATTTAAAATGGAATAGAGGACAATAAAAAGGAAAATAAAAGCCAAGTGTGGGAAAATTTACCAAGATATTTTAAACATATGTCACATAATTCTGTACAAATAACTGAAAATACTTTTGCTTTGGACTAAACTAAAAAGTTTTACCTGATTTACTGTAAGAAAGATGGATCTACACGATGAATCAATTCCATCATTAAAAGGAAGTAAAGTCTTCCGAAAAAGAAACGCGCTTCTTGATTTAGGTCAGGAAGTTGTCGTCCAGACTAGCTGTAGGTTGACGAAAAATCTAGAAAAGTCATCTCTAAAATCAGCAGGAAATCCACGGACCTCAGCATTAAACAGGGTCGCCAAGTGGTCAGATTTATCCTAACCATGAGAAGGATTTATCTCGTACAATGGGGGGGCACCGTGCAAATTAGCTGGATAAGACTAATGAATCAGATCCTCAGAAAGGATAATCTCCTTAAAAGATTAAAAATCAGCTTTTAAGCCTGATATTACTCAGTCCTAGAGATTGACCTTAAAGATTGAGAATTCAAACTCATGGAATTCGATGATATCTAAACTCGAGCTTGAACGAGAAAATATTTTGATCAAAATTATAAACCGATTTGTTTTCTGAAAAACCATTTTCAATGCGTTCATTACCATTGAACGTAAAATCCTAGGAATTCACCTGGAATTCATTAGGTCACCTGAACCAAATCGGGTGTCAACCGTAAGAACGGTGGTTGCATAGCATGGTCAAAGACAGGACCTTGTGCCAGACCTACAAATTAAAAGGGTGAGCTTTACTATTACTCCTACAAAGGATAGTAATTGCGTCCGACACGTTATAGACCATAATTAAAAGCATGTCAGGGGACATTGCCTTAACAGTTGCTTGTTCAACGCTTTCCTTTACAACCAGACGGTAGTTTACCGAAAGGTAATATACGGGACAAGTAAACTGGACGTGTTGCTTTTCTAATATAAGGTTAGCAAGTGGGTGACACAAAACCGCAAGTTTTGAGCTAAAATTTTCAAATCTGAAACCCACCAAACCCACAAAAATAATTTGCAAACACCGGTGAAGGGTTATTCCGGAAAACTTATCTAGGGTAAAAACTAGATTTAATTTTCAAAAGATCAAATGTTTTCATAAAGATCCAATTTCCTTAATGGATCTAAATTTTTATAGTCATGTGGGACTATAAACCATATCGTTACTACCATTGTTTATACCGCCGTAAAGAAATCACTGATGTACAAAGTGTGAAGAATAAAGAAGTGATTCTTGTATTTCAAGACTATATTGCTTGAGGACAAGCAACGCTCAAGTGTGGGAATATTTGATAATGCTAAAAACGAACATATATTTCATAGCATTATTCCTCAAGAAAGACAAGCTTTTAGTTGCAATTGTTCTATTTACAAGTGATATTCGTTTAAATATTAAAAGGTGAAGACAAAAGACAGATTCGACGAATTGAAGACGCAAACGACCAAAAAGCTCAAAACTACAAAATACAATCAAAGAAGTTCCAATTATTGATAAGAAACGTCTCGAAATTACAAGAGTACAAGATTCAAAACGCAAAGTACAAGATATTAAATTGTACGCAAGGACGTTCGAAAATCCGGAACCGGGACATGAGTCAACTCTCAACGCTCGACGCAATGGACTAAAAATTACGAGTCAACTATGCACATAAATATAATATAATATATAATTAATTCTTAAAATTAATATATATATTATAATATATTTATAAATCGTCGGCAAGAAAGAAGCCAAAGGAGGTGAGCTGTATTTTCAAACTCCGCGACTAGCGGAGTTTGAAGAGCAAAAAGGCCGCGAGTCGCGGAGCCCGAAATATTGAAACTGCCTATAAAGCTCGCGCATTCTGATCGTAAAAAAAAATAATATATCCATCCATCTATCTATACGTAAATATATTTATATTTATATTTTAATTTTAATTTTAATTATAATTCTAATAATAAGGGTATGTTAGCGAATGTTGTAAGGGTGTAAGTCGAAATTCTGTCCGTGTAACGCTACGCTATTTTTAATCATTGTAAGTTATGTTCAACCTTTTTAATTTAATGTCTCGTAACTAAGTTATTATTATGCTTATTTAATCCGAAGTAATCATGATGTTGGGCTAATTACTAAAATTGGGTAATTGGGCTTTGTACCATAATTGGGGTTTGGATAAAATAACGACACTTGTGGAAATTAGACTATGGGCTATTAATGGGTTTTATATTAACTAAACAATACCTTGTTAATTTAATATACAAACTTATAATTCGACGTATTTATATATAACCACATACGCTTGACTGGGCACGGTGGGCGGGATATCTATAAATACCAATAATTATTCATTTTACCGGACACGGAACTGGATTAATAGTTAATAGACTTGTTGAAACAGGGGTGAATTACATTCAAGGGTAATTGGTGTAATTGTTAACAAAGTAGTAAAACCTTGGTTTACACGCAGTCGATAACCCGGTGTATTCATTAAACAAAGTATTAAAACCTTGTTACAATTCGAATCCCCAATTAGTTGAAATATTTGACTTCGGGAATAAGAATAATTTGACGAAGGCTTTCGCTCTTTATATTTATGACTGATGGACTATTATGGACAAATCCGTATGGACATATTAAATAATCCAGGACAAAGGACAATTAACCCATGGGCATAAAACTAAAATCAACACGTCAAACATCATGATTACGGAAGTTTAAATAAGCATAATTCTTTTATTTCATATTTAATTTCCTTTATTTTATATTTAATTGCACTTCTAATTATCGCATTTTTATTTATTGTTATTGTATTTAATTGCACTTTTAATTATCGTACTTTTTAATTATCGCAAGTTTATTTTATCGCACTTTTATTATTTGCAATTTCATTATCATTATTTACTTTACGCTTTAAATTAAAGTCCTTTTAATATTTTACATTTGGTTTTAACTGCGACTAAAGTTTTAAAATTGACAAACCGGTCATTAAACGGTAAAAACCCCCCTTTATAATAATAATATTACTTATATATATATTTGTATTTTTATAAATTTAAACTAATATAGCGTTAAGCTTTGTGAAAAAGATTCCCTGTGGAACGAACCGGACTTACTAAAAACTACACTACTGTACGATTAGGTACACTGCCTATAAGTGTTGTAGCAAGGTTTAAGTATATCCATTCAATAAATAAATAAATATCTTGTGTAAAATTGTATCGTATTTAATAGTATTTCCTTGTAAAATTTAATAGTATTTTATATACACCTCGCATAACATCACATAGTCCCAAGAATGAGGCAAGAAACTTGCACCGAATCGGTGCAATATTTCTCCCAATAAGCCATGCCTTCCGTATCATCCTCGTCCGGTTGATCGGGAATGGGGTCTTCCAATACATACGCCCTATCCTCTAGTTTGAGGACAATTCTTAGATTGCGAAACCAATCCATGAAGTTCGTATGGTTGAGTTTTTCCTTTTTGAGGATTGACCTCAACGATAGGTTGTTAAAGTTTATAGGTGCGTTGGGAATGTTGTTTTTATTGGCGGCCATCTACAAAATTTAACAAAGTTGTTTAAGTATAAATTTTAATTTAACAATCAATACCCTTTAAATCCAATTGATATTTATTAAATTTTAGAATCCAACGGTAAACCAAATTTCAGTTAGGTGACCTTTATCCCGTCATTTGATTTAGCTAGGTAGTCATTATATGACAATTGCAATCCTTTTGCATGGCATATTTATTCCATCAACGCCTATTTGTTCTTCATGCTTCGGTGACCCTAAGTTCATGATTCCCAAATCAAGTCGTCCTACTTGTGTAAACGTGTAATTTTAACATACAAGTGGTTAGGTGACCTTTATCCCACAAGCATGCGAAATTCACCTTAATCATATTAGTTTGCTCATAACAGTTAGGTGACCTTTATCCCATTATGAGTTCCCTAATATTTTTAAGTGTCACACAAAAGGATGGCGTTTAACTTGTTTGCCTTGTTGATTAAGGGATTTTAAGTTTTCATTAATTCTAGTTTGAGAAAACTTTTATGCCATACACCAACATACATTTAGTGTATGGTTCATTTGAAATCCATTTTCAAGTCTTGTAATTAAGCCAATTACTTGATATAAACCATTTTATATGTGTGATCCTTTTAGTGTTCTTAATAACCATTTATTAATGTCCTTTTGCCATTTCAATTTAACCATTTAAATTCTCGTTTTGTATGTAGTTAATAATGTCTAATTTAACCAATTAAATTGTCATTTTGCTTTTTGTTAACTTGTGATATACTTGTAGCAACCAAACATATAAACACAATAAACAACCATGCATGCAAAACAAATATGTTCACAATCAAGCCATTTTGGTAGAAATTTGTTTAGCCGAAAACAAATGCCACCGGTTAAAGGGTTATAACACAAAGTAGGAGATTTTAAATCTCCCACTTAATCTTGCATCCAAATGCTTCTTCTTGTGTTCTTCAAGTCTTCATCATCTTCATCATTTTTTACAAAATATATCCTAATACATTTTTCTCTAAAAAATAAAATTACAACCTAATCTATTTTACATACCAAATATAAAATAAATTACATAACTAAAATAATATTATTACAAACCAAATGAATGAATTAATATTACATACCAAATAAATGAATTAATTCAACCAAACATGCAACCATTCAAACACAAGGTCAAGGCTTGATTGTGAACTTTAACATACAACAAATATGACCAAAATGGAACAACCCAAAACCCATTTTGGGTGTCCAAGAATTCGGCCAAAATAGCAAACCCATCCAAACCCGAAAATTTTTGCATATTACTTTCATGCATGTTCATAAAATGCAAAAATATAGTGGGTTTAATAGATCATCTCGAAGCATATTCCATCAACTTCGGCTCTAGATACCATTGTTGGGATTTAACAAGTTCCATAATGAGTAAAACATTTTATGAATCTAATTAAAGCGGAAGCATGAAAATATTAACAATTGAACTTGTTAATCTTTAACCAATTAAAGTTAAATCCCAATTAGGATCAAGTTGTGAAACATACTTACAAACTACAAGCAAGAAAAGAGTTTATACCTACTCCAAGCTTGTTGATGAGTGATGAAGATGATGATGATGAATGGAGCTCCAAAAGTATAAAACCTCAAGTTGTTATACCCCAAACTTTGCACCAACACCCTAGCTTTTGGTTAGGATTTAATGACACTTGAAATTCACTTGCAAAATCAACTCAAGAACACCCTTTTGTTCTTCAAAACTCACGGCCAAGACAGCAGCTCTTTGGAGTCTTTGTGCAGTTTTTTTTTATGTATTTTGATGTGTATTGCATGTGTGTTGAGTCTCCAAGAGGTCTTGGTACATATGCACATGCACATGGGAAGTAACCACACTAAAATAATATTTATTAGCATGCTTGCAACTCCAATGCCACTCCTATATTATTTTATAAAAGGATTTTATAACATTAGATTTTATAAAACATAATATATAAACTTCCATTTTATAAAATAGTTTTATAAAATTAGATTTTATAAAATATATTTTATAAATTTCTATATTATAAATTATGTATGTTATTTATAAAACCAATTTTATAAAATTCCATTTTATATGTTATGTATACTTTATTTTATAAAACCAATTTTATAAAATGTAACATAACTTTATTAATTATTTAACCTATAAATAATTAAATTCTTATCATATAAATTATTCCATAATTTATATACACATCAAGTAATATTATTTTAGAAAACCATTTTTCTTAAATTCCAAGTGTCGCGTAATTTCATCAACGATCCAATCGCTAAGATCAAAATACGATTAAGGTGTCGGTTAGCTTTTTATTGGGTATGACCCGACTTGGATCAAAACATATTAGCCACATTAATTTAATATGTCTCTCGGGCATACAAAATACCTTCAAATGCAATAATTATACACATACATATATAATATACCTACTTGCAAACACTCAAATACACATACCGAAATACATGCTAGCAACACAATTAGCTTATCATCAATACGAGGCTACCAACCTCCAATACCATAAGCTAGCATAACAATCGCATCATTATATATAACTCGAACAATATAATAAGCCTTCGCTTACAACACAAATAACCATGATTAACCAATCGTACAAGGGAATGGCGCCCGCAAAAGGCCATCGGAGTTCACAACATCCATTAGTGTACTTAGCACCTCGTATCACTAACCCCCGGGTGGCATCTTAACACCTCGATACTTCACCCTCGGGTGGCATCTTAACACCTTGACACTTTACCCTTTATTATGGAGTGGCGTCTTAACACCTCGACACTTCACTCCTAGGTGGCATCTTAACACCTCGATGCTTCACCTCGAGTGGCATCTTAACACCTCGATGCTTCACTCGTCACGTGAAACGTGGTGTCTTAGCACCTCGACACTTCACATCTCACGCTACAACAAATAGATACATTATATACCTACACATATAATTATTCCACTCACCTTAACGATTCGGTGGCGGTTTTATACTTTCGCAAGCTTTAAAGCAAAGTACCTAATATAATAAGTACTTCAATCAACACAATATCTAGTTGGACTAAGATACCAACAATTCACTTATGTGCATTAAATGACTTAATGCATTAAATGTCCCATTTTCACCAAAACCGCCCTTAAGGGTCAAGACTCAACTTCAATCACTAAAGCTAGTGAATTAAAGTCTACTAACACAAACTTAGGTATTTCATACCCACTTCACCCAATTAGATCAACTAGTACTCATTTGACCCATTCTAACACTTACTCTTTCAAACTTAGTCAAACATGACCCATTTACAATTCTTTCAACCTTTAACAAGTGTTTTAATGCTTAACAACACAATCTAATACTTACAACCCCAAATCATAAGACCAAACCCTAGGTTTTGGCCATTAGGGTTCATTTTCATAAATCTAACCCAAAACCCACCCATTTAACCTTCAATTGGGTTACACAAGCTCCATATGAGCCAAACCCTAGCTCAAGCTTAAATAAACTCAAAACATAGAGTTAGAACTTACCGAGACTATCAAAGTGTAGCTAGAGACACGAGGAACAACTTTAACACTTGGGTTCGGGCAAGATTCGGTCTTCTTCTTCACCAAAATGAGCTTTCTCACTCTTAACACCTCACTCTCTCTCTAGACTTTAATTTAATTAAATGGAAAAGTCATAAATGGAGAGGGGATAAGGTTGAACCAGCCTTAAAGTCTCAAAAACCAGCCATAGGTGAAAAGACCTAAACACCCCTAAAAGATTCCAATTAAAATGGCTAAAATTGTCAAACAACGACATTTGTCGCGTTTCGCGACAACCAAACGCGATAAACATAATTCAAATGCGATAACCTTGACAGAACTGGGGTTCTAGAGCTGTCGCATTTCAACCCACTTTGTCGCGTATCGCGACACACCAGGACGCGATGGGACACCTTCAGACGCGACAGAAGGCCTGATCAAACCATTTTCCAATATTTTCAATATTTGAACTATACAAACTCAAACATAGCTACAATATTAAACGTACACGGAGTTAGATGCGCACCTTAAGTCATATTCTGGGAAAATGGGATGTTACAAGAATCAAACGAAGATCCTTGATACGGTACCGTTTATGGTGCTTTTACTCATTGTTGTGCACGTCATTGCATTGGTGGGTATATACACAACTCATTTTTGTTATGTGCATAATCATCATGTTTTACAGCGTTGTAATGTTGTACTCTAACACTGTAATGCATGATGTTGTGTACATAACAAAAATGGGTTGTACATCATCACCCTTTTTGTTTATATCTCATATTAAGCTTTTTGTTCCCATTCATTTTTATTTAATTCTCGGGTTTGTTATTTCGTCAAAAGGTTTACTGGATCTATAAATTGGCCGCATCGACACAACCCCAAGAAAGAATAGAGCATGTCAAGAAAAGGAGTTAGTACTACTGTGATGTATTTTTTTATTTTTTATTTTTTTTATTTTTTTTTATGGGTAAAGGGTTTTCACCCGACAAATTGGATTAATGAACGAGAATAACGAATACAAGAAAGGTTCAGTGACTATAGACAAGCTCTATAGTCCAAATACAAACCAAAGAAGCCAAAGCTAACAAAAGCTAGACACAACCAAAGGGGACTAAAACACATCCCTCTAAAACATAGAAAACTGCACCAAAACATCAACTGATCTTCCATGTATTCTTTATGCGATGCACATACTACTGTGATGTATTAATTTTTTTTTTATTTTTTGTTCAATGATTAATCAATACAAAAACATATGTATTTGGTTTCATGGAATTTAATTAAGTGCTATGGTAGATTTCGTGTATCAGTGCTGTTATGATGGCATGTGTTTTGATACATTTCTTTTGCTTTTACTGGTGTATCAATTGTTTGATGAAATGTCAGTAACAACTAAAATCAAATAATTTGGTTCTTAAACAAGAATAATCTAAAAGATCAAACAAAAGCACTCATAGTTGAGTTTGTGAAACTAGTATTTTGAGCTTGAGAAGGCAATACAAAGTAGTAAAAGTACGTACTGCATTGATGAACTGTAACACCCCAAATTTTATAACAGAGGAGGAACAACGTTCCTGCATGAGGAACGACGTTCAAAGGGTGGAACGACGTCCCAGAGTCTAAGAACGACGTTGTCAAATGAAGTATAGTGTAAAAATTCAAACAGACCATTTTGAGGGTAATTGAGGAACGATGTTCTGTTAGATGGAACGACGTTCCATGGTTGCGTTGAGAGGAACAATGTTCCTTATTATGGAACGGCGTTCCTGTGCCAGAAACTGGTTTTTTGAGTTAAATTGTAAAGATAAGGAGGGCACTTTGGTCTTTTCACATGTGGATGTATTTATAGCTTGAGATCAGATCTAGATCTCATTTCTACCTCATTTCTCACCTACACAAACACTTCCACTTAGAGAGAGAGCTTAGAGAGAGAAAGCTTGATTCAAGGAGGAAGAAGCTAGTTCTTGCCATTTGGAGCTTGGATCTTGTTGCATCCACTTGCTAGCTACGTTTTGGTGTTGTGGTAAGCTCCAATTTCAAGTTCTAGTGTTTCATTTGAGTTATGCCTAGGGTTTGGTTCGTGGGTTGGGTGTAAGCCCCATTTTCATGTTAAATTGGGGATTTTGGGTAAAATTTGTGCACTTTGACTAAAAGACTCAAGAATTAGGGTTTGGTGTTGTAAAATCAGGTTGGTGAGTCTTAAATGGTTGTTGAATCACTAGCACACTTTTGTGTTAGTGAAATGGGTGTTATTAGGGTTCATGGTTGACCGAAATGCAAGTATTGACGTTGAAATGGGTCAAATGGGTGTAGTGTGACCAAACTAGCAAGATGAGGATTTAATCACTCAAAACTTATGTTAGTTAGTGTGTTTGGATTATAATCACTACTTATTAGTGATTTATGATGGTCATGACCTAGTGTGGGTGTTAGAAGTGCAAATGGGTCATAATTGCGCTATGTGTCATAAATGCACTAGGAGTTATGAGTTGGTAAGTAGTCCAACTTGTTTGTGTGTTTAATTGTATAATTAATGTAATAGGTACATTGCATTGAAGGTTGCAGGAATTAACTTTCACTAAAGTGAGAAGGTGAGTGGAATAATTATACGTGCATGTATATAATGTATTTACTTGTGTGGGATGCGTTGTGGGTTTAAAGTTTGTGAGTTCGATACCACATCGTGTTTGGCATGAGATGAGGATTTAAAGTAAAATGACCCGTTCATACCGATTATAAACGATTCACATTAGTTGATTTCATTGCGAGGTTCATACCTCTATATGATACATTTTACAAACATTGCATTCTTTTAAAAGACAAACTCATTTCAAAATATAACCTTTCAATACAAATGATATATGTTTCCCCTAATATGAATGACTAATCTGTCATAACAGTCTTTTTGAACTCAAATGATTTGAATGCAACGTATTTTGAAATATGCCATGAACGACTCCAAGTAATATCTTTAAAATGAGCAAATGCACAGCGGAAGATTTCTTTCATACCTGAGAATAAACATGCTTTCAAGTGTTAACCAAAAGGTTGATGAGTTCATAGGTTTATCATAAACATTGATTTCAATAATTTTAATAGACCATAAGATTTTCATTTTCATATATAACCTGCAGGAACACTCATCTGCAAAAATCATTCATATGGTGAACACCTGGTAACCGACCTTAACAAGATGCATATAGAATATCCCCATCATTCCGGAACTCTCATTGGTTATGATAATTCGAATTAATAAAGCATCCGTAACCTGGATGGGGCTTGTTGGGCCCGATAGATCTATCTTTAGGATTCGCATCAATTAGGGGCCATTTCCCTAATTCTTAGGCTACCAAGCTAAAAAGGGCGATATTCGGTCTAATAATCCAACCATAAAATGTAGTTTTGAGTACTCGTGTTTATTTCGTAAAACATTTATAAAATCAGCGCATGTATTCTCAGTCCCAAAAATATATATTGCAAAAGTATTTAAAAAGGGAGCAAATAAAACTCACGATACGATATTTTGTAGTAAAAATATGCATACGACTGAACTGAACAATGCAGGATTGGCCTCGGATTCACGAACCTATATATATATATATATATATATATATATATATATATATATATATATATATATATATATATATATATATATATATATATATATATATATTAACACATATAATTGTAATCGAAATACTTATATATTATTATTAATTGTTATTTTAGTAACTTATATGTTTCATTAATAACTTAATTAACTATATTTATTTTATATACTTTTGATAAATAATTACTATTTACTATAAAATATTAATATAGTTATGTTATATAGTTATGTTATATGTATTAAATAAATTTTATATAACTAAAATTTATTTGTTAAAATAAAAATAAAAAAGTTGTATCTTTATATAATAATAATAATAATAATAATAATAATAATAATAATAATAATAATAATAATAATAATAATAATAATAATAATGATAAAATAATAATATTACTAAAAATAATGATACTTATAATAATAAAAATAATGATATTATTAATGATAACAACAATAATAATAAAACTAATGATAATTCCAATAATAATAATGATAATTTTAAATAAAATGTTAATTTTAATAATAATAATAATTTTATTAAGAATGATATTAATAATAATAATAATTTTAATCATAATGATACTACTAATAATAACCTTAATGATAATACTTAATAATAATACTTATAATAATAATAATAATAATAGTAATATTCATAAAATTAATAATAATATTAATAAAATTAATAATAATGATAATAAAAATAATGATAGTTTTAATAATACTATTAATAGTAATAAAAATGATAATGTTTAATAGTAATAAAAATAACGATACTTTTAATAATAATGATAATTTCTATAATAATGTCAATTTTAGTAATGATAATAATAATATTGATAATAATGATATTAATAACCTTAATAATAATAATGATAACTTTTATACTAGTAATAATAATAATAATAATAATAATAATAATAATAATAATAATAATAATACCTATATAATAATAATAATTATTATAATAATGATAATAATAATATTAATAAAAATGTTAATAGTAATTATATTACTAATAATAATAGGAATTATACCCTCCTAATCGTCGTCATGCATCGATCATTATAGCTCAAGATCATGCACATAACATCATCATCTCACGGTTTCATCCATTATCATCATCATCATCATCATATCATAATTGTCATTACCATTTCATTATCATCATTATCATTATACCTGTAACATCATTAGCTCGCCATCATCACTACATCATCATCATTTCCAAACTTCTAGGCCCAACAACAATATAAGCCTCGGCCCAACATAAAAATAAAACTCTCGGTCCAATAGAAAATTGGATCTCAGCCCAATAGTGTGAACAAATTCACGGCCCAAAAATAAGTTCGGTTCTTTTTCTTTTCTACATCCGGTCATAATATATATATATATATATATATATATATATATATATATATATATATATATATATATATATATATATATATATATATATATATATATATATATATATATATATATATATATATATATAGGTGATTAAATTTCATTTTATTAATGCTCACTGGTCGGCCACTTATTTGCCCATAGTCCCACATTTATCAATGGTGTGAATTATTTAAGGTTTTCTCTTGGTTTAATCATAGCTAAAATTTTAACCGACCCAGCGAAAGTAGCAGTAGTTGTAGTGGTTAGATGGAGGGTTGTTTAGGTTGTTTCTAGGGTGATTTACTTTGTCGAAAGAAAAGATGAATATATATATATATATATATATATATATATATATATATATATATATATATATATATATATATATATATATATATATATATATATATATATATATATATATATATATATATATATATATATATATATATATATATATATAGTTTGGTCACCATTTCATCATTTTCTTAGTGGGTTTCATTGAAGGTTGTTTTGTGTGGCATCCGTACAAAAACTAGGAAACATCAACGTAGCAGTTAAATGGGAGATGGAGATTCGTAAGGGTCTGTTGGTGGTTTTCGAGCTGGGTAGCAGATTTTCTTGCAAGTGGGTTTCGAATGGGGCTGTGGTGGTGAAGCCGTGATGGTGGTGGAAGTGATCATGGAGGTGAAGGTGGTCGTGAGATGAGGGTTCACGAAGAAGAGAGGGAGAAAGAGAGATGGAGGTGGATGGGTTCAACAGTGGTTCATGGGTGATGGGTTGTGATGATGATTCAACAACAACAGAAGATAGGCGCAACAAATAACAACAAATGGGTTTCGTCTGAAATAGAAAAAAAAGATGAGAGAAAAAAATTGGTTTCGATTTAATGAAGGTTCTTGTCGATGGGTTGGTTTGTTGACGGGTGATTGTGTAACATCCTATTACCGGGACTAGCTGAAATGACCATTTTACCCTTGTGTATGGCGTAATTAGTGATTTTAATAATTATATGTTTATAATTATTTTATTGTTTAGTTGAGACCAGTTTGTGACAAAGGTCACAGAAGAGGTTGGTTTATTTAATTTGGACTCCGTTAGGGCCGCCTAACAAGGTATGAAAGGTTTTAGATAGCTGGTAAATACCCGTGTGTTGTGGGGTATGGGGTTTGAACCCCAAATAAGTGTAGAGTGCTGCTTTCTTCCCTCATTTTCTCCATTCCTCTTGAAATTTCCCAAACCAAACCGTACCCACTTCATCTCCTACCTCTAACCCTAGATTCTTAATTGATGTTCTAGAGCTCAAATCTTTTGTATCATCTTGTTCTTTACGACTATACTGAATCCATTAAGGTAAGAATCATAGTGTTTCAAGCTTTAATCTTTGAGAAAATGGAGTTTTTGTGTTAAGTTTATTAAAAGTGCATTTTGGGTCAAAATGGTTGATTCTGATGTTGTTTGTGTCAAAATCTTGTGAGTTTGTGTTTATTGAAGTTTAGTGTAATTGATTTGGTCAGTTTTGAGGTAAGAAACGAGCTCTAGAGCAAGAAATGGCAAATTTTGGGTCAAACCCGTAGTTGTGTTCATCTTATTCATCAGATGAACACACTCGGCCAAGTGTCTCCTGACACTCGACCGACTGTGTAGACGACCGACTGTGTAGAAGACCGACCGATTGAGTAACACACTCGACCGAGTGTGTTTGAGTTTTGACCTGATGATTTAACTTAGTCTGTCGACCGAGTGAGAAGACCCTCGACCGAGTGTGTGGACACAGTCGACCGACTGTGTGAGATAGTCGACCGAGTGTCTTTGGGGGTAGAATGTTTTATTAAGTGTTGTTTTCTAGTCGTTATGCTGTCCGTGTGTATAATTTTGATTAGAACACTATACTAACTTGGTTTATGTTGTTATCAGGTGGAAAGGACGAAGAGAAGGCTCAATAAGATTAGAATTCTGAGTGCCTTCTGTTGCTGGTAATCGGTGAGTGGGATTATCTTCTGGTGTAGTATAGAGTAGCAAGTTGCGCTACTATATTTATATTGTTGTTAGTTGCCATGTTTAGTAGTTATGTTGTACCGTTGATCGCAGTTTAGGGTTGCCATGCTCGTAGTAGTATTAGTTGCCTGAGGTAGTAGTAGTAGTAGTTGACTGGTTGTATGTGCACAAGTTGTTGTTATTGTTGTTGGAACCTTGATCTGTTAGGTTCAGCTCAGAGAGGTCAACCTAGTTGTGGTTGGGTGTCACGACCCTACTTTTCCGTTATCTTTTACCGTTTATTATTTAACGTCCGTTAATTGTTATTCATGCCACATCATTTCTATGACCTATATTATTATTTTTGTAATAATATATTAAATATTATGTGTTAAGTGAATATTTGTATTCATATTTTAAGTTGAACGTTTCTACGTGTCGCAGATTTCTATCCGGCGAATCTTTTCAGTTTTCAAACCAACGGTCAAACTTTTGGGATTTTTAAATCCAAATTATTTTAAATATTATATTTTGATGTCATATGACTATATATAGTGTATATATATTTTATTCGTCGCGTATGCGTTATCTCTCCGAAGAATTAATCGCGTAGTAGCGTTTTCGCGTTTCGGGCTTCGATCGGGCGTTCGGGCCACAATCAATTACACATTAAACAAATTTGGGCCATGGGGCCCACCCAACACCCCACCATTCGGCCGAACTAAAAGGGGAGGGGTGTATCCCCTTTTGTTTTTCATTTCCACATTTCATTTTTCATTCCATCATTCACTACTAAAACCTAATTTTATTTTTCCTCTCTTTCTCTCTTCCTCCCTCCTTTGGCCGTCGCCAACACCAACACCATCATCATCTTCATCAAAAATATTGCTTGGATCATAGGGCTTTAATCATCACCGCGTTCCTCTCGTTCTTCTCTACACGATCATACTCTTTGATTCACGATTAGGGTATAAACCCTAACCTTAACTTTTTGATTTTTATATTATTTTACTGATTTTAAATGTTATTATGATAGTATAGTGTGTAGTGACCCGAACTTTTCCATGTTTATATATATTAAATGAAATTGTTATTTACATGATTAAGTGTTTCCAACATGTTAAGCAATCAAACTTGTTAAGACTTGATTAATTGAAATAGGTTTTATATAGACAATTGACCACCCAAGTTGATCGGCGATTCACGAACGTTAACACTTGTAAAAACTTTATGATGACATACATATGGATATATATATAGTTAATATGATATTATGATAAGTATGTACCTCATTAAGTATTTTAATAATGAGTTATATACATAAAAATGAGACTATTGAATTAAGAAACTTGAAAACGGTATATATAACGATTATCGTTATAACAATGTCTTACTAATTACATATGAATCATTTTAAGATATTGATACACTATATATAAACATGATAAATTATAAGTAAACATATCATTAAGTATATTAACAATGAACTACATATGTAAAAATAAGACTACTAACTTAAGGATTTCGAAACGAGACATATATGTAACGATTATCGTTGTAACGACATTTAAATGTATATATATCATATTAAGATATATTAATATATCATAATATCATGATAATATAATAATTTAACATCTCATTAGATATAATAAACATTGGGTTAAGAACATTTAACAAGATCGTTAACTTAAAGGTTTCAAAGCAACATTTACATGTAACGACTAACGATGACTTAACGACTCAGTTAAAATGTATATACATGTAGTATTTTAATATGTGTTCATACACTTTTGAAAGACTTCAAGACACTTATCAAATTACTTCTACTTAACAAAAATACTTACGATTACATCCTCATTCATTTTCATCAACAATTCTACTCGTATGCACTCGTATTTGTACTTGTACAATACACAGCTTCTAAATGTATTTACTATTGGTATATACACTCCAATGATCAGCTCTTAGTAGCCCATGTGAGTCACCTAACCATGTGGGAACCATCATTTAATATCTAGCATGAAATATCTCACAAGATTACAAACTAATGGAGCCTATATGGGGAGACTAAGTTCACGTGAATGATGGCACTCACAAACACTTTCATTTTGCAACTTACATGCATCAAACTACTCTCTCTCAAGTGTTCTTCCATTGTTCTAAGTGTTCTTCATCATTTTCATCAAAATCTAGCTCAATCTAGTTCATAAATCCATACATAAACCAAGTTATAAAACAACTACTTAAGAACACACCAACAACACTTCCAAGTTTGCTAGCTTACTTCCAATCTTGCAAATCCACTTTGAGTGATCATCCAACCTCAAGAAATCTTTCTTATTTACAGTAAGATATCTTTCTAATACAAGGTAATACTCATATTAAAACTTTAATTCAATTTCTATAACTTTAACAATCTTATTTCGAGTGAAAATCTTACTTGAACTTGTTTTTGTGTCATGATTCTACTTCAAGAACTTTCAAGTCATCCAAGGATCCTATGAAGCTAGATCTATTTTTCTCATTTCTATTAGGTTTATCCATAAAACCTGAGGTAGTAATGATGTTCATAACATCATTCGATTCATATATATATAACTACCTTATTCGAAGGTTTAAACTTGTAATCACTAGAACATAGTTTAGTTAATTCTAAACTTGTTCGCAAACACGAAAAACACCGTAAAATCAACTTATTCGAAGGTTTAAACTTGTAATCACTTGACTTTTAAAATCAACTAAACACGTGTTCTATATCTATATGATATGCTAAATTAATGATTTAAAACCTGAAAACACGAAAAACACCGTAAAACTGGATATACGCCGTCGTAGTAACACCGCAGGCTGTTTTGGGTTAGTTAATTAAAAACTATGATAAACTTTGATTTAAAAGTTGTTCTTATGGGAAAATAATTTTTCTTATGAGCATGAAGCTATATCCAAAAATCATGGTTAAACTCAAAGTGAAAGTATGTTTTCCAAAATGGTCATCTAGACGTCGTTCTTTTGACTAAAATGGCTACCTTTACAAAAATGACTTGTAATCTATATTTATGACTATAAACTTATACTTTTTATATTTAGATTCATAAACTTAAGTTCAATATGAAACAATAGCAACTTGAATCACTCAAAACGGATTTAAAACGAAGAAGTTATGGGTAAAACAATATTGGATAATTTTGCTTGTTGTAGCTACGTGAAAATTGGTAACAAATCTATATTAATCATATCCTAGCTAACTCATATTATATTATACATGTATTCTAATATATTATGTAATCTTAGAATACCATAGACACGTATGCAAATGTTTTGACATATCATATCGACCCATGTATATGTATTATTTGGAACAACCATAGACACTCTATATGCAGTAATGTTTGAGTTAGCTATACAGGGTTGAGGTTGATTCCAAAAATATATATACTTTGAGTTGTGATCTAGCCTGAGACATGTATACACTGGGTCGTGGATTGATTCAAGATAATATATATCGATTTATTTCTGTACATCTAACTGTGGACAACTAGTTATAGGTTACTAACGAGGACAGCTGACTTAATATACTTAAAAACACTAAAACGTATTAAAAATGTTGTAAATATATTTTGAACATACTTTGATATATATGTACATATTTTTTATAGGTTCGTGAATCGACCAGTGGCCAAGTCTTACTTCCCGACGAAGTAAAAATCTG
This sequence comes from Rutidosis leptorrhynchoides, assembly GCF_046630445.1. Taxonomy (NCBI): domain Eukaryota; kingdom Viridiplantae; phylum Streptophyta; class Magnoliopsida; order Asterales; family Asteraceae; genus Rutidosis; species Rutidosis leptorrhynchoides. The sequence goes on from NC_092333.1 coordinate 286,727,586, forward strand.
TGAAAGTGAGTTATAGTCCCACTTTTAAAATCTAATATTTTTGGGATGAGAATACATGCAGTTTTATAAATGTTTTACGAAATAGACACAAGTAAATTGAAACTACATAAAATGGGTGAATGATCGAAGCTGAATATGCCCCTTTTAGCTTGGTAGCCTAAGAATTAGGGAACTGGCCCCTAATTGACGCGAATCCTAAAGATAGATCTATCGGGCCCAACAAGCCCCATTCTGGAATTTGGAATGCTTTAGTACTTCGAAATTATCATGTCCGATGGGTGTCCCGGAATGATGGGGATATTCTATATGCATCTTGTTAATGTCGGTTACCAGGTGTTCACCATATGAATGATTTTTATCTCTATGTATGGGATGTATATTAAAATATGAAATCTTGTGATCTATTATTACGATTTGTTAAATATATAGGTTAAACCTATAACTCACCAACATTTTTGTTGATGTTTAAAGCATGTTTATTCTCAGGTGATTATTAAGAGCTTCTGCTGTTGCATGCTAAAATATGGATAAGATTTAGTGTCAGCATGTTTGTATAATATTGTTTAAAACTGCATTCGAGATTTACTTTGTTGTAACATATTAATATTGGTAAACCAATATGTATTGGTATTGTGTAAGTGTGATATTTTTAGATTATCATTTTTGGATAATCTAGGTGGAGTCCTTTTAACCTTGTTGATAAAATAAAGGTTATGGTTTGTTTTAAAAACAAATGCAGTCTTTGAAAAACGTCTCATATAGAGGTCAAAACCTCGCAACGAAATCAATTAATATGGAACGTTTATAATCAATATGAATGGGACATTTCAGTTGGTATCCGAGCGTTGGTCTTAGAGAACCAGAAATTTGCATTAGTGTGTCTTATCGAGTTTGTTAGGATACATTAGTGAGTCTGGACTTCGACCGTGTTTTCTTTAAAAATGATCTTAACACTTTTGTTGGAAACTACAAATTGTAACATGTAAATATTATGTGATATATTAATCTCTTAACATGTTTGATATTGTGTGATAGATGTCTACCGCTAGTACAAATCCCATCGACTCACCTAATAATAATGAAGAGTCGAATATATTTTGAGAAGATTCACAAATTCCCGAAGAGGAACCGGAAGAGGAGGCACCAGAAGAAGAGGAACCGGAAGAAGAGGAACCGGAAGAAGAAGAGGTTCCGGAGGAAGAAATATTGATTCCTACAGTAAATCGATTAAATGAAAGAAAATCCTCAACCAACGGACCAAAGTTAAAAATGGTCAATGGTGTTTCTGCCGAGGAAGCAAAATATTGAGAAGATTACCAATTTTTCGATGAATCGGATCCGATGAGGATTCCGATGATGTTATATAAATTACCTCGACACAATTTAATAAAGTAAAAGAAAATAATAAGGGAAAAAGTGTAAAAATAGAGGAACCTGATTCCAACCCCGATGAGCTTTATATGTATCGGCAACGTCCGTATTTCCTAAATTGTAACAATAACCCGGGAACCTCTAAACCACCAGGTTTTTCTAAATCATTGTGGAAAACGATGGCTCGTATTAGAGGAACATCATATATCCCTAGAAAATTAGGAAAACGAACCAAGTCCGAAGAAGAAGAAACCAGTGATTCAGATTAGGGAGTTGTAATCATGTTGTGTATTATATGTATTGTAGTGTGCTTGTACTTTTATGTTCTATGTAAAAATTGCTTGTATTGTTTGTTAATTATCTTTTATGAATCTAATCCTTGTCTATTTTACAGTATAAAAACAAAATGGACGTTAAGGGTAGACAACCGAATATTTTAGAAGACCTACCAGAGGATATGATTGAGGAAATCTCGTCTAGAGTCGGTCAGAATTCATCAGCACATTTAGTTATGGCGAAATTAACTTGTTAAATATTTGAAAGACTTTCCAGAAATGCTTAGTTTACAAAAGGCTTTCCTTTGATAGGTGGGGTATATCGCATTGGGGAGACCGTAAGTTACGCCGTGTTTTATTTAAAGTGTTAAATGCGGGGAACCCAAATGCAATTTTACGCTATGGGTTAAGAGCCTATTTTGACTCAACATATCCCAACATAGGATTTCGTGAGTTAAAAAGAGCTTCTAACATGCAACATAAAGAAGCATGTTATGCTTAGGGTTAATGATGTTCGCTTCTTACCAAAATGAGAAAAAGAACATCGGGTTACAACTTTTAAATAAAACCTTTCCACAAGTGACGGATTCAGTAGTTGAGGTGAGAAACAATGTTTTTAGATTATTACAGGGCTGTTGGACATTACGAAACCCTCATCCTTTTGACGACATTACAACATGCTGCCTAGCCAATGGTCATAACGGTTACTTTCCACAAGACCAAGGATGGGAAGTCGTCTTAGTAAAACCAGAATGCATGACTTGTTTCTGGACTTATGAATTACGTGTCTTTATTTATTTTGCTGAACAACTTGCGTATTAACTAGAATTGCCTTTATAGCTGCCGAGTAGCAAAGTTATTTTGTGTTATATTTCATCCTATATGTATAATAGTGGTATTGTAAGTTTGTAAAATTTTGTATAAAGTTTAAACGCGAAATATTATTGTAATAAGTTTTTCATATAGAAGCGTAGTAGTTGAGTTGTATAGTAGCTAGTAAGTATGAACTTAACGGGTTGGTACTACCCAAATTAAAACTATAAAATGCTAATATGAAGAAAAAGCTTTTATAAATAAGTTCATAAAATGCTACAAAATACTATTGACTACTCCTAAATTCTATATGATTAACTCAATTCTTTTAGCTATTTTTAAAGGAAATGGCACCGACGACTCGTCAGAACTTGAACATGAGTGAGGAAGATTTCTGTGTTTTCCTTGCTGCGAACATAGCCGCAGTACAGGCTGCGATATAAAATAACAATAACTCTGGATCTAGCAGTGGAACTAATTCCACAAGAAATCATGTAGGATGCTCCTACAAAGAATTCACTGCCTGCAAACCTTTGGAATTTGATGGAACCGAAGGACCAATTGGATTGAAACGGTGGACTGAGAAAGTCGAGTCGGTGTTTGCCATAAGTAAGTGTACTGAAGAGGACAAAGTTAAGTACGCTACGCATACCTTCCTGAAATGTCCCGTTCATATTGATTATAAAAGTTCCATATTAATTGATTTCGTCGAGAGGTTTTGACCTCTATATGAGACGTTTTTCAAAGAATGCATTCATTTTTAAAACAACCATAACCTTTATTTTATCTACAAAGGTTTAAAAAGCATTACGTAGATTATCAAATAATGATAATCTAAAATATACCATTTACACACGACCATTACATAATGGTTTACAATAAGAATATATTACATCAAAAATAAGTTTCTTGAATGCAGTTTTTACATAATATCATACAAGCATGGACTCCAAATCTTGTCCTTATTTTAGTATGCAACAGCGGAAGCTCTTAATAATCACCTGAGAATAAACATGCTTAAAACGTCAACAAAAATGTTGGTGAGTTATAGGTTTAACCTATATATTATCAAATCATAATAATAGACCACAAGATTTCATATTTCAATATACATCTCATACATAGAGATAAAAATCATTCATATGGTGAACACCTGGTAACCAGCATTAACAAGATGCATATAAGAATATCCCCTATCATTCCGAGAAATCCTTCGGACATGATAAAAACTAATTCGAAGTACTAAAGCATCCGGTACTTTGAATGGGGTTAGTTAGGCCCAATAGATCTATCTTTAGGATTCGCGTCAATTAGTAGATCGGTTTACTAATTCTTAGGCTACCAAGAAAAAGGGGCATATTCGACTTCGATCATTCTCCCATATAATGTAGTTTCATTTACTTGTGTCTATTTCGTAAAACATTTATAAAACTGCATGTATTCTCATCCCAAAATATTAGATTTTAAAAGTGGGACTATAACTCACTTTCACAGATTTTTACTTCGTCGGGAAGTAAGACTTGGCCACTGGTTGATTCACGAACCTATAACAAATATGTACATATATATCAAAGTATGTTCAAAATATATTTACAACATTTTTAATATGTTTTACTGTTTTAAGTTTATTAAGTCAGCTGTCATTGTTAGTAACCTACAACTAGTTGTCCATAATTAGATGTATAGAAATAAATCGATATATATTATCTTGAATCAATCCACAACCCAGCGTATACACGTCTCAGGCTAGATCACAACTCAAACTATATATATATATTTGGAATCAACCTCAACTCTGTGTAGCTAACTCCAACATTACTGCATATAGAGTGTCTATGGTTGTTCCAAATAATATATATAGATGGGTCGATATGATATGTCAAAACATTTGCATACATGTCTATGGTATCCCAAGATTACATAATATATTAGAATACATGTATAATACAATATAAGTTAACTAGGATATGATTAATATAGATTTGTTACCAATTTTCACGTGGCTACAACAAGCAAAAATAACCAATCTTGTTTTACCCATAACTTCTTCGTTTTAAATCCGTTTTGAGTAAATCCAATTGCTAAGGTTTCATATTGAACTTAAGTTTATGAATCTATACAGAAAAAGTATAAGTTTATAGTCGGAATTACAGGTTAAAAGTCATTTTTTTAAAGGTAGTCATTTCAGTCGAAAGAACGACGTCTTGATGACCATTTTTGAAAACATACTTCCACTTTGAGTTTAACCATGATTTTTGGATATAGTTTCATGTTCATAATAAAAATCATTTTCCCAGAAGAACAACTTTTAAATCAAAATTTATCATAGTTTTTAATTAACTAACCCAAAACAGCCCGCGGTGTTACTACAACGGCGTATATCCGGTTTTAAGGTGTTGTTCGTGTTTTTCGGTTTTAAATCATTAAGTTAGCATATCATATAGATATAGAACATGTGTTTAGTTGATTTTAAAAGTCATGTTAGAAGGATTAACTTTTTTTTGCGAACAAGTTTAGAATTAACAAAACTATGTTCTAGTGATTTCAAGTTTAAACCTTCGAATAAGGTAGTTTTATATATATGAATCGAATGATGTTATGAACATAATTACTACCTCAGGTTTTGTGGATAAACCTACTAGAAATGAGAAAGGTAGATCTAGCTTCAAAGGATCCTTGAATGGTTTGAAAGTTCTTAAAACAGAATCATGACACGAAAATAAGTTCAAGTAAGATTTCCACTCGAAATAAGATTGTTATAGTTATAGAAATTGAATCAAAGTTTGAATATGAGACTTACCTTGTATTAGAAAGATATCTTACTATAAATAAGAAAGATTTCTTGAAGTTGGACGATCGCTTTACAAGATTGGAAGTAAGCTAGCAAACTTGGAAGTATTCTTGATTTTATGAAACTAGAACTTATAGAATTTATGAAGAACACTTAGAATTTGAAGATAGAACTTGAGAGAGATCACTTAGATGAATAAAATTGAAGAATGAAAGTATTTGCGGGTGTTTTTGGTAGTTGGTATATGGATTAGATATAAAGGATGTGTAATTTTGTTTTCATGTAAATAAGTCATGAATGATTACTCATATTTTTATAATTTTATGAGATATTTCATGCTAGTTGCCAAATGATGGTTCCCACATGTGTTAGGTGACTCACATGGGCTGCTAAGAGCTAATCATTGGAGTGTATATACCAATAGTACATACATCTAAAAGCTGTGTATTGTACGAGTACGAATACGGGTGCATACGAGTAGAATTGTTGATGAAACTGAACGAGGATGTAATTGTAAGCATTTTTGTTAAGTAGAAGTATTTTTATAAGTGTCTTGAAGTCTTTAAAAAGTGTATGAATAAATATTAAAACACTACATGTATATACATTTTAACTGAGTCGTTAAGTCATCGTTAGTCGTTACATGTAAATGTTGATTTGAAACCTTTAAGTTAACGATCTTGTTAAATGTTGTTAACCCAATGTTTATTATATCTAATGAGATGTTAAATTATTATATTATCATGATATTATGATATATTAATATATATTAATATGATATATATACATTTAAATGTCGTTACAACGATAATCGTTACATATATGTCTCGTTTCGAAATCCTTAAGTTAGTAGTCTTGTTTTTACATATGTAGTTCATTGTTAATATACATAATGACATGTTTATTTATAATTTATCATGATTAAACATAGTGTATCAATATCTTAATATGATTCATATGTAATTAGTAAGACGTTGTTATAACGATAATCGTTATATATATCGTTTCGAGTTTCTTAAATCAATAAACACAATTTTATGTATATAACTCATTGTTAAAATAACTAATGAGATACTTACTTATCATAATATCATGTTAACTATATATATAATCATATATATGTCATCATATAGTTTTTACAAGTTTTAACGTTCGTGAATCACCGGTCAACTTGGGTGGTCAATTGTCTATATGAAACCTATTTCAATTAATCAAGTCTTAACAAGTTTGATTGCTTAACATATTGGAAACACTTAATCATGTAAATATCAATTTCATTTAATATATATAAACATGGAAAAGTTCGGGTCACTACAGTACCTACCCGTTAAATAAATTTCGTCCCGAAATTTTAAGCAGTTGGAGGTGTTGACGTATCTTCTGGAAATAAGTGCGGGTATTTCTTCTTCATCTGATCTTCTCATTCCCAGGTGAACTCGAGTCCTCTACGAGCATTCCATCGAACCTTAACAATTGGTATCTTGTTTTTTTTAAGTCTTTTAACCTCACGATCCATTATTTCGACGGGTTCTTCGATGAATTCAAGTTTTTCGTTGATTTGGATTTTGTCTAACAGAATAGTGAGATCTTCTTTAGCAAAACATTTCTTCAAATTCGAGACGTGGAAAGTTTTATGTACAGCTGCGAGTGTTTGAGGTAACTTAAGTCGGTAAGCTACTGGTCCGACACGATCAATAATCTTGAATGGTCCAGTATACCTTGGATTTAATTTCCCTCGTTTACCAAATCGAACAACGCCTTTCCAAGGTGCAACCTTAAGCATGACCATCTCTCCAATTTCAAATTCTATATCTTGTCTTTTAATGTCGGCGTAGCTCTTTTATCGACTTTGGGCGGTTTTCAACCGTTGTTGAATTTGGATGATCTTCTCGGTAGTTTCTTGTATTATCTCCGGACCCGTAATCTGTCTATCCCCCACTTCACTCCAACAAATCTGAGACCTGCACTTTCTACCATAAAGTGCTTCAAACAGCGCCATCTCAATGCTTGAATGGTAGCTGTTGTTGTAGGAAAATTCTGCTAACAGTAGATGTCGATCCCAACTGTTTCCGAAATCAATAACACATGCTCGTAGCATGTCTTCAAGCGTTTGTATCGTCCTTTCGCTCTGCCCATCAGTTTGTGGATGATAGGCAGTACTCATGTCTAGACGAGTTCCTAATGCTTGCTGTAATGTCTGCCAGAATCTTGAAATAAATCTGCCATCCCTATCAGAGATAATAGAGATTGGTATTCCATGTCTGGAGACGACTTCCTTCAAATACAGTCGTGCTAACTTCTCCATCTTGTCATCTTCTCTTATTGGCAGGAAGTGTGCTGATTTGGTGAGACGATCAACTATTACCTAAATAGTAACAAAACCACTTGCAGTCCTTGGCAATTTAGTGATGAAATCCATGGTAATGTTTTTCCATTTCCATTCCAGGATTTCGGGTTGTTGAAGTAGACCTGATGGTTTCTGATGCTCCGCTTTGACCTTAGAACACATCAAACATTCCCCTACGTATTTAGCAACATCGGCTTTCATACCTGGCCACCAAAAATGTTTCTTGAGATCCTTGTACATCTTCCCCGTTCCAGGATGTATTGAGTATCTGGTTTTATGAGCTTCTCTAAGTACCATTTCTCTCATATCTCCAAATTTTGGTACCCAAATTCTTTCAGCCCTATACCGGGTTCCATCTTCCCGAATATTAAGATGCTTCTCCGATCCTTTGGGTATTTCATCCTTTAAATTTCCCTCTTTTAAAACTCCTTGTTGCGCCTCCTTTATTTGAGTAGTAAGGTTAGTGTGAATCATTATATTCATAGCTTTTACTTGAATGGGTTCTCTGTCCTTTCTGCTCAAGGCGTCGGCTACCACATTTGCCTTCCCCGGGTGGTAACAAATCTCAAAGTCGTAATCATTCAATAATTTAATCCACCTACGCTGCCTCATATTCAGTTGTTTCTGATTAAATATGTGTTGAAGACTTTTGTGGTCGGTATATATAATACTTTTGACCCCATATAAGTAGTGCCTCCAAGTCTTTAATGCAAAAAAAACCGCGCCTAATTCCAAATCATGTGTCGTATAATTCTGTTCGTGAATCTTCAATTGTCTAGACGCATAAGCAATTACTTTCGTTCGTTGCATTAATACACAACCGAGACCATGCTTTGAGGCATCACAATATATCACAAAATCATCATTCCCTTTAGGTAATGACAATATAGGTGTCGTAGTTAACTTTTTCTTTAACAATTGAAACGCTTTCTCTTGTTCATCTTTCCATTCAAATTTCTTCCATTTATGCGTTAATGCAGTCAAGGGTTTTGCTATTATGAAAAAGTCTTGGATGAACCTTCTGTAGTAACCAGCTAGTCCTAAAAATTGGCGTATGTGTTTCGGAGTTTTCGGGGTTTCCCACTTTTCAACGGTTTCAATCTTTGCTGGATCCACCTGAATACCTTCTTTGTTCACTATGTGACCGAGGAATTGAACTTCTTCCAACTAAAATGCACACTTTGAAAACTTAGCATACAGTTTTTCTTTTCTCAGCAACTCTAGTACTTTTCTCAAATGTTCTTCGTGCTCTTGATCATTCTTCGAGTATATAAGTATGTCATCGATGAAAACAATGACAAACTTGTCAAGATATAGCCCACACACTCGGTTCATGATGTCCATGAACATAGCTGGTGCGTTAGTCAATCCAAACGGTATAACCATAAACCCGTAATGACCGTAACGCGTCCTAAAGGCAGTCTTTGGAATATCATCCTCCTTCACCCGCATTTGATGATATCCAGAACGTAAATCGATCTTCGAATAAACGGATGAGCCTTGTAGTTGATCAAATAAGTCGTCGATTCTCGGGAGTGGGTAGCGTCTTGATGGTAAGTTTGTTCAACTCTTGGTAGTCGATACACAACCTGAATGTACCATCTTTCTTCTTGACAAACAAAACAGGAGCTCCCCATGGTGATGTGCTTGGTCGAATGAAACCACGCTCTAAAAGTTCCTGTAACTGACTTTGTAATTATTTCATTTCGCTGGGTGCGAGTCTGTATGGAGCACGAGCTATTGGTGCAGCTCCTGGTACAAGGTCTATTTTATATTCAATGGATCGATATGGGGGTAATCCCGGTAATTCTTTCGGAAATACATCGGGAAATTCTTTTGCGATGGGAACATCACTGATGTTCTTTTCTTCAGGTTTAACTTCCTCGATGTGTGCTAGAATGACGTAACAACCTTTTCTTATTAGTTTTTGCGCCTTCAAACTACTAATAAGATTTAATTTCGCGTTGATCTTTTCTCCGTACACCATTAAAGGTTTTCCTTTTTCACGCATAATGCGAATCACATTTTTGTAACAAACAACCTCTGCTCTCACCTTTTTCAACCAGTCCATGCCAATTATTACATCAAAACTCCCTAATTCGACTGGTATTAAATCAATTTTAAACGTTTCATCCCCCAGTTTAATTTCTCTCTCCCGACATATATTATCTGCTGAAATTAATTTACCGTTTGCTAATTCGAGTAAAAATTTACTATCCAAAGGCATCAATGGGCAACTTAATTTAGCACAAAATTCTCTACTCATATAGCTTCTATCCGCACCCGAATCAAATAAAACATAAGTAGATTTATCGTCAATAAGAAACGTACCCGTAACAAGCTCCCGAGTCTTCCTGTGCTTCTGCCGCATTAATATTGAAAACTCTTCCACGGCCCTGCCCATTAGTATTTCCCTGATTCGAGAAATTTCTAATAATGTGGCCCGGTTTTCCACATTTATAACAAACAGCGTTGGTATTACTTGCTCCGACACTATTCGTTTCGGCATTACTTATTCCGACATTATTTGTTACTTTAGTTCTGTTAAACTTTGGTCCGTAGACCTCACACTTTGTCGTGCTATGACCATTTCTTTTACACCTGTTGCAAAATGTCGTGCAAAACCCCTGATGATTTTCTTCACACTTATGATGTAGAAACCCGTCCTAATCCATTCGGATGAAGTCCATATCGATTATAAACGATTTACAACAGTTGATTACATCGCGAGGTACTTGACCTCTATATGATACATTTTGCAAACATTGCATTCGTTTTTGAAAAGATAATCTTTCATTACATCGAAAGTTGACGGCGTGCATACCATTTTATAATATATCTAACTATAATTGACTTAATAATAATCTTGATGAACTCAATGACTCGAATGCAACGTCTTTTGAAATATGTCATGAATGACTCCAAGTAATATCTTTAAAATGAGCAATTTCACAGCAAAAGACTTCTTTCATACCTGAGAATAAACATGCTTTAAAGTGTCAACCAAAAAGGTTGGTGAGTTCATTAGTTTAACATAAATAATCATTTCATAGCTTTAATAGACCACAAGATTTCATATTTCCATTTTTCATAAACATACGTCCCATGCATAGAGACAAAAATCATTCATATTGATTGAACACCTGGTAACCGACCTTAACAAGATGCATATAGAATATCCCCATCATTCCGGGATCCTCCTTCGGACATGATATAAATTTCGAAGTACTAAAGCATCCGGTACTTTGGATGGGGCTTGTTGGGCCCGATAGATCTATCTTTAGGATTCGCGTCAATTAGGGTGTCTGTTCCCTAATTCTTAGATTACCAGACTAAAAAGGGGCATATTCGGTTTAATAATCCAACCATAGAATGTAGTTTTGATCACTTGTGTTTATTTCGTAAAGCATTTATAAAAGCAGCGCATGTATTCTCAGTCCCAAAAATATATATTGCAAAAGCATTTAAAAAGGGACCAAATGAAACTCACAATACTGTATTTTGTAGTAAAAATACATATGACGACATTGAATAATGCAAGGTGGGCCTCGGATTCACGAACCTATATCATTTGTATATTTGTTAACACACATATTTGTAATCAAACAAATATATATATAATTTTATTAGTTACATCCTTTTTATATTTTATATATATATATATATATATATATATATATATATATATATATATATATATATATATATATATATATATATATATATATATATATATATATATATATATATATATTCATTTTGTACATAAAAAGATATTAAATTTTTGTTATGTAATATGTATTAAATATATTTATATGAATATCATTTATTTGTTAAAGTAGTATTTTAAGATAATATTTTAAGTGATGACAATGATAATAATGATAGTACTAATATTAATAATAATGGTAATGGTATTAATAATTCTATATATGATAATATTAATAAAAATGTTTATAATAAATCTCATAATAATGATAATAATAGTAGTTCTTCATAAAGTGAATAATTTAATAGTAATGATCATGAAAATATTAGTTTTTGGTAATAATACATAGTTCTTAATAATAATAGTTATAAAAATATCTATTTTGTTAATATTGATAATAAGTTTAATAATAATAATACCAATGATTATATTAATAATGAAAATGATAATAACTATAATACTACTTATGTTATTAATAATAATAACAATATTCTTATTTATCACTATAATCGTAATCTTGATAATGATAATTAATACTTGCATGACAAAATTTATAATAATAAATACATTACTAATGTCAATAACAATAGTAATAATAATATTAACAATTTTAGTATTAATGATAAGATAATGTCAATAGTTATTCTACTTAATAATAATACTACCAATGATAATAATATTTGTACTAGTAGTAATAATAATAATAATCCTAACTGTAATTATAATCATGATAATAATAATAAATTGTAACTAATACTTTTATTATCAATAATATTGATAGTAATAACTATAATAATAATAACGGTAAATAATAATAATGATACAAATTATAATTCTAATAAAAAAATATCAATAATAATAATCATAATAATAATAACAAAAAATAATAGATAAAAATAAAACTACCTCAAATAACAAGTCCCAAAAATAATGCCATTGCTCGGGCTCGAAGCCAAGACCTCTCGTTCGCCCTCAGACATACTAACCCGTCAAGCTCATGTTTCTTTCTGTATTATTCTGTAACCAAATTATATTTAACTCACTTTTTATGTTTTTACTTCTTCTCCTTCAATTGATTAACCAGAACTCGAATAATCATATATCAAGTTGATCCATATCGTAAATTGGTGACATAATAACAATTCATATACACTGATAATTATTATTTCACTTTATAACTGCGAAAAAAAAATATAAATATAATAAGATCAGCTGCTGTGTCGCGACTTTAAAAAAAAAAATATTTTGATTTTTGCATTTGATAAAGTTATAGACTATAATTATAACACAAAGTGTGTCTCAAATTACTCCTAGAAACTTTTTAAATCGTCAATTTTACCAGAAACGTCCACACGATCACAAATTTCGTGATGAACACATCTTTGACTTTTTGATTTTAAAGTTTGACTCAAAAAATTCGAACTCAATACAGTGAATTGGAATTTGAAACTATGTAGATAGTTTAAGTGAAGGATTCCTAATACCTCTGCATTTCAAGATTTTGAAGAATGATTCGGTTTTGAGTTTAAAAAAAAAAATATATATATAACGAGCATATGAACAAACTTGCTTTCTTACCTTTCTCTTTTGATTTTTCAAATGGCAGTGTGTAATTATATTGTGCAACGAATGATTGATAAAAAAAAATTGATCGAACGTTATATGGTAGTGCAGGTGGGTGTCGACAGCATCATCTGGAGCAGGGATCAAACAAAATAAAGCAGATAGGAGGACATATAAGTCAGAAAGGTATACAAAGAAAATGAAATAAAATATATCTGATAGGGAAAGGAAATTTGATCGTACGATTTTGTGACTTCATATCTAATAGAAAACAAAAATTTTAAATAGCTGATGTTGATCTTCCACCATTAGTATCTGTATGTATGATTTTTCATGTTATTTATATTTAATAATTAATAGATATAAATATATTAATAATATTAATATACTAATTAATAATAATACTTTTAATAATAGTAATAGTAATAATAATAATAATAATAATTGAAGTAATAATATTAATGATAAAAATTAATAAGTAGTATTAGAATGATAGTATTTAATAACTAAAATAATGATATTAATAAAGATAACACTAAAAATTTAATATAACAGATTATGCTTAACAAATTTCGTATCTATAAATAATACTGATATCAATATTAATAATGATAATAATACTAATTATAATAGTACTAATATTATTAATGATAATAATAATATTAGTAGTAGCAATACTATAACAATTTATGTATATCAAATTCACATTTATAGATTATATATATATATATATATATATATATATATATATATATATATATATATATATATATATATATATATATAAATTTATTTATTTACATATTCATTTACACAATATAGTTCGTGAATCGTCGAGGATGGTCAAAGGTCATATGTATACATGAACACATTTCAAAGTTTTTGAGACTTCACCATTACAGACTTTGCTTATCGTGTCTGAAATATATAAAGATTAAAGTTTAAATTTGGTCGGAAATTCCCGGGTTATCACAGTACCTACCCGTTAAAGAAATTTCGTCCCGAAATTTGAGTGAGGTCGTCATGGCTAACAATAAAAATATTTTCATGACGAATATGAGTTTATAAATAGAGTTTTATCATCATTGAGTAATATGGATAAAAAATAATTCGATTGCTCGAAGAGTATGAATGAAGTTATCACAAAAAGGTGAAAAGAGTAAATGCAGGTTTGTCTTAACCAGTGAAGTAGTCACGGTTGATTTCAGAAAATCAAGGAATTCAAAAGAAATCTTCGAAATCTAAAAGATTTGATTCGTCGGCGAATAAGGAGATTAAGATCTCTATAATTAAATTCGGTGCTCTGCCTCGATTATTCTGTCTGATATTTCTACTATAAATTTACCTTTTCCGTTCCATTAGTTTTCACCACTTCTATACTCAATTCCCAAATTCAAAAGATTTATGAAAATGCTTAACCTTATTCTGATCCTTGTTCTTATTCTAACTATCGTAATGATAGTTCTTCTTTTCCAACTCCCACCTGAAGAATTTGTTTATTTCTATCATGCTCTAGGGATTATTGTATTTATAATCCTCCCATGTCTTTATATTGCTGTACGTACTGATATCCATGGTTTGTAATTTCGGTGTTGTCATTGGGTTCTATATATTTTCTCTTATATTTTGGATCTCTTTGCCTTTTTATTACCCTCTCGACCTCTATTAAAGCGAGTAATGGTCCAAAATTCGTAAGTATGGAATTTCGGATAAACATCATGTTCTGAATAAGAAAGAATGTATTAGAACGATTTGTTTTGTCAAATTACCAGAATCACTAAGAATAGAACTATCAAGAATATACTCTCTTGATATGTTCAGAAGTCAAGCAGAATGAAAGAGTTATGTAACATGGCACATGATGCCGTTATGATCTGTGAATCATCATGTCCCATTAGAAACTCAGCATGACTTACTGTAATATAATCACGTTGATCAAGTGTCATTATATTATACTAACTCATGCTTCAGTTCCCAACATTACTTCAATAACATTCATATTTTAAACTCGAAAGTTTACAGAATATAGAAACTAACAGTTTTTATATGATGTAATACTGATAGCACAAAGAGATTAATGATCTCAGATAAGAATAGTTATAAAAATATCTCCAGAAATATGGAGGATATTTATAATGAAAGATACGATAATATCTCAGAATATCTAAGATTAGAGGATGATAGAAACTATTGCCTGCAAGGGTTTAGAGTAAGGGGCAAGATATTCACTAAAGATTTCAACGGATCCAGAATTAGCTGGATTCTTCGAATATAGGGTATGGTCCTTGTATTTGTCCTTGGTCTCCTTCATGGTTAACTCTATCCGTTTTCCAGTTCCAACATTTCTGAGCTTTTCCAACATATTATTCTTTATCATCAAACTTTCGACGACTAAGGTCGTTTACGGTTGCCTACAGTTTCTGCTGCTTCATTCAGCTTTTTCAACATTCAGAGTATCGATTCGTAAACTGGGTGCCTTTTCAAAATTTCAGAATTGAAGGTCGTAATTCTAGGAGATAATTGTTATATGTGTACATATAACTATTGATGTAGAAATGCTACGAGATTTCAAAATATTGATTGCTGATTCTCGATGTTTGGTACGGCAATTCTCGTTATCAGATGCAGATGAGTAGATGATAGGATTTCAATGAATATAATAACTTTTCATAAAGTCAAAGATCAATGATGTTGCTGGTAAGTTTACAGCTAATGTAGTGAGATATAAACGGTTTTCCGGTATCGATGATGAAAGGCAACTTATATATCAGGGTTATAATAAGCTAATCCGAGTGACAAGTTGAAGTTGACTTGTTGGAGCTGTGACAAAATTGGCTAATTTGGCAAGGGATTGCAAGGTTATGTTGGGTAATAATAACACTAAAGGAATTAACACAGTTATGTGTTAAATGTTTACTCAGTTTCCGAGAGTTTTTCAGGTATATAACTATATGTATAAATCTTTCTTTCCGTAGATGAAATGCGGTTGGTTTATCCTCTCGATTTAGGTGTTCCCAAGATTCGTGAAAGGTTTGAACGCAGATTGTAATTGTCAAGATACAAATGAGGTTTAAGATGAAATCAAGTGGCAAACTTGAAGAATTGTTTAGTTTCATATGTTATAATCAATATTTTAATTCATTTTAATTATCCAATATTGGTGGTCCTCAATTGATAGTCCACAGTTAGCAATATATAATTTTCGAATTAATTAATACGTGTCGTGACCCGTATACGTCTCAGACTCGATCACAACTCAAATTATATATATTATTGTAGAATCAACCTCAACCCTGTATAGAGAACTCGTTCATTACTGCATATAGAGTGTCTATGATTATTCCAAATAATATATATAAATGCGTCGATATGATATGTCAAAACCTTGTATACGTGTCCCGATATTTAAAGTGCGTAAATAAATAACAGAAATTAAATAACAATAAATAAAGTGCGTAAAGTAAATAACAGAAATTAAATGACGATAAATAAAATTGCGAGAATGTAAATTGCGATAAATAAAATGTAATACGGAATTAACAGTTAGCTAGGAATAGTTCGCTGGAAACAGTTAGCGTGGATTCTTAACAAAAAAATTTTATATTGTTATTTAGTTTGTTTCTAATCAATTTTTATTGTGTCCATTATTTCTTCATTATGCCACTTGTGGGATTCTGATAGGTCAAAATCTAAATATGAAATTGAATGAAAATGGTTATTCTGCGGTGAACGGATACGTATAACGGTGGTTGTAAGTAGGATAGTAAATGACTGTTGAATCAGATTCGAAGAATGTACAGTTTAACTTATTAATGTGAAATCTAAATATTCCTCGGGTATTACCTACCCGTTAAAATATTTTCACCATTAACAGTTTGTACAAGAGAATTTTTAATTACAATCTTTATGAAAACATATATACATATATATTTTCTTCAGATGTATTCATGGATTTAATGAGTTAATATGATATTAAACTCATTTGCTTTTCGGTTGGAACTAGAATAAATAATCTCTAATACTTTAGAGATTACATATTCACCATGTCGAACGAAGATAAATGAGGTAGAACGATACGTAGAATGATACGTAGAACGAAGATCATACTCAAAGTACAGATGATCATATTGAAGCATGGATTGTTGATGGTACTGGTGCTGTTATTGATGGTGCCGGTGATGTTGTTGAAGCTGGTACATTTTGCACCATATTTTCCGAATTGATTATTCGAGCACGAAGTTCGTTGACTTATTACTCCAGGATGATTTTCGGTCTGAACGAGTGGATGAATAAGGTTTAGAATTGTGGATAGAATATAATCGTGTCGAACTACTCTGGAAATGAGGCTGAAAATGGTGTTTCGGATAGATTCGCCGGTAGATGCTTCAGGTTCATTATCAAGAGGTGAATTCGGTTGGTGGAAGGGATTGCCTTTTGCGCGTTTCCATTAATTAAGTCGACTACGAACCCATCAGATGAATTGATACTGGCTGATTGGTTGATTCATGCCGATGACGCTGTTTTCGGAGCTTAGATGAACATCTATGTCGGAATAGCTGTCGGAATAACTACCGGAATAGTTATCGAAATCTGAGGGACTCGAACTGGTTGAGGGATTCATCTCGTACGATCAGATGAAGGATTTTCGATAAGAAATAGATTATAGGATGTAGATTAGTACCCTGCAATACATAATTTACATATACATATATAATACTAAAATCCCATAATTACGGAGGAATCTACGGAATATGTAAGGCAAAGTTTATAGTAACAGATACGCTAAGATTTGAATTAGCGGATACGCTAAGATATGAATTTTTGTCTATACACTATTCATGCAGTCATTGCAATAAAATGTGTCTAGACTAAGAATAATGAGCAGGTAATTTCCTAAAGTTGATAAGCAGATGATTTCCGACAAAAACGATAAGCAAAACTTTTGACATGCAGACACGGTCGAAGTCCAGACTCACTAATTTATCCTAACGACTATCAGTTAGACTTACTAATGCAAGACCTGGTTCGCTAAGACCACCGCTCTGATACCAACTGTAGAAACCCGTCCTAATCCATCCGAAAAAAGTCCATATCGATTATAAACGATTCACAACAGTTGATTACATCGCGAGGTACTTGACCTCTATATGATACATTTTGCAAACATTGCATTCGTTTTTGAAAAGATAATCTTTCATTACATCGAAAGTTGACGGCATGCATACCATTTTATAATATATCTAACTATAATTGACTTAATAATAATCTTGATGAACTCAATGACTCGAATGCAACGTCTTTTGAAATATGTCATGAATGACTCCAAGTAATATCTTTAAAATGAGCAATTTCACAGCGAAAGACTTCTTTCATACCTGAGAATAAACATGCTTTAAAGTGTCAACCAAAAAGGTTGGTGAGTTCATTAGTTTAACATAAATAATCATTTCATAGCTTTAATAGACCACAAGATTTCATATTTCCATTTCTCATAAACATACGTCCCATGCATAGAGACAAAAATCATTCATATGGATTGAACACCTGGTAATCGACCTTAACAAGATGCATATAGAATATCCCCATCATTCCGGGATCCTCTTTCGGACATGATATAAATTTCGAAGTACTAAAGCATCCGGTACTTTGGATGGGGCCTGTTGGGCCCGATAGATCTATCTTTAGGATTCACGTCAATTAGGGTGTCTGTTCCCTAATTCTTAGATTACCAGACTAAAAAGGGGCATATTAAGTTTAATAATCCAACCATAGAATGTAGTTTCGATCACTTGTGTCTATTTCGTAAAGCATTTATAAAAGCAGCGCATGTATTCTCAGTCCCAAAAATATATATTGCAAAAGCATTTAAAAAGGGAGCAAATGAAACTCACAATACTGTATTTGTAGTAAAAATACATATGACGACATTGAACAATACAAGGTGGGCCTCGGATTCACGAACCTATATCATTTGTATATTTGTTAACGCACATATTTGTAATCAAACAAATATATATATAATTTTATTAGTTACATCCTTTTTATATTATATTATATATATATATATATATATATATATATATATATATATATATATATATATATATATATATATATATATTCATTTTGTATATAAAAAGATATTAAATTTTTGTTATGTAATATGTATTAAATATATTTATATGAATATCATTTATTTGTTAAAGTAGTATTTTAAGATAATATTTTAAGTGATGACAATGATAATAATGATAGTACTAATATTAATGATACTGGTAATGGTATTATTAATTCTATATATGATAATATTAATAAAAATGTTTATAATAAATCTCATAATAATGATAATAATAGTAGTTCTTCATAAAGTGAACAATTTAATAGTAATGATCATGAAAATATTAGTTTTTGGTAATAATACATAGTTCTTAATAATAATAGTTATAAAAATATCTATTTTGTTAATATTGATAATAAGTTTAATAATAATAATACCAATGATTATATTAATAATGAAAATGATAATAATTATAATACTACTTATGTTATTAATAATAATAACAATATTCTTATTTATCACTATATTGGTAATCTTGATAATGATAATTAATACTTGCATGACAAAATTTATAATAATAAATACATTAGTAATGTCAATAACAATAGTAATAATAATATTAAGAATTTTAGTATTAATGATAATGTCAATAGTTATTCTACTTAATAATAATACTACCAATGATAATAATATTTGTACTAGTAGTAATAATAATAATCCTAACTGTAATTATAATCATGATAATAATAATAAATTGTAACTAATACTTTTATTATCAATAATATTGATAGTAATAACTATAATAATAATAACGGTAAATAATAATAATGATACAAATTATAATTCTAATAAAAAAAATAGCAATAATAATAATCATAATAATAATAACAAAAAATAATAGATAAAAATAAAACTACCTCAAATAACAAGTCCCAAAAAGAATGCCATTGCTCGGGCTCGAACCCAAGACCTCTCGTTCGCCCTCAGACACACTAACCCGTCAAGCTCATGTTTCTTTCTGTATTATTCTGTAACAAATTATATTTAACTCACTTTTTATGTTTTTACTTCTTCTCCTTCAATTGATTAACCAGAACTCGAATAATCATATATCAAGCTGATCTATATCGTAAATTGGTGACATAATAACAATTCATATACACTGATAATTATTATTTCACTTTATAACTGCGAAAAAAAAATATAAATATAATAAGATCAGCTGCTGTGTCGCGACTTTAAAAAAAAATATTTCGATTTTTGCATTTGATAAAGTTATAGACTATAATTATAACACAAAGTGTATCTCAAATTACTCCTAGAAACTTTTTAAATCGTCAATTTTACCAGAAACGTCCACACGGTCACAAATTTCGCGATGAACACATCTTTGACTTTTTGATTTTAAAGTTTGACTCAAAAAATTCGAACTGAATACAGTGAATTGGAATTTGAAACTATGTAGATAGTTTAAGTGAAGGATTCCTAATACCTCTGCATTTCAAGATTTTGAAGAATGATTCGGTTTTGAGTTTTAAAAAAAATATATATATAACGAGCATAGGAACAAACTTGCTTTCTTACCTTTCTCTTTTGATTTTTCAAATGGCAGTGTGTAATTATATTGTGCAACGAATGATTGATAAAAAAAATTGATCGAACGTTATATGGTAGTGCAGGTGGGTGTCGACAGCATCATCTGGAGCAGGGATCAAACAAAATAAAGCAGATAGGAGGACATATAAGTCAGAAAGGTATACAAAGAAAATAAAATAAAATATATCTGATAGGGAAAGGAAATTTGATCGTACGATTTTGTGACTTCATATCTAATAGAAAACAAAAATTTTAAATAGCTGATGTTGATCTTCCACCATTAGTATCTGTATGTATGATTTTTCATGTTATTTATATTTAATAATTAATAGATATAAATATATTAATAATATTAATATACTAATTAATAATAATACTTTTAATAATAGTAATAGTAATAATAATAATAATAATTGAAGTAATAATATTAATGATAAAAATTAATAAGTAGTATTAGAATGATAGTATTTAATAACTAAAATAATGATACTAATAAAGATAACACTAAAAATTTAATGTAACAGATTATGCTTAACAAATTTCGTATCTATAAACAATACTGATATCAATATTAATAATGATAATAATACTAATTATAATAGTACTAATATTATTAATGATAATAATAATATTAGTAGTAGCAATACTATAACAATTTATGTATATCAAATTCACATTTATAGATTATATATATATATATATATATATATATATAATATATATATATATATAATATATATATATATATATATATATATATATATATATATATATATATATATATATATATATATATAAATTTATTTATTTACATATTCATTTACACAATATAGTTCGTGAATCGTCGAGGATGGTCAAAGGTCATATGTATACATGAACACAGTTCAAAGTTTTTGAGACTTCACCATTACAGACTTTGCTTATCGTGTCTGAAACATATAAAGATTAAAGTTTAAATTTGGTCGGAAATTCCCGGGTCATCACATATGACATGGCTGTTTTTGGTTTTTGTTGCCGTTGTTGTTATTGAGGTTGTTGTTGGGATTGTTATTGTTGTTGAAACGGTTGTTGTAGTTGTTGTTGTTGTTGTTGTTGGGATGTTTGTTGTAGTTATTGTTAGGATTAGGTTTATTGTTGCGATTGTTGTTGCGGTTGTTGGGATAGTTGTTATGATTGTGGTTGTAATTGTTGTTGTAATTGTTGTTGTTGTTGTACTGGTGACTCTTGTCACCGTTTTCCTCCCACTTCCTCTTGAGTTGTTTCGTGTTGGCTTCTTCGGCCGCCTACTCTTTAATTCTTCCCTCAATCTGATTTAAGAGTTTATGAGCCATTCGACTTGCCTTCTGTATAGAAGCGGGCTCGTGTGAACTCACATCTTCTTGAATCCTTACTGGTAACCCTTTTACAAACGCGTCGATCTTTTCTTCTTAATCTTCGAATGCTCCTAGACACAATAGGCACAACTCTGTGAATCGTCGTTCATATGTGGTAATGTCGAACCCTTGTGTTCGTAACTCTCTAAGTTCTGCCTTGAGTTTATTGACTTCGTTTCTAGGACGGTACTGCTCGTTCATCAATTGCTTGAATGCCGACCACGGTAGTGCGTAAGTAGCATTTTGTCCAACCTGTTCAAGATAGGTGTTCCACCACGTTAACGCAGTACCTATGAAGGTATGCGTAGCGTACTTAACTTTGTACTCTTCAGTACACTTACTTATGGCAAACACTGATTCGACTTTCTCGGTCCACCGTTTTAATCCAATTGGTCCTTCGGTTCCATCAAATTCCAAAGGTTTGCAGGCAGTGAATTCTTTGTAGGAGCATCCTACACGATTTCTTGCACCGTTAGCTGCATTGCTAGATTCAGAGTTATTGTTGGTATGTAGCGCAGCCTGTACTACGGCTATGTTTGCAGCAAGAAAGGTACGAAATTCCTCTTCGCTCATATTCATGGTGTGTCGAGTAGTCGGTGCCATTTCCTTCAAAATAGCCAACTGAATCGAGTTAATCATACAGAATATTAAGAGTAGTCAATAGTATTTCGTAGCATAATATGAACTCATTTATAAAAGCTTCTTCTCCATATTAGCGTTTTATAAGTTTAAATTCGGGTACTACCTACCCGTTAAGTTCCTACTTAGTAGCTAATATACAATTCAACTACTACAATTCCATATGAAAATCTGATTATAATAATATATCACATATAAATATTCTTTAAACTTATAACATCGCTATATTACATATAACATGAAATATAGTACACTTTGATACAGGACAGTTTTGAAGATAAATCTAGTTAATACGCAAGTTGTTCAGTAAAGGAAATAAAGACACGTAATTCATAAGTCCAGAAACAAGTCATGCATTCTGGTTTTACTAAGATGACTTCCCATCCTTGGTCTTGTGGAAAATAACCGTTATGACCATTGGCTAGGCAGCATGTTGTAATGTCATCAAAAGGACGAGGGTTTTGTAATGTCCAACAGCCCCGTAATAATCTAAAAACCTTGTTTCTCACACCAACTACTGAATCCGTCACTTGTGGGAAGGTTTTATTTAAAAGTTGCAATCCAATGTTCTTTTTCTCACTTTGGTAAGAAGCGAACATCACTAACCGTAAGCATAACATTCTTCTTTATGTTGCATGTTAGAAGCTCTTTCTAATTCACGAAATCCTATGTTGGGATATGTTGAGTCAAAATAGGTTCTTAACCCGTAGCGTAAAATTGCATTTGGGTTCCCCGCATTTAACGCTTTAAAGAAAACACGGCGTAACTTACTGTCTCCCCAATGTGATATACCCCACCTATCAAAGGAAAGCCTTTTATAAACTAAGGCATTTCTGGAAAGTCTTTCAAATGTTTGACAAGTTAATTTCACCATAACTAAATGTGCTGATGAATTCTGACCGACTCTAGACAAGATTTCCTCAATCATATCCTCTGGTAGGTCTTCTAAAATATTCGGTTATCTACCCATAACGTCCATTTTGTTTTTATACTGTAAAATAGACAAGGATTAGATTCGTAAAAGATAATTAACAAACAATACAAGCAATTTTTACATAGAACATAAAAGTATAAGCAGACTACAATACATATAATACACAACATGATTACAACCTTCTAATGTGAATCACTGGTTTCTTCTTCTTCGGACTTGGTTCGTTTTCCTAATTTTCTAGGAATATATGGTGTTCCTCTAATACAAGCCGTCGTTTTCCATAATTGTTTAGAAAATCCTGGTGGTTTAGAGGTTCCCGGGTCATTGTTACATTTTAGGAAATATGGATGTTGTCGATACATATAAAGTTCATCGGGGTTGGAATCGGGTTTTTCTATTTTTATACCTTTTTCCCTTATTATTTTCTTTCGCTTTATTAAATTGGGTCGAGGTAATTTCTATAACATCATCGGAATCCTCATTGGGATCCGATTCATCAGAAAATTGGTAATCTTCCCAATATTTTGCTTCCTCGGCGGAAACACCATTGACCATTATTACCTTTGGTCCGTTGGTTGAGGATTTTCTTTTATTTAATCGATTTACTATAGGTATCAATATTTCTTCCTCTGGAACCTCTTCTTCTTCTGGTTCCTCCTCTTCCGATTCATCCTCTTCTGGTTCCTCTTCTTCCGGTTCCTCCTCTTCCGGTTCCTCCTCTTCCGGTTCCTCTTCGAGAATTTGTGAATCTTCTCAAAATATATTCGACTCTTCATTATTATTAGGTGAATCAATGGGATTTGTATTAGAGGTAGACATCTATCACACAATATCAAACACGTTAAGAGATTAATATATCACATAATATTTACATGTTAATAATATATAGTTTCCAACAAAAAAAATGTTAAGCAATCGTTTTGAAGAAAAACACGGTCGAAGTCTAGACTCACTAATGCATCCTAACAAACTCGATATGACACACTAATGCAATTTTCTGGTTCTCTAAGACCAACGCTCGGATACCAACTGAAATGTCCCGTTCATATTGATTATAAACGTTCCATATTAATTGATTTCGTCGCGAGGTTTTGACCTCTATATGAGACGTTTTTCAAAGACTGCATTCATTTTTAAAACAACCATAACCTTTATTTTATCTATAAAGGTTTAAAAAGCATTACGTAGATTATCAAATAATGATAATCTAAAATATACCGTTTACACACGACCATTACATAATAGTTTACAATAAGAATATATTACATCAAAAATAAGTTTCTTGAATGCAGTTTTTACATAATATCATACAAGCATGGATTCCAAATCTTGTCCTTATTTTAGTATGCAACAACGGAAGCTCTTAATAATCACCTGAGAATAAACATGCTTAAAACGTCAACACAAATGTTGGTGAGTTATAGGTTTAACCTATATATTATCAAATCATAATAATAGACCACAAGATTTCATATTTCAATATACATCCCATACATAGAGATAAAAATCATTCATATGGTGAATACCTGGTAACCGACATTAACAAGATGCATATAAGAATATCCCCTATCATTCCGGGAAATCCTTCGGACATGATAAAAACGAATTCGAAGTACTAAAGCATCCGGTACTTTGGATGAGGTTCGTTAGGCCTAATAGATCTATCTTTAGGATTCGCGTCAATTAGTAAATCGGTTTACTAATTCTTAGGCTACCAAGAAAAAGAGACATATTCGGCTTCGATCATTCACCCATATAATGTAGTTTCATTTACTTGTGTCTATTTCATAAAACATTTATAAAACTGTAAGTATTCTCATCCCAAAATATTAGATTTTAAAAGTGGGACTATAACTCACTTTCACAGATTTTTACTTCATCAGGAAGTAAGACTTGGCCACTGGTCGATTCACGAACCGATAACAAATATGTACATATATATCAAAGTATGTTCAAATATATTTACAATATTTTTAATACGTTTTACTATTTTAAGTTTATTAAGTCAGCTGTCATTGTTAGTAACCTACAACTAGTTGTCCATAATTAGATGTACAGAAATAAATCGATATATATATTATCTTGAATCAATCCACGACCCAATGTATACACGTCTCAGGATAGATCACAACTCAAAATAACCCAAAACAGCCCGAGTGTTACTACAACGGGGTATATCCGGTTTTACGGTGTTTTTTGTGTTTTCCGGTTTTAAATCATTAAGTTAGTATATCATATAGATATAGAACATGTGTTTAGTTGATTTTAAAAGTCAAGTTATAAGGATTAACTTTTTTTTGCGAACAAGTTTAGAATTAACTAAACTATGTTCTAGTGATTTCAAGTTTAAACCTTCGAATAAGGTAGTTTTATATATATGAATCGAATGATGTTATGAACATCATTACTACCTCAGGTTTTGTGGATAAACCTACTAGAAATGAGAAAAATAGATCTAGCTTCAAAGGATCCTTGTATGGCTTGAAAGTTCTTGAAGCAGAATCATGACACGAAATCAAGTACAAGTAAGATTTCCACTCGAAATAAGATTGTTATAGTTATAGAAATTGAATCAAAGTTTGAATATGAGTCTTACCTTGTATTAGAAATATATCTTACTATAAATAAGAAAGATTTCTTGAATTTGGATGATCACTTTACAAGATTGGAAGAAAGCTAGCAAACTTGGAAGTATTCTTGATTTTATGAAACTAGAACTTATAAAATTTATGAAGAACACTTAGAACTTGAAGATAGAACTTGAGAGAGATCACTTAAATGAAGAAAATTGAAGAATGAAAGTGTTTGTAGGTATTTTTGGTCGTTGGTATATGGATTAGATATAAAGGATGTGTAATTTTGTTTTCATGTAAATAAGTCATGAATGATTACTCATATTTTTGTAATTTTATGAGATATTTCATGCTAGTTGCCAAATGATGGTTCCCACATGTGTTAGGTGACTCACATGGGCAACTAACAGCTGATCATTGGAGTGTATATACCAATAGTACATACATCTAAAAGCTGTGTATTGTACGAGTACGAATACGGGTGCATACGAGTAGAATTGTTGATGAAACTGAACGAGGATGTAATTGTAAGCATTTTTGTTAAGTAGAAGTATTTTGATATGTGTCTTGAATTCTTTCAAAAGTTTATGAATACATATTAAAACACTACATGTATATACATTTTAACTGAGTCGTTAAGTTATCGTTAGTCGTTACATGTAAATGTTGATTTGAAACCTTTAAGTTAACGATCTTGTTAAATGTTGTTAACCCAATGTTTATTATATCTAATGAGATGTTAAATTATTATATTATCATGATATTATGATATATTAATATATCTTAATGTGATATATATACATTTAAATGTCGTTACAACGATAATCATTACATATATGTCTCGTTTCGAAATCCTTAAGTTAGTAGTCTTGTTTTTACATATGTAGTTCATTGTTAATATACATAATGACATGTTTACTTATCATTTATCATGATTAAACATAGTGTAACAATATCTTAATATGATTCATATGTAATTAGTAAGACGTTGTTATAACGATAATCGTTATATATATCGTTTCGAGTTTCTTAAATCAATAAACACAATTTTATGTATATAACTCATTGTTAAAATACCTAATGAGATACTTACTTATCATAATATCATGTTAACGATATATATAATCATATATATGTCATCATATAGTTTTTACAAGTTTTAACGTTCGTGAATCACCGGTCAACTTGGGTGGTCAATTGTCTATATGAAACCTATTTCAATTAATCAAGTCTTAACAAGTTTGATTGCTTAACATGTTGGAAACACTTAATCATGTAAATATCAATTTTATTTAATATATATAAACATGGAAAAGTTCGGGTCACTACACTTCACAGGTACTGCGTTAATATATATATATATATATATATATATATATATATATATATATATATATATATATATATATATATATATATATATATATATATATATATATATATATATATATTGGTGGAACAACTATCTTGAACAGGTAGGACAAAATACTGCTTACGCACTACCGTGGTCGGCATTCAAGAAATTGATGAACGAGCAGTACCGTCCTAGAAACGAAGTCAATAAGCTCAAGGTAGAACTTAGAGAGTTACGAACATAAGGGTTCGACATTACCACATATGAATGACGATTCACAGAGTTGTGCCTATTGTGTCTGGGAGCGTTCGAAGATGAAGAAGAGAAGATCGACGCATTTGTAAAAGGGTTACCATTAAGGATTCAAGAAGATGTGAGTTCACACGTGCCCGCTTCCATACAAAAGGCAAGTCGAATGGCTCATAAACTCATAGTTTTTAATTAACTAACCCAAAACAGCCTGCGATGTTACTACGACGGCGTATATCCGATTTTACGGTGTTTTTCGTGTTTTCCGGTTTTAAATCATTCAGTTAGCATATCATATAGATATAGAACATGTGTTTAATTGATTTTAAAAGTCAAGTTAGAAGGATTAACTTTTGTTTGCGAACAAATTTAGAATTAACTAAACTATGTTCTAGTGATTTCAAGTTTAAACCTTCGAATAAGGTAGTTTTATATATATAAATCGAATGATGTTTTGAACATCATTACTACCTCAGGTTTTGTGGATAAACCTACTAGAAATGAGAAAAATAGATCTAGCTTCAAAGGTGTAACATCCCGCATTTTTCCGTTAAATTATTTTAACGCCCGTCTTTTTCTTTTTAAATAATACCCTTCGTATCTAGATTCGTATCCTTTGTTAAGTAACATTTTAAATATTCTCGTTATCGGAATTTAATATCTCCCGTACTCCCGTGAAATTTAAAATAATTCGTTCGGTTAATTCCCGCACCCGATTCATAGTTGAGGGACCAAACTTGCCAAGGGTTCAAACCTTTGACTAGGTCAAAGGGTCAAACCCTTTCCACCCTTTCATTATCACCTACTCCATTTTATTACTTCCTCCATTTTCTCTCTAACTCCAAACACAAAGATTCATCATCCATTTATGATCTAGCGGGTATTTTGCAAAACAAATTACATATTTGAGCTCCTTACAACTTCCTCTTCGTTTTGGTACCAACTTCATCTCATTTGGGTAACATTTCTAAAACACTAGATTTCTTTAAATTCGTGTTCTTGACTTATAAAGTTGTTAATTAGCGTCTATGGCTCATTGTGATGTCGTGTATGTAATTTGTATGCTCGATTCGTTGTTTTTGGTGTAATTAGTTCAATATGAAAATTACTTGCTAAATCCTTGATTTTGGATGATCAAATGTTGTTAGATTGTTAAAGTGCATGTTTTAAAAGTGTTACTAGTATCATTAGCTTCGTTTTGATGTATAGGTTGATTAAGGAAACTCCAAGAACATGATTAGTGATTTTGTGAACTTGGATTAGGGTTTGATAAGCTTTACATGAACTTTTGATGCGTCAAATGCTATGAGATATTGTTGTTAAGTGTTTTGTTGCAATGTGTGTTTGATCACCTTCGAAACGGCATATCATACATGTAAGACGGTTGCCCGAATCATGAAATGCATATTTGGAACTTGAACTTTGACTATGGATGTTTAAATGCGGTTTTGGGGTGTGTAAGTGTTGAATTGCTTGATGAAATGTGTCTAGGTGTTTTCCTCGTCAAATTACCTTTCCGGTGATATAAAATACATGTTCTAATTGTTTGCGGTTTGTAATTTGGGTTGGTTTGATTGTTGGTTCGTGCACTTAGAGTTGCAGCAAACAGGGCCTGGAAACCAACCAGGACGCCGTCCAGAAACTCAGGACGCCGTCCCACTTCTAATACCTGGACGCCGTCTAGGTACTCAGGACGCCGTCCCACTCTTCAATATAGGACGCCGTCCAGCCATCTGGGACGCCGTCCTAATGGCCTAAAACTGGCTGTTCGCTTAGTCTTTTGACGAAAAATGTTTGGCATGTTCTAGACCTCAAATTCACGTGCAACTTGTTTTAACATGCTTATATATGAATAACTAGCATAGAAAATTTGTCCAAGACCCGACCCGACCATGTTGACTTTTCCGTTGACTTTGACCCGACCAAGTTTGACTTTTTGTCAAACTTAACCAAATACTTATGCAACCTTTCTAACATGATTATTTACTTGTAACTTGCATGAAACTTGACTAGTTGATTCACATGTTAATATAATCGAGTCGTAACGAGCCATAGGACTAATTGAACATCTTTGACCCTTCGTGACTATCGTTATTGATACAACCTATTTGTTTAGGTCAAGACTAGCATTGTTCTTTGCACACGTTACTTGTCGAAGTACTTTTTGGTTCGTGCATACAAGGTGAGATCATAGTCCCACTTTTACTCTTTTTGAACTTATATTTGGGATGAGAAAACATAAACGATTCTTTTGAACTAAGTGAACACAAGAACGGGAAAACAAACATTCTACATACGAGTTTAGAACAAAAATCCTCAATTCGATTATCATTAGTTACACTTGCCGGGTGTAAGCGAGAACTTATGTTATATGGCCATATGGGTTGACAACCCTCATCTCTGACGGTTCGCTACCGTCTACGGATGAAATATATTTTCGAGAATCAGTGTTTGTTCTAGCACTATGGATGGGGTATACAATGGATGGAATGTTAAGCTTTGATAATTGGGTGCTCGTGAATATTAACTTTTAGAATGTATTACTATTATTTCAACTTTGCAAACCTTGTGGTTCGACTCACTTACTTTTACTCACTTACTTACTTAAACCTATGATTTCACCAACGTTTTCGTTGACAGATTTCTATGTTTTTCTCAGGTCTTGCACGATATGTGATACATGCTTCCGCTCATTATTTGATACTTGCATTGGATGTCGAGTATACATGCATTTCATGGAGCGTCTTATGACTTTACTTTAAACCGTGTCGCCTAGATTCCATTCGTATATTAACGTTGTAACTTAACTATTGGTTGAACAATTCTTGTAAACTTTGAAACAATCTTTATTTTGAAATGAAGGCGACATATTTTGGTCAAAGGTTATCTAAAAGACTTATAATCAAGTAATGGGACCCACGTAGCCGACGCCGTCACTTGACGATTTTTCGGGGTCGCTACAAGTGGTATCAGAGCCTTGGTTGTAGGGATTTAGAGTTCATTTGTGTCCACCCCGAGTCATAGGGTACATAGGTGAA
Source organism: Rutidosis leptorrhynchoides (assembly GCF_046630445.1). Taxonomy (NCBI): domain Eukaryota; kingdom Viridiplantae; phylum Streptophyta; class Magnoliopsida; order Asterales; family Asteraceae; genus Rutidosis; species Rutidosis leptorrhynchoides. The sequence goes on from NC_092333.1 coordinate 286,758,269, forward strand.
TCTAGACTACAACCGGCATATAGACTGAAGTAGGAATTACTTGACTATTTGTGCATTTATACTCGAACTCTTCTATCATATCTAACTCGTATTCGATCTTGATCTTACGTTGATAAATTTTGTTGATGCGCCACCTTGACTTTATGAAGTAATGTTAAATGCACATGAGAATCAGGGTAATATAATTTCCGGGATTATATTACGGTGATTCACATGGACGTTCCGACACTATGACATAGAGAATTTAAGGCGAGTCAAGGAAAATTTTCTCCTTATCCTTATTCCATACTCCGGTTAGTATTGTTGAAAATACTAACCAACGATATTCTTGTGTCATGAAGGAACAATGGCTCACCAAGGTCAACACAATACTCCTCTCGAAACTCTAGAACAAGCTCTTCAACGCATGATAACCACCGCCGTGGGTACGGCCGTGGCCGATCACTTTTCTAACAACACCAATCGTGGAGCCGGTAATTCAAGCGAAGGTTGCTCCTACAAGAACTTCATGAAGTACAATCCTCCCACTTTCGATGGAACCGGGGGACCGGTTACTCTCACCCGATGGTTTGAACAAATGGAGACCGTTTTTAACACAAGCGGTTGTCGAGACCAAGATAAGGTCAAGTTTTCCACCCTCACTTTCACCGGTATTGCTCTCTCATGGTGGAACACGTATGTACAATTAGTGGGAAGCGATGAAGCCCACACACTCTCTTGGACCGAATTAAGAGAAAGAATGATCACCGAATACTTCCCGCGCGACGAGACTCGGAGGCTCGAACAGGGTCTAAGGAATTTAAAAACGGTCGAAAATGACCTCGAAGCTTATAATCAACGGTTTACCGAACTAGTCTCGATGTGTCCAAATCTCATGACTCCCGAATCCCTAAGAGTCGAACTTTACATAGATGGCCTCCCTAAGAGCATTCAACACAAGGTAATGACATCTCAACCCACTAACCTACAAGAGGCTTTAACAATGGCCCGCCAAGCCTTAGAAACGGTGAATGAAATGGAAGCACCGACACCAATGGTCGAGAACCACCCGAGTAACAACAAAAGAACATGGGAAGCCTCTCAATCAAGCAACCACAACAATAACAACAACCCCGCCAAGAAGCCTTTTACCTCCAACGACAAGAAAGGCTATGCCGGAAAACTACCTTTTTGTAACGAATGCCACAAGCATCACTTTGAAGGATGTGGCAGGTTTCGCCACCGGCGCCAAGGAAGTGGTCACGTCGCCAAACGTTGTGGAAGTACCACCCCCGTCGCTCGAATGATGCCCAACGCACACAGGACGGGTGCTTGCTTCGAATGTGGTCAACTGGGTCATTTTAGGAATGTGTGCCCAAAGAAGAAATCAACCCCAACACACGCCGTTAAACTTTCAACATCAACGCCTAGGATGCCAGAGACGACGATGGACTAGCCACGGGTATGTTTCTTCTCGAAATTCTCACGTTTCATGTTTATTCGATTCGGTTACCGTTAGACGTTTTATAATCAAGGCTCTGACTCATACTCTTTGCACTTCACCTTTTTCCCCTAGACACTACTTAGGCAATTTAAGTGACCAACGAAAAATATTGTGTGCCTATAAATTTTATTGGAGGATATACGTTAAGACTTTTGACTTGACACCTATAGAACTAGGGAGCTCGGAACCTATTCGTTAAAAAGAAAATGTTTCCCCATCATCTTGTATAGATTATTGTGAACTGAGTAATTTTCGGTTGGAAACCGATACCCTCTCCCTCGCATCCATGACCGCATGATTACTTGCATGAATCCCGTGTGTATTCCAAAACGACCTCCGTTCCGGTTATCACCAATTGGGGGTTAAGGGAGACGATGTCTCCTAAGCCATCTTTCGAACTCACAACGTTAGTTGTAAATCTCTCTTGGTACCATTCGATTTATCCAAGGCACGCCCGTATCCACAAACCTCTCGAACCGCGTATGCAAATTCATATAGACTAATTCGTTATCGTATTTATAGATGATATCTTGACCTATCCAAGTAAAGAAGGAAAACGAACAACATCACCATCTCCCGCTCGAACTTTTGAGAAAAGAGCAACTCTATACCAAAGTCTCTGAGTGAGAATTTCTGTTGAACGAAGTCCAAATTTTCTAGACCATGATGTTTATGGTCAGGTCGTTACAATCAATCTCGAAATCAAGCCACATGTAATCAGGAAACTCTCTCAACTCGGACTTGTATTCGTAAAAATCTTAGATCTCGTCTGCTATTACCGAAGATTCATTTCTGACTTTTCTCGTGTTACACGACTTTTAAACTCGTTAACTCACTAAGGAAAACTTTAAACCTCTCCGTGTTCGCACCTTGAGCGTGATTCTTCACACCAACATTTCTAGTTAAAAATCGTATAGCAACAGATAGAACTCAAACATGGAAATATTTCTACTTGAACGACGAAAGGCATACTCTCTCGACTCAAAAATCAACATAACTAAAATTCGTTATTTTGCACGAAGAATTCGAATACTAAATTGTGGATCCGATCAATTTTATCGTCATCCCGTACCACACTACCTACCTCTGTTATTTCACCATCACCGTCTGATATTACTGGAATTTAAGATAACACACAATCCAATGATACTTCACTCTTCTTTGACTTAACGCCCTTGTGTTTCTGATAATCGATCAACTATTGTTCAACCCCGAACTATACAACTACGTGTACTACCTCGTTTCTCTTTCAGACTTCAACTTTTGACAACTAGAGGCACGTTATGGCAACCTCGAGATGTAAGCTCATCCTATTCTAGGTCCTCATTTCACTCCTATCTTTATCGCTCGCATTTCCATTTAAGGAAACTCCTTGTAACATTTCTCCATGGATAGAGAAACTCCTTATATTACATTAGTATTCGCCACGAGGGTGAATAGTCCTAACGAACATTTTTCGAACCCTAACTGACTTGTTCAAACATATCTTAAGAGATTCTACACCAACACGGTGTATCTTCGTCATTTATCCTGTATCGAAATACTCGTTTCACTTCTAGTGTTACAAGAAACCTTGGGAACCCGCTTAGACACATGTACCGCGTATCTCCCACAACCGACGAACCGAGCAAACGTACGATTCAATCTTGGAAAGACATGTTACAGACTGGTGTTGTCACCTTTAGTAGTTCCTCTTACAACGACAGCTATCACTCGTATATTAACGCAGCACTTCCGAAACCCTATATGACCGCAAATGTCATACCCCTGTTCATTTAACCAAAGCAAATCACCGAATCTGAACTCCATCAAGAAACAACATTTAAGATCGTTCACTCAAGACGACCCGTAGTCGCCAAAGGGGCTATACCGATATTCAACGTAAACCTCTCGAATCCCAAGTTAGTAACAGTGTAATATTGAGAACCCGCACCTTGGAAGGGTGTAATCCGTTTCGGGAATCAGGGAAAGTTAAACCCGCGACATGTTAACCCTTTTGAAACCTTGGGGCGTATTGGAACCGCTCCCTACCGTTTAGAACTTCCGACTCAATTAAGTTTCTGTTTACCCTACATTTCGTGTAACAAACTTAGAAACGTGTCCTGCGGAACAGGAACGTGCAATCCTGCTGGATACATCAACTATCGATGACAAACTTCTCTTCATAGGAAAACCAGTTGAAACCGGGGATCGTAAAAACCGAACCTTAATGCAACGTAAAACCCTGACTATCCAAATTCATGAGAACCCTCAAGAACGTACTTTCACTTATTCATAGCATTGAAAACGTAAAGTCTCGAGTAAGAGATATCGACTACTACTTCCAACTAAATTTCGGGACGAAATTTCTTTTGAGGTGTGGATAATGTAACATCCCGCATTTTTCCGTTAAATTATTTTAACGCCCGTCTTTTTCTTTTTAAATAATACCCTTCGTATCTAGATTCGTATCCTTTGTTAAGTAACATTTTAAATATTCTCGTTATCGGAATTTAATATCTCCCGTACTCCCGTGAAATTTAAAATAATTCGTTCGGTTAATTCCCGCACCCGATTCATAGTTGAGGGACCAAACTTGCCAAGGGTTCAAACCTTTGACTAGGTCAAAGGGTCAAACCCTTTCCACCCTTTCATTATCACCTCCTCCATTTTATTACTTCCTCCATTTTCTCTCTAACTCCAAACACAAAGATTCATCATCCATTTATGATCTAGCGGGTATTTTGCAAAACAAATTACATATTTGAGCTCCTTACAACTTCCTCTTCGTTTTGGTACCAACTTCATCTCATTTGGGTAACATTTCTAAAACACTAGATTTCTTTAAATTCGTGTTCTTGACTTATAAAGTTGTTAATTAGCGTCTATGGCTCATTGTGATGTCGTGTATGTAATTTGTATGCTCGATTCGTTGTTTTTGGTGTAATTAGTTCAATATGAAAATTACTTGCTAAATCCTTGATTTTGGATGATCAAATGTTGTTAGATTGTTAAAGTGCATGTTTTAAAAGTGTTACTAGTATCATTAGCTTCGTTTTGATGTATAGGTTGATTAAGGAAACTCCAAGAACATGATTAGTGATTTTGTGAACTTGGATTAGGGTTTGATAAGCTTTACATGAACTTTTGATGCGTCAAATGCTATGAGATATTGTTGTTAAGTGTTTTGTTGCAATGTGTGTTTGATCACCTTCGAAACGGCATATCATACATGTAAGACGGTTGCCCGAATCATGAAATGCATATTTGGAACTTGAACTTTGACTATGGACGTTTAAATGCGGTTTTGGGGTGTGTAAGTGTTGAATTGCTTGATGAAATGTGTCTAGGTGTTTTCCTCGTCAAATTACCTTTCCGGTGATATAAAATACATGTTCTAATTGTTTGCGGTTTGTAATTTGGGTTGGTTTGATTGTTGGTTCGTGCACTTAGAGTTGCAGCAAACAGGGCCTGGAAACCAACCAGGACGCCGTCCAGAAACTCAGGACGCCGTCCCACTTCTAATACCTGGACGCCGTCTAGGTACTCAGGACGCCGTCCCACTCTTCAATATAGGACGCCGTCCAGCCATCTGGGACGCCGTCCTAATGGCCTAAAACTGGCTGTTCGCTTAGTCTTTTGACGAAAAATGTTTGGCATGTTCTAGACCTCAAATTCACGTGCAACTTGTTTTAACATGCTTATATATGAATAACTAGCATAGAAAATTTGTCCAAGACCCGACCCGACCATGTTGACTTTTCCGTTGACTTTGACCCGACCAAGTTTGACTTTTTGTCAAACTTAACCAAATACTTATGCAACCTTTCTAACATGATTATTTACTTGTAACTTGCATGAAACTTGACTAGTTGATTCACATGTTAATATAATCGAGTCGTAACGAGCCATAGGACTAATTGAACATCTTTGACCCTTCGTGACTATCGTTATTGATACAACCTATTTGTTTAGGTCAAGACTAGCATTGTTCTTTGCACACGTTACTTGTCGAAGTACTTTTTGGTTCGTGCATACAAGGTGAGATCATAGTCCCACTTTTACTCTTTTTGAACTTATATTTGGGATGAGAAAACATAAACGATTCTTTTGAACTAAGTGAACACAAGAACGGGAAAACAAACATTCTACATACGAGTTTAGAACAAAAATCCTCAATTCGATTATCATTAGTTACACTTGCCGGGTGTAAGCGAGAACTTATGTTATATGGCCATATGGGTTGACAACCCTCATCTCTGACGGTTCGCTACCGTCTACGGATGAAATATATTTTCGAGAATCAGTGTTTGTTCTAGCACTATGGATGGGGTATACAATGGATGGAATGTTAAGCTTTGATAATTGGGTGCTCGTGAATATTAACTTTTAGAATGTATTACTATTATTTCAACTTTGCAAACCTTGTGGTTCGACTCACTTACTTTTACTCACTTACTTACTTAAACCTATGATTTCACCAACGTTTTCGTTGACAGATTTCTATGTTTTTCTCAGGTCTTGCACGATATGTGATACATGCTTCCGCTCATTATTTGATACTTGCATTGGATGTCGAGTATACATGCATTTCATGGAGCGTCTTATGACTTTACTTTAAACCGTGTCGCCTAGATTCCATTCGTATATTAACGTTGTAACTTAACTATTGGTTGAACAATTCTTGTAAACTTTGAAACAATCTTTATTTTGAAATGAAGGCGACATATTTTGGTCAAAGGTTATCTAAAAGACTTATAATCAAGTAATGGGACCCACGTAGCCGACGCCGTCACTTGACGACTTTTCGGGGTCGCTACAAAAGGATCCTTGGATGGCTTGAAAGTTCTTGAAGCAGAACCATGACACGAAAACAAGTTCAAGTAAGATTTCCACTTGAAATAAGGTTGTTATAGTTATAGAAATTGAATCAAACTTTGAATATGAGTATTACCTTGTATTATAAAGATATCTTACTGTAAATAAGAAAGATTTCTTGAGGTTGGATGATCACTTTACAAGATTGGAAGTAAGCTAGCAAACTTGGAAGTATTCTTGATTTTATGAAACTAGAACTTATAAAATTTATGAAGAACACTTAGAAATTGAAGATAGAACTTGAGAGAGATGAATTAGATAAAGAAAATTGAAGAATGAAAGTGTTTGTAGGTGTTTTTGGTCATTGGTATATGGATTAGATATAAAGAATGTGTAATTTTGTTTACATGTAAATAAGTCATGAATGATTACTAATATTTTTGTAATTTTATGAGATATTTCATGCTAGTTGTCAAATGATGGTTCCCACATGTGTTAGGTGACTTACATGGGCTGCTAAGAGCTTATCATTGGAGTGTATATACCAATAGTACATACATCTAAAAGCTGTGTATTGTACGAGTACGAATACGGGTGCATACGAGTAGAATTGTTGATGAAACTGAACGAGAATGTAATTGTAAGCATTTTTGTTAAGTAGAAGAATTTTAATAAGTGTCTTGAAGTCTTTCAAAAGTGTATGAATACATATTAAAACACTACATGTATATATATTTTAACTGAGTCGTTAAGTCATCGTTAGTCGTTACATGTAAATGTTGATTTGAAACATTTAAGTTAACGATCTTGTTAAATGTTGTTAACCCAATGTTTATTATATCTAATGAGATGTTAAATTATTATATTATCATGATATTATGATATATTAATATATCTTAATATGATATATATACATTTAAATGTCGTTACAACGATAATCATTACATATATGTCTCGTTTCGAAATCCTTAAGTTAGTAGTCTTGTTTTTACATATGTAGTTCATTGTTAATATACATAATGACATGTTTACTTATCATTTATCATGATTAAACATAGTGTAACAATATCTTAATATGATTCATATGTAATTAGTAAGACGTTGTTATAACGATAATCGTTATATATATCGTTTCGAGTTTCTTAAATCAATAAACACAATTTTATGTATATAACTCATTGTTAAAATACCTAATGAGATACTTACTTATCATAATATCATGTTAACTATATATATAATCATATATATGTCATCATATAGTTTTTACAAGTTTTAACGTTCGTGAATCACCGGTCAACTTGGGTGGTCAATTGTCTATATGAAACCTATTTCAATTAATCAAGTCTTAACAAGTTTGATTGCTTAACATGTTGGAAACACTTAATCATGTAAATATCAATTTCATTTAATATATATAAACATGGAAAAGTTCGGGTTACTACAGTACCTACCCGTTAAATAAATTTCGTCCCAAAATTTTAAGCTGTTGAAGGTGTTGACGAATCTTCTAGAAATAGGTACGGGTATTTCAGCTTCATTTGATCTTCACACTCCCAGGGGAACTCGGGTCTCCTACGAGCATTCCATCAAACCTTGATGATCGGTATCTTATTTTACTTGAGCCTTTTAACCTCACGATCCATTATCTCGACGGGTTCTTCAATGAATTGTAGTTTTTCATTGATTTTATTTTCGTCTAAAGGAATAGTGAGATCTTCTTTAGCTAAGCACTTCTTCAGATTCGAGACATGAAAGGTATTATGTACATTGGCGAGTTGTTGAGGTAATTCAAGTCGGTAGGCTACTGGTCCGACACGATCTAAAATCTTGAATGGTCCAATGTATCTTGCATTTAGTTTCCCCCGTTTACCAAATCGAACAACGCCTTTCCAAGGCAAAACATTAAGCATGACCATCTCCCCAATTTCAAATTCTATATCTTTTCTTTTAAGGTCCGCGTAGCTCTTTTGTCGACTCTGAGCAGTTTTCAACCGTTGTTGAATTTGGATGATTTTCTCTGTAGTTTCTTGGATTATCTCCGGACCCGTAATCTGTCTATCCCCCAATTCATTCCAACAAATTGGAGATCTGCACTTTCTACCATAAAGTGCTTCAAACGGTGCCATTTCGATACTCGAGTGGTAACTGTTGTTGTAGAAAAATTCTGCTAATGGTAGATTGATGTTATGCGAGGTGTATATGAAATAGCTTTATTTTTACTAGGAAATACTATTAAATACGATACAATTTTACACAAGATATTTATTTATTTATAGAATGGATATACCTAAACCTTGCTACAACACTTATAGGCAGTGTACCTAATCGTACAGTAGTGTAGTTTTTAGTAAGTCCGGTTCGTTCCACAGGGAATCTTTTAAACAAAGCTTAACGCTATATTAGTTTTAATTTATAAAAATACAAATATATATAAGTAATATTATTATTATAAAAGGGGGTTTTTACCGTTTAATGACCGGTTTGTCGATTTTAAAACTTTAGTCGCAGTTAAAACCTAATGTAAAATATTAAATAAATAAAAGATTTAATTTAAAGCGTAAAATAAATAACGATAATGAAATTGCGATAAATAAAAGTGCGATAATAAAACTTGCGATAATTAAAGACTACGATAATTAAAAGTGCAATTAAATACAATGACAATAAATAAAAGTGCGATAATTAAAAGTGCAATTAAATATGAAAATAAACAAAGTATTAAAACCTTGTTACAATTCGAATCCCCAATTAGTTGGAATATTTGACTTCGGGAATAAGAATAATTTGACGAAGGCTTTCGCTCTTTATATTTATGACTGATGGACTATTATGGATAAATCCGTATGGACATATTAAATAATCCAGGACAAAGGACAATTAACCCATGGGCATAAAACTAAAATCAACACGTCAAACATCATGATTACGGAAGTTTAAATAAGCATAATTCTTTTATTTCATATTTAATTTCCTTTATTTTATATTTAATTGCACTTCTAATTATCGCATTTTTATTGTTATTGTATTTAATTGCACTTTTAATTATCGTACTTTTTAATTATCGCAAGTTTATTTTATCGCATTTTTATTATTCGCAATTTCCTTATCGTTATTTACTTGCCGCTTTAATTTAAGTCTTGTATTTATTTTTAATATTTTACATTTGGTTTTAACTGCGACTAAAGTTTTAAAATCAACAAACCGGTCATTAAACGGTAAAAACCCCCCTTTATAATAATAATATTACTTATATATATATTTGTATTTTTATAAAAGTAAACTAATATAGCGTTAAGCTTTGTTTAAAAAGATTCCCCGTGGAACGAACCGGACTTACTAAAAACTACACTACTGTACGATTAGGTACACTGCCTATAAGTGTTGTAGCAAGGTTTAAGTATATCCATTCTCTAAATAAATAAATATCTTGTGTAAAAATGTATCGTATTTAATAGTATTTCCTTGTAAAAATATAAGCTATTTTATATACTACTCTGCTAAAACATCACCCTTCTTAGGCACACATTGAACTGGGCTTACCCATGGACTATCAGAAATTGGATAAATTAAACCTGCATCTAGCAGTTTAATAATTTCTTTCTTAACAACATCTTGCATATTAGGATTTAGTCTTCGTTGGCGTTGCACATACGTTTTATGACCTTCTTCCATAAGGATTTTATGTGTGCAATACGAAGGACTTATTCCTTTAATATCATGAATCTTCCATGCAATAGCTGGTTTATGAGCTTTTAGCACAGAAATGAGTTGAGATTTTCATTTTCAGTAAAAGAAGATGAAATTATTACAGGTAATTCAGATTCACCATGTAAATAAGCATATTCCAAATGGTTTGGAAGTGGCTTTAATTCTAATATCGGTGGTTCTTCTATCGATGATTTGTATCAATATCTGTCTTCTTCTTTTAGCATTTGAATTTCTTCTGTTGTTGGTTCATATCCATTAGCCATAAGTGTAGCTAACATTTCAGTTTCATCAATTGGTTCAGTTCCTTCTCCTAAAGAACATTCTCCCGTTCCTTGTAATTCTGGAAATTCTTCTAACAATTCTGCATGTGATTCTATAGTTTGAATATAATAACATGTATCATCTCCAGATTGCAGTGGTTGCATTGCTCTATCAACTGAAAAGGTAACACTCTCGTCCTCTATACTTAGGGTTAGTTTCTTACCAAACACGTCTATCATTGCTTTAGCCGTGTTTAAAAATGGTCTTCCTAATATGAGAGGAACTTGAGAATCTTCTTCCATGTCCAGAACAAAAAAATCTACTGGAAATACTAAAGTACCAACTTTAACTATGTAATGACCCGGAAATTTCCGACCAAATTTAAACCTTAATCTTTATATATTTCCGACACGATAAGCAAAACCTGTATTGTTGAGTCTAGAAAGTTTGAAATCTATATTCGGATAATCAGTTACCCTTTGACCATGTCCGACGATTCACGAACAACTATTTGTAAATAGTTACATATATATATATATATATATATATATATATATATATATATATATATATATAAATGTATATATAAATAATACTTGTAAATATATAATATTATATTTAGTTGTGTAAAAGATTATAATTAATATATTTATTTACCTAAACTTGTTATCTTTACTAATATTAGTATTACTTTCAAAATAATATCAGAATTAGTGTTAGTAATAAATATATATCATATAGATATGAAATTAGTATATAAATTGTTATATTATTATTATAACATTCACTATTAATATTAGTAAGATTATAATTAGTATTACTGTTATTGTTAATGATACCAGTGATATAAAATTTATAACTATCATTACTATTAATAAAATATTTATTAATATTATATTATTATAAATTGTATTATTAAGAATATTATTATTATTATTATAGTTATATTTGATATTAAGATTAATTATAACTTATAAAAAAAAATACATAAACATAGGAGATATACATTAAAAGAGATATATATATATATATATATATATATATATATATATATATATATATATATATATATATATATGTATATATATATATATGTATATATATATATATGTATATATATATATATATGTATATATATATATATGTATATGTATATGTATATATATATGTATATGTATATGTATATATATATATATATGTGTATATATATATATGTGTGTGTATATATATATATATATATATATATATATATATATGCAGTTATATATATATATACGAATATATGTATTAAGAAATCAGTATTTTTTATTTGTAATATAACTATTAATTATTAATTAATTATCAAAAATATATAAAAATCAAGATTAGATTCAGTTTACATATAATCATCCACAGTTGGTTTCATTCTCTTGTCTAAAAATCGAATCTCATATGTTAATCCAAATAGATACAACAAAACTCTGTTATTAGTCTTATCTGAGGTTATTTTTTATTTTTTATTACCTTTCTTCTGTTTCTGATTTAGATGGCCTGTCGATGGGTCATTTGTATTTTAGCAAACCAGTTGATCAATAAAAGGACGTTAAGGATTCAGTTCCCTCATCACAATTATCAATTAACAATTAAACAACTTTTAATTATCGAAATTAAACAGCAAAAAGGGGAAGAACACGATATGACTCTGTGCGTGTCTTTTTTTTCTAAAACCTCAAAATCAAACGAATTTACAAATTCTAAAAATGCAGTTTCGATAGAAATCCTACATATAAACTGTCTTTAAGTTTTCCAATTTTAATCTTTAATATCGAGCTCGAATTTTGGAAGTCAAAAATTAATAATAAAAAGTCAAACATTTTGTTTTCATCAAATTCGAATTTGTTTCTCAATTTCAAGTTAAATTGATAATTTACGAAGTTTCTAAACAAGATTTGAGACCTGTTTCGTGTTATACATTTTTTCTAAAACTGTCCTAATTTCGAAAATGGAGTTTGAGTTGTTTAAGTTCTTCGTGAATATACAGTCGGTTTATTTTTTATTATTATTTTTGATTCGTTTTGTTTAATTTGCACCAAATAACCATTACAGATAATTTACAATAAAGTCTCAAAGCTTAATCAAAACCTGAATTCGTTATTCATGATTTGGGTTCCTGCTCTATCGTAATTAATTGAAGAAGAGGAGTAATAAACAGACGTAGGATAAATACATTTAAATGGGAGTTATTTCAGAATCTGGGCAACAGCCCAACTGGTTAAGGGGTATAGCGGGTGTGCGAGAGGTCGGGGGTCGAGTCACGCTTGGTGCTTTTTTTTAAAAAAGAGCTCTAGAAGGTAGTTTTCTATATCAAAGTTATTATTATTATTATTATTATTATTATCATTATCATTATTATAATTATTATTAATATTTTTATTATTAATATTATAATCATTATCAAGTATTATCATTAATATTATTAATTTTCACAAATATTAATATAAGTATTGTTATTATTATTATTATTATTATAATAATACTAATTATTATTATTATTATCATTAATTATTATTATGATTAGTATTATAGTTATTATTATTATTATTATCATTTTTTAAATTGTAGAATTATTATTATTAACATAAGAATATTATTAAAGTTATTATTATTATTTTTATCATCATTAATATTAACTTAGTATAATTAAAATTATTGTCTTGATAACAAATGAAAAATATAAATAACTATATTTAACACATATAACATAACAAGATATTTTATATATAAAGGGAATATATGAAACATAAATATAAATTATTATAAAAACGATATAATTAATAAGTTATATATATAAACTTATTCGATTACGATTATGTATATTGATAAACATACAAATGATATAGGTTCGTGAATCCGAGGCCAACCTTATACGTGTTCAATGATGTTATATGTATTTTTACTACAAAATACAGTATGGTGAGTATATACTCCCTTTTTAAACTCTAAATATTTTTGGGCTGAGAATACATGCGCTACTTTTATAAATGATTTACGTTATGGACACAAGTGATCAAAAATAAATTCTACGTTGAGTTGTACCATGGCATATTTCTTTATACTTGGTAGCTAATATTTACATGAGGAATGTGAACGCGAATCCTGTTGATAGATCTATCGGGCCTGACAACCCCAACCGGGCTGGACGACCAGTTTTCAACGGTTGCACAGTACTTCATTTCTGTATACTACACTTGGTACGGCGTAGCGATTATTTAAGAATATGCTGCGATGATTTAAATGTTAGGTATGGTTACCAAGTGCTCAACTACTTTTTCATACACTTGCGAGTGTACTGTGTTTAAATATATGAAATCTTGTGGTCCATTGTTATAACGCTGCTAGCATCAAACCTATATCTCACCAACTTTATGTTGACGTTTAAAAGCATGTTATTCTCAGGACTTGAAAGAAATCTTCCGCTGTGCATTAGCTCATATTAAGGATATTACTTGGGGCCATTCATGCCATATTTCAAAAGACGTTGCATTCGAGTCATTGACGTTCATTAGAGATTATTATTAAGTAAATGGCAGATTAGGTCATTTGGATATTATCAAATGATAGGCGTACATGTCAGCTTTTGATGTAATGAAAGGTTGTCTTTTAAGAATAAATGCAACGTTTGTAAAATGTATCATATAGAGGTCAAATACCTCTCGATGTAATCAACTATTGTAATTCGTTTGTAATCGATATGGAATTCGTCCGGATGGATTATGACGGGTTGTTATAGTTGGTATCAGAGCGGTGGTCTTAGTGAACCAGGTCTGCATTAGTGTGTCTAACTGATAAGTTGTTAGGATACATTAGTGAGTCTGGACTTCGACTGTGTCTGCATGTCAAAAAGTTTTGCTTATCATTCCTAGTCAGAAATTATCTGCTTATCATCCCTAGGAAATTGCCTGCTTATCATTCTTAAGTCTAGACACATCTTACTGCATTTAGTGCATCGATAGTGTATAGACAAAATTCATATCTTAGTGTATCTGATAATTCATATCTTAGCACATCTGTAGACTTGCCTGACATATGCCGTAGGATCCTTTGTAGTCTACGAAATCTTTTGTATTATATATATAGATATTCCATATAGTTAGAATATCATCCGATGTCCGAAAATCATTTCACATCAAAGATCCATTCCATCCACCAAATTGCCCTCTTGGTGATGAACCTGAAGCACTTACCGGCGAACCTATTCGAAACACCATTTTTTTCTCTCATTTCTAGAATATCTCGTCACGATTATATACCATCCCATATTTTGAATCTTATTTATCCGCTCGCTTCAACCGCCAATCATCCCAGTATAATAGAAAGAGTCAACGAGCTTCGCGCTCGAGAAGTGGCTTTGGAAAACCTGGCGCGAAGGTTACAAACACCAGCAGCAGCACCAGCAGCATAACCAGTACCACCAGTAACATAAACATCGCAATCTTCGGTTCCGGCATCATCACCAGCATCAACGGCATCATCATCATCAACGTCAACAGTACCCTTATCATCCTCAACCACAACCGCGTCGTAACCCTCAACATCTCAATCTATACCTCATATATCAACATCACACACCTCAATATCACCATCTGTATTTCGAGTATAATCTTCATTCTGTATATCGTTCTACATCGATTATCTTTGCTTAACGTATCGTTCTATCTCATTTATCTTCGTTTGACATGGCAATTATGCAATCTCTAATGTTTTAGAGATTATGTAATCTAGTAATAACAATAAATCAAATGAGTTTAATATTTTATTGACTCATTAAATCCATGATTACACCCGACGAAAATATATATGCAAGTATATTTTCATAAAGATTGTAATTAAAAATTCTTCCGTACAAACTATTAATGATGAAAATATTTTAACGGGTAGGTAATACTCGAAGAATATTTCGATTTCACATTAATAAGTTACACTGTACATTCTTCGAATCTGATTCAACGGTCATTTGCTATCCTACTTACAACTACCGATATACCTATCCGTTCACCACAAAATAACCATTTCCATTCAAATTTCATATTTGGATTTTGACCTATCGGAATCCAACAAGTGGCATAACGAAGAAAACATTGGACAAAATAAAAAGTGTTAGAAACAAACAAATTAACTATGATGAATTTTGTTAAGATTCCACGCTGACTGTTCCTAGCTAACTATTCCCAGCTAACTGATTACATTTTATTTATCGCAATTTATATTATCGCAATTTACATTCTCGCAATTTTATTTATCGTCATTTAATTTCTGTTATTTACTTTTACGTACTTTAAATAGGGACACATGTACACAATACGTCGGATTAATTGTGAGACAATACGTTGTACACGGGTCATGATATATATTTATTTAATTTTACGCACTTTAAACAACGGGACACGTATACAAGGTTTCAACTTATCATATCGACCCATCTATATATATATATATTTCGGAACAACCATAGACACTCTATATGTGAATGTTGGAGTTGGCTATACAGGGTTGGAGTTGATTCCAAAATATATATATGGTTTGAGTTGTGATCAATACTGATACCGGTACACGGGTCACGATACGTATTAATTAATTCGAATATTATATATTAAATTATATATATTGAACTATTGGACAATTGGACTGCTAACTTTGGACAATTAAAATGAATTAAAATATTGATTATAACATATGAAACTAAACAATTCTTCAAGTTGCCACTTGATTTCATCTTAAACCTCATTTGTACCTCGACAGTTACAATCCGCGTTCAAATATTTTCATGATTCTTGAAAACACCTCAACCGAGAAGTTGAATCAACCACATTTCATCTACGGAAGAAAAGATTTATGCACCTGAAAAACTCTCGAACCCAAATTCATAGTTTAACACGTACCGTGTTGAATCCTATACCATTTATTAGCAAAAACAACCTTACAATTTCTTTTCAAAGTAGCCAATTTTGTCACAGCTCCAGCAAGTTAACTTCGACTTCTCAGTAAAACTAGTCTTATTATAACCTCGATATATACGTTATCCTTTCGCCGTCGTTACCATAGAACCTTTTATATTCCACGACATCATCAGCAGATGTACCAGCAGCTCATTATCTCTTCGGCGGAATCCGCAATCAGTATTTTGAAAATCTCGCAGAACTTCTTTAGTCATACCTATAACGTTTACCCCTAAGAATTTCATACTCCGAATGTGAAGTTTCTGAAAAACACCCTGAACTGCGAACTAGTTCTTGAAATTCTGATGAAGCAACAAAAACTGTAAATGACTTTAACAGTTAAAAGTTTGACGATAAAGTACAGTGTGTTGGTAAAGCTCAGAAGAAGAGAAGGATTGGAACTGAAAAACGGATTGAGCAAAGTATGAAGGAAGCTGTGGATAAATCACAAAGACTGAATCTGCCTTCAAAGAATCCAAATGATTCAGTACCTGCTGAAACCGTTAGTAAGAACCCTACTCCTTATTCTAAACCTTTCCAGATGATATTCTTCATCATCATCTTATCTTAGATATTATAAGATA
The DNA here is from genome assembly GCF_046630445.1 of Rutidosis leptorrhynchoides. NCBI lineage: Eukaryota > Viridiplantae > Streptophyta > Magnoliopsida > Asterales > Asteraceae > Rutidosis > Rutidosis leptorrhynchoides. The sequence continues at coordinate 286,775,077 of NC_092333.1, forward strand.
TCTTCATATCTTCCGTTATATATATTCTCCATATTTCTGGAGATATTTTCACAACTATTCTTATCTGAAATCATTTATCACTCCGTAATATCTGCGTTATAACATGAAAGAAACTGTGTTAGTTTCTAAATTCTGAAAACCTTCGAGTTTAAAATAGAAATGTGTTGAAGTAGTGTTGGGAACTGATGCATGGATTAGTATAATATAATGACACTTGATCAACGTCATTATATTACAATAAGTCATGTTGAGTTTCTAATGGAATGTAATGATTCATAGTACCATCATCATGTGCCATGTTACACGGCTCTTACATTCTATCTAATCTCTAAATATATCAAGAAAATATTCTCTTGATGATTCGGTCTTTTCCAGGACATTTTGATAATTTGACAAATTAAAATCGTACCATTACCAATTCTTTCTAAAAACATTAGCTATGTTCATTTCAAATTTCATACCTACGAATTCCAGACCATTACTCGCTTGACTCGAAGTCGGGAAGAGAAAACGAAAGCATGAAGCTCCGAAAAATAATGAAGGATATAAAACCCAACAATCACCCAGGATTTACAAACCATGTACATCAATACATATAGCAATATAAAAACACGGGAGAACTAGAAACACTATGAACACAAGAGTATAGTAGAAGTAAATAGATTCTTCCGGCGGTAGATAGAAAAGAAGAATTACAGATACAAAAGTTAGGAGTATATCAAGAATCAGGACGGGATGTAGCATATTGAAGAATACTTTAAGGTATGAATTGAGGGAGAAAGGATAGAAGATGTGAGGTATGTAAGTAAGGAAGGGAAGGAGGTGGATTTATAGTGAAATATCCGACAATGAAAATCGAAACAGATTACCGCATTAAATCAAAGAAGATCCTGATCGCCTAAGAACCAAATCTTATTACGTAAGATTTTCTTTAAGTCCCTTAAATCCCGAAAGTCAATAGTAGCTACGTCATCGGTTAAAACAAATATATTTACCTACTCATTTCATTAATTTGTGATAGCTTCACTCGTACGCTTCACATAATCAAATCGTTTTATCTATATATATCCCAATAAAGATAAAACTCCATTATTACCTCATATTTGTCATGAAAACATTCCTATTGTTATCCATGACGACCTCTATCAAATTTCAGGGATGAAATTTCTTTAACGGGTAGGTACTGTAATGACCCGGAAATTTCCGACCAAATTTAAACCTTAATCTTTATATATTTCCGACACGATAAGCAAAACCTGTAATGTTGAGTCTAGAAAGTTTGAAATCTATATTCGGATAATCAGTTACCCTTTGACCATGTCCGACGATTCACGAACAACTATTTGTAAATAGTTACATATATATTTATATATATTATATATATATATATATATATATATATATATATATAATATATAAATGTATATATAAATAATACTTGTAAATATATAATATTATATTTAGTTGTTTAAAAGATTATAATTAATATATTTATTTACCTAAACTTGTTATCTTTACTAATATTAGTATTACTTTCAAAATAATATCAAAATTAGTGTTAGTAATAAATATATATCATATAGATATGAAATTAGTATATAAATTGTTATATTATTATTATAACATTCACTATTCACTATTAATATTAGTAAGATTATAATTAGTATTACTGTTATTGTTAATGATACTAGTGATATAAAATTTATAACTAACATTACTATTAATAAAATATTTATTACTATTATATTATTATAATTTGTATTATTAAGAATATTATTATTATTATTATAGTTATATTTGATATTAAGATTAATTATAACTTATAAAAAAAATAAATACATAAACATAGGAGATATACATTAAAAGATATATATATATATATATATATATATATATATATATATATATATATATATATATATATATATATATATATATATATATACCAATATACGTATTAAGAAATCAGTATTTTTTATTTGTAATATAACTATTAATTATTAATTAATTATCAAAAATATATAAAAATCAAGATTAGATTCAGTTTACATATAATCATCCACAGTTGGTTTCATTCTCTTGTCTAAAAATCGAATCTCATATGTTAATCCAAACAGATACAACAAAACTCTGTTATTAGTCTTATCTGAGGTTATTTTTTTTATTTATTACCTTTCTTCTGTTTCTGATTTAGATGGCCTGTCAATGGGTCATTTGTATTTTAGCAAACCAGTTGATCAATAAAAGGACGTTAAGGATTCAGTTCCCTCATCACAATTATCAATTAACAATTAAACAACTTTTAATTATCGAAATTAAACAGCAAAAAAGGGAAGAACACGATATGACTCTGTGCGTGTCTTTTTTTTCTAAAACCTCAAAATCAAACGAATTTACAAATTCTAAAAATGCAGTTTCGATAGAAATCCTACATATAAATTGTCTGTAAGTTTTCCAATTTTAATCTTTAATATCGAGCTCGAATTTTGGAAGTCAAAAATTAATAATAAAAAGTCAAACATTTTGTTTTCATCAAATTCGAATTTGTTTCTCAGTTTCAAGTTAAATTGATGATTTACGAAGTTTCTAAACAAGATTTGAGACCTGTTTCGTGTTATAAATCTTTTCTAAAACTGTCCTAATTTCTAAAATGGAGTTTGAGTTGTTTAAGTTCTTCTTGAATATACAGTCGGTTTATTTTTTTTTTTTTTTTTGATTCGTTTTGTTTAAATTGCACCAAATAACCATTACAGATAATTTACAATAAAGTCTCAAAGCTTAATCAAAACCTGAATTCGTTATTCATGATTTGGGTTCCTGCTCTGTCGTAATTAATTGAAGAAGAGGAGTAATAAACAGACGTAGGATAAATACATTTAAATGGGAGTTATTTCAGAATCTGGGCAACAGCCCAACTGGTTAAGGGGTATAGCGGGTGTGCGAGAGGTCGGGGGTTCGAGTAACGCTTGGTGCTTTATAATAATACTAATTATTATTATTATTATTATCATTAATTATTATTATGATTAGTATTATAGTTATTATTATTATTATCATTTTATAAATTGTAGAATTATTATTATTAACATAAGAATATTATTAAAGTTATTATTATTATTTTTATCATCATTAATATTAACTTAGTATAATTAAAATTATTGTCTTGATAACAAATGAAAAATATAAATAACTATATTTAACACATATAACATAACAAGATATTTTATATATAAAGGGAATATATGAAACATAAATATAAATATAAATTGTTATAAAAACTATATAATTAATAAGTTATATATATAAACTTATTCGATTACAATTATGTATATTGATAAACATACAAATGATATAGGTTCGTGAATCCAAGGCCAACCTTATACGTGTTCAATGATGTTATATGTATTTTTACTACAAAATACAGTATGGTGAGTATATAGTCCCTTTTTAAACTCTAAATATTTTTGAGCTGAGAATACATGCGCTACTTTTATAAATGATTTACGTTATGGACACAAGTGATCAAAAATAAATTCTACGTTGAGTTGTACCATGGCATATTTCTTTATACTTGGTAGCTAATATTTACATGAGGAATGTGAACGCGAATCCTATTGATAGATCTATCGGGCCTGACAACCCCAAACGGGCTGGACGACCAGTTTTCAACGGTTACACAGTACTTCATTTCTGTATACTACACTTGGTACGGTATAGCGATTATTTAAGAATATGCTGCGATGATTTAAATGTTAAGTATGGTTACCAAGTGCTCAACTACTTTTTCATACACTTGCGAGTGTACTATGTTTAAATATATGAAATCTTATGTTCCATTGTTATAACGCTGCTAGCATCAAACCTATATCTCACCAACTTTATGTTGACGTTTAAAAGCATGTTATTCTCAGGACTTGAAAGAAATCTTCCGCTGTGCATTAGCTCTTATTAAGGATATTACTTGGGGCCATTCATGCCATATTTCAAAAGACGTTGCATTCGAGTCATTGACGTTCATTAGAGATTATTATTAAGTAAATGGCAGATTAGGTCATTTGGATATTATCAAATGATAGGCGTACATGTCAACTTTTGATGTAATGAAAGGTTGTCTTTTAAGAATAAATGCAACGTTTGTAAAATGTATCATATAGAGGTCAAATACCTCGCGATGTAATCAACTATTGTAATTCGTTTGTAATCGATATGGACTTCGTCCGGATGGATTATGACGGGTTGTTATAAACTAGCATGTTCTCCATTATCCCTTTAGGATATTTTACTAATCTATTGGCTAGTTGTATGCTTATTCGTGTTGGTTTCAATTCTCCAAGGTCTAGTTTAGTGTATAGTGAATACGGCATTAAATTTATACTAGCACCTATGTCTGCCAATGCTTCTATTGAACTAAGACTACCTAGAAAACATGGAATTGTGAAACTTCCTGGATCAGATAGTTTTTTTGGTATCTTATTCAACAGCACTGCTGAACAATTAGCATTCATAGTAACAGCCGAGAGTTCTTTCATTTTCTTTCTATTTGAGATTAGATCTTTCAGAAATTTAGCATATCTAGGCATTCCTGAAATCACATCAATGAAAGGAAGATTTACATTTATCTGTTTAAACATATCCAAGAATTTAGATTGCTCGGCTTCAAGTCTCTCTTTTCTCATTTTACTTGGGTAAGGAAGTGGTGGTTGGTATGGTTTAACATAAGGTTTTGCCTTAACTGTGTTATCTTCATTAACCTTTTCAACTACCGGTTCTTTTTCCTTATCTTTTTCAGGTTGTGGTTCTTGTGGAGTAGGAATAGCTTCCTCAGAAATTACAGGTATTTCAGGTGGTTTAAGTGTAATACCACTTCTTGTGGTAATGGCTTTAGCTGTTTCATTCCGGGGGTTAGCATTTGTATCACTAGGTAAACTTCTCGGTTTTCTTTCACCTATTAACCTTGCTAGGTTACTTACTTCTTGTTCCAGATTTTGAATAGAAGCTTGTTGATTTCTAAATGCTTTAGCATTTTGTTCATTTGTTTGTTTCTGAGATGTGAAAAATTGTGTTTGAGATTCAACTAGCTTCGTCATCATATCTTCTAAATTCTACTTTTTATCATCGGTTTGTGGTGGTTTGTTTTGAAAATTAGGTCTTTGCTGATTGTAAGTATTATTGGATATTTGTTGATTACTAGGACCTTGTTGGTTGTTGTATGGAACATTTCGATTATAATTCTAGTTTTGGTTGTAAATCAGTCTTGGCGGTTGATAATTATTCTGATAATTATTTCCAGGCCTTTGGTTTAGATATGAAACATTCTCTCTTTGTTCCATTGTTAGTTCAATACTGAGACAATCTTTTGTCAAATGTGGTCCCCCACACTGCTCACAACTAATTCGTATTGAGTGTATATCCTTAGTCATCTTTTCCATTCGTCTCTCGACAGCATCTATCTTTGCGGAAATGGAATCTAAGTCATGGCTAGAATCGGCTCTAGCTGCTTTAGATGATCTAACGATATCTTTTTCTTGGTGCCACTCATGTGAGTGGGAAGCAGTGTTATCAATAATCTTATAAGCGTCAGTTTATGTTTTCTTCATAATGGAACCACCAGCTACTATGTCTATGTCTTTCCTTGTAGTGATGTCGCATCCTTGGTAGAATATTTGTACTATTTGACAAGTGTCTAAACCATGTTACGGACATCCTCTTAATAACTTACCAAATCTTGTCCATGCCTCATATAGAGTTTCATTTGGCTTCTGTGTGAACGTAACAATTTCTCCTTGAAGTCTTACGGCTTTAGATGCCGGAAAGAATTGTTTAAGAAATTTTTCAACTAAAACGTCCCATGTATCAATTGCCGCTTCAGGTAACGATTCTAACCAATCTTTGGCTTCTCCCTTTAAAGTCCAGGGAAATAACATGAGATATATCTGTTCATCCTCCACTTCTCTTATTTTAAATAAAGTACAGATCCTATTAAAGGTACGAAGATGTTCATTTGGATCTTCCTTCGATGCACCACTAAATTGGCATTGATTAGTCACCATGTGTAGAATTTGTCCTTTGATTTCATAATCTGGCGCATTAATGTCAGGTTGAGTAATTGCGTGACCTTGGCCAGTGCGTTTAGCTCTCATTCGGTCTTCCATACTTAAAGGTTCCAGATTCTCCATGATTGAATTTGTTGAATCTGAATCACTAGAGGATTCTGATTTAATGGTTCGTTCCTCAACAATCTCTGTTTGAATGATTGGTGGTTCCGGAGGAAAGATTAGTGGTTCAGGATCTCGGAATCGTCCCTGAATATTCTCCAGATTCTCAATTGTGAGGTCGGGTTCAAAAAATGGATTATCAGAAATTTGAATTGGAGTACTTGGTCGACTGGATGACGATTCTAAAGAAAAATCAACGGCGACAATATTTGCTAGATGTCTTGATCGAGTTACAGGTGGTGAACGTACAAAAGGTGGTGAACATTTTGCTCGGTGCATTCACTGAATATCTTATTAGTTTTTAAAAAGAAAGAAAAATTATATAAGTTATCCAATTAATAGACTTTTCTGATTTTGCCCACGTTTCGAATAGCCAAAAGATGCAGCAGAGGGGCAGGATTCGTTTGGTCTCAATATAATTGAGTACTGTTTGGCTCCAATAACCCGGTCCACGTACAAATTCAACTATTACTACGAATCAGAAAATTTTGATGTCTATCAATTTAACCGCTTAAAATAATTTTTCGTTGAAATTTAAGAAATTTAGATAAGAAATAGAGAAAATTCTAAGTCCTAAAAACTAGAATGTCGAGAAATAAGAAAGAAAAAGAGCGCGTCGAAAAACGTCAAAAAATAAAAGATTGAAAAATAATAGGCGTCGAAAAATAAAAATAAGAAAGTAGCGCGTCGAAACTTAACTAAGAATTAAAAGTTGCGTCTAAAAATATTAAAGCTTACAAGGAATTCTATATACCAAATGGTAATATCTTAAAAAGGTACTAAAAACTTAGAATAGCGTCGCAAAATTCTAAAGCACCTAAATCTTATTCTAAAGAAAAAGCACTTAAGGAATTTTACGGCAAAGCCTAAAAATCTAGAAATAAAAATAACTATGGCAAATACTATGATTTAAAACTAAATTCGAGCGAAAAATACAAATATTACGCTAAAACGAATAAAAAAAAGTACAAAATATAAAAATATACTTAAAGTTGTAAAAAGTACAATTTTTATAAAAATATTATTTTTATATTATTTATTTAATAAAACTATTAATTTTATAAATTAATTACACTAATTATAACTTAATAATACAAATTAAATAAATAACTAAACTAAATAATTAAATAAAACCCTAAAAACTAAATAATTAAATTAATTAAACCCTAATTTCGTATTAATTGCAGTCCTAGGTTGACCTGTCAGATTGACCTCCGCGAGTGCGGTTAGGTCCAGTTCAAAAGCTCCGCGAGTCGCGGAGGGTCAAATTTAGGCTGAAAAGGGGTTCGTTTTTGCACAGGTTCAGTTTTTTTTTCTTTTTGTTTTTTTTATGTTTTTCTGTTTTATCAAATATATATAAAATATAAATATAACTAAATATTTTTATAAAACAATAAAATACTTATTTTTAAACTCAAAAGTAAAAATACTTTTTTTTTAACTTTATATATTTTTTAACAAATTCTTTTTGTATTTTTATATTTTTATATTTAAAAAAAACTTATATTTTTATACGAAGGACTTAATAAAAACTTTTACAAAATTATATTATTATTAATTTTTTTATATCATTAGCGTTGCGCTTTCGGCGTTTAAGTTCCCCGGCAGCAGCGCCAAAAATACTTGATGTTATGCGAGGTGTATATGAAATAGCTTTATTTTTACTAGGAAATACTATTAAATACGATACAATTGTAACAACTCAAACCAAACCACGACAATTCCCGTTAAATTTCACAACATAAAAAAAAAATTTCTGGTGCAGTTCATTTGCGCGGCGCGCCAGGTGGGTGCGCGGCGCGCCAAACCACCTGGACAGCCCGCTGTCCCCGGAAGTCAATTTAACGAAAATGTTTGACTAGTTCCCGACATTTTTAGCCAAAACGCTTTTAACCATAAATTCATATATATAAAACTAGCACGTTTAATTAATAAAATTGAGTTTACGAAGCGGGTCCCACAACGACCCATTTTACCACCTTAAGTACCGAAATACAATATTTGACCAAAAGACTTTTAATACAACAAAGCCGAGCATGGCTATTGGGAATACGCTACCCAATCCTAAATGATCCAAAAGTAAGTCACTAAAGCAACTATGCACGTCTTCTAGTCCTCGCGCTTACCCGAGCCACCAATCCACATGCGATCTATAAAAAGAGTCAACAACGAGAGGGTAAGCTAACGCTTAGTGAATGATAATATACTACATACATATATATGCATAAAATGGACACGCCACATAAATAAACAAATACCGCATACCGGAGCGTCCAAGCCTAAAGGCAAGCTAATCTAAGTATACCATACGATCACTAAGCAACAAGCTAATAATACCATCAATAAGGTAAGTTCACCAACGTCAATGTGAACAACGCCAATAACTACCCCCGGAGGGTTAACTACATCACGACAACACAACATTAATCACGAATTAGCAATTCGACAATCATGCAACATATCGTGCATATACCAATAACCGCAAGTCCACAATAGCTAGCAATACCAAAAGCATATAGTTCATAATTAAATATGCCAATACATAACTCATACAACCATGGTTAACCAAGTACACAAGAGAACGGTACATGAAAGTCCGTTGGAGTTCATAACATCCACTAGTGTTACTTACACACCGCGTAATCACTAGTCCCCCGGGTGATGTCTTAAACACCGCGACTAACTCACCCTTACAACAATGTGGCGTCTTAAACACCGCGACGAATCCACACTTCATTCAATACAATGAGTGGTGTCTTGAACACCGCGACACTTCCACTCCCATGACATTGTGGTGTCTTAAACACCGCGACAATACCACAAGTCAATTACACAATGAGTAGTGTCTTAAACACCGCGACAATACTACTCGTCAATTCCACAATGAGTAGTGTCTTAAACACCGCGACAATACTACTCGTCAATTCCACAATGAGTAGTGTCTTAAACACCGCGACAATACTACTCGTTTCATAGAACGTGGTGTCTTAAACAACGCGACAATACCACATTCGTACAACACAATTAAATACATTACATACATACACGCATAATTATTCCACTCACAACCACGTGTGATAACGTACACCCAAAATGTGTACTTTGCCAAAGGTAGTCAATCAAAACGCACAACCGTGCCAATTGGACCTATGCACAAGTCCATCAAATCCACCTATATGTGAAGTGAGCTCTAAAGCCGAGAATCACTTCACCCGACCCGCACCCATCCTACACATACATATGCATATAGGATATTAACACTCACCTTGAAGTCTTGATGAAAGCTTCCAAATAATCTGCAACTCGCCAATGGAAAATACCTATTCCATTATCATAATTACAACAATACACTTAGAATGGATTCACAAATCAACCCAAATTGACACTTAGTGCAAATTTGACCCAAATGCACTTCCAAGTACAAAACGCGCCCAAAATTAACCAATAATCACTAACACAAGTGAGAATGGTCTTAATACGCCAATTAAACTCGATCATAGGTGTTAAACACCTATCTTGCCCAAAATGACACTTAAACCCTAGTTTGACCCATAAGAAGTCAATATCACGCTATTAGCAAGTTTTGACACCAAAACATATTTAACTCGGTTTAACACTTCAACTTAATCCATTTTAAGTTTATAAACTTTGTTAAATCGCCAATTGGGTCATAATCACCACTAAACCCTAATTTGACCCAAAGTCAAAGTTAGTCAACCAAATAACCCTAAATAGGTTTCAATACTTCCACAATCACTAAACCTAGTGATTAAACCCAATTTCAAGTTCTAAACATAACCAATTTGTTCACCAAACCGAAATCCACCAACAATAACAATAAACCCGATAACTAGCATCACTAAAGTCACTTCATGAGTCTAAATGGGTTTATCAACAAATCAAGTTCAAACCCTAACTTTGAATAGCAAAATCAACAATGAAATTCGGAGTTAGAACTTACCAATACCGCCAAAATGATGCCGTTGACGAGTGGAACAACTTTAATACCCGAGGTTTGACCCGAAACACCCTTCTTCTTCTCCAATTGGAGCTCTCTCTCTCTCTAAAACTCTCCTCTCACTCTAGGGTTTGAAGATGAGAGTGTTTGATGAGTGAAATATGATCCAAACTGATCAAAGGATCAGTTTTGATGACCCTAAACCGACCCCAAGTGAAAAGACCAAAGTACCCTTCATTTAAAGCCTTTAAAAAGGCTGAAAATTGCTTCAGCAGTGATCGGCGCGCCGCGCCACAAAGTGGGGCGCCGCTCCAACTGACAGTTCAGTTTTCAGAAACTTGTTTTGGCCATAACTTTTTGACCGTAGCTCCGTTTTCGATGAATCAAATATCGTTGGAAACGTAATAAGATTTTCTTTCCATTGGTAAGGCTTTGAAACATTAACACCAACTTTATTTGGGGTTGAAAAGATACGTACACTCCTTGTCACTTCAGACAATGTCCAGTTTCCTCCAACGTTCGAGCAAGCAACACGTACATGCTTCGTACACTTCATACATGCATAGTACACCATAAATACATTATCTACAATAAATATTTGGGTCTTACAACTCTCCCCCACTTAAACTCGATCACGTCCTCGTGATCTTCTCCACTTAAACAATCCGGACCTGCTTAACGATCCTCACTCAAGTCCCAATACGAACTTTCCTAGACCATTCTTCCCAATGGATCACTTTCAACAACTAAAGTCGTCAACTGTGATTTATCAAAACCACAATCCGAGCACTGAAACCTGCTCAATTTCCCATATCGGAAAAAAAAACTCGACCCATCTCGTACCGAGATATCAATTCCTTAGCGTACCTTTACCAAGGACAACGCTAAAAGCAACCAAGTCTCAACTTAAAGTCAACAATCCGAAACGATGAAGACCGAACCAAACAAATCCTTACGGATAACATTAATCACTAACATCCCTTGTAGTGCGCAATACGACCTATACGCAACTACCATAGCATCAAAATCCAACGGCTAAAACCAAAAGCGCCCAAAACGACTATGGCAACGCTAAACCTAAGGTGTACAAAATCGACTATTGTCACACCCGTAACAACATGTGAGCGAAACACGGCTATCGCATCCCTAATCATACAACATGGTCCTCATGATCCCACCATCGGTGTATAAAACAACCGATAGATCACTCAACACCCGATGAAGTCAGCGGACCCCGTCAACGGTCATGCTTCACCGATATAATCCCATGATGAAGTCAGCGGACCCCGAAGGTCATGCTTCACCAATCTCATACGCACTTGGCCTCAAACATCGAGTAGTGCAACATCGCGCTCTGTTACACTATGGGGAACCCTAACGGATACCACTAACCACCCACAATCGAGCAAGAACCACCTATATCAAACATAGGAACCAAACAATAATTCTCTAAAAGAGAATCCGACACACACACATCCCTTAACCGAGGGATTTCACCTTGCTCGCCAAACACATCCATTATCTCTCAATGAGATTTACCACATTACCACCTCGGTGGTAATTTAAATCCAAACCAATAGTACAACTTGAACCAAAATTGTACTCCACCACAAATCGACCAAAAACTAGGTCCCAACACAAGTTTCGGATCTACCATAAGCACTATCCGAAATCTCACCCTAAAACTTCCTCGTGCGGGAGTGTAACTCCCCCACTTGGAACTACGTTCCATATCCATAACTCGTACTACCGTACAGTGCTACCAAATGTAGACTTTACCAACGATTGGGTACACACGACCCATCACCACATCTCGCTCTAACCTCGAGTTCACGAAGGATTTTAACCAATCCTTATACACTTTTAACGAAAGCGTACCGCAACACAATCGGAGTCGAACACCACGCTAGTAGGTATAAAAGAGGCACCTAATGTTGCATCATGTAGACTCCATTACCAACACACATCGAGATTAAAAACACTCGATCTCAAGGGTTCCAACCACCCGACGAACCTCATGGTTCATCACTTCAACATAAAAGCGAACACGCGCTTAACAATCGAACACCAAAACCATTTCCGTGGCTTGGTAGAAACATTTCTCAAATATCAAGGAATGCTTGGTTGCACCAAGTCTTACGCCCTTCGCCCGACAATCAAACGTCACCATAGGGTACTTCCATTAGGAACGTCACCCATAACAACAATATGCACAACACAAGGCATTAACAACTCAAACTCAAACGGCATCGAACATTCCCAAGACTTGTGACTCCTCATGCCACCATTGTAACATCTAGACGCGCTAGAATTCGATATACTCGTCCGCGTACCACCCGTGCTCACACTCGGACCCTTAGTCCTCTTACTCGGAGCACCATAAGAACAACCCTTCTATCCCTTGAAGGCTCACCCTTCTTCGATCGTGTATTCTACTCGAAACCCCTAGCCAAGTCGAATAATTCCGAAAACGATTTCGCTTGACCACGTCTAATTTCTTTTCAAGTCGTCATTCAAAGTCCGATAGAAATCCCCCATTAATAAACGATCACTTCCCAAATACTCCGGACAAAAACGAGCCTTCGCCATAAAGGTCGTCTTGAGAGTATTTAAATCCATAGATCCTTGTCGCAAATTTCGCAACTCATTACGCAATTCCCACAAATCGGCCGAAGTCCGGAATTCCTCGAAGAATTCCTCCTTAAATTCGTCCCACGATAAGGCCATAAACGTTTCACCACCGACAAGATCAATCTTACCATCCAACCAATCCCTCGCCCTACCCCGCAACAAACTCGTAGCGAGTCTCGTCTTTCTCTCGGGAGGGCAATCAATAGTACGGAAACACCCTTCGACGTCCGAAATCCAAGTTGTGCTCACCAAAGGATCCGACTTTCCGTCATACATCGGGGATTTAGTCCTCATGAAGCTCTTAAGATAACGCTCCATTTCACTACTACTTTGAAGTTCGGAATACCTCCTTTCCATTCTTTCTTCCAACGCACCCATTTGCTCCGCAACGGCGGCCGCAACTCTAGCGTTAAGCTCCGCGTCATTCGCCTCGGTCTCGTTTCGCGTCGTCATTCAAAAGAATGCAAAACGATTCGTCCACGAACGTATAAAACCGCACGCACAACACCGTCCCATCTTGCTAAACACTCGTCGTACATCACTTGTTAGACACGATTTGTACCCGTAATAAGGTTTGCAAGTTCTTATTACGCACACACGCCGCATCGACTCGTTAGTACAACGACCGCCTCGCTCGATGATAAGAACAAACACAACCAAAATTCTACGCGATACAAACACACGCGAGAATTATTACCACAACACAAAAGCATATTAATAATATCCGCATTACTAATATATACGTTAGTCGACCTATAAACAAAGCACTAACTAAACCCATTCCGACCCGAAATCCTACAAGTCCCGCAACAATTTAAGCACACACAAAAGTCTAAGTCTAGGCACCTATCTCAAGTCACCTAAATCCCTTAGACCATGCTCTGATACCACTTGTAACAACCCAAACCAAACCACGACAATTCCCGTTAAATTTCACAACATAAAAAAAAAAATTTCTGGTGCAGTTCATTTGCGCGGCGCGCCAGGTGGGTGCGCGGCGCGCCAAACCACCTGGACAGCCCGCTGTCCCCGGAAGTCAATTTAACGAAAATGTTTGACTAGTTCCCGACATTTTTAGCCAAAACGCTTTTAACCATAAATTCATATATATAAAACTAGCACGTTTAATTAATAAAATTGAGTTTACGAAGCGGGTCCCACAACGACCCATTTTACCACCTTAAGTACCGAAATACAATATTTGACCAAAAGACTTTTAATACAACAAAGCCGAGCATGGCTATTGGGAATACGCTACCCAATCCTAAATGATCCAAAAGTAAGTCACTAAAGCAACTATGCACGTCTTCTAGTCCTCGCGCTTACCCGAGCCACCAATCCACATGCGATCTATAAAAAGAGTCAACAACGAGAGGGTAAGCTAACGCTTAGTGAATGATAATATACTACATACATATATATGCATAAAATGGACACGCCACATAAATAAACAAATACCGCATACCGGAGCGTCCAAGCCTAAAGGCAAGCTAATCTAAGTATACCATACGATCACTAAGCAACAAGCTAATAATACCATCAATAAGGTAAGTTCACCAACGTCAATGTGAACAACGCCAATAACTACCCCCGGAGGGTTAACTACATCACGACAACACAACATTAATCACGAATTAGCAATTCGACAATCATGCAACATATCGTGCATATACCAATAACCGCAAGTCCACAATAGCTAGCAATACCAAAAGCATATAGTTCATAATTAAATATGCCAATACATAACTCATACAACCATGGTTAACCAAGTACACAAGAGAACGGTACATGAAAGTCCGTTGGAGTTCATAACATCCACTAGTGTTACTTACACACCGCGTAATCACTAGTCCCCCGGGTGATGTCTTAAACACCGCGACTAACTCACCCTTACAACAATGTGGCGTCTTAAACACCGCGACGAATCCACACTTCATTCAATACAATGAGTGGTGTCTTGAACACCGCGACACTTCCACTCCCATGACATTGTGGTGTCTTAAACACCGCGACAATACCACAAGTCAATTACACAATGAGTAGTGTCTTAAACACCGCGACAATACTACTCGTCAATTCCACAATGAGTAGTGTCTTAAACACCGCGACAATACTACTCGTCAATTCCACAATGAGTAGTGTCTTAAACACCGCGACAATACTACTCGTTTCATAGAACGTGGTGTCTTAAACAACGCGACAATACCACATTCGTACAACACAATTAAATACATTACATACATACACGCATAATTATTCCACTCACAACCACGTGTGATAACGTACACCCAAAATGTGTACTTTGCCAAAGGTAGTCAATCAAAACGCACAACCGTGCCAATTGGACCTATGCACAAGTCCATCAAATCCACCTATATGTGAAGTGAGCTCTAAAGCCGAGAATCACTTCACCCGACCCGCACCCATCCTACACATACATATGCATATAGGATATTAACACTCACCTTGAAGTCTTGATGAAAGCTTCCAAATAATCTGCAACTCGCCAATGGAAAATACCTATTCCATTATCATAATTACAACAATACACTTAGAATGGATTCACAAATCAACCCAAATTGACACTTAGTGCAAATTTGACCCAAATGCACTTCCAAGTACAAAACGCGCCCAAAATTAACCAATAATCACTAACACAAGTGAGAATGGTCTTAATACGCCAATTAAACTCGATCATAGGTGTTAAACACCTATCTTGCCCAAAATGACACTTAAACCCTAGTTTGACCCATAAGAAGTCAATAT
Organism: Rutidosis leptorrhynchoides; assembly: GCF_046630445.1. NCBI lineage: Eukaryota > Viridiplantae > Streptophyta > Magnoliopsida > Asterales > Asteraceae > Rutidosis > Rutidosis leptorrhynchoides. Next base: position 286,790,647 of record NC_092333.1, read on the forward strand.
CACGCTATTAGCAATTTTTGACACCAAAACATATTTAACTCGGTTTAACACTTCAACTTAATCCATTTTAAGTTTATAAACTTTGTTAAATCGCCAATTGGGTCATAATCACCACCAAACCCTAATTTGACCCAAAGTCAAAGTTAGTCAACCAAATAACCCTAAATAGGTTTCAATACTTCCACAATCACTAAACCTAGTGATTAAACCCAATTTCAAGTTCTAAACATAACCAATTTGTTCACCAAACCGAAATCCACCAACAATAACAATAAACCCGATAACTAGCATCACTAAAGTCACTTCATGAGTCTAAATGGGTTTATCAACAAATCAAGTTCAAACCCTAACTTTGAATAGCAAAATCAACAATGAAATTCGGAGTTAGAACTTACCAATACCGCCAAAATGATGCCGTTGACGAGTGGAACAACTTTAATACCCGAGGTTTGACCCGAAACACCCTTCTTCTTCTCCAATTGGAGCTCTCTCTCTCTAAAACTCTCCTCTCACTCTAGGGTTTGAAGATGAGAGTGTTTGATGAGTGAAATATGATCCAAACTGATCAAAGGATCAGTTTTGATGACCCTAAACCGACCCCAAGTGAAAAGACCAAAGTACCCTTCATTTAAAGCCTTTAAAAAGGCTGAAAATTGCTTCAGCAGTGATCGGCGCGCCGCGCCACAAAGTGGGGCGCCGCTCCAACTGACAGTTCAGTTTTCAGAAACTTGTTTTGGCCATAACTTTTTGACCGTAGCTCCGTTTTCGATGAATCAAATATCGTTGGAAACGTAATAAGATTTTCTTTCCAATGGTAAGGCTTTGAAACATTAACACCAACTTTATTTGGGGTTGAAAAGATACGTACACTCCTTGTCACTTCAGACAATGTCCAGTTTCCTCCAACGTTCGAGCAAGCAACACGTACATGCTTCGTACACTTCATACATGCATAGTACACCATAAATACATTATCTACAATAAATATTTGGGTCTTACAACAATTTTACACAATATATTTATTTATTTATAGAATGGATATACCTAAACCTTGCTACAACACTTATAGGCAGTGTACCTAATCGTACAGTAGTGTAGTTTTTAGTAAGTCCGGTTCGTTCCTCAGGGAATCTTTTAAACAAAGCTTACCGCTATATTAGTTTTAATTTATAAAAATACAAATATATATAAGTAATATTATTATTATAAAAGGGGGTTTTTACCGTTTAATGACCGGTTTGTCGATTTTAAAACTTTAGTCGCAGTTAAAACCTAATGTAAAATATTAAATAAATAAAAGACTTAATTTAAAGCGTAAAATAAATAACGATAATGAAATTGCGATAAATAAAAGTGCGATAATAAAACTTGCGATAATTAAAGAGTACGATAATTAAAAGTGCAATTAAATACAATGACAATAAATAAAAGTGCGATAATTAAAAGTGCAATTAAATATGAAAATAAAGGAATTATGCTTATTTAAACTTCCGTAATCATGATGTTTGACGTGTTGATTTTAGTTTTATGCCCATGGGTTAATTGTCCTTTGTCTGGGATTATTTAATATGTCCGTCTAGTTTTTGTCCATAACAGTCCATCAGTCATAAATATAAAGTGCGAGTGTCCTCGTCAAATTATCCTTATACCCGAAGTCAAATATTCCAACTAATTGGGGACTTAAACTGTAACAAGATTTTAATACTTTGTTTAATAATTACACCAGGTTATCGACTGCGTGTAACCCAAGGTTTTAATACTTTGTTATCAATTATGCCAAGTATCCTTGTACATAATTTCACCCCTGTTTTAATAATTCCATAGACTATTAATCCATTCCCGTGTCCGGTTAAATGAACGATTATTCATACATATAAATATCCCGCCCATCGTGTCCGATTGAGTGTATATGGTTATTTATAGGTACGTCCAATTATAAATCTTTATATTAAAATTAACAAACTATCATTTAGTTAAACAAATATAAAGCCCATTAATAGCCCATAGTCTAATTTCCACAAGTGTCGTTCTTTTGTCCAAACCCCAATTATGGTACAAAGCCCAATTACCCAAATTTAATATTTAGTCAAACATCACGATTACTTCAGCATTAAATAAGCACAATAATAATTTAGCTACGAGACATTAATGAAAATAACATAAACATAACTTACAGTGGGTATTAAAAGCGTAGCGGTACACGGACAAAGTTTCAACTTACAAAACCTTAAAACATTCGACTAATCGAACCTTATTATTATCACTAACTTAAAATTAAAATTACAAATTGTGATTACGATTTGGAGTGACGCCTGATACATAAATTGGGTAAAGAAAATATAAATATAAATATATATCCGTCTCTAAAATCGTTGAACTGCATCCCTTTTTATAGGAAATGGGACCTCCGCGAGTGCGGTCCCTTTTGTTCTTCAGACCTCCGCGAGTACAGTCCCCTCAATTTCAGCTCACCAAACAAAGGATCCAAGGTTGCCGACGGTTTTTATTATAAATATAGTATAAATATATAATTTATATAATTAATTATATATTATATTATATTTATATACATAGTTAATTTATTATTTCTTATCCGTTGCGTCGTACGTTGAAAGTTGGTTCATGTCTCAGTTCCGGATTTTCGAACGTCCTTTCGTATGATTTAATATCTTGTACTTTGCGTTTTGCGACTTGTACTCTTGTCATTTTTAGGCGTTCCTCATCAATAATTTGAACCTCTTTGCTTGTACTTTGTACTTTTTAGCTTTTTGGTCGTTTGCGTCTTCAATTTGTCAAATCTGCCTTTTATCTTCACCTTTTAATATTTAAACGAATATTCCTTGTAAATAGGACAACTGCAACTAAAAGCTTGTCTTTCTTGAGGGATAATGCTATGAAATATATGTTCGTTTTTAGCATTATCATAGATGTCGATCCCAACCGTTTCCAAAATCAATAACACATGCTCGTAGCATGTCTTCAAGAGTCTGTATCGTCCTTTCGCTCTACCCATCGGTTTGTGGATGATAGGCTGTACTCATGTCTAGACGAGTTCCCAATGCTTGTTGTAATGCTTGCCAAAACCTTGAAACAAATCTGACATCTCTATCAGAGATAATAGAGATTGGTATTCCATGTCTAGAGAGAACTTCCTTCAAGTATAATCTCGCCAACTTCTCCATTATATCATCATCTCTCATTGGCAGAAAGTGTGCTGACTTGGTGAGACGATCGACTATTACCCAAATAGTATCATAACCACTTGCAGTCCTTGGTAATTTAGTAATGAAATCCATAGTAATGTTTTCCCATTTCCATTTCGGGATTTCGGGTTGTTGAAGTAGACCTGATGGTTTCCAATGTTCAGCTTTGACCTTAGAACACGTCAAACATTCTCCTACGTATCTAGCAATATCGGCTTTCATACCCGACCACCAAAAGTGTTTCTTGAGATCTTTGTACATCTTCCCCGCTCCGGGATGTATTGAATATCTGGTTTTATGTGCTTCCTTAAGTACCTTTTCTCTCACATCTCCAAACTTTGGTACCCAAATTCTTTCAGCCCTATACCGGGCTCCGTCTTCCCGAATATTAAGATGTTTCTCCGATCCTTTGGGTATTTCATTCTTCAACTTTCCTTCTTTTACAACTCCCTGCTGCGCCTCCTTTATTTGAGTAGTAAGATTAGTACGAATAATTATATTCATAGCTTTTATCCTCATTGGTTCTCTGTCCTTTCTACTCAAAGCGTCAGCTACCACATTTGCCTTCCCCGGGTGGTAACGAATCTCTAAATCGTAATCATTCAATAACTCAATCCACCTACGCTGCCTCATGTTCAGTTGTTTCTGATTAAATATATGTTGGAGACTTTTGTGGTCAGTATATATGATACTTTTGAACCCATATAAGTAGTGCTTCCAACTCTTTAATACAAAAACAACAGCGCCCAATTCTAAATCGTGAGTCGTATAATTTTGCTCGTGAATCTTCAATTGTCTGGATGCATAAGCGATTACCTTCGTTCGTTGCATTAATACAAAACTGAGGCCTTACTTTGAGGCATCATAATATATCACAAAATCATCATTCCCTTCAGGCAATGACAATATAGGTGCCGTAGTTAACTTTTTCTTCAACAATTGAAATGCTTTCTCCTGCTCATCCTTCCATTCAAATTTCTTCCCTTTATGCGTTAATGCAGTCAAGGGTTTTGCGATTTTGGAAAAATCTTGGATGAACCTTCTGTAGTAACCAGCCAGTCCTAAAAATTGGCGTATATGCTTCGGAGTTTTCGGGGTTTCCCACTTTTCAAAGGTTTCAATCTTTGTCGGATCCACTTGAATACCTTCTTTGTTCACTATGTGGTCGAGGAATTGAACTTCTTCCAACTAAAATGCACACTTTGAAAACTTAGCGTACAGTTTTTCTTTCCTCAACAACTCTAGCACTTTTCTCAAATGTTCTTTGTGCTCTTGATCATTCTTTGAGTAAATAAGTATGTCATCGATAAAAACAATGACAAACTTGTCAAGGTATGGTCCACACACTCGGTTCATGAGGTCCATGAACATAGCTGGTGCGTTAGTCAACCCAAACGGCATAACCATAAACTTGTAATGACCATAACGCGTCCTAAAAGCAGTCTTTGGAATATCATCCTCCTTCACCCGCATTTGATGATACCCAGAACGTAAATCAATCTTCGAATAAATCGACGAGCCTTGTAGTTGATCAAATAAGTCATCGATTCTCGGTAGTGGGTAACGGTTCTTGATGGTAAGTTTGTTCAACTCTCGGTAGTCGATACACAACCTAACTGTACCATCCTTCTTCTTGACAAACAAAACACGAGCTCCCCATGGTGATGTGCTTGGTCGAAAGAAACCACGCTATAAAAGTTCCTGTAGTTGGCTTTGGAGTTCTTTCATTTCACTGGGTGCGAGTCTGTATGGAGCACGAGCTATTGGTGCAGCTCCTGGTATGAGATCTATTTGAAATTCAACAGATCGATGTGGAGGTATTCCCGGTAATTCTTTCGAAAATACATCGGGAAATTCTTTTGCGATGGGAACATAATTGATGTTCTTTTCTTCGGGTTTTACTTCTTTGATGTGTGCTAGAATGGCATAGCAACCTTTTCTTATTAGTTTTTGCGCCTTCAAATTACTAATAAGATTTAGCTTCGCGTTGCACTTTTCTCCGTACACCATTATAGGTTTTTCTTTTTCTCGTACAATGCGAATTGCATTTTTGTAACATACGATTTCCGCTCTCTCCTTTTTCAACCAGTCCATGTCGATTATCACATCAAAACTCCCTAACTCTACTAGTATCAAATCGATTTTAAACGTTTCGCTAACCAGTTTAATATCTCAATTCCGACATATTTTATCTGCCGAAATTAATTTACCGTTTGCTAATTCGAGTAAAAATTTATTATTCATAGGCGTCAATGGACCACTTAATTTAGTACAAAAATCTCTACTCATATAACTTCTATCCGCACCCGAATCAAATAAAACATAAACATGTTTTTCATCGATAAGAAACGTACCTGTAACAAGCTCCGGGTCTTCCTGCGCTTCTTCCGCATTAATGTTAAAAACTCTCCCACGGCTTTGCCCATTATTATTTCCCTGGTTTGGACACGCAGTTTTGTAGTGGCCCTTCTTCCCGCATCCATAACAAATAATGTGGGCATTACTTGTTCCTTTACCCGATGGTCCATAAATTTCACACTTCGTTGTATCATGACCCTTTCAATTACATTTAGTACATGTTGCTGGACAAAAAGTAGTTGGATGGTACCCTTCACACCTTAGACACATAATTTTCTAATTTTGATTACCAATGTTGTTATTGAGATTGTTGTTGGGATTTTTGTTGTTGCGGTTGGTATTGTTGTTGGGATGATTGTTGTAGTTATTGTTGTTGGAATGATTTTTGTTGTGTTTGTTGTTGTGAAAAATGGTGCAATTGTGGTTGTGATTGTTGAAATTGTGACTCTTGTCACTTGGTTCTTCCCACTTTCTCTTGACTTGTTTCATTTTGGCCTCCTCGGCCGCCTGCTCTTTAATCCTTCCCTCGATCTGGTTTATAAGTTTGTGAGCCATTCGGCTTGCCTTTTGCATTGAAGTGGGCGTGCTTACACTCACATCCTCCTGAATTCTATCTGGTAACCCCTTTACAAACGCATCGATCTGCTCTTCTTCATATTCGAACACTCTTGGGTACAATAAACACAACTCGGTGAATCGTCGTTCGTATGTGGTGATATCGAATCCCTTCATTCGTAATTCTCTAAGCTCTATCTTGAGCTTATTGACTTCATTTCTGGGACGGTACTGCTCGTTCATTAAGTGTTTGAATGCTGACCACGGTAGTGCGTAAGCAGCATCTTGTCCCACTTGTTCGAGATAGGCATTCCACCATGTTAACCCAGTACCTGTGAAGGTATGCGTGGCGTACTTTACCTTATCTTCCTCAGCACATTTGCTTATAGCAAACACAGATTAGACCTTTTCGGTCCATCGTTTCAGTCCGACTGGTCCTTTAATTCCATCGAATTCCAGAGGTTTACAGGCAGTGAAAGCCTTGTAGGAGCATCCTACATGGTTTCCTGTGGAGTTAACTCCACTGCTAGACCCTGAGTTATTATTGTTTTGCATTGCAGCCTGTACTGTAGCTATATTTGCTGTAAGGAAAGCACGGAAGTCTTCCTCACTCATGTTCAAGTTCTGACGAGTAGTCGGTGCCATTTCCTTCAAAAATAGCCAAAAGAATTAAGTTAATCATATAGAATATTAAAAGTAGTCAATAGTATTCCGTAGCATAATATGAACTCATTTATAAAAGCTTTTTCTTCATATTAGCGTTTTATAAGTTTTAATTCGGGTAATACCTACCCGTTAAGTTCATACTTAGTAGCTAACATACAATTCAACTACTACAATTCTATATGAAAAACTGATTATAATAATATTTCACATTCAAACTTTTATACAATATTTTGCAAATTTACAATACCGCTATTTTACATATATCATGAAATATAGCACATAAAAAGTTTGATTCAAAACAGTTGCGAAGAAAATTCTAGTTAATACGCAAGTCGTTCAACAAAGGCAATAAAGACACGTAATTCATACGTCCAGAAACAAGTCATGCATTCTGGTTTTATTAAGACTACTTCCCATCCTTGGTCTTGTGGAACATAACCGTTGTGACCGTTGATAATACAACATGTTGTAACATCGTCAAAGGGACGAGAGTTTCGTAAAGTCCAACAGCCCCGCAATAATCTAAAACCCTTGTTTCTCACCCCAACTACTGAATCCGTCACTTATGGGAAGGTTTTATTTAAAAGTTGTAATCCGATGTTCTTTTTCTCACTTTGGTGAGAAGCGAACATCACTAACCCGTAAGCATAACATGCTTCCTTATGTTGCATGTTAGAAGCTCTTTCTAACTCACGAAATCCTATGTTGGGATATGTTGAGTCAAAATAGGTTCTTAACCCGTAGCGTAAAATTGCATTTGGGTTCCCCGCACTTAACGCTTTAAAGAAAACACGGCGTAACTTACGATCTCCCCAATGTGATATGCCCTACCTATCAAAGGAAAGCCTTTTATAAACTAAGGCATTTTTGGAAAGTCTTTCAAATGTTTGACAAGTTAATTTCGCCATAACTAATTGTGCTGATGAATTCTGACCGACTCTAGACAAGATTTCATCAATCATATCCTCTAGTAGGTCTTCTAAAATATTCGGTTGTCTACCCTTAACGTCCATTTTGTGTTTTTATACTGTAAAAATAGACGAGGGTTAGATTCATAAAAGATAATTAACAAACAATACAAGCAATTTTTTTTACTTTTATCATAAAAGCACAAGCACACTATATTACATATATTACACATATTACACAACATGATTACAACTCTTTAATCCGACTCACTCATTTCTTCTTCTTCGGACTTGGTTCATTTTGCTAATTTCCTAGGGATATATTGTGCTCCCCTAATACGAGCTGTCATTTTCCACAATGGTTTAGAAAAACCTGGTGGTTTAGAGGTTCCCGGGTTATTGTTACAATTCAAGAAATACGGATGTTGCCGATACATATAAAGTTCATCGGGGTTGGAATCAGGTTTCTCTATTTTTATACCTTTTCCCTTATTATTTTCTTTTGCTATATTAAATTGGGTCGAGGTAATTTCTATAACATCATCGAAATCCTCATCGGGATCCGATTCATCTGAATTTTGGTAATCTTCCCAATATTTTGCTTCCTCGGCAAAAACACCATTGACCATTTTTAACTTTGGTCCGTTGATTGAGAAATTTCTTTTATTTAATCAATTTACTGTAGGTATCAATATTTCTTCCTTCGGAACCTCTTCTTCTTCTAGTTCCTCCTCTTCCGATTCCTCCTCTTCTGGTTCCTCTTCTTCTGGTTCCTCCTCTTCCGGTTCCTCTTCGGGAATTTGTGAATCTTCCCAAAGTATATTCGACTCTTCGTTATTATTAGTTGAGTCGATGGGATTCGTACTAGTGGTAGACATCTATCACACAATATCAAACATATTAAGAGGTTAATATATCACATAATAATTACATGTTAATAGTATATAGTTTCCAACAAAAGTGTTAAGCAATCGTTTTTAAAGAAAACACGGTCGAAGTCCAGACTCACTAATGTATCCTAACAACCTCGATAAGACACACTAATGAAAATTTCTGGTTCTCTAAGACCAACGCTCGGATACCAACTGAAAGACTGCATTCATTTTTAAAACAACCATAACCTTTATTTATCTATAAAGGTTTAAAAAGCATTACGTAGATTATCAAATAATGATAATCTAAAATATACCGTTTACACACGACCATTGAAATGTCCCGTTCATATTGATTATAAACGTTCCATATTAATTGATTTCGTCGCGAGGATTTGACCTCTATATGAGACGTTTTTCAAAGACTGCATTCATTTTTAAAACAACCATAACCTTTATTTTATCTATAACGGTTTAAAAAGCATTACGTAGATTATCAAATAATGATAATCTAAAATATACCGTTTACACACGACCATTACATAATGGTTTACAATAAGAATATATTACATCAAAAATAAGTTTCTTGAATGCAGTTTTTACATAATATCATACAAGCATGGACTCCAAATCTTGTCCTTATTTTAGTATGCAACAGCGGAAGCTCTTAATAATCACCTGAGAATAAACATGCTTAAAACGCCAACAAAAATGTTGGTGAGTTACAGGTTTAACCTATATATTATCAAATCATAATAATAGACCACAAGATTTCATATTTCAATATACATCCCATACATAGAGATAAAAATCATTCATATGGTGAACACCTGGTAACCGACATTAACAAGATGCATATAAGAATATCCCCTATCATTCCGGGAAATCCTTCGGACATGATAAAAATGAATTCGAAGTACTAAAGCATCCGGTATTTTGGATGGGGTTCGTTAGGCCCAATAGATCCATCTTTAGGATTCGCGTCAATTAGTAGATTGGTTTACTAATTCTTAGGCTACCAAGCAAAAGGGGGCATATTCGGCTTCAATCATTCACCCATATAATGTAGTTTCATTTACTTGTGTCTATTTCTTAAAACATTTATAAAACTGCATGTATTCTCATCCCAAAATATTAGATTTTAAAAGTGGAACTATAACTCACTTTCACAGATTTTTACTTCGTCGGGAAGTAAGACTTGGCCACTGGTCAATTCACGAACCTATAACAAATATGTACATATATATCAAAGTATGTTCAAATATATTTACAACATTTTTAATACATTTTACTGTTTTAAGTTTATTAAGTCAGCTGTCATTGTTAGTAACCTACAACTAGTTATCCATAATTAGATGTACAGAAATAAATTGATATATATTATCTTGAATCAATCCGAGACCCAGTGTATGAACGACTCATGCTAGATCACAACTCAAACTATATATATTTTTGGAATCAACCTCAACCCTGTATAGCTAACTCCAACATTACTGCATATAGAGTGTCTATGGTTGTTCCAAATAATATATATAGATGGGTCGATATGATATGTCAAAACATTTGCTTACGTGTCTATGGTATCCCAAGATTACATAATATATTAGAATACATGTATAATACAATATAAGTTAGCTAGGATATGATTAATATAGATTTGTTAGCAATTTTCACGTGGCTACAACAAGCAAAAATAACCAATCTTGTTTTACCCATAACTTCTTCGTTTTAAATCCGTTTTGAGTGAATCCAATTGCTATCATTTCATATTGAACTTAAGTTTATGAATCTATACAGAAAAAGTAAAAGTTTATTGTCAAAATTACAGGTTACAAGTCCTTTTTGTAAAGGTAGTCATTTCAGTGGAAAGAACGACGTCTAGATGACCATTTTCGAAAACATACTTCCACTTTGAGTTTAACCATGATTTTTGGATATAGTTTCATGTTCATAATAAAAATCATTTTCCCAGAAGAACAACTTTTAAATCAAAATTTATCATAGTTTTTAATTAACTAACCCAAAACAGCTCGCGGTGTTACTACAACGGCGTATATCCGGTTTTACGGTGTTTTTCGTATTTTCCGGTTTTAAATCATTAAGTTAGCATATAATATAGATATAGAACATGTGTTTAGTTGATTTTAAAATTCAAGTTAGAAGGATTAACTTTTTTTTTTGCGAACAAGTTTAGAATTAACTAAACTATGTTCTAGTGATTTCAAGTTTAAACCTTCGAATAAGGTAGTTTTATATATATGAATCGAATGATGTTATGAACATCATTACTACCTCAGGTTTTGTGGATAAACCTACTGGAAATGAGAAAAATAGATCTAGCTTCAAAGGATCCTTGGATGGCTTGAAAGTTCTTGAAGCAGAATCATGACACGAAAACAAGTTCAAGTAAGATTTCCACTCGAAATAAGATTGTTATAGTTATAGAAATTGAATCAAAGTTTGAATATGAGTCTTACCTTGTATTAGAAAGATATCTTACTGTAAATAAGAAAGATTTCTTGAAGTTGGATGATCACATTACAAGATTGGAAGTAAGCTAGCAAACTTGGAAGTATTCTTGATTTTATGAAACTAGAACTTATAGAATTTATGAAGAACACTTAGAACTTGAAGATAGAACTTGAGAGAGATCACTTAGATGAAGAAAATTGAAGAATGAAAGTGTTTGTAGGTGTTTTTGGTCGTTGGTATATGGATTAGATATAAAGGATGTGTAATTTTGTTTTCATGTAAATAAGTCATGAATGATTACTCATATTTTTGTAATTTTATGAGATATTTCATGCTAGTTGCCAAATGATGGTTCCCACATGTGTTAAGTGACTCACATGGGCTGATAAGATCTGATCATTGGAGTGTATATACCAATAGTACATACATCAAAAAGCTGTGTATTGTACAAGTACCAATACGGGTGCATACGTGTAGAATTGTTGATGAAACTGAACGAGGATGTAATTTTGAGCATTTTTGTTAAGTAGAAGTATTTTGATAAGTGTCTTGAAGTCTTTAATAAGTGTATGAATACATATTAAAACACTACATGTATATACATTTTAACTGAGTCGTTAAGTCATCGTTAGTCGTTACATGTAAATGTTGATTTGAAACCTTTAAGTTAACGATCTTGTTAAACGTTGTTAACCCAATGTTTATTATATCTAATGAGATGTTAAATTATTATATTATCATGATATTATTATATATTAATATATCTTAATATGATATATATACATTTAAATGTCGTTACAACGATAATCGTTACATATATGTCTCGTTTCGAAATCCTTAAGTTAGTAGTCTTGTTTTTACATATGTAGTTCATTGTTAATATACATAATGACATGTTTACTTATCATTTATCATGATTAAACATAGTGTAACAATATCTTAATATGATTCATATGTAATTAGTAAGACGTTGTTATAACGATAATCGTTATATATATCGTTTCGAGTTTCTTAAATCAATAAACACAATTTTATGTATATAACTCATTGTTAAAATACCTAATGAGATAATTACTTATCATAATATCATGTTAACTATATATATAATCATATATATGTCATCATATAGTTTTTACAAGTTTTAACGTTCGTGAATCACCGGTCAACTTGGGTGGTCAATTGTCTATATGAAACCTATTTCAATTAATCAAGTCTTAACAAGTTTGATTGCTTAACATGTTGGAAACACTTAATCATGTAAATATCAATTTCATTTAATATATATAAACATGGAAAAGTTCGGGTCACTACAGTACCTACCTGTTAAATAAATTTCGTCCCGAAATTTTAAGCAGTTGGAGGTGTTGACGTATCTTCTGGAAATAAGTGCGGATATTTCTTCTTCATCTGATCTTCTCATTCCCAGGTGAACTCAGGTCCTCTACGAGCATTCCATCGAACCTTAACAATTCGTATCTTGTTTTGTTTAAGTCTTTTAACCCCACGATCCATTATTTCGACGGGTTCTTCGATGAATTGAAGTTTTTCGTTGATTTGGATTTCGTCTAACGGAATAGTGAGATCTTCTTTAGCAAAACATTTCTTCAAATTCGAGATGTGGAAAATGTTATGTACAGTCGCGAGTTGTTGAGGTAACTCAAGTCGGTAAGCTACTGGTCCGACACGATCAATAATCTTGAATGGTCCAATATACCTTGGATTTAATTTCCCTCGTTTCCAAATCGAACAACAACTTTCCAAGGTGCAACCTTAAGCATGACCATCTCTCCAATTTCAAATTCTATATCTTTTCTTTTAATGTCGGCGTAGCTCTTTTGTCGACTTTGGGCAGTTTTCAACCGTTGTTGAATTTGGATAATCTTCTTGGTAGTTTCTTGTATTATCTCCGGACCCATAATCTGTCTATCCCCCACTTCACTCCAAAAATCAGAGACCTGCACTTTCTACCATAAAGTGCTTCAAACGGCGCCATCTCAATGCTTGAATGGTAGCTGTTGTTGTAGGAAAATTCTGCTAACGGTAGATATCGATCCCAACTGTTTCCGAAATCAATAACACATGCTCGTAGCATGTCTTCAAGCGTTTGTATCATCCTTTCGCTCTACCCATCAGTTTGTGGATGATAGGCAGTACTCAGGTCTAGACGAATTCCTAATGCTTGCTGTAATGTCTGCCAGAATCTTGAAATAAATCTGCCATCCCTATCAGAGATAATAGAGATTGGTATTCCATGTCTGGAGATGACTTCCTTCAAATACAGTCGTGCTAACTTCTTCATCTTGTCATCTTCTCTTATTGGCAGGAAGTGTGCTGATTTGGTGAGATGATCAACTATTACCCAAATAGTATCAAAACCACTTGCAGTCCTTGGCAATTTAGTGATGAAATCCATGGTAATGTTTTCCCATTTCCATTCTGAGATTTCGGGTTGTTGAAGTAGACCTGATGGTTTCTGATGCTCCGCTTTAACCTTAGAACACGTCAAACATTCACCTACGTATTTAGCAACATCAGCTTTCATACCTGGCCACCAAAAATGTTTCTTGAGATCCTTGTACATCTTCCCCATTCCAGGATGTATTGAGTATCTGGTTTTATGAGCTTCTCTAAGTACCATTTCTCTCATATCTCCAAATTTTGGTACCCAAATTCTTTCAGCCCTATACCGGGTTCCATCTTCCCGAATATTAAGATGCTTCTCCGATCCTTTGGGTATTTCATCCTTTAAATTTCCCTCTTTTAAACTCCTTGTTGCGCCTCCTTTATTTGAGTAGTAAGGTTAGTGTGAATCATTATATTCATAGCTTTTACTCGAATGGGTTCTCTGTCCTTTCTGCTCAAGGCGTCGGCTACCACCTTTGCCTTCCCCGAGTGGTAACGAATCTTAAAGTCGTAATCATTCAACAATTCAATCCACCTATGCTGCCTCATATTCAGTTGTTTCTGATTAAATATGTGTTGAAGACTTTTGTGGTCGGTATATATAATACTTTTGACCCCATATAAGTAGTGCCTCTAAGTCTTTAATGCAAAAATAACCGCGCCTAATTCCAAATCATGCGTCGTATAATTCTGTTCGTGAATCTTCAATTGTCTAGATGCATAAGCAATTACTTTCGTTTGTTGCATTAATACACAACCGAGACCTTGCTTTGAGGCGTCACAATATATCACAAATTCATCATTCCCTTCAGGTAATGACAATATAGGTGCCGTAGTTAACTTTTTCTTTAACAATTAAAACGCTTTCTCTTGTTCATCTTTCCATTCAAATTTCTTCCCTTTATGCGTTAATGCAGTCAAGGGTTTTGCTATTCTGGAAAAGTCTTGGATGAACCTTCTGTAGTAACCAGCTAGTCCTAAAAACTGGCGTATGTGTTTCGGAGTTTTTGGGGTTTCCCACTTTTCAACGGTTTCAATCTTTGCTGCATCCACCTGAATACCTTCTTTGTTCACTATGTGACCGAGGAATTGAACTTCTTCCAACTAAAATGCACACTTTGAAAACTTATTCTTTTCTCAGCAACTCTAGCACTTTTCTCAAATGTTCTTCGTGCTCTTGATCATTCTTCGAGTAAATAAGTATGTCATCGATGAAAACAATGACAAACTTGTCAAGATATGGCCCACCACTCGGTTCATGAGGTCCATGAACACAGCTGGTGTGTTAGTCAATCCAAAAGGCATAACCATAAACTCGTAATGACTGTAACGTGTCCTAAAGGCAGTCTTTGGAATATCATCCTCCTTCACCCACATTTGATGATATCCAGAACGTAAATCGATCTTCGAATAAACAGACGAGCCTTGTAGTTGATCAAATAAGTCGTCGATTCTCGTTAGTAGGTAGCGGTTCCTGATGGTAAGTTTGTTCAACTCTCGGTAGTCGATACACAACCTGAATGTACCATCTTTCTTCTTGACAAACAAAACAGGAGCTCCCCATGGTGATGTGCTTGGTCGAATGAAACCACGCTCTAAAAGTTCCCGTAACTGACTTTGTAATTCTTTCATTTTGCTGGGTGCGAGTCTGTATGGAGCACGAGCTATTGGTGCAGCTCCTAGTACAAGGTCTATTTGAAATTCAACGGATCGATGTGGGGGTAATCTCGGTAATTCTTTCGGAAATACATCGGGAAATTCTTTTGCGACGGGAACATCACTGATGTTCTTTTCTTCGGGTTTAACTTCCTCGATGTGTGCTAGAATGACGTAACAACCTTTTCTTATTAGTTTTTGCGCCTTCAAACTACTAATAAGATTTAATTTCGCGTTGATCTTTTCTCCATACACCATTAAAGGTTTTCCTTTTTCACGTATAATGCGAATCGCATTTTTGTAACAAACGACCTCTGCTCTCACCTTTTTCAACCAGTCCATGCCAATTATTACATCAAAACTCCCTAACTCGACTGGTATTAAATCAATTTTAAACGTTTCATCCCCCAGTTTAATTTCTCTCTCCCGACATATATTATCTGCTGAAATTAATTTACCGTTTGCTAATTCGAGTAAAAATTTACTATCCAAAGGCGTCAATGGGCAACTTAATTTAACATAAAATTCTCTACTCATATAGCTTCTATTCGCACCCGAATCAAATAAAACATAAGCAGATTTATCGTCAATAAGAAACGTACCCGTAACAAGCTCCGGGTCTTCCTGTGCTTCTGACGCATTAATATTAAAAACTCTTCCACAGCCCTGTCCATTAGTATTCCCCTGATTCGGGCAATTTCTAATAATGTGGCCCGATTTTCCACATTTATAACAAACAGCGTTGGTATTACTTGCTCCGACACTATTCGTTTCGGCATTACTTGTTCTGACATTATTTGTTCCTTTAGTTCTGTTAAAGTTTGATCCGTAGACCTCACACTTTGTCGCGCTATGACCATTTCTTTTACACCTGTTGCAAAATGTCGTGGAAAACCCCTGATGATTTTCTTCACACCTATGACATGGCTGTTTTTGGTTTTTATTGCCGTTGTTGTTATTGAGGTTGTTGTTGGGATTGTTATTGTTGTTGAAACGGTTGTTGTAGTTGTTGTTATTGTTGGGATGTTTGTTGTAGTTATTGTTAGGATTGCGTTTATTGTTGCGATTGTTGTTGCGGTGGTTGGGATAGTTGTTGCGATTGTAGTTGTAATTGTTGTTGTTGTTGTACTGGTGACTCTTGTCACCGTTTTCCTCCCACTTCCTCTTGAGTTGTTTCGTGTTGGCTTCTTCGACCGCCTGCTCTTTAATTCTTCCCTCAATCTGATTTATGAGTTTATGAGCCATTCGACTTGCCTTCTGTATAGAAGCAGGCTCATGTGAACTCACATCTTCTTGAATCCTTACTGGTAACCCTTTTACACACGCGTCGATCTTCTCTTCTTCATCTTCGAATGCTCTCGGATACAATAGGCACAACTCTGTGAATCGTCATTCATATGTGGTAACTTCGAACCCTTGTGTTCGTAACTCTCTAAGTTCTGCCTTGAGTTTATTGACTTCGTTTCTAGGACAGTACTGCTCGTTCATCAATTGCTTGAATGCCGACCACGGTAGTGCGTAAGCAGCATTTTGTCCTACCTGTTCAAGATAGGTGTTTCACCATGTTAACGCAGTACCTGTGAAGGTATGCGTAGTGTACTTAACTTTGTCCTCTTCAGTATACTTACTTATGGAAAACACCGATTCGACTTTCTCGGTCCACCGTTTCAATCCAATTAGTCCTTCGGTTCCATCAAATTCCAAAGGTTTGCATGCAATGAATTCTTTGTAGGAGCATCCTACATGAGTTCTTGCGCCGTTAGCTGCATTACTAAATTCAGAGTTATTGTTGGTATGTAGCGCAGCCTGTACTGCGGCTATGTTTGCAGTAAGAAAGGTACGAAATTCTTCTTCGCTCATATGCATGGTGTGTCGAGTAGTCGGTGCCATTTCCTTCAAAATAGCTAACTGAATCGAGTTAATCATACAGAATATTAAGAGTAGTCAATGGCATTTCGTAGCATAATATGAACTCATTTATAAAAGCTTTTTCTTCATATTAGCGTTTTATAAGTTTAAATTCGGGTACTACCTACCCGTTAAGTTCATACTTAGTAGCTAATATACAATTCAACTACTACAATTCCATATGAAAATCTGATTATAATAATATATCACATATAAATATTCTTCAAACTTACAACATCGCTATATTACATATAACATGAAATATAGTACACTTTGATACAAGACAGTTTTGAAGATAAATCTAGTTAATACGCAAGTTGTTCAGCAAAGGAAATAAAGACACGTAATTCATAAGTCCAGAAACAAATCATGCAGCCTGGTTTTACTAAGACGACTTCCCAACCTTGGTCTTGTGGAAAATAACCGTTATGACCATTGGCTAGGCAGCATGTTGTAATGTCATCAAAAGGACGAGGGTTTCGTAATGTCCAACAGCCCCGTAATAATCTAAAAACCTTGTTTCTCACCCCAACTACTGAATCCGTCACTTGTGGGAAGGTTTTATTTAAAAGTTGCAATCCAATGTTCTTTTTCTCACTTTGGTAAGAAACGAACATCACTAACCCGTAAGCATAACATGCTTCTTTATGTTGCATGTTAGAAGCTCTTTCTAATTCACGAAATCCTATGTTGGGATATGTTGAGTCAAAATAGGTTCTTAACCTGTAGCGTAAAATTGCATTTGGGTTCACCGCATTTAACGCTTTAAAGAAAACACAGCGTAACTTACGGTCTCCCCAATGTGATATACCCCACCTCCCAAAGGAAAGCCTTTTATAAACTAAGGCATTTCTGGAAAGTCTTTCAAATGTTTGACAAGTTAATTTCGCCATAACTAAATGTGCTGATGAATTCTGACCGACTCTAGACAAGATTTCCTCAATCATATCCTCTGATAGGTCTTCTAAAATATTCGGTTGTCTACCCTTAACATCCGTTTTGTTTTTATACTGTAAAATAGACAAGGATTAGATTCGTAAAAGATAATTAACAAACAATACAAGCAATTTTTACATAGAACATAAAAGTACAAGCACACTACAATACATATAATACAAAACATGATTACAACCTTCTAATCTGAATCACTGGTTTCTTCTTCTTCGAACTTGGTTTGTTTTCCTAATTATCTTGGAATATATACGAGCCGTCGTTTTCCATAATGGTTTAGAAAAACCTGGTGGTTTAGAGGTTCCCGGGTCATTGTTACATTTTAGGAAATAAGGATGTTGTCGATACATATAAAGTTCATCGGGGTTGGAATTGGGTTTCTCTATTTTTATACCTTTTCCCTTATTATTTTCTTTCACTTTATTAAATTGGGTCGAGGTAATTTCTATAGCATCATCGGAATCCTCATCAGGATCCGATTCATCGGAAAATTGGTAATCTTCCCAATATTTTGCTTCCTCAGCGGAGACACCATTGACCATAATTAACTTTGGTCCGTTGGTTGAGGATTTTCTTTTATTTAATCGATTTACTATAGGTATCAATATTTCTTCCTCCGGAACCTCATCTTCATCTGGTTCCTTCTCTTCCGATTCATCCTCTTTTGGTTCCTCTTCTTCCGGTTCCTCCTCTTCCGGTTCCTCCTCTTCCGGTTCCTCATCGGGAATTTGTGAATCTTCCCAAAATATATTCGACTCTTCATTATTATTAGGTGAATCAATGGGATTTGTACTAGAGGTAGTCATCTATCACACAATATCAAACATGTTAAGAGATTAATATATCACATAATATTTACATGTTAATAATATATAGTTTCCAACAAAAAAAATGTTAAGCAATCGTTTTTGAAGAAAAACACGGTCGAAATTCAGACTCACTAATGCATCCTAACAAACTCGGTAAGACACACTAATGCAATTTTCTGGTTCTCTAAGACCAACGCTCGGATACCAACTGAAATGTCCCATTCATATTGATTATAAACGTTCCATATTAATTGATTTCGTCGCGAGGTTTTGACCTCTATATGAGACGTTTTTCAAAGACTGCATTCATTTTTAAAACAACCATAACCTTTATTTTATCTATAAAGGTTTAAAAAGCATTACGTAGATTATCAAATAATGATAATCTAAAATATACCGTTTACACACGACCATTGCATAATGGTTTACAATAAGAATATATTACATCAAAAATAAGTTTCTTGAATGCAGTTTTTACATAATATCATACAAGCATGGACTCCAAATCTTGTCCTTATTTTAGTATGCAACAGCGGAAGCTCTTAATAATCACCTGAGAATAAACATGCTTAAAACGTCAACAAAAATGTTGGTGAGTTATAGGTTTAACCTATATATTATCAAATCATAATAATAGACCACAAGATTTCATATTTCAATATACATCCCATACATAGAGATAAAAATCATTCATATGGTGAACACCTGGTAACCGACATTAACAAGATGCATATAAGAATATCCCCTATCATTCCGGAAAATCCTTCAGACATGATAAAAACGAATTCGAAGTACTAAAGCATCCGGTACTTTGGATGGGGTTCGTTAGGCCCAATAGATCTATCTTTAGGATTCGCGTCAATTAGTAGATCGGTTTACTAATTCTTAGGCTACCAAGCAAAAGGGGTATATTCGGCTTCGATCATTCACCCATATAATGTAGTTTCATTTACTTGTGTCTATTTCGTAAAACATTTATAAAACTACATGTATTCTCATCCCAAAATATTAGATTTTAAAAGTGGGACAATAACTCACTTTCACAGATTTTACTTCGTCGGGAAGTAAGACTTGGCCACTGGTCGATTAACGAACCTATAACAAATATGTACATATATATCAAAGTATGTTCAAAATATATTTACAATATTTTTAATACGTTTTACTATTTTAAGTTTATTAAGTCAGCTGTCATTGTTAGTAACCTACAACTAGTTGTCCATAATTAGATGTACAAAAATAAATCGATATATATTATCTTGAATCAATCCACGACCCAGTGTATGAACGACTCATGCTAGATCACAACTCAAACTATATATATTTTTGGAATCAACCTCAACCCTGTATAGCTAACTCCAACGTTACTGCATATAGAGTGTCTATGGTTGTTCCAAATAATATATATAGATGGGTCGATATGATATGTCAAAACATTTTCATACGTGTCTATGGTATACCAAGATTACATAATATATTAGAATACATGTATAATACAATATAAGTTAGCTAGGATATGATTAATATAGATTTGTTAGCAATTTTCACGTGGCTACAACAAGCAAAAATAACCAATCTTGTTTTACCCATAACTTCTTCGTTTTAAATCCGTTTTGAGTGAATCCAATTGCTATGGTTTCATATTGAACTTAAGTTTATGAATCTATACAGAAAAAGTATAAGTTTATAGTCAGACTTACAGGTTACAAGTCCTTTTTGTAAAGGTAGTCATTTCAGTGGAAAGAACGACGTCTAGATGACCATTTTCGAAAACATACTTCCACTTTGAGTTTAACCATGATTTTTGGATATAGTTTCATGTTCATAATAAAAATCATTTTCCCAGAAGAACAACTTTTAAATCAAAATTTATCATAGTTTTTAATTAACTAACCCAAAACAGCCCGCGGTGTTACTACAACGGTGTATATCCGGTTTTACGGTGTTTTTCATGTTTTCCGGTTTTAAATCATTAAGTTAGCATATAATATAGATATAGAACATGTGTTTAGTTGATTTTAAAAGTCAAGTTAGAAGGATTAACTTTTTTTTTGCGAACAAGTTTAGAATTAACTAAACTATGTTCTGGTGATTTCAAGTTTAAACCTTCGAATAAGGTAGTTTTATATATATGAATCGAATGATGTTATGAACATCATTACTACCTCAGGTTTTGTGGATAAACCTACTGGAAATGAAAAAAATAGATCTAGCTTCAAAGGATCCTTGGATGGCTTGAAAGTTCTTGAAGCAGAATCATGACACGAAAACAAGTTCAAGTAAGATTTCCACTCGAAATAAGATTGTTATAGTTATAGAAATTGAATCAAAGTTTGAATATGAGTCTTACCTTGTATTAGAAAGATATCTTACTGTAAATAAGAAAGATTTCTTGAAGTTGGATGATCACTTTACAAGATTGGAAGTAAGCTAGCAAACTTGGAAGTATTCTTGATTTTATGAAACTAGAACTTATAGAATTTATGAAGAACACTTAGAACTTGAAGATAGAACTTGAGAGAGATCACTTAGATGAAGAAAATTGAAGAATGAAAGTGTTTGTAGGTGTTTTTGGTCGTTGGTATATGGATTAGATATAAAGGATGAGTAATTTTGTTTTCATGTAAATAAGTCATGAATGATTACTCATATTTTTGTAATTTTATGAGATATTTCATGCTAGTTTCCAAATGATGGTTCCCACATGTGTTAGGTGACTCACATGGGCTGCTAAGAGCTGATCACTGGAGTGTATATACCATTAGTACATACATCTAAAAGTTGTGTATTGTACGAGTACATACATGTAATTGCAAGCATTTTTGTTAAGTAGAAGTATTTTACTAAGTGTCTTGAAGTCTTTCAAAAGTGTATAAATACATATTAAAACACTACATGTATATACATTTTAACTGAGTCGTTAAGTCATCGTTAGTCGTTACATGTAAATGTTGATTTGAAACCTTTAAGTTAACGATCTTGTTAAATGTTGTTAACCCAATGTTTATTATATCTATTGAGATGTTAAATTATTATATTATCATGATATTATGATATATTAATATATCTTAATATGATATATATACATTTAAATATCGTTACAACGATAATCGTTACATATATCTCTCGTTTCGAAATCCTTAAGTTAGTAGTCTTGTTTTTACATATGTAGTTCATTGTTAATATACATAATGTGTAACACCCCGTTTTCCCCGTATATGATTTATAGGTGTATTGGGTATGTACGATAGGCGTATGAAGGGTTCGGGACGTTTTCTAGTGTTAAATCTTGTGTGAGGAGAAAATGACTCAGACCGTGCTTTGAGTCGCGGCGCGACAAAGGAGGCCGCGGCGCGGCAATGGACTGAAATTGAGATCAGAAGTATGACAAAAAATGATCCCAGGCCTAGGCAAAGGTCGGGCGCGACGTTTAAGGCCGCGGCGCGGCATTCTGGGCAAACTGGTGCCGGATTTTTGTAATATTAAATTCGAAGCAAGGGCATTTTGGTCTTTTCATGTTTGAGCCAGATTTGAGGCTTTAACCTCATCCACTCATTCATTTTCCTAATTTCATTTTCCTTTTCTTTTCATTTTTCTCTCAAAACTCAAACACCCATTTGATTTCAAAGGGATTTTTGGAAAGGAAGAAGCGGGATTTGATCTTTGGCGTAGTTGACAAGTTTGTTCTCCTCGTTCTTGGCTACACGGTGATACTAGTGGTAAGCTCTAACTCTGAATTTTATTTTCGTGTTCATCATTCAAATTTGGGGATTTTGATTGTATGATTCATAGATGGAACCCATTTAGTTGTTAATTGGAGATTAACACCAAGATTCGGGTTTATAAGTGTTAAAGGTGGGTTTTGGGTTGGTTAATGATTTAACCATGTTTAAGACTTGAGAATGGTGTACAATCACTAGCATTAGTGATTATTGGTGTTTTGGAGAGTTTTAGGGTTTTCGTGGTTGACTAATTTTGACTAGAGTCAAAATTATGGTTTGTTGAGGATTATGACCCGAATGTCGATTCGATGAGGTTTGTAAACTTAAAATGGATTAAGTTGAAGTATAAAATCGAGTTAAACATGTTTTGGTGTCAAAACTTGTAAATGGTGAGATTTTGACCTTATGGGTCAAAATTAGGGTTTATGGGCGATTTTGAGAACAATAAGTGTTAACACTTGTGTTCGGGTTTAATTGGCATATTAGGACCATTATCTCTTGTGTTAGTGATTATTGGTTAGTTTGGACGCGGTTTGTCCTTGGAAGTGCATTTGGGTCGAATTTGCACTAAGTGTCAAATTGGGTTGGTTTGTAAATCCAATCTAAGTGTGTTGTTGAATTTGTGATAATGGAATAGGTACTTTTCATTGACGTGTTGCGGATTACTTAGAAGCATTCTTCAAGGCGACAAGGTAATTGTTAATATCCTATATGCATATGTATGTGTAGGATGGGTGCGGGTCGGGTGAAGTGGTTCTCGGTCATATAGCTCACTTCACATATAGGTGGATTGATGGAACTTTTGTATAGGTCCAATTGGCACGTTTGTGCTTTTTGGTTGACCACCTTTGCCGAGGTGCACGCTTGTGTGTACATTATCACACGTGGTTGTGATTTGGATGTTATAACCCCAATGGCGAAGGGTTGATAAATTTGTGTTGTGGATAACCCCGATGTGGTGGATTTTATAATCCCGTGACCGTGGGTTTGAATTGGAGAAGTGGATCTCATGTAGTTCGGATTCACGATGACGCGTGTAGTTCGGTCATCTTATTGGAAATGAATCTCGTGTAGTTCGGATTCATGGTGACTCGTGTAGTTCGGTCATCTTATTGAGGTAGTAATCTCGTGTGGTTTCGGATTACTAACGCTCGTGTAGTTCGGCCAACCTCGATGTTGTGAAGATAGTAATCTCGTGTGGGTTCGGATTACTAAGGCTCGTGTAGCTCGTCCAATCTTCATTGTGGCGTTTGGTAATCGGTAATGGGTTAAGGGGTTAACCTTATTCGTTTTATATTGTTACATATATTAATGTAATGTTGTGTTGTAGCTAACCCTCTGGGTGTAGCTTATTGGCGTTGTTCACATCGTCGTTGGTGAACTTATACTTTGTTTATATCTTTAGCTTGTTGCTTAGAGATCGTATGGTATGCTTAGTGTAGTTTCCTTATTCATGGATGCTTCGGTATGCGTTATTTGATATTTGTGTGGCGTGTCCATTTTATACATATATATGTATGTAGTATATTATCATTCACTAAGCATTAGCTTACCCTCTCGTTGTTGCTATTTTTATAGGTTGGCATGCTTGGCGGCTTGGGTAAGCTTGGGGATTAGAGATCTTGGCTAGGTTGCTTAGAAGATCTTGCTTTTGTATTCGATTAGGATTTGGGTAGCGTAGTCCCAAATCACCATGCTCGGTTTTGATTGGAAACTAAACTAGTCGGGTCGTGTATGTCCGTTTGGACAATTAATCAATGTATTAAATGTTTTAAGGTTTATTAAACCTTCTATTGTATTAAAGATGTTCATGGAAACACAATTGGGACCTAAAGTGTTATTTAAAGCGTATTAAAAGGGAAAATTTTTATGGGCCGGTTTAATACGGGTTGGGTTGTTTCAAGTGGTATCAGAGCATGGTCTAAGGGATTTAGGTGACTTGAGATAGGTGCTTAGACTTAGACTTTTGTGTATGCTTATTTGCTGCGGGACTTATAGGTGAACGGGTCGGAATAGGAACTTGGTTAGTGCCTTTGCGTGTAGGTGAACTAACTAGGATTTTGGATTGAGTTGTGATGATAATTCTCGCGTGTGTTTATATCGCGTAGAATTTTGTTTGTGTTTGTTTATAACATCGAGCGAGATGGTCGTTGTGCTAACAAGTCGATACGGCGCGTGTGCGTAATAAGGACTTGCAAACCTTATTACGGGTGCAAATCGTGTCTAACAAGTGATGTATGACGGGTGTTTAGCAAGATGGGGCGGTGTTGTGCGTGCGGATTTATAAGTTCGTGGACTAATCGTTTTGCATTCTTTAGAATGGCGACGCGAAACGAGATCGAGACGAATGACGAAGAGTTTAACACTAGAGTTGCGGCCGCCGTTGCGGAGCAAATGAGTGCATTTCGAGAAGAAATGGATAGGAAGTATTCCGAATTTCGGGGTAGTAGTGAAATGGAGCGTTGTCTTAAGAGCTTCATGAGGACTAAACCCCCGATGTATGACGGGAAACCGGATCCTTTGGTAAGAACAACTTGGATCTCGGATGTCGAAGGTCGTTTTCGTACTATTGAATGCCCTCCTGAGAAGAAGACGAGACTCGCTACTAGTTTGTTGCGTGGTAGGGCAAAGGATTGGTTGGATGGTAAGATTGATCTTGTCAGTGGTGAACCGTTTATGGCGTTATCGTGGGACGGGTTTAAGAAGGAATTCTTCGAGGAGTTCCGGACTTCAGCTGATTTGTCGAAAATGCGTAATCAGTTGCGAAATTTGTAACAGGGTTCTATGGATTTGAATACTCTCAGGACGACTTTTATGGCGAAGGCTCGTTTTTGCCCGGAGTATTTGGGGAATGACCATTTGTTGATGCAAGATTTCTATCGAACTTTGAATGATGACTTGAAGCATAAGATTAGCCGGGGTCACGCGAAATCGTTTGCAGAATTATTCGCCGTGGCTAGAGGTTTCGAGTCATATACGCGATCAAAGATTGGTGAACCTTCAAGTGAGAGAAGGGTTGTTTCGTATGGTGCTCCGAGTAAGAGGACTAAGGGTCCGAGTGTGAGCACGGGTGGTACGCGGACGGGTATACCGGATTCTAGTGCATCTAGATGTTACAATTGTGGCATGAGGGGTCACAAGTCTTGGGAATGTTCGGTACCAAAGGGTGATGGTATGGTGTGTTTCAATTGCCAAGAAGAAGGACATCGTAAGTTGGAATGTCCCAAGTTAGCGGGGACGGGTGCGGCAAGGAGACGTTAAGGTACGTTTCGTTTTAATAAATATGTCCTTTGATTATTTATTAGGTGCCGTTTGAATTTGAGTTGATTAAATGCCTTTTGTTGTTCATATTGTTGTTATGGCTGACATTCCTAATGGAAGTACCCAATGGTGACGTTAATTGTCGGGCGAAGGGCGTAAGACTTGGTGCCACCAAGCATTCCTTAGTATCTGGGAAATGTTTCTACCAAGCCATGAAAATGGGTTTTGGGTGTTCGGTTGTTAAGCGCGTGCTCGCTTTTGTGTGGAGGTTGATGAACCGTGAGGTTCGTCGGGTGGATTGGAACCCGGAAAATTTCGAGTGTTTGATCTCGATGTATGTTGGTAATGGAGTATATATGTCGCGACATTAGGTGCCTCTTTTATACCTACTAGCATGGTGTTCGACTCTGATTGTGTTGTGGTTACATTGTACTTAGGGTACCGGAGTGAAACCCTTAGGTACATGAGTGACTAGGTGGAAATTGACAAACTAGAGCAATTGGATGATTGCAAGGGTGTGGTTTGTGTAATCGTGGTACACTTTTGTTCGAAGTGTTTAAGGATTGATTAAAATCCTTCGTGTGCTCAAGGCTGGAGCAAGATATGGTGATGGGTTGTGTGAGCCCAGTCGTTTGTAAAGTCTACCTTTGGTAGCATTGTACAGTTGTACGAGTTGTGAATATGGGACGTAGTTCCAAGTGGGGGAGTTACACTCCCGCACGCGGAGGTTTTAGCGTGAGATTTCGGACAATGCTTTTGATAGATCTGAAATTTGTGTCGGGACCAAGATTTGGTCGATTTGTGGTAGAGTACAATTTCGGTTAAATTGTACTTATGGTTTGGATTTGAATTATCACCGAGGTGGTAATGTGGTAAATCTCGTTGAGAGATAATGGACGTGTTTGGTGAGCAAGGTGAAATCCTTCGGTTAAGAGAGGTGTGTGTCGGATTCTCTTCTAGAGAATTATTTTTTTGTGCCTATGTTTGATATAGGTGGTTCTTGCTTGAGTGTGTGAATGGTTAGTGGTATCCGTTAGGATTCACTATGGCGTAGCAGAGCGCGATGTTACGCTACTCGTCGTTCGAGGCCAAAAGGGCGTTGATTGATGAAGCATGACTTTCGGAGTCCGCTGACTTCATCATGGTATTGGTGATTGATGAAGCATGACCTTTAGGGTCCGCTGACTTCATCATGGGAGTATGCGATTGGTGGAGCTTGACCTTCGGGGTCCGCTGACTTCATCATGAGCGAGGTGTTATATCGGTGAAGCATGACCGTTGACGGGGTTCGCTGACTTCATCCGGTGTTGAGATTGGTGAAGCATGATCTTCGGGTCCGCTGACTTCATCATGGTAGTGGATCGCGTGTGGTTTCGGATTCACGACGACGCGTGTGGTTTCGGTCATCTTATTGTGGAAGTGAGTCGCGTGTAGTTCGGATTCACAAATGACTCGTGTGGTTTCGGTCATTGTATTGAGGAGTGAGTCTCGTGTAGTTCGGACAAATGACTCGTGTAGTTCGGTCATTCCTCCGGGATAGTGACTCTCGTGTAGTTCGGATTCACTAAGGCGCGTGTAGTTCGGCCAATCCCGATTGTTGTTGTGGTGAAGGTAGTGAGTCGCGTGTAGTTCGGATTCACTAAGGCGCATGTGTTTTTGGCCAGCCTTCGTGTTGTGTGATCTGTCAATTGTTTTATACACCGATGGTGGGGTCCTAAGGACCGTGATGTTTGAACTATCGGTTGTTTTATACGCCGATGGTGGGGTCGTGAGGACCATGTTGTATGATTAGTGAGGCGATAGCCGTGTTTAGCTCACATGTTGCTACGGGTGTGACGATAGTCGATTTTGTACACCTTGGGATTAACGTTACCATAGTCATTTTGGGCGTTATCGGTCTTAACCGTTTGTTATGATGTTACGGTAGTTGCGTATTGGTCGTATTGCGCACTGCAAGGGATGTATAGTGTTTGGTGTTATCCGTAAGGACTCGTTTGGTTCGGTCTTCATCGCTTCGGGTTGTTGACCTTAGGTTGAGACTTGGTTGTTTTTAGCGTCGTACTCGGTAAGGATATACTAAGGAATTGATATCTCAATACGAGATTGGTTGAGTTTTCCCGATGTGAGGGATTGAGTTAGTGCTAGTGCTCGGAATTATGGAATTTGATAAATAGCGGGTGACGATTTAGCTGTTAAGGGTAACTCTTTAAGAAGAATTGTCTAAGGGATCGTTGTAGACTCTGGTTGTTGCGTGTATTGTACGTCTCGGGATGCGATCAAGTGTGTAATTTGTCATTGGATTAACCATCGGGTTAGCGAATTTGTGGTAGAAGTCGGTTTGAAATGCATGTTCGACGACCATTGAGTGTGGGTCCGTTTGGGTTCGTGACTAGGATCACGAGGACGTGATCGAATCTAAGTGGGGGATAGTTGTAACACCCTGTTTTCCCCGTATATGATTTATAGGTGTATTGGGTATGTACGATAGACTTATGAAGGGTTCGGGACGTTTTCTAGTGTTAAGTCTTGTGTAAGGAGAAAATGACTCAGATCGTGCTTTGAGTTGCGGCGCGACAAAGGAGGCTGCGGCGTGGCAATGGACTGAAATTGAGATCAGAAGTATGACAAAAAATGATCCCAGACCTAGGTAAAGGTCGCGGCACGACGATTAAGTCCACGGCGCGGCATTCTGGGCAAACTGGTGCCGGATTTTTGTAATATTAAATGAGAAGCAAGGGCATTTTGGTCTTTTCACGTTTGAGCCATATTTGAGGCTTTAACCTCATCCACTCATTCATTTTCCTAATTTCATTTTCCTTTCCTTTTCATTTTTCTCTCAAAACTCAAACACCCATTTGATTTCAAAGGGATTTTTGGAAAGGAAGAAGCGGGATTTGATCTTTGGTGTAGTTGACAAGTTTGTTCTCCTCGTTCTTGGCTACATGGTGATACTAGTGGTAAGCTCTAACTCCGAATTTCATTTTCGTGTTCATCATTCAAATTTGGGGCTTTTGATTGTATGATTCATAGATGGAACCCATTTAGTTGTTAATTGGAGATTAACACCAAGATTCGGGTTTATAAGTGTTAAAGGCGGGTTTTGGGTTGGTTAATGATTTAACCATGTTTAAGACTTGAGAATGGTGTACAATCACTAGCATTAGTGATTATTGGTGTTTTGGAGACTTTTAGGGTTTTCGTGGTTGACTAATTTTGACTAGAGTCAAAATTATGGTTTGTTGAGGATTATGACCCGAATGTCGATTCGATGAGGTTTGTAAATTTAAAATGGATTAAGTTGAAGTATAAAACCGAGTTAAACATGTTTTGGTGTCAAAACTTGTAAATGGTGAGATTTTGACCTTATGGGTCAAAATTTGGGTTTATGGGCGATTTTGAGAACGATAAGTGTTAACACTTGTGTTCTGGTTTAATTGGCATATTAGGACCACTATCACTTGTGTTAGTGATTATTGGTTAGTTTGGACGCGGTTTGTCCTTGGAAGTGCATTTGGGTCGAATTTGCACTAAGTGTCAAATTGGGTTGGTTTGTAAATCCAATCTAAGTGTGTTGTTGAATTTGTGATAATTGAATAGGTACTTTCCATTGACGTGTTGCGGATTACTTGGAAGCATTCTTCAAGGCGACAAGGTGAGTGTTAATATCCTATATGCATATGTATGTGTAGGATGGGTGCGGGTCGGGCGAAGTGGTTCTCGGTCATAGAGCTCACTTCACATATAGGTGGATTGATGGAACTTGTGTATAGGTCCAATTGGCACGTTTGTGCGTTTTGGTTGACCACCTTTGCCGAGGTGCACGCTTCTGTGTACATTATCACACGTGGTTGTGATTTGGATGTTATAACCCCAATGGCGAAGGGTTGATATTGTTGTGTTGTGGATAACCCCGATGTGGTGGATTTTATAATCCCGTGACCGTGGGTTTGAATTGGAGAAGTGGATCTCGTGTAGTTTGGATTCACGATGACGCATGTAGTTCGGTCATCTTATTGGAAATGAATCTCGTGTAGTTCGGATTCATGGTGACTCGTGTAGTTCGGTCATCTTATTGAGGTAGTAATCTCGTGTGGTTTCGGATTACTAAGGCTCATGTAGTTTGGCCAACCTTGATGTTGTGAAGATAGTAATCTCGTGTGGGTTCGGATTACTAAGGCTCGTGTAGCTCGGCCAATCTTCATTGTGGCGTTTGGTATTCGGTAATGGGTTAAGGGGTTAACCTTATTCGTTTTATATTGTTATATATATTAATGTAATGTTGTGTTGTAGCTAACCCTCTGAGTGTAGCTTATTGGCGTTGTTCACATCGTCGTTGGTGAACTTATACTTTGTTGATATCTTTAGCTTGTTGCTTAGAGATCGTACGGTATGCTTAGTGTAGTTGCCTTATTCATGGATGCTTCGGTATGCGGTATTTGATATTTGTGTGGCGTGTCCATTTTATACATATATATGTATGTAGTATATTATCATTCACTAAGCGTTAGCTTACCCTCTCGTTGTTGATATTTTTATAGGTTCGCATGTTTGGCGGCTCGGGTAAGCTTGGGGATTAGAGATCTTGGCTAGGTTGCTTAGAAGATCTTGCTTTTGTATTCGATTAGGATTTGGGTAGCGTAGTCCCAAATCACCATGCTCGGTTTTGGTTGGAAACTAAACTAGTCGGGTCGTGTATGTCCATTTAGACAATTAATCAATGTATTAAATGTTTTAAGGTTTATTAAACCTTCTATTGTGTTAAAGATGTTCATGGAAACACAATTGGGACCTAAAGTGTTATTTAAAGCGTATTAAAAGGGAAAATTTTTATGGGCCGGTTTTAATACGGGTTGGGTTGTTTCATAATGACATGTTTACTTATCATTTATCATGATTAAACACACTGTAGCAATATCTTAATATGATTCATATGTAATTAGTAAGACGTTGTTATAACGATAATCGTTATATATATCGTTTCGAGTTTCTTAAATCAATAAACACAATTTTATGTATATAACTCATTGTTAAAATACCTAATGAGATACTTACTTATCATAATATCATGTTAACTATATATATAATCATATATATGTCATCATATAGTTTTTACAAGTTTTAACGTTCGTGAATCACCGGTCAACTTGGTTGGTCAATTGTCTATATGAAACCTATTTCAATTAATCAAGTCTTAACAAGTTTGATTGCTTAACAGGTTGGAAACACTTAATCATGTAAATATCAATTTCATTTAATATATATAAACATGGAAAAGTTCGGGTCACTACAACCATTACATAATGGTTTACAATAAGAATATATTACATCAAAAATAATTTTCTTGAATTCAGTTTTTACATAATATCATACAAGCATGGACTCCAAATCTTGTCTTTATTTTAGTATGAAATAGCGTAAGCCCTTAATAATCACCTAAGAATAAACATGCTTAAAACGTCAACAAAAATGTTGGTGAGTTATAGGTTTAACCTATATATTATCAAATCATAATAATAGACCACAAGATTTCATATTTCAATAAACATCCCATACATAGAGATAAAAATCATTCATATGGTGAACACCTGGTAACCCACATTAACAAGATGCATATAAGAATATCCCCTATCATTCTGGGAAATCCTTCGAACATGATAAAAATAAATTCGAAGTACTAAAGCATCCGGTACTTTGGATGGGGTTCGTTAGGCCCAATAGATCTATCTTTAGGATTCGCGTCAATTAGTAGATCGGTTTACTAATTCTTAGGTTACCAAGCAAAAGGGGCATATTCAGCTTCGATCATTCACCCATATAATGTAGTTTCTATTACTTGTGTCTATTTCATAAAACATTTATAAAACTGCATGTATTCTCATCCCAAAATATTAGATTTTAAAAGTGGGACTATAACTCACTTTTACATATTTTTACTTCGCCAGGAAGTAAGACTTGGCCACTGGTCGATTCACGAACCTATAACAAATATGTACATATATATCAAAGTATGTTCAAAATATATTTACAACACTTTTAATACATTTTGATGTTTTAAGTTTATTAAGTCAGCTGTCCTCGTTAGTAACCTACAACTAGTTGTCCATAGTTAGATGTACTGAAATAAATTGTATATATTATCTTGAATCAATCCACGACCCAGTGTATACACGTCTCAGGCTAGATTACAACTCAAAGTATATATATTTTTGGAATCAACCTCAACCTTGTATAGCTAACTCCAACATTACTGCATATAGAGTGTCTATGGTTGTTCCAAATAATATATATAGACGGGTCGATATGATATGTCAAAACATTTGCATACGTGTCTATGGTATCCCAAGAGTACATAATATATTAGAATACATGTATAATACAATATAAGTTAGCTAGGATATGATTTGTATAGAATTGCTACAATATTTCTCGTAGCTACAACAATCAAAAAATATCCAATCTTGTTTTACCCATAACTTCTTCGTTTTAAATCCGTTTTGAGTGAATCAAATTGCTATGGTTTCATATTGAACTCTATTTTATGAATCTAAACACAAAAAGTATAGGTTTATAGACAGAAATATAAGTTACAAGTCATTTTTGTAAGAGGTAGTCATTTCAGTCGAAAGAACGACGTCTTGATGACCATTTTAAAAAACAAACTTTCACTTTGAGTTTAACCATGATTTTTGGATATAGTTTCATGTTCATAAGAAAAATCATTTTCCCAGAAGAACAACTTTTAAATCAAAGTTTATCATAGTTTTTAATTAACTAACCCAAAACAGCTCGCGGTGTTACTACGACGGCGTATATCCGGTTTTACGATGTTTTTCGTGTTTTTCGGTATTAAATCATTAAATTAGAACATGTGTTTAGTTGATTTTAAAAGTCAAGTTAGAAGGATTAACTTTTGTTTGCGAACAAGTTTAGAATTAACTAAACTATGTTCTAGTGATTTCATGTTTAAACCTTCGAATAAGGTAGTTTTATATATATGAATCGAATGATGTTATGAATATTATTACTACCTCAGGTTTTGTGTATAAACCTACTTGAAATGAGAAAAATAGATCTAGCTTCAAAGGATCCTTGGATGGCTTGAAAGTTCTTGAAGCAGAATTATGACACGAAAATAAGTTCAAGTAAGATTTTCATTTGAAATAAGGTTGTTATAGTTATAGAAATTGAATCAAACTTTGAATATGAGTATTACCTTGTATTAGAAAGATATCTTACTATAAATAAGAAAGATTTCTTGAGGTTGGATGATCACTTTACAAGATTAGAAGTAAGCTAGCAAACTTGGAAGTATTCTTGATTTTATGAAACTAGAACTTATAAAATTTATGAAGAACACTTAGAACTTGAAGATAGAACTTGAGAGAGATCAATTAGATGAACAAAATTGAAGAATGAAAGTTTTTGTAGGTGTTTTTGGTCGTTGGTATATGGATTAGATATAAAGGATGTGTAATTTTGTTTACATGTAAATAAGTCATGAATGATTACTAATATTTTTGTAATTTTATGAGATATTTCATGCTAGTTGCCAAATGATGGTTCCCACATGTGTTAGGTGACTCACATGGGCTGCTAATAGCTGATCATTGGAGTGTATATACCAATAGTACATACATCTAAAAGCTGTGTATTGTACGAGTACGAATACGGGTGCATACGAGTAGAATTGTTGATGAAACTGAATGAGGATGTAATTGTAAGCATTTTTGTTAATTAGAAGTATTTTGATAAGTGTATTGAAGTCTTTCAAAAGTTTATGAATACATATTAAAACACTACATGTATATATATTTTAACTTAGTCGTTAAGTCATCGTTAGTCGTTACATGTAAATGTTGATTTGAAACCTTTAAGTTAACGATCTTGTTAAATGTTGTTAACCCAATTTTTATTATATCTAATGAGATGTTAAATTATTATATTATAATGATATTTTGATATATTAACATATCTTAATATGATATATATACATTCAAATATCGTTACAACGATAATCGTTACATATATGTCCCGTTTCGAAATCCTTAAGTTAGTAGTCTTGTTTTTATATATGTAGTTCATTGTTAATATACATAATGACATGTTTACTTATCATTTATCATGATTAAACATAGTGTAAAAATATCTTAATATGATTCATATATAATTAGTAAGACGTTGTTATAACGATAATCATTATATATATCGGTTCGAGTTTCTTAATTCAATAAACTCAATTTTATGTATATAACTTATTGTTAAAATACCTAATGAGATACTTACTTATCATAATACCATGTTAACTATATATATAATCATATATATGTCATCATATAGTTTTTACAAGTTTTAACGTTCGTGAATCACCGGTCAACTTGGGTGGTCAATTGTCTATATGAAACCTATTTAAATTAATCAAGTCTTAACAAGTTTGATTGCTTAACATGTTGGAAACACTTAATCATGTAAATATCAATTTCATTTAATATATATAAACATGGAAAAGTTCGAGTTACTACAGCGGCCGAAGAAGCCAACACGAAACAACTCAAGAGAAAGTGGGAAGAAACTAGTGACAAGGGTCACCAATACAACAACAACAACAATCACAACCATAATCACAATAACAATCATAACAACCGTAACAACAATCGCAACAATAACTGTGATCCTAACAATAATACCAACGTCCCAACAACAACAACAACTACAACAATCGTTTCAATAACAATAAAAATCACAACAACAATCTCAACAACAACAATGGCAACAAAAACCAAAAATGCCAAAGGTGTGAAGAGTACCACCAGAATGAGTTCTGCACAACATTTTGCACCAAGTGTAAAAGAACTGGCCATGGTGCGAGAAAGTGTGAGGTCTACGGCCCAAAGAATAACAGAAATAAAAGAACAGATAATGTCGGAACAAGTAATGCCGCCTTTGTTTGTTATGGATGTGGAAAACCGGGCCACATTAGAAGTAATTGCCCGAATCAGGGGAATACTAATGGGTAGGGCCGCGGAAGAGTTTTCAATATTAATACGGCAGAAGCGCAGGAAGACCCGGAGCTTGTTACGGGTACGTTTATTATTGACAATAAATCTGCTTATGTTTTATTTGATTCGGGTGCGGATAGAAGCTATATGAGTAGAGATTTTTTTGCTAAATTAAGTTGCCCATTGACACCTTTGGATAGTAAATTTTTACTCGAATTAGCAAATGGTAAATTAATTTCAGCAGATAATATATGTCGGGATAGAGAAATTAAACTGGGGATGAAATGTTTAAAATTGATTTAATACCAGTCGAGTTAGGGAGTTTTGATGTAGTAATTGACATGGACTGGTTGAAAAAGGTGAGAGCAGAGGTCGTTTATTACAAAAATGCGATTCGCATTATGCGTGAAAAAGGAAAACCTTTAATGGTGTACGGAGAAAAGAACAACGTGAAATTAAATCTTATTAGTAGTTTGAAGGCACAAAAACTAATAAGAAAAGGTTGTTACGTCATTCTAGCACACATCAAGGAAGTTAAACCTGAAGAAAAGAACATCAGTGATGTTCTCGTCGCAAAAGAATTTCCTGATGTATTTCTGAAAGAATTACCGGGATTACCCCCACATCGATCCGTTGAATTTCAAATAGACCTTTTACCAGGAGCTGCACCAATAGCTCGTGCTCCATACAGACTCGCACCCAGCGAAATGAAAGAATTACAAAGTTAGTTATAGGAACTTTTAGAGCATGGTTTCATTCGACCAAGCACATCACCGTAGGGAGCTCCTGTTTTGTTTGTCAAGAAGAAGGATGGTACATTTAGGTTGTGTAATTATCGACTACCGAGAGTTGAACAAACTTACCATCAAGAACCGCTACCCACTACCGAGAATCGATGACTTATTTGATCAACTACAAGGCTCGTCGATTTATTTGAAGATTTATTTACGTTCTGGGTATCATCAAATGCGGGTGAAGGAGGATGATATTCCAAAGACTGCTTTTAGGATGCATTACGATCATTACGAGTTTATGGTTATGCCGTTTCGGTTGACTAACGCACCAGCTATGTTCATGGACCTCATGAATCGAGTGTGTGGACCATACCTTGACAAGTTTGTCATTGTTTTCATCGATGACATACTTATTTACTCAAAGAATGACCAAGAGCACGAAGAACATTTGAGAAAAATGATAGAGTTGTTAAGGAAAGAAAAAGTATATGCTAAGTTTTCAAAGTGTGCATTTTGGTTGGAAGAAGTTCAATTCCTCGGTCACATAGTGAACAAAGAAGGTATTCAGGTGGATCCAGCCAAGATTGAAACCGTTGAAAAGTGGGAAACCCCAAACAATCCGAAGCACATAGGGCTGGCTGGTTATTACAGGAGATTCATCCAAGATTTTTTCAAAATAGCAAA
The DNA here is from genome assembly GCF_046630445.1 of Rutidosis leptorrhynchoides. Taxonomy (NCBI): domain Eukaryota; kingdom Viridiplantae; phylum Streptophyta; class Magnoliopsida; order Asterales; family Asteraceae; genus Rutidosis; species Rutidosis leptorrhynchoides. The sequence goes on from NC_092333.1 coordinate 286,826,805, forward strand.
ACCCTTGACTGCATTAACGCATAAAGGGAAGAAATTTGAATGGAAGGATGAACAAGAGAAAGCGTTTCAATTATTGAAGAAAAAGTTAACTACGGCACCTATATTGTCATTACCTAAAGGGAATGATGATTTTGTGATATATTGTGACGCCTCAAAGCAAGGTCTCGGTTGTGTATTAATGCAACGAACGAAAGTAATTGCTTATGCGTCTAGACAATTGAAGATTCACGAGCAGAATTATACGACACTTGATTTGGAATTAGGCACGGTTGTTTTTGCATTAAAGACTTGGAGGCACTACTTGTATGGGGTCAAAATTATTATATATACCGACCACAAAAGTCTTCAACACATATTTAATCAGAAACAACTGAACATGAGGCAGCACAGGTGGATTGAATTGTTGAATGATTACGATTTTGAGATTCGTTACCACCCGGGAAGGCAAATGTGGTAGCTGACGCCTTGAGCAGAAAGGATAGAGAACCCATTCGAGTAAAAGCTATTAATATAATGATTCGCACTAACCTTACTACTCAAATAAAGGAGGCGCAACAAGGAGTTTTAAAAGAGGGAAATTTAAAGGATAAAATACCCAAAGGATCGGAGAAGCATCTTAATATTCGGGAAGACGGAACCTGGTATAGGGCTGAAAGGATTTGGGTACCAAAATTTAGAGATATGGGAGAAATGGTACTTAGAGAAGCTCATAAAACCAGATACTCAATACATCCTGGAACGGGGAAGATGTACAAGGATCTCAAGAAACATTTTTGGTGGTCGGGTATGAAAGTCGATGTTGCTAAATATGTAGGAGAATGTTTGACGTGTTCTAAGGTCAAAGCGGAGCATCAAAAACCATCAGGTCTACTTCAACAACCCGAAATCCCGAAATGGAAATGGAAAAACATTACCATGGATTTCATCACTAAATTGCCAAGGACTACAAGTGGTTTTGATAATATTTGGGTAATAGTTGATCGTCTCACCAAATCAGCACACTTCTTGCCAATAAGAGAAGATGACAAGATGGAGAAGTTAGCACGACTGTATTTGAAGGAAGTCATCTCCAGACATGGAATACTAATCTCTATTATCTCTGATAGGGATGGCAGATTTATTTCAAGATTCTGATAGACATTACAGCAGGCATTAGGAACTTGTCTAGACATGAGTACTGCTTATCATCCACAAACTGATGGGCAGAGTGAAAGGACAATACAAACGCTTGAAGACATGCTACGAGCATGTGTTATTGATTTCGGAAACAGTTGGGATCGACACCTTCTGTTAGCAGAATTTTCCTACAACAACAGCTACCATTCAAGCATTGAGATGGCACCGTTTGAAGCACTTTATGGTAGAAAGTGCAGGTCTCCAATTTGTTGGAGTGAAGTGGGGGATAGACAGATTACGGGTCCGGAGATAATACAAGAAACTACTGAGAAGATCATCCAAATTCAACAACGGTTGAAAACCGCCCAAAGTTGACAAAAGAGCTACCCTGACATTAAAAGAAAACATATAGAATTTGAAATTGGAGAGACGGACATGCTTAAAGTTGCACCTTGGAAAGGCGTTCTCGATTTGGTAAACGAGGGAAATTAAATCCAAGGTATATTGGACCAGTAGCTTACCGACTTGAGTTACCTCAACAACTCGCGGCTGTACATAACACTTTCCACGTCTCGAATTTGAATAAATGTTTTGCTAAAGAAGATCTCACTATTCTGTTAGACGAAATCCAGATCAATGAAAAACTTCAATTCATCGAAGAACCCGTCGAAATAATGGATCGTGAGGTTAAAAGACTTAAGCAAAACAAGATACCAATTGTTAAGGTTCGATGGAATGCTCGTAGAGGACCCGAGTTCACCTGGGAACGAGAAGATTAGATGAAGAAGAAGTACCCTCACTTATTTCCAGAAGATACGTCAACACCTCTAACTGCTTAAAATTTCGGGACGAAATTTAATTAACGGGTAGGTACTTTAGTGACCCGAACTTTTCTATGTTTATATATATTAAATGAAATTGTTATTTACATGATTTAGTGTTTCCAACATGTTAAGCAATCAAACTTGTTAAGACTTGATTAATTGAAATAGGTTTTATATAGACAATTGACCACCCAAGTTGATCGGCGATTCACGAACGTTAACACTTGTAAAAACTATATGATGACATACATATGGATATATATATATATAGTTAATATGATATTATGATAAGTATGTACCTCATTAAGTATTTTAACAATGAGTTATATACATAAAAATGAGACTATTGAATTAAGAAACTTGAAAACGGTATATATAACGATTATCGTTATAACAATGTCTTACTAATTACATATGAATCATTTTAAGATATTGATACACTATATATAAACATGATAAATGATAAGTAAACATATCATTAAGTATATTAACAATGAACTACATATGTAAAAACAAGACTACTAAATTAAGTATTTCGAAAAGAGACATATATGTAACGATTATCGTTGTAACGACATTTAAATGTATATATATCATATTAAGATATATTAATATATCATAATATCATGATAATATAATAATTTAACATCTTATTAGATATAATAAACATTGGGTTAACAACATTTAACAAGATCATTAACTTAAAGGTTTCAAATCAACATTTACATGTAACGACTAACGATGACTTAACGACTCAGTTAAAATGTATATACATGTAGTGTTTTAATATGTATTCATACACTTTTGAAAGACTTTAAGACACTTATCAAAGTACTTCTACTTAACAAAAATGCTTACTATTACATCCTCATTCATTTTCATCAACAATTCTACTCGTATGCACTCGTATTTGTACTTGTACAATACACAGCTTCTAAATGTATTTACTATTGGTATATACACTCCAATGATCAGCTCTTAGCAGCCCATGTGAGTCAACTAACCATGTGGGAACCATAATTTAACATCTAGCATGAAATATCTGTTGAGATTTAACAAGTTTGAAAACTCTTAAAACCATTTAAGATTATAATCAAAACGGAAGCGTGTAATTACAAATTAAACTTGTTAATCTTTAAACCAATTAAAGTTAAATCCCACAAGGATCAAGTTGTGAACATAAGCTTACAAATTAACAAGAAGGGAGAGTAATATACCTCCTCAAAACCAAGTTTGAGGGCTGCTCAAAATGTGCAGAAAGTTGATGGAGATGACGGTGAAAATAGCCTCCAAATTGATGCTTCAAGTGTGTTAAACTCCAAGCCTTTGAAACTCCAACACCACCCTTGATTGTGACTAGACTCTAGAGCCTTAACCACCTTGTTAAAGTAGTTTGAAACCCACTTCTATATGCTGGAAATTTCGGCCAGCAACAACAATAAAAGATGATGATGAATGCTAGCTTCTAATGGTGAATCCTCAAGGGATTATACCCCAAGCTTGTTACCAACAACCTAGCCTTTTGTTAGGATTTTAAATGCACTTGATTATAAGTTTCCAAATAAACTCAAAACCACCTTTATCATGCTCCAAGTTTCGGCCAGAATCATGAGCAAGAGAGAAGAGGGGTTTTTCACTTACCACTTGATTTTTGAATGCATGTGTATATCTTATTTTTGGTCAAAGAACAAACACATAAGGACTTGTGTCACATTAAAAGTAACAATCAAGCATGGGTGGACACCCTTGGGTGTTGTAAAACCGTCCCCCATGGGGATTTTATAAAAAAAAGTGACCTCCATTTTATAAAACTTGTTACAAAATAATACCATGCTTTTGTTACTTACATTTTATAAAACCTTTTATAAAATGTAACACACCTATTTAATCCACAAATAATTAAATCCTTACCATGTAAATTATCCAAATAATTTATCTCAAGTAATAATACTTTAGAAAACCGATTTTCCAAAGTTCAAGTGTCGCGTATTTATTTAACGATCCAATTGTTAAGATAAATACATATAAGGTGTTAGTAAGCTTGTTATTGGGTATGACCCGACTTGGATCATAACATGTTGGCCACATTAATTAAATATGTCTCTTGGGCATACGAAAAACCTTCAATCTCCCACTTGCACGAGAAACATATAAATTAATGCAAGTGATGGATACCACCTAACGACCGTCCATCACCCCCAATATGTTATGACTTTGTGCCATTCAATAACATCATCCCTTTCGAGTTCCCATCTCGAATGTGAATAGGTAAATCTTTCATAGTATCCTTTCGTCCTAGATGTCATGTTAAATCCAAGAGACACAGAGTGATCACTTTCTTCTAGATTTAACTTTATCAGGCCTTAAACATCTGACTCTCAACGAATAAGAGGGACAAATTCCATCTTGACTACATATGTCCTAAATACATACCATGCATTGTACCTGAGCTCTTCCTTATGAACTACCATATTTCAGAATAGCGAAGGATAGAATCAAGGCACAATACCTGGTAAATATCCGAACCCAATACGTATCTCAGGTCAGAGGATACAATGATATTCGCCTTTACTCAAGATTACATGTGATCAACCACAAAGGCTCCATTTAGTAAATCTTGAGAGCGGGTCTTCCAATATTTGTATCCAACAAATATCTATGAACCTTGGTTAACCTTGCCCCACATTCATCCCGTGAATGTATACCAATCCAAGTTCATAATAGTCTAAACCTCACACTTGTTCTCACAAATGTGATCGACTACGGAATTTAGAATAATAACTTATTCATGGATAAAATATGCAAAATAGGAACTTAACTCAAAATAAATTAAACCATAATTATATTAATGAGTTTGAACCACTTCGTTTGTTACAATACTTAAAATAGATCATGACCAATCACTAGAATATCGAAGCCCTAATGCACAAACGTGTCCTGCATGTTTTGATCCATGTAAGAGCTTCGTGAGAGGATCCGCTATATTAAGATCTGTGTGAACTTTGCGAATACATATCTTCCCCTTTTAAACTTCATCCCTTATGTAGTTGAATCTCCGCTCAATGTGATGGGTCTTTTGGTGAGCACGAGGTTCTTTGATTTGAGCAATCGCACCCTCGTTGTCACAAAAGATCTCAAGAGGGTCCTGAATGGAAGGGACCACTCCTAAGTCGTCTATGAATTTCTTCATCCATGCAGCTTCCTGAGCTGCCAATGAGGCGGCAATGTACTCCGACTCTGTAGTGGATAACGCAACAACTTCCTGTTTTGAGCTCTTCCAAGAGACTGCACCACCATTTAACATGAAGACATAACCGGATTGTGATCGAGAGTCATCTCGATCAGTTTGGAAACTTGCGTCCACGTAACCTTTTACAGCGAGTTCCTCCTCACCAGACCCATATATTAGAAACATATCCTTAGTTCTCCTAAGGTATTTCAATATACTTTTAACAGCAATCCAATGACTGTTTCCTGGGTTGTTCTGGTATCTACTTGTCAAGCTTAGAGCGCATGACACATCCGGTCTAGTACATATCATTGCATACATGATAGACCCAATAGCAGATGCGTATGGGACTTTCTTCATTCTCTCTTGTTCATCTTTCGTGGTAGGACACTGAGATGAACTGAGAACGGTTCCTCTTTGAATAGGTACCAAACCTTTCTTAGAGTTTTCCATCTTGAACCTTTTCAAGATTTTATCAATGTATGTACTTTGACTTAAACCTATCAATCTCTTGGATCTATTCCTATAGATCCCTATCCCCAATATGTATTGTGCTTCTCCAAGATCCTTAATGGAGAAGCAACTCTTTAGCCAAGTTTTGACTTCTTGCATTGTGGTAATATCATTCCCAAATAATAATATATCATCCACATATAGCACAAGAAACATTATGGAGCTCCCACTAGCCTTCTTGTATACACAAGCTTCATCACCATTTTTAATGAAGCCAAATTTCTTTGCCTCTTCATTGAAACGATGATTCCACATTCTAGATGCTTGTTTCAATCCGTAGATTGACTTCTTTAACTTGCATACCTTCTTAGGATTTTTCGGATCAACAAAACCTTCGGGCTGTACCATATAGACATCTTCCTCAAGATATCCATTCAGGAAAGCGGTTTTGACATCCATTTGCCATATTTCATAGTCATAGTGAGCAGCAATGGCAAATAATATCCTAATAGACTTTAGCATTGCCACAGGTGAGAAAGTTTCATCATAATCAACCCCTTGAGTTTGAGTGAAACCTTTTGCTACAAGTCTAGCTTTATATGTATCCAAGTTTCCATGTATGTCGGTTTTCTTCTTGAAAAGCCATTTGCAATCAACTAGCTTGGAGCTAGGAGGTTGCAAAACAAGTTCCCAAACTTGATTTTCATACATGGATTGCATCTCGGCGTTCATGGCTTCCTGCCATTTATCTTTATCAATCCTTGATAAAGCATCTTCGTAGTTTGTCGGTTCATCCAAATCAACCGTATAGCAACCATCCACGAGAAACCCATATCTCTCGGGAGGATTACTAATCCTACTAGATCTTCGAACGTCTTGTGTACCTTGATCATCCACTTGATCATTTTCAACATCCTCATGTTGAGTACTAGTGCCAACCAATTGTGTATCATCGGTTTGATCTTGTACCTCTACAAGATCTATCTTCCTTTCACCATCACCTTCCATAAGGAACTTGGTTTCAAGGAATTCCGCTTTCCGAGCAATAAATACCGTTTGCTCGGATGGATCATAGAAGTAATACCCCATGTCATCTTTGGGATATCCTATGAAGATACACTTTGTGGATCGAGCATGTAGCTTATTAGCTACATATTGCTTAGGATAAGCTTCACATCCCCATACTTTCAAGTATGAAAGAGAAGGAGGTTTTCCAAACCACATCTCATGAGGAGTTCGTTCCACTTTCTTGGTTGGGGCCATATTTAAAATACGAACCGCGGAGCTTAGACAATAACCCCAAAATGATAGAGGTAACGAGCTTCTTGCCATCATAGATCGAACCATATCCATCAGGGTTCGGTTCCTCCTTTCGGAAACTCCATTAAGTTGGGGTGTTCCGGGTGGAGTAAGTTGTGAGATGATCCCACTACTCCTAAGATGATCTTGGAAAGCATTGCTTAGGTATTCACCTCCTCTATCGGTACGAAGTACCTTAATTGTCTTATTGAGTTGATTTTGTACTTCGTTTTGATATTCTTTGAATGCTTCAAACGTTTCGTCCTTGTGTCTTAATAAGTAGACATATCCGAAACGACTGAAGTCATCAATGAAAGTAACAAAGTATCTTTCACCATTCCTAGTCATGGGCTTAAAAGGTCCACATACATCCGAATGTATTAATCCTAATAAGTCTTCAGCCCTTTCATAGGTCCCTTTGAAAGGTGCTTTAGTCATTTTGCCTTGTAAACAAGATTCGCACACATCAAACGAGTCCAGTTCATTTGATTTCAAAAGGCCATTCTTTTGAAGTGTATGCATTCGATTCTTGTTTATGTGACCAAGGCGACAATGCCATAAGTAGGAATCACTCAAATCCATTTTGAGCTTCTTGGTGCTTGCTTGGTATATTGAGCTATCGAATGATGTGCTATCATGAACCAATTCATAAATACCATTCAAAGGCGAGGCCTTAAAATAGAACATATCATTCAAAAAGACATGGATATCATCATTAATAAAATTAAGATTAAAACCACAATGTCTTAAACGGGAAACAGAAATAATGTTTCGTGTTAAATCAGGTGTATACAAAACATTTTCTAATTTAAGTTCCAATCCGCTTGGAAGCTTTAAAATAAAATCTCCTTGAGCTTTAACATGCACCTTTGCACCATTGCCCATATAGAGACTTGATGTTCCCGCCTTATGATCACTTCTTTTGAACCCCTGCAAAGAATTGCAAATATGAGTTCCACATCCCGTGTCTAATACCCATGTATTAGAAGAAGTAATACTAAGCTCTATATATACCATATATATATTACCTGAGGTTTGCCCTGCATCCCTCTTGTCCTTCAACTCCTTAAGATAGACCGGACAGTTTCGTTTCCAATGACCCATCTCACCGCAACCGAAACATGGGTCTTCTTTGGGGTTTGCCTTCTCGGTTACCTTTTGCTTCTTAGCCTTGTTGATGGTTGGGGTAACCATCTTCCCTTTCCCTTTGCCTTGATGGGCGGGTCCTTTTCTCTTGGCCACCTTTGGCTTAGAGGTGTTACCTTTGGATCCACCTTGATCGATTGCTAACACGGGTAAAGCCTTTTTACCCATGCTAGTTTCCGCCATTCTAAGCATACCGTGAAGCTCACCTATGCTCTTATCCATCCCATTCATATTGTAATTAATTACAAATTGATCAAACCTTTTTGATAGGGAGTTAAGGATAAGATCGGTGGCTAACTCATTTGATATGTTTAGGTTAAGGCGGTTAGCACGATCAATAAGGCTCTTCATCTTAAGCACATAAGATGAAACCGATTGGGTATCGTCCATACGACAAGCATGTAGCGCCCGAACGGTCTCGAAACGCTCGACACGCGCTTGTTGGAGGAACATCTCCTTCAATTGCGTTATCATGTCGTATGCACTATGATGCTCGAAATCCTTTTGGAGTTCGGGTATCATAGTCCCAAGCATTAAGCATGAGACTTGAAGGGAGTCGTGGCAATACTTATCGTAAGAGGCCATTGCTTCCACATCATTCTCATCCGCTTGATCGGGAATGGGGTCCTCAAGTACATACGCTTTATCCTCTTGTTTGAGGACAATCCGAAGATTGCGGAACCAATCCATAAAGTTGGTATGGTTGAGTTTGTCTTTCTCTAAGAGAGACCTTAATGATAGGTTGTTTAGGTTCATTGGTGCGTTTGCGATGTTGTTGTTGTTATTGGCAGCCATCTATAAAATTTAACAAAGTTCGTTTAAGTATCAATTTCAATTCAATATTCAATACCCTTTAAATCCAATTGATATATTAAATTCTAGAATCCAACGGTAAACCAAATTCCGGTTAGGTGACCTTTATCCCGTAATTTGATTTAGCTAGGTAGTCTTATATGACAATTGCAATCCATTTGCAACTTCTAGAGTATGGGATCATGCAATCCTTTTGCATGGCATATTATCCCATCAACGCCTATTTGTTCCTCATGCTTCGGTGACCCTAAGTTCATGATTCCCAAATCAAGTCGTCCTACTTGTGTAAACATGTGAATTTAACATACAAATGGTTAGGTGACCTTTATCCCACAAGCATGTCAAATTCACCTTAACCACATTAGTTTGTTCATGACGGTTAGGTGACCTTTATCCCATCATGAGTTCCCTAATATGTTCAAGTGTCACACAAAAGGATGGCGTTAAACTTGTTGCCTTGTTTGTAAAAAAGGGATTTTAAGTTTTCGTTAATTCTAGTTTGAGAAAACTTGTATGCCATACACCAACATGCATTTAGTGTATAGTACTTATGAAAAACCAATTTCATACCTTGTAATTGAGCCAATTACTTGATATAAACCATTTTATATGTGTTATCCTTTTCTTGTTCTTAATAACCATTTTAAGTTCTTTAGTTGCCTTTTCAATTTAACCATTTAAATTGCCGTTTTGCATGCACTTAATGCGTCTAATTTAACCAATTAAATTGTCATTTTGTTTGTTGTTAACTTGTGTGATAAATTTGTTGTAATTAAACATACAATCCATAAACATACAAACAACCACACATGCAAAATAAGTATGTTCACAATCTAGCCATTTTGGTGGACATTTGTTTAGCCGAAAACAAATGTCACCGGGTAAGGGTTAATCATACAAAGTAGGAGATTTCAAATCTCCCACTTAATCTTGCATCCATATGCACCTTGTGTTCTTCAAGTCTTCATCATCTTGTATCTTCATTTTTACAAAATATGTATCCTAATACATTTTATCTAGAAAATGAAATTACAACCTATTCTATTTTACATACCAAATATAAAATGAATTACATAACCAAATGAATGAATTATTACAAACCAATTGAACAATTATTACATGCCATTGAATAATTATTATTACAAACCAAATGAATATAACAAATCAACCAATTATAGCATGCAATCAACACAAGGTCAAGGCATAGATTGTGAACTTCAACATGCAACCAGATATGAACCAAATGGAAGAGCCCAAACCCACTTTTGGACCCTAACCAATTCGGCACTCAACACAAACCCACCCAAATCCAACAATTTTTGCATTCTTCTTTCATGCATGTACTTAGAATGCAAAGTTGATGGGTTTTAAAACAACAATTCGAAGCATATTTCAACAACTTCGGCTCTAGATACCATTGTTGAGATTTACCAAGTTTGAAAACTCTTAAAACCATTTAAGATTATAATCAAAACGAAAGCGTGTAATTACAAATTAAACTTGTTAATCTTTAAACCAATTAAAGTTAAATCCCACAAGGATCAAGTTGTGAACATAAGCTTACAAATTAACAAGAAGGGAGAGTAATATACCTCCTCAAAACCAAGTTTGAGGGCTGCTCAAAATGTGCAGAAAGTTGATGGAGATGACGGTGAAAATAGCCTCCAAATTGATGCTTCAAGTGTGTTAAACTCCAAGCCTTTGAAGCTCCAACACCACCCTTGATTGTGACTAGACTCTAGAGCCTTAACCACCTTGTTAAAGTAGTTTGAAACCCACTTCTATATGCTGGAAATTTCGGCCAGCAACAACAATAAAAGATGATGATGAATGCTAGCTTCTAATGGTGAAACCTCAAGGGATTATACCCCAAGCTTGTTACCAACAACCTAGCCTTTTGTTAGGATTTTAAATGCACTTGATTATAAGTTTCCAAATAAACTCAAAACCACCTTTATCATGCTCCAAGTTTCGGCCAGAATCATGAGCAAGAGAGAAGAGGGGTTTTTCACTTACCACTTGATTTTTGAATGCATGTGTATATCTTATTTTTGGTCAAAGAACAAACACATAAGGACTTGTGTCAAATTAAAAGTAACAATCAAGCATGGGTGGACACCCTTGGGTGTTGTATAACCGTCCCCCATGGGGATTTTATAAAAAAAAGTGACCTCCATTTTATAAAACTTGTTACAAAATAATACCATGCTTTTGTTACTTACATTTTATAAAACCTTTTATAAAATGTAACACACCTATTTAATCCACAAATAATTAAATCCTTACCATGTAAATTATCCAAATAATTTATCTCAAGTAATAATACTTTAGAAAACTGATTTTCCAAAGTTCAAGTGTCGCGTATTTATTTAACGATCCAATTGTTAAGATAAATACATATAAGGTGTTAGTAAGCTTGTTATTGGGTATGACCCGACTTGGATCATAACATGTTGGCCACATTAATTAAATATGTCTCTTGGGCATACGAAAAACCTTCAATATCTCACAAGATTACAAACTAATGGAGCCTATATGGGGAGACTAAGTTCACGTGAATGATGGCACTCACAAACACTTTCATTTTGCAACTTACATGCATCAAACTACTCTCTCTCAAGTGTTCTTCCATTGTTCTAAGTGTTCTTCATCATCTTCTTCAAAATCTAGCTCAATGTAGTTCATAAATCCATACATAAACCAAGTTATAAAACAACTACTCAAGAACACACCAACAACACTTCCAAGTTTGCTAGCTTACTTCCAATCTTGCAAATTCACTTTGAGTGATCATCCAACCTCAAGAAATCTTTCTTATTTAAAGTAAGATATCTTTCTAATACAAGGTAATACTCATATTCAAACTTTGATTCAATTTCTATAACTTTAACAATCTTATTTCGAGTGGAAATCTTACTTGAACTTGTTTTCGTGTCATGATTCTACTTCAAGAACTTTCAAGCCATCCAAGGATCCTTTGAAGCTAGATCTATTTTTCTCATTTCTAGTAGGTTTATCCACAAAACCTGAGGTAGTAATAATGTTCATAACATCATTCGATTCATATATATAAAACTACCTTATTCGAAGGTTTAAACTTGCAATCGCTAGAACATAGTTTAGTTAATTTTAAACTTGTTCGCAAACAAAAGTTAATCCTTCTAACTTGACTTTTAAAATCAACTAAACACATGTTCTATATCTATATGATATGCTAACTTAATGATTTAAAACCTGAAAACACGAAAAACACCGTAAAACCGGATATACGCCGTCGTAGTAACACCGCGGGCTGTTTTGGGTTAGTTAATTAAAAACTATGATAAAATTTGATTTAAAAGTTGTTCTTCTGGGAAAATAATTTTTCTTATGAACATGACACTATATCCAAAAATCATGGTTAATGTAACGACCCTGGATTTTCCAATGTTTATTTATTAATAATTGTTATTATTAATACGTGTGATAAAACGAATGTATGTTATTACATTTACATGTTGCCATGATTGCCCGAACTTGACTTTAATTGCCCAAAACGTCTTTGTGACACCCGGAACTTTCACGAATAATATTTTTAGATATTATTTGTATTCATGATTAAGTTTATTAATCATTTTAATTAACTAAAGTTGTTAGTTAGTTACTTGAGCTTTTAATTGAATTAACTTGTTAATTACATTCATACTTGGGCTTTTATTTGAACTTGGGCCTTTACTAGTGTTATTGGACTTTAGAAGCCCACCCTACATTATTAATGGACTTAGTTAGCCCACTAAGAACTTGTAAGTATCATTTAGTGAAAGGAACTAGTTAGTTTGTACAATTGGAATCTAGTTTGCTCTTAATCCTCATGTAACCACCTCTTTTAACCACCTTTTAACATCTTTACATGCTAGTAACCTTTGAACCTTCTCCCTCTCCCCTTTTTCTGCTGAACTGTAGCCCTCCATGGGTGTAAGGGAGTTCAAAATCTTTTTTTTATCACTTGTTACTTATACTCTTCACTAGTTCCATTCCACTTCACACACATTCAACAAACTTACTTTATTTTCTCTCATTTTGCTCTCACTCTTGTAAGTATTATGAGGCTTTCTTCTCTTCTTTTTCTTTGGCCAAAACCGTGGCCTTACACCACACAATCATCATCATTCTTTGTTGTTTGATACTTGTTCATGTTTGCTAATTAATTACTTACTTGTTGTTGTTACTTTGTTACATGTAATTGTTAGTTGTTCTTTACTAATTACAAGAATCAAGTTTCTAGTTTGATTCTTCCTTTTATCTTGTTATAACAAGAACAACAAGAACATAAACTTACTAGTTATGTTCTACATATACTTTCTTAAAGGATTGCAAGTTCATGTGTTGATTAAAATCATACTTGTGATTCATGAAGTAAACTTTAAAGTTTACTTTCTTAAAGATCAAACTTTGGTTTGAATCTTTAAAGTATAAACAACTATTGATGTTATGCGAGGTGTATATAAAATAGTTATTAATTTTAGCAGAAAACACTATTAAATACGATACAATTTTACACAAGATATTTATTTATTTATAGAATGGATATACTTAAACCTTGCTACAACACTTATAGGCAGTGTACCTAATCGTACAGTAGTGTAGTTTTTAGTAAGTCCGGTTCGTTCCACAGGGAAATCTTTAAACAAAGCTCAACGCTATATTAGTTTACTTTTATAAAAATACAAATATATATATATGTAATATTATTATTATAAAGGGGGATTTTTACCGTTTAATGACCGGTTTGTCGATTTTAAAACTTTAGTCGCAGTTAAAACCTAATGTAAAATATTAAATAAATAAAAGACTTAATTTAAAGCGTAAGTAAATAACGATAATGAAATTGCGAATAATAAAAGTGCGATAAAATAAACTTGCGATAATTAAAAATGCAATTAAATATAATAACAATAAAAAATGCGATAATTAGAAGTGCAATTAAATATAAAATAAAGGAAATTAAATATGAAATAAAAGAATTATGCTTATTTAAACTTCCGTAATCATGATGTTTGACGTGTTGATTTTAGTTTTATGCCCATGGGTTAATTGTCCTTTGTCCTGGATTATTTAATATGTCCGTCTGGTTTTTGTCCATAACAGTCCATCAGTCATAAATATAAAGTGCGAGTGTCCTCATCAAATTATTCTTATACCCGAAGTTAAATATTCCAACTAATTGGGGATTCGAATTGTAACAAGGTTTTAATACTTTGTTTAATGAATACACCAGGTTATCGACTGCGTGTAAACCAAGGTTTTACTACTTTGTTAACAATTACACCAATTACCCTTGAATGTAATTTCACCCCTGTTTTAATTATTCTAGTGGCTATTAATCCATTCCCGTGTCCGGTTAAATGAACGATTATTCGTACATATAAATACCCCGCCCATCGTGTCCGATTGAGTGTATATGGTAATTTATAGGGACGCCCAATTGTAAATCTTTATATTAACATTAACAAACTATCATTGAGTTAAACAAATATAAAGCCCATTAATAGCCCATAGTCTAATTTCCACAAGTGTCGTTCTTTTGTCCAAACCCCAATTATGGTACAAAGCCCAATTACCCAATTTTAGTAATTAGCCCAACATCATGATTACTTCATTTTAAATAAGCATAATAATAACTTAGCTACGAGACATTAATATAAAAAGGTTGAACATAACTTACAATGATTAAAAATAGCGTAGCGTTACACGGACAGAATTTCGACTTACACCCTTACAACATTCGCTAACATACCCTTATTATTAGAATTAAAATTAAAATATAAATTATATATATATATATCGTTTACGTATGATAAGAGAAGAAAAAGATTATGAATTGCGATCAGAATTCGGTTGCTTTTATAGGAAAAGTCGAATTTTGGGGCTCCGCGACTCGCGGCAAAATCCTCTTCAAACTCCGCGAGTCGCGGAGAATGAATTTACAGCTCAGTCCTTGGAGTCTTTCTCTGCCGACGGTTTTTTTTTATTTATAAATATAATATATATAATTAATATAATTAATTATATATTATATTATATTTATATACATAGTTAACTTGTAATTTTTAGTCCGTTGCGTCGAGCGTTAAGAGTTGACTCTGGTCCCGGTTCCGGATTTTCGAACGTCCTTGCGTACAATTTTATATTTTGTACTTTGCGTTTTGAATCTTGTACTCTTGTAATTTCGAGACGTTTCTTATCAATAATTGGAACCTTTTTGATTGTCTTTTATACTTTTGAGCTTTTTGGTCGTTTGCGTCTTCAATTCGTCGAATCTGTCTTTTGTCTTCACCTTTTATTATTTAAACGAATATCACTTGTAAATAGAACAATTGCAACTAAAAGCTTGTCTTTCTTGAGGAATAATGCTATGAAATATATGTTCGTTTTTAGCATTATCAAATATTCCCACACTTGAGCGTTGCTTGTCCTCAAGCAATATCGTCTTGAAATACTAGAATCACTTCTTTATTCTTCACACTTTGTACATCAGTGATTTCTATACGGCGGTATAAACAATGGTAGTAACGATATGGTTTACAGTCCCACATGACTATAAAAATTTAGATCCATTAAGGAAATTGGATCTTTATGAAAACATTTGATCTTTTGAAAATTAAATCTAATTTTTACCCTAGATAAGTTTTCCGGGATAACCCTTTACCGGTGTTTGCAAAATATTTTTGTGGGTTTGGTGGGTTTTAGATTTGAAAATTTTAGCTCAAAACTTGCGGTTTTGTGTCACCCACTTGCTAACCTTGTATTTGGAAAGCAACACGTCCAGTTTACTTGTCCCGTATATTACCTTTCGGTAAACTACCGTCCGGTTGTAAAGGAAAGCGTTGAACAAGCAACTGTTAAGGCAATGTCCCGTGACATGCTTTTGATTATGGTCTATAACGTGTCGGACGCAATTACTATCCTTGGTAGGAGCAATAGTAAAGCTCACCCTTATAATTTTTCGGTCTGGCACAAGGTCCTGTCTTTGACCACTATGCAACCACCGTTCTTACGGTTGACACCCGATTTAGTTCAGGTGACCTAATGAATTCCAGGTGAATTCCTAGGATTTTACGTTCAATGGTAATGAACGCATTGAAAATAGGGTTTTCAGAAAACAAATCGGTTTATAATTTTGATCAAAATATTTTCTCGTTCAAGCTCGAGTTTAGATATCATTGAATTCCATGAGTTTGTAATTCTCAATCTTTAAGGTCAATCTCTAGGATTGAGTAATATCAGTCTTAAAAGCTGATTTTTAATCTTTAAGGAGATTATCCTTTCTGGGGATCTGATTCATTAGTCTTATCCAGCTAATTTGCATGGTGCCCCCCCCATTGTACGAGATAAATCCTTCTCATGGTTAGGATAAATCTGACCACTTGGCGACCCTGTTTAATGCTGAGGTCCGTGGATTTCCTGCTGATTTTAGTGATGACTTTTCTAGATTTTTCGTCAACCTACAGCTGGTCTGGACGACAACTTCATGACCTAAATCAAGAAGCGCGTGTCTTTTTCAGAAGACTTTACTTCCTTTTAATGATGGAATTGATTCATCGTGTAGATCCATCTCTTCTTTTCTTTCATCGGGTAAAACAGTTTAGTTTAGTCCAAAGCAAAAGTATTTTCAGTTATTTGTTACAGATATATGTGACATATGTTTAAGATAACTTGGTAAATTTTCCCACACTTGGCTTTTATTTTCCTTTTTATCGTCCTCTATTCCATTTTAAATGAATTTTAACATTTTGGTTTGTTTCTCAATTTATGTCCTTTCCGAGATAACAATAATTTCGGTGTTAAAACCTAGTTTTATCGTTCATAAATATGTATAAACATGATTTTGAATTAATTGAAAATTTTGAAAAATTTTACTAGAATTGGGTAGTCAGTATATAAGACTAGGGCTGTTCTTTTTTTATCAGAGAGCACTAGATTCTAATACAACTACTGCTTTACTAGTATTTTTAATGATAACCAAGTGTATAAAGTAAAAAAATTTTAAAATCCGAAAGAATTTAACCCCTTCCCACACTTAAGATCTTGCAATGCCCTCATTTGCAAGAAATCAGTAACAATTTAAATTATTGAGGGTGATTTGTGTGAAAATGATTAAATTTTATCAAAGTTTCCAAATATATTGGCGTTTGTTTGCTGAATGATAAATGGTGCACATCATTTGTTCATTCCGTCTTGTTGTTATTTCACATATATTTTGCATCTTGTCGTCAAAATTAGTTGCATTTGCTGAACTTAATGCCAGTCTTTGAAAATGCGTTGTTTTACCCTGTTGTGTACATAAGATAAACTGCAAACATATATACATATTTTTGAAGTTTGGTATATTACCCCACATTCAAAAATTATTAAAATCTAAGAATAAAAGTTAGATAATTATAAAAATGATTACAATATTAACAAAAGTATTAAACGTATCAATAATTACAAATTACAAAATAAAAAAATAAAAAATTAAACTAAGGATGATATTGGTACCAATAGGGGTTCCAGGCATAACCATAAGTGCTATAGAATGCTTCGGCAGGGTCATACGTAGGATACGGTGGCTGCATCTCTATAGACCAAGGAGGGAAGATGGGTTTCGGTGTAGGAATATAGTTTCTACCTATATGTTGGCAATGAGCTATGATTTGGTTCTGATGAACTTGCCAATCTTCAAATGCTCTCTGTCTAGCATTTTCGTATTCCTGAGAAGCTATAAACCTATGCATTTCTTGCATCTCATTCCCCCCTCCTACATTACCTTGCTGCTGGTTTCTCTCCACCTGTGGATGTCTACCATGGTATCGTACTGCGGCGTTATTTCACCTCTTCAAAACTTTCGTACCATGGTATACATTTAAACCTATAGTATCGCGGGGTTCTGGTTCTTCTACTAATAATCCCCCCCAACTTATATCCACACCGAGATATTCACCAATCAAAGTAATAAAAATACCACCTCCTATTATGCTATGCGGTCGCATCCCCCGAACCATAGCTGATAAATAATAACCCACACAATATGGTATACTTACAGTGCTTTGTGGGTCTCGAATACACATATGGTAAAACAAATCCTGTTCATTTACTTTTTCTTTGTTCTTACCCCTTTGTGTAATCGAATTAGCTAAAAACCTATGTATCACTCTTAATTCGGCTCTATCTATATCCAAATAAGAGTAATTTCCCCCTTTGAAACGGTGATGGCTTGTCATTTGACTCCACACACCGTGTGTATCAAAATTCTCATCTATCTTTCTACCGTTTAGTATCAATCCTCTACAATCGGCAGACGCTAACTCCTCAGGCGTATATATACGTAAAGCCTGAGCCATGTCCAGTAAAGACATGTGGCGCATCGAACCGCCTAACAAAAATCTAATAAAAGAACGATCGGTTAAACTAGCTACCCGATCATTCAACTCTATACTACATAACAATTCTTCACACCATACTTTATATACAGGTCTACGTATGGTGAATAAACATACCCAGTCATTAAAAGAAGAATTACCATACCTCTGTACAAGTAATTCCCTAATTGGCCCGGCCAATTCTACAGCTTCTAAGGGTCCCCATTCTATGACCCTCGGTACCTCAACAACCTTAGAATGAAGAGTATGCAAGCCCCGTTGATATTTTGGATAATCTATCTAAAGTCTGTCAAATCTCAGGTTCGGGTGCAACTCTTCCAAGTGCATATCAGAAAAGGTCATGACTGGATGAGGTATATCCTGCTTGTAGTAGTTATCCACCTCCTGTTGTTCCAAATTCTCAGCAGGAGCATTGCGGGCTTGGGATGAAGATTCACCCCTTTCATTCTGCAAAACACATCAAACACAATTTTTGTGCATCCAAATATGCATTAGTGTCAGCAAAATCATCAATCAAAATAATTACAATGACATTATCAATTTATATCAAACTTAAGCTCATTTTCACATTTTTATCAAATCCACACTTTTTCAAATAAGCATATACGAAAATGTTCGCCAAGTTCATAAGCATTCAACTCAAATAACATGTCAAAATAATCATTACTAGCAATTAAACAAGTCTCAAATGACATTATCTTTCAAAAATCAAGTTCATGAATTTTAGACTTGAAAAAGTCCACTTTAATTCTCAAAATCATGTTTAGGCTCAAAGTTTGGATCATTTAACTACCTAAACATGTTACACTACTTAATTTAGCAACAATTCATGACAAAAATCGGCCATAACCTGTTTATATCAAAAAGCCCCAAATTTGCTCAAGAACACAAACCCTAGATTACTCAAAATTTGAAGTTTAAGGCTTCTAATCATGTTAAACAGCATCAATCTAGGTTATACAAGCATAATACATAAACAATTTAAGCTTAATTACACTAAAAAGCATCAAAAACAAATTGGGGAAAAATTTGCTCAAGAACACCAAATTTCGGATTAAATGGTGTTTAGGTGTAGAAATTTACCGTTTTTCTTGAGTAATTCTTAGATAGCATCCTTCTCAACATGATTTTAGCAAAAGATTTGGTGATTAACGGTTAAAAATTGTGATTTTGGGGGTGTTTTTGGGTGTATTTTCGGCAGTATGTTCGCTGTGTTTTTTGAGTTTTGGGTTGGGGACTGAAACTGATCGTTCAGCTCTTTATTTTTTTTTCTGTAATCCGGACCCTCCGAGAGTCGCGGGGATTTACCCTCCAAACTCCGCGACTCGCGGAGTTTGGTATATTTTTTTTTTTTTTTTATAATCATTAACTTATTAAAACAATTAAGTAATTAATTTTAAAATTTTGTTTCCCTTGTTATTTAGGACGAGGTCGTTTCGGATCGATGTCCTAGTCCGTCCTTCGACAAAATTTTAAAATTTGTCTTTTTGTAGCGATTGTTTTAAAAGCTAAGATTTTTGGGTTTTTTCAATGTTTTTGGCATACTCTAATTCAATAAGATTAAAAATAATGATAATAAAAGTTCTCGTCCCTCCCTCGGGTAAAGCAATTTCGGTTCAAAGACCTAGTCTTCAACTTACGACGAATTTTAAAAATCATATTCTTAACTTAATGAGATAAAGTAAATTTTTGTTTTTAAATTCACACAACTTAAATATAAAATTCAAAATTAATATTAAAAATTCACACCAAACTTAAAATTTGAAATGCATAAAATTAAAAATTTATATTTTAAAAATTAAAAATTCACACCAAACTTAATTTAAAAATTTATAAATTCATATCAAACTTATATTAATTTTTCAAATATTTACAATTTTAAATATATTGTTTTTACAAAGTTTACAATATTAATTTAAGATTTAAATATTAATTTTAAAAACATGGTAAAAAAAAAAAAACTTAAAAATCTTTTTGTCTTTTTATCCTACTTTAATCAATCAAATATTATCAAAAATATGCGCCCCTCTTTTCGGTAAAGTAATTTCAGTTCCAAGACCTAATTTAACTCATGACGAATTTTTGAAATATTTTGGGTTGATTGATTAAAGATATTTATACCTTAAGAATAAACGTTAAATTTCGCAGTGATGTAATAAATTTTTGAATGATATCAATAATTTCGGTCGCCAACCCTAATTTTATTCAATACCAATTTAATACTTTTTAGCGAACAAATTAGCGTTTATTATCAAAAGGTTAAAAATAAAAATAAAAATAAAAACTGTACAGACATACCTGTGAAATAGATTTCTTAGTTATATGATCTATCCCATTCATAAGATAGTCGGTTTAATTGATTTTCTATGGCTACATAGGCGTAACCTCGAGCATTCAGTGTCTTTTCTTCTAAACATATGAACGGTCCGTCTCTGCATAAAGTAACAAATTCGGTATTTGAATAGGTTTG
Source organism: Rutidosis leptorrhynchoides (assembly GCF_046630445.1). Lineage (NCBI taxonomy): Eukaryota > Viridiplantae > Streptophyta > Magnoliopsida > Asterales > Asteraceae > Rutidosis > Rutidosis leptorrhynchoides. Next base: position 286,847,556 of record NC_092333.1, read on the forward strand.
ATTATTTGAACATTTACCTCCATGTGACCATTTTCCGCATTTGTGACATCGTTCTAGGTGTCGTGCTCTTCTTTTCGCTGCGGATTTTGATTTTCCTTTACCAAATTGTAACTTATTATCTTCGCATCTGGATTCTTTTCTAACTCCGTCCATTCTTTCTCTGATTACTGATACTATTTCACTCGGGAGTATGTCATTATTACATTTAGTGATCAAAGCGTGTAGCATTAGACCATGGTTTAGTTCACAGGCAGTCTTCATTTTGTAAAAACCTAAAAAAAATAAAAATTCAGAATGGGGGGAGAAGACTAGTTCTTTAGGGTCTGCTAGGGAAAGACCATTCGGGTTCCATTTTCGAGAACTACACGAAAACAGACAATCTAACTCTAACAGAAATATATATTATCCTTTAAAGACTTGATTCTCCCCACACTTAGTTAGCTGTGGTGTTGAAATTGTGATTAACTTCGTTGTCGACTTCCATCGGACCATGTATGTAATGTTTAACTCTGTGACCATTAACTTTAAATTCAATCCCATTTGAATTTATTAATTCTATCGTTCCGTATGGGAAAACTCTTTTGACTATGAATGGTCCAGACCATCTTGATTTCAATTTTCCAGGAAATAGCTTGAATCGTGAATTGAAAAGAAGAACTCTGTCTCCTTCTTTAAATTCTTTTGAACTTCTGATTCTTTTATCATGCCATTTCTTCGTTCTTTCTTTATAGATTAACGAATTTTCGTATGCTTCATGTCTTAATTCTTCTAATTCATTTAGTTGACTTAATCGTAGACGTCCGGCTTCATGTAAATCAAGATTACATGTCTTCAAAGCCCAAAATGCTTTGTGTTCAATTTCTACTGGAAGATGACATGCTTTTCCATAAACAAGTCTAAAAGGTGTGGTTCCAATTGGAGTTTTGTAGGCTGTTCTAAAAGCCCAGAGTGCATCCTCCAATTTAATGGACCATTCCTTCGGATTTGATCCTACGGTTTTCTCTAGAATACGTTTTAAAGCTCGGTTGGTATTTTCAACTTGTCCACTTGTTTGTGGATGATATGCGGTGGAGATTTTATGAGTTACTCCATATCTTTTAAGAACTTTCTCAAGTTGATTATTACAGAAATGAGTACCCCGATCACTTATTAAAGCTTTCGGTGTTCCAAACCTTGCAAAAAGACGTTTTAAAAAGTTGACTACAACTCGTGCATCGTTAGTTGGGAGAGCTTGTGCTTCCGCCCATTTAGATACATAATCAATGGCTACGAGTATATATAGATTATTATTAGATTTTGGAAATGGACCCATAAAGTCAATACCCTAAATGTCAAATACTTCACATACTTGGATGACATTTTGTGGCATTTCATCACGTTGACTTATTTTTCCGGCCCTTTGACATGCATCACAGGATTTGCAAAGAAGGTGTGCATCTTTGTAAATTGTAGGCCAATAGAATCCAGCTTCATAAACTTTTCTTGCTGTTAGTTGAGGCCCATAATGCCCTCCTGTTGGTCCTGTGTGACAATGGGTTAAAATTTTACTAGCTTCATCTCCAAATACACATCGGCGTATTATTCCATCGGGACAACTTTTAAACAGGTGTGGATCTTCCCAGAAATAGTGTTTTATATCACTGAAGAATTTCTTTCGTCTTTGGTACGATAATCCTTTTTCAAGGAATCCACAAAATAAGTAGTTTGCATAGTCTGCAAACCATGGGATTTCATTATAATCTATCTTCAATAGATATTCATCAGGAAAGTTGTCTTGTATGGCTGATTCATTTAGAACTTCTAATTCGGGATTTTCAAGACGAGAAAGATGATCAGCGACGAGATTTTCTGCTCCTCTTTTATCTCGGATTTCAATATCAAACTCTTGTAAGAGTAAGATCCAACGGATTAATCTTGGTTTAGCATCTTGTTTTGAAAATAGGTATCTAAGAGCAGAATGGTCGGTATAGACCACCGTTTTTGCTAGAACGAGATATGATCGAAATTTGTCAAAAGCAAAGACAATAGCAAGGAGTTCTTTTTCAGTAGTTGTATAGTTTGTTTGTGCTCCTTGTAACGTCTTACTAGCATAATATATAGGTTGAAATCGTTTTTCAATCCTTTGTCCTAAAACGGCTCTCATTGCAAAATCACTTGCATCGCACATTAGTTCAAATGGTAGATTCCAATTTGGTGTTATCATGATCGGTGCATTAGTGAGTTTTTCTTTAAGAATATTAAAAGATTTGATACATTCATCTGAAAAGATGAATGGCGCATCCTTTTCTAGGAGTTTATTCATAGGAGTGGCAATTTTAGAAAAATCTTTTATGAAACGTCGGTAAAAACCGACATGCCCTAGAAAACTCCTAATTCCTCTAACATTGGTGGGATGTGGAAGTTTAGAAATTACATATACTTTGTCTCTATCCACTTCAATTCCTTCTTTTGAAATTTTATGACCAAGAACGATGCCTTCTTTAACCATGAAATGGCATTTCTCCCAATTAAGAACTAGATTTGATTTTTCGCATCTAATTAGCATTCGTTCCAGATTAACTAGACATGATTTAAATGTATCACCGAAGACTGAAAAGTCATCCATGAATACTTCCATGCATTCTTCTATCATGTCGTGAAAAATCGCCATCATACACCTTTGAAAGGTTGCAGGGGCGTTACAAAGTCCAAATGGCATGCGTTTGTAAGCAAAAGTACCATAAGGGCACGTGAATGTGGTTTTCTCTTGGTCTTCGGGTGCTATTGGAATTTGAAAATATCCGGAAAATCCATCTAGAAAACAATAGTAACTATTTCCGGCTAATCTTTCCAACATTTGATCTATGAAAGGTAAGGGAAAGTGATCTTTTCTGGTGGCGTCATTTAATTTTCTATAATCAATACATACACGCCATCCTGTTACAGTCCTAGTAGGAATAAGCTCATTTTTCTCATTTGTAATGACAGTCATGCCACCCTTCTTAGGCACGCATTGAACTGGGCTTACCCATGGGCTATCAGAAATTGGATATATCAAACCTGCATCTAGCAGTTTAATAATCTCTTTCTTAACTACATCTTGCATATTAGGATTTAGTATTCGTTGGCGTTGCACATACGTTTTATGACCTTCTTCCATAAGGATTTTATGTGTGCAATACGAAGGACTTATTCCTTTAATATCATGAATCTTCCATGCAATGGCTGGTTTATGAGCTTTCAACACAGAAATGAGTTGTGATTTCTCATTTTCAGTAAGAGAAGACGATATTATTACAGGTAATTCAGATTCACCATGTAAATAAGCGTATTCCAAATGGTTTGGAAGTGGCTTTAACTCTAATTTCGGAGGTTCTTCTATCGATGATTTATATCGATATCTGTCTTCTTCTTTTAGCATTTGAATTTCTTCTGTTGTTGGTTCATATCCATTAGCTATAAGTGTAGCTAACATTTCAGCTTCATCAATTGGTTCATTACCTTCTCCTAAAGAACATTCTCCTGTTCCTTGTAATTCTGGAAATTCTTCTAATAATTCTGCATGTGCATCTATAGTTTGAATATAATAACATGTATCATCTGCAGATTGTGGTTGTTGCATTGCTCTATCAACTGAAAAGGTAACACTCTCATCCTCTATACTTAGGGTCAATTTCTTACCGAACACGTCTATCATTGCTTTAGCCGTGTTTAAGAATGGTCTTTCTAATATGAGAGGAACTTGAGAATCTTCTTCCATGTCCAAAACAACAAAATCTACTAGAAATACTAAAGTACCAACTTTAACTAGCATGTTCTCCATTATCCCTCTAGGATATTTTATTGATCTATCGGCTAGTTGTATGCTTATTCTGGTTGGTTTTAATTCTCCAAGGTCTAGTTTAGTGTATAGTGAATACGGCATTAGATTTATACTAGCACCTAAGTCTGCCAATGCTTCTATTGAACTAAGACTACCCAGAAAACATGGAATTGTGAAACTTCCTGGATCAGATAGTTTTTCTGGTATCTTATTCAACAGCACTGCTGAACAATTAGCATTCATAGTAACAGCCGAGAGTTCTTCCATTTTCTTTCTATTTGAGATTAGATCTTTCAAGAATTTAGCATATCTTGGCATTCCTGAAATCACATCAATGAAAGGAAGATTTACATTTATCTGTTTAAACATATCCAAAAATTTGGATTGCTCGGCTTCAAGTTTTTCTTTCTTCATTTTACTCGGGTAAGGAAGTGGTGGTTGGTATGGTTTAACATAAGGTTTATCCTTAACTGTGTTATCTTCATTAACTTTTTCAACTACCGGTTCTTTTTCCTTATCTTGATCAGGTTGTGATTCTTGTGGAGTAGGAATAGTTTCATCAGAAGTTACAGGTATTTCAGGTGGTTTAAGTGTTGTACCACTTCTTGTGGTAATAGCTTTAGCTGTTTCATTCCGGGGGTTAGCATTTGTATCACTAGGTAGACTTCCCGGTTTTCTTTCACCTATTAACCTTGCTAGGTTACTTACTTCTTGTTCCAGATTTTGAATAGAAGCTTGTTGATTTCTAAATGCTTGAGCATTTTGTTCATTAGTTTGTTTTTGAGATGTGAAAAACTGCGTTTGAGTTTCAACTAGCTTCGTCATCATATCTTCTAAATTCGGCTTTTTATCATCGGTTTGTTGTGGTGGTTTGTTTTGAAAATTAGGTCTTTGCTGATTGTAAGTATTATTGGATACTTGTTGATTGCTAGGACCTTGTTGGTTGTTGTATGGAATATTTCGGTTATAATTCTGGTTTTGATTGTAAATCGGTCTTGGCGGTTGATAATTATTCTGATAATTATTTCCAGGCCTTTGGTTTATGTATGAAATATTCTCTCTTTGTTCCATTGTTAATTCAATACTGAGACAATCTTTTGTCAAATGTGGTCCTCCACACTGCTCACAACTAATTCGTATTGAGTGAATATCCTTAGTCATCTTTTCCATTCGTCTCTCCACAGCATCTATCTTTGCGGAAATGGAATCTAAGTCATGGCTAGAATCGGCTCTAGCTGCTTTAGATGATCTAATGATGTCTTTTTCTTGGTACCACTCATGTGAGTGGGAAGCAGTGTTATCAATAATTTTGTAAGCATCAGTTTCGGTTTTCTTCATAATAGAACCACCAGCTGCTATATCTATGTCTTTTCTTGTAGTGATGTCGCATCCTTGGTAGAATATTTGTACTATTTGACAGGTGTCTAAACCATGTTGCGGACATCCTCTTAACAACTTTCCATATCTTGTCCACGCCTCATATAGAGTTTCATTTGGTTTCTGTGTAAACGTAACAATTTCTGCTTGAAGTCTTACGGCTTTAGATGCAGGAAAGAATTGTTTAAGAAATTTGTCAACTAAAACATCCCATGTATCGATCGCCCCTTCAGGTAATGATTCCAACCAATCTTTGGCTTCTCCCTTTAAAGTCCAGGGAAATAACATGAGATATATCTGTTCATCCTCCACTTCTCGGATTTTAAATAGTGTGCAGATCCTATTAAAGGTACGTAGATGTTCATTTGGATCTTCCTTCGGCGCACCACTAAATTGGCATTGATTAGTCACCATGTGTAAAATTTGTCCTTTGATTTCATAATCTGGCGCATTAATGTCTGGATGAGTAATTGCGTGACCTTGGCTAGTACGTTTAGCTCTCATTCGGTCTTCCATACTTAAAGGTTCCAGATTCTCCATAATTGAATTTGTTGAATCAGTATCACTAGATGATTCTGATTTAATGGTTCGTTCCTCAACAATCTCTGTTTGAATGATTGGTGGCTCCGGAGGAAAGTTTAATGGTTCAGGATCTACGAACCGTTCCTGAATATTTTCCGGATTCTCAATTGTGAGGTCGGGTTCAAAAAATGGATTATCGGAAATTTGAACTGAAGTACTTGGTCTACTGGATGACGATTCTAAAGAAAAATCAACGGCGGTTATATTTGCTAAATGTCTTGATCTAGTTACAGGTGGTGAACGTACAAAAGGTGATGAACGTCTTGCTCGGTGCATTCACTGAATATCCTATTAGTTTTTAAAAGGAAAGAAAAATTATAATAAGTTATCCAATTAATAGACTTTTCTGATTTTGCCCACGTTTCGAATAGCCAAAAGATGCAGCAGAGGGGCAGGATTCGTTTGGTCTCAATATAATTGGGGACTGTTTGGCTCCAATAACCCGGTCCACGTACAAATCCAACTATTACTACGAACCAGAAAATTTTGATGTCTATCAATTTAACCACTCAAAATAAATTTTCGTAATTTTAAGAAATTTAGATAAGAAGTAGAATAAAAATCTATGTCCTAAAACTAGAATAGCGAGAAATAAGAAAGAAAAAGAGTTCGTCGAAAAAGGTCGAAAAAGAAAAAAATGGTTGAAAAATAAAAGGTGACGGAAAAATAAAAGAAACTTATAAAAACTTAAAAATAGTTGACTAACCTAACCTTATTACTACAACTAACTTAAAATTATAATCGCAAATTGAAATTACTAATTGGAATGATAATTGATACATAGTAAAAGGTGTCTAAAAATATTAAAGCTTACAGGAAAAACTAAATCCCAGATGGAAATAACTTAAAAAGAAACTAAAACTTAAAATGGCGTCGCAAAATTCTAAAGTACCTAAATCTTAGTCTAAAGAAAAAGCACTTAAGGAATTCTACGGCAAAGCCTAAAAATCTAGGAGTAAAAATAACTATAGCAAAAACTAAGTTTAAAATTAAATATGAGCTAAAAATACAAATATTACGCTACAACGATTAAAAAGGGACAAACTATAAAAATATACAAAAAGTTGTAAAAAGTACAATTTTTATAAAAATATTATTTTTATATTTTTTATTTAATAAAACTACTAATTTTACAATTTAATTAAACTTATTTAAACTAAAAATACAAATTAATTAAAAAGTAAAAGTTAAAATAAGACTAATAATAATAATAATAATTATTAGGGTTAAATAATAATAATAATTAATTAATACCCGTAATTAATGCTGGATTAGGGCTTCCTGTTCGCGTGTCAGAAAGACTCCGCGAGTCGCGGTAATTAATGAAGAAAACCCCGCGAGTCGCGGGGTTCAGAAATTCAATTCTGGCACAGTTTGAATCGACGCGTTTTTTCTTTATTTATTTTTTTTTATTTTTTATTTTCTGTTTTCTGTTTTTTTCTATATATAAAAGATATTTAATAAAACTTATATTTTTATAAATTAAAATAAGAATAAAGAAACTTATAAAACTTAAATATTTTAAAAAAATACTTATATTTTTGTTTTTCTTTTTATATTTTTGAATAATTAACACGTATTTTTACAAAAACGAATTTTTAATAGAAGTAAGCTAAAATTTTTTTTTTTTTTTTTATATTAGCGTTGCGCTTCCGGCGTTTAAGAGTGTCCCCGGCAGCGGCGCCAAAAATACTTGATGTTATGCGAGGTGTATATAAAATAGTTATTAATTTTAGCAGAAAACACTATTAAATACGATACAATTTTACACAAGATATTTATTTATTTATAGAATGGATATACTTAAACCTTGCTACAACACTTATAGGCAGTGTACCTAATCGTACAGTAGTGTAGTTTTTAGTAAGTCCGGTTCGTTCCACAGGGAAATCTTTAAACAAAGCTCAACGCTATATTAGTTTACTTTTATAAAAATACAAATATATATATATATATGTAATATTATTATTATAAAGGGGGGTTTTTACCGTTTAATGACCGGTTTGTCGATTTAAAAACTTTAGTCGCAGTTAAAACCTAATGTAAAATATTAAATAAATAAAAGACTTAATTTAAAGCGTAAAGTAAATAACGATAATGAAATTGCGAATAATAAAAGTGCGATAAAATAAACTTGCGATAATTAAAAAGTACGATAATTAAAAATGCAATTAAATATAATAACAATAAAAAATGCGATAATTAGAAGTGCAATTAAATATAAAATAAAGGAAATTAAATATGAAATAAAAGAATTATCCTTATTTAAACTTCCGTAATCATGATGTTTGACGTGTTGATTTTAGTTTTATGCCCATGGGTTAATTGTCCTTTGTCCTGGATTATTTAATATGTTCGTCTGGTTTTTGTCCATAACAGTCCATCAGTCATAAATATAAAGTGCAAGTGTCCTCATCAAATTATTCTTATACCCGAAGTTAAATATTCCAACTAATTGGGGATTCGAATTGTAACAAGGTTTTAATACTTTGTTTAATGAATACACCAGGTTATCGACTGCGTGTAAACCAAGGTTTTACTACTTTGTTAACAATTACACCAATTACCCTTGAATGTAATTTCACCCCTGTTTTAATTATTCTAGTGGCTATTAATCCATTCCCGTGTCCGGTTAAATGAACGATTATTCGTACATATAAATACCCCGCCCATCGTGTCCGATTGAGTGTATATGGTAATTTATAGGGACGCCCAATTGTAAATCTTTATATTAACATTAACAAACTATCATTTAGTTAAACAAATATAAAGCCCATTAATAGCCCATAGTCTAATTTCCACAAGTGTCGTTCTTTTGTCCAAACCCCAATTATGGTACAAAGCCCAATTACCCAATTTTAGTAATTAGCCCAACATCATGATTACTTCGTTTTAAATAAGCATAATAATAACTTAGCTACGAGACATTAATATAAAAAGGTTGAACATAACTTACAATGATTAAAAATAGCGTAGCGTTACACGGACAGAATTTCGACTTACACCCTTACAACATTCGCTAACATACCCTTATTATTAGAATTAAAATTAAAATATAAATTATATATATATATATATCGTTTACGTATGATAAGAGAAGAAAAAGATTATGAATTGCGATCAGAATTCGGTTGCTTTTATAGGAAAAGTCGAATTTTGGGGCTCCGCGACTCGCGGCAAAATCCTCTTCAAACTCCGCGAGTCGCGGAGAATGAATTTACAGCTCAGTCCTTGGAGTCTTTCTCTGCCGACGGTTTTTTTTATTTATAAATATAATATATATAATTAATATAATTAATTATATATTATATTATATTTATATACATAGTTAACTTGTAATTTTTAGTCCGTTGCGTCGAGCGTTAAGAGTTGACTCTGGTCCCGGTTCTGGATTTTCGAACGTCCTTGCGTACAATTTTATATTTTGTACTTTGCGTTTTGAATCTTGTACTCTTGTAATTTCGAGACGTTTCTTATCAATAATTGGAACCTTTTTGATTGTCTTTTGTACTTTTGAGCTTTTTGGTCGTTTGCGTCTTCAATTCGTCGAATCTGTCTTTTGTCTTCACCTTTTATTATTTAAACGAATATCACTTGTAAATAGAACAATTGCAACTAAAAGCTTGTCTTTCTTGAGGAATAATGCTATGAAATATATGTTCGTTTTTAGCATTATCAACTATGAACAAATTACTTGTTTATTTAGTTTATGTCTTCATTTTATGCACTTTAATTTCTTGTTTGTTGGTTGTGATTGGTCAAATGTTACTAGTTCACTTTGATCTCATTAATCTTGAACTAAAAGTAACTTTAAAAGTTAAAGAACATGTAAATGAAACTTTTTAATTATAACTTGGTACCCTTATGGTAGATCTAGACTTTTGAGTCTTGGATCTTCAAGATCAAACTAAGAACTATGTTCTACAACTCAAGATCTTGATTTCATAAGTTTACTTCAACTTTGTAACTTGTTTTTACTTTTTAAGTTCATGTAAGTGTTAGATCTAAGACCTTGATGTAACTTTGGTTCATCAACTTCATACAACTCTTAAGTGAGTTGATCTACATGTCTTAGACTCACACTTGTGTCATAATTGTCAAAACTTAGTTAGTATTACATTTATAGTTCATGTATGTGTTAGATCTAAGAATTTGATGTAACTTTGGTTCATCAAAACACTTGCAACACTTAAGTGAGTTGTGCTTCATGTCTTAGACTTGCACTTGGGTTATGATGGTCAAACCATGGTAAAGATGATGTAAACACATCAATGAGTTATACACTTGAAGCTATATGCATCAAGGATGAGAACCATGATGAACATCAAGCACCAAAACCCACCGGAACCCACTTATCTTTCTGTTTCTGTTTACAGCCTATTGTTCTGCTGTTTCTGTAACAGATCATTAAACCTGGGCTACTCTAGCCTTGATTTTCAAATAGATCTGTTCGATTAGATAACTTTTCATATAGGACTCGTCTTAATCCGAGTTACGGTTTAGGATTTATGGCCCTCCGATCGTCACTATGTCCTTTTAACGTTGTGCAGAAATTTCTGAACTACTCGCACTTAGACCGTTGCCACGGTCAAACGAAGACGATTTTAAAGGACTCATATATGGAGCCATGGCCACTGGTCTCACCTTAATTCAGTAAGGGTAGAGGCCGTGGTGACTGACTGAAGTCAGCCTTTGTTTTAAACTACTTTCAAGAACGAAACCTACTTTACACCTTTTGTTAAATGATGAATGATGATGACCCTTAAGACCTTATTTACATACTTTTAAACCTTTTCGGACGATTTACTGACTTAGTAATATTTGACTTAGGTTGAGGACCCGTTTGGACGACCTTCATTACTTGCTTACTTTTCGAGTCATACTTTACCGCTACTTTATCATTGTGAGTTATAGCATTCCCTTTTTACTTTAACTTATTTTGGGAACTGAGAATGATGCGGATTTTATGTTTTACATACTAGGCACGAGTACTTAAACTTATATATGTGTGGGTTATACAACAGCATAAACATTCCCTTTAGCTCGGTAACGTTTAATCATTGGTTTTTGAACCATGAACGCGAATCTTAGATATGGATCCATAGGGTTTGACATCCCCACTCGGGCTAGTCCCGCTAGCATTTAACGAGTGTTTAATACTTCGTATACATACGCACTTGCCAAGTATACTTTCAGGGGGTATAAACGTTAAGTTAGTTACCAAGTACCCACGGTTAACTTATACTTTATCATACTATTTTGAAACGCTCTTTGTAGCACTGAAATCTCGTGGCCTACCTTACATACTGTTATACTTAAACTATAGCTCACCAACCTTTGTGTTGATGTTTTTAAGCATGTTTTTCTCAGGTGCTTGAGGTTAGCTTTCGCTGTGTACTAGTCGTGCTGTAGACACCCGCTGCTTAGAGTTGTCATCACATGAACTACTTTACCTTGCATTCAAACTTTAGTACTTTTGAACTATGACTTGTAACGACCATTGAGGTCACATACACTTATTATTTGCTTCTACTTAGCAAAGCAAGCTTTTGGATTGTAAAACATTCGATGTTGGTTTAGACATCACTTTATTTATGAATGCAAACTCTTTTTGAAATCGCATATAGTACTTAACCTTGTAATGATCTTGTTGTTGATGATTCATACACGATGGTTTTGTACGGGGCATCACATTTGGTATCAGAGCATTGGTTGTAGAGAATTAGGTTGCATTAGTGAGTCTAAGACCGACCCGAGTAGGATTCACTAATAGGACTAATCTACAACTTGCTAGTTTACTTGTTTCCACTGAACTTACTGCATGCTACTGCTTACTTTTACTGCTATATGCCATACGCTACTACCTGATTTCACTACTGTATGATATCACTTGCTTTCGATTGCATGCTACTTCTGTACGATTCATTATTATTGCCATGCTACTTATTGTTATACATGATTTAAACTGTTAGCCTAATACGTGCTTGCTTTATGACTTACTGACATGGAAAAATTTATTTTTCCTTGTTCAGATGTCGGATGTACCACCTGCTATCGTTTTGGGCAGTTTAGACTCGTCAGCCACCCCACCTGCTGCTGCTACCGACACACCGATCCCGATACGCACCAGTGACCCTGGCGCTTCGTCTTCTAGAGCTAGTAGTAGTGCACCAGCACCAGTGGCTACTATTGACAGACACGTGGACCCTACGGAGATTCCAGCTTCGTCTGCTCCCGGACCCTCGGAGCCACAACCCCGCATTGGTGGTGTTGTGATTCCCGCGGAGTTCGGGGAAGGGCCATTCCGTAACCATATGCGCATGCCGTGCCGACGCGCTCCTAATGGACGTTTAGTGCCGATTCCGCCATTCAGATACAGACATATGATAGCCGCTCATGGACGACCAGTTCAGCCACCCGTGTCACCACCACATGATTTTGATGATCCTTCATCCGATGACTCTTCTACAGATGACTCCAGTGACTCCGACGAAGAGAACCTTGATGACGTACCTATACAGGCACCCTCCACCCTACCGAAGAAGCGGTACCGTCTTGATGGCACCGTCATTCCAGGGGTGAATGGAGGTCGTGCTTTCACTGACGCTTTTGGTCGGCGTCGGAGGGTTACTGCCCGTAAACGGCTTGTTCCGTACCCTGCCGACCCACAGATACGTAAGGTTCCCCGTTACGTACTGACTATTTCTGGAGCCGGGACATCTGCACCCCGTTTTGTGCGGTCTGCACCATCCGCTCCACTGGCCCCACCTGCACCACCAGCACCGCCTGCCCCACCAACTCCCACTGTCGAGGAATTGACAAGGGAGGTGGAGATTCTCCGAGCTCGGGTTACTAAGCTCGAGGAGCAGATGGCTCAGGTTTTGGACATCCTACACCCACCTTCACCGTAGGACTTTGTATTAGATTTCATGATGTAATCTAGTTGTAGCTTCTTGTATTATTTATATATTGTAAGAACTTATCCTGATGTATGAAACTTATTATTATTAATGAATGGAACTTTGCGTTATTTAATTTTTGCACGATGTTCTATTTACATTACTGTATGATGATTATGTGGTATTCGTACCTAGATGCGTTATTTAATAACATGTGATGTTTTGATTCCATGTTGGTTACTATATACTGTATTATTATATATTAAATACTGGATTTTGACTTGAGTCAAAATTTTTGTTTAGAACATCATGGCTAACGGTCGATCCACAACTACTGCTGCTCAAATTGAAGAGATGATCCAAAAACGTGTAGCCGCAGCCCTAGCAGAAAGAAACCTCCAAGCTTCACCGCCACCACTGGTTATCCCACCCGTTCAAAATGGGTGTACTTACAAGGAATTCCAGAGCTGCAAACCACATAACTTCAGTGGAACCGAGGGACCGGTTGGTCTCACCAGATGGTTCGAGAATCTTGAATCAGTATTCCGAGTTAGCAACTATTCGGAGGACAATAAGACCAAGTTTGCTTCGTGCACACTATCTGACGGCGCACTAACGTGGTGGAACACGTTAGCTCAAGCAAAAGGTATTGATGAGGCGTACGCTACGCCATGTGATGAATTCAAAGCAGCAATGATTGATGAGTATTGTTCGAGAACCGAAATACAAAAGATGGAGATGGAATTCATGCAGTTAAAGGCCGTTGGGAACGACCTTGATGGTTACAACAGGAGATTTTTGGAACTAGCCCTGATGTGTCCGACAATGGTCACCCCAGAATTCAAGCATATGGAGAGATACTTTTGGGGACTTCCTAAGTCCATCAAGGGTAACGTCACCTCGTCCAAACCACCGAATGTTCCCGAAGCAATGCGCATGGCGCATACTCTCATGAACCAAATCATTATTGATGAGCCGGAGAAGGCTAAGTTTGAAGCTCGTAGTAGCGAAAAGCGAAAGTGGGATAATAACAACAACAACCACCACAACAACAGGGGGAGAACCTATGACCAGACCCCCACCAAGAGGCACAACAACGGTGGAAACCCCAACCCCAACAACAACACCAACTCCAACCCGAACTACAAAGGAACCTTACCACAATGCAAGCGGTGCTACAAGCACCATACTGGATATTGCAATGTTGTCTGTGAGAAGTGTCAACGGGCTGGGCATATCGGGAAAGACTGCAAGGTCACCATTTTGAATGGGAAGCCGAACCCCACAGGGCCAAGGAAGTGTTACGAATGCGGGCAGACGGACCATTTCAGAAATGCGTGCCCAAACAAGCGAAAAGACAGCGGACCACCCCATGGTAGAGGTTTCAATGTTAATGCAAGGGATGCACGCGAGAATCCCGACTTGGTGACAGGTATATTCAAAATCAACAATCTTTTAGCTTCTGTCTTGTTTGATACTGGTGCGGATAGAAGTTATGTATGTAGACATTTTTGCGATAAGATTAATTGGTCATTAGTCCCGTTAAAAGAAAGTATGCTTGTCGAGGTCGCCAATGGAAAACTTGAAAAGGTTGACCATATTAGTCGTGGAGCTATTATCAACATAGCTGGTGCAGATTTCGAAATTGATTTGATACCAATCAAACTGGGAAGTTTTGACGTGATCGTCAGTATGGATTGGTTGAGCAAGATAAAGGCCGATATTATCTGTGGAGATAAAGCACTTCGCATACCACAAGGAGATGGCGAACCACTAGTTATCTATAGAGAGAGATGTACCTCGAAGTTGAACCTCATTAGTTGCGTGAAAGTGCAAAAGATTATGAAGAAGGGACGTTTTGCTATCCTAGCACATGTGAAAGCGGTAGAAACTGAGGTGAAGAGCGTGAACGACGTTCGAATTGTGAACGAATTTTCCGATGTCTTCCCAGAGGAATTGCCTGGATTACCGCCGCGGAGAGCAGTAGAGTTTTAGATTGATTTAGTGCCAGGAGCCGCACCTGTAGCTCGCGCACCTTATAGACTCACACCTTCCGAGATGCAAGAATTACAGAGCCAACTACAAGAACTACTTGACCGTGGATTTATCCAACCAAGTTTCTCGCTTTGGGGCGCACCTGTGTTGTTTGTGAAGAAAAAGGATGGATCCTTCCGTATGTGTATCGACTACCGTGAACTCAACAAATTGACTATCAAGAATCGGTATCCCCTTCCACGAATTGACGATCTTTTTGACCAACTACAAGGATCTAGCATTTACTCAAAGATCGATTTGCAATCCGGTTATCACCAGTTGAGGGTGAAATAAAGTGACGTGATGAAAACTGCATTCAGGACCCGTTATGGTCATTATGAGTTTCTCGTGATGCCATTCGGATTAACCAATGCACCTGCCGTGTTCATGGACCTCATGAATCGTGTCTGCAAGCCGTACTTGGATAAGTTTGTTATCGTCTTCATAGACGATATCCTCATCTACTCTAAGAGCGAAGAAGAACATGAGCAACACCTCCGACTTGTGCTTGAACTCTTGAGACAAGAGCAACTTTACGCCAAATTCTCCAAGTGTGAATTTTGGTTGAAGGAAGTTCAATTTCTGGGTCATGTTGTGAGCGACCAGGGTATCAAAGTTGATCCCGCCAAGATTGAAGCCATCAGCAAGTGGGAGACCCCCACTACTCCGACGCATATTCGCCAATTCCTAGGTCTCGCCGGTTACTACCGAAGGTTCATTGAAGGATTTTCTCTGATTGCGCGTCCCTTGACCGCGCTGACTCAAAAGGGCAAGAAGTTCATTTAGGAACACGCACACGAATCAGCATTTCAAACTTTGAAGAAGAAGTTGACCACTGCACCTATCCTATCACTTCCTGAGGGCAGTGACGACTTTGTTGTTTATTGTGATGCATCGAAGAGTGGTTTTGGTTGCGTACTGATGCAACGCTCAAAAGTTATTGCCTATGCCTCCCGCCAATTGAAGATTCACGAGCGGAACTACACTACTCACGATCTTGAACTTGGAGCCGTTGTCTTTGCGCTCAAATTGTGGAGACACTATTTGTATGGAACTAAGAGCACTATCTTCACCCTGACCCATCTTCACCCTGAAACGATAATCAATACACATACGCATTGACCCATCTTTCTTTTTAACAAACAATACCGGAGCACCCCACGGTGAAGAACTCGGTCGGATAAACCCACGATCTAATAGTTCTTGAATCTGTGACATCATTTCACGGATTTCAGACGTCGCTAATCGGTATGGAGCTTTTGCAACTGGAGTTGTTCCAGGAACCAACTCAATCATATATTCGACTTCCCTTACCGGCGGCAGACCTGGTAACTCATCTGGGAACACTTCAGAAAATTCTGATACTACCGGAATATCATCCACTGTTTTCTTTTCTTTCTTCGTATCAATTACATATTCAAGAAATGATTCACAACCCTTTCCCATTGACTTTTTCGCTTTCATCATGGTTATCAATGGAACATTAAACCCGCTCCGCTCCCCTCGGGCCACAACACAGGTTCCATCGGTCGAACGAAAGGTAATCATTTTCCTATTGCACTTAATATTAGCCCTAAGCGAGCTCAGCCAAACCATTCCTAGTACTACATCAAAGCTAGGAATAGGTAACACTAAACAAGTCACCGAGAAAGACTTCCCTTCGATCTCTATACAAACCCCAGAACCATAGGTTGTGACGGGTGTGGTCTTACCATCGGCTACTTCTACACTAACCGGCTTGGGTAACACAGTAGCTGGTAAGTTCAACTTAGCACAGAAATCTAGGGACATAAAGCACCTATTGGTAAAACAATCAAACAATACGCGAGCAGGTATTGAGTTGATTAGAAACATACCGGTGATCACTTCGTCGGTTGCCACAGCATTCTTAACTAACAACTGAAAAGCTCTAGCCTCTACTGTTGGAGGGTTCTTCCTCTTCTACCCACTCAAGGCAGTTGACCCTCCAGCTGATGCTGAACGCGCCCCTGACCCTGCCCCGAAAGTACCACTCTTCGACGGACAACTAACTGCACGATGCCCTGGTTTGTGACAAGTCCAACACATACTATTTGGATACGGACATGCTGAAGACTCATGGCCAACAACACCACAATTTAAGCATCTTCTTTTAGCCTCAGAACACTGAACACTGTGAGAAGATCGACACATGTGACACCAATTCCCTTTACCTGATCCAGATCTAGTACTACTCTGACCACTTTTACCCTTCGATTTAAACCCACTAGACTTCTTGGATTTAGATCCTGATTGACCAGATACTTGCCCACCTTGTTGTAGCACATTACCAAACATTCTGTTTCTGGCGGCCTGAACATCACTTTCTACCATCTTAGCCATCACAACAGCTTGAGACAACGATGTAGCTGTTCTAACAAAAGTTCGGTACTCTGGCAGAATAATATTAATAAAATGATGAATACGAGATGCTTTGTCTGGCACCCATTGTTGTACAAACCTCAGTTTATCCATAAACTTCTCTACTACCTCATCGATCGTCATTTGAGGTGTCATCTTCATTTCAAGAAACTCAGTCTTGATTCGGTTCATATCAAACAGATTACAATACTGTTCACATAAATTCCCATAAAATTGATCCCATGTGATCATACTCACTTGCTCTTTCAGTATACTGGAAATCAAAGAATCCCACCAAATCATAACCCTACCTTTCAACAGTCTACTAGCATATGTTGTAGTGACCCGAACTTTTCCATGTTTATATATATTAATTGAGATTGATATTTACATGACTAAATGTTTCCAACGTGTTAAGCAATCAAACTTGTTAAGACTTAATTAAATGAAATAAGTTTCATATAGACAATTGATCACCCAAGTTGACCGGCGATTCACGAACGTTACAAAATTATAAAAACTACATGTTGTGGTATATATAGACATATATATATGGTTGACATGAGATTATGATGAGTAAGTATCTCACTAAGTATATTAACAATGTGTGATCTACATAAGAAATGAGATTACTAAGTTAAGAAACTCAAAATGATATATATAACGATTATCGTTATGATAACGTCTACTAAATACATATGTATCATATTAAGATATTGATACATTATATTTAACATGATAAAATGATATTTAAATATATCATTAAGTGTGTTAACAATGAACTACATATGTAAAAACAAGACTACTAACTCAAGAATTACGAAACGAGACTTATATGTAACGATTATCGTTGTAACGATATTTTAGTGTATATATCATATTAAGAGATATTCATACATCATAATATCATGATAATATAATAATTTAACATCTCATTTCATATAATAAACATTGGGTTAACAACATTAATTGAGATCGTTAACTTAAAGGTTTCAAAATAACACTTACATGTAACGACTAACGAAGACTTAACGACTCCATTAGAATGTATATACATGTTGTGTTTTGATATGCATTCTAACACTTTTGAAAGACTTCAAGACACATATCAAAGTACTTCTACTTAACAAAAATGCTTACAATTACATCCTCGTTCAGTTTCATCAACAATTCTACTCGTATGCACCCGTATTCGTACTCGTACAATACACAGCTTTTAGATGTATGTACTATTGATATATACACCCAAATGATCAGCTCTAAGCAGCCCATGTGAGTCACCTAACACATGTGGGAACCATCATTTGGCAACTAGCATGAAATATCTAATAAAATTACAAAAATATTAGTAATCATTCATGACTTATTTACATGAAAACAAAATTACATATCCTTTATATCTAATCCATATACCAACGAACAAAAACACCTACAAACACTTTCATTCTTCAATTTTCTTCATCTAATTGATCTCTCTCAAGTTCCATCTTCAAGTTCTAAGTGTTTTTCATAAATTCCATAAGTATAGTTTCATAAAAATCAAGAATACTTCCAAGTTTGCAAGTCTACTTCCAAGCTTTCTAATCCATTCCAAGTAATCATCTAAGATCAAGGAACCTTTGTTATTTACAGTAGGTTATCTTTCTAATTCAAGGTAATATTCATATTCAAACTTTGATTCAATTTCTACAACTATAACAATCTTATTTCGAGTGAAAATCTTACTTGAACTATTTTCGTGTCATGATTCTGCTTCAAGAACTTTCAAGCCATCCAAGGATCCTTTGAAGCTAGATCCATTTTTCTCATTTCCAGTAGTTTTATCCAGAAAACTTGAGGTAATAATGATGTTCATAACATCATTCGATTCATACATATAAAGCTATCTTATTCGAAGGTTTAAACTTGTAATCACTAGAATATAATTTAGCTAATTCTAAACTTGTTCGCAAACAAAAGTTAATCCTTCTAACTTGACTTTTAAAATCAACTAAACACATGTTCTATATCTATATGATATGCTAACTTAATGATTTAAAACCTGGAAACATGATGAACACCATAAAATCGGACACATGCCGTCGTAGTGAAACCGGGGGCTGTTTTGGTTTGGATAATTAAAAACTATGATAAACTTTGATTTAAAAGTTGTTCTTATGGGAAAATGATTTTTCATATGAACATGAAACTATATCAAAAAATCTTGGTTAAACTCAAAGTGAAAGTATGTTTTTCAAAATGGTCATCAAGATGTCATTCTTTCGACGGAAATGACTACCTCATTAGTAATTGACATGTAACTTAAATTTCCAACGAAAAACCTATAATTTTTTTGTTTGTATTCTTAAATTAGAGTTCAATATGAAACCATAGCAATTTGATTCACTCAAAATGGATTTAAAATGAAGAAGTTATGGGTAAAACAAGATTGGATATTTTTGATATTTTTAGCTACGGGAAATGTTTAACAAATCTATACAAATCATATCCTAGCTAACTTATATTGTATTATACATGTATTCTAATATATTATGTAATATTGGGATACCATAGACACGTATGCAAATGTTTTGACATATCATATCGACCCATGTATATATATTATTTGGAACAACCATAGACACTCTATATGCAGTAATGTTGGAGTTAGCTATACAGGGTTGAGGTTGATTCCAAAAATATATATACTTTGAGTTGTGATCTAGCCTAAGACGTGTATACACTGGGTCGTGGATTGATTCAAGATAATATATATCGATTTATTTCTGTACATCTAACTGTGGACAACTAGTTGTAGGTTATTAACGAGGACAGCTGACTTAATACACTCAAATCTTTAAAACATAATAAAAATAGTTGTAATTATATTTTGATCATACTTTGATATATATGTACATATTTGTATAGGTTCGTGAATCGATCCGTGGCCAAGTCTTATTTCCGAGGAAGGAAATATCTGTGAAAGTGAGTTATAGTCCCACTTTTAAAATCTAATATTTTTGGGATGAGAATACATGCAGGTTTTATAAATGATTTACAAAATAGACACAAGTACATGAAACTACATTCTATGGTTGAATTATCAAAATCGAATATGCCCCTTTTTATTAAGTCTGGTAATCTAAGAATTAGGGAACAGACACCCTAATTGACGCGAATCCTAAAGATAGATCTATTGGGCCTAACAAACCCCATCCAAAGTACCGGATGCTTTAGTACTTCGAAATTTATATCATATCCGAAGAGTGTCCCGGAATGATGGGGATATTCTTATATATGCATCTTGTTAATGTCGGTTACTAGGTGTTCACCATATGAATGATTTTTATCTCTATGTATGGGATGTGTATTGAAATATGAAATCTTGTGGTCTATTGTTACGATTTGATATATATAGGTTAAACCTATAACTCACCAACATTTTTGTTGACGTTTAAAGCATGTTTATTCTCAGGTGAATACTAAGAGCTTCCGCTGTTGCATACTAAAATAAGGACAAGATTTGGAGTCCATGTCTGTATGATATTGTGTAAAAACTGCATTCAAGAAACATATGTCGATGTAATATATTTCTATTGTAAACCATTATGTAATGGTCATGTGTAAACAATATATTTTAGATTATCATTATTTGATAATCTACGTAATGCTTTTAAAACCTTTATTGATAAAATAAAGGTTATGGTTGTTTTTAAAAATGAATGCAGTCTTTGAAAAACGTCTCATATAGAGGTCAAAACCTCGCAACGAAATCAATTAATATGGAACGTTTATAATCAATATGAACGAGACATTTCAGTTGGTATCAGAGCGTTGGTCTTAGAGAACTAGAAAATTTACATTAGTGTGTCTTATCGAGTTTGTTAGGATGCATTAGTGAGTCTGGACTTCGACCGTGTTTTCTTTAAAAATGATTGCTTAACATTTTTGTTGGAAACTATATATTAATAACATGTAAATATTATGTGATATATTAATCTCTTAAAATATTTGATATTATGTGATAGATGTCTACCTCTAGCACAAATCCCATTGACTCACCTAATACTAACGAAGAGTCGAATATATATTGGCAAGATTCACAAGTTCCCGAAGAACCGGAAGAAGAGGAAACGGAACCGGAAGAAGAGGAACCGGAAGAAGAGGAACCAGAAGAAGAGGAACCGGAAGAATAAGAGGTTCCGGAGGGGGGAATAGTAGGAACCACAGAAAACCGGCCAAATAAAAAAAAATCCTCAACCAATGGACCAAAGTTAATAATGGTCAATGGTGTTTCCGCTAAGGAAGCAAAATATTGGGAAAATTACTAATTTTTCGATGAATCGGATCCTTATGAGGATTCCGATGATGTTATAGAAATTACCCCGACCCAATTTAATGAGGCAAAAGAAAATAATAAGGGAAAAGGCATCAAAATAGAGAAATCTGATTCCGACCCCGATGAACTTTATATGTACCGTCAACACTCGTATTTTCAATATCGTGACAATAACCCGGGAACCTCTAAACCACCAGGTTTTTCTAAACCAATGTGGAAAACGACGTCTCGTATTAGAGGAACATCATATATCCCTAGAAAATTAGGAAAAAGAACCAAGTTCGAAGAAGAAGAAACCAGTGATTCAGATTAGAGGGGTGTGAGCATGTTGTGTAATAAATGTATTGTAGTGTGCTTGTACTTTTATGTTCTATGTTAACATTGCTTGTATTGTTTGTTATTACGAATCTAGTCCTTGTCTATTTTACAGTATAAAAACAAAATGGACGTTAAGGGTAGACAACTAAATATTTTAGAAGACCTACCAGAGGATATGATTGAGGAAATCTTGTCTAGAGTCGGTCAGAATTCATCAGCACATTTAGTTATGGCGAAATTAACTTGTCAAACATTTGAAAGACTTTCCAGAAATGCCTTAGTTTATAAAAGGCTTTCCTTTGATAGGTGGGGTATATCACATTGGGGAGACTTTAAGTTACGCTGTGTTTTCTGTAAAGCGTTAAATGCGGGGAACCCAAATGCAATTTTACGCTACGGGTTAAGAACCTATTTTGACTCAACATATCCTAACATAGGATTTCATGAATTAGAAAGAGCTTCTAACATGCAACATAAAGAAGCATGTTATGCTTACGGGTTAGTGATGTTCGCTTCTTACCAAAGTGAGAAAAAGAACATCGGATTACAGCTTTTAAATAAAACTTTCCCACAAGTGACGGATTCAGTAGTTGGGGTGAGAAACAAGGTTTTTAGATTATTACAGGGCTGTTGGACATTACAAAACCCTCGTCCTTTTGATGACATTACAACATGTTGCCTAGCCAATGGTCATAATGGTTATTTTCCACAAGACCAAGGATGGGAAGTCGTCTTAGTAAAACAAGAATGCATGACTTGTTTCTGGACTTATGAATTACGTGTCTTTATTTCCTTTGCTGAACAACTTGCGTATTAACTAGATTTATCTTCAAAACTGTCCTGTATCATAGTGTACTTTATTTCATGTTATATGTAATATAGCGAAGTTGTAAGTTTGAAGAATATTTGTATGTGATATATTATTATAATCAGTTTTTCATATGGAATTGTAGTAGTTGAATTGTATATTAGGTACTAAGTATGAACTTAACGGGTTGGTAGTACCCGAATTTAAACTTATAAAACGCTAATATGAAGAAAAAGCTTTTATAAATGAGTTCATATTATGCTACGAGATACTATTTACTACTCTTAATATTTTGTATGATTAACTTGTTTCATTTGACTATTTTGAAGGAAATGGCACCGACTACTCGACACACATTGAATATGAGCGAAGAGGAATTTCGTGCTTTCTTGTTTCAAATATAGCCACAGTACAGGCCACGCTACATTCCAACAATAACTCTGAATCTAGCAATACATCTAACAGCACAAGAAATTGTGTAGGATGCTCCTACAAGAAATTCACTGCCTGCAAACCTTCAGAATTTGATGGGACCGAAGGACCAATCGGAATGAAACGGTGGACCGAGAAAGTTGAATCGATGTTTGCCATAAGTAAGTGTGCTGAAGGAGACAAAGTGAAGTACGCTACGCATACCTTCACAGGTATTGCATTAACATGGTGGAATACCTATCTAGAGCAAGTGGGACAAGATGCTGCTTACGCGCTACCGTGGTCAGCATTCAAGCACTTGAAGAACGAGAAGTACCGTCCCAGAACTGAGGTCAATAAGCTCAAGTCAGAACTTAGAGGGTTACGA
Source organism: Rutidosis leptorrhynchoides (assembly GCF_046630445.1). Classification (NCBI taxonomy): domain Eukaryota; kingdom Viridiplantae; phylum Streptophyta; class Magnoliopsida; order Asterales; family Asteraceae; genus Rutidosis; species Rutidosis leptorrhynchoides. The sequence goes on from NC_092333.1 coordinate 286,870,872, forward strand.
ACACAGGGATTCGATATTACTTCATACGAAAGATGATTCATTGAGTTGTGCCTATTGTGTCCGAGAGCGTAGATGAGGAAGAGAAGATCGACGCGTTTGTGAAAGGGTTACCGGAGAGAATCCAAGAAGATATAAGTTCACACGAGCCTGCCTCTATACAAAAGGCATGTAGAATGGCTCACAAACTAGTGAACCAGATTGAGGGAAGAATTAAAGAACAGGCGGCCGAAGAGGCCAACGTGAAGCTAGTCAAAAGAAAGTGGGAGGAAAATGGTGATATGAGTCACCAAAACAACAACAACTATCCCAACAATCGCAGTATCAATCGCAACTACAACAAAAGGGACAACAACAATAACTACAACAATCATCCCAACAACAATAACAATCGCAACAACAACAACAATCAGAAGTAGCTATGCCAAAGGTGTGAAAAGTATCACTCGGGGTTCTGCACCAAATTTTGCAACAAGTGTAAAAGAAATGGTCATAGCACGGCGTAGTGTGAGGTCTACGGACCAGGGGTTAACAGAACGAAAGGAAAAAATGGTGTCGAAACGAGTAATGGCGGAGCAAGTAGTGTCGGAGCAAGTTATGCCAATGTAGTTTGTTATAAATGTGGAAACTGGGCCACATTATTAGAAATTGCCCAAACCAGGAGAACACGAATGGACAAGGATGCAGAAGAGTTTTCAATATTAATGCGGCAGAGGCACAGGAAGACCCGGAACTTGTTACGGGTACGTTTCTTATTGACAATAAATCTGCTTACGTTTTATTTGATTCGGGTGCGGATAGAAACTATATGAGTAGAGATTTTTGTGCTAAATTAAGTTGTCCATTGATGCCGTTGGATAGTAAATTTTTACTCGAATTAGCAAACGGTAAATTAATTTCAGCAGATTATATATGCCGGGATCGAGAAATTAAACTGGGTAGCGAAATATTTAAGATTGATTTGATACCAGTAGAGTTAGGGAGTTTTGATGTAATAGTTGGCATGGACTGGTTGAAGGAGATGAAAGCAGAGATCGTATGTTACAAAAATGAAATTCGCATTGTACGAGAAGAAGGAGAACCCTTAATGGTGTACGGAGAAAGGGGCAACACGAAGCTACATCTTATTAGTAATTTGAAGGCACAAAAACTAATAAGAAAAGGTTGCTATGCTGTTCTAGCACACGTCGAGAAAGTACAAACTGAAGAAAAGAGCATCAATGATGTTCCCGTCGTAAAAGAATTTCCCGATGTATTTTCGAAAGAATTACCGGGACTACCTCCACATCGATATGTTGAATTTCAAATAGATCTTGTACCAGGAGCTGCACCAATAGCTCGTGCTCCTTACAGACTCGCACCCAGCTAGATGAAAGAACTGCAAAGTCAACTGCAAGAACTATTAGAACGTGGTTTCATTCCACCAAGCACATCACCATGGGGAGCTCCTGTTTTGTTTGTCAAGAAGAAGGATGGTACATTTAGGTTGTGTATTGACTACAGAGAGTTGAATAAACTTACCATCAAAAACCGTTATCCACTGCCGAGAATTGACGACTTATTTGATCAACTACAAGGCTCGTCGGTTTATTTGAAAATCGATTTACGTTCTGGATATCATCAAATGCGAGTAAAGGAGGATGATATTCCAAAAACTGCTTTTAGGACGCGTTATGGTCATTACAAGTTTATGGTTATGCCGTTTGGATTGACTAACGCACCAGCTGTGTTCATGGACCTTATGAACCGAGTGTGTGGGCCATATCTTGACAAGTTTGTCATTGTTTTCATCGATGACATACTTATTTACTCAAAGAATAATCAAGAGCACGAAGAACATTTGAGAAAAGTGCTAGAAGTATTGAGGAAAGAAAAACTGTACGCTAAGTTTTCAAAGTGTGCATTTTGGTTGGAAGAAGTTCAATTCCTCGGTCACATAGTGAACAAAGAAGGTATCCAGGTGGACCCGGCAAAGATCGAAACCGTTGAAAAGTGAGAAACCCCAAAAACTCCGAAGCATATACGTCAATTTTTAGGATTGGCTGGTTACTACAGAAGATTCATCCAAGATTTCTCCAAAATAGCAAAACCCTTGACTGCATTAACGCATAAAGGGAATAAATTTGAATGGAAGGATGAACAAGAGAAGGCGTTTCAGTTATTGAAGAAAAAGCTAACTACGGCACCTATATTGTCATTGCCTGAAGGGAATGATGATTTTGTGATTTATTGTGACGCATCAAAGCAAGGTCTCGGTTGTGTATTAATGCAATGAATGAAGGTGATTGCTTATGCGTCTAGACAATTGAAGATTCACGAGCAAAATTATACGACTCACGATTTGGAATTGGGTGCTGTTGTTTTTGCATTAAAGACTTGGAGGCATTATTTATATGGAGTCAAAAGTATTATATATACCGACCACAAAAGTCTCCAACATATATTTAATTAGAAGCAACTGAATATGAGACAACGCAGGTGGATTGAACTGTTGAATGATTATGATTTTGAGATTCGATACCACCCGGGGAAGGTGAATGTGGTAGCCGACGCTTTGAGTAGAAAGGACAGAGAACCTATACGGGTAAAAGCTATGAATATAATTATTCGTACTAACCTTACTACTCAAATAAAGGAGGCGCAACAGGGGGTTGTAAAATAAGGAAAGTTGAAGAATGAGATACCCAAAGGATCAGAGAAACATCTTAATATTCGGGAAGACGAAACCTGATATATGGCTGATAGAATTTGGGTACCAAGGTTTGGAGATGTGAGAGAAATGGTACTTAAAGAAGCACATAAAACTATATATTCAATACATCCCGGAGCGGGGAAGATGTATAAAGATCTCAAGAAACACTTTTGGTGGTCGGGTATGAAAGCCGATATTGCTAAATATGTAGGAGAATGTTTGACGTGTTCTAAGGTAAAAGCTGAACATCAGAAACCATCAGGTCTACTAAAACAACCTGAAATCCCAAAATGGAAATGGGAAAACATTACCATGGATTTCATTACTAAATTGCCAAGGACTGCAAGTGGTTATGATACTATTTGGGTAATAGTTGATCCTCTCACCAAGTCAGCACACTTCCTGCCAATGAGAGAAGATGACAAAATGGAGAAGTTGGCGCGATTGTATTTGAAAGATGTTGTCTCCAGACATGGAATACCCGTCTCTATTATCTCTGATAGGGATGGTATATTTGTTTCAAGGTTCTGGCAGACGTTGCAACAAGCATTGGGGACTCGTCTAGACATGAGTACGGCCTATCATCCACAAATTGATGGGCAGAGCGAAAGGACGATACAAACGCTTGAAGACATGCTACGAGCATGTGTTATTGATTTCGAAAACAGTTGGGATCGACACCTACCGTTAGCAGAATTTTCCTACAACAACAGTTATCATTCTAGTATTGAGATGGCGCCGTTTGAGGCACTTTATTGTAGAAAGTGCAGGTCTCCGATTTGTTGGAATGAAGTGGGGGATAGACAGATTACGGGTCCGGAGATAATACAAGAAACTACCGAGAAAATCATCCAAATTCAGTAACGATTGAAAACCGCCCAGAGTCGACAAAAAAGCTACGCGGACAGTAAAAGAAAAGATATAGAGGTTGAAATTGGAGAAATGGTCATGCTTAAGGTTTCACCTTGGAAAGGCGTTGTTCGATTTGGTAAATGGGGGAAACTAAATCCAAGGTACATTGGACCATTCAAGATTATAGATCGTGTCGGACCAGTAGCTTACCAACTGGAGCTACCACAACAACTCACGGCTGTACATAACACTTTCGACGTCTTGAATTTGAAGAAATATTTTGCTAAAGAAGATCTCACTATTCCATTGGACGAAATCCAAATCAATGAAAAACTTCAATTCATTGAAGAACCCGTCGAAATAATGGATCGTGAGGTTAAGAGACTTAAGCAAAACAAGATACTGATTGTTAAGGTTTGATAGAATGCTCGTAGAGGACCCGAGTTCACCTGGGAGTGTGAAGATTAGATGAAGAAGAAATACCCGCATCTATTTCCAGAAGATTCGTCAACACCTTCAACAGCTTAAAATTTCGAGACGAAATTTATTTAACGGGTAGGTACTGTAGTGACCCGAACTTTTCCATGTTTATATATATTAATTGAGATTGATATTTACATGACTAAATTTTTCCAACGTGTTAAGCAATCAAACTTGTTAAGACTTTATTAAATGAAATAAGTTTCATATAGACAATTGATCACCCAAGTTGACCGGCGATTCACGAACGTTATAAAATTGTAAAAACTACATGTTGTGGTATATATAGACATATATATGGTTGACATGAGATTATGATGAGTAAGTATCTCACTAAGTATATTAACAATGTGTGATATACATAAGAAATGAGAATACTAAGTTAAGAAACTCGAAATGATATATATAACGATTATCGTTATGATAACGTCTACTAAATACATATGTATCATATTAAATTATTGATACATTATATTTAACATGATAAAATGATATTTAAATATATCATTAAGTCTGTTAACAATGAACTACATATGTAAAAACAAGACTACTAACTCAAGAATTACGAAACGAGACTTATATGTAACGATTATCGTTGTAACGATATTTTAATGTATATATCATATTAAGAGATATTCATACATCATAATATCATGATAATATAATAATTTAACATCTCATTTGATATAATAAACATTGGGTTAACAACATTAATTGAGATCGTTAACTTAAAGGTTTCAAAACAACACTTACATGTAACGACTAACGAAGACTTAACGACTCCATTAGAATGTATATACATGTTGTGTTTTGATATGTATTCTTACACTTTTGAAATACTTCAAGACACATATCAAAGTACTTCTACTTAAAAAAAATGCTTACAATTACATCCTCGTTCAGTTTCATCAACAATATCTCATAAAATTACAAAAATATTAGTAATCATTCATGACTTATTTACATGAAAACAAAATTACATATCCTTTATATCTAATCCATATACCAACGAACAAAAACACCTAAAAACACTTTCATTCTTCAATTTTCTTCATCTAATTGATCTCTCTCAAGTTCCATCTTCAAGTTCTAAGTGTTCTTCATAAATTCCATAAGTATAGTTTCATACAAATCAAGAATACTTCCAAGTTTGCAAGTCTACTTCCAAGCTTTCTAATCCATTCCAAGTAATCATCTAAGATCAAGGAACCTTTGTTATTTATAGTAGGTTATCTTTCTAATTCAAGGTAATATTCATATTCAAACTTTGATTCAATTTCTACAACTATAACAATCTTATTTCGAGTGAAAATCCTACTTGAACTGTTTTCGTGTCATGATTCTGCTTCAAGAACTTTCAAGCCATCCAAGGATCCTTTGAAGCTAGATCCATTTTTCTCATTTCCAGTAGTTTTATCCAGAAAACTTGAGGTAGTAATGATTTTCATAACATCATTCGATTCATACATATAAAGCTATCTTATTCGAAGGTTTAAACTTGTAATCACTAGAACATAGTTTAGTTAATTCTAAACTTGTTCGCAAACAAAAGTTAATCCTTCTAACTTGACTTTTAAAATCAACTAAACACATGTTCTATATCTATATGATATGCTAACTTAATGATTTAAAACCTGGAAACACGATGAACACCATAAAATCGGATATACGCCGTCGTAGTGAAACCGGGGGCTGTTTTGGTTTGGATAATTAAAAACTATGATAAACTTTGATTTAAAAGTTGTTCTTCTGAGAAAATGATTTTTCATATGAACATGAAACTATATCCAAAAATCTTGGTTAAACTCAAAGTGAAAGTATGTTTTTCAAAATGGTCATCAAGATGTCGTTCTTTCGACGGAAATGACTACCTCTTTAGTAATTGACATGTAACTTAAATTTCTGTCTATAAACCTATACATTTTCTATTTGGATTCTTAAATTAGAGTTCAATATGAAACCATAGCAATTTGATTCACTCAAAACGGATTTAAAATGAAGAAGTTATGGGTAAAACAAGATTGGATATTTTTGATATTTTTAGCTACGGGAAATGTTTAACAAATCTATACAAATCATATCCTAGCTAACTTATATTGTATTATACATGTATTCTAATATATTATGTAATCTTGGGATACCATAGACACGTATGCAAATGTTTTGACATATCATATCGACCCATGTATATATATTATTTGGAACAACCATAGACACTCTATATGCAGTAATGTTGGAGTTAGCTATACATGGTTGAGGTTGATTCCAAAAATATATATACTTTGAGTTGTGATCTAGCCTGAGACGTGTATACACTGGGTCGTGGATTGATTCAAGATAATATATATCGATTTATTTTTGTACATCTAACTGTGGACAACTAGTTGTAGGTTATTAACGAGGACAGCTGACTTAATACACTCAAATCTTTAAAACATAATAAAAATGGTTGTAATTATATTTTGATCATACTTTGATATATATGTACATATTTGTATAGGTTCGTGAATCGATCCGTGGCCAAGTCTTATTTTCGAGGAAGGAAATATCTGTGAAAGTGAGTTATAGTCCCACTTTTAAAATCTAATATTTTTGGGATGAGAATACATGCAGGTTTTATAAATAATTTACAAAATAGACACATGTACGCGAAACTACATTCTATGGTTGAATTATCGAAATCGAATATGCCCCTTTTTATTAAGTCTGGTAATCTAAGAATTAGGGAACAGACACCCTAATTGACGCGAATCATAAAGATAGATCTATTGGGCCTAACAAACCCCATCCAAAGTACCGGATGCTTTAGTACTTCAAAATTTATATCATATTCGAAGGGTGTCCCGGAATGATGGGGATATTCTTATATATGCATCTTGTTAATGCCGGTTACCAGGTGTTCACCATATGAATAATTTTTATCTCTATGTATGGGATGTGTATTGAAATATGAAATCTTGTGGTCTATTGTTATGATTTGATATATATTGGTTAAACCTATAACTCACCAACATTTTTGTTGACGTTTAAAGCATGGATATTCTCAGGTGAATACTAAGAGCTTCCGCTGTTGCATACTAAAATAAGGACAAGATTTGGAGTCCATGTTTGTATGATATTGTGTAAAAACTGCATTCAAGAAACATATGTCGATGTAATATATTTCTATTGTAAACCATTATGTAATGGTCATGTGTAAACAATATATTTTAGATTATCATTATTTGATAATCTACGTAATGCTTTTAAAACCTTTATTGATAAAATAAAGGTTATGGTTGTTTTTAAAAATGAATGCAGTCTTTGAAAAACGTCTCATATAGAGGTCAAAACCTCGCAACGAAATCAATTAATATGGAACGTTTATAATCAATATGAACGGGACATTTCATATGTTACCTTCAGCTCGGGTTCACACTGACACGCTTCAAATACCCTTTCAACTTCTCGCAACCAATTGAGAGTTACAGTCGGATCAGTACTTCCAGAGATCTCGGAGGGTTTGCAATCACGAAAATTTTTATAAGTACACCTTTTGGATGGTTGCATGTAAGGTTGTTGGAACATTTGCATTTGGTATGGATTCATCATCATGGGATTTTGGTAAGTAAAGGTGTTTTGTGGTGGCATATAATATTGGTTAGGTATTTGATTCTGAAGCTGGTTCTGGGGCACATTAGGTATCGTTTGGGATTGCGCGGTTAGGAATCTAGGTGGTGTATCATCATTTTCAGAATGCCTCGCCAATTCAAGCTCATTAATTTTGTGCTCAGCCTCTTTTAGCTTGCTTTCTAACTGAAGGATGTAACTACTCTGATCATCATCCGACTCAACACCCTCTTCTGGTGCTCTGAATGTTCCAGGGTTGGAGGGGCCAGTTGCGTTTCTATCAGCCATACCTGTGCTACAAAACATCTCACACAAAAGCTTAGTGGATAACAGTTAGTTCAATCACAACTAACACACGTATATCCTATTTTCGCTTAGCCCCCACTCCCACAGACATGTTTGACTTGCCTCAGGGTTTGGGAATAAAATACGCGCACGTATTTGCTGCCAAACCATGCTCTGATACCAACTTGTAACACCGGCCATTTTTTTTATACACAGCGAAAGACTTTATTAATAAACGCAGTATAGGTCACGTCATTACATTAATCCGTATAATTAAGTTTAAGCTTACACAACAGTGTTACGTTATTACAAAACATTATTTAAACAAAAGTTCACATCAGAGTAGGGTTGTCAAACATGTCTTCTGCATCAGCACCCATCCCGACTAGCAGTACCTAAACCTGCAATGGATAATTATGTGGGGGATTAGCGCACCGCTAAGTGAATGGAATCTATCTAACAGATATAGCTTAAGTCACACACAAGCTATATACTAACAACAACACATGCTAACTACCAACTAGCATACAATAAGACAATACGAGGATCGGCGGCTTGTACGAGCACACGACTCCTAGCTGATCGGACTTGAGTCTACCGATAGTCTCTGCTACTCAATTCGCAGTATAGTTATCCAGATGCAGGTGATGCATCGTTCACACTATACTCCACAATTAGTAGCCTATGGACCCAACCTCCCCTAGGCACGGTTGACCTCATACGGACTATAACCTCTCCTAGGCACAGTTTCAAGTCCCCAGTCTCCCTAGGCCCGATTGGTGCCATTCACACAGTGTACACGTAAATCACATACAACATCAGGCATACTATATTATTCTAACATGGCAATTTCTACACTATGCATGGTAAAAGAGTCAACCACAGTAGCATGATATGCTACGTAAACTCTATTCGAAGATAGACCCACTCACCAATTACCAGCAACTGCTCAGTTATTATTTCTGAGCTTCCTCCTTGTCCTTATAACCTGAGAACAACACAAACAAAGTTAATATACATATCCAATAAATAATATAATAATTTCATACAATTAACTAGGTCATAACACCATATATTCATAATTTTATTGTGATGACCCGGGAATTTTCGATCAAATTTAAACTTAATCTTTATATGTTTCCAACATGATAAGCAAAGTCTGTAATATCGAGTCTCAAAATTTTGAACTGTTTTCATATATGCAATTACCCTTCGACTATTCCCGATGATTCACGAATGACTAATTGTAAATAGATACATAGATATTTAAATATGTATATATATATAGATATAATTATATTTTAATTTGAATCTTAATTTGAAATAAAATACGATGTAATGAGAAATCTTATTAAATACAAATATATATATAGATATGTATACATAAATTTAAATTTTAAATATATAAGATTAAATATTAGATCTATTTGAAGATATATATATATATATATATATATATATATATATATATATATATATATATATATATATATATATATATATATATATATAATATATATTTAGATATATAATAAAACCTGATCTTAAAATGTATTTGTATAGTATATTGAATATAATTAAATTCGAGCTTAATTTGTCAAGTTTGTATTACTCGGGTAACATTTCATTAGCGTTCATATAGATTTAACATGAGTTTATGAGGTGTTAAAATAAAAGTTGGAGTGTAAATTGATTACGAAGATTGTAGATTTATTAAAAATATTTTTACTTTTTTAAATTTAAATATTAGTACTCCGTACATATAAATTGGAACAGAAAATAAATGTTTGTCGAACCTTTTTGAACAGGTTTCAAATAGTTAATGAGTGAAATAATTAAATAAATTTAATCTAAAAATTTGGGACTTTTAGTAACATTTTTATGCATTAACTGTTTAGCAATGAACACGATATACCCATTTTTAGGAACATTTTTTATACCCACAACCTTATACCACCATACCCGTCACCTCACCTCCGTAACTACCACCGGTTACCACCCATAAATGCAACACCCATTTTTTTTTTCTTTTTCTTCTTTCTCGTTCGTTTTCATTCAACCCAGACTAGTAAGGTTACATGAAACTTGTTTCTGTGTTGTTGATTAAGATGATATTGTATAATAATGTTGTGAAGTGATACAAGATAACGTGATGTTTGATGATGTTTACGATATGTTAATATGGTGGAAGACACGCAAAGACGATGATGATGAGAATGATGATTCAATGATCGTGATAGTTAGTTGATCAGGATGTGGTGATGACTAGTGAAAGAGACGATGAATAGTGAAACGAGTAAGATGATGGTAATTCTGTTATATGGTGAAATAATGATCCAAATAATGAATTACGATGTTTAATGATATTGTTGATGTCGTGATGATGATGGATGAGATATGATGATCATTCAATGGTGATGATGGTGATCTCGCGATATAATGAAGATGGTGAGATGAATGATACATGATGATGACGATGGTGTATGATAATGATGATGATCATGCCGAGATATGATGATGATGATGATGATGCCGAGATATGATGATGATGATGATGCCAAGATATGATGATGATGATGCCGAGATATGATGATGATGATGATGATGCCGTGGGGATGTGATGATAATGATATTGAAGCTTGAAAATGATAATGATAATGGTATATGTTTTACCATTATTATTATTATTATTATTATTATTATTATTATTATTATTATTATTATTATTATTATTATTATTATTATTATTATTATTATTTTATCATAACTATTATTAATATTATTATTTTTTTATTATGAATCGAGTATGACGATGACAATAATGAAGGTCGTGATGATCATGGACGACGGTGATGATGAATGACGATTAGGATTGATGACGTTTAGGCGGGTATAACTCTCTTTATCATAAAATTATATTTTTGTTTATTATTATTATTAATAAACATTATGTATTAACATAAGTATTATCATGATTATGGTTACGAAATTTGTTATAACAGTCTTAGTTGTTAGTTTAGAAAGTAAACATGAAGACTGTGACTACAATTAATATAAGAATTGTTATTAATAATTGCTTATCATTAAGTATTATGTATTATTATAAAAGTTATTATTTTTCATTACCATTACTAATAAACTTTTCATTTTATTTAAAAATTACGGTTATTATCATTATTATAAGATTTATTATTAACACTAACATTAATATTATTATTAATAGAATCGTTAATATTATTATCAATTTTCACAAAAATTGTTATTTTGTTGTCATTACAACTATATAATTAATATTATCCTTTTTACTACTAGTGTCATTAGTATTACTATTATTAATATTACTAGGTATATAAAAATATACTTAAAAGCAATATTACATATATGTATAAATTAATCATAATAACAATCTTTATATAAATAATCATATATAACAAGATAGGCATAAAATACTAATCAGATATATATATAGTGGGTGTCGGGGCCGGTGTATCGGCAGTAGCAGCAGCAGGTGTAGCAGTAGGTAGGGCGACGGGGTCTGAGTCTGTACTGCCCGAAATGCCAGCAGGTGGAACATCCGACATCTGAACAAGGAAAAAATAAATTTTCCATGTCAGTATGTCATAAAGCAAGCAAATAATAGGCCAACAGTTTGAATCATGTATAACGGTAACTAGCATGGCAATAACAGTAATTCATATGAAAGTAGCATGCAATCGAAAGCAAGTAGCATCATGCAATAGTGATATCATGTAGTAGCATACAGCATATAGCAGAAAAAGTAAGCATTAGCATGTAGTAAGCTCAGCGGAAACAAGTAAACTAGCAAGTTGTAGATTAGTCCTATTAGTGAATCCTACTCGGGTCGGTCTTAGACTCACTAATGCAACCTAATTCCCTACAACCAATGCTCTGATACCAAATGTGATGCCCCGTACAAAACCAGCGTGTACGAATCATCAACAACAGGATCATTACAAGGTTAAGTACTATATGCGTTTTCAAAAAGAGTTTGCATTCATAATTAAAAGTGATGTCAAACCAACATCGAAAGTTTTTTAATCCAAAAGTATGCTTCACTAAGTAGAAGAAATAAATAAGTGTGTGTGACCACAAAGGTCATTACAAGTCATAATTCAAAAGTACAAATGTTTGAATGCAAAATAAAGTAGTTCATGCGATGACAACTCTAAGCAGCGGGTGTCTACAGCACGACTAGTACACAGCGGAAGCTAACCTCAAGCACCTGAGAAAAACATGCTTAAAAACATCAACACAAAGGTTGGTGAGCTATAGTTTAAGTATAACAGTAACGTAAGTAGGCCACGAGATTTCAGTGCTACAACGAGCGTTTCGAAAGTATGTAAAAGTATATGCTTAACCGTGGGCACTTGGTAACTAACTTAACGTTTAAAATACCCCCTGAAAGTACACTTGGCGAGTGCGTATGTTTACGAAGTATTAAACACTCGTTAAATGCTAGCGCGACTAGCCCGAGTGGGGATGTCAAACCCTGTGGATCCATATCTAAGATTCGCGTTCACGGTTCAAAAACCAATGATTAAACGTTACCGAGCTAAAGGGAATGTTTATGCCGTTGTATAACCCACACATATATAAGTTTAAGTACTCGTGCATAGTATGTAAAACATAAAATCCGCATGTATTCTCAGTTCCCAAAATAAGTTAAAATAAAAAGGGAATGCTATAACTCACAATGATAATGTAGTCGTAAAGTCGGTTCGGAAAAGGTGTGCAAGTAATCGGTCCGAAGGTCCTCAACCTAAGGCAAATAATACTAAGTCAGTAAATTGTCTTAATAGGTTTAAAAGTATGTATTTAAGGTCTTAAGGGTCATCATCATTCATCATTAAACAAAAGGCGTAAGGTAGGTTTCGTTTATGAAAGTAGTTTAAAACAAAGTCTGACTTCAGTCAGTCACCACGGCCTCTACCCTTACTGAATTAAGGTGAGTCCAGTGGCCATGGCTCCATCTATGAGTCCCTTAAGTGTGGTAAAATTTACAGAAGCAAACTCATCTTGGTTTGACCGTGGCGACGGTCTAAGTGCGAGTAGGTCAGAAATTTCTGCACAACGTTAAAGGACATAGTGACGATCGGAGGGCCATAAATCCTAAACCGTAACTCGAATTAAGATGAGTCCTATATGAAAAGTTATCTACTCAAAAAGTTATATCTAAAAATCATGGTTATAACAGCCTAGGTATGCTGGTATGTTACAGAAACAGCAGGTCAGTAGGTTTTGGACAGAAACAGTAAGTTTAAAAGGGTTCCGGTGGTCTTGGTGCTTGATGTTCATCATGGTTCTCGTCCTTTATGCATATAGCTTCAAGTGTACAACTCATTGATGTATCTACATCATCTTAACCAAGTCTTGACCATCATAACCCTAGTGCAAGTCTAAGACATGAAGCACAACTCACTTAAGAGTTGTATGAAGTTTGATGAACCAAAGTTATATCAAAGTCTTAGATCTAACACCTACATGAACTTTAAAGCTAATAACAAGTTACAAACTTGAAAGTAAACTAATTAATCAAGATCTTAAGATGTAGAACATAGTTCTTTAGTTAGATCTTGAAGATCCAAGACCCAAAAGTCTAGATCAAGCATAAGTATACAAAGTTATTTTTAAAGAAAACTTATTTGTGTGTTCTTGAACTTTCAAAGTTAACTTTTAGTTCAAGATTAATGAGATCAAGGTTAACTAGTAACACTTGACCAATAATAACCAACAAACATCAAATTAAAGTGCAAGTAACTAAATAAACAAGTAAATTATTCATGGTTGTTCATACTTTAAAGATTCAAACCAAGGTTTGATCTTTAGAAAGTAAACTTTAAAGTTTACTTCATGAACTTCAAGTATGTCTTTCAACCATGAACTTTATAAACTTTGAACAAGTATTTAGTGGAGATCATAAACTAGAGAGTTTATGGCTTGTATGTTCTTGAAGATTCAAGATAAAAGAAGAATTAAACTAAGAAGTTTGATTCTTGAAAACATGCAAGTAAATAAAGATAATAACAACTAGTAATCAACACAAGTAACAAAAGATTTAACAAACAAGGAATGATGATGATGAATGCCTTATGATTTCAGTTTTACAAGGAGAAAAAGGAGAGGAAGAAAGTTCATAATGCTTACTAGAGTAGAGAGAATAATGAGAGTAAAAGAAAAGATGCAAGTATGAAATGAAGAGTGTGTTTTTGAGAATGAGAGAATGTGAGTAAAGAAGTAATGAAAATTGAAACAAAAACTCTCCCCTTGTGTATCAAAACCGACGGTTTGGCTAGGGTGAGGGAAGAGGAAAAAGTTTGTTGGTTAATAGCTTGTAAAGTCTTACAAAGTTGGTTAAAGGATGGTTGTTCATGGGGATAACAAGTTAACTAGATTCTAATTGTTAAAACTAACTAGTTACTTGCTAAATGATACTTACAAGTTGTAAAAATGGACCAGTTAATCCATTAACATAAGTAGGGTGGGCTCATAAGCCCAACAACACAAATCCAAGCCCAAGTTCAAGTATTTATCAAGTTAAACCAATTTAAGCCCAAGTAATTAACTAGTAACCATAGTTAATCAAAATGATTAATAAAACTTATCATGAATTTAAATAATACTTGAAAATATTATTCGTGCAAGTTCCGGGTGTCACAAAGACGTTTCGGGCAATTAAAGTCAAGTTCGGGCAATCATGGCAACATGTAAATGTAATAACGTACATTCGTTTAATCACACGTATTAATAATAATAATTATTAATAAATAAACGTTGGAAATTCTAGGGTCGTTACATTACCCACCTGTTAAAGAAAATTTCATCCCGAAATTTTAAGCTGAGGTAGATGGAGGAGTCGGGAAAAGGTGAGGATACTTCCGCATCATTTGGTCCTCTCGCTCCCAAGTAAACTCAGGTCCTCGTTTGGCATTCCATCGCACTCGGACAATTGGAATCTTGTTGCGTTTCAAAGTTTTGATCTCACGATCCATAATTTCAACAGGTTCCTCCACAAAGTGGAGTTTGTCATCTATCGTAAGTTCCTCAAGTGGTATGATAAGTTCGGGTGCAGCAAGACACTTCTTCAAGTTTGACACATGGAAGGTAGGATGAACTGAGCTCAATTGCGCTGGTAGATCCAAACGGTAAGCAACGGGTCCAACCCGTTCCAAGATTTCAAAAGGACCAATGTATCGTGGGTTCAACTTTCCACGTTTTCCAAAACGGATCACACCTTTCCAAGGTGCAACCTTTAACATAACATGATCACCAACGTTGAATTCAAAGTCCATACGTTTAAGATCGGCATAACTCTTTTGACGATCACGGGCAGTCTTAAGTCTAGCTTGGATCTGAGCAATCTTCTCCGTGGTTTCGTGGACTACCTCGGGTCCGGTGATTTGCTTTTCGCCTACTTCGGCCCAACAAATAGGAGATCGGCACTTACGGCCATACAATGCTTCAAAAGGCGCATCATTAATGCTAGAGTGATAACTGTTGTTGTACGAGAATTCGGCGAGTGGCAAATGTCTTTCCCAGGCCTTTCCAAAATCAATTACACATGCACGTAGCATGTCCTCCAAGGTCTGAATCGTTCGTTCACTTTGCCCGTCAGTCTGAGGATGATAAGCAGTACTCATGTCTAGACGAGTTCCCATGGCTTCTTGCAAAGAACGCCAAAATCTAGAGGCAAAACGGGGATCGCGATCTGAGATGATCGATAAAGGTACACCATGACGAGATACAACCTCCTTGATGTAAAGTTGAGCAAGTCTTTCCATTGTATCAGTTTCCTTCATCGCTAGGAAGTGTGCAGATTTGGTAAGGCGGTCAAAAATAACCCAAATAGTATCGTATCCGTCCACCGTCTTCGGCAGCTTAGTAATGAAATCCATTGTGATCCTTTCCCACTTCCATTGTGGGATTTCTGGCTGTTGAAGTAACCCAGAAGGTCTCTGATGTTCGGCCTTATCTTTCGAACAACTCAAACACTTCCCAACATAAGTTGCAACGTCCTTCTTAAGATTCGGCCACCAATACTGTTCTTTAAGGTCGTGGTACATTTTGCCTGCTCCAGGGTGAATCGAATATCTCGATTTGTGTGCTTCATCAAGTATAAGGTTTCGTAGATCTCTATAATAAGGTACCCAAATTCTTCCGGCATAACATCGGAGTCCAGACTCCCTAACCTCGAATCGAGAGACAAGTACGTTCAAATGTTCATAAGATATGTTCTCCTCCTTGAGAGCCTCATCTTGAGCTACTCTGATCTGGATGTTGAGGTTCGAATGGATGGTGATGTTCAGAGCCCTAACACGAAGAGGTGCCGTCCTCTCCTTTCGGCTTAAAGCATCAGCTACAACATTGGCCTTGTCAGGGTGATAACGGAGTTCACAATCGTAGTCGTTGAGCATCTTGATCCATCGACGTTGTCTCATATTCAGTTGCTTCTGATCAAAGATGTGCTGGAGACTCTTGTGATCGGTGAAGATAGTGCTCTTAGTTCCATACAAATAGTGTCTCCACAATTTAAGCGCAAAGACAATGGATCCAAGTTCAAGATCATGTGTAGTGTAGTTCCGCTCGTGAATCTTCAATTGGCGGGAGGCATAGGCAATAACTTTTGATCGTTGCATCAGTACACAACCAAAACCACTCTTCGATGCATCACAATAAACAACAAAGTCATCACTGCCCTCAGGAAGTGATAGGATAGGTGCGGTGGTCAACTTCTTCTTCAAGGTTTGGAATGCTGATTCGTGTGCGGGTTCCCAAGTGAACTTCTTGCCCTTGTGAGTCAGCACGGTCAAAGGACACGCAATCAGAGAGAAACCTTCGATAAACCTTCGATAATAATCGGCGAGACCTAGGAATTGGCGAATATGCGTCAGAGTAGTGGGGGTCTCCCACTTGCTGATGGCTTCAATCTTGGCGGGATCAACTTTGATACCCTAGTCGCTTACAACATGACCCAAAAATTGTACTTCCATCAACCAAAATTCACACTTTGAGAATTTGGCGTAAAGTTGCTCTTGTCTTAAGAGTTCAAGCACTAATCGGAGGTGTTGCTCATGTTCTTCTTCGCTCTTAGAGTAGATGAGGATATCATCTATGAAGACGATAACAAACTTGTCCAAGTAAGGCTTGCAGACACGATTCATGAGGTCCATGAACACGGCAGGTGCATTTGTCAAACCGAATGGCATCACGAGAAACTCATAATGGCCATAATGGGTCCTGAATGCAGTTTTCATCACGTCACTTTCCTTCACCCTCAGCTGGTGATATCCGGATCACAAATCGATCTTTGAATAAACGCTCGATCCTTGTAGTTGATCAAAAAGATCGTCAATTCGTGGAAGAGGATACCGATTCTTGATAGTCAATTTGTTGAGTTCACGGTAGTCGATACACATATAGAAGGATCCATCCTTCTTCTTCACAAACAACACAGGTGCACCCCAAGGCGATAAACTTGGTTGGATAAATCCACGGTCTAACAGCTCTTGTAGTTGACTATGTAATTCTTGCATCTCGGAAGGTGCGAGTCTATAAGGTGCGCGAGCTACAGGTGCAGCTCCTGGCACTAAGTCAATCTGAAACTCTACTGCTCGCTGCGGCGGTAATCCAGGCAATTCCTCTGGGAAGACATCAGAAAATTCGTTCACAATTCGAACGTCATTCATGCTCTTCACCTCAGTTTCTACCGCTTTCACATGTGCTAGGACAGCAAAACGTCCCTTCTTCATAATCTTTTGCGCTTTCACCCAACTAATGAGGTTCAACTTCGAGGTACATCTCTCTCCATAGATAACCAGTGGTTCTCCATCTCCTTGTGGTATGCGAAGTGCTTTGTCTCCACAAATAATCTCGGCTCTTATCTTAGTCAACCAATCCATGCCAACAATAACATCAAAACTTCCCAACTTAATGGGTATCAAGTCTATCTCAAACTCCATGCCGGCTATGTCGATAATAGCCCCTCGGCCTATTTGGTCCAATTTTTCAAGTTTACCGTTCGCTACCTCGACAAGCATACTTTCCTTTAAAGGAACTAACGACCAATCTAACTTATCGCAAAAAATGTCTACATACGTAACTTCTATCGGCACCAGTATCAAATAGGACAGAAGCTAAAAGATTGTTGATTTTGAATATACATGTCACCAAGTCGGGGTTATCGCGTGCGTCCCTTGCATTAACATTGAAAGCTCTACCTCGCGATGATCCTCCGTCTTTTCGCTTGTTTGGGCACGCATTTCTGAAATGGACCGTCTGTCCGCATTCGTAGCACTTCTTCGGTCCATTGGTGTTTGGCTTCCCATTCAAAGTAGTGACGTTGCAGTCCTTCCCAATGTGCCCAGCCCGTTGGCACTTCTCACAGACAACATTGCAATACCCAGTGTGGTGCTTGAAACACCTCTTGCATTGAGGTAGGGTTCCCTTGTAGTTCGGGTTGGAGTTGGTGTTGTTGTTGGAATTAGGGTTTCCACCGTTGTTGTGCCTCTTGGCGGGGGTTTGATCGTAGTTTCTCCCCCTGTTGTTGTTGTTGTTGTTGTTGTTGTTGTTGTGGTTGTTGTGGTTGTTGTGGTTGTTGTCCCATTTCCTCTTTTCGCTACTACCAACCTCAAACTTAGCCTTCTCCGGCTCATCAATAAGAATCTGATTCATGAGAGTATGCGCCATGCGCATTGCTTCGGGAACATTCAGTGGTTTGGATGAGGTGACGTTTCCTTTGATGGACTTAGGGAGTCCCGAGAAGTGTTTCTTCATGCGCTTGAATTTGGGGGTGACCATGGTCGAACACATTAGTGCTAACTCCAAAAACCTACGATTGTAACTGTTAAGGTCGTTCCCTACGGCCTTCAACTGCATGAATTCAATTTCCATCTTCTGAATTTCGGTTCTCGGACAATACTCATCAATCATAGCCGCCTTGAATTCCTCCCATGGCATAGCATACGCCTCATCGATACCTTTCGCTTGAGCTAACGTGTTCCACCACGTTAGCGCGCCGTCAGATAGCGTGCAAGATGCAAACTTGGTCTTATTGTCCTCCGAACAGTTGCTAACTCGGAATACTGATTCAAGTTTCTCGAACCATCTGGTGAGACCAACTGGTCCCTCTGTGCCGCTGAAGTTATGCGGTTTGTAGCTCTGGAATTCCTTGTATGTACACCCATTTTGAACGGGTGGAATAACCGGTGGTGGTGGCGGTGGAGCTTCGAGATTTCTTTCTGCTAGGGCTGCAGCGACCCGTTCGTTGATCATGTCCTCAATCTGGGCGGCGGTAGGTGTGGATCTTCCGTTAGCCATGGTATTCTAAACAAAAATTTTGACTCAAGTCAAAATCCAGTATGCAAGTAGTAATAATACAGTATATAGTGACCAACATCGAATCAAAACATCACATGTTATTAAATAATGCATCTAGGTACAAATACCACAGAATCATCGTACAGCAATGTAAATAGAACATCGTGCAAGAATTAAATAACGCAAAGTTCTATTCATTAATAATAATAAGTTTCATACATCTGAATAAGTTCGTACAATACATATGAAATACATGAAACTATATCTAGATTACATCATGAAATCTAAATACAAGGTCCTACGGTGAAGGCGGGTGAAGTGCTCCTCGAGCCAGCTGCTCCTCGAGCTCAGTGACTCGAGCTCGGAGGATCTCAACCTCCCTCATCAGTTCCTCGTTAGAGGGAGCTGGTGGGGCAGGCGGTGCAGGTGGGGCGGGTGGTGCGGGTGGTGCCGATGGTGCTGATGTAAATGGTCCGGCTCCGGATGTAGACGGTACGTCCCTAGATGTAAGTGGTCCGTATCTAAATATAGGTGGTACGGTTCCAGGAATAGTCAATACGTAACGGGGAACCTTACGTATCTGTGGGTCGGCAGGGTATGGCACAACTCGTTTACGAGCAGTAACCCTACGACGATGGCCAAATGCGTCAGTAAAAGCACGACCTCCATTCACCCCTGGAATGATGGTGCCGTCGAAATGGTACCGCTTCTTCGGCGGGTGGAGGGTGCCTGAATAGGTCTATCAGCATGATCCTCATCATCGCTGGAGTCGTCTGATGATGAAGAATCGGCGGATGATGAGTCATCCGAATCGTGTGGTGGTGACACTGGTGGCTGAGCTGGTAATCCGAAGAGTCCGAAGGCGGCCAACATCTGTCTGTGTCTACCTGGCGGAATCATGACTAAACGTCCGTTGGTAGTGCATCGGCAAGGCGTGCGCATGTGGTTACGAAACGGCCCTTCCCCGAACTCCGCGGGGATCTCAATACCACCAATGCGGGGCTGTGACCTCGAGGGTCCGGGAGCAGACACTGGGGCAGGTGCACTAGTACCAGCTCCGGAAGTAGAAGCGCCGGGATCACTAGTGGGTGTCGGGGCCGGTGTATCGGCAGTAGCAGCAGCAGGTGTAGCAGTAGGTAGGGCGACGGGGTCTGAGTCTGTACTGCCCGAAATGCCAGCAGGTGGAACATCCGACATCTGAACAAGGAAAAAATAAATTTTTCATGTCAGTATGTCATAAAGCAAGCAAATAATAGGCCAACAGTTTGAATCATGTATAACGGTAACTAGCATGGCAATAACAGTAATTCGTATGAAAGTAGCATGCAATCGAAAGCAAGTAGCATCATGCAGTAGTGATATCATGTAGTAGCATACGACATATAGCAGAAAAAGTAAGCATTAGCATGTAGTAAGCTTAGCGGAAACAAGTAAACTAGCAAGTTGTAGATTAGTCCTATTAGTGAATCCTACTCGGGTCGGTCTTAGACTCACTAATGCAACCTAATTCCCTACAACCAATGCTCTGATACCAAATGTGATGCCCCGTACAAAACCAGCGTGTACGAATCATCAACAACAGGATCATTACAAGGTTAAGTACTATATGCGTTTTCAAAAAGAGTTTGCATTCATAATTAAAAGTGATGTCAAACCAACATCGAAAGTTTTATAATCCAAAAGTATGCTTCACTAAGTAGAAGCAATAAATAAGTGTATGTGACCACAAAGGTCGTTACAAGTCATAATTCAAAAGTACAAATGTTTGAATGCAAAATAAAGTAGTTCATGCGATGACAACTCTAAGCAGCGGGAGTCTACAGCACGACTAGTACACAGCGGAAGCTAAATTCAAGCACCTGAGAAAAACATGCTTAAAAACGTCAACACAAAGGTTGGTGAGCTATAGTTTAAGTATAACAGTAACGTAAGTAGGCCACGAGATTTCAGTGCTACAACGAGCGTTTCGAAAGTATGTAAAAGTATATGCTTAACCGTGGGCACTTGGTAACTAACTTAACGTTTAAAATACCCCCTGAAAGTACACTTGGCGAGTGCGTATGTTTACGAAGTATTAAACACTCGTTAAATGCTAGCGCGACTAGCCCAAGTGGGGATGTCAAACCCTATGGATACATATCTAAGATTCGCGTTCACGGTTCAAAAACCAATGATTAAACGTTACCGAGCTAAAGGGAATGTTTATGCCATTGTATAACCCACACATATATAAGTTTAAGTACTCGTGCCTAGTATGTAAAACATAAAATCCGCATGTATTCTCAATTCCCAAAATAAGTTAAAGTAAAAAGGGAATGCTATAACTCACAATGATAATGTAGTCGTAAAGTCGGTTCGGAAAAGGTGTGCAAGTAATCGGTCTGAAGGTCCTCAACCTAAGGCTAATAATACTAAGTCAGTAAATCGTCTTAATAGGTTTAAAAGTATGTATTTAAGGTCTTAAGGGTCATCATCATTCATCATTAAACAAAAGGCGTAAGGTAGGTTTCGTTTATGAAAGTAGTTTAAAACAAAGTCTGACTTCAGTCAGTCACCACGGCCTCTACCCTTACTGAATTAAGGTGAGACCAGTGGCCATGGCTCCGTCTATGAGTCCCTTAATTGTGGTAAAATTTACAGAAGTAAACTCGTCTTGGTTTGACCGTGGCGATGGTCTAAGTGCGAGTAGGTCAGAAATTTCTGCACAACGTTAAAGGACATAGTGACGATCGGAGGGCCATAAATCCTAAACCGTAACTCGGATTAAGACGAGTCCTATATGAAAAGTTATCTACTCGAAATTTTTATCTAAAAATCATGGTTAGAACAGCCCAGGTCTGCTAGTCTGTTACAGAAACAGCAGGTCAGTAGGTTTTGGATAGAAACAGTAAGTTTAAAAGGGTTCCGGTGGTCTTGGTGCTTGATGTTCATCATGGTTCTCGTCCTTGATGCATATAGCTTCAATTGTACAACTCATTGATGTATCTACATCATCTTAACCAAGTCTTGACCATCATAACCCTAGTGCAAGTCTAAGACATGAAGCACAACTCACTTAAGAGTTGTATGAAGTTTGATGAACCAAAGTTATATCAAAGTCTTAGATCTAACACCTACATGAACTTTAAAGCTAATAACAAGTTACAAACTTGAAAGTAAACTAACTAATCAAGATCTTAAGATGTAGAACATAGTTCTTTAGTTAGATCTTGAAGATCCAAGACTCAAAAGTCTAGATCAAGCATAAGTATACAAAGTTATTTTTAAAGAAAACTTATTTGTGTGTTCTTGAACTTTCAAAGTTAACTTTTAGTTCAAGATTAATGAGATCAAGGTTAACTAGTAACACTTGACCAATAATAACCAACAAACATCAAATTAAAGTGCAAGTAACTAAATAAACAAGTAAATTATTCATGGTTGTTCATACTTTAAAGATTCAAACCAAGGTTTGATCTTTAGAAAGTAAACTTTAAAGTTTACTTCATGAACTTCAAGTATGTCTTTCAACCATGAACTTTATAAACTTTGAACAAGTATTTAGTGGAGATCATAAACTAGAGAGTTTATGTCTTGTATGTTCTTGAAGATTCAAGATAAAAGAAGAATTAAACTAAGAAGTTTGATTCTTGAAAACATGCAAGTAAATAAGGATAATAACAACTAGTAATCAACACAAGTAACAAAAGATTTAACAAACAAGGAATGATGATGATGAATGCCTTAAGATTTCGGTTTTACAAGGAGAAAAAGGAGAGGAAGAAAGTTCATAATGCTTACTAGAGTAGAGAGAATAATCAGAGTAAAAGAAAAGTTGCAAGTATGAAATGAAGAGTGTGTTTTTGAGAATGAGAGAATGTGAGTAAAGAAGCAATGAAAATTGAAACAAAAACTCTCCCCTTGTGTATCAAAACCGACGGTTTGGCTAGGGTGATGGAAGAGGAGAAAGTTTGTTGGTTAATAGCTTGTAAAGTCTTACAAAGTTGGTTAAAGGATGGTTGTTCATGGGGATAACAAGTTAACTAGATTCTAATTGTTAAAACTAACTAGTTACTTGCTAAATGATACTTACAAGTTGTAAAAATGGACTAGTTAATCCATTAACATAAGTAGGGTGGGCTCATAAGCCCAACAACACTAATCCAAGCCCAAGTTCAAGTATTTATCAAGTTAAACCAATTTAAGCCCAAGTAATTAACAAGTAACCATAGTTAATCAAAATGATTAATAAAACTTATCATGAATGTAAATAATACTTGAAAATATTATTCGTGCAAGTTCCGGGTGTCACAAAGACGTTTCGGGCAATAAAGTCAAGTTCGGGCAATCATGGCAACATGTAAATGTAATAACGTACATTCGTTTAATCACACGTATTAATAATAATAATTATTAATAAATAAACGTTGGAAATTCCAGGGTCGTTACAAATAAACTTTTCATTTTATTTAAAAATTACTGTTATTATCATTATTATAAGATTTATTATTAACACTAACATTAATATTATTATTAATAGAATCGTTAATATTATTACCAATTTTCACAAAAATTGTTATTTTGTTGTCATTACAACTATATAATTAATATTATCCTTTTTACTACTAGTGTCATTATTATTACTATTATTAATATTACTAGGTATATAAAAATATACTTAAAAGTAATATTACATATATGTATAAATTAATCATAATAACAATCTTTATATAAATAATCATATATAACAAGATAGGCATAAAATACTAATCAGATATATATATATATATATATATATATATATATATATATATATATATATATATATATATATATATATATATATATATATATATATATATTAATATAACTGTATAAATATTAATCACTTTTAAGTTATACACAAATTAAATATATATAATATATAATTGAAGATAATATAAATTCGTTCAAATACTATTATATGTTTTAATATATATATACAAATGATATAGATTCGTGAATCCGAGGCCAACCCTGCATTGTTCAATGTCGTCATATGTATTTTTACTACAAAATACATTATTGTGAGTTTCATTATTCCCTTTTTATATACATTTTGGGCTGAGAATACATGCAAATGCTTTATTAACTGTTTTACAATATTTATATGCGTGAGTTTCATTACTCCCTTTTTAAATGCTTTTGCAATATATATTTTTGGGACTGAGAATACATGCGCTGTTTTTTTATAACTGTTTTACGAAATAGACACAAGTAATTGAAACTACATTATATGGTTGAATGATCGAAATCGAATATGCCCCTTTTTATTAAGTCTGGTAATCTAAGAATTAGGGAACAGACACCCTAATTGACGCGAACTCTAAAGATAGATCTATCGGGCCCAACAAGCCCCATCCAAAGTACCTGATGCTTAGTACTTCGAAATTTATATCATGTCCGAAGGAGGATCCCGGAATGATGGGGATATTCTTATATACATATTGTGAATGTCGGTTACCAGGTGTTCAATCCATATGAATGATATTTTTGTCTCTATGCATGGGACATATGATTATGAGAAATGGAAATATGAAATCTTGTGGTCTATTAAAATGATGGAAATGATTATTTATGTTAAACTAATGAACTCACCAACCTTTTGGTTGACACTTTAAAGCATGTTTATTCTCAGGTACGAAAGAAATCTTCCGCTGTGCATTTGCTCATTTTAGAGATATTAATTGGAGTCATTCATTACATATTTCAAAAGACGTTGCATTCGAGTCGTTGAGTTCAACAAGATTATTATTAAGTCAATTATAGATGGATATATTATAAAATGATATGCATGCTGTTAACTGTCGATGTAAATGAAAGTTTGTCTTTTAAAAACGAATGCAATGTTTGTAAAATGTATCATATAGAGTCAAGTACCTCACGATGTAATCAACTATTGAGAATCATTTGTAATCAATATGGACTTCGTCCGGATGGATTAGGATGGGTCCTTTCATTTATGAGTCTACATCATGACTCCATTCAATAATGGCATACAGGTGCGTGCAAAACACGACATACACACTAAAACTCCTTTTCCGACCCGAAAATAGTTTGATCTAGTTTCTTAAATGTTCACCATTGAAAAGTATTCTTTATTACGATTCTAACAATAGTTTATTCATCAAAAACGGAGTTACGTTTTGAAAGTTACGCCCGTTTCAATTTCATAAAAGGTACTGTAGCAAATAGTGGTTCCGAAAACTGTAGCAAATCGGGTATTGTAGAAAATAGTGACACTGTAGCAATCGGTACTGTAGCAAATAATGACACTGTAGCAAATAGTGACACTGTAGCAAATAGTGACACTGTAGCAATTACTGTAGCAAACTGGATTTCGAACAAGTTCGCTGATTTTGTGATTTTTTCCCCAAAAACTCGATTTCTAAGTGTTTTTGACCAAATTTTAAGCACAAGAAAGTTACTAAACATATATACAACCTATTTCTAACATCAATTGATGTTTTTAAACATCAAACAACTAGATTTGAGCTAATTTCTATCAAAAACCCATTTAACACAAAAACCCAATTAGAGCAAGAATCAAAGCATGAATCTATGAAACACTTACCTTGTGAGGATCACGAAATCATAGAGAACAAGTTGCTAGCTTCAATTAATCCAAAGGCTTACAAAATCAAATTAGGGCTTATGTGTGTGTTTGTGTATGCGTTCGTGTGTGTGTGTTTGATGAAATGAGAAATGGATATAAATATCCAGAAACATATACTTAAATGAGTTACAAACTCATACCCCATATCACACAGGTATTTACTAGTTATCTTATCTGATAACTTTTAGTATCTCCTTAGGCAGTCCTAACGGAATCCAAATTAAATATACCAACCTGTTCTGGGACCCTTGTCACAAACTGGTCACAACACAATTATAATAAAACACTAATAAAATAATTAAAATAAAAGTACTTAAGACTAAGCACAAACCCTAAGAGCAAAATAGGCAACTTACAACTAGCTCGGGTTTCAGTCTGTTACAGTATTATACATGTATTCTAATATATTATGTAATCTTGGGATACCATAGACACGTATGCAAATGTTTTGACATATCATATCGACCCATGTATATGTATTATTTGGAACAACCATGGACACTCTATATGCAGTAATGTTTGAGTTAGCTATACAGGGTTGAGGTTGATTCCAAAAATATATATACTTTGAGTTGTGATCTAGCCTGAGACGTGTATACACTGGGTCATGGATTGATTCAATATAATATATATCGATTTATTTCTGTACATCTAACTGTGGATAACTAGTTATAGGTTACTAACGAGGACAGCTGACTTAATATACTTAAAAACACTAAAACGTATTAAAAATGTTGTAAATATATTTTGAACTTACTTTGATATATATGTACATATTTGTTATAGGTTAGTGAATTGACCAGTGGCCAAGTCTTACTTCCCGATGAAGTAAAAATATGTGAAAGTGAGTTATAGTCCCACTTTTAAAATCTAATATTTTTGGGATGAGAATACATGCAGTTTTATAAATGTTTTACAAAATAGACACAAGTAAATTGAAACTACATTATATGGGTGAATGATTGAAGCCGAATATGCCCCTTTTAGATCGGTAGCCTAAGAATTAAGGAACTGGCCCCTAATTGACGTGAATCCTAAAGATAGATCTATCGGGCCCAACAAGCCCCATTCTGGAATTTGGAATGCTTTAGTACTTCGAAATTATCATGTTCGATGGGTGTCCCGGAATGATGGGGTTATTCTATATGCATCTTGTTAATGTCGGTTACCAGGTGTTCACCATATGAATGATTTTTATCTCTATGTATGGGATGTATATTGAAATATGAAATCTTGTGGTCTATTATTACGATTTGTTAAATATATAGGTTAAACCTATAACTCACTAACATTTTTGTTGACGTTTAAATCATGTTTATTCTCAGGTGATTATTAAGAGCTTACGCTGTTGCATGCTAAAATATGGACAAGATTTGGTGTCAGCATGTTTGTATAATATTGTTTAAAACTGCATTCGAGATTTACTTTGTTGTAACATATTAATATTGTAAACCAATATGTATTGGTAGTGTGTAAGTGTGATATTTTTATATTATCATTTCTGGATAATCTAGGTGGAGTCCTTTTAACCTTGTCGAAAAAATAAAGGTTATGGTTTGTTTTAAAAACGAATGCAGTCTTTGAAAAACGTCTCATATAGAGGTGTACTAGTGTGTTAGGATTGATGATTGGAACGTTTATAATCAATATGAACGGGACATTTCATAGTGCTTGTATGTTGTTGGATTATTGATTGTATGCGTAGAATCACTCGTTAATTCATGATTTCGGTTTGATTAGATTTGGACAGCGGAGTATTTGATCATTTATGTACACATAACTGATGTTTTTGTAAAATTAAAGTTTCTAGATGTGTTTCTCTTATCAAGACATTGATTTTAGACTCCGGATTCATGTTATTTCGATTCCCGGAGCTCTAGTTATGATTAAAATGGTGTTCTCTTGAAATCAAAATGTAAAAACGAATGTGTTCAGGTTTGTTCGGACTTTGTGACCAATTTTGGAGTCTCTAGGGTGTACTAGTGTGTTAGGATTGATGATTGGATGAACTTTCATGTTCGGGTCATCGAAATTCGAGCCACGGATCACCCGTTATGACTAAAACTTGTTTTTGATCGGATTAAAGTCTCAAGTTGAATTATGGCTGATGGTCACGACTTGGGGGATGTTATTAGGGTGTTCTTGAGTTCACTAATGTGTCGGGTGGTGTGGTTAGACGAGGATATATATATATATATATATATATATATATATATATATATATATATATATATATATATATATATATATATATATATATATATATATATATATATATATATAAGACTCGTCAAAAACCGACACCCGAGGCTCAAGTTATGACTCGGCGAACGTTTTAATTAAAACTTATAATTATAACATTTAACTTATGATATAAATAATGATTTTCATTATTATTAAATTACTTATGATATAAAAGTAATTAATTTAATTTGAGACTTATGATATATATATTTATTATATCATTTATTTATTAATTATGATTTAATTAAACTTTTAATTAAAACTATGATTAATATTACTTTTATTATTAATGAAAAATACTTATGATAAGTATTAAACTTATGTTATGAGATTATTATTATAAGACTTATAATAAAATTTAAATAATTATTTAATTATTATAAGGCTTAGTTATTATTTAATTATAATTTAATTAGTAAATACTTATGGTTTAATAATTATAATTAAATACTTATGATTCGATTAATAATTCATTATTAATTAATAATACTTATGATATAATTAGAAATTTATTATTAATTAATAATACTTATGTTATGACTAATATTTAATTAATTAATTAAATACCTATATTTTATTAATTATATCATTTAAACTTATGTTAACTTTAATAATTCATTTTAATTTAATTAAACTTATGTTATTACATAATTATACATATATGACTTTAAATAACATTATAACTTATATTATTATAACTTATACTTTAAAAATTAATGTTGACTATGTTTAACCAAGGTTGACTTTTGAATTGACTTTCGGTTGACTTTGACTTTCAATTGACTTTTGTTGACTTTCTAATTAAGGAAACTTTCCTAACTTAAAGAATTTCCAAAAATAGAAACTTTCTAAATATGGAAACTTTCCTAAAATAGAAACTTTCCTAAAATAGCAACTTTCTAAATATGGAAACTTTCCTAAAATAGAAAATTTCCTAAAATAGAAACTTTTCAAAAATAGAAATTTTTCCAGAAATGGAAACCTGCCAAAAATAGAAACTTTCTAAAAATAAAAAGTACGTGTTATACGCTGTCGTGATCAAACCGAAGCATACTGAGTGTTGTTTTATGTTTACTTGCAACAAATACTATAGCTATCATACTAAGACTTGACCTAAGTTAGTTATTTATATCGATCTACTTTATTTATAGGTCAGCGTTGTGATCATCCTTGATCACTTTACTTCCTGTAGTTCACGTTTCTGTGTTATTACTTCATTTACGTTAAGGTGAGTTATAGTCCCATTTTTATACTATTTTAAAGTATTTTTGGGATGTGATTACATGCATTTTTGTTTACGTTTAGACACAAGTGGTAATTAAATTTAAATTATTCAATATGAGTTGAACGAAAATATTTCCTAGTCTGGTAACTATAATCACTGGTTTCTACTGGTGAACATGAATCCTATGGATAGATCTATCGAGTTTGACAACCCCATTTCGAGCTAGTCGCGCTAGCATTTTATAATCGGAATGTATTAGTGCTTCGTACTTATTTGAGGATACACCTGTTCAGTGTATATTGTGTTTGGTAAGGGTGGAATTGGTTAAGTGGTTACCAGGTGTCTCTTGGATTAATGGAATAATGTTTTAATATTTTCTAACATTTTTAAATCTTGTGGTCTAAAGTTTATTCGTTTATTTAAACCTATAATTCACTCAACATTTTTGTTGACAGTTTACTCGCATGTTTTCACAGGTACTTGATTTGTTGAGCTTCCACTGTGTTAGAGGGTCTGCATTTATTGGGCAGATTTTGATAAACATTTAAACTTTGCATTCTTTTTGGATATTTAAACTTGTGGGTTTTTGTTGACATATTTTGGACAATTTTGGTTATTTAATAAATTGAGTTGTTTGAACTCCTTATTTTGAGTAAATTTCCTTTTTGGGTAACTTTTTGGTTAAAGAATGCAATGTTGTTTAATAAATTCATATAGAGCTTCGATCAAGCTGTGGGACCAAGTGATGGAGCCGTTAAGGGTACTTGACGGGCCATCACAGGTGGTATCAGAGTGTTGGTTGTAGGGAACTAGGCGGTCATTAGAGTCTAGTCTACAACCCGACCTTCCTTGTTATAGCATTATTATGCATTTCATTTCATATGAGGAATGTTTATAAGTTATTGCTTATATTATTTCTCTTCTTATATGTGGTTTGTGGTTTTAATGTTTTCAGATGTCGGCTTCGAGCAACAATTCCGTTCTTACTCCCGTTTCCCCGTCTACCGCCAGTCGCCGTGCATGACAGCCTCGCCTAAGGGACCCTGTTAACTAATACATGGCTACCATCACTCACATGACAAGGGCGTATACGAACGAGACATGCATTGATGCTCTTAGCAACTGTATGTGTCTCTTACCACCTACGGAGTTGATGGATGAGATTAGAGCTGACATGGACACATTCGTGAGTTTCAAGAATGGGGTCGAGTTCAAGATGCAGAAGCGTAACCGAGAGGTGGACGCTAAGTTCGAGGCTCTTGAGAGCGTGGTTCATGGCCTTCAGATGGAGTTGGAGGAGGTGAAGAATAAGTTGAGGAAGTATGAGACTCCTGAGGAACCTCATACCGGCCCAGCTTATCACCCGCTCCAAGCAGATGTGATGTGATGATATCATGAGTGATTATTTTATTTCATAGACTTATTATCCTTTTATACATTCATTTTTGGGTGATGTACGGTGTTTTGCCGAGGATTTTGTTATGGGATATTTCATTTATGTATGGATGGTTATTTCTTTTATAACATCTGTTTATCATTATCATGTTTTATTCTGGTGTTGTAGCTCTTGGCTTGTTATATTATGGTAATATAGTTCATGTATGTTAGATGCTATGTATGATGTATGATTTCTATCATAAGTATGTATGCATGTGGTGGCTATTTCTATAACTATCATAACTATCATGGTATTACTCATAGTGTTCATTGACTATTATTTTAATGGTTAATCTTTTCGTGTTCGATCTATTCCTTTATAACACAACCGTTAGTACTAAACGCGTTGCCTGTGGTCCCAAAGCGTTGTGTTATTCTGTTTTGAAGATCATGCCTCCCCGTGAGTCCAACGAAGCTCGCATGCAACGTTTAATCGTTGAAGGGATAGCAGCTGCTATGGCAGCCAATGTTAATGCTAATGTCAATGCCAACAATCAGGTGGGATGCTCCCACAAGGCTTTTATGGCCAGTTGCCCACAGGAGTTCAGTGGCACCTAAGGACCCATTGGACTTACACGCTGGTTTGAGAAGGTTGAATCTATTTTTAAGGTTAGCCGAGTCCGTGAGGAGGATAAGGTTAGTTTCGCAAGCTGCACTCTTAAAGATAGTGCACTAACTTGGTGGAACAATTTGGTGAATAGTTTAGGTAATGATGCTGCGTATGGTTTGACTTGGAACGCCTTTAAACAGAGGATGATCACCCGTTATCGTCCTCGGGGAGAACTTAAAAAGTTAGAAACTGAGCTTAAGAGCTTAAAGATGAAGGGCACTGATATCGATGCCTACGATCAAAGGTTCTTCGAATTGACATTATTGTGTCCTAATGCTTATGCTGATGCGGACCATAAGATTGAAGCTTATATTGATGGATTATCTGAGCAGATTGAGCATGGGGTTGAGTCTAGTTAGCCCCAGACTAATGAAGCTGCCTTCTGCATGGCACATAAGCTTAATGATAAGGTTCTGAGAAGGGGAAAGAACGCTGCTCCAGATGCTAGTGATGAAGTTGTTAAAAATTCTGACGATGGTAAAAGTAAGTGGGATAATTCCCGCAACCAGAACCAAAGTCAGCAGAAGAAATAGAATACGTCAGGTTCAGGTAATCGTAATCAGCACTTGTGTCCGAGATGTTATAAGGCACATGATGGTTATTGTTCGGTGAAGTGTAAAAGGTGTTCCAATCAGGGACACATTGCTAAAGATTGTAAGGTGTTCATGCCGGATACCGCTTCTCCTGCTGTTAGTGGTGGTAATAGTGGTGGTAATAATGGTGGTAACAATGGTGGTAATGTTAATGGGAAGCCGAGAAATGGTGGTAATAAGAAAGTTTTTTATGAATGTGGTAAGCCGGGTCATTTCCGTGATGCCTGCCCTAACAAGAAGACTAATGAGAACGTGTGAGGAAGAGCATTCAATATTAATGCCATGGATACTGAAGAAGATCTGAAGCTTGTTACTGGTATGTTCTCGGTCAATGACTTATCGGTTTATGTACTATTTGATTCAGGGGCTGATTTAAGTTTTGTGTCGAATAAATTTAGTCCAAAAATCAAAACACCGTTAACTCCTTTAGACATAACTTATGTTGTAGAGGTAGCTAATGGTAAAGTACTTACTGCTAAGACTATGTATCGTAAGTGTAACATTAATCTGGCTGGTAGAGATTTTGAGGTAGACTTAATACCAATTGAACTAGGCAGTTTTGACATTGTTATTGGTATGGATTGGTTATCTGCGAATCGTGCTGAAATTGTGTGTTACGAGAAAGCTGTTCATGTTACTAATGTGGTTGGAGAGCCGCTGATGGTTTTTGGGGATAAGAAATGCAGACAGTTGAATCTTGTTAGCTGTTTGAAAGTTCATAAATATCTTCGCAAAGGCTGTCATGCTATTCTAGCCCATGTTGTTGATTCTGGTAAAGAAGAGAAGAGCATTAGTGATGTTCCCATCATTAGAGATTTTCCTGAAGTGTTTCCCGAGGATTTACCTGGCCTTCCACCGCAACGCGCAGTAAAATTTCAAATTGATCTTGTTCCCGGTGCTGCTCCTGTAGCACGTGCTCCTTATCGACTTGCTCCTTGCAAACTTCAAGAATTGTCGAGTCAACTCCGCGAGTTGTTAGAAAAAGGTTTTATTCATCCCAGTTCGTCCCCTTGGGGAGCTCCTGTTCTATTTGTTAAGAAGAAAGATGGTTCCTTCCGTTTGTGTATTGATTATCGTGAGTTGAACAAGCTTACAGTTAAGAACCGTTACCCTCTTCCGAGAATTGATGATCTGTTCGATCAACTTCAAGGTTCATCTGTCTATTCTAAGATTGATCTTCATTCCGGTTATCATCAACTGTGGGTTAAAGAAAATGAGGTTCCAAAAACCGCATTCCGTACCTGTTATGGTCACTATGAATTTCTTGTTATGCCATTCGGATTAACCAACGCACCTGCTGTGTTCATGGAATTCATGAACCGTATGTGTAGACCCTATCTGGAAATTTTTTTTATCATTTTCATCGATGATATTCTCATTTATTCCAAGAGTGATCAAGAGCACGAAGAACATTTGAAGTTAGTGCTCGATTTGTTAAGGAAAGAAGAGCTGTATGCTAAGTTTTTGAAATGTGCATTCTGGTTGAAGGAAGTTCAATTCCTTGGAAACGTTGTTAGTAAGAAGGGAATTCAAGTTGATCCTGCTAAGATTGAGGCGATTGAGAAGTGGGAAATTCCGAAAACTCCTACTCAGATTCGTTAGTTTCTAGGATTAGCAGGTTATTATAAAAGGTTCATTTAGGATTTCTCTCGAATAGCTAAACCTCTGACTGCGTTAACGCACAAGGGGAAGAAGTATGAGTGGAAGGATGAACAAGATAATGCTTTTTAAATTCTGAAGAAGAAGTTAACTTCTGCTCCGATATTGTCACTACCTGAGGGAAATGACGATTTTGTTGTCTATTGTGATGTATCGTGACATGGATTTGGTTGTGTTTTGATGCAACGAAAGAAAGTAATCGCATGCGCATCACGTCAGTTGAAGATCCATGAACAAAATTATACAACCCATGATTTAGAGTTGGGAGCTGTTGTGTTTGCGCTTAAGATTTGGAGACATTATCTTTGTTGATGCATTTTATGTAAGTCCCTAGACATCTAACCCACGTCCATTACAGGTACAACAGTTTACAGGCTACCATGATCGCTCGTTATTATCCTATTTATGTTTATATGTGGTTACAGGAACTGCAGGAACGCGATAAGGATGATTGACTATGTTAGACTTAGTCAGACGTGCGAGTGAAGCCTCACTCGCACGGCTGACAGGCTCATTCGCACGGTTGATGCTGAGCTAAGTCACAATTATAACCTTAATGAGAAGACACGAGTGAGTGATCACCCGTACGGCTAATGAAGCCAACTCGTACGTGTGATGGATGACTCGTACGGGTGAGTCAACAGCAGGGGTATATAAAGTGTTATGTTCTTCATTTTTAGGTTAAGCCTGTCATTTTACACACATCACTCAGATCTGGTGAGCTCATCTGATTCTCTCTCAGCCCAAATCACCCAGGTGGTGAATAATAGCTCTAGGTGTTGATCTAATCACACTTGATTTGTTGTGGTTTGACTAAATTAATCCCGAAAAGCTTAACCTATTCACTAGAGGGTTTGATTCACTTATTCCGCCATTGTGTGAGTTAAATCTGTTGATTTCTAAGTTCCTAGTCATGTTTCATCATTGGTATCAGAGCGTTGGTTGTGATTTCAACATCATCCTAGTGATTTTTGGTGATTAAAGAGTTTATTTCTTTGGGTTTTGAGTTTAGAGTGATTTTTATCAAAAAGGAATCATTTTTACGTGTGTAATTGTGATTTGAGAGTGTGTTTATGTTAGTTTAGCGCTAATCCAGATTGTGAACGAAGAAATTGAGGTTTAGCATCAATTTCTAGGGTTTTTGAGTGATTTGAGTGTGAACAGCAGCTCACATGAGTGGGTCAAAGTTTTTGATCACATTCACGGTTGACCAGACGATTGACATCACTCGTGAACTCACACGCACGGGTAAGCATAACCTTTTAGGTTAAGAAACTACAAGTCTGATCACACGAGTGATCAAGCGGTTGACTGTGACACGTACGAGTAATCACACGAGTGATCCTGACTCGCACGTTTGATACATAGTGTTTGTTACTTTGGTTTGAATAGTGACACGTACGTTTGAGTTGTAACACGTACGAGTGAGATCATCACACGTACAGTTGATAACCTGAACCGCACGGTTGATAACATGAACCACAAGGTTTACCTGTTTTGGTAATTGTTCAAAATGTTTAACTCAAATGATTATGCGTTAGCTGCACCGTTAGTTCAAAGTATTATGAGTATGACTCAACAATTACTTCTTGCTGAAAGCGAATCCGGAAGTGGTACAAAATGTCCGAGATTAATGACCATGGATAACTATTCCACTTGGAAGTCGAGATTTTAGATTTGGTCTGATGGTCAAGACACGAAGCTTTAGAAGTACATTGAAATCGAATTTCAATGGCCACGTTCACCAGATACGAATGAGTTGTATACGTTACACAACATGCCTTCTGAAGAACGTGAAGATTATAACTTAGAGAAGAAGATGTACTGTAATTTGACAAGTGCTCTTGATGGTCCGATTTTCCATCAATTTCTGTGTCATGATAATTCATTCAAGATATGGGAAGCACTTCGCACTTTCAATGAAGGAAATTTATCTTACAGAACTAGAAAAGGTTTAGAGTTGAAAGCTGAGTTTGATCGTTTTCACTTGCAAGTCAGAGAATCTATTACAGAATTGGTTGAAATATATTGTCATTTGCTAGCTGAATTACACAAGCATGATGTGACTATTGAGGAGAAAGATAAAGTTACTTGTCTAGCTGGAGCATTACCTTTGGAATGGAATGGTTTCGTTTTAACTATGAAGACCAGTGGAGAACTTGCTACTGCTACAGTGAACTCGTTTATTGCAAGACTTCAAGAAGAAGAGTTAGAATTGCTAAACAAAGTTAAGAGGTCTAAAAAAGTTCAAGACACCAAAATGTATTGTCCGAATGGCTATACACCTCCTAAATCAGCTCATGCACTGTTTCAAACTGCTTTTGCTACAAACAATCAGAGTATGTATGGTTTGAATGTCGGCAGTACACCCATCCAACAGCCTTCGTATCCACCACAAGTTTCACCATGTTCACTGAACACTCAACCACATCCTACTTTAAATACAACCGAATCATCTACACCATCTGCTACAAAAGTTTTATCTGCACTCAAGATCGAGAATATAAGAAAAGCAGGAAAGGAGAAGATTAATGAAGATATAGCATTGCTGTCTAATCTTGTGAACTTTTATGATACTTATTGATGTTTCGCGAGGTGTATATAAAATAGCTATTAATTTTAGCAGGAAATACTATTAAATACGATACAATTTTACACAAGATATTTATTTATTTAGAGAATGGATATACTTAAACCTTGCTACAACACTTATAGGCAGTGTACCTAATCGTACAGTAGTGTAGTTTTTAGTAAGTCCGGTTCGTTCCACAGGGAAATCTTTAAACAAAGCTTAACGCTCTATTAGTTTACTTTTATAAAAATACAAATATATATATATATAAATAATATTATTATTATAAAGGGGGGTTTTTACCGTTTAATGACCGGTTTGTCGATTTTAAAACTTTAGTCGCAGTTAAAACCAAATGTAAAATATTAAAAATAAATACAAGACTTAAATTAAAGTGTAAAGTAAATAACGATAATGAAATTGCGAATAATAAAAGTGAGATAAAATAAACTTGCGATAATTAAAAAGTACGATAATTAAAAGTGCAATTAAATACAATAACAATAAAAATGCGATAATTAGAAATGCAATTAAATATAAAATAAAGGAAATTAAATATGAAATAAAAGAATTATGCTTATTTAAACTTCCGTAATCATGATGTTTGACGTGTTGATTTTTAGTTTATTCCCATGGGTTAATTGTCCTTTGTCCTGGATTATTTAATATGTCCGTCTGGTTTTTGTCCATAACAGTCCATCAGTCATAAATATAAAGTGCGAGTGTCCTCGTCAAATTATCCTTATACCCGAAGTTAAATATTCCAACTAATTGGGGACTTAAACTGTAACAAGATTTTAATACTTTGTTTAATAATTACACCAGGATGTCGACTGAGTGTAACCCAAGGTTTTAATATTTTGTTATCAATTATACCAAGTGTCCTTGTACATAATTTCACCCCTGTTTTAATTATTCTAGTGGCTATTAATCCATTCCCGTGTCCGGTTAAATGAACGATTATTCGTACATATAAATACCCCGCCCATCGTGTCCGATTGAGTGTATATGGTAAATTATAGGGACGCCCAATTGTAAATCTTTATATTAACATTAACAAACTATCATTTAGTTAAACAAATGTAAAGCCCATTAATAGCCCATAGTCTAATTTCCACAAGTGTCGTTCTTTTGTCCAAACCCCAATTATGGTACAAAGCCCAATTACCCAATTTTAGTAATTAGTCCAACATCATGATTACTTCGGATTAAATAAGCATAATAATAACTTAGCTACGAGACATTAAATTAAAAAAGTTGAACATAACTTACAATGATTAAAAATAGCGTAGCGTTACACGGACAGAATTTCGACTTACACTCTTACAATATTCGCTAACATATCCTTATTATTAGGATTTAAAATTAAAATTAAAATTAAAATTAAAATATATATTACGTATATATTGAGAGAAGAAGGAAAAAAAGATGATAAAAATGATCAGAAATCGGTTGGCTTTATAGGGAGTTTAAGA
Organism: Rutidosis leptorrhynchoides; assembly: GCF_046630445.1. NCBI lineage: Eukaryota > Viridiplantae > Streptophyta > Magnoliopsida > Asterales > Asteraceae > Rutidosis > Rutidosis leptorrhynchoides. Next base: position 286,908,570 of record NC_092333.1, read on the forward strand.
ACTTGGGGCTCTGCGACTCGCGGCATTTTTTGCCTTCAAACTCCACGAGTCGCGGAGTTTGAAATTACAGCTCACAAACTTTGGAGTCTTTCTTGCCGACAGATTTATAAATAAATATAATATATTAAATAATTATAAGAATTATTTAAATATTATATTATATTTATGTGCATAGTTGACTTGTAATTTTTAGTCCGTTGCGTCGAGCGTTGAGAGTTGACTCATGTCCCGGTTTCGGATTTTCGAACGTCCTTGCGTACAATTTAATATCTTGTACTTTGCGTTTTGAATCTCGTACTCTTGTAATTTCGAGACGTTTCTTATCAATAATTGGAACCTCTTTGATTGTCTTTTGTACTTTTGAGCTTTTTGGTCGTTTGCGTCTTCAATTCGTCGAATCTGTCTTTTGTCTTCACCTTTTATTATTTAAACGAATATCACTTGTAAATAGAACAATTGCAACTAAAAGCTTGTCTTTCTTGAGGAATAATGCTATGAAATATATGTTCATTTTTAGCATTATCAAATATTCCCACACTTAAGCGTTGCTTGTCCTCAAGCAATATCGTCTTGAAATACTAGAATCACTTCTTTATTCTTCACACTTTGTACATCAGTGATTTCTATACGGCGGTATAAACAATGGTAGTAACGATATGGTTTACAGTCCCACATGACTATAAAAATTTAGATCCATTAAGGAAATTGGATCTTTATGAAAACATTTGATCTTTTGAAAATTAAATCTAGTTTTTACCCTAGATAAGTTTTCCGGAATAACCTTCACCGGTGTTTGCAAAATATTTTTGTGGGTTTGGTGGGTTTCAGATTTGAAAATTTTAGCTCAAAACTTGCGGTTTTGTGTCACCCACTTGCTAACCTTGTATTTGGAAAGCAACACGTCCAGTTTACTTGTCCCGTATATTCCCTTTCGGTAAACTACCGTCCGGTTGTAAAGGAAAGCGTTGAACAAGCAACTGTTAAGGCAATGTCCCCTGACATGCTTTTAATTATGGTCTATAACGTGTCGGACGCAATTACTATCCTTGGTAGGAGCAATAGTAAAGCTCATCCTTATAATTTTTCGGTCTGGCACAAGGTCCTGTTTTTGACCATGCTATGCAACCACCGTTCTTACAGTTGACACCCGATTTAGTTCAGGTGACCTAATGAATTCCAGGTGAATTCCTAGGATTTTACGTTCAATGGTAATGAACGCATTGAAAATAGGGTTTTCAGAAAACAAATCGGTTTGTAATTTTGATCAAAATATTTTCTCGTTTAAGCTCGAGTTTAGATATCATTGAATTCCATGAGTTTGAATTCTCAATCTTTAAGGTCAATCTCAAAGATTGAGTAATATCAGTCTTTAAAAGCTGATTTTTAATCTTTAAGGAGATTATCCTTTCTGGGGATCTGATTCATTAGTCTTATCCAGCTAATTTGCATGGTGCCCCCCATTGTACGAGATAAATCCTTCTCATGGTTAGGATAAATCTGACCACTTGGCAACCCTGTTTAATGATGAGGTCCGTGGATTTCCTGCTGATTTTAGTGATGACTTTTCTAGATCTTTCGTCAACCTACAGCTGGTCTGGACGACAACTTCTTGACCTAAATCAAGAAGCGCGAGTCTTTTTCTGAAGACTTTACTTCCTTTTAATGATGGAATTGATTCATCGTGTAGATCCATCTTTCTTACAGTAAATCAGGTAAAACTTTTTAGTTTAGTCCAAAGCAAAAGTATTTTCAGTTATTTGTACAAAAATATGTGATATATGTTTTGAATAACTTGGTAATTTTCCCACACTTGGCTTTTATTTTCCTTTTTATTGTCCTCTATTCCATTTTAAATGAATTTTAACATTTTGGTTTGTTTCTCAATTTATGTCCTTTCTGAGGTAACAATAATTTCGGTGTTAAAACCTAGTTTTATCGTTCATAAATATGTATAAACATGATTTTGAGTTCATTTAATTGAAAATTTTGAAAAATTTTACTAGAATTGGGTAGTCAGTATATAAGACTAGGGCTGTTCTTTATTATCAGAGAGCACTAGATTCTAATACAACTACTGCTTTACTAGTATTTTTAATGCTAACCCAGTGTTTAAGATAAAAATTTTAAAATCCGAAAGAATTTAACCCCTTCCCACACTTAAGATCTTGCAATGCCCTCATTTGCAAGAAATCAGTAACAATTTAAATTATTGAGGGTGATTTGTGTGAAAATGATTAAATTTTTACCAAAGTTTCCAAATATATTGGCGTTTGTTTGCTGAATGATAAATGGTGCACATCATTTGTTCATTCCGTCTTGTTGTTATTTCACATATATTTTGCATCTTGTCGTCAAAATTAGTTGCTTTTGCTGAACTTAATGCCAGTCTTTGAAAATGCGTTGTTTTACCCTGTTGTGTATATAAGATAAACTGCAAACATATATACATATTTTTGAAGTTTGGTATATTACCCCACATTCAAAAATTATTAAAATCTAAGAATAAAAGTTAGAAAATTATAAAAACTATTACAATATTAACATAAGTATTAAACGTATCAATATTACAAATTACAAAATAAATAAAACTAAGTAGACTAGGGATGATACTGGTACCAATAGGGGTTCCATGCATAACCATAGGTGCTATAAAATGCTTCGGCAGGGTTATACGTAGGATACGGTGGTTGCATCTCTATTGACCAGGGAGGGAATATGGGTTTTGGTGTAGGAATATAGTTTCTACCTATATGTTGGCAATGAGCTATGATTTGGTTCTGATGAACTTGCCAATCTTCAAATGCTCTCTGTCTAGCATTTTCGTACTCCTGTGAAGCTATAAACCTTTGCATTTCTTGCATCTCATTTCCCCCTCCTACATTACCTTGCTGTTGGTTTCTCTCAACCTGTGGATGTCTACCATGGTATTGTACTGCGGCATTATTTCGCCTCTTCAAAAATTTCGCACCATGGTATACATTTAAACCTATAGTATCGCGGGGTTCTGGTTCATCGACTAATAATCCCCCCCGACTTATATCCACACCGAGTTATTCAGCAATCAAAGTAATAAAAATACCACCTCCTATTATGCTATGCGGTCTCATCCCCCTAACCATAGCTGATAAATAATAACCCACACAATAAGGTATACTTACAGCGCTTTGTGGGTCTCGAATACACATATGGTAAAACAAATCCTGTTCATTTACCTTTTCCTTGTTCTTACCTCTTTGTGTAATCGAATTTGCTAAAAACCTATGAATTACTCTTAATTCAGCTCTATCTATATCCAAATAAGAGTAATTTCCCCCTTTGAATCAGTGATGGCTTGTCATTTGACTCCATACACCGTGTGTATCAAAATTTTCATCTATCTTTCTACCATTTAGTATCAACCCTCTACAATCGGCAGATGCTAACTCCTCAGGCGTATATATACGTAAAGCCTGAGCCATGTCTAGTAAAGACATGTGGCGCATCGAACCTCCTAACAAAAATCTAATAAAAGATCGATCGGTTAAACTATCTACCCGATCATTTAATTCTATACTACACAACAATTCTTCACACCATACTTTATATACAGGTCTACGCATGGTGAATAAACGTACCTAGTCATTAAAAGTAGAATTACCATACCTCTGTACAAGTAATTCCCTAATTGGCCCGGCCAATTCTACAGCTTCTAAGGGTCCCCATTCTATGACCCTAGGTACCTCAACAACTTTGGAATGAAGAGTATGCAAACCCCTTTGATATTTTGGATAATCTATCCAAAGTCTGTCAAATCTTAGGTTCGGGTGCAAATCTTCCAAGTGTATATCAGAAAATGTCATGACTGGATGAGGTATATCTTGCTTGTAGTAGTTATCCACCTCCTGTTGTTTCGTATTCTCAGCAGGAGCATTGCGAGCTTGGGATGAAGATTCACCCCTTTCAGTCTGCAAAACACATCAAACACAATTTTTGTGCATCCAAATATGCATTAGTGTCAGCAAAATCATCAATCAAAATAATTACAATGACATGATCAATTTATATCAAACTTAAGCTCATTTTCATATTTTCATCAAATCTACACTTTTTCAAATAAGCAAATACGAAAATGTTCGCCAAGTTCATAAGCATTTAACTCAAATAACATGTCAAAATAATCATTACTAGCAATTAAACAAGTTTCAAATGGCATTATCTTTCAAAAATCAAGTTCATGAATTTTAGACTTGAAAAAGTCCACTTTAATTCTCAAAATCATGTTTAGGCTCAAAGTTTATATCATTTAACTACCTAAACATGTACACTACTTAATTTAGTAACAATTCATGACAAAAATCAGCCAAGAACACAAACCCTAGATTACTCAAAATTTGAAGTTTAAGGCTTCTAATCATGTTAAATAGCATCAATCTAGGTTATACAAGCATAATACATAAACAATTTAAGCATAATTACACTAAAAAATATCAAAATCAAATTGGGGAAAAAAATTGCTCAAGAACACTAATTTCGGATTAAATGGTGTTTAGGTGTAGAAATTTACCGTTTTTCTTGAGTAATTCCTTGATAGCATCCTTCTCAACATGATTTTAGTAAAAGATTTGATGATTAACGGTTAAAAATTGTGATTTTGGGGGTGTTTTCTCGTGTATTTTCGGCAGTTTTTTCGCAGGTTTTTGTTTTTGTGGGTTGCAACTGATCAGTTCTGCGTTTTATTTTTTTCTGATTTTTGGTCCTCCCGCGACTCGCGGTGTTTGGACCCTTCAAACTCCGCGAGTCACGGAGTTTAGTTTTTTTTTTTTATATACTAATTAAAACAATTAAGTAATTAATTTTAAAATTTTGTTTCCCTTGTTATTTAGGATGAGGTCGTTTCGGATCGATGTCCTAGTCCGTCCTTCGACAAAATTTTAAAATTTGTCTTTTTGTAGCGATTGTTTTAAAAGCTTAAGATTTTTGCGTTTTTTAATGTTTTTGGCATACTTTAATTCAATAAGATTAAAAATAATGATAATAAAAGTTCTCGTCCCTCCCTTGGGTAAAGCAATTTCGGTTCAAAGACCTAGTCTTCAACTTACGACGAATTTTAAAAATCATATTTTTAACTTAATGAGAAAAAGTAAATTTTTGTTTTTAAATTCACACAATTTAAATATAAAATTCAAAATTAATATTAAAAATTCACACCAAACTTAAAATTTGAAATGCATAAAATTAAAAATTCATATTTTAAAAATTTTAAAAAAAAAAAAATTCACACCAAACTTAATTTAAAAATTCATATTATAAATTCACACCAAACTTATATTAATTTTTCAAATATTTACAATTTTAAATATATTGTTTTTACAAAGTTTACAATATTAATTTAAGATTTATATATTAATTTTAAAAACATGGTAAAAATAAAATTAAAAATCTTTTTGGCTTTTTATCCCACTTTTATCAATCAAATATTATCAAAAATATGCGCCCCTCTTTTCGGTAAAGTAATTTCGGTTCCAAGACCTAATTTAACTCATGACGAATTTTTGAAATATTTTGGGTTGATTGATTAAAGATATTTATACCTTAAGAATAAACGTTAAATTTCGCAGTGATGTAATAAATTTTTGTATGATATCAACAATTTTGGTCGCCAAACCTAATTTTATTCAATACCAATTTAATACTTTATAGCGAACAAATTAGCGTTTATTATCAAAAGGTTAAAAAAAAAAAAAAAAAATAAAAACTGTACAAACTTACCTGTGAGATAGTATTATTAGTTATATGATCTATCCCATTCATAAGATAGTCGGTTTAATTGGTTTTCCATAGCTACATAGGCGTAACCTCGAGCATTCAGTGTCTTTTCTTCTAAACATATGAACGGTCCGTCTCTGCATAAAGTAACAAATTCGGTATTTGAATAGGTTTGATTATTTGAACATTTACCTCCATGTGACCATTTTCCGCATTTGTGACATCTTTCTAGGTGTCGTGCTCTTCTTTTCGCTGCGGATTTTGATTTTCCTTTACCAAATTATAACTTATTATCTTCGCATCTGGATTCTTTTCTAACTCCGTCCATTCTTTCTCTGATTACTGATACTATTTCACTCGGAAGTGTGTCATTATTACGTTTAGTGATCAAAGCGTGTAGCATTAGACCATGGTTTAGTTCACAGGCAGTCTTCATTTCCTAAAAAAAATAAAAATTCAGAATGGGGGGAGAAGACTAGTTCTTTAGGGTCTGCTAGGGAAAGACCATTCGGGTTCCATTTTCGAGAACTACACGAAAACAGACAATCTAACTCTAACAAAAATACATATTATCCTTTAAAGACTTGATTCTCCCCACACTTAGTTAGCTGTGGTGTCGAAATTGTGATTAACTTCGTTGTCGACTTCCATCGGACTATCTATGTAGTGTTTAACTCTGTGACCATTAACTTTAAATTCAATCCCATTTGAATTTATTAATTCTATCGTTCCGTATGGGAAAACTCTTTTGACTATGAATGGTCCAGACCATCTTGATTTCAATTTTCCAGGAAATAGCTTGAATCGTGAATTGAAAAGAAGAACTCTGTCTCCTTCTTTAAATTCTTTTAAACTTCTGATTCTTTTATCATGCCATTTCTTTGTTCTTTCTTTATAGATTAACGAATTTTCGTATGCTTCATGTCTTAATTCTTCTAATTCGTTTAGTTGACTTAATCGTAGAAGTCCGGCTTCATGTAAATCAAGATTACATGTCTTCAAAGCCCAAAATGCTTTGTGTTCAATTTCTACTGGAAGATGACATGCTTTTCCATAAACAAGTCTAAAAGGTGTGGTTCCAATTGGAGTTTTGTAGGCTGTTCTAAAATCCCAGAGTGCATCCTCCAATTTAATGGACCATTCCTTCGGATTTGATCCTACGGTTTTCTCTAGAATACGTTTTAAAGCTCGGTTGGTATTTTCAACTTATCCACTTGTTTGTGGATGATATGCGGTAGAGATTTTATGAGTTACTCCATATCTTTTAAGAACTTTCTCAAGTTGATTATTACAGAAATGAGTACCCCGATCACTTATTAAAGCTTTCGGTGTTCCAAACCTTGCAAAAAGACATTTTAAAAAGTTGACTACAACTCGTGCATCGTTAGTTGGGAGAGCTTGTGCTTCTGCCCATTTAGATACATAATCAATGGCTACGAGTATATATAGATTATTATGAGATTTTGGAAATGGACCCATAAAGTCAATACCCCAAATGTCAAATACTTCACATACTTGGATGACATTTTGTGGCATTTCATCACGTTGACTTATTTTTCCTGCCCTTTGACAAGCATCACAGGATTTGCAAAGAAGGTGTGCGTCTTTTTAAATTGTAGGCCAATAGAATCCAGCATCATAAACTTTTCTTGCTGTTAGTTGAGGCCCATAATGCCCTCCTGTTGGTCCTGTGTGACAATGGTTTAATATTTTACTAGCTTCATCTCCAAATACACATCGGCGTATTATTCCATCGAGACAACTGTTAAACAAATGTGGATCTTCCCAAAAATAGTGTTTTATATCACTGAAGAATTTCTTTCGTCTTTGGTACGATAATCCTTTTTCAAGGAATCCACAAACTAAGTAGTTTGCATAGTCTGCAAACCATGGAATTTCTTTATAATCTATCTTCAATAGATATTCATCAGGAAAGTTGTCTTGTATGGCCGATTCATTTAGAACTTCTAATTCGGGATTTTCAAGACGAGAAAGATGATCAGCGGCGAGATTTTCTGCTCCTCTTTTATCTCGGATTTCGATATCAAACTCTTGTAAGAGTAAGATCCAACGGATTAATCTTGGTTTAGCATCTTGTTTTGAAAATAGGTATCTAAGAGCAGAATGGTCGGTATAGACCACCGTTTTTGCTAGAACGAGATATAATCGAAATTTGTCAAAAGCAAAGACAATAGCAAGGAGTTCTTTTTTAGTAGTTGTATAGTTCGTTTGTGCTCCTTGTAACGTCTTAATAGCATAATATATAGGTTGAAATCGTTTTTCAATCCTTTGTCCTAAAACGGCTCCCATTGCAAAATCACTTGCATCGCACATTAGTTCAAATGGTAGATTCCAATTTGGTGTTATCATGATCGGCGCATTAGTGAGTTTCTCTTTAAGAATATTAAAAGATTTGATACACTCATCTGAAAAGATGAATGGAGCATCTTTTTCTAGGAGTTTATTCATAGGAGTGGCAATTTTAGAAAAATCTTTTATGAAACGTCGGTAAAAACCGGCATGCCCTAGAAAACTCCTAACTCCTCTAACATTGGTGGGATGTGGAAGTTTAGCAATTACATCTACTTTAGCTCTATCCACTTCAATTCCTTCTTTTGAAATTTTATGTCCAAGAACGATACCTTCTTTAACCATGAAATGGCATTTCTCCCAATTAAGTACTAGATTTGATTGTTCGCATCTAATAAGCATTCGTTCCAGATTAACTAGACATGATTCAAATGTATCACCGAAGACTGAAAAGTCATCCATGAAAACTTCCATGCATTCTTCTATCATGTCGTGAAAAATCGCCATCATACACCTTTGAAAGGTTGCAGGGGCGTTGCAAAGTCCAAATGGCATGCGTTTGTAAGCAAAAGTACCATAAGGGCACGTGAATGTGGTTTTCTCTTGGTCCTCGGGTGCTATTGGAATTTGAAAATATCCGGAAAATCCATCTAGAAAACAATAGTAACTATTTCCGGCTAATCTTTCCAACATTTGATCTATGAAAGGTAAGGTAAAGTGATCTTTTCTGGTGGCGTCATTCAATTTTCTATAATCAATACATACACGCCATCCTGTTACAGTCCTAGTAGGAATAAGCTCATTTTTCTCATTTGTAATGACAGTCATGCCACCCTTCTTAGGCACGCATTGAACTGGGCTTACCCATGGACTATCATAAATTGGATAAATTAAACCTGCATCTAGCAGTTTAATAATCTCTTTCTTAACTACATCTTGCATATTAGGATTTAGTCTTCGTTGGCGTTGCACATACGTTTTATGACCTTCTTCCATAAGGATTTTATGTGTGCAATACGAAGGACTTATTCCTTTAATATAATGAATCTTCCATGCAATGGCTGGTTTATGAGCTTTCAACACAGAAATGAGCTGTGATATCTCATTTTCAGTAAGAGAAGACGATATTATTACAGGTAATTCAGATTTACCATGTAAATAAGTGTATTGCAAATGGTTTGGAAGTGGCTTTAACTCTAATTTCGGAGGTTCTTCTATCGATGATTTGTATCGATATCTGTCTTCTTCTTTTAGCATTTGAATTTCTTCTGTTGTTGGTTCATATCCATTAGCTATAAGTGTAGCTAACATTTTAGCTTCATCAATTGGTTCATTACCTTCTCCTAAAGAACATTCTCCTGTTCCTTGTAATTCTAGAAATTCTTCTAATAATTCTGCATGTGCATCTATAGTTTGAATATAATAACATGTATCATCTGCAGATTGTGGTTGTTGCATTGCTCTATCAACTGAAAAGGTAACACTCTCGTCCTCTATACTTAGGGTCAATTTCTTACCGAACACATCTATCATTGCTTTAGCCGTGTTTAAGAATGGTCTTCCTAATATGAGAGGAACTTGAGAATCTTCTTCCATGTCCAGAACAACAAAAATCTACTGGAAATACTAAAGTACCAACTTTAACTAGCATGTTCTCCATTATCCCTCTAGGATATTTTATTGATCTATCGGCTAGTTGTATGCTTATTCTGGTTGGTTTCAATTCTCCAAGGTCTAGTTTAGCGTATAGTAAATACGGCATTAAATTTATACTAGCACCTAAATCTGCTAATGCTTCTATTGAACTAAGACTACCCAGAAAACATGGAATTGTGAAACTTCCTGGATCAGATAGTTTTTCTGGTATCTTATTCAACAGCACTGCTGAACAATTAGCATTCATAGTAACAGCCGAGAGTTCTTCCATTTTCTTTCTATTTGAGATTAGATCTTTCAAGAATTTAGCATATCTAGGCATTCCTGAAATCACATCAATGAAAGGAAGATTTACATTTATCTGTTTAAATATATCCAAGAATTTGGATTGCTCGGCTTCAAGTTTCTCTTTCTTCATTTTACTTGGGTAAGGAAGTGGTGGTTGGTATGGTTTAACATAAGGTTTAGCCTTAACTGTGTTATCTTCATTAACCTTTTCAACTACTGGTTCTTTTTCCTTATCTTGATCAGGTTGGGGTTCTTGTGGAGTAGGAATAGCTTCATCAGAAGTTACAGGTATTTCAGGTGGTTTAAGTGTTGTACCACTTCTTGTGGTAATGGCTTTAGCTGTTTCATTCCGGGGGTTAGTATTTGTATCACTAGGTAGACTTCCCGGTTTTCTTTCACCTATTAACCTTGCTAGGTTACTTACTTCTTGTTCCAGATTTTGAATAGAAGCTTGTTGATTTCTAAATGCTTGAGCATTTTGTTCATTAGTTTGTTTCTGAGATGTGAAAAACTGCGTTTGAGTTTCAACTAGCTTCGTCATCATATCTTCTAAATTCGGCTTTTTATCATCGGTTTGTTGTGGTGGTTTGTTTTGAAAATTAGGTCTTTGCTGGTTGTAAGTATTATTGGATACTTGTTGATTGCTAGAACCTTGTTGGTTGTTGTATGGAATATTTCGGTTATAATTCTGGTTTTGATTGTAAATCGGTCTTGGCGGTTGATAATTATTCTGATAATTATTTCCAGGCCTTTGGTTTATGTATGAAATATTCTCTCTTTGTTCCATTGTTAATTCAATACTGAGACAATCTTTTGTCAAATGTGGTCCTCCACACTGCTCACAACTAATTCGTATTGAGTGAATATCTTTAGTCATCTTTTCCATTCGTCTCTCGACAGCATCTATCTTTGCGGAAATGGAATCTAAGTCATGGTTAGAATCGGCTCTAGCTGCTTTAGATGATCTAACGATATCTTTTTCTTGGTGCCACTCATGTGAGTGGGAAGCAGTGTTATCAATAATTTTGTAAGCATCAGTTTTGGTTTTCTTCATAATAGAACCACCAGCTGCTATATCTATGTCTTTCCTTGTAGTGATGTCGCATCCTTGGTAGAATATTTGTACTATTTGACAGGTGTCTAAACCATGTTGCGGACATCCTCTTAATAACTTTCCATATCTTGTCCACGCCTCATATAGAGTTTCATTTGGTTTCTGTGTGAACGTAACAATTTCTGCTTGAAGTCTTACGGCTTTAGATGCAGGAAAAAATTGTTTAAGAAATTTTTCTACTAAAACATCCCATGTATCAATCGCCCCTTCAGGTAACGATTCCAACCAATCTTTGGCTTCTTCCTTTAAAGTCCAGGGAAATAACATGAGATATATCTGTTCATCCTCCACTTCTCGGATTTTAAATAGTGTGCAGATCCTATTAAAGGTACGTAAATGTTCATTTGGATCTTCCTTCGGCGCACCACTAAATTGGCATTGATTAGTCACCATGTGTAGAATTTGTCCTTTGATTTCATAATCTGGCGCATTAATGTCTGGATGAGTAATTACGTGACCTTGGCCAGTGCGTTTAGCTCTCATTCGGTCTTCCATACTTAAAGGTTCCAGATTCTCCATAATTGAATTTGTTGAATCGGAATCACTAGAGGATTCTGATTTAATGGTTCGTTCCTCAACAATCTCTGTTTGAATGATTGGTGGTTCCGGAGGAAAGTTTAGTGGTTCAGGATCTACGAATCGTTCCTGAATATTCTCCGGATTCTCAATTGTGAGGTCGGGTTCAAAAAATGGATTATCGGAAATTTGAACTGGAGTACATGGTCGACTGGATGACGATTCTAAAGAAAAATCAACGGCGGTAATATTTGTTAAATGTCTTGATCTAGTTACAGGTGGTGAACGTACAAAAGGTGGTGAACATCTTGCTCGGTGCATTCACTAAATATCCTATTAGTTTTTAAAAAGGAAAGAAAAATTATAATAAGTTATCCAATCAATAGACTTTTTTGATTTTTCTCACGTTTCGAATAGCCAAAATATGCAGCAGAGGGGCAGGATTCGTTTGGTCTCAATATAATTGAGGACTGTTTGGCTCCAATAACCCGGTCCACGTACAAATCCAACTATTACTACGAACCAGAAAATTTTGATGTCTATCAATTTAACCACTTAAAATAAATTTTCGTAATTTTAAGAAATTTAGAAAAGAAGTAGAATAAAAATCTATGTCCTAAAACTAGAATAGCGAGAAATAAGAAAGAAAAAGAGCTCGTCGAAAAAGGTCGAAAAAGAAAAATGGTTGAAAAATAAAAGGTGACGGAAAAATAAAAGAAACTTATAACACTTAAAAATACTTGACTAACCTAACCTTATTACTACAACTAACTTAAAATTATAATCGCAAATTGAGATTACTAATTGGAATGATAATTGATACATAGGTAAAAGTCGTCTAAAATATTAAAGCTTACAGGAAAAACTAAATCCCAAATGGAAATAACTTAAAAAGAAACTAAAACTTAAAAAGGCGTCGCAAAATTCTAAAGTACCTAAATCTTAGTCTAAAGAACAAGTACTTAAGGAATTTTACGGCAAAGCCTAAAAATCTAGAAGTAAAAATAACTATGGCAAAAACTAAGTTTAAAACTAAATATGAGCTAAAAATACAAATATTACGCTAAAACGATTAAAAAGGGACAAAATATAAAAATATACAAAAAGTTGTAAAAAATACAATTTTTATAAAAAATATTATTTTTATATTATTTATTTATTAAAACTATTAATTTTATAATTTAATTAAACTAATTTAACTAAAATATAAATTAAATAAAAAGTAACTTAAAATAAAACTAATTATAATAATAATAATAATTAGGATTAATAATTATAATAATTAATAATTACCCGTAATTAATGCTGAATTAGGGTTCTGTCAGCGCGTCAGACTAGCTCCGCGACTTGCGGTAATTCAAGCAGTAAACCCCGCGGGTCGCGGGGTTCCAAAATTCAACCCTAGAACAGTTTAAAACTGAGGCGTTTTTATTTTTTTTTTAATTTTCTGTTTTATATTTTATGTTTATATCAAAATATTTGTATAATAAAAACTTATATTTAAAAACTTAAATAAAAATAGAACTTCTTTATAAATTTAAAAATATCTTAAAAATAGATTTATAAATTTTTTTTTTTTCGGGTTTTTTTATTATGTTTTAAATAAAAACAAAATACTTAAATAAAACTTATATAAAAATAAAGAAACTTTATAAAACTTAAATATTTATCAAACTTTTAAAAAATACTTATATATTTTTTTTTCTTTTTATATTTTCGAATATTTAAAACGTATTTTTATAAAAACGAATTTTAATAAAAGTAAACTAAAAATCTTTTTTTTTTATATATTAGTGTTGTGCTTCAGGCTTTTAAGAGATTCCCCGGCAGCGGCGCCAAAAATACTTGATGTTTCGCGAGGTGTATATAAAATAGCTATTAATTTTAGCAGGAAATACTATTAAATACTATACAATTTTACACAAGATATTTATTTATTTAGAGAATGGATATACTTAAACCTTACTACAACACTTATAGGCAGTGTACATAATCGTACAGTAGTGTAGTTTTTAGTAAGTCCGGTTCGTTCCACAGGGAAATCTTTAAACAAAGCTTAACGCTCTATTAGTTTACTTTTATAAAAATACAAATATATATATATAAATAATATTATTATTATAAAGGGGAGTTTTTACCGTTTAATGACCGGTTTGTCGATTTTAAAACTTTAGTCGCAGTTAAAACCAAATGTAAAATATTAAAAATAAATACAAGACTTAAATTAAAGTGTAAAATAAATAACGATAATGAAATTGCGAATAATAAAAGTGCGATAAAATAAACTTGCGATAATTAAAAAGTACGATAATTAAAAGTGCAATTAAATACAATAACAATAAAAATGCGATAATTAGAAATGCAATTAAATATAAAATAAAGGAAATTAAATATGAAATAAAAGAATTATGCTTATTTAAACTTCCGTAATCATGATGTTTGACGTGTTGATTTTTAGTTTATTCCCATGGGTTAATTGTCCTTTGTCCTGGATTATTTAATATGTCCGTCTGGTTTTTGTCCATAACAGTCCATCAGTCATAAATATAAAGTGCGAGTGTCCTCGTCAAATTATCCTTATACCCGAAGTTAAATATTCCAACTAATTGGGGACTTAAACTGTAACAAGATTTTAATACTTTGTTTAATAATTACACCAGGATGTCGACTGAGTGTAACCCAAGGTTTTAATATTTTGTTATCAATTATACCAAGTGTCCTTGTACATAATTTCACCCCTGTTTTAATTATTCTAGTGGCTATTAATCCATTCCCGTGTCCGGTTAAATGAACGATTATTCGTACATATAAATACCCCGCCCATCGTGTCCGATTGAGTGTATATGGTAAATTATAGGGACGCCCAATTGTAAATCTTTATATTAACATTAACAAACTATCATTTAGTTAAACAAATATAAAGCCCATTAATAGCCCATAGTCTAATTTCCACAAGTGTCGTTCTTTTGTCCAAACCCCAATTATGGTACAAAGTCCAATTACCCAATTTTAGTAATTAGTCCAACATCATGATTACTTCGGATTAAATAAGCATAACAATAACTTAGCTACGAGACATTAAATTAAAAAGGTTGAACATAACTTACAATGATTAAAAATAGCGTAGCGTTACACGGACAGAATTTCAACTTACACCCTTACAATATTCGCTAACATATCCTTATTATTAGGATTTAAAATTAAAATTAAAATTAAAATATAAAATATATATTACGTATATATTGAGAGAAGAAGGAAAAAAAGATGATAAAAATGATCAGAATTCGGTTGGCTTTATAGGGAGTTTAAGAACTTGGGGCTCCGCGACTCGCGGCATTTTTTGCCTTCAAACTCCGCGAGTCGCGGAGTTTGAAATTACAGCTCACAAACTTTGGAGTCTTTCTTGCCGACGGATTTATAAATAAATATAATATATTAAATAATTATAAGAATTATTTAAATATTATATTATATTTATGTGCATAGTTAACTTGTAATTTTTAGTCCGTTGCGTCGAGCGTTGAGAGTTGACTCATGTCCCGGTTCCGGATTTCTGAACGTCCTTGCGTACAATTTAATATCTTATACTTTGCGTTTTGAATCTTGTACTCTTGTAATTTCGAGACGTTTCTTATCAATAATTGGAACCTCTTTGATTGTCTTTTGTACTTTTGAGCTTTTTGGTCGTTTGCGTCTTCAATTCGTCGAATCTGTCTTTTGTCTTCACCTTTTATTATTTAAACGAATATCACTTGTAAATAGAACAATTGCAACTAAAAGCTTGTCTTTCTTGAGGAATAATGCTATGAAATATATGTTCGTTTTCAGCATTATCACTTATCTTGATGGTCGTGTGGGTAACATTCATCTAACAACGGAAGATTATCAACAACTTGATAAAGAAGAAGTAGAAAGGATGGATATAATGTGGGGTATGGCAAATATGGTGAGAAGAGCAAAAGATTATGAAGAGAGAACTGGGAAACCAATCAGTCTGACCAAGGATACAAAATTGGGTTTTGATATGAATACGGTTACTTGTTACAATTGTGGAGAATTAGGTCATTTCTCAAGGCAGTGTACTAAACAGAAGAAGCAAGGTAATCAGAATCCATTCAGAAATCAGAACTATAATCGAGTTAGTTCCCAAAGTCAATCGACAAAGCGTGAAGTCTACATTTCTGATAAGGGAAATGATGTAGAAACTGCGGAAAATCCTAACAAAGCTCTAGTTGTCATTCATGGAGACGATGATGATTGGTCAATTAAATTGAATGTGAATGATCAACAGAAAGCCAACTTGGCTAAGATCACAGAAGATGAATCAAAATGTGTTACTGAGCAAAGCATAATTGAGAAGATTATTGCACGCACTGAAAGAGCAGAAGAGATATCTCGAACCATCAGAAAGGACAAAGTTCAGAAAAAGGTGAAAGATAAATTTAAGAAAGCACGTGATTCTGTTCCTCGAACACCTGAATCAGGAAGCATTTCACCTACTTCATCAGAGGACTACTATTTCAACAGTTGGAAGTATAAGTATGGTGATATTCCAATGTGTGAAGACAGTCTAGAAGTTGATTAAAGTGATAAAACATTGATTGATGCTGATAAGGAACTAGACAAATGGGGTAGAATAATTGATGTAGAATTGGAAATGTTGGTTCTTATGGGTGAAGGTTCAGATCAAGACAGTTTAAGTTCAGAAGCTGATGAATCAGATACTAGGTCAGATTCAGATGTAGAAAGTTCTAAGGGTTCTACTGATTTTGAGATGTTGAACAAGCACGTAGTAGATCTACTCAAGAAGTGTTTGTCAGAAAGTGATCGTGAAAAAGTTTCAGGGTTGACAAGAGCTAAGGATATCTGGGATAAGCTCAAAGAGATATATTTGGGTAAAGGTTTAGCGAACGATGATGAATCAGTGTTTCTTACAGATTCTTCAGAATCAGAAGATGAATTCGATGATGGGAAGAAGATGAACTATTTTGCTTTTATGGCTGATACTTCTTCATCAAATAGCGCTCAAGAGGTAACTTCTAATTTTTGCTCGAATTCAAATGCTGAATGTGCTCAATGTGCTGAATATAAGATAACCATAGACAACCTGCACAAAACCTATAATGAGATGCGTGACAAATATCATGCCAACCATGTGACCAAAAAGATTGAAAATGATTTAAAAGAAGAAATTAAAGTTTATAAAAAACATATTCATGATCTTAAATGTTATAACTTTGATTTAAATCAAGCTTTAATCAAACGTGTTGACACAATAAATGAACTAAAAAAGGAAAATGAGTGTGTAAATCAAGCTTTAATCAAACGTGTTAACACAATAAATGAACTGAAAAAGGAAAATGAGTGTGTCAAAGCTGATTTAGAAGCCATGTCAATCAAAATGAAGTGTTGGGCAAGTGCATCTCAATGGAATGCACTTATGGTTGAACTTAATGATCAAAAGGGTAAAGGCATTGGATATAAGTCCGTATCTCCTCCTTTTCAAAACAAATACGTTAATGCAAATATGGTTGATGGACAACCAGAAGATTGTGTTCCACCTAGTTATGAGAACTATGCTGATAGGAACAAGAAGTCGAACTCAACTGAGAACATGACTTTAGATGAAACTGTTGAAGGTCTTTAGATCATGATGAAGATAAGAAAAACTGTCTAGGAGATAATACTGTTAGACGAAGGGTGATAACACCAAGAGGTCCAGTTCCAAAAGGTCCTGTTACGATTTTGAAAAATCCTAGATCTTCTAACAGACCTGTTCCTCCTGGTACCCCTAAGCCTGTTCAGAAAGATAGATCAAATGATTCTCCTGTGTTCGTAAGAGCACAAGACCCCTCATCTTCAAACTCTAATAATGTGTATCAATTTAGAGGACATATGGAGTTTAGACAATGTTTTAATTGTGCTGTTTTTGGACACGTTGCTGCTTATTGTCCTAGAAGATTCCGTTCCCCAAGACATAAAGTTGACTTGTCAGATGATGATTCTAGATCATCTCATGTTCATCGAACAGGTTTTTTATAAATGATGAATTTCGTGATAAAAGATCTAAGACAAATGTTGTCTTTGGAGACTCCAAAAGGAAGTACTTCAAAAGATCTGTTTCTCCTGTGAAGGGAAAAATCCCTAAAAGAAATTTTGAGGCAAATGTTGCCAGTTTTAGTAAGCAAGGCAGACCTTTTGAACCAAAGTTGAGGTCTCCGTCTCAAAAAGTGAGTCGCAGAAAGTATTTTTCTAGAATTAGACCACGGATGAATCATTCAGATTTAGAGAGAAATGTCAGACGCCAAGAGCGTGACACCTCTCCTTCCAAATTTGCTAAGTCTAAAGTTTCTAATGAGGAGATTCCTCCGAACTCAAACGGGAAATGAATGGAATTTCAAGCTATGTGTGTTAATGGAAAACCTACTGCCGTCCGGGCATGGGTTCCCGTTATCAATTAATTTCTTAATGTGATATGCAGGGAACCAGGGTACCTGCAAATAACACCTGGATTGTGGATAACAGCACTTCGAGACATATGACTGGACATCTATCTCTTCTTTTGGATGTACACCCAATTAAGGGAAGTTATGTTGCATTTGCTGGAGATAAGGGTGGTCATATTTCAGCTCAAGGTTTATTGAAGAATGATAAAGTCAGTTTTGATAAAATGAATTATTGTCAAGAGCTTGCTAATAATCTGTTATCTGTTTCACAAATCTGTGAAAAATCCTTCAAAGTAGCATTTGATGACGAATTCAGCTACATCTTGAAACCAGAGTTTGTGATTCCTACTGAAATGATTTTGATGAATGCTCCTCGACAAGCTGATTTATACATGCTGGATATGAATGTTGCTACTTCAACTGCTGAACATCATCAAGCTTTTGTTTCTAAAGCGACTGAACAAGATTCTATTACTTGACACAAACGCATGGGTCATTTAAGTTTTCAGAAGATGAACCATCTGGTTCACAACAATCTTGTAGAAGGTGTTGATCTTCGTTCTTTTTCAGATTCCAGGCACATGTGTTCCGTGTAAGAAGGGTAAGCAGAGCAAGAAAGCACATAAGTTGGTGAAGTATAATCCAATCTCTGCTCCACTTGAGTTGTTGCACATGGATCTCTTTGGTCTAATTCGTTTTGAAAGTATTGATGGTAGTAAGCATTGTCTGGTGGTAACTGATGATTATTCAAGATTCTCATGGGTTATGTTTTTAAAAGAGAAGTCTGATACGTTTGAGAATTTGAAAGTGCTAATCAATCGATTAGAGACAGGTTTTAATCTGAAAGTTAGAAAGATTCGATGCGATAATGCTATAGAATTCAAGAATCAGTATCTTGCAGGTTTCTGTATTAAGAAAGGTATCAATATGCCGTTCAGTTCTGCATATGCTCCTCAGATGAACGGTGTTGCTGAAAGAAAGAATAGGGTTTTGATCGAGACTGCTAGGACTATGCTAGCTGATTCGTCTTTACCTGTTCATTTTTGGGGTGAAGCTGTTGCAAATGCTTGTTACACAATGAATCGAGTCTTAACTGTTAAGCGACTAGGTAAAACGTGCTATGAGTTATTGCATGGGAGAAAACCTTCTTTGAAGCATCTAGAACCATTTGGTGCCCTATGTACCATATTGAAGAGAAAACCAGCAAGTAAGTTTGATTCTAAGGTGGTTACTGGAGTGTTTCTAGGGTATAGTTCTCCTAACAAGAGAGTTTTCAACAATGAGACGAGATGTGTTGAAGAATGGTCTGAAGTTGACGTCCAACGGAATCACACGAAGAGTGCTCCCAAGAATCATCCTTGGATCTACAACTACGATGAGTTAATTGATTCATTTAATCTTGCTCCAGATCAGACGGAGAATGAAGTAGAGCTACAAATGCTGTTTGATTTACAGAACGAACCAGAAGTGTCTGCACCTACTCCAACTCCATTACCTACAGTCTTTGAGCCAGTACAAGATTCAGATCAAGATGTTGATCCAGTGTACGATACCTGCGGATCTGATATTTCGAGTGAGAATTCTGATAATCCTGAAGAAGCTGGAGATACCACGAATCTACACCACGAGATACCTGTTCCCACACACCCAGTTCCCAGAACTACAGCTGCTCATCCTAGAGAAAATATCATTGGAGATCCAAATGCATGTGTTAGAACAAGAAGACAAGTTTAGTTTGATGGTCAAGTTGATGCTCATATGACAGCTGCTGCTGCATACTACGATTACTCATGTCATATCTCGAGAATTGAGACAAAGACTACTAAAGAAGCCTTGAAGCATGTTAATTGGGTCATGGCTATGCAAGAAGAAATTCAGTAATTCAATTGTCTAGATATTTAGAAGCTAGTTACTAAGCCGCATGGTGCTAAAGTAATCGATATCAAATGTCATTGAAAGTGCAAATTCGATGAAGATGGCAATGTTACCCGTAACAAAGCAAGATTGGTTGCTAAAGGTTATCAGTAAGATCCTGAATTTGATTATGATGAAGTTTTTGCTCATGTTTCCAGATTGGAAGCGATTCGCATATTCTTGACTTTCGCATCTTTCATGAAGTTCAAAGTTTATCAAATGGATGTTAAAAGTGCATTTCTTTACGGCAAGCTAAACTACCGAGTATATGTCAGTCAACCTCCGGTTTTTGAAGATCATCTTCATCCTGACAAAGTTTACTGACTACGACGTGCCCTTTATGGTTTACATCAAGCTCCTAGAGCTTGGTACGGATGTTTATCGATTTATCTTCTCGAAAAAGGATATCAAATGGGCACGATAGACTGTACTCTATTCATAAAAGTTCAAGATGACGACATTATTTTAGTCCAGATTTATGTTGACGACATTATTTTCGGTGCTACTAAGCAGGAACTCGTTGATGAGTTCGAACAGGTGATGAAGGACGAGTTCGAAATGAGTAAATTGGGTCTTCTACACTACTTTCTTGGTCTACAAGTCAAACAGACAGAAAATGGAATATTTCTTCATCAGGCAAAGTATGTGAATGATATACTGGAATGTTTCGGTATGACTCAAGAACGTTCTGTGTCAAATCATGGTATTTCGCTAGATTACGAAGGAGAACCTGTTGATAATACGTATTATCGAGCAATCATCGGGTCGCTTATGTATCCCACTGCGTCCAGGCCAGATATTATGTTCGCAACATGTCTGTGTGCTCGTTATCAAGTTAATCCTAATACAGTTCATCTTACTACTGCCAAAAGAATTCTTCGTTATCTGTTGCATTCGCCAAATCTCGGCATCTAGTATTCGAACGATGAGAAGTTTGATCTTGTAGCTTACAGCGATTCAGATTATGCAGGTTGCAAAATCAACAACAAATCTACATCAGGAGGATGTCAATTTTTAGTTGAAAGGCTGGTGACCTGGCAATGCAAGAAACAAACTGTAGTTGCTCTTTCCACGTGTGAAGCTGAATACATAGCTGCTGCTAGTTATTGTTCGCAAGTTGTTTGGATCCAACAACAACTTTGCGATTACGGGCTAAGAATCTCTTTCTCTCCTCTTTATATTGATAATACTGATGCCATAGTGATCACTAAGAATCCTGTTCAATATTCTAAAACTAAACAAAAGTATCACTTTCTTAGGGATTGCCATGAGAAAAAGATTATTGAGGTTAAGAGAATAGGTACTAAGGACCAGAGGGCTGACTTATTTACTACGGCTTTTGATAGATCTAGGTTCTTACTCTTACTAGAGATGAATGGCATTGTTGATCGAGACAAAGTAATTTTGGATGTTGTGTGCGAGGTTTAGTCAAGACTTTTAGACTTTGCATGTAGGATGCATGACATATAGATTTTTAGTTGTTAATTATCTGTATTGCATATTTTTGCTTCATGTCTGCATTTCTTTACATGATTTCATTCATGATTGCATGCTAGTCTGACATATTTTCTATTTGCTTAAAATGCTAAAACACAAAAAGATTTTACATTTTAGTATTTTAGGGGGGAGTATATGTTATTAGCAGAAAATACCTAAAAAGTGAAAAATGCCTCACCAGAAAATCATAAAAAGTTGAAAAATCCGAAAATGAGCTTGTTTTGATTAATCTGTTGGAGATGACGAAATTACTGTACGAAGAATTGATAATTGATTAGTAAGGACTGATTTGAACGTGAATGTTTATTTGTTGTGTGATGTACTGCTAGATGTGACTTATGAATTCTTGTCATTAGACAATCATAATAAGAATAATGATCATCTAAGAATCCGTAGTCATGGACGATCTGTAGTGTTTGAAGGTAGTCACCTAATTATCTCCAAAAGTGTATCTAATGATAATTGTTTAGGAACTCAACAGTCGGTTGAGGGTATCCCCTATAATAATTGATAATCATTAGAGAAAGTTGGTGTTGAATGTCCCCAATCAATATTCAAACGTTGCTCTACTAATTCAGCCTCACAGCTATGATTGAGACATTCAATAGATCATTTAAGCAGTTGAGTGTTATCTATTTGGCTGGTGCATACCACGTTGTCACGGGCCTGAGGTTTAATAATCGAAACTAAACTCCGAAAAGTCAGATAAAAATTAGTTTATGTCGAAGTAAGTGTCCCTTCTCGCTTAAAGTCGAAAAGTATGATTCTTTATTGCGGACCGTTCAAGCATTTAAGGGAGAACACCTCGAGTGATCTGAGCACAACAAAATTAAGAAACATGAGTTCAAGCACGAATACAACAAAAACATAATGGAAGTTCCATTCGTGATGCAATTCAAAATCTATATATCAAAAGACGATGATGTGCTGTAAAAATCAAATATCAAAAGAAAATCAAAGTCAATAATAATTAGCGTATCAAGATGGCAAATGAAATGTCCCGTTCTTATTGATTAAAAACGTTCCATATTAATTGATTTCGTTGCGAGGTTTTGACCTCTATATGAGACATTTTTCAAAGACTGCATTCATTTTAAAACAACCCATAACCTTTATTTCATCAATAAAGGTTTAAAAAAAACTTTACGTAGATTATCAAATAATGATAATCTAAAATATCCTGTTTACACACGACCATTACATAATGGTTTACAATACAAATATGTTACAACAAAATAAGTTTCTTGAATGCAGTTTTTACACAATATCATACAAGCATGGACTCCAAATCTCGTCCTTATTTAAGTATGCGACAGCAGAAGCTCTTAATAATCACCTGAGAATAAACATGCTTAAAACGTCAACAAAAATGTTGGTGAGTTATAGGTTTAACCTATATATATCAAATCATAATAATAGACCACAAGATTTCATATTTCAATACACATCCCATACATAGAGATAAAAATCATTCATATGGTGAACACCTGGTAACCGACATTAACACGATGCATATATAAGAATATCCCCATCATTCCGGGACACCCTTCGGATATGATATAAATTTCGAAGTACTAAAGCATCCGGTACTTTGGATGGGGTTTGTTAGGCCCAATAGATCTATCTTTAGGATTCGCGTCAATTAGGGTGTCTGTTCCCTAATTCTTAGATTACCAGACTTAATAAAAAGGGGCATATTCGATTTCGATAATTCAACCATAGAATGTAGTTTCACGTACTTGTGTCTACTTTGTAAATCATTTATAAAACCTGCATGTATTCTCATCCCAAAAATATTAGATTTTAAAAGTGGGACTATAACTCACTTTCACAGATTTTTACTTCGTCGGGAAGTAAGACTTGGCCACTGGTTGATTCACGAACCTATAACAATATATACATATATATCAAAGTATGTTCAAAATATATTTACAACACTTTTAATATATTTTGATGTTTTAAGTTTATTAAGTCAGCTGTCCTCGTTAGTAACCTACAACTAGTTGTCCACAGTTAGATGTACAGAAATAAATCGATAAATATTATCTTGAATCAATCCACGACCCAGTGTATACGTATCTCAGTATTGATCACAACTCAAACTATATATATTTTGGAATCAACCTCAACCCTGTATAGCTAACTCCAACATTCACATATAGAGTGTCTATGGTTGTTCCGAAATATATATAGATGTGTCGACATGATAGGTCGAAACATTGTATACGTGTCTATGGTATCTCAAGATTACATAATATACAATACAAGTTGATTAAGTTATGGTTGGAATAGATTTGTTACCAATTTTCACGTAGCTAAAATGAGAAAAATTATCCAATCTTGTTTTACCCATAACTTCTTCATTTTAAATCCGTTTTGAGTGAATCAAATTGCTATGGTTTCATATTAAACTCTATTTTATGAATCTAAACAGAAAAAGTATAGGTTTATAGTCGGAAAAATAAGTTACAAGTCGTTTTTGTAAAGGTAGTCATTTCAGTCGAAAGAACGACGTCTAGATGACCATTTTAGAAAACATACTTCCACTTTGAGTTTAACCATAATTTTTGGATATAGTTTCATGTTCATAATAAAAATCATTTTCTCAGAATAACAACTTTTAAATCAAAGTTTATCATAGTTTTTAATTAACTAACCCAAAACAGCCCGCGGTGTTACTACGACGGCGTAAATCCGGTTTTACGGTGTTTTTCGTGTTTCCAGGTTTTAAATCATTAAGTTAGCATATCATATAGATATAGAACATGTGTTTAGTTGATTTTAAAAGTCAAGTTAGAAGGATTAACTTTTGTTTGCGAACAAGTTTAGAATTAACTAAACTATGTTCTAGTGATTACAAGTTTAAACCTTCGAATAAGATAGCTTTATATGTATGAATCGAATGATGTTATGAACATCATTACTACCTTAAGTTCCTTGGATGAACCTACTGGAAAAGAGAAAAATGGATCTAGCTTCAATGGATCCTTGGATGGCTCAAAGTTCTTGAAGCAAAATCATGACACGAAAACAAGTTCAAGTAAGATCATCACTTGAAATAAGATTGTTATAGTTATAGAAATTGAACCAAAGTTTGAATATGATTATTACCTTGTATTAGAATGATAACCTACTGTAAGAAACAAAGATTTCTTGAGGTTGGATGATCACCTTACAAGATTGGAAGTGAGCTAGCAAACTTGAAAGTATTCTTGATTTTATGAAACTAGAACTTTTGGAATTTATGAAGAACACTTAGAACTTGAAGATAGAACTTGAGAGAGATCACTTAGATGAAGAAAATTGAAGAATGAAAGTGTTTGTAGGTGTTTTTGGTCGTTGGTGTATGGATTAGATATAAAGGATATGTAATTTTGTTTTCATGTAAATAAGTCATGAATGATTACTCATATTTTTGTAATTTTATGAGATATTTCATGCTAGTTGCCAAATGATGGTTCCCACATGTGTTAGGTGACTCACATGGGCTGCTAAGAGCTGATCATTGGAGTGTATATACCAATAGTACATACATCTAAAAGCTGTGTATTGTACGAGTACGAATACAGGTGCATACGAGTAGAATTGTTGATGAAACTGAACGAGGATGTAATTGTAAGCATTTTTGTTAAGTAGAAGTATTTTGATAAGTGTATTGAAGTCTTTCAAAAGTGTATAAATACATATTAAAACACTACATGTATATACATTTTAACTGAGTCGTTAAGTCATTGTTAGTCGTTACATGTAAGTGTTGTTTTGAAACCTTTAGGTTAACGATCTTGTTAAATGTTGTTAACCCAATGTTTATAATATCAAATGAGATTTTAAATTATTATATTATCATGATATTATGATATATTAATATATCTTAATATGATATATATTCATTTAAATGTCGTTACAACGATAATCGTTACATATATGTCTCGTTTCGAAATCCTTAAGTTAGTAGTCTTGTTTATATGTATGTAACTCATTGTTAATATACTTATGGAGATACTTACTTATCATAATCTCATGTTAACCATATGTATATCCATATATATATCGTCATGTCATTTTTACAAGTTTTAACGTTCGTGAATCGCCGGTCAACTTGGGTGGTCAATTGTCTATATGAAACATATTTCAATTAATCAAGTCTTAACAAGTTTGATTGCTTAACATGTTGGAAACATTTAATCATGTAAATATCAATCTCAAATAATATATATAAACATGTAAAAGTTCGGGTCACTACAGCAAAGTCCTGAACTTTGAAAGTATGAAGAATGTTGATTCATGAAGTGCTCATAAAAGAACTCAGATCATTCTTAGTGTGACGCCCCCGCGCAGCTTGAATTGTTTAATCACGACGTTCACATCAAACTATCAAGATTCTTGTCGTCTGTGATTTAGGGCTATACCCATTAAGGCTATAAGTTAGGAAGATACTTACCTAGGTATACTCTAGAATGCTAACATATGCTAAAAGCATACAATGTGCGCAAGCATATACTGTGCCAAAGGCTTATAAGAGAAAGTTTAACTTTTGATTCCGTTTACTAATGTCAACTTGAACAATAAAGAAGTTAAGGGCCTCGAGATTTATTTCGTGTGATGACTGGTCATTAGGCAAGTCTGTTTTAACTGTAGACCAATCCCCGCGGTAAATAATGAGCCTATTCGGATAACACAATATATTCTGAGATCAGCCGAGCCAACTAGATTGAAGATTGTCAACACATTGGTAGAAGCCAAAGGCTGACAGGGTTATTTAAAATTCCGTGAGAACCTTCCTGTTCAATTTGAATGAAAATACATAGATAGAGAGAATGGAAAGTTACGCGTAATGAATTGACAACCTGATAACAACGCACAATCATAAGTGATGAAAGAATCAAGGATTAATGAACTTAGCGGGATCTCAAAAATCACTGCTCTATAATGTTCAATGTAATAATTAATGCCAACATGATTGTCGAAGTGTTCGGAATGAATATGTTCATGTTTAATGAGGATTGATATCAGTAATTGCATGATAATAGACATAGACTGGATAATTGGGAATGAACAACATTAGTTGATTCGATATATCAGTTCTGATCCATTTTTAAATGTGTTAATCATATTGCTCACAAAAAGAATGTGGATTTGTATGTTTCATTTATATGCTTATTAAATAGCTTGTTCTGACAATTATAAAACAACAAAAAGATTTTGGTTTGTATGTTATTGCATTTCATGATATAATGTCTTTATTTTGCATAATTTTAGTTGCATGACATTTTACATTAGAAAATCCATAAAATTTTTATCATTTCTTTGTTTTCTGATTATCCTCGGAATGCACAATGACATCTGAAAGAACTTTGTTGAGATCAAGATATTTCTGGCCACCAAATCCATAAGTTTGAAGTTTGTAGAGCTTGTGATTTTTTGAAAGAGTTTGTATGGAAGTGAATTTAATATGACATTACACTGTACGACTTACTCAGGATAAACAAAATGTTTGGAGTAATAACCTCAATTAGGTTAAGTTGTTTGGATTACCTAAGTGTTAATGATCATTTCTTGAAGGTTTTATTGATTTATGACTCAAATTGAAAGTGTTTGTTAGCTCTAAGATTGCTAAACGAGTCAAAATCCTAAGTTTATTTTTGTTTTTGATGTTTGTTTATGCAAGAGAGAGAATCTGGATCTGTATTAACTTTACTAAACTGTTTGTGTTTTTGAACTTGCATGGTTTATGGATGTTTACTTATTGTAATTGATGTTCTAGGTCCTAGGGGGAGTTGTTGATGCATTTTATGTAAGTCCCTAGACATCTAACCGACGTCCATTGCAGGTACAACAGTTTACAGGCTACCATGATCGCTCGTTATTATCCTATTTGTGTTTATATGTGGTTACAGGAACTGCAGGAACGCGATAAGGATGATTGACTATGTTAGACTTAGTCAGACGTGCGAGTGAAGCCTCACTCGTACGGCTGACAGGCTCATACGCACGGTTGATGTTGAGCTAAGTCACAATTATAACCTAAATGAGAAGACACGAGTGAGTGATTGTAGTGACCCGAACTTTTCCATGTTATATATATTAATTGAGATTGATATTTATATGATTAAATCTTTCCAACATGTTAAGCAATCAAACTTGTTAAGACTTGATTAATTGAAATATGTTTCATATAGACAATTGACCACCCAAGTTGACCGGTGATTCACGAACGTTAAAACTTGTAAAAACTATATGATGACATATATATGGATATATAAATAGTTAACATGATACTATGATAAGTAAACATATCATTAAGTATATTAACAATGAACTACATATGTACAAACAAGACTACTAACTTAATGATTTTTAAACGAGACATATATGTAACGATTATCGTTGTAAAGACATTTAATGTATATATATCATATTAAGAGATATTCATACATGATAATATCATGATAATATAATAATTTAAAATCTCATTTGATATTATAAACATTGGGTTAACAACATTTAACAAGATCGTTAACCTAAAGGTTTCAAAACAACACTTACATGTAACGACTAACGATGACTTAACGACTCAGTTAAAATGTATATACATGTAGTGTTTTAATATGTATTTATACACTTTTGAAAGACTTCAATACACTTATCAAAATACTTCTACTTAACAAAAATGCTTACAATTACATCCTCGTTCAGTTTCATCAACAATTCTACTCGTATGCACCCGTATTCGTACTCGTACAATACACAGCTTTTAGATGAATGTACTATTGGTATATACACTCCAATTATCAGCTCTTAGCAGCCCATGTGAGTCACCTAACACATGTGGGAACTATCATTTGGCAACTAGCATGAAATATCTCATAAAATTACAAAAATATGAGTAATCATTCATGACTTATTTACATGAAAACAAAATTACATATCCTTTATATCTAATCCATACACCAATGACCAAAAACACCTACAAACACTTTCATTCTTCAATTTTCTTCATCTAATTGATCTCTCACAAGTTATATCTTCAAGTTCTAAGTGTTCTTCATATATTCTACAAGTTCTAGTTACATAAAATCAAGAATACTTTTAAGTTTGCTAGCTCACTTCCAATCTTGTAAGGTGATCATCCAACCTCAAGAAATCTTTGTTTCTTATAGTAGGTTATCATTCTAATACAAGGTAATAATCATATTCAAACTTTGGTTCAATTTCTATAACTATAACAATCTTATTTCAAGTGATGATATTACTTGAACTTGTTTTCGTGTCATGATTCTGCTTCAAGAACTTCGAGCCATCCAAGGATCCGTTGAAGCTAGATCCATTTTTCTCTTTTCCGGTAGGTTTATCCAAGGAACTTAAGGTTGTAATGATGTTCATAACATCATTCGATTCATATATATAAAGCTATCTTATTCGAAGGTTTAAACTTGTAATCACTAGAACATAGTTTAGTTAATTCTAAACTTGTTCGCAAACAAAAGTTAATCCTTCTAACTTGACTTTTAAAATCAACTAAACACATGTTCTATATCTATATGATATGCTAACTTAATGATTTAAAACCTGGAAACACGAAAAACACCGTAAAACCGGATTTACGCCGTCGTAGTAACACCGCGGGCTGTTTTGGGTTAGTTAATTAAAAACTATGAAAAACTTTGATTTAAAAGTTATTATTCTGAGAAAATGATTTTTATTATGAACATGAAACTATATCCAAAAATTATGTTTAAACTCAAAGTGGAAGTATGTTTTCTAAAATGGTCATCTAGACGTCGTTCTTTCGACTGAAATGACTACCTTTACAAAAATGACTTGTACCTTATTTTTCTGACTATAAACCTATACTTTTTCTGTTTAGATTCATAAAATAGAGTTCAATATGAAACCATAGCAATTTGATTCACTCAAAACAGATTTAAAATGAAGAAGTTATGGGTAAAACAAGATTGGATAATTTTTCTCATTTTAGCTACGTGAAAATTGGTAACAAATCTATTCCAACCATAACTTAATCAACTTGTATTGTATATTATGTAATCTTGAGATACCATAGACACGTATACAATGTTTCGACCTATCATGTCGACACATCTATATATATTTCGGAACAACCATAGACACTCTATATGTGAATGTTGGAGTTAGCTATACAGGGTTGAGGTTGATTCCAAAATATATATAGTTTGAGTTGTGATCAATAATGAGATACGTATACACTGGGTCGTGGATTGATTCAAGATAATATTTATCGATTTATTTCTGTACATCTAACTGTGGACAACTAGTTGTAAGTTACTAACGAGGACAGCTGACTTAATAAACTTAAAACATCAAAATATATTAAAAGTGTTGTAAATATATTTTGAACATACTTTGATATATATGTATATATTGTTATAGGTTCGTGAATCAACCAGTGGCCAAGTCTAACTTCCCGACGAAGTAAAAATCTGTGAAAGTGAGTTATAGTCCCATTTTTAAAATCTAATATTTTTGGGATGAGAATACATGCAAGTTTTATAAATGATTTACAAAATAGACACAAGTACGTGAAACTACATTCTATGGTTGAATTATCGAAATCGAATATGCCCCTTTTTATTAAGTCTGGTAATCTAAGAATTAGGGAACAGACACCCTAATTGACGCGAATCCTAAAGATAGATCTATTGGGCCTAACAAACCCCATCCAAAGTACCAGATGCTTTAGTACTTCGAAATTTATATCATATCCGAAGGGTGTCCCGAAATGATGGGGATATTCTTATATATGCATCTTGTTAATGTCGGTTACCAGGTGTTCACCATATGAATGATTTTAAAATTTATATCTTGTTATGGGATGTGTATTGAAATATGAAATCTTGTGGTCTATTATTATGATTTGATATATATAGGTTAAACCTATAACTCACCAACATTTTGTTGACGTTTTAAGCATGTTTATTCTCAGGTGATTATTAAGAGCTTCCGCTGTCGCATACTTAAATAAGGACGAGATTTGGAGTCCATGCTTGTATGATATTGTGTAAAAACTGCATTCAAGAAACTTATTTTGTTGTAACATATTTGTATTGTAAACCATTATGTAATGGTCTTGTGTAAACAAGATATTTTAGATTATCATTATTTGATAATCTACGTAAAGCTTTTTAAACCTTTATTGATGAAATAAAGGTTATGGTTTGTTTTAAAATGAATGCAGTCTTTGAAAAACGTCTCATATAGAGGTCAAAACCTCGCAACGAAATCAATTAATATGGAACGTTTTTAATCAATAAGGACGGGACATTTCAGTTGGTATCCGAGCGTTGGTCTTAGAGAACCAGAATTTTGCATTAGTGTGTCTTATCGAGTTTGTTAGGATGCATTAGTGAGTCTGGACTTCGACCGTGTTTACTTGAAAAATGATTGCTTAAAATTTTTTGTTGGAAACTATATATTTTTAACATGTGAATATTATGTGATATATTAATCTCTTAACGCGTTTGATATTATGTGATAGATGTCTACCTCTAGAACAAGTCCCATTGACTCACCTAATAATAATGAAGAGTCAAATGTAAATTGGAATGATTCGTGTACTGATTCACAAGTTCCCGAAGAGGAACCGGAAGAAGAGTCGGAACCAGAAGAAGAATCGGAACCGGAAGAAGAATCGGAACCGGATGAAGAAATAGAACCGGTGGGGGAAATAATAAAACGGTTAAGTAAAAGAAAATCCTCAACCAACCGACCAAGGTTAATTATGATCAATGGTGTTTCCGCCAAGGAAGCAAAATATTGGGAGGATTACCAATTCTCCGATGAATCGGATTCCGACGAGAATTCCGATGATGTTATAGAAATTACCCCAACTGAATTTAAAAAGGTAAAAGAAAATAATAAGGGAAAGGGCATAAAAATAGAAAAATCTAATTCCAACCCCGATGAACTTTATATGTATCGTCAACCCCCGAAGTCCTTAAGTTGTAAGAATGACCCGGGAACCTCTAAACCACCAGGTTTTTCTAAACCAATGTGGAAAACGACGGCTCGTATTAGGGGAACATCATATATCCCTAGAAACTTGGCAAAACGAACCAAAACCAAAGAAGAAGAAACAAGCGAGTCGTAATAAGATAGTTGTATTCGTGTGGTGTAATATATGTAATATAGTGTGCTTATGCTTTAAGATATATGTAAAAATTGCTTGTATTAATAAGTATTTTTTTTTATGAATCTAACTCTTGTCTATTTTACAGTATAAAAACACAAAATGGATAGACAACCCAATATTTTAAGTGACCTACCCGGAGACATGATTGATGAAATCTTATCTAGAGTCGGTCAGAATTCTTCGGCACAACTATTTAAGGCGAGATCAGTTTGTAAGACATTCGAAGAACGTTCCAAGAATGCCTTGGTTTATAAAAGGCTTTCGTTCGAAATATGGGGGATATCACATTGGGAAATCCATAAGTTACGATGTGTTTACTTTGACGCATATATTGCGGGGAACCCAAATGCTATTTTACGCAATGGGTTAAGAAATTATTTTGACTCAATATATCCGAATATTGGACTTCGTGATTTAGAAAAAGCGGCTAACATGCAACATAAAGAAGCATGTTATGCTTACGGATTAGTAATGTTCGCTTCTCACCAAAGTGAGAACAAGAACATCGGGCTACAACTATTAAACAAAACGTTCCCACAAGTGACGAAGTCGGTAATTGGGGTAATAAATGAGGTTTTTAGATTGTTACGGGACTGTTGGACATTACGTAAACCTCGTCCCTTTGACGACGTTACAACACGCTATCTTATCAACGGCCATAACGGTTATGTTCCACAAGACCAAGGATGGGAAGTAATCCTAGTAAAACCAGAATGCATGGCTTGTTTCTGGACGTATGAATTACGTGTCTTTATTGCCTTTGCTGAACGACTTGTGTACTAGCTAGAATTATCTTCACAACCATCTTGTATCAAATTTATTGTGTGCTATATTTCATGCTATATGTAAAATAAGCGGTATTGTAAGTTTGTAAAATATTGTGTAAAAGTTTGAACGCGAAATATTATTATAATCAGTTTTTCATATAGAATTATAGTAGTTGAATTGTATATTAGCTACTAAGTATGAACTTAACGGGTAGGTACTACCCGAATTTAAACTTATAAAATGCTAATATGAAGAAAAAGCTTTTATAAATGAGTTCATATTATGCTACGAAATACTATTAACTACTCTTAATATTCTGTATGATTAACTTGTTCCATTTGACTATTTTGAAGGAAATGGCACCGACTACTCGACACACCGTGAATATGAATGAAGAGGAATTCCGTACTTTTCTAGCTTCAAACATAGCCGCAGTACAGGCTGCGCTACATAACAACAATAACCTTGGATCTAGTAGTACAGGAAATCGTGTAGGATGCACCTACAAAGAATTCACTGCTTGCAAACCTTTGGAATTTGATGGAACCGAAGGACTGATCGGATTGAAACGGTGGACCGAGAAGGTCGAATCGGTGTTTGCCATAAGTAAGTGTACTGAAGAGGACAAAGTGAAGTACGCTACGCATACCTTCACAGGTTCTGCGTTAACATGGTGGAATACCTATCTAGAGCAAGTGGGACAAGACGATGCGTACGCACTACCGTGGTCAGCATTCAAGCACTTGATGAACGAGAAGTACCGTCCCAGAACCGAGGTCAATAAGCTCAAGACAGAACTTAGAGGGTTACGAACCCAAGGATTTGATATTACCACGTACGAAAGACGATTCACATAATTGTGCCTATTGTGTCCCGGAGCATTCGAATATGAGGAAGAGAAGATCGACGCGTTTGTTAAAGGATTACTGAAAAGAATCCAAGAAGATATAAGTTCACACGAGCCCGCCTCCATACAACAGGCATGTAGAATGGCTCACAAACTAGTGAACCAGATTGAAGAAAGAATTAAAGAACAGACTGCTGAAGAGGCCAATGTGAAGCAAGTCAAAAGAAAGTGGGAGGAAAACGGTGATAAGAATCACCAATACAACAATAACAACAGCAATTACAACAATAATCGCAACAATTATCCCAACAATCGCAACATCAATCGCAACTACAACAAACGGCCCAACAACAACAACAACAACAGCAACTACAACAATCAACCCAACAACAATAATAACCGCAACAACAACAACAACAATCAGAAGCAGCTATGCCAAAGGTGTGAAAAGTATCACTCGGGGTTCTGCACCAAATTTTGCAATAAGTGTAAAAGAAATGGTCATAGCGCGGCAAAGTGTGAGGTCTACGGACCAGGGGTTAATAGAACGAAAGGAACAAATGGTGTCAGAATGAGTAATGGCGGAGCAAGTTATGCCAATGTAGTTTGTTATAAATGTGGAAAACCGGGCCACATTATTAGAAATTGCCCAAACTAGGAGAACACGAATGGACAAGGCCGCGGAAGAGTTTTCAATATTAATGCGGCAGAGGCATAGGAAGACCCGGAGCTTGTTACGGGTACGTTTCTTATTGACAATAAATCTGCTTACGTTTTATTTGATTCGGGTGCGGATAGAAGCTATATGAGTAGAGATTTTTGTGCTAAATTAAATTGTCCATTGACACCTTTGGATAGTAAATTTTTATTCGAATTAGCAAATGGTAAATTAATTTCAGCAGATAATATATGTCGGAATCGAGAAATTAAACTGGTTAGCTCAACATTTAAGATTGATTTGATACCAGTAGAGTTAGGGAGTTTTGATGTGATAATCGGTATGGACTGGTTGAAAGAAGTGAAAGCAGAGATCGTTTGTTACAAAAATGCAATTCGCATTATACGAGAAAAAGGAAAACCCTTAATGGTGTACGGAGAAAAGGGCAACACGAAGCTACATCTTATTAGTAATTTGAAGGCACAAAAACTAATAAGAAAAGGTTGCTATGCTGTTCTATAACACGTCGAAAAAGTACAAACTGAAGAAAAGAGCATCAATGATGTTCCCATTGCAAAAGAATTTCCCGATGTATTTCCGAAAGAATTACCGGGATTACCCCCACATCGATCCGTTGAATTTCAAATAGATCTTGTACCAGGAGCTGCACCAATAGCTCGTGCTCCTTACAGACTCGCACCCAGCGAAATGCAAGAACTACAAAGCCAATTACAAGAACTTTTAGAGCGTGGTTTCATTCGACCAAGCACATCATCGTGGGGAGCTCCTGTTTTGTTTGTTAAGAAGAAAGATGGTACATTCAGGTTGTGTATCGACTACCGAGAGTTGAACAAACTTACCATCAAGAACCGCTACCCACTACCGAGAATCGATGACTTATTTGATCAACTACAAGGCTCGTCTGTTTATTCAAAGATTGACTTACGTTCCGGGTATCATCAAATGCGGGTGAAAGAAGATGATATTCCAAAGACTGCTTTCAGAACACGTTACGGTCATTACGAGTTTATGGTCATGCCGTTTGGTTTAACTAATGCACCAGCTGTGTTCATGGACCTTATGAACCGAGTGTGTGGACCATACCTTGACAAGTTTGTCATTGTTTTCATTGATGACATACTTATTTACTCAAAGAATGACCAAGAACACGGT
The DNA here is from genome assembly GCF_046630445.1 of Rutidosis leptorrhynchoides. Classification (NCBI taxonomy): domain Eukaryota; kingdom Viridiplantae; phylum Streptophyta; class Magnoliopsida; order Asterales; family Asteraceae; genus Rutidosis; species Rutidosis leptorrhynchoides. Next base: position 286,943,670 of record NC_092333.1, read on the forward strand.
GAACATTTGAGAAAGGTGTTAGAAGTATTGAGGAAGGAAGAATTGTACGCTAAGTTTTCAAAGTGTTCATTTTGGTTGGAAGAAGTTCAATTCCTCGGTCACATAGTGAACAAAGAAGGTATTAAGGTGGATCCGGCAAAGATAGAAACTGTTGAAAAGTGGAAAACCCCGAAAACTCCGAAACACATACGCTAGTTTTTAGGACTAGCTGGTTACTACAGAAGGTTCATCCAAGACTTTTCCAGAATAGCAAAACCCTTGACTGCATTAATGCATAAAGGGAAGAAATTTGAATGGAATGATGAACAAGAGAAAGCGTTTCAGTTATTGAAGAAAAAGCTAACTACGGCACCTATATTGTCATTGCCTGAAGGGAATGATGATTTTGTGATTTATTGTGACGCATCAAAGCAAGGTCTCGGTTGTGTATTAATGCAACGAACGAAGGTGATTGCTTATGCATCTAGACAATTGAAGATTCACGAACAAAATTATACGACGCATGATTTGGAATTAGGCGCGGTTGTTTTTGCATTAAAGACTTGGAGGCACTACTTATATGGGGTCAAAAGTATTATATATACTGACCACAAAAGTCTTCAACACATATTTAATCAGAAACAACTGAATATGAGGCAGCGTAGGTGGATTGAATTATTGAATGATTACGACTTTGAGATTCGTTATCACCCAGGGAAGGCAAATGTGGTAGCCGATGCCTTGAGCAGGAAGGACAGAGAACCCATTCGAGTAAAATCAATGAATATAATGATTCATAATAACCTTACTACTCAAATAAAGGAGGCACAACAAGGAGTTTTAAAAGAGGGAAATTTAAAGGATGAAATACCCAAAGGATCGAAGAAGCATCTTAATATTCGGGAAGACGGAACCCGGTATAGGGCTGAAAGGATTTGGGTACCAAAATTTGGAGATATGAGAGAAATGGTACTTAGAGAAGCTTATAAAACCAGATACTCAATACATCCTGGAACGGGGAAGATGTACAAGGATCTCAAGAAACATTTTTGGTGGCCGGGTATGAAAGCCGATGTTGCTAAATACGTAGGAGAATGTTTGACGTGTTCTAAGGTCAAAGCTGAGCATCAGAAACCATCAGGTCTACTTCAACAACCCGAAATCCCGGAATGGAAATGGGAAAACATTACCATGGATTTCATCACTAAATTGCCAAGGACTGCAAGTGGTTTTGATACTATTAGGGTAATAGTTGATCGTCTCACCAAATCAGCACACTTCCTGCCAGTAAGAGAAGATGACAAGATGGAGAAGTTAGCACGACTGTATTTGAAGGAAGTCGTCTCCAGACATGGAATACCAATCTCTATTATCTCTGATAGGGATGGAAGATTTATTTCAAGATTCTGGCAGACATTACAGCAAGCATTAGAAACTCGTCTAGACATGAGTACTGCCTATCATTCACAAACTGATGGGCAGAGCGAAAGGACGATACAAACGCTTGAAGACATGCTACGAGCATGTGTTATTGATTTCGGAAACAGTTGGGATCGACATCTACCATTAGCAGAATTTTCCTACAACAACAGCTACCATTCAAGCATTGAGATGGCGCCGTTTGAAGCACTTTATGGTAGAAAGTGCAGGTCTCCGATTTGTTGGAGTGAAGTGGGGGATAGACAGATTACGGGTCCGGAGATTATGCAAGAAACTACCGAGAAGATCATCCAAATTCAACAACGGTTGAAAACCGCCCAAAGTCGACAAAAGAGCTACGCTGACATTAAAATAAAAGATATAGAATTTGAAATTGGAGAGATGGTCATGCTTAAAGTTGCACCTTGGAAAGGCGTTGTTCGATTTGGTAAACGAGGGAAATTAAATCCAAGGTATATTGGACCATTCAAGATTATTGATCGTGTCGGACCAGTAGCTTACCGACTTGAGTTACCTCAACAACTCGCGGCTGTACATAACACTTTCCACGTCTCAAATTTGAAGAAATATTTTGCTAAAGAAGATCTCACTATTCCGTTAGATGAAATCCAAATCAACGAAAAACTTCAATTCATCGAAGAACCCGTCGAAATAATGGATCGTGAGGTTAAAAGACTTAAGCAAAACAAGATACCAATTGTTAAGGTTCGATGGAATGCTCGTAGAGGACCCGAGTTCACCTGGGAGCATGAAGATCAGATGAAGAAGAAATACCCGCATCTATTTCCAGAAGATTCGTCAACACCTTCAACAGCTTAAAATTTCGGGACGAAATTTATTTAACGGGTAGGTACTGTAGTGACCCGAACTTTTCCATGTTTATATATATTAATTGAGATTGATATTTACATGATTAAATGTTTCCAACATGTTAAGCAATCAAACTTGTTAAGACTTGATTAATTAAAATATGTTTCATATAGACAATTGACCACCCAAGTTGACCGGTGATTCACGAACGTTAAAACTTGTAAAAACTATATGATGACATATATATGGATATATATATAGTTAACATGATACTATTATAAGTAAACATATCATTAAGTATATTAAAAATGAACTACATATGTACAAACAAGACTACTAACTTAATGATTTTTAAACGAGACATATATGTAACGATTATCGTTGTAAAGACATTTAATGTATATATATCATATTAAGAGATATTCATACATGATAATATCATGATAATATAATAATTTAAAATCTCATTTGATATTATAAACATTGGGTTAACAACATTTAACAAGATCGTTAACCTAAAGGTTTCAAAACAACACTTACATGTAACGACTAACGATGACTTAACGACTCAGTTAAAATGTATATACATGTAGTGTTTTAATATGTATTTATACACTTTTGAAAGACTTCAATACACTTATCAAAATACTTCTACTTAACAAAAATTCTTACAATTACATCCTCGTTCAGTTTCATCAACAATTCTACTCGTATGCACCCGTATTCGTACTCGTACAATACACAGCTTTTAGATGTATGTACTATTGGTATATACACTCCAATGATCAGCTCCTAGCAGCCCATGTGATTCACCTAACACATGTGGGAACCATCATTTGGCAACTAGCATGAAATATCTCATAAAATTACAAAAATATGAGTAATCATTCATGACTTATTTACATGAAAACAAAATTACATATCCTTTATATCTAATCCATACACCAACGACCAAAAACACCTACGAACACTTTCATTCTTCAATTTTCTTCATCTAATTGATCTCTCACAAGTTCTATCTTCAAGTTCTAAGTGTTCTTCATATATTCTACAAGTTCTAGTTACATAAAATCAAGAATACTTTCAAGTTTGCTAGCTCACTTCCAATCTTGTAAGGTGATCATCCAACCTCAAGAAATCTTTGTTTTTTACAGTAGGTTATCATTCTAATACAAGGTAATGATCATATCCAAACTTTGGTTCAATTTCTATAACTATAACAATCTTATTTCAAATGATGATCTTACTTGAACTTGTTTTCGTGTCATGATTCTGCTTCAAGAACTTCGAGCCATCCAAGGATCCGTTGAAGCTAGATCCATTTTTCTCTTTTCCAGTAGGTTTATCCAAGGAACTTAAGGTAGTAATGATGTTCATAACATCATTCGATTCATATATATAAAGCTATCTTATTCGAAGGTTTAAACTTGTAATCACTAGAACATAGTTTAGTTAATTCTAAACTTGTTCGCAAACAAAAGTTAATCCTTCTAACTTGACTTTTAAAATCAACTAAACACATGTTCTATATCTATATGATATGCTAACTTAATGATTTAAAACCTGGAAACACGAAAAACACCGTAAAACTGGATTTACGCCGTCGTAGTAACACCGCGGGCTGTTTTGGGTTAGTTAATTAAAAACTATGATAAACTTTGATTTAAAAGTTGTTATTCTGAGAAAATGATTTTTATTATGAACATGAAACTATATCCAAAAATTATGGTTAAACTCAAAGTGGAAGTATGTTTTCTAAAATGGTCATCTTGACGTCGTTCTTTCGACTGAAATGACTACCTTTACAAAAACGACTTGTAACTTATTTTTCCGACTATAAACCTATACTTTTTCTGTTTAGAATCATAAAATAGAGTTCAATATGAAACCATAGCAATTTGATTCACTCAAAACGGATTTAAAATGAAGAAGTTATGGGTAAAACAAGATTGGATAATTTTTCTCATTTTAGCTACGTGAAAATTGGTAACAAATCTATTCCAACCATAACTTAATCAACTTGTATTGTATATTATGTAATCTTGAGATACCATAGACACGTATACAATGTTTCGACCTATCATGTCGACACATCTATATATATTTCGGAACAACCATAGACACTCTATATGTGAATGTTGGAGTTAGCTATACAGGGTTGAGGTTGATTCCAAAATATATATAGTTTGAGTTGTGATCAATACTGAGATACGTATACACTGGGTCGTGGATTGATTCAAGATAATATTTATCGATTTATTTCTGTACATCTAACTGTGGACAACTAGTTGTAAGTTACTAACGAGGACAGCTGACTTAATAAACTTAAAATATCAAAATATATTAAAAGTGTTGTAAATATATTTTGAACATACTTTGATATATATGTATATATTGTTATAGGTTCGTGAATCAACCAGTGGCCAAGTCTTACTTCCCGACGAAGTAAAAATCTGTGAAAGTGAGTTATAGTCCCATTTTTAAAATCTAATATTTTTGGGATGAGAATACATGCAGGTTTTATAAATGATTTACAAAATAGACACAAGTACGTGAAACTACATTCTATGGTTGAATTATCGAAATCGAATATGCCCCTTTTTATTAAGTCTGGTAATCTAAGAATTAGGGAACAGACACCCTAATTGACGCGAATCCTAAAGATAGATCTATTGGGCCTAACCAACCCCATCCAAAGTACCGGATGCTTTAGTACTTCGAAATTTATATCATATCCGAAGGGTGTCCCGGAATGATGGGGATATTCTTATATATGCATCTTGTTAATGTCGGTTACCAGGTGTTCACCATATGAATGATTTTTATCTCTATGTATGGGATGTGTATTGAAATATGAAATCTTGTGGTCTATTATTATGATTTGATATATATAGGTTAAACCTATAACTCACCAACATTTTGTTGACGTTTTAAGCATGTTTATTCTCCGGTGATTATTAAGAGCTTCCGCTGTCGCATACTTAAATAAGGACGAGATTTGGAGTCCATGCTTGTATGATATTGTGTAAAAACTGCATTCAAGAAACTTATTTTGTTGTAACATATTTGTATTGTAAACCATTATGTAATGGTCTTGTGTAAACAGGATATTTTAGATTATCTACGTAAAGCTTTTTAAACCTTTATTGATGAAATAAAGGTTATGGTTTGTTTTAAAATGAATGTAGTCTTTGAAAAACGTCTCATATAGAGGTCAAAACCTCGCAACGAAATCAATTAATATGGAACGTTTTTAATCAATAAGAACGGGACATTTCAGTGATCACCTGTACGGCTGATGAAGCCAACTCGTACATGTGATGGATGACTCGCACGGGTGATTCAACAGCAGGGGTATATAAAGTGTTATGTTCTTCATTTTTAGGTTAAGCCTCTCATTTTACACACATCACTCATATCTGGTGAGCTCATCCGATTCTCTCTCAGCCCAAATCACCCAGGTGGTGAATAATAGCTCTAGGTGTTGATCTAATCACACTTGATTTGTTGTGGTTTGACTAAATTAATCCGAAAAAGCTTAACCTATTTACTAGAGGGTTTGATTCACTTATTCCGCCATTGTGTGAGTTAAATCTGTTGATTTCTAAGTTTCTAGTCATGTTTCATCAATCTTTATGGGGTCAAAAGTACAGTGTACACTGATCACAAAAGTCTTCAACATATTCTTGATCAAAAACAGCTAAACATGAGGCAGCGAAGATGGGTTGAGACGTTGAATGATTATGATTGTGAACTTTTATATCATCCGGGGATGGCCAATGTTGTGGCTGATGCGTTAAGTCATAAAGAAATAGTTGAACCTCGAAGGGTTAGAGCTTTGAATATGAGAATTCAAGCGAACCTCGCAAGGCAGATTCTTGCAGCTCAACAAGAAGCCATGAAGGAGGAGAATTTTGTGAACGAGAAGGTCAGAGGCATGGCTAAGACGTTTGAGGTACGAGCTGATGGTACTCAGAATTTTTTGGGACGACTTTGGGTTCCGAAATTTGGTCATTTACGACAACTGGTGTTAGATGAGGCTCATAAGTCTACGTACTCTATTCATCCTGGTTCAAGAAAAATGTATCATGATCTTAAGGAGCTATACTAGTGGCCTAACTTGAAAGCTGATATGGCTACTTATGTGGCAAAGTGTTTGACCTGTGCTAAGGTTAAAGCTGAACATCAGAAATCGACCGGACTTCTGGTGCAACCTGAGATTCCCGAGTGGAAGTGGGAAGGTATTACGATGGACTTTATTACAAAGTTACCGAGAGTTGTGGGTGGTTATGATACCATTTGGGTGATTGTTGACCGACTCACAAAGTCAACTCACTTTTTACCGATTAAGGAAACGGATTCGATGGAGAAACTTACTCGTTTGTATTTGAAGGAAATTGTTTTGAGATATGGTGTTCCCGTATCTATTATTTCGGACCGAGACAGTCGATTCACATTGAGGTTTTGGCAGTCCTTACAAGAAGCTTTGGGAACTAAGTTAGATATGAGCACTGCTTATCATCCACAGTCGGATGGTCAGAGTGAAAGGACCATTCAAATGCTGGAAGACATGTTGAGAGCATGTGTGATTGATTTTGGTAATGGTTGGGATAGATACTTGCCACAGGCTGAATTTTATTATAACAACAGTTATCATGCAAGTATTAAAGCTGGACCGTTTGAAGCTCTGTATGGTAGAAAGTGTAGGTCTCCTGTCTGTTGGAATGAGGTTGGGGATGCTCAACTCACAGGTCCAGAAATTATTGATGAGACTACCGAGAAGATCGTACAGATTAAGGAGAGATTGAGAACAACTAGAAGTCGGCAAAAGAGTTATGCCGATAAGAGAAGGAAAGATGTTGAATTTCGAGTCGATGACCATGTTATATTGAAAGTATCACCTTGGAAGGGTGTGGTACGATTTGGTAAAAGAGGAAACTTGAATCCTTGATTTGTTGGACAATTTGAGATTACAGAGAGAGTTGGACCCGCGGCTTATCGTTTGAAATTGCCACAAGAACTTAGTGTCGTTCATGACGTTTTCCATGTATCAAATTTGAAGAAGTGTTTGGCCGAGGCCAATGAGACAATTCCTCTTGATGAACTTCATGTTGATAAGAAACTCCATTTTATTGAGGAACCTGCCGAGATTTTGGATCGGGAGGTTAAGACTCTTAAGCAAAGTAGAATTTCTATCGTCCGAGTGAGATAGAATGTCAGACGCGGACCCGAGTTCACTTGGGAATGTGAAGATAAGATGAGGCACAGGTACCCGTATTTGTTCCCAGATGACGAGTAAACCCCTGCACCTGCTTAAATTTCGGGACGAAATTTCCGTAACGGGAAGGTACTGTCACGACCCTACTTTTAAGTTATCTTTTACCGTTTATTATTTAACATCCGTTAATTGTTATTCATGCCACGTCATTTCTATGACCTATATTATTATTTTTGTAATAATATATTAAATATTATGTGTTAAGTGAATATTTGTATTCATATTTTAAGTTGTACGTTTCTACGTGTCGCGGATTTTTATCCGGCGAATCTTTTCGGTTTTCAAACCAACGGTCAAACTTTTGGGATTTTTAAATCCAAATTATTTTAAATATGATATTTTGATGTCATAATACTATATATAGTGTATATATATTTTATTCGTCGCGTATGCGTTATTTCTCCGAAGAATTAATCGCGTAGTTGCGTTTTCACGTTTCGGGCTTCGATCGAGCATTTGGGCCACAAGCCATTACAAATTAAACAAATTTGGGCAATGGGCCCCACCCCACACCCCACCATTCACCTGAACCAAAAGGGGAGGGGTGTACCCCCTTTTGTTTTTCATTTCCACATTTCATTTTTCATTTCATCATTCACTACTAAAACCTAATTTTATTTTTTCTCTCTTTCTCTCTTCCTCCCTCCTTTGGTCATCGCCAACACCAACACCATCATAATCATCTTCATCAAAAATATTTCTTGGATCATAGGGCTTTAATCATCACCGCGTTCCTCTCGTTCTTCTCTACACGATCATAATCTTTGATTCTCGATTAGGGTATAAACCCTAACCCTAAATTTTTGATTTTTACATTATTTTACTGTATTTTAATGTTATTATGATAGTATAGTGCTTGTATGCTGTTGGATTATTGATTGTATGCGTAGAATCACTCGTTAATTCATGATTTCGGTTTGATTGGATTTGGACAGCGGAGTATTTGATCATTTCTGTACACATAACTGATGTTTTTGTAAAATTAAAGTGTCTAAATGTGTTACTCTCATCAAGACATTGATTTTAGACTCCGGATTCATGTTATTTCGATTCCCTGAGCTCTAGTTATGATTAAAATGGTGTTCTCTTGAAATCAAAATGTAAAAACGAATGTGTTCAGGTTTGGTCCGAATTTGTGACCACTTTTGGAGTCTCTAGGGTGTACTAGGGTGTTAGGATTGATGATTGGATGAACTTTCATGTTCGGGTCATCGAAATCCGAGCCACGGATCACCCGTTATGACTAAAACTAATTTTTGAACGGATTAAAGTCTCAAGTTGAATTATGGCTGATGGTCACGACTTGGGGGCTATTCTTAGGGTGTTCTTGAGTTCACTAATGTGTCGGGTGGTGTGGTTATACGAGGATATATATAAGACTCGTCAAAAATCGACACCCGAGGCTTAAGTTATGACCCGACGAACGTTTTAATTAAAACTATGATTATAACATTTAACTTATGATATAAATAACGATTTTCATTATTATTAAATTAGTTATGATATAAAAGTAATTAATTTAATTTGAGACTTATGATATATATATATAATTATTATATCATTTATTTATTAATTATGATTTAATTAAACTTTTAATTAAACCTATGATTAATAATACTTTTATTATTAATGAAAAATACTTATGATAAGTATTAAACTTATGTTATGAGATTATTTTTATAAGACTTATAATAAAGATTAAATAATTATTTAATTATTATAAGGCTTAGTTATTATTTAATTATAATTTAATTATTAAATACTTATTGTTTAATAATTATAATTAAATACTTATGATAAGTATTAAACTTATGTTATGAGATTATTATTATAAGACTTATAATAAATATTAAATAATTATTTAATTATTATAAGGCTTAGTTATTATTTAATTATAATTTAATTATTAAATACTTATGGTTTAATAATTATAATTAAATACTTATGATATGATTAATAATTCATTATTAATTAATAATACTTATGATATGATTAAAAATTTATTATTAATTAATAATACTTATGTTATGACTAATATTTTATTAATTAATTAAATACCTATGTTATATTAATTATATCATTTAAACTTATGTTAACTTTAATAATTCATTTTAATTTAATTAAACTTATGTTATGACATAATTATACATATATGACTTTAAATAACATTATAACTTATATTATTATAACTTATACTTTAAAAATTAATGTTGACTATGTTTGACCAAGGTTGACTTTTGAGTTGACTTTCGGTTGACTTTGACTTTCAGTTGACTTTTGTTGACTTTCTAATTAAAGAAACTTTCCTAACTTAAAGACTTTCCAAAAATAGCTACTTTCTAAATATGGAAACTTTCCTAAAATAAAAACTTTCCTAAAATAGCAACTTTTAAAATATGGAAACTTTCCTAAAATAGAAACTTTTCTAAAATAGAAACTTTCCTAAAATAGAAATTTTTCTTGAAATTGAAACCTGCCAAAAATAGAAACTTTCTAAAAATAGAAAGTACGTGTTATACGCTGTCCTGATCAAATCGAAGCATACTGAGTGTTGTTCTATGTTTACTTGCAACAAATACTATAGCTATCATACTAAGACTTGACCTAAGTTAGTTATTTATATTGACCTGCTTTATTTATATGTCGGCGTTGTGATCATCCTTGATCACTTTACTTCCTGCAGTTCACGTTTATGTGTTATTACTTCGTTTACGTTAAGGTGAGTTATAGTCCCGTTTTTATACTATTTTACAGTATTTTTAGGATGTGATTACATTCATTTTTGTTTACATTTAGACACAAGTGGCAATTAAATTTAAATTATTCATTATGAGTTGAACGGAAATATTCTCTAGTCTGGTAACTGTAATCACTGGTTTCTACTGGTGAACACAAATCCTATGGATAGATCTATCGGGTTTGACAACCCCATTTCGAGCAAGTCGTGCTAGCATTTTATAATCGGAATGTATTAGTACTTCGTATTTATTTGAAGATACACATATTCAGTGTATATTGTGTTTGGTAAGGGTGGAATTGGTTAAGTGGTTACCAGGTGACTCATTGATTAATGGAATAATGGTTTAATGTTTTCTAACATTTTTAAATCTTGTAGTCTAAAGTTTATTCGTTTATTTAAACCTATAATTCACTCAATATTTTTGTTGACAGTTTACTCGCATGTTTTCACAGGTACTTGATTTGTTGAGCTTCCGTTGTGTTAGAGGGTCTGCATTCATTGGGCAGAGTTTGATAAACATTTAAACTTTGCATTCTTTTTGGATATTTAAACTTGTGGGTTTTTGTTGACATGTTTTGGTCAACTTTGGTTATTTAATAAGTTGAGTTGTTTGAACTACTTATTTTGAGTAAATTTCCTTTTTGGGAAACTTTTTGGTTAAAAAGTGAAATGTTGTTTAATAAATTCATATAGAGTTTCGATCAAGCTGTAGGACCAAGTGACGGAGCCACTAGGCATACTTGACGGGCCATCACATTGGGTCCAGTTGGCTACTGTTTGTTGAGTATAGTGCTGAATGACGCATCACCTGCGTGAGGATGACTATACTGGGGATTCAGTAATAAGGAATATCGGTAGACTCTAGCCTGATTAGCTAGTGGTCATGCGCCCGTACAAGCCGCTGGTCATCTAGTTAGAGCGTAGTTGCCAGTTGCTAGTTGTTAGTTATTGTATGTTGCTTGTTGTTGTAGGTTGTTACTGGAGTACAAGTTGGTACTGTATACTAGACCCTGTGATAGTTCCATTCACTTAGCCTTGTGCTAACCCCTCACCTCCTCCCTTGAAGGTTCTGGATCTTAGTACTGGTAGGGACGGGAGTCGGGCTGACGATATGTTTGACAAGATAAACTCTGATGTTTTAAGTTTTGTAAATATGTAACTAGTCGTTTAACGTAACACTTGTGGTTCGTGATAAAGTAATTAACTAATGTTTTGAGATAATCATGTTTGCAATTGAATAAGGGTATTTATGTAAAATCTGTCTTCCGCTGTGATTTAAAACAAATGAGGTGTTACAAATGTGGTATTAGAGCATGGGTTTGGCCGCATGTACATTGTGTTGAATGTCATGTTCCCAAACCTTGTGTTGTGTCAAACATATCTGAGGGGACGAGATAAGTGAATGTAGGGATTACATGCGTTAGTTGATAGGTACTAACCTGTTTTTCCAATAAGCGTTTGTGTGAGTTGTTGTGGTAGTGCAGTTGTGGCAGATAATACAAGAAACGTAACTGGTCCGTCAGCCCCCGGAACATTTAGAGCCCCAGATGAAGACATGTATGTGTCAGAAGATGATCCGCATGAATTAATTCTAGATTTAGAAAGTAAGTTAAAGGAAGCACGTGATGGAATAAGGGAATTGGAACAAGGTCAGGTAACAGTGAATCCAAGTGGTAGTGTACCGAATCATATGTTTAGTGGGTATCCGGTGTAGTCGAATATGTATCAGTAAACTGGAAGTGCTTTCCAACAACAGTAATGGATACCACCTCAGTATCAGTTACCTCAACAGTATCAGATGCCACCTCAGTTTAATCAACAGTTCCCAAATCAGATATGGGGTCCATATCAAATGCCGACGTTTCAACAACCGAAGAAATGTACATTCAAATAGTTTTTGAATTGTAATCCACCAGAGTACTTGGGAAGTTCCAACCCAACGGTAACCCTTAACTGGTTAAGAGAGTTAGAAAAGGTTTTTGAGGCTTGTCAGTGCGAACCAAAATTACAGGTTATTTATGCTAGTCGTATGCTGAAAAATAGGGCAATGGTTTGGTGGGACACTATTATTTCTAGTATACCGAAAGAGCAAGTGAACATGATTACTTGGGAACAATTTTATAGTAAAGTTTGTGAGTAGTATTGTTCATCCTATGACCTCAATCGAATTAAGACGGTATTTCTGGCAATGAAAATGACACCTCAGATGACGATAGATGAGGTGATTGAGCAGTGTATGGACAAATTAAGGTTCGTGCAACAGTAGGTTCCAGATGAACAGTCCAGGATTCAGCATTTTCTTAATATAATTTTACCAGAGTACAGAACAATGGTTAAGATGGCTACGACATTATCGCAAGTATTTGTTATGGCCAAGATGGTAGAAGATGATGTAAGAGCAGCAAGTAACATAATGGAAAGTTATGTGATGCCATAACAAGATCAGATGATGAGTCAGTCGGACTCTAGGTCAAAGAAGTCTGTTAAGTTGAAATAGAAAAGTGGGTCAGAACAGAGTGGGTCAGCATCAAGTCAGAATTCTTGGTGTTATAGTTGCAGATCATCTCATAGTGGTCCTTGTTCAGATTCAACCAAAAGATGTTTGAGATGTGGTATTGCGGGACCTGAGATTTGGATGTGTTCGTTAAAAGAGGATGTATGTTGGAGATGTCATCAAGCGGGGCATAAGTCAGCTCAGTGTCCGTATGTAAGAGGATCAGGTTCTTGGGCAGGGCCAGGAGCGCAGTCGGGATTGGTAGGTGGATCTTCTGGTTCTCCAGTAGGGCAGAAAAGAAAGAATCCACCTACGACAACAGCAAGAGCTTATCAGATGGTTGCTGATACAGATGATGATTATTATGTGAATATAGGTATGCTTTAAAATTCTCGTACTGTTTAGTTGTACATATATATATGATTGTGTATATATATGTGTGTGTGTTTTAGATTGGTAGATCTTGCTTGTAGTGTAAGATTTATTTTGTTATGTTATGTTGTTGTATGTTTAGTTGTGACGCTTGTGTGCCTTGTTGGGTAAGGGTGACCCTTAGGTTGATTTTTCAGGATTGAAAACCGTGACTTAGATAGAGATGTGTTGGGTATCTATATGACGTGGACTTTTGGACGACAGAAAGTTGTTTGATAGTAACATGAGTATGAGTGATATGTTAGTAGTGAACTTTATTGATCAGATATTTCCTATGCTTGTTGGATGTGTAGTAATGTTGCTAGATTATATTTGAACATTTTATGGACAGTGTTTAATTAACTATGATTGGACAGATGGGTAACTGATTAATTGTATAGTAGCTTAATGATTGCCGAAGCATTTGAGGAAACTCGTTAAACTTAAGCTAGTGGATGGAACAAGTAGTATTTACCTTTTTCGAGCGACTCAAAATAAAGGTGTGATTCAGGATAATATACTTGTGTCTGGCCAACAGAAGTGTATTATGGTGAGTCATACAGAGATCTGGGAAGTAGAAGGAAAAATTAGGTAGCATGTGCTCTTCGTGGATTATGAATTGAACATTGGGATTGTGATATGATTGGATACAAAACGAGTAACCTGAGATATTACCTTGACTTAAGGACAATTTTGTGGACATAGACACATAACTTGGAATGATGACGCATTCTATAGTCTGAGCTTGTAATAATATTGAAATGTTGACTGTGTTAGGAGTTGAATTTGATGATAGATTGTGAAGTTTTTGATACAAAATGATTTAGAAATGTGAAATTTGACTCTAATTATTTGATTGACAGTGGAAATTCGTGGATGCAAGTTGTTAAATAGTGGACGTTGTGGTAATTTGTATCATATCGGACGTGAGTAAAAGTTAGAAATTCCATATTCGTGCACTTTTTTGAAGGAAGACGATTGGTATTGGAAGGATGATTTGCTAGTTTGGGTTGATTATCATGAAAGATTTAGTTGAGTTTATGGTTTGTTGACCGTAGTTGACCCGATTCCGAGGACGGGATCTCTTTAAGGGGGTAGATTTGTAACATCCTGTTACCGGACCTAGCTGAAATGAACATTTTACCCTTGTGTATGGCGTAATTAGTGATTTTAATAATTATATGCTTATAATTATTTGGTTGTTTAGTTGAGACCAGTTTGTGACAAGGGTCACAGAATATGTTGGTTTATTTAATTTGGACTCCGTTAGGGCCGCCTAACGAGGTATGAAAGATTTTAGATAGCTGGTAAATACCCGTGTGTTGTGGGGTATGGGGTTTGAACCCCAAATAAGTGTAGAGTGCTGCTTTCTTCCCTCATTTTCTCCATTCCTCTAGAAATTTCCCAAACTAAACCGTACCCACTTCATCTCCTACCTTTAACCCTAGATTCTTAATTGATATTCTAGAGCTCAAATCTTTTGTATTATCTTGTTCCTTACGACCTACTGAATCTATTAAGGTAAGAATCAAAGTGTTTCAAGCTTTAATCTTTGAGAAAATGGAGTTTTTGTGTTAAGTTTATTAAAAGTGTATTTTGGGTCAAAATGGTTGATTTTGATGTAGTTTGTGTCAAAATCATGTGGGTTTGTGTTTATTGAAGTTTAGTGTAATTGATTTGGTCAGTTTTGAGGTAAGAAACGAGCTCTAGAGCAAGAAATGGCAAATTTTGGGTCAAACCTGTAGTGACCCGAACTTTTTCATGTTTATATATATTAAATGAAATTGTTATTTACATCACTAAGTGTTTCCAACATGTTAAGCAATCAAACTTGTTAAAACTTGATTAATTTAAATAGGTTTCATATAGACAATTGACCACCCAAGTTGACCGGTGATTCATGAACGTTAAAACTTGTAAAAACTATATGATGACATATATATGATTATATATATAGTTAACATGATATTATGATAAGTAAGTATCTCATTAGGTATTTTAACAATGAGTTATATACATAAAATTGAGTTTATTGAATTAAGAAACTCGAAACGATATATATAACTATTATCGTTATAACAACGTCTTACTAAATACATATGAATCATATTAAGATATTGATACACTATGTTTAATCATGATATGTGATGCCCCGTACAAAACCATCGTGTACGAATCATCAACAACAGGATCATTACAAGGTTAAGTACTATATGCGTTTTCAAAAAGAGTTTGCATTCAATAATAAAGTGATGTCTAAACCAACATCGAATGTTTTACAATCCAAAAGCATGCTTCACTAAGTAGAAGCAAACAATAAGTGTATGTGACCACAATGTTCGTTACAAGTCATAGTTCAAAAGTACGAATGTTTGAATGCAAATTAAAGTAGTTCATGCGATAGCAACTCTAAGCAGCGGGTGTCTACAGCACGACTAGTACACAGCGGAAGCTAACCTCAAGCACCTGAGAAAAACATGTTTAAAAACGTCAACACAAAGGTTGGTGAGCTATAGTTTAAGTATAACAGTATGTAAGGTAGGCCACGAGATTTTAGTGCTACAAAGAGCGTTTCAAAACAGTATGATAAAGTATATGTTAACCGTGGGCACTTGGTAACTAACTTAACGTTTATACCCCCTGAAAGTACACTTGGAAAGTGCGTATGTCTACGAAGTATTAAACACTCGTTAAATGCTAGCGCTACTAGCCCGAGTGGGGATGTCAAACCCTATGGATCCATATCTAAGATTCGCGTTCACGGTTCAAAAACCAATGATTAAACGTTACCGAGCTAAAGGGAATGTTTATGCCTTTGTATAACCCACACATATATAATTTTAAGTACTCGTGCCTAGTATGTAAAACATAAAATCTGCATGTATTCTCAGTTCCCAAAATAAGTTAAAGTAAAAAGGGAATGCTATAACTCACAATGATAATGTAGTCGAAAAGTCAGTTCGGAAAAAGGTGTGCAAGTAATCGGTCCGAAGGTCCTCAACCTAAGTCAAATAGTACTAAGTCAGTAAATCGTCTTAATAGGTTTAAAAGTATGTAAATAAGGTATTAAGGGTCATCATCAATCATCATCAAACAAAAGGCGTAAACTAAGTTTCGTTTATGAAAGTAGTTTTCAACAAAGTCTGAATTCAGTCAGTCACCACGGCCTCTACCATTACTGAATTATGGTGAGACTAGTGGACATGGCTCCGTCTATGAGTCCCTTAAGTGTGGTAAAATTTACAGAAGCAAACTCGTCTTGGTTTGACCGTGGCGACGGTCTAAGTGCGAGTAGGTCAGAAATTTCTGCACAACGTTAAAGGACATAGTAACGATCGGAGGGCCATAAATCCTATACCGTCTCGGATTAAGACGAGTCCTATATGAAAAGTTATCTACTCGAAAAGTTCTATCTAAAAATCAAGGTTAGAACAGCCCAGGTCTACTGGTCTGTTACATAAGCATCAGATCAGTAGCTTTTGGACAGAAACAGTGAGTTTAAAAGGGTTCCGGTGGTCTTGGTGCTTGATGTTCATCATGGTTCTCATCCTTGATGCATATAGCTTCAAGTGTACAACTCATTGATGTATCTACATCATCTTAACCAAGTCTTGACCATCATAACCCTAGTGCAAGTCTAAGACATGAAGCACAACTCACTTAAGAGTTGCATGTAGTTTGATGAACCAAAGTTACATCAAAGTCTTAGGTTTGACACTTACATGAACTATAAGACTAATAATAAGTTACAAACTTGAAAATGAACTTATGAAATCAAGATCTTAAAATGTAGAACATAGTTCTTAGTTAGATCTTGAAGATCCAAGACTCAAAAGTCTAGATCAAGCATAAGTATACAAAGTTATAATTAAAAAGTTTCCTTCATATGTTCTTGAACTTTAAAGTTAACTTTAAGTTCAAGATTAATGAGATCAAAGTTAACTTGTAATATTTGACCAACAAGAACATAAATAATAAAATTAAAGTGCATAAAATGAAGAAATAAACTTAAATAAACAAGAAAAGGTTCATGGTTGTTCATACTTTAAGATTCAAACCAAGGGTTGATCTTTAGAAAGTAAACTTTAAAGTTTACTTCATGAACTTCATGTATGTCTTTCAACCATGAACTTTATAAACTTTGAACAAGTATTTAGTGGAGATCATAAACTAGAGAGTTTATGTCTTGTATGTTCTTGAAGATTCAAGATAAAAGAAGAATTAAACTAAGAAGTTTGATTCTTGAAAACATGCAAGTAACTAAAGATAATAACAACTAGTAATCAACACAAGTAACAAAAGATTTAACAAACAAGGAATGATGATGATGAATGCCTTAAGATTTCAGTTTTACAAGGAGAAAAAGGAGAGAAAGAAAGTTCATAATGCTTACTAGAGTAGAGAGAATAATGAGAGAAAAGAGTTGTAAGTATGAGAGTGTTTGGAATGAGAGGAATTGCAAGTGTTTCATGTAGTCAAAAAAAAAAAAGATGAATTCCTCCCTTGTATGCCCTAATACCGACGGTTTCCATGGGGGAAAGGGAAGAGGAGATTGGTCTTTGGTCACTTGTATGTAAAGCCTTACAAAGGTGGTTATTAGATGGTTATACATGGGTAAGATGTCTAACTAGATTCCAATTGTTCTTAGACTAACTAGTTACATCTAAAATGATACTTACACTTTGAAAGAGTGGGCTAACTAAGCCCACTTAAAGGTAGGGTGGGCTTACAAGTCTTAATTCATGAGTTCATTAACTAATCAAAGCCCAAGTTCAATTAATTAACAATTTAAGCCAATTTAAGCCCAAGTAACTAACTAATAGTCTTAGTTAATTAAAATGATTAATAAATTTAATCATGAATGTAAATAATACTTGAAAATATTATTCGTGAAAGTTCCGGGTGTCACAAAGACGTTTCGGGCACTTAAAAGTCAAGTACGGGCAATCATGGTAACATGTAAATGTAATAACATACATTCGTTTAATCACACGTATTAATAATAACAATTATTAATAAATAAATGTTGGAAATTCCAGGGTCGTTACATTACCCACCTGTTAAAGAAAATTTCGTCCCAAAATTTAAGCTGAGGTAGATGGAGGAGTCGGGAAAAGGTGAGGATACTTCCGCATCATTTGATCCTCTCGCTCCCAAGTAAACTCAGGTCCTCGTTTGGCATTCCATCGTACTCGAACGATCAGAATCTTGTTGCGTTTCAAAGTTTTGATCTCACGATCTATAATTTCAACAGGTTCTTCCACAAAGTAGAGTTTGTCGTCAATAGTAAGTTCTTCCAATGGTATGATAAGTTCAGGTGCAGCAAGACACTTCTTCAAGTTTGACACATGGAAGGTAGGATGAACTGAGCTCAATTGCGCTGGTAGATCCAAACGGTATGCAACGGGTCCAACACGTTCCAATATTTCAAAAGGACCAATGTATCGTGGGTTTAACTTTCCACGTTTTCCAAAACGGATCACACCTTTCCAAGGTGCAACCTTCAACATAACACGATCACCCACATTGAATTCAAAGTCTTTACGCTTAAGATCAGCATAACTCTTTTGGCGATCACGGGCAGTCTTAAGTCTAGCTTGAATCTGAGCAATCTTCTCCGTCGTTTCATGGACTACCTCGGGTCCGGTGATTTGCTTTTCGCCTACTTCGGCCCAACAAATAGGAGATCGGCACTTACGGCCATACAATGCTTCAAAAGGTGCAGCATTAATGCTAGAGTGATAACTGTTGTTGTACGAGAATTCGGCGAGTGGCAAATGTCTTTCCCAGGCCTTTCCAAATCAATGGCACATGCACGCAGCATGTCCTCCAAGGTCTGAATCGTTCGTTCACTTTGCCCGTCAGTCTGAGGATGATAAGCAGTACTCATGTCAAGACGAGTTCCCATGGCTTCTTGCAAAGAACGCCAAAATCTAGAAGCAAAATGGGGATCGCGATCTGAGATGATCGATAAAGGTACACCATGACAAGATACAACCTCTTTGATGTATAACTGAGCAAGTCTCTCCATTGTATCAGTTTCCTTCATCGCTAGAAAGTGTGCAGATTTGGTAAGGCGGTCAACAATAACCCAAATAGTATCGTATCCGCCCACCGTCTTTGGTAGCTTAGTAATGAAATCCATTGTTATCCTTTCCCACTTCCATTCTGGGATCTCCGGTTGCTGAAGTAAACCAGAAGGTCTCTGATGCTCGGCTTTAACCTTCGAGCAAGTCAAACACTTACCAACATAAGTCGCAACGTTCTTCTTAAGATTCGGCCACCAATACTGTTCTTTAAGGTCGTGGTACATCTTGCCCGCACCGGGGTGAATCGAATATCTCAATTTGTGTGCTTCATCAAGTATCAGGTTTCGTAGATCTCCATAATAAGGTACCCAAATTCTGCCGGCATAACATCGGAGTCCAGACTCCCTAACCTCGAATCGAGAGATAAGTATGTTCAAATGTTCGTGAGATATGTTCTCCTCCTTGATAGCCTCAACTTGGGCTACTCTGATCTGGTTGTTGAGGTTTGAATGAATGGTGATGTTCAGAGCCCTAACACGAAGAGGTGCCGTCCTCTCCTTTCGGCTTAAAGCGTCAGCTACAACATTGGCCTTGCCAGGGTGATAACGGAGTTCACAATCGTAGTGGTTGAGCTTCTCGATCCATCGACGTTGTCTCATATTCAGTTGCTTCTGATCAGAGATGTGCTGGAGACTCTTGTGATCGGTGAAAATAGTGCTCTTAGTTCCATACAAATAATGTCTCCACAATTTGAGTGCAAAGACAACGGCTCCAAGTTCAAGATCATGTGTAGTGTAGTTCCGCTCGTGAATCTTCAATTGTCGGGAGGCATAGGCAATAACTTTTGATCGTTGCATCAGTACACAACCAAAACCACTCTTCGATGCATCACAATAAACAACAAAGTCGTCACTGCCCTCAGGAAGTGATAGGATAGGTGCGGTGGTCAACTTCTTCTTCAAGGTTTGGAATGCTGATTCGTGTGCGGGTTCCCAAGTGAACTTCTTGCCCTTGTGAGTCAGCACGGTCAAAGGACGCGCAATCAGAGAGAAACCTTCGATAAACCTTCGATAATAACCGACGAGACCTAGGAATTGGCGAATATGCGTCGGAGTAGTGGGGGTCTCCCACTTGCTGATGGCTTCAATCTTGGCGGGATCAACTTTGATACCCTGGTCGCTTACAACATGACCCAAAAATTGTACTTCCTTCAACCAAAATTCACACTTGAAGAATTTAAAGTTGCTCTTGTCTTAAGAGTTCAAGCACTAATCGGAGGTGTTGCTCATGTTCTTCTTCGCTCTTAGAGTAGATGAGGATATCATCTATGAAGACGATAACAAACTTGTCCAAGTAAGGCTTGCAGACACGATTCATGAGGTCCATGAACACGGCAGGTGCATTTGTCAAACCGAATGGCATCACGAGAAACTCATAATGACCATAACGGGTCCTGAATGCAGTTTTCATCACGTCACTTTCCTTCACCCTCAGCTGGTGATATCCTGATCGCAAATCGATCTTTGAATAAACGCTCGATCCTTGTAGTTGATCAAAAAGATCGTCAATTTGTGGAAGAGGATACCGATTCTTGATAGTCAATTTGTTGAGTTTACGGTAGTCGATACACATACGGAAGGATCCATCCTTCTTCTTCACAAACAACACAGGTGCGCCCTAAGGCGAGAAGCTTGGTTGGATAAACCCTCGATCTAATAGTTCTTGTAGTTGACTCTGTAATTCTTGCATCTCGGAAGGTGCGAGTCTATAAGGTGTGCGAGCTACAGGTGCAGCTCCTGGCACTAAGTCAATCTGAAACTCTACTGCTCTCTGCGGCGGCAATCCAGGTAATTCCTCTGGGAAGACATCGGAAAATTCGTTCACAATTTGAACATCGTTCACGCTCTTCACCTCAGTTTCTACCGCTTTCACATGTGCTAGGACAGTAAAACGTCCCTTCTTCATAATCTTTTGCGCTTTCACGCAACTAATGAGGTTCAACTTCGAGGTACATCTCTCTCCATAGATAACCAGTGGTTCTCCATCTCCTTGTGGTATGCGAAATGCTTTATCTCCACAGATAATATCGGCCTTTATCTTGCTCAACCAATCCATACCAACGATCACGTCAAAGCTTCCCAGTTTAATAGGTATCAAATCAATTTCGAAATCTGCACCAGCTATGTTGATAACAGCTCCACGACTAATATGGTCAACCTTTTCAGGTTTTCCATTTGCGACCTCGACAAGCATACTTTCTTTTAACGGGACTAATGACCAATTAATCTTATCGCAAAAATGTCTAGATACATAACTTCTATTTGCACCAGTATCAAACAAGACAGAAGCTAAAAGATTGTTGATTGTGAATATACCTGTCACCAAGTCGGGGTTATCGCGTGCATCCCTTGCATTAACATTAAAAGCTCTACCACGGGGTGGCCCGCCATCTTTTCGCTTGTTGGGGCATGCATTTCTGAAATGGCCCATCTGTCCACATTCGTAGCACTTCTTAGGTCCATTGGTGTTCGGTTTCTCATTCAAAGTGGTGACCTTGCAGTCCTTTCCGATATGCCCAGCCCGTTGGCACTTCTCACAGACAACATTGCAATATCCAGTATGGTGCTTGTAGCACCGCTTGCATTGTGGTAAGGTTCCTTTGTAGTTCGGGTTGTTGTTGGTGTTGTTGTTGGGATTAGGGTTTCCACCGTTGTTGTGCCTCTTGGCGGGGGTCTGATCGTAGTTTCTCCCCCTGTTATTGTTGTTGTTGTTGTTGTTGTTGTGGTTGTTGTGGTTGTTATCCCATTTCTTCTTTTCGCTACTACCAGCTTCAAACTTAGCCTTCTCTGGCTCATCAATAAGAATCTGATTCATGAGAGTATGCGCCATGCGCATTGCTTCGGGAACATTCGGTGGTTTGGATGAGGTGACATTTCCTTTGATGGACTTAGGGAGTCCCGAGAAGTATTTCTCCATGCGCTTGAATTCGGGGGTGACCATGGTCGGACACATTAATGCTAACTCCAAAAACCTACGATTGTAACTGTTAAGATCGTTTCCCACGGCTTTCAACTGCATAAATTCGATCTTCATCTTTTGTATTTCAGTCCTTGGACAGTATTCCTCAATCATAGCACACTTAAACTCTTCCCAAGGCGTAGCATACGCCTCATCAATCCCTTTTGCTTGAGCTAACGTGTTCCACCACGTTAGCGCGCCGTCAGATAGCGTGCAAGATGAAAACTTGGTCTTATTATCCTCCGAACAGTTGCTAACTCGAAATACTGATTCAAGTTTCTCGAACCATCTGGTGAGACCAACTGGTCCCTCGGTGCCGCTGAAGTTATGCGGTTTGTAGCTCTGGAATTCCTTGTATGTACACCCATTTCGAATGGGTGGAATAACCAGTGGTGGTGGCGGTGGAGCTTCGAGATTTCTTTCTGCTAGGGCTGCAGCGACCCATTCGTTGATCATGTCCTCAATCTGGGCGGCGGTAGGTGTGGATCTTCCGTTAGCCATGGTATTCTAAACAAAAATTTTGACCTAAGTCAAAATTCAGCATGCAAGTAGTAATAATACATTAAATAGTGACCAACATGGAATCAAAACATCACATGTTATTAAATAATGCATCTAGGTACAAATACCACAGAATCATCGTACAGCAATGTAAATAGAACATCGTGCAAGAATTAAATAACGCAAAGTTCCATTTATTAATAATAATAAGTTTCATACATCTGAATAAGTTCGTACAATACATATGAAATACATGAAACTATATCTAGATTACATCATGAAATCTAAATACAAGGTCCTACGGTGAAGGCAGGTGAACTGCTCCTCGAGCCAACTGCTCCTCGAGCTCAGTGACTCGAGCTCGGAGGATCTCAACCTCCCTTATCAGTTCCTCGTTAGAGGGAGCTGGTGGGGCAGGCGGTGCAGGTGGGGCAGGTGGTGCGGGTGGTGCTGATGTAGATGGTCCGGCTCTGGATGTAGACGGTTCGTCCCTAGATGTAAGTGGTCCGTATCTAAATCTAGGCGGTACGGTTCCAGGAATAGTCAATACGTAACGGGGAACGTTATGTATCTGTGGGTCGGCAGGGTATGGGACAACTCGTTTACGAGCAGTAACCCTACGAAGATAGCCAAATGCGTCAGTAAAAGCATGACCTCCATTCACCCCTGGAATGACGGTGCCATCGAAACGGTACCGCTTCTTCGGCGGGGTGGAGGGTGCCTGAATAGGTCTATCAGCAGGATCCTCATCATCGCTGGAGTCGTCTGATGATGAAGAATCAGCGGATGATGAGTCATCCGAATCGTGTGGTGGTGACACTCGTGGCTGAGCTGGTAATCCGAAGAGTCCAAAGGCGGCCAACATTTGTCTGTGTCTGCCTGGCGGAATCACGACTAAACGTCCGTCGGGAGTGCGTCGGCAAGGCGTGCGCATGTGGTTACGAAACGGCCCTTCCCCGAATTCCGCGGGGATCTCAATACCACCAATGCGGGGCTGTGACCTCGAGGGTCCGGGAGCAGACACTGGGGCAGGTGCACTAGTACCAGCTCCGGAAGTAGAAGCACCGGGATCACTAGTGGGTGTCGGGGCCAGTGTATCGGCAGTAGCAGCAGCAGGTGTAGCAGTAGGTAGGGCGACGGGGTCTGAGTCTATACTGCCCGAAATGCCAGCAGGTGAAACATCCGACATCTGAACAAGGAAAAATAAATTTTCCATGTCAGTATGTCATAAAGCAAGCAAATAATAGGCCAACAGTTTAAATCATGTGTAACGGTAACTAGCATGGCAATAACAGTAATTCGTATGAAAGTAGCATGCAATCGAAAGCAAGTAGCATCATGCAGTAGTGAAATCATGTAGTAGCATACGGAATATAGCGGAAAAAGTAAGCAGTAGCATGCAGTAAATTCAGCGGAAATAAGTAAACTAGCAAGTTGTAGATTAGTCCTATTAGTGAATCCTACTCGGGTCGGTCTTAGACTCACTAATGCAACCTAATTCCCTACAACCAACGCTCTGATACCAAATGTGATGCCCCGTACAAAACCATCGTGTACGAATCATCAACAACAGGATCATTACAAGGTTAAGTACTATATGCATTTTCAAAAAGAGTTTGCATTCAATAATAAAGTGATGTCTAAACCAATATCGAATGTTTTACAATCCAAAAGCATGCTTCACTAAGTAGAAGCAAATAATAAGTGTATGTGACCACAATGGTCATTACAAGTCATAGTTCAAAAGTACGAATGTTTGAATGCAAATTAAAGTAGGTCATGTGATAGCAACTCTAAGCAGCGGGTGTCTACAGCACGACTAGTACACAGCGGAAGCTAACCTCAAGCACCTGAGAAAAACATGCTTAAAAACGTCAACACAAAGGTTGGTGAGCTATAGTTTAAGTATAACAGTATGTAAGGTAGGCCACGAGATTTCAGTGCTACAAAGAGCGTTTCAAAACAGTATGATAAAGTATATGTTAACCGTGTGCACTTGGTAACTAACTTAATGTTTATACCCCCTGAAAGTACACTTGGCAAGTGCGTATGTCTATGAAGTATTAAACACTCGTTAAATGCTAGCGCTACTAGCCCGAGTGGGGATGTCAAACCCTATGGATCCATATCTAAGATTCGCTTTCACGGTTCAAAAACCAATGATTAAACGTTACCGAGCTAAAGGGAATGTTTATGCCGTTGTATAACCCACACATATATAAGTTTAAGTACTCGTGCCTAGTATGTAAAACATAAAATCCGCATGTATTCTCAATTCCCAAAATAAGTTAAAGTAAAAAGGGAATGCTATAACTCACAATGATAATGTAGTCGGAAAGTCGGTTCGGAAAAAGGTGTGCAAGTAATCGGTCCGAAGGTCCTCAACCTAAGTCAAATTGTGACGCCCCGTACAAAATCATAGTGTACGGTACATCAACAACAGGATCATTACAAGGTTAAACACTATATGCTGTTTGAAAACCAGTTTTGCATTCATGAACAGATAATGTTTTACAAAAGATGAATAGGAAACATTAACATGAGTACATGATACTAAGGTCATTACAAAGCTATTGTTTTGAAAATAACATAAGTTGGGAATGCAAAGTAAAAGTTTCATGTTTGAGACATCTCTAAGTAATGCAGCGGAAGTCTAACACAGCAAGTCTGTAACAGCAAGTCTATACACCGAGACTAGAACAGCAAGGCTAACAGCAGAAGCAACAACGTCTAAACACCTGAGAAATACATGCTTAAAAAGTCAACACGAATGTTGGTGAGCTATAGTTTATTTGTATTCAGTAATGTAATGTAGGCCACGAGATTTCAGTGCTTCAAACAAGCGTTTCAAATCAGTAATTCAAATCAGTATGATTAAGTATATGCTCAACCGTGGGCACTCGGTAACTAACTTAACGTTTATACCCCCTGAAAGTACACTTGGCAAGTGCGTATGTTTACGAAGTATTAAACACTCGTTAAATGCTAGCGCTACTAGCCCGAGTGGGGATGTCAAACCCTATGGATCCATATCTAAGATTCGCGTTCACGGTTCAAAAACCGATGATTAAACGTTACCGAGCTAAAGGGAATGTTTATGCTGTTGTATAACCCACACATATATAAGTTTAAGTACTCGTGCCTAGTATGTAAAACATAAAATTCGCATGTATTCTCAGTTCCCAAAATAAGTTAAAGTAAAAAGGGAATGCTATAACTCACAGTGATAAAAGCGGTAAAGTCGGTAATGAAAGTACGCAAGTAGTAAGTCGGTCCGAAAGGTCGTCAACAAGCAATACTAGAAAGGAAAGAAAGAAAGAACAAGTGTGTGTGAAAACCAAATGAGCAAGTGATTTGAATGAGAGGTAAATGGCTAGTATTTATAAGCAAGGAATTTGACAAGGATTGATGACATGGACAAGGGCTAGTATTTATAAGCAAGGAATTTGACAAGGATTGATGACATGGACAGGGGCTAGTATTTATAAGCAAGGAATTTGACAAGGATTGATGACATGGACAAGGGCTAGTATTTATAAGCAAGGAATTTGACAAGGATTGATGACATGGACAAGGGCTAATTAATTGGGTCACTAGCTAGAGTAGGGTGGGCTTGAGCCCAACAAGGTAGAAAGTCCAACAAGACTAACTATTGTGCATAATTAAATTACTACGCGTAATTAAGCATCCAAAAACCCAGGTAATTATTATTATAAAATAATAATTAATATTTCGCAGTCATAATATTTCGATTATGACAAAAGTTAAACGTGCGCGCAAGTTCGCGGTTTATTCGAAACGTCAAATAACACTAACGGTTATAAAGGCTTCCAATGATCAAGTTATGTATCCTACGTACTCTAAGGCACGTTTTAACATATAAATGGAAGTAAACCACGTAAATCAAGTTTCTAGAGTATAAAGTAACACAGTACGCACAAATACGGAGTTTCGCAAAAATACAAGGCACAAAAACAAGTCGAAAAAGCTGGGTCGTTACATTACCCACCTGTTAATGGAAATTTCGTCCCGAAATTTGAGGAGTGAAAAAAAAATGGTACCGTATTTAAATAAGAAGTAGCGTATCAAAGTTCCGAAAGATTCGTGGGCTAAAAAGTGAGCTATTTACCTTGAAAGGTACTCTAGCGTATAAAAGTAAGAATAGGTATATGCTATTAATTAAGTGTCTTAGGAGATCAACAAATTGATTTCGTTTCTGGTTAACATGAGTATGTTGTCTGAATATATCCATAAAAGAAAAGACGATGTTTTTAGCCTTACAGGCATCTTTAGTAAGCTGGATGCATGAAATACATCATGAATGTTACTAAACTCATCTAAAACATTGAGCGCTTATGTCGCAATACAAAGCTGACAGGTAGGATGGAAAACATGGTGATCATAACCATGCGATTTGATGTCTGGATAGTGTTAGCCACGGATTTTACTAACCCCTTGATTTCGGAAAGAGACCATAGGCATAAAGAACTCGATATTTAAGAACGTTTCATTTGACTATATGAATTGAAACTTTTGCTGAAAGTGAATAATCGGACTTATATGCAATGCAAGCCATAATTATCTATAGTGCCTTCAGGACGGTCTGAACGAACAATGAAGGATATCACCCAGTTTACCATACTGCAGGTGAACTTATCCTTAGATGGAATGAAAGAACAGTTCCATAATGTAACTTTATCCTTTCAGTTACATGTTGAAGTTAGGGTTAACATTAACTAGAACAACATATAGTTGCAACCAACGAAGAAAGGAATGTGTAGAATAACCATATCCGTATTACAGATGTTTTAAGCAGTCCCTTCCAAGAGGATAACAAGATTCATAGATTCCTAAAGTATGTTACTTTACATTTCTGAAAGAGAATCGCATGAAAGGTGTGATCTTTGAACCAGGGTGAACTCTTCGAGCGGTTTGTTCTGAATTTATCCTTATACTTAAGGAGATGCGCGGACAAGAAGATACGTGGACCCTTGGTCGTAAAGAACGATTTACTCTAAGTGAAAAGAATCTCAAAATGATTCCTTGTACCTTGTAACAACCCAACCCGCATTAAAATCCGACCCATAAAAATTTTTCCTTTTAATACGCATTAAATAGCACTTTAGGTCCCATTAATATTTCCAAAACGTCTTTAACGCAATAATAAGTTTAATAACTTAAAACAACATTAATATTTTAAACTCTTTAATACATCGATACATTAATGAGGTCATAAACCGAGCATGGTGATTTGGAACTACTCTACCCAAATCCTAATCAAGTACGAAAGCAAGATCTTCTAAGCAACCTAGCCAAGATCTCTAATCCCCAAGCTCACCCAAACCGCCAAGCATGCAATCTGTAAAAATGTCAACAACGAGAGGGTAAGCTAACGCTTAGTGAGTGCTAACATACTACATACATATATATGTATAAAATGAACACGCCAACCAATAACAAATACCGCATACCGAACATCCAAGCAATAAAGCAAGCTAGTCTAGGCGTACCATACAAGCACTAAGCACGAGCTAAGATACCACAACAATAACACCAGTTCACCAACGAACGATATGAACAACGCCACATAGCTACACCCGGAGGGCTAGCTACAACACAACAATATAATAATATAATACAATAATAACAACAACGCACAAGGTTAACCCCTTAACCTCAATCATACGCACATTGGCCGAACAACCCGAGCCTTAGTGAATTCGCACAACCCGAAATTCACTTCACAACCTTAAGATGACCGAACAACCCGAGTCATCATGAATCCGCACTACCCGAGATTCACTCCTCAATACCAAAACCCACGGTCACGGGATTATAAAATCCACCACGTCGGGGCCATACTCATCACAACCACATCAACCCTTCGCCATTGGGTTATAACATCCACATCACAATCACATGTGATAATATGCACACAAACGTGTACCTCGACAAAGGTGGCCAACCAAAACGCACAACCGTGCCATTTGGACCTATACACAAGTCCATCAATCCACCTACATGTGAAGTGAGCTCTATAACCGAGAATCACTTCACCCGACCCGCACCCATCCTATACATACATATGTACATAGGATATTAACACTCACCTTGAAGTCTTGAGAAAAGCTTCCAAGTAATCCGCAACACGTCAAAGGAAAGTACCTATTCCATTATCATAAATATCACAACACAATTAGATTGGATTTACAAACCAACCCAATTCGACACTTAGTGCAAACTCGACCCAAATGCACTTCCAAGTACAAACCACACCCAAACTTAACCAATAATCACTAACACAAGTGATAATGGTCCTAATATGCCAATTAAACTCGAACACGAGTGTTAAACACGTGTCTTGCCCATTTTGACACCAAAACCCTAGTTTTGACCCATTAAGACCAAAATCTCGTCCTTTACAAGTTTTAACACCAAAACACATTGGAATCGGTTTAACACTTCAACTTAATCCATTTTAAGTTCATAAACCTCGCTTAATCCACAATCGGGTCAAAATCATCATAAAACCCTAATTAACACCAAAACCTCAATAATCACTAACACTAGTGATTAAACACCATTAACAAGTCCTTTAAGCTCAAACTTGCACACCAAACCCAAAACCCGCCAATAATCACAATAAACCCGAGTATTGGTGTAAATCTCCAAGTAACAACTAAATGGGTTTTATCTAAGAATCATACAAACAAAAGCCCTAAAATTGAATGATGAACACAAAAACGAATTTCGGAGTTAGAGCTTACCACTAGTATCACCACGTAGCCAAGAACAAGGAGAACAAACTTTCCAACTACACCAAAGATCGAATCACAACTCTTGAGCTCCAAATCTCCACTTTAATCTTTGAGTGTTTTATGTTTTGAGAGAATAATGGAAAGAAAATAGAAAAGAAAATGAAATGAAATGGGATAAGTGGCTGAGATTTATCCCCACAAACTGATCCATATGTGAAATGACCATTTTGCCCTTGAACCCACCACATTTAAGCTAGAATTCGGGTCTGAAATTCAGACAGGTCGCGGCGCGACCCGGATCTCCGCGGCGCGACAATACACTGTAACTGGCACTTCTGTTTGGGCCACCTTCTGTCCCATCTTTGCTTGATATACCGCGGCGCGACGGCCTTCCCCGCGGCGCGACGATTCACCAGTTTTGCTCCATTTTTGTATCAACAAATCCTCGTCTCATAGTTCCACTCGTACGCTCTAATCCCGACTTGTTAACGCAAGTAAACCCTTCTAGGAAACCCCAAAGTGAACCTAAACCAACAACCCTTGCATGCATGCGTATCCATCACCTTTTACCCATATATACACTTATACATACATGCAATGTACACTAAGTACTCCGCGTACTTCTCGTTCTAATATATATACATGCATTTTCACGCAACCCAAACCATAAAGGTATATCTATACATACTTTAATATCTCCATGCCCATATATATACATATATATATATGTATATATCCATTTCTCGCGTATAAAATATTCGGGTGTTACAACTCTCCCCCACTTAGAATCGATCACGTCCTCGTGATCCTTGTCACTTAATCAAACGAACCACACTCCACGGTCCTCAACTTAAGTCCCAAACCGACTTTTCTAGGCAACTCTTTCCAATGAATCACCTTTTAACAACCAAAATCGTCACACGCGCTTTATCGAATCGTAATCCGAGCACCAAACCATGCTCAATCCCGCACACCGGGAAAACTCAACTAAATCTCGAACCGAGATATCAACCTCTAACGTACCATTACCAAGTACAATGCTAAAGTAACCAAGTCTCAAACTAAAGTCAACAATCCGTAACGATGAAGACCAACCAAACGAATCCTTACGGATATCACCAATCGTGAAACATCCCTTATAGTGCGCAATACGACCAATACGCAACTACCGTAACATCATGATCACACGGCTAAAATCGGTAGCGTCCAAACGACTATGGAAACGCAAATCCCAAGGTGTACGAAATCAACCATCGTCACACCCGTAACCAACATGTGAGCGAAACACGGCTATCGCATCACTAATCACACAACATGGTCCTCGCGACCCCACCATCGACGTATACAACAACCGATAGTTCACAACACGACATGGTCCTCACGACCCCACCATTGGTATATAAACAACCAATAGTTCACAACTCAACATGGCCGAAACAACCCGAGCCAAAACACATATGGAGGATGGTCGAAACAACCCGAACCTCAGTGAATTCGCACAACCCGAAATCCACCGACCCAATCCATATATCTCATAACGAAATGACCGCACAACCCGAGTCCTCGTGAATACGTGCAAACCGATATTCACTACCACCGCCACATAGTATAACCGAGGATGGCCGTACAACCCGAGCCTTAGTGAATCCGAACTACCCGACATTCACTACCTCAAACTATGAGCCCAACCAACAGGGACAATCGTACAACCCGAAATATTGTGAATACGAACAACCCGATATTCACCTCCCACAACACAACACTCTTGATGAAGTCAGCGGACCCCGAAGGTCATGCTCCACCAATCTCAATACCGGATGAAGTCAGCGGACCCGAAGATCATGCTTCACCGATCACGTACTCCCGTGATGAAGTCAGCGGACCCTAAAGATCATGCTCCATCACTCAACCGTACCATAATGAAGTCAGCGGACCCCGAAGGTCATGCTTCATTAATCACAATACCATGATGAAGTCAGCGGACTCCGAAAGTCATGCTTCATCAATCAACGCCCTTTTTGGCCTCGAACGACGAGTAGCGTAACATCGCGCTCTGCTACGCCATAGTGAATCCTAACGGATAACACTAACCATTCACCATACTCGAGCAAGAAGATACCTATATCAAACATAGGCACAAAACCATACTTCTCTGTAAGAGAATCCAACTCACACACATCCCTTAACCGAGGGATTTCACCTTGCTCACCAAACACGACCATTATCTCTTAACGAGATTTATCACATTACCACCTCGGTGGTAATTCCAATCCAAACCATAAGTATAATTTATCCGAAATCGTACTCTACCACAAATCGATCAAAACTAGGTCTCGACAAGATTTCCGGATCTACCAAAAGCATCATCCGAAATATCACACTAAAACTTCCTCGTGCGGGAGTGCGACTCCCCCACTTGGAACCACGTTCCTATATCACAACTTGTACACTCGTACAATGCTACCAAAGGTAGACTTTACCAACAATTGGGTACACACGACCCATCACCACAACTTGCTCCAACCTTGAGCATACGAAGGATTTCAATCAATCCTTAAACACTTCGAACGAAAAGTGTACCACGATTACACAAACCATACCCTCGCAATTATCCAATTGCTTTAGTTTGTCAAGTTTCACCTAGTCACTCATGTACCTACGGGTTTCTCCCGGTGCCCTAAGTACAATGTAACCACAACACAATCGGAGTCGACACCACGCTAGTAGGTATAAAAGAGGCACCTAATGTCGCGTCATAAAGACTCCATTACCAACACACATCGAGATTTTAAACACTCGATCTCTCGGGTTTTAAATCACCCGACGAACCCCATGGTTCATCATCTTCAACACACTAGCGAACGCGCGCATAACAATCGAACATCAAAACCATTTCCGTGGCTTGGTAGAAACACTTCCCAAATACTAAGGAATGCTTGGTTGCACCAAGCCTTACGCCCTTCGTCCCAAAAATCAAACATCGGCACAGGGTACTTCCATTAGGAACGTCACCCTTAACAATAACATGCACGACACCATGCATTTAACAAATCCAAACATAAACGCCACATTAACAAATATTCAAAAGACATATTTATTAAATCGAAACGTACCTCAGCGCCTCCTTGCGGCATTCGCCGCCGCCAACTCGGGACAATCCGGCTTGCGATGTCCCTCTTTATGACAATAGTAGCACATTCCGTCATCACTTCTCGGCATTGTGCATTCCCACAACTTGTGACCCCTAACACCACAATTGAAACACCTAGGCGCACGAGAATCCGTCGCGCCTTTTACCACATCACTCGTACTCGCACTCGGACCCTTAGTCCTCTTACTTGGAGCACCATAAGAAACAACCCTCCTTTCACTTGAAGGTTCACCCACCTTTGATCGCGTATAAGACTCGAAACCTCTAGCCACGGCGAACAATTCAGCAAACGATTTCGAGTAGCCCCGGCTAATCTTACTCTTCAAGTCATCATTCAAGGTCCGATAGAAATCCCCCATTAACAAACGATCATTCCCCAAATACTCCGGACAAAAACGAGCTTTTGCCATAAAGGTCGCCTTAAGAGTACTCAAATCCATAGATCCTTGTCGCAAATTTCGCAATTCATTGCGCAATTCCCACAAATCGGCCGAAGTCCGGAACTCCTCAAAGAAGTCCTCCTTAAACTCATCCCACGATAAGGCCATAAACGTCTCACCACCGACAAGATCAATCTTACCATCCAACCAATCCCTTGCCCTACCCCGCAACAAACTCGTAGCGAGTCTCGTCTTCCTCTCGGGAGGGCAATCCATAGTACGAAAACACCCTTCGACATCCGAAATCCAAGTTGTGCTTACCAAAGGATCCGGTTTTCCGTCGTACATCGGGGTTTTAGTCCTCATGAAGCTTTTAAGATAACGCTCCATTTCACTACTACTTTGAAGTTCGGAATACTTCCTTTCCATTCTTTCTTCCAACCCACGCATTTGCTCTGCAACGGCGGCCGCAACTCTAGCGTTAAACTCCGCGTCGTTCGTATCGATCCCACTTCCCGTCGCCATTCTAAGGAATGCAAAATGATTAGATCACGAACGTATAAGACGACACGCACAACCCCACACCATCTTGCTAAACACTCGTCGTACATCACTTGTTAGACACGATTTGCACCCGTAATAAGGTCTGCAAGTTCTTATTACGCACGCACGCCGTATCGACTCGTTAGTACAATGACCGCCTCGCTCGATGATAATAATCAACACAACAAAATTCCTACACATATAACATACGCAAGGAATAACATCACAACACAAACCAAAATCCTAGTTAGTTCACCTACACGCTAAGGGACTAACCAAGTTTCCGTCCGTCCCGCTTTCCTACAAATCTCGCAGCAAATAAGCATACACAAAAGTCTAAGTCTAGGCACCTATCTCAAGTCGCCTAAATCCCTTAGACCATGCTCTGATACCACTTGTAACAACCCAACCCGCATTAAAATCCGACCCATAAAAATTTTTCCTTTTAATACGCATTAAATAGCACTTTAGGTCCCATTAATATTTCCAAAACGTCTTTAACGCAATAATAAGTTTAATAACTTAAAACAACATTAATATTTTAAACTCTTTAATACATCGATACATTAATGAGGTCATAAACCGAGCATGGTGATTTGGAACTACTCTACCCAAATCCTAATCAAGTACGAAAGCAAGATCTTCTAAGCAACCTAGCCAAGATCTCTAATCCCCAAGCTCACCCAAACCGCCAAGCATGCAATCTGTAAAAATGTCAACAACGAGAGGGTAAGCTAACGCTTAGTGAGTGCTAACATACTACATACATATATATGTATAAAATGAACACGCCAACCAATAACAAATACCGCATACCGAACATCCAAGCAATAAAGCAAGCTAGTCTAGGCGTACCATACAAGCACTAAGCACAAGCTAAGATACCACAACAATAACACCAGTTCACCAACGAACGATATGAACAACGCCACATAGCTACACCCGGAGGGCTAGCTACAACACAACAATATAATAATATAATACAATAATAACAACAACGCACAAGGTTAACCCCTTAACCTCAATCATACGCACATTGGCCGAACAACCCGAGCCTTAGTGAATTCGCACAACCCGAAATTCACTTCACAACCTTAAGATGACCGAACAACCCGAGTCATCATGAATCCGCACTACCCGAGATTCACTCCTCAATACCAAAACCCACGGTCACGGGATTATAAAATCCACCACGTCGGGGCCATACTCATCACAACCACATCAACCCTTCGCCATTGGGTTATAACATCCACATCACAATCACATGTGATAATATGCACACAAACGTGTACCTCGACAAAGGTGGCCAACCAAAACGCACAACCGTGCCATTTGGACCTATACACAAGTCCATCAATCCACCTACATGTGAAGTGAGCTCTATAACCGAGAATCACTTCACCCGACCCGCACCCATCCTATACATACATATGTACATAGGATATTAACACTCACCTTGAAGTCTTGAGAAAAGCTTCCAAGTAATCCGCAACACG
This sequence comes from Rutidosis leptorrhynchoides, assembly GCF_046630445.1. Lineage (NCBI taxonomy): Eukaryota > Viridiplantae > Streptophyta > Magnoliopsida > Asterales > Asteraceae > Rutidosis > Rutidosis leptorrhynchoides. The sequence goes on from NC_092333.1 coordinate 286,978,698, forward strand.
TCAAAGGAAAGTACCTATTCCATTATCATAAATATCACAACACAATTAGATTGGATTTACAAACCAACCCAATTCGACACTTAGTGCAAACTCGACCCAAATGCACTTCCAAGTACAAACCGCACCCAAACTTAACCAATAATCACTAACACAAGTGATAATGGTCCTAATATGCCAATTAAACTCGAACACGAGTGTTAAACACGTGTCTTGCCCATTTTGACACCAAAACCCTAGTTTTGACCCATTAAGACCAAAATCTCGTCCTTTACAAGTTTTAACACCAAAACACATTGGAATCGGTTTAACACTTCAACTTAATCCATTTTAAGTTCATAAACCTCGCTTAATCCACAATCGGGTCAAAATCATCATAAAACCCTAATTAACACCAAAACCTCAATAATCACTAACACTAGTGATTAAACACCATTAACAAGTCCTTTAAGCTCAAACTTGCACACCAAACCCAAAACCCGCCAATAATCACAATAAACCCGAGTATTGGTGTAAATCTCCAAGTAACAACTAAATGGGTTTTATCTAAGAATCATACAAACAAAAGCCCTAAAATTGAATGATGAACACAAAAACGAATTTCGGAGTTAGAGCTTACCACTAGTATCACCACATAGCCAAGAACAAGGAGAACAAACTTTCCAACTACACCAAAGATCGAATCACAACTCTTGAGCTCCAAATCTCCACTTTAATCTTTGAGTGTTTTATGTTTTGAGAGAATAATGGAAAGAAAATAGAAAAGAAAATGAAATGAAATGGGATAAGTGGCTGAGATTTATCCCCACAAACTGATCCATATGTGAAATGACCATTTTGCCCTTGAACCCACCACATTTAAGCTAGAATTCGGGTCTGAAATTCAGACAGGTCGCGGCGCGACCCGGATCTCCGCGGCGCGACAATACACTGTAACTGGCACTTCTGTTTGGGCCACCTTCTGTCCCATCTTTGCTTGATATACCGCGGCGCGACGGCCTTCCCCGCGGCGCGACGATTCACCAGTTTTGCTCCATTTTTGTATCAACAAATCCTCGTCTCATAGTTCCACTCGTACGCTCTAATCCCGACTTGTTAACGTAAGTAAACCCTTCTAGGAAACCCCAAAGTGAACCTAAACCAACAACCCTTGCATGCATGCGTATCCATCACCTTTTACCCATATATACACTTATACATACATGCAATGTACACTAAGTACTCCGCGTACTTCTCGTTCTAATATATATACATGCATTTTCACGCAACCCAAACCATAAAGGTATATCTATACATACTTTAATATCTCCATGCCCATATATATACATATATATATATGTATATATCCATTTCTCGCGTATAAAATATTCGGGTGTTACATACCTCAACCTACTAATTCATAGAGATGATTTTTACGAGGATGTTGCGATTAGCCGTGAAATATTGAGAATAGAAACCCACCTAGTGCCCTTCCTACAATGGGGTGACCATTGAGTGTACCTCAGAAAACTGATTTATCGGCCCGCGATTTTGCCATGTTTAACCTTAAAAGGAACATTTTTCGAGTACAAAGACCTCCTAACAAATTTTTTTTTTATAAATCTTCCACCCAAAGTGGCTCAAGCGCTTTTAACAAGGATTTTAATAGTAAGCTTCATCCCTAACGGAGGGAGAGAAGAAGTGTGAACCCTACATGGTGTAGTCTAATAAGGAAACCTTTAATAAAATCAACCGGGGAAGTTTTGAAAAACCTTTAAACGTTTGATGCGACAACATAAATGGAACGAAGTTCTTGGTAAATTTAGAAGTATGTATTACGAGTACCATTTGCACAAAATTATTTGACTTAAAACAACTCAATAAAGGAGCGATTTTTAATCATCTTGAAGGTATAACTTAGTATGTACTAACCCAAAATAAGTAAGGGTAAATTTATACATATATGATTTTATAAATCGCGTAAGTGATAGAAAAGTTTTTAGTACTTTCATTTGTCCATAAATCTCGTGAGCACTGCACAAATAAGCAACGTGTAAATCAACGTGTAAAAATTTTGATAAACATAGTTTTTCGTATTTCAGAGGTTACGAGTTGAAAAAGGTCGAGTGAAAAATCTTTGAATCATCGGTTGACATGATACTAGGTAATGAAAACTAATGAATTAAATGTAGTTTTGATGATTATCCGAACTTAAGTCTTTGGCCCAAAAATGTTTACGTGCGAAGCCGTTGCTAAAAAGTGAGGTATGAAGGATAGAGCATGAGGATGAGAAGTTAATCGCTTCTTGACTTTGCAGAATGCCACACAGGTTCTGGCTAATATTAAATTCGGAATACTAATGATGTTAATATCGCTAGATGAGAATTTCCTTGGAATAGGTCAGGACTTTGAGTTATGTAAGATAGAGCATCGCTCCGACAGGTGTGAAGAATAAGATCCCTGGGGTAACGCAGTAATTTTGAATGGTTTAAGTGTTTGTGGATGCCCGAAGGCTCTGCATGACGTGGTAGTAAGTGCCTTCATCACATACACACACATGAATCTCTTAGTTTCGACAGTTGTCTGTCTTCATGATGACTTGGATACGAATAAGCAACGAAAAATTTTATATTGACAAGCAACAAAATTTTTATAGAATTCATTTAAGGTGACGATGTAAGAAAAGAAATTAAGTTCTTAGCAAACTAGGGTTATGTACAACACGTACCATTCAAGGTAAAATATCCTTTGAATAAAAGATTTGATTTGTAAAAGTGAAAGTAAAATTTCATATGTATTTGTCAAAAAGAAGTAATTATTTACTTTATTTTATATAATGTATACGATTTCAAAAATTTGCACGAATGGCAAATAAAATAAATTTATTTTTATTAAGTTTTGAGAGGATCGCACAGTAAAATAGTGTAAGTAAAATTTTGGCAAACAAAATTTTCATATTTCGGAAGTTACAAGTTGAAAAAAGATTGATGAGAATCGAGTAAAAGACTTTTGAAAATCTCGGGTGATATTTGAGCAAAAATGTTACGAGGTAATGAAAACTGTTGAATTTTAATGTGGTTGATGACTAATAGTAGGGCATAAGTCCTTCGACCAAAAATGCTTAAGTATAAAGTTGTTGCTTATAAGTGAGAAACGAAAGGGAGAGTATGAGGACGAGGATTAACTACCCATTGATTTTGGAAATTTCGAACTGGTATGACTAATATCGAAGTAAGAAGGGTGATGGTGTGATTATCATTGATTAAGAATTCTCTCGGAATAAGTTAGGATTCAGTGTCGCATAAGAATGAGTATCAAATACGATTCTTGGGTAGTATAGAATTTGAATTGCTGAAGTAACGGGATACATTTTCCTTTATGTATCGTTGTCCATTGTATCGGTTTCTTTCATGGCTAGAAAGTGAGCAGATTTGGTGAGGCGATCAACGATAACCCCGATAGTGTCATAACTGCCGACTGTTTTCGGTAGTTTCAGAATGAAATCCATCGTCATCCCTTCCCATTTCCATTGTGGGATCTCGGGTAGTTGAAGTAATCCAGATGGCTTTTGGCTCATCATTCTCGCGAGGTATACGAATAATCTTCTTACTATAAATAACTTTCGCTTTCGTCCTTGAAAGTCAGTCCGTTCCAACTATTTCCTTAAAGCTTTCTAACTCGATGAGTATTAGGTTAATTTTAAGGTCCATTCCAACCAAATCTTATTATACTGCCGTGAAAATTTTTATCAACCTTCTCAAATAACATCTTCTTGTGTGCAGGTAACTAATCCTTTCCAACTACTACTATAAAACTTCCAAGTTTTGTTGGCATGAGGTCATCTCCAAATGACCCACCTGTTAATTTTTAAGGTACTATCTTAAATTACTCCTCTATCTCTGCCAACTTACCATTAGCTTGTCCTATAGAATACTTAACTCTCATGATTGTTAATGGCTTATTAGTCATCACACTAGGATTCTTAGATATAGGGTTTCTATCACTCTAGTATTAAACAATTCCGAGACGATAAATCGTTGTGAAGAAAGTACCCTAACTAAAATCAGGATCCATGCGAGTCTCCATAGCTGAGATAACGATTTCTCTATCGTATGTGAGTCCAAAGTTGTTTTTTTTTTCTTCCTATTTGAGAACTTTTTCCTTAAGTATCCAGGGTGTCTATAGCTATAAAAAATTTTGGGTTGTCAATTCTGCAGTCCAGGCCCTTCTCGTACAGTATCTAGACCAAGTGGTTATTCCTGCCTTTATCAGAGCATAATGCGTATACTCAAGTGGTTCCTACCAAAATTTCCTTTGAATCGCTTCATATTCCTTATGTAGTAACATTGGGACTTCTGCATGATTCACTTCAATATAATTACGCTGGCCTGGCGTCATTATATTGTACTAAATCGTACGTTCATTCCAATATCACTCCATATGGTCAATGTAACGTGATCACTTTCAGTTCTACTCAATTTCATCCAACGGTGCTTTATCTATGCTATCTCAAAACAAAATCTACATAATTAATCTCATGGTTTCTCGGTGTGGGTGCGTAAGTTCCGTAGGTCATGCACCAATGCCTAAATGTCCTGAAATTTCTTCAAAATGTTCAGGTTCAGGTAACATCGTTAGGTTCCTTTCTAGAAATTCAATCTGGGTCTCGCGTCGAGTTGTATGTGTAGCAAGTAGTAGTACGATATGTCTTGAGGTGACTCCCAAGTCTTTGGGTATGGTTGAGCATCAGTAGAAGGCACTCTGACCTTGTGAAAGGAGATGTCCTCCCGACTTCCCCAATGCCTAAGAGTGTTAGGGTACTAAATCCAAAAATGTCGTCAGATCATCGAGCAGTGGTGAAGAACGAAAGAGATAAGTGACGGTCATGAAAGCGTACGAGATACGAGCCATCTTGCAGGAACTGAACAACCTTAGAATGTTCACACGTCGTACGTGGCTATTTAGAGTGAGCTCGGGGTGCGGTTACTCCGATAAATCCTCCAATATCTCCTCCTCCGAGGATTGACTTTAGTGGGCGTGTAATCCGAGGGGTACTCCTCCTAGATTGCGTGAAGAATCATTTCGATCTCTGGAACGGTGGAACAGTAGTAACAGGTGGATTACAATACTAATCCTTAGGGTTAGACGTATGGGAAATGGGTTCAGAAGAACATCTGAACTAGGAAAGGTAAGTTTTTCCAAGTCGGTGCAGCGAATAGCAGGCATGAAGCAAGCACGTAATCAGGCACTACAGCAACCTAGCTCGTTACAGCAGTATATAGCATGGCAATATTAACAGTACTAAATAGAAGTAACATGCAATCGAAAGCAGATAGTAGCATGCAGTAGCTAGAATAAGCAAAAGCATGCAGCGAGTTTACATAGCAGTAAAAGGAAACGGTAGCATGCAGCAAGTTCATACGGTAGTAAAAATAAGCAGTGGCATGCAGTAGTAGTAAGTAGTAACATGTAGTAATATAACACAGTAGCATGCAGCAGGTTCCGCAGAAACAAGTAAACTAGCAAGTTGTAGATTAGTCCTATTAGTGAATCCTACTCGAGTCGGTCCTAGAATCACTAATGCAACCTAATTCCCTACAACCAATGCTCTGATACCAACTGTGACGCCCCGTACAAAATCATCGTGTATGGTACATCAACAACAGGATCATTACAAGGTCAAACACTATATGTTGTTTGAAAACCAGTTTTGCATTCATGAACAGATAATGTTTTACAAAAGATGAATAGGAAACATTAACATGAGTACATGATACTAAGGTCATTACAAAGCTATTGTTTTGAAAATAACATAAGTTGGGAATGCAAAGTAAAAGTTTCATGTTTAAGACATCTCTAAGTGATGCAGCGGAAGTCTAACACAGCAAGTCTGTAACAGCAAGTCTATACACCGAGACTAGAACAGCAAGGCTAACAGCAGAAGCAACAACGTCTAAACACCTGAGAAATACATGCTTAAAAAGTCAACACGAATGTTGGTGAGCTATAGTTTGTTTGTATTCAGTAATGTAATGTAGGCCACGAGATTTCAGTGCTTCAAACAAGCGTTTCAAATCAGTAATTCAAATAAGTATGATTAAGTATATGCTCAACCGTGGGCACTCGGTAACTAACTTAACGTTTATACCCCCTGAAAGTACACTTGGCAAGTGCGTATGTTTACGAAGTATTAAACACTCGTTAAATGCTAGCGCTACTAGCCCGAGTGGGGATGTCAAACCCTATGGATCCATATCTAAGATTCGCGTTCACGGTTCAAAAACCGATGATTAAACGTTACCGAGCTAAAGGGAATGTTTATGCCGTTGTATAACCCACACATATATAAGTTTAAGTACTCGTGCCTAGTATGTAAAACATAAAATTCGCATGTATTCTCAGTTCCCAAAATAAGTTAAAGTAAAAAGGGAATGCTATAACTCACAGTGATAAAAGCGGTAAAGTCGGTAATGAAAGTACGCAAGTAGTAAGTCGGTCCGAAAGGTCGTCAACAAGCAATACTAGAAAGGAAAGAAAGAAAGAACAAGTGTGTGTGAAAACCAAATGAGCAAGTGATTTGAATGAGAGGTAAATGGCTAGTATTTATAAGTAAGGAATTTGACAAGGATTGATGACATGGACAAGGGCTAGTATTTATAAGCAAGGAATTTGACAAGGATTGATGACATGGAAAAGGGCTAGTATTTATAAGCAAGGAATTTGACAAGGATTGATGACATGGACAAGGGCTAATTAATTGGGTCACTAGCTAGAGTAGGGTGGGTTTGAGCCCAACAAGGTAGAAAGTCCAACAAGACTAACTATTGTGCATAATTAAATTACTACGCGTAATTAAGAATCCAAAAACCCAGTTAATTATTATTATAAAATAATAATTAATATTTCGCAGTCATAATATTTCGATTATGACAAAAGTTAAACGTGCGCGCAAGTTCGCGGTTTATTCGAAACGTCAAATAACACTAACGGTTATAAAGGCTTCCAATGATCAAGTTATGTATCCTACGTACTCTAAGGCACGTTTTAACATATAAATGGAAGTAAACCATGTAAATCAAGTTTCTAGAGTATAAAGTAACACAGTATGCATAAATACGCAGTTTCGGAAAAATACAAGGCACAAAAGCAAGTCGAAAAAGCCGGGTCGTTACACAAATAGTACTAAGTCAGTAAATCATCTTAATAGGTTTAAAAGTATGTAAATAAGGTCTTAAGGGTCATCATCAATCATCATCAAACAAAAGGCGTAAAGTAAGTTTCGTTTATGAAAGTAGTTTTCAACAAAGTCTGACTTCAGTCAGTCAGCACGGCCTCTACCCTTACTGAATTATGGTGAGACCAGTGGCCATGGCTCCGTCTATGAGTCCCTTAAGTGTGGTAAAATTTACAGAAGCAAACTCGTCTTGGTTTGACCGTGGCGACGGTCTAAGTGCGAGTAGGTCAGAAATTTCTGCACAACGTTAAAGGACATAGTAACGATCGGAGGGCCATAAATCCTAAACCGTAACTCGGATTAAGACGAGTCCTATATGAAAAGTTATCTACTCGAAAAGTTCTATCTAAAATTCAAGGTTAGAACAGCCCAGGTCTATTGGTCTGTTACAGAAGCATCAGATCAGTAGCTTTTGGACTGAAACAGTGAGTTTAAAAGGGTTCCGGTGGTCTTGGTGCTTGATGTTCATCATGGTTCTCATACTTGATGCATATAGCTTCAAGTGTACAACTCATTGATGTATATACATCATCTTAACCAAGTCTTGACCATCATAACCCTAGTGCAAGTCTAAGACATGAAGCACAACTCACTTAAGAGTTGCATGTAGTTTGATGAACCAAAGTTACATCAAAGTCTTAGGTTTGACACTTACATGAACTATAAGACTAATAATAAGTTACAAACTTGAAAATGAACTTATGAAATCAAGATCTTAAAATGTAGAACATAGTTCTTAGTTAGATCTTGAAGATCCAAGACTCAAAAGTCTAGATCAAGCATAAGTATACAAAGTTATAATTAAAAAGTTTCCTTCATATGTTCTTGAACTTTAAAGTTAACATTAAGTTCAAGATTAATGAGATCAAAGTTAACTTGTAACATTTGACCAACAAGAACATAAATAATGAAATTAAAGTGCATAAAATGAAGAAGTAAACTTAAATAAACAAGAAAACGTTCATGGTTGTTCATACTTTAAAGATTCAAACCAAGGTTTGATCTTTAGAAAGTAAACTTTAAAGTTTACTTCATGAACTTCAAGTATGTCTTTCAACCATGAACTTTATAAACTTTGAACAAGTATTTAGTGGAGATCATAAACTAGAGAGTTTATGTCTTGTATGTTCTTGAAGATTCAAGATAAAAGAAGAATTAAACTAAGAAGTTTGATTCTTGAAAACATGCAAGTAAATAAAGATAATAACAACTAGTAATCAACACAAGTAACAAAAGATTTAACAAACAAGGAATGATGATGATGAATGCCTTAAGATTTCAGTTTTACAAGGAGAAAAAGGAGAGAAAGAAAGTTCATAATGCTTACTAGAGTAGAGAGAATAATGAGAGAAAAGAGTTGTAAGTATGAGAGTGTTTGGAATGAGAGGAATTGCAAGTGTTTCATGTAGTCAAAAAAAAAGATGAATCCCTCCCTTGTATACCCCAATACCGACGGTTTCCATGGGGGAAAGGGAAGAGGAGATTGTTCTTTGGTCACTTGTATGTAAAGCCTTACAAAGGTGGTTATTAGATGGTTATACATGGGGAAGATGTCTAACTAGATTCCAATTGTTCTTAGACTAACTAGTTACATCTAAAATGATACTTACACTTTGAAAGAGTGGGCTAACTAAGCCCACTTAAAGGTAGGGTGGGCTTACAAGTCTTAATTCATGAGTCCATTAACTAATCAAAGCCCAAGTTCAATTAATTAACAATTTAAGCCAATTTAAGCCCAAGTAACTAACTAATAGTCTTAGTTAATTAAAATGATTAATAAATTTAATCATGAATGTAAATAATACTTGAAAATATTATTCGTGAAAGTTCCGGGTGTCACAAAGACGTTTTGGGCACTTAAAAGTCATGTACGGGCAATCATGGTAACATGTAAATGTAATAACATACATTCGTTTATCACACGTATTAATAATAACAATTATTAAATAATAAACGTTGGAAATTTCAGGGTCGTTACATGATAAATGATAAGTAAACATGTCATTAAGTGTATTAACAATGAACTACATATGTAAAAACAAGACTACTAACTTAATGATTTCGAAACGAGACATATATGTAACGATTATCATTGTAACAACATTTAACTGCATATATATCATACTAAGATATATTAATATATCATAATATCATGATAATGTAATAATTTAACATCTCTTTAGATATAATAAACAATGGGTTAACAACATTTAACAAGATCGTTAACCTAAAGGTTTCAAAGCAACATTTACATGTAATGACTAACGATGACTTAACGACTCAGTTAAAATGTATATACATGTAGTGTTTTAATATGTATTCATACACTTTTGAAAGACTTCAAGACACTTATCAAAATACTTCTACTTAAAAAAAATGCTTACAATTACATCCTCGTTTAGTTTCATCAACAATTCTACTCGTATGCACCCGTATTCGTACTCGTACAATACACAGCTTTTAGATGTATGTACTATTGGTATATACACTCCAATGATCAGATCTTAGCAGCCCATATGTGTCACCTAACACATGTGGGAATCATCATTTGGCAACTAGCATGAAATATCTCATAAAATTACAAAAATATTAGTAATCATTCATGACTTATTTACATGTAAACAAAATTACACATCCTTTATATCTAATCCATATACCAACGACCAAAAACACCTACAAACACTTTCATTCTTCAATTTTCTTCATCAAATTAATCTCTCTTAAGTTCTATCTTCAAGTTCTAAGTGTTCTTCATAAATTCTATAAGTTCTAGTTTCATAAAATCAAGAATACTTCCAAGTTTGCTAGCTTACTTCCAATCTTGTAAAGTGATCATCCAACCTCAAGAAATCTTTCTTATTTATAGTAAGATATCTTTCTAATACAATGTAATACTCATATTCAAACTTTGATTCAATTTCTATAACTATAACAATCTTATTTCGAGTGGAAATCTTACTTGAACTTGTTTTCGTGTCATGATTCTGCTTCAAGAACTTTCAAGCCATCCAAGGATCCTTTGAAGTTAGATCAATTTTTATCATTTTAAGTAGGTTTATCCATAAAACCTAAGGTAGTAATGATGTTCATAACATCATTTGATTCATATATATATAACTACCTTATTCGAAGGTTTAAACTTGAAATCACTAGAACATAGTTTAGTTAATTCTAAACTTGTTCGCAAACAAAAGTTAATCCTTCTAATTTGACTTTTAAAATCAACTAAACACATATTCTATATCTATATGATATGCTAACTTAATGATTTAAAACCTGGAAACACGAAAAACATCGTAAAACCGGACATACGCCGTCGTAGTAACACTGCGGGCAGTTTTGGGTTTGATAATTAAAAACTATGATAAACTTTGATTTAAAAGTTGTTCTTCTGGGAAAATGATTTTTCTTATGAACATGAAACTATATCCAAAAATCATGGTTAAACTCAAAGTGGAAGTATGTTTTTTAAAATAGTCATCAAGACGTCGTTCTTTCAACTAATATGACTACCTCTTACAAAAATGACTTTTAACTTATATTTCCGACTATAAACCTATACTCTTTCTGTATAGATTCATAAAATAGAGTTCAATATGAAACCATACAATTTGATTCACACAAAACGGATTTAAAACGAAGAAGTTATGGGTAAAACAAGATTGGATACTTTTTGATTATTGTAGCTACGGGAAATATTGTAACAATTCTATACAAATCATATCCTAGCTAACTTATATTGTATTATACATGTATTCTAATATATTATGTAATCTTGAGATACCATAGACACGTATGCAAATGTTTTGACATATCATATCGACCCATATATATATATTATTTGGAACAACCATAGACACTCTATATGCAGTAATGTTGGAGTTAGCTATACAGGGTTAAGGTTGATTCTAAAAATATATATACTTTGAGTTTTGATCTATCCTGAGACGTGTATACACTGAGTCGTGGATTGGGTCAAGATAATATATATTAATTTATTTCTGTACATCTAACTATGGACAACTAGTTGTAGGTTACTAACGAGGACATCTGACTTAATAAACTTAAAACATTAAAACGTATTAGAAATGTTGTAAATATATTTTGAACATACTTTGATATATATATACATATTTGTTATAGGTTCGTAAATCGACCAGTGGCCAAGTCTTACTTCTCGACGAAGTAAAAATCTGTGAAAGTGAGTTATAGTCCCACTTTTAAAACCTAATATTTTTGGGATGAGAATACATGCAGCTTTATAAATGTTTTACAAAATAGACTCAAGTACATGAAACTACTTTCTATGGTTGAATGATCGAAGCCGAATATGCCCCTTTTACTTAGTAACCTAAGAATTAGTAAACCAGTCTACTAATTGATGGGAATCCTAAAGATAGATCTATTGGGCCCAACAAACCCCATCCATTGTAGCGGATGCTTTAGTACTTCGAGTTTTTATATCATGTCCGATGGATGTCCCGGAATGATGGGGATATTCTTATATGCATTTTGTTAATGTCGGTTACCAGATGTTCACCGTATGAATGATTTTTATCTCTATGTATGGGATGTATTGAAATATGAAATCTTGTGGTCTATTATTATGATTTGATAATATATAGGTTAAACCTATAACTCACCAACATTTTTGTTGACGTTTTAAGCATGTTTATTCTCAGGTGATTATTAAGAGCTTCCGCTGTTGCATACTAAAATAAGGACAAGATTTGGAGTTCTTACTTGTATGATATTATGTAAACTGCATTCAAGAAACTTATTTTTGATGTAATATATTCATATTGTAAACCATTATGTAATGGTCGCGTGTAAACGGTATATTTTAGATTATCATTATTTGATAATCTATGCAATGCTTTTTAAACCTTTATCGATAAAATAAAGGTTATGGTTGTTTTAAAAATGAATGCAGTCTTTGAAAAACATCTCATATAGAGGTCAAAACCTCGCGACGAAATCAATTAATATGGAATGTTTATAATCAATATGAACGGGACATTTCAGTTGGTATCTGAGCTTCGATCTTAGAGAACCAGAAATTTGCATTAGTGTATCTTATCGAGTTGTTAGGATACATTAGTAAGTCTGGACTTCGACCGTGTTTTCTTTAAAAACGATTGCTTAACACTTTTGTTGGAAACTATATATTATTAACATGTAAATATTATGTGATATATTAACCTCTTAATATGTTTGATATTGTGTGATAGATGTCTACCACTAGTACAAATCCCATCGATTCAAATAATAATAATGAAGAGTCGAATATATTTTGGGAAGATTCACAAATTCCCGAAGAGGAACCGGAAGAAGAGGAACCAGAAGAGGAGGAACCGGAAGAGGAGGAACCGGAGGAAGAGGAACCGGAAGAGGAGGAACCGGAAAAGGAGGAACCTGAAGAAGAAGTGGTTTCGGAGGAAGAAATATTGATACCTATAGTAAATTGATTAAATAAAAGAAAATGCTCAACCAACAGACCAAAGTTAATAATCGTCAATGGTGTTTCCGCCGAGGAAGCAAAATATTGGGAAGATTATCAATTTTCCGATGAATCGGATCCCGATGAGGATTCCGATGATGTCATAGAAATTACCTTGACCCAATTTAATAAAGCGAAAGAAAATAATAAGTGAAAAGGTATAAAAATAGAGAAACCCGATTCCAACCCCGATGAACTTTATATGTATCGGCAACATCCGTATTTCCTAAAATGTAATAATGACCTGAGAACCTCTAAACCACCAGGTTTTTCTAAACCATTGTGGAAAACAATGGCTCGTATTAGAGGAACACCATATATTCCTAGAAAATTAGGAAAACGAACCAAGTCCGAAGAAGAAGAAACCAGTGATTCAGATTAGAGGGTTGTAATCATTTTGTGTATTATATGTATTGTAGTGTGCTTGTACTTTAATGTTCTATGTAAAAATTGCTTGTATTGTTTGTTAATTATCTTTTACGAATCTAATCCTTGTCTATTTTACAGTATAAAAATAAAATGGACGTTAAGGGTAGACAACCGAATATTTTAGAAGACCTACCAGAGGATATGATTGAGGAAATCTTGTCTAGAGTCGGTCAGAATTCATCAGCACATTTAGTTATGGCGAAATTAACTTGTCAAACATTTGAAAGACTTTCCAGAAATGCCTTAGTTTATAAAAGGCTTTCCTTTGATAGGTGGGGTATATCACATTGGGGAGACCGTAAGTTACGCCGTGTTTTCTTTAAAGCATTAAATGCGAGGAACCCAAATGCAATTTTACGCTACGGGTTAAGAACCTATTTTGACTCAACATATCCCAACAAAGGATTTCGTGAATTAGAAAGAGCTTCTAACATGCAACATAAAGAAGCATGTTATGCTTACGGGTTATTGATGTTCGCTTCTTACCAAAGTGAGAAAAAGAACATCGGATTGCAGCTTTTAAATAAAACCTTCCCACAAGTGCGGATTCAGTAGTTAAGGTAAGAAACAAGGTTTTTAGATTATTACGGGGCTGAAGGACATTACGAAACCCTCGTCCTTTTGATTGCATTACAACATGCTGCCTAGCCAATGGTCATGACGGTTATTTTCCATAAGATCAAGGATGGAAAGTCGTCTTAGTAAAACCTGAATGCATGACTTGTTTCTGGACTTATGAATTACGTGTCTTTATTTCCTTTGCTGAACAACTTGCGTATTAACTTGATTTTTCTTCAAAACTGTCATGTATCAAAGTGTACTATATTTCATGTTATATGTAGTATAGCGAAGTTGTAAGTTTGAAGAATATTTGTATGTGATATATTATTATAATCAGTTTTTCATATGGAATTGTAGTAGTTGAATTATATATTAGCTACTAAGTATGAACTTAACGGATAGGTAGTACCCGAATTTAAACTTATAAAATGCTAATATGAAGAAAAAGCTTTTATAAATGAGTTCATATTATGCTACGAAATACTATTGACTACTCTTAATATTCTGTATGATTAACTCGATTCAGTTGGCTATTTTGAAGGAAATGGCACCGGCGACTCGTCAGAATTTGAACATGAGTGAGGAAGACTTCCGTGTTTTCCTTGCAGCAAACATAGCCGCAGTACAGGCTACGATACAAAATAATAATAACTCTGGATCTAGCAGTGGAACTAATTCCACAAGAAATTGTGTCGGATGCTCCTACAAAGAATTCACTGCCTACAAACCTTTGGAATTTGATGCAACCGAAGGACCAATTGGATTGAAAAGGTGGACCGAGAAAGTCGAATCGGTGTTTTCCATAAGTAAGTGTACTGAAGAGGAGAAAGTTAAGTACAATACGCATACCTTCACAGGTACTGCATTAACATGGTGGAACACCTATCTTGAATAGGTAGGACAAAATGCTGCTTACGTACTACCGTGGTTGGCATTCAAGCAATTGATGAACGAGCAGTACCGTCCTAGAAACGAAGTCAATAAGCTCAAGGCAGAACTTAGAGGATTACGAATGAAAGGTTTCGATATCACCACGTAAGAACGACGATTCACAGAATTGTGCCTATTGTGTCCCAGAACGTTTGAAGACGAAGAAGAGAAGATCGACGCATTTGTAAAAGGGTTACCGGAAAGAATTCAAGAAGATGTGAGTTCACACGAGCACGCCTCCATACAAAAGGCAATTTGAATGGCTCACAAATTAGTGAACCAGATCGAAGGAAGGATTAAAGAGCATGCGACCGAAGAGGCTAACATGAAACAAGTTAAGAGAAAGTGTAAAGAAACTAATGACAAGAGTCACCAATACAACAACAACAACAATCACAACCAAAATCGCAACAATTATCCCAATAACCGCAACATCAATCGCAACAACAACTTCAACAAACGTCCCAGCAACAACTACAATAACCGGCCCAACAACAATAACAACAACAGTAACAATAACAATCCCAACAACAATCTCAATAACAACAATGGCAACAAAAACCAAAAACAGCCATGCCAAAGATGTGAAGAGCATCACCTGGGGTTCTGCATTACATTTTGCAACAGGTGTAAAATAAATGGTCATAACGCGAAGAAGTGCGAAATCTACGGACCAATGCATAATAGAACTAAAGGAACAAATAATGTCGGAACAAATAATACCGCCATAGTTTGTTTTGGATGTGGAAAACCGTGCCACTTTAGTAGAAATTGCCCGAATTAGGGGAATACTAATGGGCAGGGCCGCGGAAGAGTTTTCAATATTAATACGGCAGAAGCGCAGGAAGACCCGGAGCTTGTTACGGGTACGTTTCTTATTGACAATAAATCTGCTTATGTTTTATTTGATTCGGGTGCGGATAGAAGCTATATGAGTAGAGATTTTTGTGCTAAACTAAGTTGTTCACCGACGCCTTTGGATAATAAATTTTTTCTCGAATTAGCAAACGGTAAATTAATTACAGCAGATAATATATGTCGGAATCGAGAAATTAAACTGGTTAGCGAAACATTTAAGATTGACTTGATACCAGCAGAGCTAGGGAGTTTTGATGTGATAATCGGTATGGACTGGTTGAAAGAAGTAAAAGCAGAGATCATTTGTTACAAAAATGCAATTCGCATTATACGAGAAAAAGGAAAACCCTTAATGGTGTACGGAGAATAGAGCAACGCGAAGTTAAATCTAATTAGTAACCTGAAGGCACAAAAACTAATAAGAAAAGGTTGCTATGCTGTGCTAGCACACGTCGAGAAAGTCAATTTCGAAGAAAAGAACATCAATGATGTTCCAGTCGCAAAAGAATTTCCCGATGTATTTTTGAAAGAAATACCGGGACTACCTCCACACTGATCCGTTGAATTTCAAATAGACCTTGTACCGGGAGCTGCACCAATAGCTCTTGCTCTATACAGACTCACACCTAGCGAAATGAAGGAACTTCAGATCTAATTACAAGAACTTTTAAAGCGTGGTTTCATTCGACCAAGCACATCACTGCGGGGAGCTCCTGTTTTGTTTGTCAAGAAGAAGGATGGTACATTTAGGTTGTGTATCGACTATCGAGAGTGGAAGGAACTTCAGAGTCAATTACAAGAAGTTTTAGAGCGTGGTTTCATTCGACCAAGCACATCACCGCGGGGAGCTCCTGTTTTGTTTGTCAAGAAGAAGGATGGTACATTTCGGTTGTGTATCGACTACCGAGAGTTGAACAAACTTACCATCAAGAACCGCTACCCACTACCGAGAATCGACGACTTATTTGATGAACTATAAGGCTCGTCGTTTTATTCGAAGATTGATTTACGTTCTGGGTATCATCAAATGCGGGTGAAGGAGGATGATATTCCAAATACTGCTTTTAGGACGCGTTACGGTCATTACGAGTTTATGGTTATGCCATTTGGGTTGACTAACGCACCAGCTATGTTCATGGACCTCATGAACCGAGTGTGTGGACCATACTTTGACAAGTTTGTCATTGTTTTCATCGATGACATACTTATTTACTCAAAGAATGACCAAAAGCACGAAGAACATTTGAGAAAAGTGCTAGAGTTGTTAAGGAAAGAAAAACTGTACGCTAAATTTTCAAAGTGTGCATTTTGGTTGGGAGAAGTTCAATTCATCGGTCATATAGTGAACAAAGAAGGTATTCAGGTGGATCCAGCAAAGATTGAAACCGTTGAAAAGTGGGAAACCCCAAAAACTCCGAAACACATACGCCAATTTTTAGGGCTAGCTGGTTATTACAGGAGATTCATCCAAGATTTTTCCAAAATAGCAAAACCCTTGACTTCATTAATGCATAAAGGGAAGAAATTTGAATGGAAGGATGAACAAGAGAAAGCGTTTCAATTGTTGAAGAAAAAGTTTACTACGGGACCTATATTGTCATTACCTGAAGGGAATGATGATTTTGTGATATATTGTGACACCTCAAAGCAAGGTCTCGGTTGTGTATTAATGCAACGAACGAAGGTAATTGCTTATGCGTCTAGACAATTGAAGATTCACGAGCAGAATTATACGACACATGATTTGGAATTAGGTGCGGTTATTTTTGCAGTAAAGACTTGGAGGCACTACTTATATGGGGTCAAAAGTATTATATATACCGACCACAAAAGTCTTCAACATATATTAATCAGAAACAACTGAACATGAGGCAGCGCAGGTGGATTGAGTTGTTGAATGATTACGACTTTGAGATTCGTTACCACCCGGGGAAGGCGAATGTGGTAGCCGATGCTTTGAGTGGAAAGGACAGAGAACCCATTCGAGTAAAAGCTATGAATATAATGATTCACAATAACGTTACTACTCAAATAAAGGAGGCACAACAAGGAGTTTTAAAAGAGGGAAATTTAAAGGATGAAATACCCAAAGGATCGGAGAAGCATCTTAATATTTGGGAAGACGGAACCCGGTATAGGGTTGAAAGAATTTGGGTACCAAAATTTAGAGATATGAGACAAATGGTACTTAGAGAAGCTCATAAAACCAGATACTCAATACATCCTGGAACGGGGAAGATGTACAAAGATCTCAAGAAACATTTTTGATGGCCAGGTATGAAAGCCGATGTTGCTAAATACGTAGGGGAATGTTTGACGTGTTCTAAGGTCAAAGCTGAGCATCAGAAACCATTAGGTCTACTTCAATGACCCGTAATCTCAGAATGGAAATGGGAAACATTACCATGGATTTCATCACTAAATTACCAAGGACTGCAAGTGGTTTTGATACTATTTAGGTAATAGTTGATCGTCTCACCAAATCAGCACACTTCCTGCCAATAAGAGAAGATGACAAGATAGAGAAGTTAGCACGACTGTATTTGAAGGAAGTCATCTCCAGACATAGAATACCAATCTCTATTATCTCTGATAGGGATGGCAGATTTATTTCAAGATTCTGGCAGACATTACAGCAAGCATTAGGAACTCGTCTAGAAATGAGTACTGCCTATCATCCACAAACTAATGGGCAGAGCGAAAGGACAATACAAATGCTTGAAGTCATGGTACGAGCATGTGTTATTAATTTTAAAAATAGATGGGATCGACATCTACCGTTAGTAGAATTTTCCTACAACAACAGCTACCATTCAAGCATTGAAATGGCGCCGTTTGAAGCACTCTATGGTAGAAAGTGCAGGTCTCCGATTTGTTGGAGTGAAGTGGGGGATAGACAGATTACGGGTCCGGAGATAATACAAGAAACTACCGAGAAGATCATCCAAATTCAACAACGGTTGAAAACCGCCCAAAGTCGACAAAAGAGCTACGCCGACATTAAAAGAAAAGATATAGAATTTGAAATTGGAGAGATGGTCATGCTTAAGGTTGCACCTTGGAAAGGTGTTGATCGATTTGGTAAACGAGGAAAATTAAATCCAAGGTATATAGGACCATTCAAGATTATTGATCGTTTCGGACCAGTAGCTTACCGACTTGAATTACCACAACAACTCGCGGCTGTACATAACACTTTCCACGTCTCAAATTTGAAGAAATGTTTTGCTAAAGAAAATCTCACTATTCCGTTAGGCAAAATCCAAATCAACGAAAAACTTCAATTCGTCGAAGAACCTGTCGAAATAATGGATCGTGAGGTTAAAAGACTTAAGCAAAACAAGATACTAATTGTTAAAGTTCAATGGAATGCTCGTAGAGGACCCGAGTTCACCTGGGAATGAGAAGATCAGATGAAGAAGAAATACCCACACTTATTTCCAGAAGATACATCAACACCTCCAACTGCTTAAAATTTCGGAACGAAATTTATTTAACGGGTAGGTACTGTAGTGACCCGAACTTTTCCATGTTTATATATATTAAATGAAATTGTTATTTACATGATTAAGTGTTTCCAACATGTTAAGCAATCAAACTTGTTAAGACTTGATTAATTTAAATAGGTTTCATATAGACAATTGACCACCCAAGTTGACCGGTGATTCACGAACGTTAAAACTTGTAAAAACTATATGATGACATATATATGATTATATATATAGTTAACATGATATTATGATAAGTAAGTATCTCATTAGGTATTTTAACAATGAGTTATATACATAAAATTGAGTTTATTGAATTAAGAAACTCGAAACGATATATATAACGATTATCGTTATAACAACGTCTTACTAAATACATATGAATCATATTAAGATATTGATACACTATGTTTAATCATGATAAATGATAAGTAAACATGTCATTAAGCGTATTAACAATGAACTACATATGTAAAAAACAAGACTACTAACTTAATGATTTCGAAACGAGACATATATGTAACGATTATCGTTGTAACAACATTTAACTGCATATATATCATACTAAGATATATTAATATATCATAATATCATGATAATGTAATAATTTAACATCTCTTTAGATATAATAAACAATGGGTTAACAAAATTTAACAAGATCATTAACCTAAAGGTTTCAAAACAACATTTACATGTAACGACTAACGATGACTTAACGACTCAGTTAAAATGTATATACATGTAGTGTTTTAATATGTATTCATACACTTTTGAAAGACTTCAAGACATTTATCAAAATACTTCTACTTAATAAAAATGCTTACAATTACATCCTCGTTCAGTTTCATCAACAATTCTACTCGTATGCACCCGTATTCGTACTCGTACAATACACAGCTTTTAGATGTATGTACTATTGGTATATACACTCCAATGATCAGCTTTTAGTAGCCCATGTGAGTCACCTAAAACATGTGGGAACCATCATTTGGCAATTATCATGAAATATCTCATAAAATTACAAAAATATTAGTAATCATTCATGACTTATTTACATGTAAACAAAATTACACATCCTTTATATCTAATCCATATACCAACGACCAAAAACACCTACAAACACTTTCATTCTTCAATTTTCTTCATCAAATTGATCTCTCTAAAGTTCTATCTTCAAGTTCTAAGTGTTCTTCATAAATTCTATAAGTTCTAGTTTCATAAAATCAAGAATACTTCCAAGTTTGCTAGCTTACTTCCAATCTTGTAAAATGATCATCCAACCTCAAGAAATCTTTTTTATTTACAGTAAGATATCTTTCTAATACAAGGTAATATTCATATTCAAACTTTGATTCTATTTCTATAACTATAACAATCTTATTTCGAGTGGAAATCTTACTTGAACTTGTTTTCGTGTCATTATTCTGCTTCAAGAACTTTCAAGCCATCCAAGGATCCTTTGAAGCTAGTTCTATTTTTCTCATTTCTAGCAGGTTTATCCACAAAACCTGAGGTAGTAATGATGTTCATAACATCATTCGATTCATATATATATAACTACCTTATTCGAAGGTTTAAACTTGAAATCTCTAGAACATAGTTTAGTTAATTCTAAACTTGCTCGCAAACAAAAGTTAATCCTTCTAACTTGACTTTTAAAATCAACTAAACACATGTTCTATATCTATATGATATGCTAACTTAATGATTAAAACCTGGAAACACGAAAAACACCGTAAAACCGGACATACGCCGTCGTAGTAACACTGCGGGCTGTTTTGGGTTTGATAATTAAAAACTATGATAAACTTTGATTTAAAAGTTGTTCTTCTGGGAAAATGATTTTTCTTATGAACATGAAACTATATCCAAAAATCATGGTTAAACTCAAAGTGGAAGTATGTTTTTCAAAATGGTCATCAAGACGTCGTTCTTTCGACTGAAATGACTACCTCTTACAAAAAAGACTTGTAACTTATATTTTCGACTATAAACCTATACTTTTTCTATTTAGATTCATAAAATAGAGTTCAATATGAAACCGTAGTAATTTGATTCACTCAAAACGGATTTAAAACGAAGAAGTTATGGGTAAAACAAGATTGGATATTTTTTGATTGTTGTAGCTATTGGAAATATTGTAACAATTCTATACAAATCATATCCTAGCTAACTTATATTATATTATACATGTATTCTAATATATTATGTAATCTTGGGATACCATAGACACGTATGCAAATGTTTTGACATATCATATCGACCCATCTATATATATTATTTGGAACAACCATAGACACTCTATATGCAGTAATGTTGGAGTTAGCTATACAGGGTTGAGGTTGATTCCAAAAATATATATACTTTGAGTTATGATCTAGCTTGAGACGTGTATACACTGGGTCATGGTTTGGGTCAAGATAATATATATCAATTTATTTCTGTACATCTAACTATGGACAACTAGTTGTAGGTTACTAACGAGGACAGCTGACTTAATAAACTTAAAACATTAAAACGTATTAGAAATGTTGTAAATATATTTCGAACATACTTTGATATATATGGAAATATTTGTTATAGGTTCGTGAATTGACCAGTGGCCAAGTCTTATTTCCCGACGAAGTAAAAATCTGTGAATGTGAGTTATAGTCCCACTTTTAAAATCTAATATTTTTAGGATGAGAATACATGCAGCTTTATAAATGTTTTACAAAATAGACTCAAGTACATGAAACTACTTTCTATGGTTGAACGATCGAAGCCGAATATGCCCCTTTTACTTGGTAAACTAAGAATTAGTAAACCAGTCTACTAATTGACGCGAATCCGAAAGATAGATCTATTGGGTCCAACAAACCCCATCCGTTGTAGCGGATGCTTTAGTACTTCGAGTTTTTATATCATGTCCGATGGATGTCCCGGAATGATGGAGATATTCTTATATGCATCTTGCTAATGTCGGTTACCAGGTGTTCACCGTATGAATGATTTTTATCTCTATGTATGGGATGTATTGAAATATGAAATCTTGTGGTCTATTATTATGATTTGATAATATATAGGTTAAACCTATAACTCACCAACATTTTTGTTGACCTTTTAAGCATGTTTATTCTCAGGTGATTATTAAGAGCTTCCGCTGTTGCATACTAAAATAAAGAAAAAATTTGGAGTCCATGCTTGTATGATATTATGTAAAACTGCATTCAAGAAACTTATTTTTGATGTAATATATTCATATTGTAAACCATTATGTAATGGTCGTGTGTATACGGTATATTTTAGATTATCATTATTTGATAATCTACGTAATGCTTTTTAAACCTTTATCGATAAAATAAAGGTTATGGTTGTTTTAAAAATGAATGCAGTCTTTGAAAAACGTCTCATATAGAGGTCAAAACCTCGCGATGAAATTAATTAATAAGGAATGTTTATAATCAATATGAAGACATTTCAAAACCCGTAGTTGTGTTCATCTTCTTCATCAGATAAACACACTCGGCCGAGTATCTCCTGGCACTCGACCGACTGTATAGACGACCGACTGATTAAGTAACACACTCGACCGAGTGTGTCTGAGTTCTGACATGATGATTTAACTTAGTCAGTCAACCGAGTGAGAAGACACTCGACCGAGTGTGTGGACACAGTCGGCCGACTGTGTGAGACAGGTGACCGAGTGTCTTTGTGGGCAGAAGATTTTACTAAGTGTTGTTTTCTAGTCGTTATGCTGTCTGTGTGTCTAATTTTGATTAGAACACTATACTAACTTGGTTTATGCTGTTATCAGGTGGAAAGGACGAAGAGAAGGCTCAGTAAGATTAGAATTCTGAGTGCCTTCTGTTGCTGGTAATCGGTGAGTGGGATTATCTTCTGGTGTAGTATAGAGTAGCAAGTTGCGCTACTATATTTATATTGTTGTTAGTTGCCATGTTTAGTAGTTATGTTGTACCGTTGATCGCATTTTAGGGTTGTTATGCTCTTAGTAGTATTAGTTGCCTGAGGTAGTAGTAGTAGTAGTAGTTTACTAGTTGTATGTGCACAAGTTGTTGTTATTGTTGTTAGAACCTTGATCTGTTAGGTTCAGCTTAGAGAGGTCAACCTAGTTGTGGTTGGGTCCAGTTAGCTACTGTTTGTTGAGAATAGTGCTGAACGACGCATCACCTGCGTGAGGATGACTATACTGGGGATTCAGTAGTAAGGACTATTTGTAGACTCTAGCCTGATCAGCTAGTGGTCGTGTGCCCGTACAAGCCGCCGGTCCTCTAGTTGGAGCATAGTTGCCAGTTGCTAGTTGTTTGTTATTGTATGTTGCTTATTGTTTTAGGTTGTTGCTGGTTATTATAGGAGTACAAGTTGGTATTGTATGCTAGACCCTGTGATAGTTCCATTCACTTAGCCTTGTGCTAACCCCTGACCTCCTACCTTGCAGGTTCTAGATCTTAGTGCTGGTAGGGATGGGAGTCGGGCTGACGATATGTTTGACAAGACAAACTCTGATGTTTTAAGTTTTGTAAATATGTAACTAGTCGTTTAACATAACACCTGTGGTTTGTAATAAAGTAATTAGCTAATGTTTTGAGATAATCGTGTTTGTAATTGAATAAGGATATTTATGTAAAATCTGTCTTCCGCTGTGATTTAAAAAAGGGGTGTTACAGATTGTAGGTGGCCCAGGGTGGTGATATGGGTGGCGGTTGAACGTAGCCGGAAGTGGTGGTGGCCGAAGGTGATTGTAAACCATGGTGCTCGATCAATCTTAGAGAGGCAATAGGATAGTTTAGTGGAAAGGTGATTGTGGTGATATATCTCCGTTTGTTCTCTGTATGTGTATGTATATATAAAATAGAATGGGTGAGGGTGGTTAAGAAAAACACAAACACATTGATTCTCTAAATGATAATTCAAATCACGGATGTAATTACTATTAGTCTGCCGACACTATTAACCCGAAGTATTATATTGTGTCCATTGCTAAACAGTTAACGTATAAAAATGTTCCTAAAAATCCCAAATTTTTAGCTTAAATATATTTAATTATTTCAATCATTAACTGTTTGAAACCTGATCAAAAAGGCTCGTCTATTATTTGTTTTTAGTTCCAAGTTCTATGTACGGATTATTAAAATTTAAACTAAAAAGATAAAAATATTTTTGTCCAACCTATAATCTTCGTAATCAATTTACAATTCAACTTTTATTTTAAATTTTCATAAACTTTTATTAGATCTATATGAACACTAGTGAAATGCCAACCGAGTATTACAATCGTTTACTATTTAAGCTCGAAATCAATTATTTTTAATATATTCTCTTTCTATATGTAAACAGTTTTAATTAGCAAGCTTAACTACTAAAATAATTATAATATATATTTTTAAACCATTAACTTTAATATAATTTTATCTATTTACAAGTAATATGTATATACATACATATATATATATATATATATATATATATATATATATATATATATATATATATATATATATATATATATATATTCATTACTTCGCATATTATTTTACATATTTATTTCCAACAATTAAATCATATTTTATTTCAAATAATATTTCAAATTATTATATATATATATATATATATATATATATATATATATATATATATATATATATATATATATATTTAAATATATATGTATCTATTTACAATTAGTTGTTCGTGAATCTTCGAGAACAGTCGAAGGTCAATTGAATATATGAAACAGTTCAAAATTTTTGAGACTCAACTTTATAGACTATGCTCATCGTGTCAAAAATATTAAATCGTATCGAGAGTTTGATTCAAAATTAGTCGAAATTTTCCGGATCGTCATAGTACCTACCCGTTAAAGAAATTTCGTCCCAAAATTTGATAGAGATCGTCATGGTTGATAATAAGAATATTTTCATGACGAATATGAGTTGAAAAATAGAGTTTTATTACCATAGAGTAATATGGATAAAACAATTCGATTATTCGAAGAGTACGAGTGAAGCTATCACACAAAAATGAAATGAGAAATAAATATTCGTCTTAACTTTTGACGTAGTCACAGTTGATTTTCGGGATTCAAGGAATTTAAAGATAATCTTCGAAATCTATATAAGATTTGATTCTTCAGTAATCGAGGAAATTAGGATTCTCTATAATTAAATGCGACAGTCTACCTCGATTATTATGTCTGATATTTTACTATAAATTGATCTCAGCAGTTACATTATTTTCACCACTCCTATACTTTCTTCCTCAATTTTCATACTTCCAAAAGATTGTGAAAATGCTCAATCCAATTCTGATCCTTGACCTCGTTCTAACTGTCGCAACAATTATCCTTATATTCTAACTCCAACTGGAGGAATCTGTTTACTTCTACTTTGCTTTTGGGTTAGCGGTTTTCATAATCCTTCCTTGCATCTGTCTTTCCATAATTATTGACATCCATGGTTAATGATCTCTTTTATTTGCTGTGATTTGTACTCCTATTTATATTTCGAAGCTTTGTGCTATTGTTTTCTCTTCTCGACTTTGTGTGAAGCAAGTAATGGTCCAGAAGTTGTATGTATGAAGTTTTGAAGGATCATAATATACTAAGCAGAAAGAAATGTAATAGCATGATTTGATTTGTTAAAGTACCAGAATCACGGAGGATAGAACTATCAAGAAAATATGTTTTTGATATATTTAGAGGTTAAATAGAATGAAAGAGTCGTATACATGGCACATGATGATTGTAAGGTCTGTGAATCATCACGTTCCATTAGAAATTCAGCATGACTTACTGTAATATAATCACGTTGGCCAGGCGTCATTATATTATACTAACTCATGCTTTCCATTCCCAACACTTCTCCAGAAATCATTCATAAATTAAACTCGAATATTTACAGAAATATAGAAACTAAGACAGTTTCCTTTATGATGTAATACAGATAGTACGAAGAGATAAATGATTTTGGACGAGAATAGTTATGAATATATCTTCAGAAATATTGAGGATATTTATAACGAAAGATACGATGATATCTTAAAATTTAAAATATTTAAGATCAGAAGATGATGAAAAAAAATTTCCACAAGGATTTAGAATAAGTAGGAGCAATATATTCGTTTAAAGGTTTCAGCAAATACTGAATCATCTGGATTCGTTAAGTACAGGTTTAGTCTTTGTGATTTGTCCACAGTCTCCTTCAAGGTTTGCTCAATCCGTTTTCCAGTACTAATTTTCTATTGAGTGTTTCCAACACTCCATTCTTTATCATTAAACGTTTGGCCATTAAGACCATCTGCAGTTTTGCTGCTTCATTAGCATTCAAAGTTATCATAACTAAATCATTGGTTATCAATCTGAGGTGTTTTCAGGAAATTTTGAAGGGTTTGATCGCAGAATGTAATCGTCAAGATACAAATGATGTTTAAGATGAAATCAAGTGGCAAACTTGAAAGAATGTTTAACTTTAGTAGATGTAATTTATTAACGATATTTTAAGTCAACATGTGTTGTAATTAATATTCCCTACTTTTTTAATACTTTTTAATTGTCCAAGGTTAGTAGTCCAATGTTTGTAGTCCAATAGTCTAATAGTACAATAGTTCAATATATAATCTAGTTAATCAAGACGTATTGTATACATTGCCTAGGACTCAATCACGACCCATTGTACAAACTATTATCTCAGAATTAATCCGATGTATTGTGTACATGTGTCCCGATTTATCCGACGATATTTAAAGTGCGTAAAATAAATAAAAGTATTTAAATGACGATAAATAAAGTGCGTAAAATAAATAACAGTATTTAAATGACGATAAATAAAGTGCGTAAAATAAATAACAGTATTTAAATAACGATAATTAAAATTGCGATAATTTATTGCGATAATTAAAATGACAATAAATAAAATGTAATAAGGAAATAGTTATAACGGGTATAGGAACAGTTAGCTAGGATTTGGTTAGTATAGATTTAAAATTTTACTTAGTTAATTAATTGGTTTCTAATTCAATTTTATTTTGTCCATTATTTTCTTCATTATGCCACTTGTCAAATCTTGACTTATATTTTGATCGGTCAAAATCAAAATATGAAATTGAATTTGAATGAAAATAGTTGTTCTTTAGTGAACGGATATGTATATATGTGGATTTGAGCAGTATTGTTAATGACTGATGAATCTGAATCGAAGAATGTACAGTGTAACTTATTAATGTGAAATCTAAATATTCCTCGGGTATTACCTACCCGTTAAAATATATTCACCATTAACAGTTTGTACAAAAGAACCTTTGATGTAGAACGATACGTAGAACGAAGATAATCGATGTAGAACGATATGCAGAACGAAGATTATGCTCGAGGTATAGATTGTGATGTTGAGATGTGTGATGTTGAGGCTTGTGTTGTTGATGGTACAGCTGCTGATGCTGGTGGTACTGTTGGCGCCAGTGATGCTGCTGGTTCTTGTAAGTTTGCATCATATTCTCCAAAGCTACAATTTTAGCACGAAGTTCGTTGACTTCTTCTATTACTCCGGGATGATTGGCGGTTGGAACGAGCGGATGAATAAGGTTTAGAATTGTAGATATTATATAATAGTTGCGAGCTATTCTGGAAATGAGAGAGAAAATGGTGTTTCAGACAGGTTCGCCGGTAAGTGCTTCAGGTTCTTCGCTAAGAGGTGAATTCGGTTGGCGGAAGGGATCACCTTCTTCTTGTCTCCATTGATTAAGTCGACTACGAACCCATCCCCAATTCATTCAAAATTGATGATGGCTGATTGGTTGTTCAATTCCGGTTACACGGCTTTCGGAGCTCGAGTGGAAATCCATATCGAAATAGCTATCGGAATCCGAGGGACTCGAACTTGTTGTTGCATCCATCTTGTACAATCAGGGAAATGTTTTTTGATATGTATTGATTTTCAGATATCAGATGATATTTTATTTACATAGAATACCTAATACCTATATATAGTATAGAAGTTCCCGTAGATTATGGAGGAATCTTCGGAAGCTGTCAGACAAAGTTTATAGTAACAGATACGCTAAGATATAAATTTATCTATATACTATCTATACAATAAATGCAGTAAGACGTGTCTAGATTTAAGAATGATAAGCAGGTGATTTCCGACAAGAAATGATAAGCAAAACTTTTGACATGCAGACACGGTCGAAGTCCAGACTCATTAATGCATCCTAACAACTACTAGGTCGAAGTCCAGACTCACTAATGCATCATAACAACTACAAGTTGTTTACACTAATGCAAGACCTGGTTCGCTAGGACCAACGCTCTGATACCAACTAAAACTACCCATTCATATCGATTATAAACGATTCACATTAGTTGATTTCATTGCGAGGTTCAGACCTCTATATGATACATTTTACAAACATTGCATTCTTTTAAAGGACAAACTCATTTCAAAATATAACCTTTCAATACAAATGATATATGTTTCCCCTAATATGAATGATTAATCTGTCATAACAGTCTTTTTGAACTCAAATGATTTGAATGCAACGTCTTTTGAAATATGCCATGAACGACTCCAAGTAATATCTTTAAAATGAGCAAATGCACAGCGGAAGATTTCTTTCATACTCGAGAATAAACATGCTTTCAAGTGTCAACCAAAAGGTTGGTGAGTTCATAGGTTTATCATAATCATTGATTTCAATAATTTTAATAGACCACAAGATTTTCATGTTCATATATAACCTGTACGAACACTCATCTACAAAAATCATTCATATGGTGAACACCTGGTAACCGACCTTAACAAGATGCATATAGAATATCCCCATCATTCCAGAACTCTCATCGGTTATGATAATTCAAAGTACTAAAGCATCTGTAACCCGGATAGGGCTTGTTGGGCCCGATAGATCTATCTTTAGGATTCGCGTCAATTAGGGGCCATTTCCCTAATTCTTAGGCTACCAAGCTAAAAGGGGCGATATTCGGTCTAATAATCCAA
The DNA here is from genome assembly GCF_046630445.1 of Rutidosis leptorrhynchoides. Lineage (NCBI taxonomy): Eukaryota > Viridiplantae > Streptophyta > Magnoliopsida > Asterales > Asteraceae > Rutidosis > Rutidosis leptorrhynchoides. Next base: position 287,007,666 of record NC_092333.1, read on the forward strand.
CCATATAATGTAGTTTTAGGTACCCGTGTCTATTTCATAAAACATTTATAAAAGCAGCGCATGTATTCTCAGTCCCAAAAATATATATTGTAAAAGCATTTAAAAAGGGAGCAAATGAAATTCACGATACGATATTTTGTAGTAAAAATATGCATACGACTGAACTGAACAATGCAGGGTTGGCCTCGGATTCACAAACATATATCATTTATTTATATATATATATATATATATATATATATATATATATATATATATATATATATATATATATATATATATATATATATATATATATATATATATATATATATATATATATATATATATATATATATATTATAACATATAATTGTAATCGAACAAACTTATATATTATTATCAATTGTTATTTTTGTAACTTATATGTTTCATTAATAACTTAATTAACAATATTTATTTTATATACTTTAGATAAATAATTATTATTTACTATAAAATATTAATATAGTTATGTTATATAGTTATGTTATATGTATTAAATAAATTTTTATATAACTAACATTTATTTGGTAAAATAAAAATAAAAAAAGTTGCATCTTTATATAATAATAATAATAATAATAAAATAATATTACTAAAAATAATGATACTTATATTAATAAAAATAATGATATTATTAATGATAACAATAATAATAATAAAAATAATGATAATTCCAATAATAATAATGATAATTTTAAATAAAATAATTTTAATAAAAATAATAATTTTATTAATAATAATAATAATTTTAATCATAATGATACTACTAATAATAACCTTAATGATAATACTTAATAATAATACTTATAATAATAATAATAATAATAGTAATATTCATAAAATTAATAATAATATTAATAAAATTAATAATAATAATGATAATAAAAATAATGATAGTTTTAATAATACTTTTAATAGTAATAAAAATGATAATGTTTAATAACATTAAAAATAACGATACTTTTAATAATAATGATAATTTCTATAATAATGTCAATTTTAGTAATGATAATAATAATATTGATAATAATGATATTAAGAACCTTAATAATAATAATAATAATAATAATAATAATAATAATAATAGTAATAACTTTTATACTAGTAGTAATAATAATAATAATAATAATAATAATAATAATAATAATAATAATAATAATAATAATAATAATAATAATACCTATATAATAATACCTATATAATAATAATAATAATGATAATAATAATAATATTAATAAAAATGTTAATAGTAATTATATTACTAATAATAATAGGAATTATACCCTCCTAATCGTCTTCATGCATCGATCATCATTATAGCTCATGATCATGCACATAACATCATCATCTCACGGTTTCATCATCATCATACCCATTATCATCATCATCATCATCCGTATATCATAATTGTCATTACCATTTCATTATCATCATTATCATTATACCCGTAACATCATTAGATCGCCATTATCACTACATCATCATCATTTCCAAACTTCTTGGCCCAACAGCAATATAAGCCTTGGCCCAACATAAAAATAAAACTCTCAGCCCAATAGAAAATTGGATCTAGGCCCAATAGTGTGAACAAATTCACTGCCCAAAAATAAGTTCGGTTCTTTTTCTTTTCTACATCCGGTCATAAAATATATATATATATATATATATATATATATATGCGATTAAATTTCATTTTATTACTGCTCACTGGTCGACCACTTATTTGCCCATAGTCCCACATGTATCAATGGTGTGAATTGTTTAAGGTTTTCTCTTGGTTTAATCATAGCGAAAATTTTAACCGACCCATCGAAAGTAGCAGTAGTTGTAGCGGTTAGATGGAGGATTGTTTAGGTTGTTTCTAGGGTGATTTACTTTGTATGAAGAAAAGATGAAAAAAAGAATATATATATATATATATATATATATATATATATATATATATATATATATATATATATATATATATATATATAGTTTGGTCACTGTTTCATCATCTTCTTACTGGGTTTCGTTGAAGGTTGTTTTGGGTGGCATCCGTACAAAAACAGGAAATAGCAACATAGCAGTTAAATGGGAGATGGAGATTCGTAAGGGTCTGTTGGTGGTTTTCGAGCTGAGTAGTAGATTTTCTTGCAAGTGGGTTTCGAATGGGGCTGTGGTTGTGAAGCCGTGATGGTGGTGGAAGTAATCATGGCGGTGAAGGTGGTCGTGATTTGAGGGTTCACGAAGAAGAGAGAGAGAGAGAGAGATGGAGATGAATGGGTTCAACGGTGGTTCATGGGTGATGGGTTGTGATGATGATTCAACTACAACAGAAGATAGGCGCAACAAATAACAACAAATGGATTTCATCTGAAATAGAAAAGAAAAAAAGAGAAAAAAATGGGTTTAGATTTAATTAAGGTTCTTGTCGATGGGTTGGTTTGTTGACGGGTGATTGTAGGTGGCCCAGGGTGGTGATGTGGGTGGCGGTTGAACGTAGCCGGAAGTGATGGTGGCCGAAGGTGATTGTAAACCATGGTACTTGATCAAACTTAGAGAGGCAATAGGATAGTTTAGTGGAGAGGTGATTGTGGTGATATATCTCCATTTGTTCTCAGTATGTGTATGTATATATAAAATAGAATGGGTGAGGGTGGTTAAGAAAAACACAAACACAGTGATTCTCTAAATGGTAATTCAAATCACGGATGTAATTACTATTAGTCTGCCAACACTATTAACCCAAAGTATTATATTATGTTCTTTGCTAAACAGTTAACGTATAAAAGTGTTCCTAAAAATCCCAAATTTTTAGCTTAAATATATTTAATTATGTCAATCATTAACTGTTTGAAACCTGATCAAAAAGGCTGGTCTATTATTTGTTTTTAGTTCCAAGTTTTATGTTCGGAGTATTAAAATTTAAACTAAAAATATAAAAATATTTTTGTCCAACCTATACTCTTCGTAATCGATTTACAGTTCAACTTTTATTTTAAATCTTCATAAACTCGTATTAGATCTATATGAACACTAGCGAAATGCTAACCGAGTATTACAATCATTTACTATTTAAGCTCAAAATCAATTATTTTTAATATATTCTCTTTCTATATGTAAACAGTTTTAATTAGCAAGCTTAACTACTAAAATAATTATATTATATCTTTTTAAACCATTAACTTTAATATAATTTTATCTATTTACAAGTAATATGTATATATATATATATATATATATATATATATATATATATATATATATATATATATATATATTTATAAAAATAGTTTTCATTACATCGCATATTATTTTACATATTTATTTCCAACAATTAAATCATATTTTATTTCAAATAATATTTCAAATTATATATATATATATATATATATATATATATATATATATATATATATATATATATATATAAATATATATATATATATATATATATATATCTATTTACAATTAGTTGTTCGTGAATCGTCGAGAACAGTCGAAGGTCAATTGAATATATGAAACAGTTCAAAATTTTTGAGACTAAACCTTACAGACTTTGCTTATCGTGTCAAAAATATTAAATCGTATCGAGAGTTTGATTCAAAATTAGTCGAAATTTTCCGGGTCGTCACATAAAGTTCGTGAGTTTGATACCACATTTGTCATGTGGGTTGGCATGCGATGTGGGTTTTAAGTTCGTGAGTTCGATACCACATTAAGCGTGACGGGTGGGTTTAAGTTCTTGAGTTCGATACCACTCATGAGGTTGGTGATACCACATTAACCATGATTATGTATTGGTTGTATTAGCATGTTATATTGTGATGGTTATATGCTATTGGTAATGCTAGCTTGTGACATGTTGAGGACTTTAGCTTATACATTGAGATTGTATGCTAATTAAATTGCTAGCATGTATGCGGTATTTGAGTAAGTGTTTGCAAGTAAGTAGATTATATATGTATATGTATAATTGTTGCATTCACTAAGCGTTATGCTTACCCTCACGTTTTTTACTCTTTTTAGATTCAGGTACGGACAAGGGCAACGGTAAACTTGTGGACTAGAGACCTCCATCTAGTGGACTTTTGGAGAATACATTTGGCTTCGACCTATGTTGGGTAGTTTAATCCCAAAAGCCATGCTTATGTCTATTTGGAACTTAAACTTTGGGTCGAAGTTATATTTTGGAATTGTACTAAACTTTTAACACTTGAAGTATTGTACGAAATGTATTATTGTTATTTAAACTTGTATGGTGGTTTGAATATGTTCCGTAAACGTAACGTGGTGCCGCATTAATATTATTGATGTTATAAAAAAAATTCGGGTTAATGACGGGTTGGGTCATTACAAATGGTATCAGAGCATGATCTAAGGGATTTAGGCGACTTGAGATATGTGTCTAGACTTAGACTGTTGTATGCGCTTATTTGTTGCGGGAATTGTAGGATACGGTTCGAACCAGGATTGGTTGGTGCCCTACCATAGGTGAACTAACTATGTGATGGTTACGTTGTAATTGTGTGCTAACGTCGAGCGAGATGGTCATTGTACTAGCGAGTTGATGTGATGTGCTCGCTTAATAATGACTAGCTACCATTGTTACGGGTTTAAATCGTGTCAAACGAGTGAGGTACGATGAGTGTTGAGCAAGATGGGGCGGTGGTGTGTGTGTGGTTTTCATGTGCTTCGTAGCTTAACTTATTTCATTTTAAAGAATGAAGACATGAAACGGGCATGATAATGGAAGTCAAAGTGATGAGAATGACTTCACAGTCAAAGTAGAGGCCATCTTGGAAAGCCACACTGCGGATTTCCTCGCGAAGGTCAAGAAAGTCTTTCAAGACTCGGTTGATTAGCAAGTGACTGATCTCATAAAGGAACAAATGGTTTCTATTGTTCAAGAGGAGTTTGAAAGAAGGTTCCCTAAACCTCAAGGCGTATATGTGGAAGGTGATGCAGGCGATGTTGGAAGAAAAGACTTCCTCTACAAGAACTTCAAGATTTCTCAACCTCCCATGTTTGATGATGAAAGAGATCCGCTCAAGAGTACTTGTTGGATCTCTAATATTGAGGGGGCTTTCCATACTAGTGAATGTTCGCTTGATAAGAAGACGAGTTACGGTAGTGGTATATTGAGGGGCGATGCAAAGTTATGGTGGGATGGGAGAATTCAAGTTTTTAGTAGGGAGAAATGTATGATTCTAACTTGGGAAGAGTTCAAGGAAGAATTCTTTAGAGAGTACCGAGCTCCAGTCGATCTTTCTAAGCTAAGGGATGAGTTGCGTGCTTTGAGGAAAGGGTCAATGGATTTGAACACTCTCAAGTCCACTTTCTTATCAAAGACCCAATTTTGCCCGCAGTACATCGGTAACGATCTTATGTTGATGGAAGACTTTTATCGAACTTTGAATGACAACTTGCAAGAGAAGATTAGCAGGGGGTCGGTGGATTCTTTCGATAGGTTGTTTGATGTGGAAAGGGGATTCGAGTCACTTGTCCTGAAGAAGAATGATCTAACAACAAGAGCAAGAGTGCAACCGAGAGTGTCGAAAGTGTGAAGAAAAGTACTTCCGGAGGTCATGTATTCATGTGTTATAATTGCGTGCAAAGGGGTCACATGGCTCGTGATTGCCCGAACCCATCTTCTACCAAAATCACATGTTTCAATTGTCGAAAGGAAGGGCACCGAAAGTAGGAGTGTCTCGATTTGTATGGGGATCAAACCAAGAAGCTCGAGAAGGCGGCGGGTACGGCTAGGGGATGTAATTATTTGATGACTAGTGAAGAAGCAAAGAAGTCAAATGAAGTCGTCTCAGGTACTTTCGTGGTTAACTCTAATCCCGTGAGGATACAATTTGATAGTGGTCCTAATTTGTCGTTTGTGTCTCCAAAGTTTGTGCATAAGTTTAATAGACCGCTAACTAAGTTAAATCATCAGGTAGAAGTCGAAATAGCGGATGGTAAGACGGTGCTAGGGGTTGATGTGTGTAAAAATTGTGATGTTGTGTTTGGTGCCGAAACCTTTAAAATTGATCTTATCCTAATGACCTTGGGTGAGTTCGATGTTGTTGTTGGCATGGATTAGCTCGATCGTTATAGGGCCGATATTGCATGCTATGAGAAATTTGTCCGGGTAAAGACCCCAAATGGGGGAGAGTTAATTATTCACGGTTAAACACGAAGAAGGCTTGTGTCATTATGCACTTATGCACGGGCACGTCGGCTCCTTTGTGGCAGTGGTATGGCTTTTCGTACACACGTAGTTGATACTCGTGAAGAGCCTCCATCCATTCGTAGTATTCCGATGGTGAACAAATTTGAAGACGTGTTTCTGGAAGAGTTACCGGGTGTTCTGGCAGAAAGACAAGTTGAATTTCGCATTGAGTTGGTTCCGGGGGCTACCCCCATTGCTAAAATGCCTTATCGTTTAGCACCAACAGAAATGTAAGAATTATTGAATCAAACCCAAGAGTTTCTTGAAAAGGGTTTTATCCGACCGAGTGCTTCGCCATGGGGTGCTCCGATTTTGTTCGTGAAGAAGAAAGATGGTAGTATGCGGATGTGCATTGATTACCGGGAGTTGAGCAAAGTGACGATCAAGAATCGTTATCCATGATCTCAGATTGATGATTTGTTTGAACAACTCCAAGGCGCGACGTATTTCTGTAAAATCGATATATGGTCCGGTTATCACCAAATGCGGGTCCGTGAGGAATATATTGTGTAACACCGTACTTTTTACACACATTTTTTTAAAAGACACTCATAGCAGAAGACTTATTAATTACACATCATATATTAAATACCGAACTATATGATTACACAAATCACACGTGTTACGTTATTACTACAAACCATTTAAACATCTTTAGCTGCCCCGCAAAACCCACCAAAAGCTGATAAAACACACCTACAGGGCAAAACACTTTGGGGGAATTATCATAATGCTAAGTGAATGACAATATCTAGGTGGACATCACTACAGGCATCAAGCACAGCTTAAAGGCACTGGTCACTAATCACTTAAAGTCATACACAAGAGAACCGACAAACCATAGCTGATGAAGCTAGAATCTACCGATAGCCCCTCATTACTAAATCACTAGTATAGTCTTCTAGACGTGACACACTCGTCATTCACACTATACCGCCAATCAGTAATTCATGGGCCTAACACTATCACCCGATACTAAGGTAAATATGGTTGACCTCTTACGTCCAAAAACACTAGGACGTTAGCACTGGTGCGCACATAATCACATATAGTCACAACACTTGTCAAAGACTCATTACATAGTCTAATCATATGCATGGTACAGATCACTACATTTGTCACTGTATAATCACATCCATAAAGATAGTCCCACTCACCTGGAAGCACAAGTACTCAGTTGTCTTATATCACTGAGCCTTCACCTTTCCATTTTTCACCTGAGAATATCATTTCTCTAGTTAGTGCACTTTTCAATCAGGTTATACATTAGAATAAATAAACACAGTAAAATAGTAAATGGCTCCAAATTACACTTGGCTCAAACATACAAACAATGTCACTCGCACAGATGGGTCTCACTCGTACAACTGACTAGCTCACTCGTACGGGTGAGTATCTGTTGAGTCCCCAAAATAATTAAGGATTTAATTATGACAAAACAGAATTTATTTACACTAAAATGTTATGTGCATCCAGCACAAGTTTGTTTATGTATAGTCAGCTAATATAGCTGTGTTGAGTGTTTAGTATGCTGCCTAGTCTACCGGCACAAGGTAGAGTGGATTCTTCAAATCAGCACAGGATGTGTACTCAGCATTTCAAGAATATCAAGTGGCTCAGCATATGAAGAACCAGTAAGTCTGGTTATCAGCATACTACACAAGACAGCCATGCTTCATTACAAGCATGGTGGTTTCCTGAGTGGTATACATCAAATGTACTATTCAATAGAAGTCGAAAACAAAGTTGAACAGAAAAGGACACGCGTCGGCGGCTGACAAGTAACCTTACAAGACCACGTGAGAATGCAGAAGTTTAACACATGTGCAGACATGGGTTATCCTTTGTCAACGCCTAGGAAACACAACATTCTATTTGTTTAAACAAATATTGGTGCCAAACCAAATTGGGGTGTTCCTACAAATAGCTACCAAAGAGGAAACAAGGGAGCACGCCTTCTGACACAATTGTTCCCACAAGTACAGACATCCTATGTACCAGTGGACCAAGGATCTATTACACGAATAATAGTACTACTATAAATTGGTGTATCCACTATTGTAACAACTAGTGGTGTGGGTTTATTATTTAGAGTCCAAAACGTGTAATAGCTTTAAGTTTACCTCTTAGCTATAATCTAGGTAATCTGTATCAACCAACTATCATTCTGCCAAGGATAGTTTTAATTCATTGTGATCTTATCAATAAAGAATAAACCGTTGAAAACTTACATGTGACTCTATTTAATTTACATGCTTGAATACTAATCGTGTTTAACTGTCAAGTTAATTAAAAGAAATTGTATTCATCCCCCCTCTACAATACTCCTGTTGTTATCAAGGGACCAACAACTGGTATCAGAGCTTCAGTCTTGATAATTTAATATCTTGGATATGAATTCTCACATGGCTGCATATTCAAATACATCTTACCTTAAAAATGGCTCATCCAATAGACCACCCAAATTTGATGAAGATGAGTATGAAACTTGGAAGGCAAGATTCATGCTTCACCTGGAGTCTATTGACCCACTCATGTCTGGCATTGCCACATATGGTCAATTTATCCCTACAGAGACTCTTGATAGTGTTCCAGCTACAGCTGACACTCCTGCCATTCCTGGCAGAGAAGTTATTCTCAGTCCTTCTAGATGGGATGCTGAGGATAAACGTCGTGTTGAACATGACCCTAAGATCAGAACCTTGTTAGCTATAACTTTACCTAACCCATTGTTCAAACTGATTAGGGGAAAGCTGAATGCTAAGCTTATGTTAGAATATCTAGATGTCACCTATGAGGGTATGGGTGAGGTAAGGCAGAATAGAATGATTGCTTTAAAAAGAGAATATGAAATGTTCTTTGCCTACAAGAGTGAAACCCTTAAGCAAACCTTTATTAGGTTTAACTCTTTGATTGCTAACCTGATTACCTTGAATGTCACTTATACTGAATTTGAACAAGTAAACAAATTCACTTACTCACTGCCTACTAAATGGAAACCTGGTACTGACCCATTAAGAACCACTCAGACTTTAAAGAAATTTAACATGTCTTCTCTCTATAGTTCACTGTGGAACCATGAGAAGGCAGAAGCTAAATTTGAACTTAATTTGAAAGAAAACTTTAGGTCTGCCCCCACCACATCAAAATCTTCTAAGACAGATGATACTGCTCTTATTGCTGCTGCTAAAAAGAATGCTCAAAAGGCTTTACTGGTTCAAAAATTGATGGCAGAAGAAGAGTCAGCTGAAGATGATGTGGATAGTGATACTGGGTCTGAAGAAAGCAGTGATGATGAAAGTGATGTAGAATGGTTTGCTGAAGGTATGCTTTACTGGCTAGGCAATTCAAAAGGTTCAATCGAAATAGAACCAGCAAGTCATACAAAGGGAGTAAGAAACCGAGTGCTAGGTATAGCAGTAAGTCAGTCAAGGGTCCTAAATCTGAGTGTTATAATTGTGGTAAGGTTGGACATTTTGCTGTTGAATGCATGTCCAGGAAACCTTCAACTTCACATGCTAACTCTTTCTCAAAAGCTGATAAGTATAAGAACAAGTACAAAGCTATGAAAGCTCAGATGAAGGAAAGTGTAAAGGCTGATAAGAAGGGTAAGAAGCCAGAAAAGGTTCTAGTTGCTGAACATCATGATTGGGATGAAACCAGCTCATCTTCATCCTCTGATAGTGATACTGATGATGATGGTGCTGGTTATGCTTTTGGTAAAAAGTTGTGTTTAATGGCCAAGGAGGTCGAGGAGTCTGATGAGGAAGATTATGGTAGTACATTTTTGGCTGATATGAGGGAAGCTGATCAGAAAAGGGATTCACCTCAATGGAAATCTGAAATGCTGTATAAGGTTGATAACTTTCGAACATATACTAATGATGAAAAAGCTGAAATGTTTGACTACCTAAGAATTGACTTATGTAGAGGCAGTAAACGTGAAGAAGTTTTGAAAACTGATAACAAATCTTTAAATGGGAAACATAAAAGCAAAACTGATGAAATTAGAATCTTGAAAGATGATACTTCCAAACTTGAAAAACAAAATTTTGCTTTAAAGTCTCTTCACGTTGAGGCAGCAGAAGTCAAGAACCAGCTGGATAATCTTAAAAAGGTTGTCACTTCATGGTGTACATCTGCTCAACGCACAGCTAAGTGTGTTAATGAGTAGGTGCCTGCCCAAGTTGAATCTTTCTTTGCTGGTGACTATGCTGCTGCTGCTGCTATTGCAGAAGTCACTTTCATGGACCCAATTCTGGAAACTGATCCTGAATCTGTCTTGCCAAATACTTTTGCCAAGATAGTTGAGGGTAAAAAGGTCTTGACAAATAAGTTTGTTAGACCTGTTGTGTCCCCACCACCTGCCATAAAAGAGATTTTGGAGGATGAAGTTAGAGCAAGAGAAGCTAGTACCTCAATTGATGAGACTACTGACCCCTCAAGCATCTACTACATGACTCCAAAAGAAAGACGTATTAAAAGGGAAATCACTGAGAATAATCAGAGAAAAATTAAACCTATTGATTCCCCTTCCTGTTCGAGTTCCATTAATGCAAAGCCAGCTGTTGACAAACTTACTGCTCACCCAGTAGCTGCAGCCAAGCCAGTCAAATGAATTACCGGCAAGTCCAAGGCAGCAGTTAAAGTTCATACTAGTCAATCAGCTTCAGCAGACAAGCCAGTAACTTCCCACACTGGCTCATCAAATGATAAAGGCAAAGCAATATACTATGACTATGGTACTGGTTCCAAGTCAAGAGCTGCCCATAAGGGAAAAGCTAAAGTGGACTCGAATGCTGAGTTATCTATCACTGAGATAATGACTATCAAGCTCGACCAGCTAATTGAGGCAGTATCCAAAAGTCGACCTGATCTTACTGCCCCTGTTAAATCTGGGTATGATCAGCCACCAAGGGCAAAAGTGAGAAAGTGCTACAAGTGTGGCAGCAGAAATCACTTGGCTAATCAGTATACTCAAACCCAGACCCCTTCTGCTACTGCTTCTTCTAGCAAACCAGCAAAAGGAAGAGATCATCAAAAATGACTCTTTCAGAACCCATCCTCGGATGGGTTCCCAAAAAGAACTAATCTCTTAGCTACTGTGCAGGGCATTCAAAATAAGCAAATCCAGTATCTCGATAGTGGTTGTTCGAGACATATGACTGGAAGTAAGTCCCTGCTAATGGACTATCAATAAAAGGATGGTCCAGTTGTTTCGTATGGAGATAATTCTTTGGGTTACACAAAGGGTTTTGGTACTTTGACAAATGGGAATGTCACGTTCTCAAATGTTGCATATGTCGTTTGGCTTAAACATAATTTACTCAGCATAAGCCAACTGACAAGTAAGAATAAGATAGTCCAATTCAGAAGGAAAATTGGCACTATTTTTTATAAGACAGGGAAGCCACTGCTGACTGCAAAAAGACATGAAAACATGTATCAAAATTAACATGAACACAGCAGTCACAACAACTGATACTTGTTTCTATTCAAAGGCAGCGGACAACCTGAAGTGGTTATGGCACAAGAGACTCTCACATCTCAACTTCAAAGATATTCACAAATTATCAAGTAGAAGTTTGGTGTCTGGGCTACCCACGATGTCTTATGTGAAGGACAGATTATGTCCTGGTTGTGAAAAGGGAAAACATCACCATGCCTCATTCAAATCGAAGAAAATCTCATCTGTTGAGAAACCATTTCATTTACTTCATATGGATCTTTTTGGTCCTGTTAATGTAGCCAGCTGTAGTGGGAAGAAGTATACACTGGTTGTTGTAATGAATATTCCAGATACACTTGGGTATTCTTTTTGAAGCAAAAGAGTGAACCTGCTAATGAAATCATTAATTTTATCAAAAGAATGGAGCTATCGAATGGGCAGCTGGTGAAACAGCTAAGAAGTGATCATGGTACAGAATTCAGAAATGCTACATTGAAAGAATTTTGTGCTGACAAAGGTATTTCCCAGAACTTTTCTGATGTGAGAACACCTCAACAAAATGGTGTTGCAGAAAGAAGGAACAGAACTCTCATTGAAGCAGAAAGATCTATGTTGGCTGAGTTTGGGTTGAAATATTCATATTGGGCAGAAGCTGTGAATACTGCCTGTTTTACCCAGAATAGATCTCTTATAGTGAAAAGACATCAGAAAACTGCTTATGAAGTTCTTAAAGACAGAAGACCCTCAATTTCATTTCTTCATATATTTGGCACTCCTTGTTACATTCTAAACAATAGGGATCAGCTGGGCAAGTTTGATGCTAAGGCTGATGAAGGTATATTCCTTGGATATTCCAACATGTCAAAGGCATATAGGGTCTACAACAAGAGAAGGGGTTATTTTGAAGAATCCATTAATGTTACATTTGATGAAACTACCCCTACTTCATCTTCTGGTCATGAAGATGAGGAGTTACTATTTGAAGAGCCTACTCAGCAAGCTCTTGATGATGAAGAAGAACCAGCAGCAAATCCCTCACCAATCCATGTTGTTGGGTTCTCTGATGATGAGATGGAACACTCTGTTCCATCTGTGTCCAAACCATGTTGACCTACTGGCTCTACTGAAGTTTTACAACTTGAGCATAGGTTTGCTGGTTCTGAAAGATCACAAGTTGGTACTGGTTCCACTAATATTGAACAGCTGTCTCCTGCTGCTACTCAAACTGCTAAACCAACTGATGATCAAGATGCTATGTATTCCACAACTAGCTCTCCTGTTCATAACACAAGATGGACAAAGGAGCACCCGATAGAGCAAATCATTGGTAATCTGGCTAGTGGTGTTAAAACAAGAAGACATGCAACCAGCAAATTTTGTATGCATGTCAGTTTTGTGTCTAACATTGAACCCACCTGTCCTGAAGAAGCACTTAAGGATCCTAGCTGGGTAAGAGCAATTCAAGATGAACTTACTCAGTTTGATAGGAATATTGTATGGAAATTGGTACCTGAACGAGAAGATAAGACAAAGAAAATCATTGGTACCAAGTGGGTGTTTAAGAACAAGATGGATGAAGACGGGATTGTTATCGGAAATAAAGCAAGATTGGTTGCTCAAGGTTTTAGACAGGAAGAAGGATTGGATTATGAGGAAACGTATGCACCAGTGGCTAGGATGGAAGCTATCAGATAGTTCTTGGCATATGCTGCTAAGATGAACTTTAGGGTATTCCAGATGGATGTTAAATCTGCATTTCTGAATGGGAAGCTGCAAGAATAAGTTTTTGTCAAACAGCCTCCTGGTTTTGTAAGCAGTAAATATCCAGACCATGTCTACAAGTTAGACAAAGCTCTTTATGGCCTCAAACAGGCTCCAAGAGCATGGTATGAGACACTTCATGTGTATCTCACTGGTTTAGGTTTTAAAGTTGGAACAATTGATACCACTCTTTTCTCAAAAGAGATAGATGGTGATCTCTTGTTGGTACAGATATATGTGGATGATATTATTTATGGTCCTAAAAATGAAACACAATGTCAAAATTTTTCGAAACTTATGTCAAAGACATATGAAATGAGTTTACAAAGGGATCTGCAATACTTTCTTGGATTGCAGATCAAACAACTTGACGATGGGATTTTTATAAGTCAAGATAAATATATCAAAGATATGTTAAAGAAATTTGGTCTGACCTGTTTAAAAGATATAGGGACTCCAATGGCAGCATCCATTAAAATAGATGTTGATCTCAATGGTGAACCAGTCAATATCACTGAATATAGAGTTATGATTGGCTCGCTACTTTATCTCACAACTAGTAGACCAGATATTATGTTTGCCACATGTCTCTGTGCCAGATATCAAGCTGATCCTAAAGAGTCACACTTGCTAGCAGTAAAAAGAATATTTAGGTACCTAAAAGGTACTGCCAAACGTGGTCTTTGGTATCCCAAAGACCGGGATTTTGAGCTAATTGGGTATTCAGATGCTAACTTTGCAGGGTGTAAAATAGACAGGAAAAGTATTACTGGTGGTTGCCAGTTACTGGGTGGTAGGCTAGTCAGCTGGACAAGCAAAAACCAAAATACTGTGTCCACTTCTACTGCTGAGGCAGAATATGTTTCTGCTGGTAGTTGTACTACTCAAGTACTATAGATGCAAAGCCAGCTGAAGGATTATGGTGTTCATGTTACAAAAATGCCAATCTACAGTGCAATTACCATCACCAATAATCATGTGATGCATTCAAGGACTAAGCACATTGACGTTCGATATCATTTCATAAGGGATCATGTTCAAAAAGGAGATGTGGAGCTACATTTTATTTCAACAGACCAGCAGTTAGCAGATCTTTTCACAAAGCTCTTAGATGAGAAACGTTTAAATATCTCATCTCTGAGCTGGGTATGCTTGAACTCTAAATAAAAGACAATTTTTGTTGGTGTGCTGGTGTAACAACCCAACCCGTAATCCATATGATAAATTTTTTTTTTATACAACACAATTACACGCCAATTAAATATGTAACCCATTTCACGAGTTCTATTTAAAATGCACAACAATTAATTGTTTACAATAGGCACGAGGGCCACGAATAAAGTTTAGTACAAATTTGACCCATTACAAATGATAGTTTATAAACCAAACGACGTTCCGAGCATGGTTTGGGACTAAACTACCCAAAACTAGGCCAACTTCCAAAAGCTCCAACATAACAACAACAAGGGACACCTAGTGCCCAACGGCCCCCTTGCCCTTGTCCGCGCCTGCATCTAAAAAGATAAACAACGAGAGGGGTAAGCAAAGCTTAGTGAGTAGAATAAATATATACATGCATATAAGACTTACCCACACGCATCCACGATATCATATAACGCACACAATCGCATAACATCTCGATAAATAAGCTAGTATCGTCAAACCGTACAACTAGCCATATTAATAACATAAATATCATAATCATAAATCAAATGCTAGCATCACCAACTATAAACCATGGTTAACCAAAATCCTTCGCTAGGGGAATGACTTTGCGAAACAAGTCATCGATGTTCATAACAACCGTTAGCTCCCAAACACGGCTATGGTATACTAACCCCCGAGGTGTTCCAAAAACGGCTATGGCATCACCCCCAAGTGTTCCCAAAAATGGCTATGGCATCACTTGATCAACATGTGAGTAAAACACGGCTATTACTCACAATCATGTACACAAACACGACTATGTGCACAATAACACGGATTATAACGTGGGAGTAAAACACGGCTATTACTCGCCACTATATGCACAAACACGGCTATGTGCATAAATATAAAACGTGAACAAAACGGCTATGTCTCACAACTATGGTCACAAAACGGCTATGTGACACCATTAATACGGCACGTAAATCATATACATACATATATAGATTTTCCACTCACCTCAAGTCCCTTGTGAAAGCTAACCGAGCTTGCAACCCTTCAATGTAACGTACCTATTACATTATGCATTTATTAACATACAATCTAGTTGAATTAAATGCCAAACACTAACCCTTGAGCATTTAATGACCCGTTTGCATTAAATGACTCAACTACACCAAAACCGCCCATTAATGGCCATGCCTCGTCATAAATCACTAAAAGCTAGTGATTAGGGTTTAATAATATCAACTAACATAAACTTGGTGTATTTCATAACCATTTCACCCGATTAGGTCAACTAGTGTTCTTTTGACTCTTTGACTCACAATTCAAGTCAAACTTACACAATAACAACACTTTCATCCTTTTAAAAGTGCATTAATGACTAACAACATCATTTAACACTTACAAACCTCAACTCACAAGATCAAACCCTAGATAATAGCTACTTAGGGTTTCCTTTCAACAATCCAACCCAAAAACCCACCCATTTAACCCTCAAATGGGTCACACTAGTTCCATATGAACCAACCGTAGCTTAAACTAATTAAAACTCAAAACTTAGAGTTGAGACTTACGAAAACTATCTTCTTGTAGCTAATAACAAGGAGAGCAACTTTAATTCTTGCTTCTAGGATTGATTCACAAAACTTCACCTTCAAATCTTGAGTTTAATCTAAGTGGGTTTTAGGATTTGAGAGGAAAATGTGAAAGAAAATGGAAAAGAAATAAGAAAAATAAGATAAGTGGTTGATATTAAAGTCTCCAACCAGATCTACACGCAAAAAGACCAAATTGCCCCTAAACCCTATTTAATTTGAATAGAATTCGGAGTCAGATTTGCAGAGGAGTCGCGGCGCGACATAAAGAAGGAAAAAAGACCCTTCTTAACTCAAGTTCTGATCTGCATTTGCTTTGTTTGTCGCGTCGCGGCCCCATTCCCCGCGGCGCGGCATTGGCCTGTTCCTGGTTACTTTGACAACAAATCATAAAACGAAGGTTCATACAACTAGCACACCTCGTTCACTATTCCTATCCACGTCTAAGCTTTGCCCTTAAGTCTCACACGACTCAACACCTTCGCGACACATACACAAACACGTATACGCACGCATTCGCATATACCCATATATATATATACACACACATATACATATATGCACTTACACCTAACTAATACTTTAGTTCATTTAATCACATAACGAGTAAGTTATAAGCGTACTATTGATTAAGTACGTACCTTTAGACGCGCACGGGAAAACGGGGTGTTACAACTCTCCCCCACTTAAATCGGAGCGCGTCCTCGTGATCCAAGCCGCATGACACGAGGGAAGATAAACCAACACAAATTCTTCGGGCTCCCAAGTAAACTCGGAACCTTTACTACGACGCCATTGGACCTTAAAGGTCCTCACCTCCTTGTTACGCAACATTTTAACCTTCTCATCAAGTATAGCAATCGGCTCTTCGACATACTCCAACTTGTTGTTTAACTCGATATCATCTAGTGGCATCCACGACGAATCATCCGCAAGACACTTACGGAGATGGGAAACATGAAATGTATTATGGATCCCCGCAAGCTCTTCGGGTAATTCCAAATGATAAGCAACTTCACCAACACGAGCCAAAATCTTAAATGGCCCAATAAATCGAGGAGCTAACTTTTCCCGTTTTCGAAACCGAATGATACCCTTCCATGGTGAAACCTTGAGCATCACTATATCACCTTCTTGGAATTCGATCAAGCGTCTACGCTTATCGGCGTAAGACTTTTTCCTATCTTGCGCCTTTTTCAAATTTTCCCGAATCATATTGATTTTATCATTTGTCTCCAATACCAAGTCAGAGCTCCCGACATCCTTTTGTCCCACTTCGCCCCAACAAATCGGGGTTCGACACCTTCTACCATACCACATCTCATACGGTGGCATTCCAATACTAGAGTGAAAACTATTATTGTACGAGAATTCCACCAAAGGTAAATGTTCATCCCAACTACCACCGAAGTCAATGATACACGCACGTAACATATCCTCCAATGTTTGATTCGTACGTTCGGTTTGACCGTCCGTTTGAGGAGTAAAACGCGTGTCCCGATCCAAAACAATAGACGCGGGAACACCATGTCTCGATATCACCTCTTTAATGAACATCTTCGCGAGTGCCTCCAACGAAATTGCTTCTTTAATAGGAAGAAACAACGCACTCTTCGTCAATCTATCGACAATCACCCAAATAGTGTCAAATTGGGTTCTTGCCGTTTTCGGCAACTTGGTAATAAAATCCATGGTAATATGCTCCCATTTCCACATCAGAATTTCTAGCGGTTGCAACTTACCATACGGCTTTTGGTGTTCGGCTTTAACTTGCAAACACGTGACGCATTGCTCAACATACTTAACAACGTCACGTTTCATGCCCGGCCACCAATAATATTTCTTCAAATCATGGTACATCTTTGTCGCACCCGGATGTATGGAATACTTAGACTTGTGCGCCTCATCAAGAAGCACCTTTCGGAAATCACCCATCTTAGGCACCCACACTCTTTCTTGAAAAGAGAATAAACCACGCGAACCTATCGTAATGAATTCCGATTTCCCCACAATTCGTTCCGCATGCTTGTTGTGAACGTAAGCCTCTATTTGAATCACACCAAGTTTTTGAAGAAAATCGTTAGTAATAATCATACGTAACAATCCCAATCGTAACGCCGGGTGGTGACTCTTTCGGCTTAACGCATCCGCGACCACATTCGCCTTGCCCGGATGATAAAGTATCTCACAATCATAATCCTTCACCACATCCATCCATCTACGTTGACGATAATTTAAATCCCGTTGATCAAAAAGATGTTTCAAACTCTTGTGATCCGAATAAGTCGTACACTTGACACCACACAAGTAATGGCGCCAAATTTTCAAAGCATGGACCACCGCCGCTAATTCGAGATCATGAGTCGGGTATCTCTTTTCATGTTCCTTTAATTGGCGAGAGGCGTAAGCGATGACTTTACCTCGTTGCATTAGAACACACCCGAGCCCATTCAAAGAAGCATCACAATAGACCGTCATATCAACTACACCTTCCGGCAATACTAAGACCGGAGCTTTACACAATTTCTCTTTCAACAATTGAAAAGCGATTTCTTGCTCGTTCCCCCAATTGAATCTCGTATTCTTCCTTGTAAACTTAGTTAATGGCGAAGCAATCTTGGAAAAGTCTTGGATAAACCGACGATAGTAACCGGCCAATCCGAGAAAACTGCGGATTTCCGTAGGCGTAGTCGGTTGTCCCCAACTCTTCACTGTTTCTATCTTCCCCAGATCTACTTGAATACCATCCTTGTTCACAATATGTCCAAGGAATTTGTAACAACCCAACTTTTTCCGTTACTTTAGTTAACTGTCCGTTAGTTAGTTAATGGAACTTACGTGAATTTTTTTTTGTATTTAAAGAAATTAAATGCATACTTGATCTTAGTGGATTACTTGAATTAATATGTTATATTAATTAGTAAACTTAATTCGGTTGACGAATTAAACTAGAAACGACACGATTAAAGTTAATCGCCTAGAAAACTTTTCAGTTAACGGAACTCAGAAAAACGATAGAATAATTATTGTTAATAATTATTGAACTTACGAAAGAAATTTAATTTATTATTTACTTATTGAATTAAACACGGTGATTTTGTTTCTATGACTAGTTAATGTTCCGGAGATTCGGTACGGTTAACGGCACTCGAAACGAACCACGCACGAACAAGCTTTTACACAAAACGAGTCCGAGATCCGAGCCCAAGGCCACATGGCCGTGACCTCATACATCATATCCTAAAATATCTCATATTAGTCAAAAGAAGGTGGCCATTATATCTTAAAATATCTTATATTAGTCAAAAGAAGGTGGCCATTATATCATAAAATATCTTATATTAGTCAAAAAGAGGGGGCCATTAGTAGGTAATCCCATAATTTTTTTAGACATGTGCATCACCTTTTACATGTAAAACTAGTAATCAGAAAATAAAGAGTTAAATGGTGCATCATATCTCATGAATACTCACCATCATCGATCATCTTTTCTTCAAGAACACCCTCGATGTTTGCTTGATCGTTAAATTGATCGCATAGCCGTGTTCCTCTCGACGAGCCCTATGTATCTATACCAAAAATTATATGATTAGGGTAAGATCTAAAAACTCTATTTTTCCAGATTTAATTGTTTATCATATGATTTAGATGTTCTATTGCTCAATTGGTCGCGTTTGTACATGTATTTAGTCGTTATATTGTCCGAATTACGAGTTATGGTTTAGTCACGAATTGTATTTCTATGCTACTGATTTTGTGACTTTGTTTTCTATAATTGAAAAGTGTTTATATGGATAGCTATCGAAAAACTATTGATTTTAGGCTTTGGATTCGCTTGATTTCGTTTCCGGATGATCAAGTTATGTCCATTTGAAATTAACGTTGTGTTTTTGTTGTGTAATCAGAAATCTGGGTTTGATAGACCACAAATTGGCTTGTGAAACTTATACCATTGGAAATATAATTTAAAAACACACACTTTAGACTAGGATATCATGTCGTTTGCTCATGTGAAACCCGAGTTATGCTTGAATTAGTGTAAAAGTAGTTTTATACAGCACTTGCATGAAAATGACCTTGTATAATAAGATGTGTGAACTTCTGTGATTAAATCTTTGAATATTTGAAATCTACTCAAAAATTATTTCATCTTTCATGTAGATATCATAGGCTAATTGTATCTAGATCTTTGGATAATCGCGTGCCAATGTGACTTGCGAGACTAGAATCGAATCTGTAAATTGCTCGCTGTTTTATAATCTGAGGATTGTGTTTATTGAATGAGCATGTAAGCTTGTGGAATATAAATTTTAACATGATATGTGACTTATTTTTAGTTTATATCAATCTCTGAAATCTTATGCATTGGGCACAATAGAGCCATACTTTATGTAAATTCTGATTGAGCTGAAAAACCGAATATTCAACTTGCATGAATAAACTGTACAAATTGGCTAAACCAAAATTGCTCGATTTTTTATATGTGTTAGTTTAACTTGTTTTTGAACTATGTCCACTGGTCTTGTATCAATTGCATGTTCCTAACTCCGGTTATAGCTGAAACTAAATCAGTGCGCGGTCAGAAACTGACTTGGTGAACCCCAAATGTACCCCTTCTGATTTCTAACTTTTAATTATCGTATGAGACCCTAGCTAGACTTTTTGGAATCTATTTTAAGTATATTTATGATCTGGAGTTTGCCATGTTTGCATGAATTATGTACCATGATATAATATGCTAAGTATGCTACGTGTTCATGAATTTTGTGCACACCGATAAACTGAAATTGTGAAAATGATTATTCATGACCTGAAACGTGTTGTTTGACTTAGGTTTGACATGTTGACCCATATTTGACATGAACCAACTGATTTTGACTTTAGTTGACTACTTTGACCAAGTTTGACTTTCGGTTTGACTTCGGTTGACTTTGTTTGACTTGCATGAATTAGTTGACTGTATGTTGACTTCTACTTTGAAACGCGTCGAGTCGAGCAATAAGACAACTTATACTATGAAACCACATTTGTTTAGGACATATTTATTGATCAACCTATATACGTATACTTAGGTTGCATTACTCGGCTATAAACCGTACAAGTAAATTGTCCACTTTTCATTCCGAGCTTTATTCAAGGTGAGTCTACAGTCCCGCTTTTTACACGTTTTCAGGGATGAG
Source organism: Rutidosis leptorrhynchoides (assembly GCF_046630445.1). Classification (NCBI taxonomy): domain Eukaryota; kingdom Viridiplantae; phylum Streptophyta; class Magnoliopsida; order Asterales; family Asteraceae; genus Rutidosis; species Rutidosis leptorrhynchoides. The sequence goes on from NC_092333.1 coordinate 287,029,032, forward strand.
AATACACGCTGTTATACTTACATTATCAAATGCTTTTTGTATTGACACGAGTACTATATCTGCATATTGAGTTTGTACACAAAGCCTCTAGCTTGAATACTTTAAATACCATCGGTGTAGGCACAATTTAGATGGACGGATCCGTTAGGTTGACAACCTCACCCGCTATAAAAACTGTGGTGCATTTACTTTGAACATAATACATTCGTACAATTGTATAACATTTTTATGAGGTAAAGGCGGTATAGTGGATTCTATACTCGGGACATTGCTAGTATTCAGGTGCTCATAGATTATGCAAACGTTTCGCAACTTGGAGTTGTACTTGTAAAATCTTGTGGTCAAGGAACTTAAACTATTTTCTGATAACTGTTTTTAGATACTATACAACGTTATTTAAAATTGTGTTTTACGAACAAATGAAATAAAACTTGACATGGTATTGTCTACGAATATTTGAAACTTGACATGGTATTATCTACAAATGATTGAAACTTGACATGGTAGTGTCAACAAACTTTTGAAATGGGACACAGAGTTGTCTACAAACTTTTAACATTGAACCTTGGTGGTCTTCCACTAATAACCGTTTTCGAAATGTATTTCTTAAACATACTGTATTATTTACCTAAAACCTGTAGATTCACTCAACATTGTTGTTGATCCGTTTTGCGTGTTTTATTCTCAGGTATTAATTGCTTCCGTTGTAGAATATTGCATTCACGTAGAAGTCAATCCAAGCACTGGGACCAGAGTTAACATTCCATTAAAGGGATTTTTGACGGGGTGTTACATTTGGTATCAGAGCTTTGGCTATAGAGAACTAGGATACATTAGTGTGTCTAACCGTAGGACGCATTAGTGAAGTCTAGTCTATAGCCGTGTGTCTTGGACGACTTTTATGCACCATACTTACACTGTATGTGTCACTATGCTACATGTAGAGCTAAACATTACATCACGTACATATACACCTTACACTCATATGATATGGAATTGAACTGAACACCATACTACAAAACACATACGTACACGTGACGCGAGATTTAACTAAATTAAGTTGATTACGCCATCTTGAACTTATGGAGTGATGTCGAATGGAAATGTGAGATAGCGTAATGTAATGATCGGGATTACATTACGGTAACTCATAGAGAAGTTCCGACACCGTAAAATAAGGAATTGGGAGCGAGTCAAGTAGGTTACTTGGATAAACAACGTTTAGAACAAACCGTGTAATCTCAAATGCAAGTAAAAACTTACACTATGCGAACTAATTGTTATTATAACTTATAAGTAACTTGTAATCATGACACAACTCTTCACTGCTTGACGCCGTCCGTTCCCACCGACCACTACTTGTCACAACAAAGACACTAATTGGACACACTCGTCATCTTATACCACTACCCAGTACTATTTATCACTGCTAACTACTACTCAACACCGCCTCTCACTACTAGTCGCGACCGATCACTACTTCTCACTGCTTATCATTTTTGATCCACCGACATCTTACTGCAATTATTGCACCGATTATATATAGACTAATCCTGTCGCTATCATACTTATTATATTAGATTTTGTCTGATATATTTCCTAAATTTCCTCCGTAAATTACGGAAATCTTTTTTCTATATACACGTATTCAAGGAGACGAATATATCATCCAACATTCAATTCATATCAAACCCTATTCCAAACACATAATATGGATTTCTTATCTGATTCCTCGAACTCCATGGACAGCGTAATCGGAATGAATGAACCTATTAGCCATCATCTTTTCTGGATGAATTGGGGGTGGGTTCGTAGTTGACTTAATCAATGGAGGCGAGAAGAAGGCGATCCCTTCCACCAACCGAATTCACCTATTGGCGAAGAACCTGAAGCACTTACCGGCGAACCAGTTCGGAATACTATTTTCACCCTCATTTCCAGAATATCCCGTCACGAATATATAATATCTAGAATTCTAGATCTTATTCATCCACTCGTCCGAACTGCCAATCATCCCGGAATAGTGGAAGAAGTCAACGAGCTTCACGCTCGAGTAGTGGCTCTGGAGAATATGGTGAGAAATCTAAGAGCATCAGTAGCACCAGCACCACCAGTACCATCAACATCACCACCAACAGCATCAGCTTCACCAACAACAACATTCGCATCCCACACCTCAACATCACACTCGGTACTTCGGATATCAACATCATACGCCCCATAGAGACCAAGGAATATTATTAATTGTGAGTTAAGATGTATTGACTCATTCTTCCTTAAAAAAAATTATATATGTATACTTTATATAAATATATGGTTTGGAACAATAATAAATCTTTTCGTACTAAGCTATTACGTGTGAATCTTAACTAGTATGTGCTACTTGGTTAAATCATATCATTAATATACTATGATGTACATCCTTCGTTAATGACGTAACAATCATTAATCACTGCTTCAGCACAATAAACTCCATTTCATAATAAACTAAGTGTATTATTCAAATACATGTTTGATTTTTCACTTCTATTTTCGATGTACTCGAAACTTTCTAGAAAACATTATTCGTGCCTTGTAAATTTCACAAGAACTCCACGAGCATCAATATCATATACTGAGGTATATCAATAAACAATGAATGATGAAGTATTGATTCATAACTTCATTAGCGAAATATTTCGCGACAATTATGAAATCTCTAAGGCTTTGGAGATTATCTTCAACCATAAATCAAATGAGTTTAATATTATATTAACTCATTAAATCCATGATTACATCTGAAGAATATATACGAATATATATCTTCATAAAGATTGTAATTAAAAACCCTTCTGTAGAAACTGTAAATTGTAAAAATATTTAACGGGTAGGTAAAACCCGAGAAATATTTATATCTCACATTAATATGTTACATTATACATTCTTTAAATTCTGATTCAATAATCAGTAACTATACTAATTACACTCACAAGATATGTGTATCCGTTCACTAAAGAACAACTACTACATATTCTGATTTTGACGTATCGGAATCTAAGTAAAGCTTTAACACGTGTTATCTTCCTAAAGATCACTACATTCATGAATTATATTCATTTGTATTCCATGATGAATTATCACATCAAACCATCGAAATTATCATTCATTACTTTTGAAATCAACAACGCCTATTCGTCAACCATTAGATCCGTTAACGATTACAATCAGCGTTTAATCATCTAAAAATAAAATCTCTTGAAACCATCTCGGATTGATAACCAATGATTCAGATTCGTTAACCTTGAGAATGCTGACGAAGCAGCAAAAGATATAGATGGTCTTAATGGCCAAAAGTTTGATGATAAAGAATAACGTATTGAAAAAGCTCAGATTTGGAACTGAAAAACGGATTGAGCTAACCATGAAGGAGACCAAGGACAAATACAAGGACCAAACCTTATATTCAAAGAATCCAGGTAATTCTGGATCCGATGATATCTTTAGAGAATATCTTGCTCCGAAGTCAATGCTGAATTTCTAATGGAAGATGATGATTCACAGACCTTACAATCATCATGAACCATGTTACATAACTCTTTCATTCTATTTAACTACTAAACATATCAAGGAAATATATTTCTTGATGATTCAGTCTTTTTCGAATATTCTGGTAATTTGACAAATCAAATCGTGCTATTACCTTTCCTTTCTACCTTGTATATTATGATCATTCGAAACTCCATACCTACGAATTCTGGACCATTACTTGCTTGATTTAAAGCCGAGAAGAGAAAACAAGGTGAAAACGGATACTATGACGATGAACAGCGAATGTTTCTGCATCATCATCGGCTATTGATCTGTATTATTTGACCATGTATAGAAGAACAAGTTGAAGATCTTCTTGGATAAAAAGCACAAGTCTTCGAAAAATAGGTCAGAATATAAAAGATAACAAACATGGAAGATCATAAACCATTTATATCAATAAGTATTGAAAAACAGAGGAGTGGTAGAATTAAAAATACTGTCACCCCTAGAGCATTATAGAAAAACAGAGATTCTTCTGGTGGTAGACTAAAAAGAAGAATGACTGTATACACAGTCAAAATAGTAACGAAAATCAAGAGCGGATGAAGCATCTTCACAAAATTTTTGAAAATAGAATCTTGAAAGTAAGAAGATTGAGGTTGAGAAAATAAGGCCGCAGAGATGATTAATTTATATCAGAACTTTTTACCATAGCAACGCGTCAGCCGATTAAGATAATCGTATTAAATTAAAAAGAAAAGGATTCTAATTTCCTTAATTACCGGGATTCAAATCTCACAGATTTCAAACGATTATATTCAAATCCCTTGAATTTAGGAGAATCAATAGTGATTACATCGAAGAGTCAAGGCGGACAACTATTACTTCAATACATCCATTAGTGACATATTCAGTCCTATTTTACACGTAACCGAATCATTTCATTCATATTCTTGATGATAAGAAATTCTATACACTTAACTGGTATTCATTACGAAATCGAACGGACCTTAGAAGTCCATTCGTATAGAGATCTCGAAAGATTATTTAATCTTATCATATTATTTGACAAAACAATCGTATATGACCAAATTCTTAATTAAAAGAATCTATGAAGGCTTACGTCTCGAAAGACAAACTATTCAAGCCAAGTATGAACTTTATTTGCAAACTTCGTTATAGAATTCAAGCTCACGTTGAAACGTGGATTTATATTGATACGAAAATATTTTATTTTCATCAATAACTGCCATCATCTAAATTTCGGGACAAAATTTCAATAACGGTGAGGTAATGTAACAACCCAACTTTTTCCGTTACTTTAGTTAACTGTCCGTTAGTTAGTTAATGGAACTTACGTGAATTTTTTTTGTATTTAAAGAAATTAAATGCGTACTTGATCCTTAGTGGATTACTTGAATTAATATGTTATATTAATTAGTAAACTTAATTCGGTTGACGAATTAAACTAGAAACGACACGATTAAAGTTAATCGCCTAGAAAACTTTTCAGTTAACGGAACTCAGAAAAACGATAGAATAATTATTGTTAATAATTATTGAACTTACGAAAGAAATTTAATTTATTATTTAATTAATGAATTAAACACGGCGATTTTGTTTCAACGACTAGTTAATGTTCCGGAGATTCGGTACGGTTAACGGCACTCGAAACGAACCACGCGCGAACAAGCTTTTACACAAAACGAGTCCGAGACCCGAGCCCGAGGCCACATGGCCGTGACCTCATACATCATATCCTAAAATATCTCATATTAGTCAAAAGAAGGTGGCCATTATATCTTAAAATATCTTATATTAGTCAAAAGAAGGTGGCCATTATATCATAAAATATCTTATATTAGTCAAAAAGAGGAGGCCATTAGTAGGTAATCCCATAATTATTTTTAGACATGTGCATCACCTTTTACATGTAAAACTAGTAATCAGAAAATAAAGAGTTAAATGGTGCATCATATCTCATGAATACTCACCATCATCGATCATCTTTTCTTCAAGAACACCCTCGATGTTTGCTTGATCGTTAAATTGATCGCATATCCGTGTTCCTCTCGACGAGCCCTATGTATCTATACCAACAATTGTATGATTAGGGTAAGATCTAAAAACTCTATTTTTCCAGATTTAATTGTTTATCATATGATTTAGATGTTCTATTGCTCAATTGGTCGCGTTTGTACATGTATTTAGTCGTTATATTGTCCGAATTACGAGTTATGGTTTAATCACGAATTGTATTTCTATGCTACTGATTTTGTGACTTTGTTTTCTATAATTGAAAAGTGTTTATATGGATAGCTATCGAAAAACTATTGATTTTAGGCTTTGGATTCGCTTGATTTCGTTTCCGGATGATCAAGTTATGTCCATTTGAAATTAACGTTGTGTTTTTGTTGTGTAATCAGAAATCTGGGTTTGATAGACCATGAATTGGATTGTTAAACTTATACCACTGGAAATATAATTTAAAAATACACACTTTAGACTAGGATATCATGTCATTTTCTCATGTGAAACCCGAGTTATGCTTGAATTAGTGTAAAAGTAGTTTTATACAGCACTTGCATGAAAACGACCTTGTATAATAAGATGTTTTAACTTCTGTGATTAAATCTTTTCATATTTGAAATCTAATCAAAAAGTATTTCATCTTTCATGTAGATATCATAGGCTAATTGTATCTATATCTTTGGATAATCGCGTGCCAATGTGACTTGCGAGACTAGAGTCGAATCTGTAAATTGCTCCCTGTTTTATACTCTGAGGATTGTGTTTATTGAATGGGAATGTAAGCTTCTGGAATATGAATTTTAACATGATATGTGACTTATTTTTAGTTTATGTCAATCTCTGAAATCTTATGCATTGGGCACAATAGAGCCATACTTTATGAAAATTCTGATTGAGCTGAAAAACCGAATATTCAACTTGCATGAATAAACTGTCAAATTGGCTAAATCAAAATTGCTAGATTTTTTATATGTGTTAGTTTAACTTTTTTGTGAACTATGTCCACTGGTCTTGTATCAATTGCATGTTCCTAACTCCGGTTATAGCCGAAACCAAATCAGTGCGCGGTCAGAAACTGACTTGGTGAACCCCAAATGTACCCCTTCTGATTTCTGACTTTTAATTATCGTATGAGACCCTACCCGGACTTTTTGGAATCTATTTTAAGTATATTTATGATCTGGATTTTTCCATGTTTGCATGAATTATGTACCATGAGATAATATGCTAAGTATGCTACGTGTTCATGAATTTTGTGCACAACGATAAACTGAAATTGTGAAAATGATTATTCATGACCTGAAACGTGTTGTTTGACTTAGGTTTGACATGTTGACCCATATTTGACATGAACCAACTGATTTTGACTTTAGTTGACTACTTTGACCAAGTTTGACTTTTGGTTTGACTTCGGTTGACTTTATTTGACTTGCATGAATTAGTTGACTGTATGTTGACTTCTACTTTGAAACGCGTCGAGTTGAGCAATAAGACAACTTATACTATGAAACCACATTTGTTTAGGGCATATTTATTGACCAACCTATATACGTATACTTAGGTTGCATTACTCGGCTGTAAACCGTACAAGTAAATTGTCCACTTTTCATTACGAGCTTTATTCAAGGTGAGTCTACAGTCCCGCTTTTTACACGTTTTCAGGGATGAGAATACACGCTGTTATACTTACATTATCAAATGATTTTTGTATTGACACGAGTACTATATCTGCATATTGAGTTTTTACACAAAGCCTCTAGCTTGAATACTTTAAATACCATCGGTGTAGGCACAATTTAGATGGACGGATCCGTTAGGTTGACAACCTCACCCGCTATAAAAACTGTGGTGCATTTACTTTGAACATAATACATTCGTACAAGTGTATAACATTTTTATGAGGTAAAGGCGGGTATAGTGGATTCTATACTCGGGTCATTGCTAGTATTCAGGTGCTCATAGATTATGCAAATGTTTCACAACTTGGAGTTGTACTTGTAAAATCTTGTGGTCAAGGAACTTAAACTATTTTCTGATAACTGTTTTTAGATACTATACAATGTTATTTAAAATTGTGGTTTACGAACAATTGAAATAAAACTTGACATGGTATTGTCTACGAATATTTGAAACTTGACATGGTATTGTCTACAAATGATTGAAACTTGACATGGTAGTGTCAATAAACTTTTGAAATGGGACACAGAGTTGTCTACAAACTTTTAACATTGAACCTTGGTGGTCTTCCACTAATAACCGTTTTCAAAATGTATTTCTTAAACATACTGTATTATTTACCTAAAACCTGTAGATTCACTCAACATTGTTGTTGATCCGTTTTGCGTGTTTTATTCTCAGGTATTAATTGCTTCCGTTGGAGAATATTGCTGTCACGTAGAAGTCAAGACAAGCACTGGGACCAGAGTTAACATTCCGTTAAATGGATTTTTGACGGGGTGTTACAAAATTGAACCTCCCTTAGCCAAAATTCACATTTTGAGAATTTAGCATACAACTTCTCTTTTCTCAACGTCTTCAATACTTCGCGCAAGTGGTGTTCATGTTCCGTCATGCTCTTAGAATAGACAAGAATATCGTCAATGAACACAATTACCGACTTGTCCAACATAGGTTGGCACACTCGGTTCATAAGATCTATGAATGCCGCCGGTGCATTCGTAAGACCAAAAGGCATAACCACAAATTCAAAATGCCAGTAACGCGTTCGAAAGGCCGTTTTCTCAATATCATCCTCACGGACCCGCATTTGGTGATAGCCGGACCGTAGGTCGATCTTAGAGAAATATGTCGCACCTTGGAGTTGGTCAAACAAATCGTCAATCTGAGGCAATGGATAACGATTTTTGATTGTCACCTTATTTAACTCCCGATAATCGATGCACATCCGCATACTACCATCCTTCTTTTTCACGAATAAAACCGGAGCGCCCCATGGCGAAGCACTCAGTCGAATAAAACCCTTCTCAAGCAACTCTTGGGTTTGATTTAACAACTCTTGCATTTCCGTCGGTGCTAAACGATAAGGAGTTTTAGCAATGGGAGTTGCTCCCGGAACCAACTCAATGCGAAACTCGACTTGTCTTTCCGCCGGAACACCCGGTAACTCATCCGCAAAAACATCATCAAACTCACTTACCACCGGAATTTCACGAATGGGTGGTGGATCATTACGCGTATCAACAACATGAGCAAGGAAAGCCATGCCACCGGTAACAACGAGACGACGTGCCCGTGCAAAAGTGCATATCGGCACCGGTCTCCTTCGTTTATCACCATGAATAATTAACTCTCCCCCACTTGGGGTCTTCACACGAATAGATTTTTCATGGCACGCAATATCGGCTCTATTATGATCGAGCCAATCCATACCAACCACGATATCAAAATCACCCAACGTCATCGGAATGAGATCAATATTAAAGTTCTTGGAACCAAACACAACGTTACAATTTTGACACACATCAACCACTAGCACCGTCTTGCCATCCGTTATTTCGACTTCTACCGGACGACTTAACGTAGCTAATGGTTTATTAAGTTTAGGCACAAATTTTGGAGACACGAACGATAAATTTGCACCGCTATCAAATAGAATCCTTGCCAGATTAGAGTTAACCATGAAAGTACCTGAGAAGACTTCGTTGGATTGTTTGGCTTCATCATTCGTCATCAAGTAGTTACGCCCCCTAGCCGACCCCGTCACCTTCTCTAGCCTCTTTACTTGGTCGTTTGATAATTCGGGACATTCCGCCTTCCGGTGCCCCGTCTTTTGACAATTAAAGCATGTGATCGTCTTGATCAAACACTCACGAGCGTAATGACCCGGCTTCCCACAACTATAACAAGTAGGCATAAAAGTATTCGAACCACCCTTCTTCATACTTCCGACGCTTTCGAACACACCCTTGCTCTTCTTGTTGGAGTAACTAGGCGCTCCAAATTTTCTTTTGCTCGACCCATAACTAACCGAAACCGGACTCGGAGCTTGTACTTCAAACCCTTTTGCCACCGCCAAAAGCTTAGCGAAAGTTTCAACATGACCGATACTAATTTTACCCTCTAAATCATCTCTAAGGGTTGCATGAAAGTCTTCCATTAGCATTTGATCATTTCCCGCATACTCGGGACAAAAACGTGCCTTGACGAGAAAGTTGGTTTTAAGAGTGTTTAGGTCCAAAGACCCTTGACGTATGTTCCTTAACTCGTTGTGCAATTTGGAAAGATCCGCTTGCGTACGATATTCAAGGAAAAACTCCTTCTTGAAATCCGCCCAAGATAACCCCACAAAAGCCGCATCACCCACCATATCAATCTTGCCATCGAGCCAATCTTTAGCATGGCCCCTTAAAAAACTAGTAGCAAGCCTCATTTTCTTCTCGGGTGGGCACTCGGTCGTGATAAAAAATAACCTTCAACATCGGAAATCCAAGCCGCACTCTTCATGGGGTCGGGATCCCCGTGAAAGTGAGGAGGCTTAGTCGCCAAGAAGTTCTTATAGCTAAACTCTAACTCGCCCACATTTTGAGGTCTAGGAAACCTCCTTTCAACTTATTCTTTAACGGCATTAGTCATCCGTTCTTGAATCATATCGACAATTTGTTCCAAAACCGACTCTTCGAATATTTGTTTAACCCTTCGTGAGAAAACCGAAACATAGTTTTCTAAAGCGGTCTCAATCTTGGTAGTCATCTCATCTTCCTCCACATGAGAGGGACCACCATTGCCATTCGTATTCGTTCTGTTTCTCGTCTTCATTCTAAAGATTAAAAATGGATTAGACATCACCAACAATTTAATACACATATATACCTATGCATATGACCGCACACACACTACATCTAGCTCGATACTTGTCGCATATCCTTGCTTGACTTGACTTGCAACCGTAATAGTGGTCGCGACTCACTATTACGCTCACATGCCGTGCCATGCTCAAACGTGTCACAACCATCTTGCTCAATGTTCCAAAACAACAACACACGATTAGTAACATCATAACATAGCATAGTTGTCCACTTATGCATCAAAGAACTAATCAAACCCCGCACTGACCCGTAGTCCTACAAGTCTCGCATATAATTTCACAACACAAAAGTATAAGTCTAGGCGCCTATCTCAAGTCACCTAAATCCCTTAGACCATGCTCTGATACCACTTGTAACAACCCAACCCGTAATCCATACGATAAATTTTTTTTTATACAACACAATTACACGCCAATTAAATATGTAACCCATTTCACGTGTTCTATTTAAAACCCACAACAATTAGTTGTTTACAATAGGCACGAGGGCCACGAATAAAGTTTAGTACAAATTTGACCCATTACAAATGATAGTTTATAAACCAAACGACGTTCCGAACATGGTTTGGGACTAAACTACCCAAAACTAGGCTAACTTCCAAAAGCTCCAACATAACAACAACAAGGGACACCTAGTGCCCAACGACCCCCTTGCCCTTGTCCGCGCCTGCATCTAAAAAGATAAACAACGAGAGGGGTAAGCAAAGCTTAGTGAGTAGAATAAATATATACATGCATATAAGACTTACCCACACGCATCCACGATATCATATAACGCACACAATCGCATAACATCTCGATAAATAAGCTAGTATCGTCAAACTGTACAACTAGACACATTAATAACATAAATATCATAATCATAAATCAAATGCTAGCATCACCAACTATAAACCATGGTTAACCAAAATCCTTCGCTAGGGGAATTACTTTGCGAAACAAGTCATCGATGTTCATAACAACCGTTAGCTCCCAAACACGGCTATGGTATACTAACCCCCGAGGTGTTCCAAAAACGGCTATGGCATCACCCTCAAGTGTTCCCAAAAATGGCTATGGCATCACTTGATCAACATGTGAGTAAAACACGGCTATTACTCACAATCATGTACACAAACACGGCTATGTGCACAATAACACGGATAATAACGTGGGAGTAAAACACGGCTATTACTCGCCACTATATGCACAAACACGGCTATGTGCATAAATATAAAACGTGGACAAAATGGCTATGTCTCACAACTATGGTCACAAAACGGCTATGTGACACCATTAATACGGCACGTAAATCATATACATACATATATAGATTTTCCACTCACCTCAAGTCCCTTGTGAAAGCTAACCGAGCTTGCAACCCTTCAATGTAACGTACCTATTACATTATGCATTTATTAACATACAATCTAGTTGAATTAAATGCCAAACACTAACCCTTGAGCATTTAATGACCCATTTGCATTAAATGACTCAACTACACCAAAACCGCCCATTAATGGCCATGCCTCGTCATAAATCACTAAAAGCTAGTGATTAGGGTTTAATAACATCAACTAACATAAACTTGGTGTATTTCATAACCATTTCACCCGATTAGGTCAACTAGTGTTCTTTTGACTCTTTGACTCACAATTCAAGTCAAACTTACACAATAACAACACTTTCATCCTTTTAAAAGTGCATTAATGACTAACAACATCATATAGCACTTACAAACCTCAACTCACAAGATCAAACCCTAGATAATAGCTACTTAGGGTTTCCTTTCAAAAATCCAACCCAAAAACCCACTCATTTAACCCTCAAATGGGTCACACTAGTTCCATATGAACCAACTCTAGCTTAAACTAATTAAAACTCAAAACTTAGAGTTGAGACTTACCAAAACTATCCTCTTGTAGCTAATAACAAGGAGAGCAACTTTAATTCTTGCTTCTAGGATTGATTCACAAAACTTCACCTTCAAATCTTGAGTTTAATCTAAGTGGGTTTTAGGATTTGAGAGGAAAATGTGAAAGAAAATGGAAAAGAAATAAGAAAAATAAGATAAGTGATTGATATTAAAGGCTTCAACCAGATCTACACGCAAAAAGACCAAATTGCCCCTAAACCCTATTTAATTTGAATAGAATTTGGTTACTTAAATGTTTTAAATGAAATAATAAATAGTTCACAAAAATTAAATGATTCCTTAAAACTGAAACTCATTTACTTCCAATGATTTAAATTAAATTCATGACATATTAATTATGACAAAGTATTTTGTATTTAATAAAAAAAATTATTTTGTGGTTTTTAAATCAATTTTGAATTAAAACCTGCTGCATTTAATGCTGAATAGGAGGTATGAGTGTTCAAGCCGAATATACGTCATGTCAACAGTCTGTGTCCCCTCGAAAACGTGCCAGTGTATCACATCTGCCACGCGCCTGCAGATGACAGTGGCCAATTTCTCTCTCCTGCAGTTTTTCACCCAATCAAAACGGATAAAAGAGTGTTTTGTCTTCCATAATAACCTTCGGTTATTCATTATTCAAAAACACACACTCTTTTCTCCCAAAAATCTTTCAATCTTCAAACCTTCATATCTTCAAATCTTCATCTTTTTACAAATCATCAATGGCAGACCAACCACAATCACCAATTCTTGAGAACCAGCCAGAGGAACAACAACAGCAACAACAACCGGTGGAACCAGAACAACCACAACAACCTGAACAACAACAACAACAACCGGCACCGGAGGAACAGATTGTTCAGGGACCACTGTTCAATCTTCACCCAAATCTGGCCAGGGCTGATAATGCACCAGAACACACAACCATTCGCCTATCAAGAGGCAATGCTGCTCATGCCCTTTCGTTTCCCAAATCTAAAGCGAATATGGGCTATGATACGATCATCGATTATGTCAGACAATCACCACTGGCACGAGCAATTACCGGTGTACCTTCACGTTCCTATGCAGCTTGTGTGGATCGATTTTGGTATACTACCACCACTCCCCAGAACGTTCCATGTATTCGTGGCATGGTGACATAAACCCTAACCTGCTCTATCACCATTGAAGCCATTCGACGAGCTCTTCAACTACCAGGTGGACCATTTGTTGATTCACCAACCAGTGATGTATTCAGAAGGGAGTTGCTGGAAACTATATGGTTTTCTCAACCAGTAGCTCATACGCCATTAAGGAAGCATATGCCACCTCTATGGTATTATTTCTTTGGGTTGCTGACTCAGTGTATCAGCCAGAAATCAGGAAGTTTTGACCAGTGCTCAGATTTTGAGCTTAAGATTGGTCATAGGTTGTTGTTTAACAAAAATATTGATTATGCCGGGGAAATATATTTGAGGCTAAGGGAGATGGTGCAAGCACCTAAAAGAACACATTTGATTCCATTTCCACGATTTTTGAGCTTAGTTTTTGAGAATGAGCTGGGTGAAGCTTACCAGCAGATTACTAATGAAACGTTTGACCTGCCTCGGAAACAAGGGGGAATGGCAAAAGAAGCTCCTGCTGCTCCATATACTGGTTTAACACCAGGCATGCTCGAGTATCTTGCTACTCTGGGTGGAGCTAACCAATCGACTGCCTCTAGTTCTGCACCAGCTGAGGGGGAGGGTCCTTAGTGTAAGCTAGCTATGCGTAGGAAGCAGCCAGCTACCTCAACTAGAACAGCCACCGTCTCACATACTGGTAAAGCAGTAGTTGTATTAGAATCTAGTGCTCTCTGATAATAAAGAACAATCCTAGTCTTATACACTGACTACCCAATTCTAGTATTGGAATCCGTTGCTCATCTATTTCTTGGTAACAGGCAAATCCAAACGTGTAAAAGCTGGCTCCAAGCAAACCACAGGGGAGATTGCACCAGTCTCAACTGCTGCTCCTGCAAAGGATGTGGCTATTGAACCTGGCGCGTTTCTAGACCAAACAGCAGAAAACTCTAACTTAATTGAAAATCTTTTAACTGCTGACTTGAAAAATGAAAGAGGAGTTAAAGGTATAACCTTGATTCCCAAGCTGACTTGTTTTAAAACTAGTGTTAAGAAGAGTAGCAACCCATACTCTTCTAACTAGGCACTTCCATATTTTTCTAAATTGAACATCATGCAATACTCTCAGCTGACAGTACAACCAACAGAGAACATAACTGACCCCCAAAGCAGACTTGAGTTGGCTCCTCATCGTGTTGAACCAGCACAAGATACTGCACAGCCAATATGTTACATGGATCATGATAAGAGTCTCACTCCTACATCATTACCAGCCAGAACTCTTACACTATCTGGGTCAACATGTGTTGCCAATGAGTCAGCAGAGTCACAGCTGTACTTACAGACTCCTTATTATGTCTCATTCAAAAGGCTGACCAAATCACCAGTCTGTCCCCAGAGACCAACATCAGATGCAATTGTTGAGTCAAATTTATTTGGTTCTACAGTCGTTAACATAAAATGTTCTTTTGTTTCAGTTCTTAGCAGGGTAGATGAACAGGCGAGGGGGATTAAGAAAAAGATGTTATTATTTCTACTGATGAGCTTACTGCCTCTGCTAGTGGTGTTGATGCTACTGATTCTCATACTGGTGGTGCTGATGCTGGTACTGTTGCTTCTACAGCTGCTGGTGATACTGTGGACTTAGTTGATGCTGGTTCAACTGTTATTATTGCTACTGAGGAGATGGTTTCTGTTGATATTACTACTATTCCTCCTCAAGCTCCCAGTGTTGCTACTTCCACTACTGACCAAGAAGTGGAAGATGAAATCATGGTGGATCCTCCTATTCTTGAAAAGTTATTGATAATATTGTCAAGGAGGTTCTACTTGATGAACCTGTCACTGAATCAAAGGGTGAACTTGTGCTTGAATATAACAAAGCTGCTGATACTGCTGATTCTTCTGATCAGGAATTTTAAACAATTCCACCAAATACAGCTAATGTTATTGTCATCCCTAGTTCAGATTCTGGTGAACAGGTTGCTGTTACGGATGCTGGTACCTCTGCAACAGCCCCAACTGAACCTTCTAAGGCTCCTGATTCTGAGGAGAAGAAGCCATATGTTTGCCAGGTACCAGATCCAAAAGAAGTTGTGCCAAACTTCATCTATAAGGGAGCATCTATTTCTCCCAAGTTTGCATTGCTGGTGGATCAGCTGACCATTGATCCTCAAAGTGTTATAGTCTCAGCCAGCAAATTACCAGAAGAGGAGCTGACTTAGCTATTATCTAAGCTAGATTGACCAGCAAGAGAAGAGATATATGAGAGGCTGGCCACACTAGAGCAAATCAATGAACAACCGTATTATCATGTGTTTGATATGGCTCCAGCTGTCTCACCATGGCCTGGTAATTGGAGGCCTCTCAAGTTCATCATAGATCCAGTAACCAAAAAGTGTGTCATGCAAAATGTCCCTGATTCGTCGGTACCTTCTGATTCATCAGCTTCTTCCTCATCATCTTCTTCATCTGATGGTGATGCTGATAAAGGTACTAGTAAGGGAGAGTCAGTCACTCATGATAATGTGACTGGTTCCAAAGACAAACCAGTGGATCTGACTGATGATACTGATAATGATGCTGACAAGGATACCAGTGGTTCTAAGCCTTCGGGTGAAGGTAAAAATGATGGTGATCATGGTGATGAGTCAGATTCTGACCTTCCACCTCCACCACCCTACGGAGGTACTCCTATGTTAGCTGCTAGTGATCGCCCCTCAACCAGCAGTTTTGATGCTAATGAGGTGGCTGCCATCTCCACCCTAGCTGTCTATAAGACGTTAGCCAAAGTTACACCAGATCTACAAAACACCATTCTCTCTACTATTTTTGATAGAATAACTGAAGCCATACGCAGATTTGGGGAAGTTACCACTTCTACTATTGAAAACCAGCTCAAACAGGTATGTTCTTTTGCTGATCTAGCAAGGAACCTATTGTCAAACAATATGAAGAAGATGAGGATCTAAAGAAGCGAATCATCTCTCATAATGAATATGCTGATCATATTACCCATCTCCAAGCTGAACTTGATGCTGCTAATCGAAGGAATATTTTTCTTAATGAGGAGAATAGGGTACTACTGAGAGATTGGATTCGTAGGAATAGCAACTGGCTAATATGATTCTTGTCTCTGCTTATCTTTAATTGGTTGAGACTATGCAACAAATGACTGCCCTACAGGCTGATGTTAGGGCCACTGTTGATCAAATGGCCATGGGTGTTGCAAGAAATGAAGTTAGGTCTTCAAACCCGTGTCTTAGACAATATGGTGTAGATCCTTGTGCTCATCTTACTCCTGAAGTTGCTGACTGGAACAACTTTGCTTTCTCTGTTCCAGAGTCAGATAGTGACCTTGATGCACATGTCTCCCCTACTCATCCTTCTGCCCCTGCTGATGACAAAAAGGGGGAGAAGAAGTCTAAAACGAAGTTCAAAAAGAGAAAACAAACTGAGGGGGAGCATGAGCATGAAAAGGCTCCTAAATAGCAAAGGAGGGATGGTGATGATGGTGGTGATGGTACAGGTCAAGGTTCTGGCACTAATCCCAGCAACGCTCATACTGAAGCTAGTGTCCAGGCAGTTGGTGAATCTCAACCCAGTGTGTCTGCCACATCAGTGGATGATATTGGTTCTGGCAGTAAGCCCAGTGATGTTTCTGAACTGGCTGTTGCTGAAGCTTTTGTTGTTTCTCAGACTATCGAACAAAAAATGAAAAGGAAATTGGAGAGACATCAGAAGAGATAGCAAGATTTAAATGATTCCTTCAATGTCAAATGGGATGCCTATGTTGCTCTTAAACGCCACAGAATTGAGCATAGAAGAAGTTTGGTCCCAGAAAAATTAGATATTAACGATGAACTAATCAGCATTAAAAAGTAAAAAAGAGATACTCGTAAAAGAAATGCTAAGTTCATGGTTAAGTGTGACAAGAAAAGGGCAAAGCTGTATGCTGAGCGACCAGATAGGATCAAACGAATGACTCCTGAAGAAATCTGCAATCTACTGAGTCAGGAGAAGTTAGAGCTGATGTATTTATGAAATGGTTAGATGCAATGTTAGAAACCATCTTATCTTCTCGACCAGCATCTTCTGCTCAGCCAGCTACACAACAACAGTAAACAGAAGTGATAAACCTTGATGATGATGATGTTGTTCAGGGGGAGCATCTTGCTATTGTTCCCTACCTGCCTCCTCTATACCCAGTATCAACACAAGAACCATCAGCTGAACCCAGGCCTATTGATAAACAAAGGGTAAAATCTGCTCCTAGGGATAATCAGCCCCTAAGGAAAGGACCCCTATTTGAGGCAGTTGATGAAGATACTGAGGTAATTGTACCAGCTGATACTAATCAGTCAGCTGGTACTAAAGACACAGCAAGGAGTGATGTGAATGAAGACCCAGCCAGAAGTGTGCTGCTGAGTGTTACAAGTGTTGAAGACCCAGCAAAGTTGGTTGAGCTGGGTGCTAAACCTGATGATGATACTGTTGATCTTGCTGACTTCACAGTCTGGGGTAGAGGAGATCACTTATTTGTTCAATCACCTATCTCTCCCCGGACTCTTGCTTATTTTAACAGAACACAGGATGAACGTATTAATCAATTCTCTGTGAGTTCTTTTGGCAGATAAGAATCAATCATGTATCCTCCATCTTCCCCAAAACCTCATGATAAACACACAACTTGGGAAGATGATTCAGTTTCCCGTGGTGAGCCAGATCTAAGAAGAATGAATCCAGATGAAAGAGATGCTTACAGGATGGAGATCACTGTACCTGAATTGCTTGAGCAAAGGCAAGCAGCTATTAATGAAAGGATATGCCAAGTTAGATTGCTGCATCATCCTCTTGATCAGCCATTCTACATCACTGCCATGACGTATGGCATTGATATTGGCGTGTATCTAAAAAACAGTGGTCAAAGGCTCTCTACGGATGAAGAGAACGCTCAATTTCATGAGGCTAGGCAACTGGGTATGGATCTAAGGCAGTATTGTGATGCCCTTAGAACTGATGAGGGTAGGAAGATGATTGAAACAGCAAAATCCCTGAACATTACTGCCGATGATTATCTCTTGGGCTTACAAGTTGAAAGGCAAAGAAGGGAGGATGCTGATGCAGAATGTGCTGAGAGGTTAAGGCTTCAGGAAGAAGAGGCTAAATTGGCTGCTGATAGAAAGTAAGAGGCTGAGTACCTCAAATTAGTCAAAGCCATTGTTAAGGAACAGGATAAAGCTTTTGATGAACAAGAAGAAAGCACCTACTACTGCTCCTGTTAAAACTGAACGAACCATAAAGTTATCTGATCATTATTATAGGAGCATGTATGGTGATGTGATGACCAGGAGATCAAATCTCAGCAAGATCATCAAAGTGCACAGAGGCACAAAAAGAGCTTTTAGTGTCAGCATGGAAGGTAACATTCAAGAAAGGATAAATTATGATGAATTAAGATCCTTAAGATTCAGTGAATGGATGGAGATATTGGAGTATTTTATTGGTAAGGGTAAAAGTGACATCAGAGATACATTTAAACCTAAACTCCAAGAGCTCTTCAACAAAGCCACAAAGTTTGGAAATGCACCAGTAGTGAATGTAGAGGAAGTTCTTTCTCAAAGGCCTAAAGGAAAGAAATCTACTTGTGAAGGCCCACACAGAAGAGACCCCATCATTTTACCTCCTTCTATTCCAGTATTTTACCCTGCTGAGCTACCTATCCTATTTCCTGAAGCCTTGAAAATTAAACAAGAAGAGCTATCTGAAGAGGAACTAGATAAAGATAAAGATAGATAGCATTCTAGTGCTCAAATTGTATCTTTTGTTTATTTCATTTTTCATTATGATATTTTTGTAATTACTTTATATATTCTGTTGTAATGAAATTGAAATGAGTTTATCTTCAAAATCATATCAAATTAAAAGATATAGATAACTCAGCAAAAGATCCCAAAATAAACTTAAAAAGGGACAAATTTACTGCTTATTCTTCATTAGGTTCCTTAGTGCTGGCTTTAGTGTTTTCTCCACATGTCATAGGTTTTGTCATCATCAAATAGGGGGAGATTGTTGAGTCCCCAAAATAATTAAGGATTTAATTAGGACAAAATAAAATTTATTTACACTAAAATGTTATGTGCAGCCAGCACAAGTTTGTTTATGTATAGTCAGCTAATATAGCTGTGTCGAGTGTTTAGTATGCTGCCTAGTCAACCAGCGCAAGGTAGAGTGTATTCTTTGAATCAGCACAGGATGTGTACTCAGCATTTCAAGAATATCAAGTGACTCAGCATATGAAGAACCAGTAAGTCTGGTTATCAGCATACTACACAAGACAGCCATGCTCCATTACAAGCATGGTGGTTTCCTGAGTGGTCTACATCAAATGTACTATTCAACAGAAGTCGAAGACAAAGTTGAACAGAAAAGGACACGCGTCGGCGGCTGACAAGTGACCTTACAAGACCACGTGAGAATGCAGAAGTTTAACATATGTGCAGACATGAGTTATCCTTTGTCAACGCCTAGGGAACACAACATTCTATTTGTTTAAACAAATAGTGGTGCCAAACCAAATTGGGGTGTTCCTGCAAATAGCTACCAAAGAGGAAAGAATGGAGCACGCCTTCTAACACAATTGTCCCCACAAGTACAGATATCCTATGTACCAATGGACAATGGATCAATTACACGGATAATAGGACCACTATAAATTAGTGTATCCACTATTGTAACAACTAGTGGTGTGGGTTTATTATTTAGAGTCCAAAACGTGTAATAGCTTTAAGTTTACCTCTTAGCTATAATCTAGGTAATCTGTATCAGCCAACTATCATTCCGCCAAGAAAAGTTGTAATTCTTTGTGATCTTATCAATAAAGAATAAACCGTTGAAAACTTACATGTGACTCTATTTAATTTACATGCTTGAATACTAATCGTGTTTAACTGTCAAGTTAATTAAAATAAATTGTATTCACACCCCCCCTACAATACTCCTGTTGTTATCATGGGACCAACAGTATCCTCACTCGCACAACTAACCTATCACTTTTATGAGTGATTGTGAAACTCACTCACACGGTTAACTATATCACTCGCACGGATGGACACTTCACTCGTACGGGTGAGTGCCTCAATCGCACGGTTTAGAAACAACAGCAGCAGACCTGCAATTCGAGCTTTTTACACTCAAATCTAAAGTGTTTTCTTAAAACCTTATCATTGGAAAGTAGACCTCAAGACGATTCTAACGATAATTTATTTGTCAAAAACGGAGTTACGGTTTGAAAGTTACGGCCTTTTCAATTTTATAAAAAGCTGACAAATGCTCAACCGAATGGTTGAGCCCTCAACCGTACGGTTGAGCCCTTAACCGCGTGGTTGAGCCCTCAAAAGTGTGCTCAACCGTGTGGTTGAGCTGTCACTCGTACGGATGTTGAAGAACAACATCAGGTCGCTATTTTTGAGTTTTTTACACCCAAAACTCGATTTCTGCTTGTTTTGATCAATCCAAAGGCTCAATAACACTATATAACACATATATAATCTATTTCTACCTTCAAATAAGAATAATAAACACATTCAAAGAAAGAATCAAGCATCAAACTAACTTTAATAAAAACCCACCTAAAACCCATTTTGAATTCATCATAATCTGAGATATTTACCTTGTTTTGATGCTTGAAATCACTACAATCTGTTACACGAAGTCACCAAGCTTGAATTCACACTTTTTGATTTAGAATTTAGAGAGTGCGATGTGTTTAGGGTTTTAGAATTACCAAAAATGGTAAGTTAAGAACGTACAGGCTTATATATATCTTATTTTAGGTTCTTCACACATGGGTAACATTTTTGTCTAACACACGGGTATTTACTAGTTATCTGAAACCCAAAATATTTAATAACTTATTCATTCTAAGTTCAATTCACAAAAGGAAATATGTTTTTTGACCCCTGTCACAAAACGCACATTATCCCATACACAATAATTATAAAACACATAATTATTAAAATCACTATATTAGCAAAGAAGGGTAAATAGTTCATTACCACTAGACCCAAAGCTAGGCTGTTACATATTGAGAAAACGGCCTTTCGAACTCGGTACCGGCATTTTGAATTTGTAGAAATGCCTTTTGGTCTTACGAATGCGCCCGTGGAATTCATGGATCTTATGAACCGAGTGTGCCAACCTATGTTGGTCAAGTCGGTGATTGTGTTCATTGACGACATACTCGTTTATTCTAAGAGTATGAAGGAGCATGAACATCATCTACGTGAAGTGTTGAAGACGCTACTAAAGGAGAAGTTGTATGCTAAATTTTCTAAGTGTGAATTTTTGCTAAGGGAAGTGCAATTCCTTGGCCATATTGTGAATAAAGAAGGTATTCAAGTTGATCCGGGGAAGATAGAGGCAGTAAAGAGTTGGGAACAACCGACTACACCAACGAAAATTCAAAGTTTTCTCAGATTGGTTTGTTACTACCGTTGGTTTATTCAAGACTTCTCTAAAATCACTTCTCCGTTAACCAAGTTGACGAGAAAGAATGTGAGATATAATTGGGGGAATGAGCAAGAAATTGCTTTCCAATTGTTGAAGGAGAAATTGTGTCAGGCTTCGGTATTGGTGTTACCAGAAGGAATTGAGGATATGACGGTTTATTGTGATGCCTCAATCAATGGGCTCGGGTGTGTTCTAATGCAACGGGGTAAAGTCATCGCTTATGTCTCTAGACAATTAAAGGAACACGAAAAAAAATACCATACTCACGTTCTTGAGTTGGCGGCGGTGGTTCATGCCTTGAAAATTTGGCGCCAGTATTTATATGGCATCAAGTGCACAATTATTCGGATCACAAGAGTTTGAAACATATATTTGATCAACGAGAATTGAACAACCGTCAACGTCGGTGCATTGATTTGTTAAAAGATTATGACTGTGAGATAATTTACCATCCGGGTAAGGCAATTGTTGTTGCGGATGCATTGAGCCGAAAGAGTCAATATCTGGTGATACGAGTGGAATCATTGCGCATGATTATTACCAACGATTTCCTTGTAAATTTTGGTGAGATTTAAATTAAAGCTTTCGTCAACAACAAGCATGAAGAATGAATTAAGGGGTAAACGGAGTCTATTAAATTAGGTCTGCACAGGTTGTTGTCCTTCCAAGGTAGGGTGTGGGTGCCAAAGATGAGTGATTTCCGATAAGTGCTACTCTATGAAGCACATAAGTGAATGTGTTCCATTCATCCGGGTGCGATAAAGATGTACCTTGATTTGAAGAAAGAGTATTGGTGGCCCAGAATGAAACGTGACATTGTGAAGTATGTTGAATAATACGTTGCCTGTTTGCAAGATAAGGCCGAGCACCAAAAGCCGTATGGTATGTTGCAACCGCTAGAAATCCTGAAGTGGAAATGGGAGTACATTACCATGGATTTCATTACAAAGTTTCCAAAAACGGCGAGAACCCAATTCGATACGATTTGGGTAATAGTTGATCGTTTGACAAAAAGTGCATTGTTTCTTCCCATCCAGGAGGCGATATCGTCGGAGGTACTATCGAGCTTATTTATCAAGGAGGTAATATCGAGACATGATGTTCCTATATCTATTGTTTCGGATCGGAATACTCGTTTTACATCTCAGTTTTGGAATAAGTTTCATGAAGATATGGGTACACAGTTGAAGATGAACACGATGTATCATCCTTAAACGGACGGTCAAACCGAACGTATGAATCGAACATTAGAGGACATGTTATGGGCGTGTGTTATTGATTTTAGTGGTAGTTGGGATGAGTACTTGCCTTTGGTGGAATTCTTGTACAACAATAGTTATCATGCTAGTATCGGGATGCCACTATATGAGATGCTTTATGGACGTAGGTCCCGAACCCCGGTTTGTTGGGGTGAAGTGGGTCAAAAGGAAGTCGGGAGTATCGATTTGGTGCTAGAGACGAATAGTAAAATTAAGATGATTCAGGCTCTACTTAAGGAGGCACAAGATAGACAAAAGTCTTATGTCGATAAATGTAGGCGACAAATTGAGTTTCAAGAAGGTGACTTGGTGATGCTCAAGTTTCGCCATGGAAGGGTATCATTCAGCTTCATAAGCGGGGCAAGTTAGTTCCTCGGTTTATTGGGCCATTCAAAGTCTTGACTCGTATTGGTGAGGTTGCTTACAAATTAGAGTTACCCGAAGAACTTGCGGGAATTCATAACACATTCCATGTTTCCCATCTCCGTAAGTGTCTTGCGGATGACTCGACATGGGTGCCATTAGATGAAATCATGTTGAACAACAAATTAGAGTATGTTGAGAAACCAATGGCGATCCTTGATGAAAAGGTGAAGATGTTGCGGAATAAGGAGGTGAGAACTTACAAAGTTTAATGGCGACATCGTAAGGGTTCAGAGTTTACGTGGGAACCCGAAGAGTTCGTGTTAGTGTATCTTCCAGCTTGCCATGCGGCTTGGATCGTGAGGGCATGATCTGAATCAAGTGGGGGAGAGTTGTAACATCCCAAATTTTATAACAGAGGAGGAACAACGTTCCTGCATGAGGAACGACGTTCCAAAGGGTGGAACAGCGTCCCAGAGTCCAAGAACGACATCTTCTAATGAAGTGTAGTGTAAAAATTCGAACATACCATTTTGAGGGCAATTGAGGAATGACTTTCTTTTAGATGGAATGACTTTCCATGGCTGTGTTGAGAGGAATGACGTTTCTTATTATGGAACGGCGTTGCTGTGCCAGAAACTGGTTTTTTGAGTTAAATTGTAAAGATAAGGAAGGTACTTTGGTCTTTTCACGTGTAGACTTATTTATAGCTTGAGATCAGATCTAGATCTCATTTCTACCTCATTTGTCACCTACACAAACACTTCCACTTATATATAGAGAGAGAGAGAGAGAGAGAGAGCTTAGAGAGAGAAAGCTTGATTCAAGGAGGAAGAAGCTTGTTCTTGCCATTTGGAACTTGGATCTTGTTGCATCCACTTGCTAGCTACGTTTTGGTGTTGTGGTAAGATCCTATTACAAGTTCTAGTGTTTAATTTGAGTTATGACTAGGGTTTGGTTCATGGGTTGGGTGTAAGCCCCATTTCCATGTTAAATTGGGGATTTTGGGTAAGATTTTTGTACTTAGACTAAAAGACTCAAGAATTAGGGTTTAGTGTTGTAAACTGGGGTTGGTGAGTCTTAAATGGCTGTTGAATCACTGGCACACTTTTATGTTAGTAAAATGGGTGTTATTAGGATTCATGGTTGACCCAAATGCAAGTATTGACCTTGAAATGGGTCAAATGGGTGTAGTGTGACCAAACTAGCAAGATGAGGATTTAATCACTCAAAACTTGTGTTAGTTAGTGTGTTTGGATTATAGTCACTACTTATTAGTGATTTGTGATGGTCTTGACCTAGTGTGGGTGTTAGAAGTGCAAATGGGTCATAATTGCACTATGGATCATAAATGCACTAGGAGTTATGAGTTAGTAAGTAGTCCAACTTATTTGTGTGTTTAATTGTATAATTAATGTAATAGGTACATTGCATTGAAGGTTGCGGGGCCTTGGCATTAACTTTCACCAAAATGAGAAGGTGAGTGGAATAATTATACGTGTATGTATAAATACATATAATGTATTTACTTGTGTGGGATGTGTTGTGGGTTTAAAGTTCGTAAGTTCGATACCACATTGTGTTTAGCATGAGATGAGGGTTTAAAGTTCGTGAGTTCGATACCTCAATTGTCATATGGGTTGGTGTGTGATGTAGGATTTAAGTTCGTGAGTTCGAGACCACATTGAGCGTGACTGGTGGGTTTAAGTTCGTGAGTTCGATACCACTCATGGGGTTGGTGATACAATACATATGTACACTAATGGTTGTTGTGAACACCGATGGTGTTTTTCGAGTACCATTCCCTTGTGCTTATAGTTAACCATGATTATTTGTAGGTTGTATTAGCATATTATATTGTGATGGTTATATGCTATTAGTAATGCTATCTTGTGACGTGTTGAGGACTTTAGCTTGTACATTGAGATTGTATGCTAATTAAATTGCTAGCATGTATGCGGTATTTGAGTAAGTGTTTGCAAGTATGTAGATTATAAATGTATATGAATAATTGTTGCATTCACTAAGCGTTATGCTTACCCTCTCGTTGTTTACTCTTTTTAGATTCAGGTGCGGACAAGGGCAAAGGTAAACTTGTGGACTAGAGACCTCCATCTAGTGGACTTTTGGAGAATATTTCTGGCTTCGACCTATGTTGGGTAGTTTAACCCCAAACGCCATGCTCATGTATGTTTGGAACTTAAACTTTGGGTCGAAGTTATATTTTGGAATTGTACCAAACTTTTAACACTTGAAGTATTGTACGAAACGTATGTCGGGTTAATATTATTGATGTTATAAAAAAAATTATGTCGGGTTAATGACAGATTGGGTCATTACTTGAACGCTAATTAACATCTCGTGTATGCACTGTCAATGCAATGATGCGTTCTTACTTCCTTAACGCTTCAATGAGCCATACATACTAACACGAAAACAGTTACCGGGATACAAAATTGAGATTTTGTACCATAAAATGAGTGTCTAATTCTGCCCACTATTAATTGTTAGGATGATGTCACTACTACAAATATAAGAATACAAACCCCCAATAGAAATCCTTTTTTAGCGGGCCACAAAAAAATAGGTTTCTAAACTTTAAGGAGACCGGTTTTAAAGTGAACGGAAATAAGTAACCGGTTTTTCAAAAGAATCGGTCTCTATTGTGGTCTTTTGGAACCGGTTAAAAAAAAACGGTTTTCAAGTTTAGAAACCCCTTTTTACATACAACCGGTTTCTATTATGTTACTTTAGAAACCTCTTTTTTACAGAAACCGGTCTCGATGCATTTTACTTTTGAGCGGGAAATGAAGAAGATAAAAACACATTTACATCTATTACTTATACCCAAAATCAAAAGCTGAATTCACCCTTCATCTTCACCATTACTTCTATGCTTTTACTCTCCCCATTTGCTTCTTTGTTAAGGTACACCCTTTAATTATTTTGTGTACTATTTGAGAAGTGATCGAGGCACTCACAAGTATTTCATCTTTTAATCTTTTGATTTCTCATGTTAATAAAAATATATAGTTAATAAGTTTTAAACTATAACTGAGTTTTTATACATTGAAGGTGACGATCAATGAAAAAAGCAAAATGGATTATAAATCTTGAAGGTGAACATCGATGAAAAAACGCAAAGTGGATTATAAATCTGAACCGAGATCAATTAATTTCAGATGACGATGTTGATTCAGTACCACTAGCAAGTTGGGTTTGACACATAAATATTACTCCACAAAAGCGATAAAGATATTTATCAAAATTAAAGAAGTATGAACCACATGATAGCTCGCAACTGCACTATATCAATTTTTTCATGAAGTGATGAACATTTAATAATCATAACACATGTATAACTTGGAATTATAACCATCCAGGCCTAGCCTGGGTGGCCACCAGCACTTTCAGTGAATGGGAGGTCTCGGGTTTAATCCTAAGGGGTGCCCGCATTTAATGACCAAACTGGAGAATGCCTTACCTGGTAGCGGTGGAGGGCTGGCTTGCCGTTTACCCGGGGTTTACCTGCGGTGGGGGGCCAATGTGCTCTGGCCCATAGTGGGGTTCCTCGTAAAAAAAAAAAAAAAAAAAAAAAAAAAAACCTGGAATTATTCTTAAAAAAAAAAAAAAAAAAAAAACATTAGAAACCGGTTTTTAAAAAAACAGGTTTCTATTGTCCAGAATAAAAACCTATTTTTATTAAAAGAACCGGTTTCGAAAGTCAAATTTCGGAACCGGTTTTAAAACCGGTTCCAAAAGCCTTAAAACCGGTTTTAAAATCGGTTCCGAAAGCCTTAAAAACCTGTTTTAAAACTCCTTTTTTGTAGTAGTGTGTAGTACCATCATCATTAACAAAGAGTATCAACAATGTGAGGCCTTGCAGCAGTTTGTTATGAAGACCAGTATGTAAATCTCTTATCGGAGAACAATTCTAGTTAGTACTTAAATTCCTAAAAACATGAGCATATCATCTCGTAGTACAAACACAGCGCTTCAGATAACCAGACCCCTAACACACATACACAAATGTCTGATCTCTAAATCATGTACCAACTATGTGCAATATCAAGTTGCCTTCTTTGATAATTATTCCTCTAAACCTTGTTAAATGATTCGATATTCAATTGTCACGAAGTCCATCATCATTAATATGCTCTAATGCCCGAGGGTATACTCGCAGTATTTTCTTAACAATATATGTACAACCTATTAATCGAGTTAACAGCAACCGTCGATTTATTGGTGACTTGACTGTCATTTAGAACCTAAATTGAACTTCAGAAATGTTTAAAACCCATGGAAATTGGATTCTACCATTTTCATGGTGTCTCATACTTTTTTTTAAACTTACTTATTGGCCGGAGGTCCATTTGGAAGCAATCTCTCTATCCATAGAACATTGAGAGAGAGGATTTTCTCTACTCTTGGGTGTTTTCATTCTGGTGGAGAAATATAGGATAAGGGAAAGATCGTATAAATCTTACCTCCACATACCCTACATATGTGCGATTAGGTTTTGTCGTTGTTTTTGTATATGTCTCCCCACACCCTACATATGTGCGATTGGGTTTTGTTGTTGTTTTTGTATATGTACAACCTAATTTATGAAGGATTAATGTGCAAGGTACAACATATAACTATATGGCCAAATTCATTTGAGCCTTCGGGGTCACACACATATACACCGAGACGTCAAATAAAATATATATATGATGTATATATATTACTCAAGTAACAAAATAGTAAATCGAAATTAATTCATTTACTATTCATATGAATAGTAATGAAACGAAATTAATTAATTTACTATTCACATGAAAGTGACATGATAGAAATTATTAATTATAAGTTTCATAAACTACCCCTAAAGTATTTGAGAAATACGACTTTATGAATATAATATATTTAAAGGTTCACGGGTGTTTGAGATAATGAAAATATGAAACAAAATACATAGATATGCTTACATGCTTACAACACACATTTTTGGTTTTATTAAAATTTAATAAGTTCTTGTGGTTGTGGGTGGATCTCGTAAGTCAAGATCAAAAAGGAGAAAAAGCACTTTTTAAGCATTATTTATCTATGGTCTAGTCTCAATTGTTTTTCACTACTGAAAATATAGTCGAACTAAAAAACACCCTCAGTTCTAAAACTCTTTGTTTTGGAATTCTTCAAATTAATCAAAGCTAAGAGTGTTGGTATTATTTGACTATTGTTGCTGCGAATTAATCAAGGGTTGATTAATTCGTAACTTGGGTTTGGACTAGCATCCATTGACGTTGTTTGAAGTGTAGTGTGGACTATCCTAAGAGACGATCATATTTTTGATCGTAGGTTTCTCTCCTTCAATCAGTTTCTTCAAGAAAGTGTGGACTATCCTAAGAGACGATCATATTTTTGATCGTAGGTTTCTCTCCTTCAATCAGTTTCTTCAAGAAAGGTATATCGTTTACTCACTTTGTGAATTACATATTTTGACAATTATTAGTGGTGTAATTGGATCGTTGAGAAAGATTAATCGTGTACATGTTTCATTAAATAAGTGAAAATTTAATCTTGTTAAATTTTGTTCATAAAATAATAAAAGATTATTATTTTAACTATCCGCTGCGTTAATCTGATTTGGTAAAAGTACACACGATTTTCCATCAGTGGTATCAGAGCCGCTTTTACACCATTTTAATTGTCACGTGATTTTCTCAGATCTAGTTTTGTGAGATGGTAAAAAGTAAAAACTTTTTTTTTACAATTTCAACATGTTTGTTTTAAATTAAATCTCATGACGCACAAATAAGATCTGAAAAATATCACTGTTATAAATTTTGAATTTATTTATTATGGCTTGAATAATTGTTGTTTATTTCATTCCATGGTTGTACACATGCATTGTAACCATGGACAAGCCATATGTAGTTTTTAATAATGTAGTTATTAGAATTGTGATTGCACACATAGCCCATAATGCCCCGGCCTATGTATGATTGTTGTGATTGTTGATTACAGCAATATTGTGTCATGTTGATTATTTGTATTATAAGGCCATTTTGAAGCCAAAATTGTATTATATTTATTTTCCATTTTCATAGTATTGTATTTAAGTTTATTTCAATTTGTAAAAGTACTAGTTTAGTTGTATTTTCAAATTTAAATAAATATAACAAGATGAAGATTGAAGATAAAATACAACATGCTTTTGGCTTAGAAGATGGCGAACAGGTCAAGTTGACAACAATGGCGTTTGTCAAGTTTTCACTTGATTCTTGAATCAAGTGGGAGCTACGATATTACCCTTAGTTTGACCTCTTGATCCCATGTCAGCTCATGGGATCAAACATAGGATTTTTGGGCTAGGCTATGTGTGTGTGATGCATGGTATGGTTGTGTTTTATTTTTACGCATTTATATTTAATTGTTGATTATAATATATGCTAAATGTTTTTGATGAAAACATCAAATAAAACTAGTAACGATTTTCAAAGGTTAAAATTGATGATTTTAAAAAGTTAAACTCTAACGAGTTTAAAGTTAAATATTTTTTGAAACTCAAATAATATATATGGGCGACATTTTTTTAAAAAATGTTTTAAAATGATACACAATGTGTATTTGTTATTTTTTATATAAAATAAAATAACAAACTAGACGCATAAACACGATCGACATATATAAAATTGGTTAGAATGATCTAAGAGTTGCACCTGTGATGCAATTGGTAATCGCTACCTACCAGTAGACTCTATAACTGCTAGCTGATCAACAGATGTAGTTATGGAACCTCTATGTGGATCTTAGGCTTTCGTAAATTAATTGTTTTTAAATATATTAAAACTTGGGTAATTAATTTATTAAAGTATTATATTGAAAATACTAAAATTGAACCTTGTTCTTTTGTAGATGTCAAACAATCAAAACGTAAACCAAAACACCCTCCGTTCTTTGTTGGAGAAGGAGAAACTCAATGGTTCAAACTTCCTCGATTGGTACCGCAACCTGAGAATTGTTCTCAAATATGAAGGGAAGTTGAACAAAATTGAAGAACCCTTACCCGAAGCTCCTCCTGTGACAGCTACTGTTGCTCAAAAGAATGCTTATCAGAAGTTGTTTGATGAGCAAGAGAAGATAGCTTTAATCATGCTTGCTAGTATGACTTCTGACCTCCAAAAGGAAATGGAAGATCGTACAGCATATGATATGATGACTGAGCTGAAAAATATGTTTCAGAAACAGGCTAGTCAAGAGTTATATGAAACTTATAAGCTTCTTCAAACATGCAAAATGGAGGAAGGTCAATCAGTGAGCTCTCATGTCTTAAAAATGAAAAGCTACATTGACCGATTGGAAAAACTTGGAACTACCTTGCCGCCTAACTTGGCAGTGAACACGGTTTTGGTTTCACTACCAAAATCGTATCACCAATTTGTGATGAATTACAATATGCAAGGTTGGGAGAAATCTCTGGCAGAGGTGCACTCGATGCTCAAAACTGCTGAACAGGATATTCCATATAAGGTTTCCAATCCAGGTGTCCTTATGATTAGGGAAGGTAGAGTGAGAAAGAATAAGCCAAAAACTTGGGGAAAAGGAAAAGGCAAGTCAATTGCTAAGAAAAAGATTCCACCACCTCCCAAGAAAGAAAACCCAGCGAAAGACGCCGAATGTTTCCACTGTGGAAAAGTTGGCCACTGGAGGAGGAATTGTCCTTCCTACCTATCTGAGTTGAGAAAAGGCAAAGCTGGCCAGACTAGCAAATCAGGTATATTTCATATACAGTTATATACTTTTTCTAGTGATTCCTGGATTTTTGATACTAGTTGTGGTACTCACATCTGTAACAATATGCAGGGAATGAGAAGAAGTAAGAGACTGAAGAACAACACACTAGACTTAAGAGTGGGCAATGGGGCTCGAGCTGCAGTCGAAGCTATTGGCACTTATGAGCTTACTCTACCTAGTGGTCTTATTGTTTTGTTGGAACAATGTCATTATGCTCCTAGTATTACGAGCAATGTAATTTCAGTTTCTCTTTTGAAAAATGTTGGTTTTGAACTTACATTTACGCACTTTGGTATTTCAGTTTCTAAGAATAATGTATTTTATTTTAATGCTATTCCACGTGATGGTATTTTTGAAATTGATATGCATGGTGTAATTTCAAATAATAATTCTGTATATACATGTACTGCCAAACGAGTCAAGAAAGACTTGAATAATACCTATCTATGGCATTGTCGTCTTGGTCATATAAACAAACAACGCATTTCAAAACTCCAATCTGATGGGATTTTGGAATCAACTGGCTCTGAGTCATTTGATGTATGCGAGTCATGTTTATGTGGAAAGATGACAAAGGCTCCTTTCTCCGGTTTAGGTGAAAGAGCTAAAGATCTTTTAGGACTAATACATACTGATGTATGCGGCCCTTTTAGAACTATGTCTAGAAATGGTGAAACATACTTCGTTACATTTACTGATGATTATAGTAGATATGGTTATGTTTACTTGCTGAAACATAAACATGAAGTTTTTGAAACGTTCAAAATCTTCCAAAATGAAGTAGAGAATCAACTTGGAAAGACCATTAAAGCCCTTCGTTCTGATCGGGGAGGGGAATATATGAGTCAAGAGTTTTTGGACCACCTGAAGAATTGTGGGATTGTCTCACAATTCACTCCACCTTATACACCACAGCACAATGGTGTGTCGGAGCGGAGGAATCGAACTTTACTTGATATGGTTCGATCTATGATGAGTCTAACTACTCTACCGATGTCTTTTTGGGGTTATGCATTAGAGTCTGCTGCACGCATACTCAATATGGTTCTAACCAAGAAGGTAGATAAAACACCATATGAGTTATGGCATGGAAAGAGTCCTAAGTTGTCTTATTTGAAAGTCTGGGGTTGTGAAGCGTATGTGAAACGTGACACTTCAAACAAGTTAGAACCCAGAGGTATCAAATGTCACTTTGTGGGATACCCAAAGGAAACAATGGGTTACTACTTTTACTACCAAGCTGAAAACAAAGTGTTTACTGCTCGGTTTGCTGAATTCTTTGAAAGAGATCTTCTCTTACAAGAAGTCAGTGGGAGTAAAGTAGATCTTGAAGAAATTCAAGAATCACAAGGTAACATACCTTTTGAAGGCACTAGTTATCCACACGTTGAAGCTGAGCACATTGTTGATGAGCCAGAACGTGTTGCACCTATAATTCGTAGATCTAGTAGAACTCCTCATCGACCTGAGAAGTTAAATCTTCTGATTAATTCAGATGAATCTCATCTAGGGGATTATGATGAACCCTCTAGCTACCGTGAGGCCATATCAGGTTTAGAATCTGAAAAATGGGGAGATGCTATGAATACAGAGATGCAGTCCATGAAAGAAAATCAAGTATGGGACTTGATTGATCTTCCACCCAATTGTAAACCAGTTGGGTGTAAATGGGTCTACAAGAAGAAGGCTGACATGGACGGTAATGTAAACACTTTTAAGGCTCGATTGGTGGCAAAAGGTTATACTCAAACTCAAGGAATTGATTATGAGGAAACTTATTCACCAGTCGCGAGCATTAAGTCAATTAGGATACTTATTGCCATAGCAGCTTTTCATAATTATGAAATATGGCAAATGGATGTGAAAACCGCTTTCCTAAATGGCGACCTAAGTGAGGACGTATATATGGTTCAGCCGGAAGGGTTTGTAAATCCAAAGCATCCTAATAAAGTATGCAAGCTTCTAAAATCCATTTATGGATTAAAGCAAGCATCCAGGAGCTGGAATCTTAAGTTTGATCAGAAAATCAAAGAGTTTGGTTTTTCTCAAAACCAAGATGAGCCCTGTGTTTACATTAGAGCTAGTGGGAGCAAAGTTGTCTTCTTGATCTTGTATGTTGATGACATACTACTTATTGGAAATGACATTCCAACTTTGCAAGATGTCAAATCTTGGCTTGGAAAATGTTTTGCCATGAAAGATCTTGGAGAAGCTAAGTATATTTTAGGAATCATGATCTATAGAAATAGATCCAAAAGGCTTATTGGTTTGAGTCAAAGTACATACATTGACAAAATCTTACAAAGATTTAACTTTCAAAAATCCAAGCGCGGAGCATTGCCCATGCAAAAGGGCATAACCTTGAGCAAGTCTCAAAGTCCTATCACACCTGATGAGATAAGACGAATGAAATGTGTTCCTTATGCTTCGGCTATAGGATCCATTATGTATGCTATGTTATGTACTAGACCTGATGTCTCGTTAGCTTTGAGTTTGACGAGTCGTTATCAACAGAATCCAGGTGAAGAACATTGGATTGCTGTTTAGAGCATTCTTAAGTATTTGCGGAGAACTAAAGATATGTTCTTGGTTTACGGTGGTTTGGAAGAAGAGTTGAGTATTAGATGTTATACAGATGCTAGTTTCCAAACTGATCGAGATGATTCTCGATCCCAGTCAGGGTATGTCTTTGTCATGAATGGCGGGGCAGTTGATTGGAGAAGCTCAAAGCAGAGCACAGTTGCACAGTCTACAACGGAAGCAGAATACATTGCTGCCTCAGAAGCTGCTCAAGAAGCTGTCTGGATAAGGAAGTTTATTGCTGAACTCGGAGTAGTTCCCAGCATTGAATCCCCTATGGAAATGTACTGTGATAATTCAAGTGCTATTATACTTGCGAAAGAATCACGTGTACGTAAAGGTAGCAGACACATTCTTCGAAAGTTTGACTACATTCAAGAAGTCGTTGAGAGGAATGATATTAGTATTCTTAAGGTTCATACAGATGATAATGTGGCTGACCCGTTCACGAAGCCCATGACACACAACAAGCATGATGATCATGCTAGTAGTATTGGACTTCGTTATGTTGCTGATATTTTTAATTTGTAATTTAGTATTTGGATATCTTTGGAACATTAAACAGCTTTATCATAATGAATTGATATATTGATGGTATGATCGTTTTCATATATATCACTGTGTTCTATATTAGCATGTTTAATCCATGAGTAATTGTTGATTATTCAAAATCTCCATAATCAATCATGTTATGGGAATAACATGAATTAAGATTAATATGAAGTTTTGGTTATATTTATTGATGATAAATAGTTAACTTGTTGAGACCAAATTTCATATGTATTCATGGATGATGAATATTGGAATGACCCAACCATGAGATGTCACTACATGGATCGTAGTCAGTAGTGAATCTTTTAGTGATTATGTCTTTGTGTCCTTAGACTTGAGATGCACGCCCGTCTTGATGAGTGTAGCATTGTACTTTGATATGGTTAAACGCTGTCCTGAATAAGGCTGTTATAAAGGCCATTATTGGGTATAATGTAAAGCTCGTGATAGACACGTGTATGCAATATAGGATTTGTTCCTCTAAAATGTTTGGAGTTAGATACTTTTTGAGCTCCTCGATGAATGAATAAGATATTTGTGTGGCCGCACCCAGATGTAATTAAGATGATAATTAATTTGGTGATCTAATTCAGTTCTAAGATCGAGAAACAAAATTGTTAAACAAATGAGAATGACCGATGATCCATATCTCAAGTTTAACTAAAGTATCTGAAACAAAAGGACGAATGACATTTAACACTTACCATAAACAGTTTCGAGAAACCACCCTCACGTGAATTTGGGGACAATGACGTGTTGCTAGACGCTTACCATTGTTTGTATAGTTACTTGGTGTTGTGTCATGCACAAGTGGGAGTCTGAAGGATTAATGTGCAAGGTACAACATATAACTATATGGCCAAATTCATTTGAGCCTTCGGGGTCACACACATATACACCGAGACGTCAAATAAAATATATATATGATGTATATATATTACTCAAGTAACAAAATAGTAAATCGAAATTAATTCATTTACTATTCATATGAATAGTAATGAAACGAAATTAATTAATTTACTATTCACATGAAAGTGACATGATAGAAATTATTAATTATAAGTTTCATAAACTACCCCTAAAGTATTTGAGAAATACGACTTTATGAATATAATATATTTAAAGGTTCACGGGTGTTTGAGATAATGAAAATAAGAAACAAAATACATAGATATGCTTACATGCTTACAACACACATTTTTGGTTTTATTAAAATTTAATAAGTTCTTGTGGTTGTGGGTGGATCTCGTAAGTCAAGATCAAAAAGGAGAAAAAGCACTTTTTAAGCATTATTTATCTATGGTCTAGTCTCAATTGTTTTTCACTACTGAAAATATAGTCGAACTAAAAAACACCCTCGGTTCTAAAACTCTTTGTTTTGGAATTCTTCAAATTAATCAAAGCTAAGAGTGTTGGTATTATTTGACTATTGTTGCTGCGAATTAATCAAGGGTTGATTAATTCGTAACTTGGGTTTGGACTAGCATCCATTGACGTTGTTTGAAGTGTAGTGTGGACTATCCTAAGAGACGATCATATTTTTGATCGTAGGTTTCTCTCCTTCAATCAGTTTCTTCAAGAAAGTGTGGACTATCCTAAGAGACGATCATATTTTTGATCGTAGGTTTCTCTCCTTCAATCAGTTTCTTCAAGAAAGGTATATCGTTTACTCACTTTGTGAATTGCATATTTTGACAATTATTAGTGGTGTAATTGGATCGTTGGGAAAGATTAATCGTGTACATGTTTCATTAAATAAGTGAAAATTTAATCTTGTTAAATTTTGTTCATAAAATAATAAAAGATTATTATTTTAACTATCCGCTGCGTTAATCTGATTTGGTAAAAGTACACACGATTTTCCATCAATTTAGTGGCTAAAATCATGGAGCTTAGTGCTTAGATATGTCCTATTTTGACATGGCCGGGCTCTGTTGCTTTCCACTAGAGGCATGGCTTATGATCTAGAGGATTGTAACTTACTTCTAAAATTGTGTTTCTGAAATTCGTTTTAAGTTAATTATCTGCTATATACATTTCTTGCAAATTTACAATTGAATTTGTGTAATCTCAAGAACAAACCAATATCTACTTCAAGCAGAAACACTTGAATGCTAAATGCTAAACAAGTACACAATACATTACAACTTTTGCTTTATATTATACGGAGAATTAACTTATCTAATAATAGCATATTACTTTACCCTATTGTAAATTTTAGTATTGGTGCTTATTTATGTGCATGTTTCACGTTGTATTTGGAGTCTTTTATTTAATTGCCCATGCGTATTCATAGTTTTTCTTGACAAAAGTAAAAGGATTGATATGTACCTTACTTGTTAGTGGAGGAATTGTTGATTCATTTCATACTAATTATTATATTAATATTAAGTGTACATGTGTTTATATGTGCCTTGTCCCTCTTGATCAGTACGTACGTTCAAATGAATACCATTGAAATTGTAGACGGTGACAAGATTAATGCAGAGCTGTATAACGCTCTGTCCGAAGGAGAAGATTTGAAGGCGTTTGAGATTTGTTGTCGTTTGACCGATGGCCCATTTCATTATTTAACCATACACAATGACACCGTTCTCCATGTAGCCACTTTCAATAAACGTAATAACCTTGTTGTTCATCTGCTTCGTTCCTTACATCAAAGCCAGTACGAGAAACTTACATGGGTAAATAGTAGCGGAAACACAATACTTCATGAGACAAGCACCAACAATTGGACTGTTGAGGCCGCTATGGAGATGGTGACATGTGCTCCTTCATTGCTGATAACGAAAAACAAGCGTGGAGAAACCCCTCTGTTCCGTGCAGCCCGTCGCGGTAAGACCAAAATTTTCAGGTTCCTTGATGATCAAGTCAAAATTGCAGTTCGGGAAGGTGCAAAAGTAGAAGATTTTCTTATGAGAAATGATAAATCTACCATATTACATTCAACGATCCTCAGCCAGAACTTCGGTAATTAATTAAGTGTTTTTTTTTTTTTTGAAAGGCAAGTATTTGAAATTACTGACGGGGGAATGACCCACTCACCCAATCATTATAAACGCACACATGCGCTTTCAGGCGGAACCCCGAACCGCATTACAAGGACCCGATCCTTAAACCATCCCAAGGGGCAAACGGAGCGGGCCAAAATTCTGGAATACGGTTCGGTAAAACCTCTTCGGGGTCACTCCATAAATGGCATAAATACAGTTGAACGTTTTAAAAGGGGACTCGAACTTGAGACCTTTCACCCCCATCCAACACACAATATATTGGGTGTACCACTAGGCCACAAAGGCAGGTACAATTAGTTATTTTATGTCTCACAATTACTAATAAATGAGAATTTAGAAACCTGAATGTTGTAGGATCAAGTCCCTTTAACAATTAAATATAAGTATTACGGATGAAATAAGCTACTGTGTTTTGTGTTATGAAACAAAAAAAAAATATAATAAATGGAACAAAAGCTACTGCATTCTATTGAAAAGAAAGAGGCTATAAATAGCCTTACAGTGAACAACGTACAACATAAAAATAGGAACAAAATATCTCATCTAACTCCCACTAACCTCAACGTCTATTTTAATACGTAATACTCGGTCAACTAGCATTACCACTTCCAACTACAAACTAAAGACTCCAACAATCAATTAAACATTAAACTAACAAATGTAACATACTGACTAAATAATTAATTAACCTAAACAATGACCATGCACCTTTATTTAATGAATGATATAACCAATTATTTCAACAAACTTTTTTTTTAAACATAACAATTTATAAATTTGAACAAATTTACAGGGTTAGTCTCTTTTCATGAACAAATTTGAACAACCTCTCAACACCCTTTACTGCTTCAACTTTTCCGATCATGTTGATCCAAGAAACTCTTCACACCACCCAAGAAACCAAACCCTTGCCACGGGCTATACCAATTTCTTGTCCCCGGTCTAGTTTCGTGAGAAGAAACTAGACCGGGGACAAGAAATCGTTATAGCCCGTTGCCAGGGTTTGGTTTCTTGGGTGGTGTGAAGAGTTTATTGGATCAACATGATCGGAAAAGTTGAAGCTGTAAAGGGTTTTTAGAGGTTGTTCAAATTTGTTCGTGAAAAGCGACTAACCGGTGGAGATATAAGAAAACTGTATAGCGCGTTTGACTGGTTTTCTTGGGCGGTGTAAAAGGCTCCTGGAACAAATTTAATCGGAATAGGTGAAGTTCACAACAAAAAAATGGCGTTAGTACCAGTTAAAGAAGTAGGCTCCATGTCATATCAAATTCCGGTTTTGACCCCGACAAATTACCTGGTGTGGCCGGTCAAAGTGAAGGCGATTATGGATGCTTATGGTATACGGGAAACGGTGGAACCAAGGATGTTGCCTGTTGCATTGGATCCAAAGAAATTGAAACAAGCACTTGCTTTCTTGTTTCAAGCAATACCCTAAGAGATGGTGTTGCAAATGGTGAGTTATACCGATCCAAAACAAATGTGGGACGGTTTGAAAACGCGTTACTTGGGGGTGGATCAGGTGAGATCAACTCATCTTGCAACTTTGAAAAGGAAGCTTGAAAGTTTGCGCATGAAAGAGAGAAGCAAAAATGTAGTCCACTGTTATTTTGTTTTCATTTTCATTCATTTTTTATTTATTTTTTTTGTTACTCATTTTCAAGTGTGAGTTAAGGGACCTGTGTCCCAACAAATGTGTTGATATATTGGTAATGACATGACTTCTAACGGAGTTCAGGGTTCGATCCCCATGAGCCGTAAATATTTTCACTGAGCTGGCCGCCTATTTCATGGACCTCGGAGGTTGCGGAAGTCTTGCGTTCGAGCGTCTCCCAAGGGGGTTTTACTGTATGGATTCGCCGTGGGTTTCCTCCTGAGGGGCGGTAAGGCTGTAATGTTTGTCCCAGAAAATGATCGTTCTGACATCACGTTCGGACCCCATCAGTGAATCTAACTGCCATTAAAAAATGAAAATTTAGAAAATTTGCTATAATGTAAAACAAATACTGTATTATTTTTTGTATGTGCACAGAATTGGCCAATTTAATAGCTGAAAGATATCCAAGCTTGATTTCTGAGGTAGATGGAAATTGCATGACAGCTCTTCAACTTCTAGCAGTCAATCCTTCGGCTTTGGATAAAGGAGTTGGAAACAGTTTCTTGAAGCATCTCATATACAAATGTAATCAAGGATCTTAATAATAAATTTTTTCTAGTATTATATATATAATTCATTTTCCTGATATTAAAAGTGTGATCTAATTTATTAATTTCTAAGTCTTATCATTACTATCTAGACATTGATTCAGGCCTTTTAAGAAGTATTGGAGTGCCTATATTTCACAAAATTCGTAAGAGAAAGCGTAGATGTGAATTAGCAAAGAAATTTGCTGTGATATTAATCGAAAAAGACAAATCGTGGAAAGAAACAAAATCCAGATTCGAATTTGGGGGAACCAAGTTACACAAATACGACGAAGGAAGCGCTATCGCAGTAGAAAAAACCTCTGTGCTCGACACTGTGCCCGACACTCCGTTGTTGTTAGCAACAAAAAGTGGGTGTACATATATCGTTAAGAAAATACTAAATATGTACCCTCAGTCAGTAGAACACATTGATGTGGATGGGCGCAATATTTTACATGTGGCGATAAAACACCGAAGAACCAAGATCATAAATATTGTCATTAGTATGGCACATTCAATCAAGAGGCTAAGAGGAACGATGGACAAAAAAGGTCAATCCCTACTTCACATGTTTAGTGTAGACGTCAAAGATAACACGATTGAGGACGACATCAGAAGCCCCGTGTTAAAACTGAGAGATGATTTGGTTTTGTTTGAGGTAAGTAATTAATAACACTATATAATGGTATAGTAATAGTATATATGTGTAAAATATATGTATAAGTTTCATCTGTTGTTGGGTGCAGAAATTGAGAAAACTATGTACAACGCTTGCCCGGTTGCAAATAAATGCTAATGGAATGACTGCTGAAAGTATGCTTCTAGAAAAAAATGCACACCTTCGCGTTGAAGCTAAAGAATGGATGATAAGCACAGCTCAAAACTGTTCCATTATTGCGGTTCTTATTGCAACTGTTGCATTTGCCGCAGCATACACTGTACCTGGAGGTCCAAATCAAGAAACAGGTTATCCACTACTTAGGAAAAATCCATTTTTTATCGTGTTTGCTCTAGCGGATGCCCTTTCACTCACATTTTCTTTGACATCAGTTATCATATTCCTTTCCATCCTTACATCTTCATTTCGTTTAAATGACTTTCGTTACTCTCTTCATAATAAGCTACTGGCAGGCCTTACGGTGTTAATTCTCTCTGTTTCAATGATGATGGTAGCATTTGCAGCTACACTTGTCTTAACTATTAGTAGCGGACAGAATTGGACAAATGTTTTATTGTACATAATCTCATTTTTCCCTGTCACAGTGTTTGTGTTTTCGTATGTACGTCTTTACTTGTTGCTCATTAATTCAATTAGTGAAATGTTGTTGATGTTTAAGGAGGCGGTTTTTCCTAGTTGCACTACTACAACACCTCAGACAGACTTCACCAGATCGCCCTACAAAGATCTGCATTTCTAATACTGTTCCTATTATGTGGTTAACACAACAAATATGTAATGGTGGTTCAATATGTAATAAGGCATTGTGTCGCCATAAGAGGTTATACTGTTTGTAGGATTGTAGATTTCTGTTCAAATATAAGCATGAAAAGGTTCACTGTTTGTTTTCAACATGCAGAGAAGATTGATCTCCTAAAATTCGTGTGTAAACTATGTACTATGTATCTCTTGACATGGAGCAATAATAAAAGGAAAATAACTTGATGCTCGTTTTACAATCATACTTAACTCATTTATATTTATTCTCAAACGTGGGCTCAACTATGTGACAAACATATGAGAAACAATGACTCGGTAGTTGCAATTAGTAAGTTTTCCATTTAAGATTCGTCCCAAGAGAGCGGTAGTTGCTAGTTGAATCAATGTGAACTCATAATCATCCTAATTTGTGTTTGATTGGTGGGGGGGGGGGGGGGTGGGGGGGTTAAGATGTAGTGACCCGAACTTTTCCATGTTTATATATATATTAAATGAAATTGTTATTTACATGATTAAGTGTTTCCAACATGTTAAGCAATCAAACTTGTTAAGACTTGATTAATTGAAATAGGTTTCATATAGACAATTGACCACCCAAGTTGACCGGTGATTCACGAACGTTAAAACTTGTAAAAACTATATGATGACATATATATGGATATATATAGAGTTAACATGATATTATGATAAGTAAACATATCATTAAGTATATTAACAATGAACTACATATGTAAAAGCAAGACTACTAACTTAATGATTTTGAAACGAGACATATATGTAACGATTATCGTTGTAACGACATTTAATGTATATATATCATATTAAGAGATATTCATACATCATATTATCATGATAATATAATAATTTAAAATCTCATTTGATATTATAAACATTGGGTTAACAACATTTAACAAGATCGTTAACCTAAAGGTTTCAAAAGAACACTTACATGTAACGACTAACGATGACCTAACGACTCAGTTAAAATGTATATACATGTAGTGTTTTAATATGTATTCATACACTTTTGAAAGACTTCAAGACACTTATCAAAATACTTCTACTTAACAAAAATGCTTACAATTACATCCTCGTTCAGTTTCATCAACAATTCTACTCGTATGCACCCGTATTCATACTCGTACAATACACAGCTTTTAGATGTATTTACTATTGGTATATACACTCCAATGATCAGCTCTTAGCAGCCCATGTGAGTCACCTAACACATGTGGGAACCATCATTTGGCAACTAGCATGAAATATCTCATAAAATTATAAAAATATGAGTAATCATTCATGGCTTATTTACATGAAAACAAAATTACATATCCTTTATATCTAATCCATACACCAACGACCAAAAACACCTACAAACACTTTCATTCTTCAATTTTCTTCATCTAATTAATCTCTCTCAAGTTCTATCTTCAAGTTCTAAGTGTTCTTCATAAATTCTACAAGTTCTAGTTTCATAAAATCAAGAATACTTCCAAGTTTGCTAGCTTACTTCCAATCTTATAGAGTGATCATCCAACCTCAAGAAATCTTTCTTATTTACAGTTAGATATCTTTCTAATACAAGGTAATACTCATATTCAAACTTTGATTCAATTTCTATAACTATAACAATCTTATTTCGAGTGGAAATCTTACTTGAACTTGTTTTTCGTGTCATCATTCTGCTTCAAGAACTTTCAAGCCATCCAAGGATCCTTTGAAGCTAGATCTATTTTTCTCATTTCCAGTAGCTTTATCCAGAAAACTTGAGGTAGTAATGATGTTCATAACATCATTCGATTCATACATATAAAGCTATCTTATTTGAAGGTTTAAACTTGTAATCACTAGAACATAGTTTAGTTAATTCTAAACTTGTTCGCAAACAAAAGTTAATCCTTCTAACTTGACTTTTAAAATCAACTAAACACATGTTCCATATCTATATGATATGCTAACTTAATGATTTAAAACCTGGAAACACTAAGAACACTGTAAAACCGGACATACGCCGTCGTAGTAACACCGCGGGCTGTTTTGGGTTAGTTAATTAAAAACTATGATAAACTTTGATTTAAAAGTTGTTCTTCTGGGAAAATTATTTTTCTTATGAACATGAAACTATATCCAAAAATCATGGTTAAACTCAAAGTGGAAGTATGTTCTTCAAAATGGTCATCTAGACGTCGTTCTTTCGACTGAAATGACTACCTTTACAAAAACGACTTGTAACTTATATTTCCGACTATAAACCTATACTTTTTCTATTTGGATTCATAAAATAGAGTTCAATATGAAACCATAGCAATTTGATTCACTCAAAACGGATTTAAAATGAAGAAGTTATGGGTAAAACAAGATTGGATAATTTTTCTTGTTGTAGCAACGTGAAAATTGGTAACAATCTATATTAATCATATCCTAGCTAACTTATATTGTATTATACATGTATTCTAATATATTATGTAATCTTGGGATACCATAGACACGCATGTAAATGTTTTGACATATCATATCGACCCATGTGTATATATTATTTGGAACAACCATAGACACTCTATATGCAGTAATGAGGGAGTTAGCTATACAGGGTTGAGGTTGATTCCAAAAATATATATACTTTGAGTTGTGATCTAGCCTGAGACGTGTATACACTGGGTCGTGGAATGATTCAAGATAATATATATCAATTTTTTTTCTGTACATCTAACGTTGGACAACTAGTTGTAGGTTACTAACGAGGACAGCTGACTTAATAAACTTAAAACATCAAAATGTATTAAAAGTGTTGTAAATATATTTTGAATATACTTTGATATATATGTACATATTTTTTATAGGTTCATGAATCGACTAGTGGCCAAGTCTTACTTCCCGACGAAGTAAAAATCTATGAAAGTGAGTTATAGTCCCACTTTTAAATTCTAATATTTTTGGGATGAGA
The DNA here is from genome assembly GCF_046630445.1 of Rutidosis leptorrhynchoides. NCBI lineage: Eukaryota > Viridiplantae > Streptophyta > Magnoliopsida > Asterales > Asteraceae > Rutidosis > Rutidosis leptorrhynchoides. The sequence goes on from NC_092333.1 coordinate 287,073,025, forward strand.
ATACATGCAGGTTTTATAAACAATTACGATTGCGAGCTTCGTTACCACCCCGGAAAGGCAAACGTAGTATCCGATGCCTTAAACATCACCATCCACACAAACCTTAATAGCCAAATTCGGGTAGCCCAAGATGAAGCTCTCAAGGATGAAAACGTTTCACACGAGCTCTTAAACATTCTCGTCTCTCGATTCGAAACTAAGGAGACCGGACTCCGATATTTTGCCAGAAGGATTTGGGTGCCTAGTTATGGGGACCTACGAAGTCTTATTTTAGATGAGGCCGATAAGTCACGATACTCGATTCACCCCAGTGCCAATAAGATGTACCACGACCTTAAACAACAATATTGGTGGCCGAACATCAAAAGGGACGTAGCTACTTATGTTTCCAAGTGTTTGACATGCTCCAAAGTCAAAGCCGAACACCAAAGACCGTCCGGGTTACTTCAACAACCCGAAATCCCGCAATGGAAGTGGGAAGGAATAACAATGGATTTTATCACCAAACTACCAAAAACGATGGGCGGTTATGATACCATTTGGGTTATTGTTGACCGTCTCACCAAATCCGCACACTTTCTCGCCATGAAGGAGACCGACAAAATGGAGAAACTTGCACAACTTTACATCAAGGAGATCGTAGCCCGACACGGTGTACCTTTATCGATTATCTCCGACCGAGATGGCCGTTTTATTTCTAGATTTTGGCGTACCTTGTAAGAAGCGTTGGGAACGCGTTTAGACATAAGCACCGCATATCATCCCTAAACCGATGGGCAAAGCGAACACACCATTCAAACCTTGGAAGACATGTTACGAGCTTGCGTAGTTGATTTTGGAAAATCTTGGGACAAGCACTTACCTCTCGCCGAGTTCTCTTACAACAATAGTTATCACGCGAGTATTAAAGCCGCCCCATTCGAAGCGTTATATGGCCGAAAATGCCGTTCTCCTCTTTGTTGGGCCGAAGTAGGTGACGTACAAATCACCGGACCCGAACTCATTCACGAAACCACCGAGAAGATCGTTCAAATCCGAGATAGGCTTCGAACGGCCCGGAGTCGTCAAAAGTGCTATACCGACAAAAGACGCAACGACCTTAAATTTCAAGTCGGTGGCCGCGTCATCTTAAAAGTCGCACCTTGGAAAGGTGTCATTCGTTTTGGAAAACGTGGGAAATTAAATCCGCGGTATATTGGTCCTTTCGAAATCTTGGAGCGTATTGAAACCGTTGCGTATCGTTTAGATCTTCCGCCCCAATTGAGCTCTGTTCATCCTACCTTCCATGTATCTAACTTGAAAAAGTGTCTTGCCGAACCCGATAACATCATCCCTCTCGAGGAACTTACTATTGATGACAAACTTCATTTTGTGGAGGAACCGGTTGAAATTGTGGACACCTCCGCTAAGACAATGAAACAAAGCCGAATCCCGATTGTCAAGGTTCGTTGGAATGCCAAAAGAGGACCCGAGTTTACTTGGGAAAGGCAAGATCAAATGCAAAAGAAATACCCTCACTTATTCCCTATTCTGGATACGCAAGATCCCGAGGAAGAAACAACGACTACTACACCTACTTAAATTTCGGGACGAAATTTCTTTTAAGGAGTAGGTAATGTAACATCCCGCCTTTTTCCGTTTACTTTTCCGTTTAACTATTTAAATTCCGTTATATGTTTATGACATCCCTCGTTAATACGCGTTTTAAAAATATCTCGTTTAGGTAATTCACGCACCCGCAACCGAACTCGAGGGACTAGTTTCGCCAAAGTGCCAAAGAGGTGACTAGCATTTGACTAGTCAACCCACCTCCTCTTTCTTTTCCATTTCATTTTCCTTTTCTTTCTTTACTTTCCATTTTTCTCTCAAATCTTCAAACAAAGAATCATCATCTAAATCCAAGCTAGCGGGTGTCTTACAAAACAAATTACATATTTGGAATCCTTGCAAGTTCCTCTTCGATTCCATACCGATTTCATCAAGTTTGGGTAACTTTCTAAAATCACTAGATTTTGTGTTCTTGATGTTTTTAATTTATAAAGTTGTTAATTAGTGTCTATGGCTCAAGTCTAACATGAATATATGATTTATATGTTCGATTTTGTTATTTGAAGTAACTAGCATGAACATAAACTTTGGTGTGTTTGATTTGGTGATTTGGTTGTGTGGATGAGGTTAAATGTTATAAATGCATGTATTAAATGTGTTCCTAACATCACTAGCTTCAATTTGATGTGTAGGTTGTTTTAGAAAACTTCATAAACATGATTAGTGATTTTGATGTTGTTGGTTAGGGTTTGATAGAATTGAATGTGAACATTTAATGTATTGAATGCCATTAATTGTGGTTGGTAAGTGGTTAGTTAGATTGTATGCTTGATTACCTACGAAACGGCGTGTCATATGTATGCATTTAATTCCCGAATCCTATTTTGTGCATTTATGAACTTGAGTATTAATTGAGCATTAAATGTTGGAAAGTCGGTTATTGCAAATGATGTTTTTGGTTGATGAAATGTGTTTAGTTGTGTTCTTTGTCAAATTAGCTTTCCAACGATATAAAATGCATGTCATAAGTTTTTACGGTTTGTGATTTGTGTTTGATCGAAGTTCGGAAAAAGACTTGAACAATTGAAACTAACCAGGCACCAGCACACGTTATGTGCCGCGGCGCGGCCAGCCTATGTCGTGGCGCGACATAAGGCGTGTCCAGGTTCTAACCTCCTTGGTCAAAATAAGAAAAATGTTTGGCACGCTATGGACCTCCGATTCACATGAGACTTGTTCTAACATGCTTATATATGAATAAAAACCTCAGAAAAATAGTTCGGGACCCGACCCGAACGTGTTGACTTTTTCGTTGACTTTGACCGACCAAAGTTTGACTTTTTTTCAAACTTAACCAAATGATTATGCAACCTTCCTAGCTTGTTTCTATACTTGTATCTTGTATGAAACTTGACAAATTGATTCACATGCTACATAATCGAGTCGTAACGAGCCATAGGACTAATTGAACATCTTTGACCTATCGTGTTTACCGTTATTGATACGACCTATTTGTTTAGGTCAAGAATAGCATTATCCTTTGCACACGTTACTTTGTGAAGTACTTTTAATACGTACACTCAAGGTGAGATCATAGTCCCATCATTCAACAACTTTTACGCTTTAAACTATGGGATGAGAAACATATACGTATCATACTTTTACACTTGAACACAAGTACGAAAACGAACATTCCACGTACGGGTTTGAACAAAAATCCTCAATTCAATTATCATTAGTTACACTTGCAGGGTGTAAACGTGAACTTATATTATGTGATCACATGGGCTTGACGAGCCTCATAAGGACGGTTCGCTACTGATGTTATGCGAGGTGTATACAAAATAGTTTATATTTTACTAGGAAAAACTATTAAATATGATACAATTTTACACAAGATATTTATTTATTTATAGAATGGATATACTTAAACCTTGCTACAACACTTATAGGCAGTGTACCTAATCGTACAGTAGTGTAGTTTTTAGTAAGTCCGGTTCGTTCCACAGGGAAATCTTTAAACAAAGCTCAACGCTATATTAGTTTACTTTTATAAACATACAAACATATATATAAGTAATATTATTATTATAAAGGGGGGTTTTTACCGTTTAATGACCGGTTTGTCGATTTTAAGATTTTAGTCGCAGTTAAAACCTAATGTAAAATATAAAATAAATAAAAGACTTAAATTAAAACTTAAAGTAAATAACGATAATGAAATTGCGAATAATAAAAGTGCGATAAACTTGCGATAATTAAAAAGTACGATAATTAAAAGTGCGATTAAACAACAATAAATAAAAGTGCGATAATTAGAAGTGCAATTAAATATAAAATAAAGGAAATTAAATATGAAATAAAAGAATTATGCTTATTTAAACTTCCGTAATCATGATGTTTGACGTGTTGATTTTAGTTTTATGCCCATGGGTTAATTGTCCTTTGTCCTGGATTATTTAATATGTCCGTCTGGTTTTTGCCCATAACAGTCCATCAGTCATAAATATAAAGTGCGAGTGTCCTCATCAAATTATTCTTATACCCGAAGTTAAATATTCCAACTAATTGGGGATTCGAATTGTAACAAGGTTTTAATACTTTGTTTAATGAATACACCAGGTTATCGACTGCGTGTAAACCAAGGTTTTACTACTTTGTTAACAATTACACCAATTACCCTTGAATGTAATTTCACCCCTGTTTTAATTATTCTAGTGGCTATTAATTCATTCCCGTGTCTGGTTAAATGAACGATTATTCGTACATATAAATACCCCGCCCATCGTGTCCGATCGAGTGTATATGGTAATTTATAGGGACGCCCAATTGTAAATCTTTATATTAACATTAACAAACTTTCATTTAGTTAAACAAATATAAAGCCCATTAATAGCCCATAGTCTAATTTCCACAAGTGTCGTTCTTTTATCCAAACCCCAATTATGGTACAAAGCCCAATTACCCAATTTTAGTAATTAGCCCAACATCATGATTACTTCGTTTTAAATAAGCATAATAATAACTTAGCTACGAGACATTAATATAAAAAGGTTGAACATAACTTACAATGATTAAAAATAGCGTAGCGTTACACGGACAGAATTTCGACTTACACCCTTACAATATTTGCTAACATACCCTTATTATTAGAATTATAATTAAAATTAAAATATAAATTATAAATATAAATATAAATTTTACGTATGAATGAGGAAGAAAAAGATGATGGTTTTTGATCAGAATTCGGTTAGCTTTATAGGCAGTTTTCAAATTTGGGGCTCCGCGACTCGCGGTGAAAACCTCTTCAAACTCCGCGAGTCGCGGAGGTTACTTTTACAGCTCAGTCCTTGGAGTTTTTCTCTGCCGACGGTTTTTTATTTATAAATATAATATATATATAATTAATATAATTAATTATATATTATATTATATTTATATACATAGTTAACTTGTAATTTTTAGTCCGTTGCGTCGAGCGTTAAGAGTTGACTCTGGTCCCGGTTCCGGATTTTCGAACGTCCTCGCGTACAATTTAATATCTTGTACTTTGCGTTTTGAATCTTGTACTTTTGTAATTTCGAGACGTTTCTTATCAATAATTGGAACCTTTTTGATTGTCTTTTGTACTTTTGAGCTTTTTGGTCGTTTGCGTCTAAAATTCGTCGAATCTGTCTTTTGTCTTCACCTTTTATTATACAAACGAATATCACTTGTAAATAGAACAGTTGCAATTAAAAGCTTGTCTTTCTTGAGGAATAATGCTATGAAATATATGTTCGTTTTTAGCATTATCAAATATTCCCACACTTGAGCGTTGCTTGTCCTCAAGCAATATCGTTTTGAAATACTAGAATCACTTCTTTATTCTTCACACTTTGTACATCAGTGATTTCTATACGGCGGTATAAACAATGGTAGTAACGATATGGTTTACAGTCCCACATGACTATAAAAATTTAGATCCATTAAGGAAATTGGATCTTTATGAAAACATTTGATCTTTTGAAATCTAGTTTTTACCCTAGATAAGTTTTCCGGAATAACCCTTTACCGGTGTTTGCAAAATATTTTTGTGGGTTTGGTGGGTTTCAGATTTGAAAATTTTAGCTCAAAACTTGCGGTTTTGTGTCACCCACTTGCTAACCTTGTATTTGGAAAGCAACACGTCCAGTTTACTTGTCCCGTATATTACCTTTCGGTAAACTACCGTCCGGTTGTAAAGGAAAGCGTTGAACAAGCAACTGTTAAGGCAATGTCCCGTGACATGCTTTTGATTATGGTCTATAACGTGTCGGATGCAATTACTATCCTTGGTAGGAGCAATAGTAAAGCTCACCCTTATAATTTTTTCGGTCTGGCACAGGGTCCTGTCTTTGACCACTATGCAACCACCGTTCTTACGGTTGACACCCGATTTGGTTCAGGTGACCTAATGAATTCCAGGTGAATTCCTAGGATTTTACGTTCAATGGTAATGAACGCATTGAAAATAGGGTTTTCAGAAAACAAATCGGTTTGTAATTTTGATCAAAATATTTTCTCATTCAAGCTCGAGTTTAGATATCATTGAATTCCATGAGTTTGAATTCTCAATCTTTAAGGTCAATCTCTAGGATTGAGTAATATCAGTCTTAAAAGCTGATTTTTAATCTTTAAGGAGATTATCCTTTCTGGGGATCTGATTCATTAGTCTTATCAAGCTAATTTGCACGGTGCCCCCCCATTTGTACGAGATAAATCCTTCTCATGGTTAGGATAAATCTGACCACTTGGCGACCCTGTTTAATGCTGAGGTCCGTGGATTTCCTGCTGATTTTAGTGATGACTTTTCTAGATTTTTCGTCAACCTACAGCTGGTCTGGACGACAACTTCATGACCTAAATCAAGAAGCGCGTGTCTTTTTCGGAAGACTTTACTTCCTTTTAATGATGGAATTGATTCATCGTGTAGATCCATCTCTTCTTTTCTTTCATCGGGTAAAACAGTTTAGTATAGTCCAAAGCAAAAGTATTTTCAGTTATTTGTTACAGATATATGTGACATATGTTTAAAATAACTTGGTAAATTTTCCCACACTTGGCTTTTATTTTCCTTTTTATCGTCCTCTATTCCATTTTAAATGAATTTTAACATTTTAGTTTGTTTCTTAATTTATGTCCTTTCCGAGGTAACAATAATTTCGGTGTTAAAACCTAGTTTTATCGTTCATAAATATGTATAAACATGATTTTGAATTCATTTAATTGAAAATTTTGAAAAATTTTACTAGAATTGGGTAGTCAGTATATAAGACTAGGGCTGTTCTTTTTTATCAGAGAGCACTAGATTCTAATACAACTACTGCTTTACTAGTATTTTTAATGGTAACCAAGTGTTTAATATAAAAATTTTAAAATCCGAAAGAATTTAACCCCTTCCCACACTTAAGATTTTGCAATGCCCTCATTTGCAAGAAATCAGTAACAATTTAAATTATTGAGGGTGATTTGTGTGAAAATGATTAAATTTTACCAAAGTTTCCAAATATATTGGCGTTTGTTTGCTGAATGATAAATGGTGCACATCATTTGTTCATTCCGTCTTGTTGTTATTTCACATATATTTTGCATCTTGTCGTCAAAATTAGTTGCTTTTGCTGAACTTAATGCCAGTCTTTGAAAATGCGTTGTTTTACCCTGTTGTGTACATAAGATAAACTGCAAACATATATACATATTTTTGAAGTTTGGTATATTACCCCACATTCAAAAATTATTAAAGTCTAAGAATAAAAGTTAGATAATTATAAAAATGATTACAATATTAACAAAAGTATTAAACGTATCAATAATTACAAATTACAAAATAATAAAAAATAATAAGTAAACTAAGGATGATATTGGTACCAATAGGGGTTCCAGGCATAACCATAAGTGCTATAGAATGCTTCGGCAGGGTCATACGTAGGATATGGTGGCTGCATCTCTATCGACCAAGGAGGGAAGATGGGTTTCGGTGTAGGAATATAGTTTCTACCTATATGTTGGCAATGAGCTATGATCTGGTTCTGATGAACTTGCCAATCTTCAAATGCTCTCTGTCTAGCATTTTCGTATTCCTGAGAAGCTATAAACCTATGCCTTTCTTGCATCTCATTCCTCCCTCCTACATTACCTTGCTGCTGGTTTCTCTCCACCTGTGGATGTCTACCATGGTATCGTACTGCGGCGTTATTTCACCTCTTCAAAACTTTCGCACCATGGTATACATTTAAACCTATAGTATCGCGGGGTTCCGGCTCTTCTAGTAATAATCCCCCCCGACTTATATCCACACCGAGATATTCACCAATCAAAGTAATAAAAATACCACCTCCTATTATGCTATGTGAAATGTCCCGTTCTTATTGATTAAAAACGTTCCATATTAATTGATTTCGTTGCGAGGTTTTGACCTCTATATGAGACGTTTTTCAAAGACTGCATTCATTTTTAAAACAAACCATAACCTTTATTTCATAAATAAAGGTTTAAAAAGCTTTACGTAGATTATCAAATAATGATAATCTAAAATATCCTGTTTACACACGACCATTACATAATAGTTTACAATACAAATATGTTACATCGAAATCAGTTTCTTGAATGCAGTTTTTACACAATATCATACAAACATGGACTCCAAATCTTGTCCTTATTTTAGTATGCAACAGCGGAAGCTCTTAATATTCACCTGAGAATAAACATGCTTTAAACGTCAACAAAAATGTTGGTGAGTTATAGGTTTAACCTATATATATCAAATCGTAACAATAGACCACAAGATTTCATATTTCAATACACATCCCATACATAGAGATAAAAATCATTCATATGGTGAACACCTGGTAACCGACAATAACAAGATGCATATATAAGAATATCCCCATCATTCCGGGACACCCTTCGGATATGATATAAATTTCGAAGTACTAAAGCATCCGGTACTTTGGATGGGGTTTGTTAGGCCCAATAGATCTATCTTTAGGATTCGCGTCAATTAGGGTGTCTGTTCCCTAATTCTTAGATTACCAGACTTAATAAAAAGGGGCATATTCGATTTCGATAATTCAACCATAGAATGTAGTTTCACGTACTTGTGTCTATTTTGTAAATCATTTATAAAACCTGCATGTATTCTCATCCCAAAAATATTAGATTTTAAAAGTGGGACTATAACTCACTTTCACAGATTTTTACTTCGTCGGGAAGTAAGACTTGGCCACTGGTTGATTCACGAACCTATAACAATATATACATATATATCAAAGTATGTTCAAAATATATTTACAACACTTTTAATATATTTTGATGTTTTAAGTTTATTAAGTCAGCTGTCCTCGTTAGTAACCTATAACTAGTTGTCCACAGTTAGATGTACAGAAATAAATCGATAAATATTATCTTGAATCAATCCACGACCCAGTGTATACGTATCTCAGTATTGATCACAACTCAAACTATATATATTTTGGAATCAACCTCAACCCTGTATAGCTAACTCCAACATTCACATATAGAGTGTCTATGGTTGTTCCGAAATATATATAGATGTGTCGACATGATAGGTCGAAACATTGTATACGTGTCTATGGTATCTCAAGATTACATAATATACAATACAAGTTGATTAAGTTTTGGTTGGAATAGATTTGTTACCAATTTTCACGTAGCTAAAATGAGAAAAATTATCCAATCTTGTTTTACCCATAACTTCTTCATTTTAAATCCGTTTTGAGTGAATCAAATTGCTATGGTTTCATATTGAACTCTATTTTATGAATCTAAACAGAAAAAGTATAGGTTTATAGTCGGAAAAATAAGTTACAAGTCGTTTTTGTAAAGGTAGTCATTTCAGTCGAAAGAACGACGTCTAGATGACCATTTTAGAAAACATACTTCCACTTTGAGTTTAACCATAATTTTTGGATATAGTTTCATGTTCATAATAAAAATCATTTTCTCAGAATAACAACTTTTAAATCAAAGTTTATCATAGTTTTTAATTAACTAACCCAAAACAGCCCGCGGTGTTACTACGACGGCGTAAATCCGATTTTACGGTGTTTTTCTTGTTTCCAGGTTTTAAATCATTAAGTTAGCATATCATATAGATATAGAACATGTGTTTAGTTGATTTTAAAAGTCAAGTTAGAAGGATTAACTTTTGTTTGCGAACAAGTTTAGAATTAACTAAACTATGTTCTAGCGATTACAAGTTTAAACCTTCGAATAAGATAGCTTTATATGTATGAATCGAATGATGTTATGAACATCATTACTACCTTAATTTCCTTGGATAAACCTACTGGAAAAGAGAAAAATGGTTCTAGCTTCAACGGATCCTTGGATGGCTCGAAGTTCTTGAAGCAGAATCATGACACGAAAACAAGTTCAAGTAAGATCATCACTTGAAATAAGATTGTTATAGTTATAGAAATTGAACCAAAGTTTGAATATGATTATTACCTTGTATTAGAATGATAACCTACTGTAAGAAACAAAGATTTCTTGAGGTTGGATGATCACCTTACAAGATTGGAAGTGAGCTAGCAAACTTGAAAGTATTCTTGATTTTATGAAACTAGAACTTTTGGAATTTATGAAGAACACTTAGAACTTGAAGATAGAACTTGAGAGAGATCAATTAGATGAAGAAAATTGAAGAATGAAAGTGTTTGTAGGTGTTTTTGGTCGTTGGTGTATGGATTAGATATAAAGGATATGTAATTTTGTTTTCATGTAAATAAGTCATGAATGATTACTCATATTTTTGTAATTTTATGAGATATTTCATGCTAGTTGCCAAATGATGGTTCCCACATGTGTTAGGTGACTCACATGGGCTGCTAAGAGCTGATCATTGGAGTGTATATACCAATAGTACATACATCTAAAAGCTGTGTATTGTACGAGTACGAATACGGGTGCATACGAGTAGAATTGTTGATGAAACTGAACGAGGATGTAATTGTAAGCATTTTTGTTAAGTAGAAGTATTTTGATAAGTGTATTGAAGTCTTTCAAAAGTGTATAAATACATATTAAAACACTACATGTATATACATTTTAACTGAGTCGTTAAGTCATCGTTAGTCGTTACATGTAAGTGTTGTTTTGAAACCTTTAGGTTAACGATCTTGTTAAATGTTGTTAACCCAATGTTTATAATATCAAAAGAGATTTTAAATTATTATATTATCATGATATTATGATGTACGAATATCTCTTAATATGATATATATATATTAAATGTCGTTACAACGATAAACGTTACATATATGTCTCGTTTCAAAATCATTAAGTTAGTAGTCTTGTTTTTACATATGTAGTTCATTGTTAATATAATTAATGATATGTTTACTTATCATAATATCATGTTAACTATATATATAACCATATATATGTCATCATATAGTTTTTTTACAAGTTTTAACGTTCGTGAATCACCGGTCAACTTGGGTGGTCAATTGTCTATATGAAACCTATTTCAATTAATCAAGTCTTAACAAGTTTGATTGCTTAACATGTTGGAAACATTTAATCATGTAAACATCAATCTCAATTAATGTATATAAACATGGAAAAGTTCGGGTCACTACAGTACCTACCCGTTAAATAAATTTCGTCCCGAAATTTTAAGCTGTTGAAGGTGTTGACGAATCTTCTGGAAATAGATGCGGGTATTTCTTCTTCATCTGATCTTCACGCTCCCAGGTGAACTCGGGTCCTCTACGAGCATTCCATCGAACCTTAACAATTGGTATCTTGTTTTGCTTAAGTCTTTTAACCTCACGATCCATTATTTCGACGGGTTCTTCGATGAATTGGAGTTTTTCGTTGATTTGGATTTCATCTAACGGAATAGTGAGATCTTCTTTAGCAAAACATTTCTTCAAATTCGAGACGTGGAAAGTGTTATGTACAGCCGCGAGTTGTTGAGGTAACTCAAGTCGGTAAGCTACTGGTCCGACACGATCAATAATCTTGAATGGTCCAATATACCTTGGATTTAATTTCCCTCGTTTACCAAATCGAACAACGCCTTTCCATGGTGAAACTTTAAGCATGACCATCTCTCCAATTTCAAATTCTATATCTTTTCTTTTAATGTCAGCGTAGCTCTTTTGTCGACTTTGGGCGGTTTTCAACCGTTGTTGAATTTGGATGATCTTCTCGGTAGTTTCTTGTATAATCTCCGGACCCGTAATCTGTCTATCCCCCACCTCACTCCAACAAATCGGAGACCTGCACTTTCTACCATAAAGTGCTTCAAACGGCGCCATCTCAATGCTTGAATGGTAGCTGTTGTTGTAGGAAAATTCTGCTAACGGTAGATGTCGATCCCAACTGTTTCCGAAATCAATAACACATGCTCGTAGCATGTCTTCAAGCGTTTGTATCGTCCTTTCGCTCTGCCCATCAGTTTGTGGATGATAGGCAGTACTCATGTCTAGACGAGTTCCTAATGCTTGCTGTAATGTCTGCCAGAATCTTGAAATAAATCTGCCATCCCTATCAGAGATAATAGAGATTGGTATTCCATGTCTGGAGATGACTTCCTTCAAATACAGTCGTGCTAACTTTTCCATCTTGTCATCTTCTCTTATTGGTAGGAAGTGTGCTGATTTGGTGAGACGATCAACTATTACCCAAATAGTATCAAAACCACTTGCAGTCCTTGGCAATTTAGTGATGAAATCCATGGTAATGTTTTCCCATTTCCATTCCGGGATTTCGGGTTGTTGAAGTAGACCTGATGGTTTCTGATGCTCAGCTTTGACCTTAGAACACGTCAAACATTCTCCTACGTATTTAGCAACATCGGCTTTCATACCCGGCCACCAAAAATGTTTCTTGAGATCCTTGTACATCTTCCCCGTTCCAGGATGTATTGAGTATCTGGTTTTATGAGCTTCTCTAAGTACCATTTCTCTCATATCTCCAAATTTTGGTACCCAAATCCTTTCAGCCCTATACCGGGTTCCGTCTTCCCGAATATTAAGATGCTTCTCCGATCCTTTGGGTATTTCATCCTTTAAATTTCCCTCTTTTAAAACTCCTTGTTGCGCCTCCTTTATTTGAGTAGTAAGGTTATTATGAATCATTATATTCATAGATTTTACTCGAATGGGTTCTCTGTCCTTCCTGCTCAAGGCATCGGCTACCACATTTGCCTTCCCCGGGTGGTAACGAATCTCAAAGTCGTAATCATTCAACAATTCAATCCACCTACGCTGCCTCATATTCAGTTGTTTCTGATTAAATATGTGTTGAAGACTTTTGTGGTCGGTATATATAATACTTTTGACCCCATATAAGTAGTGCCTCCAAGTCTTTAATGCAAAAACAACCGCGCCTAATTCCAAATCATGCGTCGTATAATTTTGTTCGTGAATCTTCAATTGTCTAGACGCATAAGCAATCACCTTCGTTCGTTGCATTAATACACAACCGAGACCTTGCTTTGATGCATCACAATAAATCACAAAATCATCATTCCCTTCAGGCAATGACAATATAGGTGCCGTAGTTAGCTTTTTCTTCAATAACTGAAACGATTTCTCTTGTTCATCATTCCATTCAAATTTCTTCCCTTTATGCGTTAATGCAGTCAAGGGTTTTGCTATTCTGGAAAAGTCTTGGATGAACCTTCTGTAGTAACCAGCTAGTCCTAAAAACTGGCGTATGTGTTTCGGAGTTTTCGGGGTTTCCCACTTTTCAACAGTTTCTATCTTTGTCGGATCCACCTTAATACCTTCTTTGTTCACTATGTGACCGAGGAATTGAACTTCTTCCAACCAAAATGCACACTTTGAAAACTTAGCGTACAATTCTTCCTTCCTCAATACTTCTAACACCTTTCTCAAATGTTCACCGTGTTCTTGGTCATTCTTTGAGTAAATAAGTATGTCATCAATGAAAACAATGACAAACTTGTCAAGGTATGGTCCACACACTCGGTTCATAAGGTCCATGAACACAGCTGGTGCATTAGTTAAACCAAACGGCATGACCATAAACTCGTAATGACCGTAACGTGTTCTGAAAGCAGTCTTTAGAATATCATCTTCTTTCACCCGCATTTGATGATACCCGGAACGTAAGTCAATCTTTGAATAAACAGACGAGCCTTGTAGTTGATCAAATAAGTCGTCGATTCTCGGTAGTGGGTAGCGGTTGTTGATGGTAAGTTTGTTCAACTCTCGGTAGTCGATACACAACCTGAATGTACCATCTTTCTTCTTGACAAACAAAACAGGAGCTCCCCACGGTGATGTGCTTGGTCGAATGAAACCACGCTCTAAAAGTTCTTGTAATTGGCTTTGCAGTTCTTTCATCTCGCTGGGTGCGAGTCTGTAAGGAGCACGAGCTATTGGTGCAGCTCCTGGTACAAGATCTATTTGAAATTCAACAGATCGATGTGGGGGTAATCCCGGTAATTCTTTCGGAAATACATCGGGAAATTCTTTTGCAATGGGAACATCATTGATGCTCTTTTCTTCAGTTTGTACTTTCTCGACGTGTGCTAGAACAGCATAGCAACCTTTTCTTATTAGTTTTTGTGCCTTCAAATTACTAATAAGATGTAGCTTCGTGTTGCCCTTTTCTCCGTACACCATTAAGGGTTTTCCTTTTTCTCGTATAATGCGAATTGCATTTTTGTAACAAACGATCTCCGCTTTCACTTCTTTCAACCAGTCCATACCGATTATCACATCAAAACTCCCTAACTCTACTGGTATCAAATCAATCTTAAATGTTTCGCTAACCAGTTTAATTTCTCGATTCCGACATATATTATCTGCTGAAATTAATTTACCATTTGCTAATTCGAGTAAAAATTTACTATCCAAAGGCGTCAATGGACAACTTAATTTAGCACAAAAATCTCTACTCATATAGCTTCTATCCGCACCCGAATCAAATAAAACGTAAGCAGATTTATTGTCAATAAGAAACGTACCCGTAACAAGCTCCGGGTCTTCCTGTGCCTCTATCGCATTAATATTGAAAACTCTTCCACGGCCTTGTCCATTCGTGTTCTCCTGGTTCGGGCAATTTCTAATAATGTGGCCTGGTTTTCCACATTTATAACAAACTACATTGGCATAACTTGCTCCGACACTACTTGCTCCGCCATTACTCGTTCCGACACCATTTGTTCCTTTCGTTCTATTAGCCCCTGGTCCGTAGACCTCACACTTCGCCGCGCTATGACCATTTCTTTTACACTTGTTGCAAAATTTGGTGCAGAACCCCGAGTGATTCTTTTCACACCTTTGGCATAGCTGCTTCTGATTGTTGTTGTTGTTGCGGTTATTATTGTTATTGGGATGATTGTTGTAGTTGCTGTTGTTGTTGTTGTTGTTGTTGTTGTTGTTGGGCCGTTTGTTGTAGTTGCGATTGATGTTGCGATTGTTGGGATAATTGTTGCGATTATTGTTGTAATTACTGTTGTTGTTGTATAGGTGATTCTTATCACCGTTTTCCTCCCACTTTCTTTTGACTTGCTTCACATTGGCCTCTTCAGCAGTCTGTTCTTTAATTCTTTCTTCAATCTGGTTCACTAGTTTGTGAGCCATTCTACATGCCTGTTGTATGGAGGCGGGCTCGTGTGAACTTATATCTTCTTGGATTCTTTCCGGTAATCCTTTCACAAACGCGTCGATCTTCTCTTCCTCATCTTCGAATGCTCCCGGACACAATAGGCACAATTCTGTGAATCGTCTTTCGTACGTGGTAATATCAAATCCTTGGGTTCGTAACCCTCTAAGTTCTGTCTTGAGCTTATTGACCTCGGTTCTGGGACGGTACTTCTCGTTCATCAAGTGCTTGAATGCTGACCACGGTAGTGCGTACGCATCGTCTTGTCCCACTTGCTCTAGATAGGTATTCCACCATGTTAACGCAGAACCTGTGAAGGTATGCATAGCGTACTTCACTTTGTCCTCTTCAGTACACTTACTTATGGCAAACACCGATTCAACCTTCTCGGTCCACCGTTTCAATCCGATCGGTCCTTCGGTTCCATCAAATTCCAAAGGTTTGCAGGCAGTGAATTCTTTGTAGGTGCATCCTACACGATTTCCTGTACTGCTAGATCCAAGGTTATTGTTGGTATGTAGCGCAGCCTGTACTGCGGCTATGTTTGAAGCTAGAAAAGTACGGAATTCCTCTTCATTCATATTCACGGTGTGTCGAGTAGTCGGTGCCATTTCCTTCAAAATAGTTAAATGGAACAAGTTAATCATACAGAATATTAAGAGTAGTTAATAGTATTTCGTAGCATAATATGAACTCATTTATAAAAGCTTTTTCTTCATATTAGCGTTTTATAAGTTTAAATTCGGGTAGTACCTACCCGTTAAGTTCATACTTAGTAGCTAATATACAATTCAACTACTACAATTCTATATGAAAAACTGATTGTAATAATATTTCGCGTTCAAACTTTTATACAATATTTTACAAACTTACAATACCGCTTATTTTACATAAAGCATGAAATATAGCACACAATAACTTTGATACAAGATAGTTGTGAAGACAATTCTAGCTAGTACACAAGTCGTTCGGCAAAGGCAATAAAGACACGTAATTCATACGTCCAGAAACAAGTCATGCATTCTGGTTTTACTAGGACTACTTCCCATCCTTGGTCTTGTGCAACATAACCGTTATGGCCGTTGATAAGACAGCGTGTTGTAACGTCATCAAAGGGACGAGGGTTACGTAATGTCCAACAGTCCCGTAATAATCTAAAAACCTCATTTCTTACCCCAATTACCGACTCCGTCACTTGTGGAAACGTTTTGTTTAATAGTTGTAGCCCGATGTTCTTGTTCTCACTTTGGTGAGAAGCGAACATTACTAATCCGTAAGCATAACATGCTTCTTTATGTTGCATGTTAGCCGCTTTTTCTAAATCACGAAGTCCAATATTCGGATATATTGAGTCAAAATAATTTCTTAACCCGTTGCGTAAAATAGCATTTGGGTTCCCCGCAATATATGCGTCAAAGTAAACACATCGTAATTTATGGGTTTCCCAATGTGATATCCCCCATCTTTCAAACGAAAGTCTCTTATAAACCAAGACATTCTTGGAACGTTCTTCGAATGTCTTACAAACTGATCTCGCCTTAAATAGTTGTGCCGAAGAATTCTGGCCGACTCTAGACAAGATTTCATCAATCATGTCTCCGGGTAGGTCTCTTAAAATATTGGGTTGTCTATCCATTTTGTGTTTTTAAACTGTAAAATAGACAAGAGTTAGATTCATAAAAAAAATACTTATTAATACAAGCAATTTTTACATATATCATAAAGCATAAGAACACTATATTCCATATATTACACCACACGAATACAACTATCTTATTCCGACTCGCTCGTTTCTTCTTCTTCGGTTTTGGTTCGTTTTGCCAAGTTTCTAGGGATATATGATGTTCCCCTAATACGAGCCGTCGTTGTCCACATTGGTTTAGAAAAACCTGGTGGTTTAGAGGTTCCCGGGTCATTGTTACAACTTAAGGACTTCGGGGGTTGACGATACATATAAAGTTCATCGGGGTTGGAATTAGATTTCTCTATTTTTATGCCCTTTCCCTTATTATTTTCTTTTGCCTTTTTAAATTCAGTTGGGGTAATTTCTATAACATCATCGGAATTCTCGTCGAAATCCGATTCATCGGAGAATTGGTAATCCTCCCAATATTTTGCTTCCTTGGCGGAAACACCATTGACCATAATTAACTTTGGTCGGTTGGTTGAGGATTTTCTTTTACTTAACCGTTTTATTATTTCCCCCACCGGTTCTATTTCTTCATCCGGTTCCGATTCTTCTTCCAGTTCCGATTCTTCTTCCGGTTCCGACTCTTCTTCCGGTTCCTCTTCGGGAACTTGTGAATCAGTCCACAAATCATTCCAATTTACATTTGACTCTTCATTATTATTAGGTGAGTCAATGGGACTTGTTCTAGAGGTAGACATCTATCACATAATATCAAACACGTTAAGAGATTAATATATCACATAATATTCATATGTTAAAAATATATAGTTTCCAACAAAAATGTTAAGCAATCATTTTTAAAGAAAACACGGTCGAAGTCCAGACTCACTAATGCATCCTAACAAACTCGATAAGACACACTAATGCAAATTTTCTGGTTCTCTAAGACCAACGCTCGGATACCAACTGAAATGTCCCGTTCTTATTGATTAAAAACGTTCCATATTAATTGATTTCGTTGCGAGGTTTTGACCTCTATATGAGACGTTTTTCAAAGACTGCATTCATTTTTAAAACAAACCATAACCTTTATTTCATAAATAAAGGTTTAAAAAGCTTTACGTAGATTATCAAATAATGATAATCTAAAATATCCTGTTTACACACGACCATTACATAATAGTTTACAATACAAATATGTTACATCGAAATCAGTTTCTTGAATGCAGTTTTTACACAATATCATACAAACATGGACTCCAAATCTTGTCCTTATTTTAGTATGCAACAGCGGAAGCTCTTAATATTCACCTGAGAATAAACATGCTTTAAACGTCAACAAAAATGTTGGTGAGTTATAGGTTTAACCTATATATATCAAATCGTAACAATAGACCACAAGATTTCATATTTCAATACACATCCCATACATAGAGATAAAAATCATTCATATGGTGAACACCTGGTAACCGACAATAACAAGATGCATATATAAGAATATCCCCATCATTCCGGGACACCCTTCGGATATGATATAAATTTCGAAGTACTAAAGCATCCGGTACTTTGGATGGGGTTTGTTAGGCCCAATAGATCTATCTTTAGGATTCGCGTCAATTAGGGTGTCTGTTCCCTAATTCTTAGATTACCAGACTTAATAAAAAGGGGCATATTCGATTTCGATAATTCAACCATAGAATGTAGTTTCACGTACTTGTGTCTATTTTGTAAATCATTTATAAAACCTGCATGTATTCTCATCCCAAAAATATTAGATTTTAAAAGTGGGACTATAACTCACTTTCACAGATTTTTACTTCGTCGGGAAGTAAGACTTGGCCACTGGTTGATTCACGAACCTATAACAATATATACATATATATCAAAGTATGTTCAAAATATATTTACAACACTTTTAATATATTTTGATGTTTTAAGTTTATTAAGTCAGCTGTCCTCGTTAGTAACCTATAACTAGTTGTCCACAGTTAGATGTACAGAAATAAATCGATAAATATTATCTTGAATCAATCCACGACCCAGTGTATACGTATCTCAGTATTGATCACAACTCAAACTATATATATTTTGGAATCAACCTCAACCCTGTATAGCTAACTCCAACATTCACATATAGAGTGTCTATGGTTGTTCCGAAATATATATAGATGTGTCGACATGATAGGTCGAAACATTGTATACGTGTCTATGGTATCTCAAGATTACATAATATACAATACAAGTTGATTAAGTTTTGGTTGGAATAGATTTGTTACCAATTTTCACGTAGCTAAAATGAGAAAAATTATCCAATCTTGTTTTACCCATAACTTCTTCATTTTAAATCCGTTTTGAGTGAATCAAATTGCTATGGTTTCATATTGAACTCTATTTTATGAATCTAAACAGAAAAAGTATAGGTTTATAGTCGGAAAAATAAGTTACAAGTCGTTTTTGTAAAGGTAGTCATTTCAGTCGAAAGAACGACGTCTAGATGACCATTTTAGAAAACATACTTCCACTTTGAGTTTAACCATAATTTTTGGATATAGTTTCATGTTCATAATAAAAATCATTTTCTCAGAATAACAACTTTTAAATCAAAGTTTATCATAGTTTTTAATTAACTAACCCAAAACAGCCCGCGGTGTTACTACGACGGCGTAAATCCGATTTTACGGTGTTTTTCGTGTTTCCAGGTTTTAAATCATTAAGTTAGCATATCATATAGATATAGAACATGTGTTTAGTTGATTTTAAAAGTCAAGTTAGAAGGATTAACTTTTGTTTGCGAACAAGTTTAGAATTAACTAAACTATGTTCTAGTGATTACAAGTTTAAACCTTCGAATAAGATAGCTTTATATGTATGAATCGAATGATGTTATGAACATCATTACTACCTTAATTTCCTTGGATAAACCTACTGGAAAAGAGAAAAATGGTTCTAGCTTCAACGGATCCTTGGATGGCTCGAAGTTCTTGAAGCAGAATCATGACACGAAAACAAGTTCAAGTAAGATCATCACTTGAAATAAGATTGTTATAGTTATAGAAATTGAACCAAAGTTTGAATATGATTATTACCTTGTATTAGAATGATAACCTACTATAAGAAACAAAGATTTCTTGAGGTTGGATGATCACCTTACAAGATTGGAAGTGAGCTAGCAAACTTGAAAGTATTCTTGATTTTATGAAACTAGAACTTTTGGAATTTATGAAGAACACTTAGAACTTGAAGATAGAACTTGAGAGAGATCAATTAGATGAAGAAAATTGAAGAATGAAAGTGTTTGTAGGTGTTTTTGGTCGTTGGTGTATGGATTAGATATAAAGGATATGTAATTTTGTTTTCATGTAAATAAGTCATGAATGATTACTCATATTTTTGTAATTTTATGAGATATTTCATGCTAGTTGCCAAATGATGGTTCCCACATGTGTTAGGTGACTCACATGGGCTGCTAAGATCTGATCATTGGAGTGTATATACCAATAGTACATACATCTAAAAGCTGTGTATTGTACGAGTACGAATACGGGTGCATACGAGTAGAATTGTTGATGAAACTGAACGAGGATGTAATTGTAAGCATTTTTGTTAAGTAGAAGTATTTTGATAAGTGTATTGAAGTCTTTCAAAAGTGTATAAATACATATTAAAACACTACATGTATATACATTTTAACTGAGTCGTTAAGTCATCGTTAGTCGTTACATGTAAGTATTGTTTTGAAACCTTTAGGTTAACGATCTTGTTAAATGTTGTTAACCCAATGTTTATAATATCAAAAGAGATTTTAAATTATTATATTATCATGATATTATGATGTACGAATATCTCTTAATATGATATATATATATTAAATGTCGTTACAACGATAAACGTTACATATATGTCTAGTTTCAAAATCATTAAGTTAGTAGTCTTGTTTTTACATATGTAGTTCATTGTTAATATAATTAATGATATGTTTACTTATCATAATATCATGTTAACTATATATATAACCATATATATGTCATCATATAGTTTTTTTACAAGTTTTAACGTTCGTGAATCATCGGTCAACTTGGGTGGTCAATTGTCTATATGAAACCTATTTCAATTAATCAAGTCTTAACAAGTTTGATTGCTTAACATGTTGGAAACATTTAATCATGTAAACATCAATCTCAATTAATGTATATAAACATGGAAAAGTTCGGGTCACTACACTATGTGGTCGCATCCCCCGAACCATAGCTGATAAATAATAACCCACACAATATGGTATACTTACAACGCTTTGTGGGTCTCGAATACACATATGGTAAAACAAATCTTGTTCATTTACTTTTTCCTTGTTTTTACCCCTTTGTGTAATCGAATTAGCTAAAAACCTATGTATCACTCTTAACTCGGCTCTATCTATATCCAAATAAGAGTAATTTCCCCCTTTGAAACGGTGATGGCTTGTCATTTGACTCCACACACCGTGTGTATCAAAATTCTCATCTATCTTTCTACCGTTTAGTATCAATCCTCTACAATCGGCAGACGCTAACTCCTCAGGCGTATATATACGTAAAGCCTGAGCCATGTCCAGTAAAGACATGTGGCGCATCGAACCGCCTAACAAAAATCTAATAAAAGAACGATCGGTTAAACTAGCTACCCGATCATTCAACTCTATACTACATAACAATTCTTCACACCATACTTTATATACAGGTCTACGTATGGTGAATAAACATATCCAGTCATTAAAAGAAGAATTACCATACCTATGTACAAGTAATTCCCTAATTGGCCCGGCCAATTCTACAGCTTCTAAGGGTCCCCATTCTATGACCCTCGGTACCTCAACAACCTTGGAATGAAGAGTATGCAAACCCCGTTGATATTTTGGATAATCTATCCAAAGTCTGTCAAATCTCAGGTTCGGGTGCAACTCTTCCAAGTGCATATCGGAAAAAGTCATGACTGGATGAGGTACATCCTGCTTGTAGTAGTTATCCACCTCCTGTTGTTCCAAATTCTCGGCAGGAGCATTGCGGGCTTGGGATGAAGATTCACCCCTTTCATTCTGCAAAACACATCAAACACAAATTTTGTGCATCCAAATATGCATTAGTGTCAGCAAAATCATCAATCAAAATAATTACAATGACATTATCAATTTATATCAAACTTAAGCTCATTTTCATATTTTCATCAAATCTACACTTTTTCAAATAAGCATATACGAAAATGTTCGCCAAGTTCATAAGCATTCAACTCAAATAACATGTCAAAATAATCATTACTAGCAATTAAACAAGTCTCAAATGGCATTATCTTTCAAAAATCAAGTTCATGAATTTTAGACTTGAAAAAGTCCACTTTAATTCTCAAAATCATGTTTAGGCTCAAAGTTTGGATCATTTAACTACCTAAACATGTTACACTACTTAATTTAGCAACAATTCATGACAAAAATCGGCCATAACCTGTTTATATCAAAAAGCCCCAAATTTGCTCAAGAACACAAACCCTAGATTACTCAAAATTTGAAGTTTAAGGCTTCTAATCATTTTAAACAGCATCAATCTAGGTTATACAAGCATAATACATAAACAATTTTAGTCTAATTACACTAAAAAGCATCAAAATCAAATTGGGGAAAAAAATTGCTCAAGAACATCAAATTTCGAATTAAATGGTGTTTAGGTGTAGAAATTTACCGTTTTTCTTGAGTAATTCTTAGATAGCATCCTTCTCAACATGATTTTAGCAAAAAATTTGGTGATTAACGGTTAAAAATTGGGATTTTTGGGGGTGTTTTTCGGGTTTTTCGGGTCTATTTTCGCAGCAGTTTTTGAGTTTTTGGGTTGGGGACTGAAACTGATCGTGCAGCTCTTTTTATTTTTTTTCTGTAATCCGGCCCCTCCGCGAGTCGCGGCGAAATGCACTTCAAACTCCGCGACTCGCGGAGTTTTTTTTTTTTTTTTTTTTTTTTTTTTTTTATAATCATTAACTTTTGAAAACAATTAAGAAATTAATTTTAAAATTTTGTTTCCCTTGTTATTTAGGACGAGGCCGTTTCGGATCGATGTCCTAGTCCG
This sequence comes from Rutidosis leptorrhynchoides, assembly GCF_046630445.1. Lineage (NCBI taxonomy): Eukaryota > Viridiplantae > Streptophyta > Magnoliopsida > Asterales > Asteraceae > Rutidosis > Rutidosis leptorrhynchoides. The sequence continues at coordinate 287,095,921 of NC_092333.1, forward strand.
TCCTTCGACAAAATTTTAAAATTTGTCTTTTTGTAGCGATTGTTTTAAAAGCTAAGATTTTTGGGTTTTTAATGTTTTTGGCATACTTTAAATCAATAAGATTAAAAATAATGATAATAAAAGTTCTCGTCCCTCCCTCGGGTAAAGCAATTTCGGTTCAAAGACCTAGTCTTCAACTTACGACGAATTTTAAAAATCATATTCTTAACTTAATGAGATAAAGTAAATTTTTGTTTTTAAATTCACATAACTTAAATATAAAATTCAAAATTAATATTAAAAATTCACACCAAACTTAAAATTTGAAATGCATAAAATTAAAAATTTATATTTTAAAAATTAAAAGTTCACACCAAACTTAATTTAAAAATTTATAAATTCATATCAAACTTATATTAATTTTTCAAATATTTACAATTTTAAATATATTGTTTTTACAGAGTTTACAATATTAATTTAAGATTTAAATATTAAGATTAAAAACATGGTAAAAAAAATCTTTTTGTCTTTTTATCCCACTTTAATCAATCAAATATTATCAAAAATATGCGCCCCTCTTTTCGGTAAAGTATTTTCGGTTCCAAGACCTAATTTAACTCATGACGAATTTTTGAAATATTTTGGGTTGATTGTTTAAAGATATTTATACCTTATAATAAACGTTAAATTTCGCAGTGATGTAATAAATTTTTGAATGATATCAATAATTTCGGTCGCCAAACCTAATTTTATTCAATATCAATTTAATACTTTTTAGCGAACAAATTAGCGTTTATTATCAAAAGGTTAAAAATAAAAATAAAAATAAAAACTGTACAGACATACCTGTGGAATAGATTTCTTAGTTATATGATCTATCCCATTCATAAGATAGTCGGTTTAATTGATTTTCCATGGCTACATAGGCGTAACCTCGAGCATTCAGTGTCTTTTCTTCTAAACATATGAACGGTCCGTCTCTGCATAAAGTAACAAATTCAGTATTTGAATAGGTTTGATTATTTGAACATTTACCTCCATGTGACCATTTTCCGCATTTGTGACATCTTTCTAGGTGTCGTGCTCTTCTTTTCGCTGCGGATTTTGATTTTGCTTTACCAAATTGTAACTTATTATCTTCGCATCTGGATTCTTTTCTAACTCCGTCCATTCTTTCTCTGATTACTGATACTATTTCACTCGGTAGTATGTCATTATTACGTTTAGTGATCAAAGCGTGTAGCATTAGACCATGGTTTAGTTCACAGGCAGTCTTCATTTCGTAAAAACCTAAAAAAAATAAAAATTCAGAATGGGGGGAGAAGACTAGTTCTTTAGGGTCTGCTAGGGAAAGACCATTCGGGTTCCATTTTCGAGAACTACACGAAAACAGACAATCTAACTCTAACAGAAATACATATTATCCTTTAAAGACTTGATTCTCCCCACACTTAGTTAGCTGTGGTATCGAAATTGTGATTAACTTCGTTGTCGACTTCCATCGGACCATGTATGTAATGTTTAACTCTGTGACCATTAACTTTAAATTCAATCCCATTTGAATTTATCAATTCTATCGTTCCGTATGGGAAAACTCTTTTGACTATGAATGGTCCAGACCATCTTGATTTCAATTTTCCAGGAAATAGCTTGAATCGTGAATTGAAAAGAAGAACTCTGTCTCCTTCTTTAAATTCTTTTGAACTTCTGATTCTTTTATCATGCCATTTCTTCGTTCTTTCTTTATAGATTAACGAATTTTCGTATGCTTCATGTCTTAATTCTTCTAATTCATTTAGTTGACTTAATCGTAGACGTCCGGCTTCATATAAATCAAGATTACATGTCTTCAAAGCCCAAAATGCTTTGTGTTCAATTTCTACTGGAAGATGACATGCTTTTCCATAAACAAGTCTAAAAGGTGTGGTTCCAATTGGAGTTTTGTAGGCTGTTCTAAAAGCCCAGAGTGCATCCTCCAATTTAATGGACCATTCCTTCGAATTTGATCCTACGGTTTTCTCTAGAATACGTTTTAAAGCTCGGTTGGTATTTTCAACTTGTCCACTTGTTTGTGGATGATATGCGGTGGAGATTTTATGAGTTACTCCATATCTTTTAAGAACTTTCTCAAGTTGATTATTACAGAAATGAGTACCCCGATCACTTATTAAAGCTTTCGGTGTTCCAAACCTTGCAAAAAGACGTTTTAAAAAGTTGACTACAACTCGTGCATCGTTAGTTGGGAGAGCTTGTGCTTCCGCCCATTTAGATACATAATCAATGGCTACGAGTATATATAGATTATTATGAGATTTTGGAAATGGACCCATAAAGTCAATACCCCAAATGTCAAATACTTCACATACTTGGATGACATTTTGTGGCATTTCATCACGTTGACTTATTTTTCCGGCCCTTTGACATGCATCACAAGATTTGCAAAGAAGGTGTGCGTCTTTGTAAATTGTAGGCCAATAGAATCCAGCTTCATAAACTTTTCTTGCTGTTAGTTGAGGCCCATAATGCCCTCCTGTTGGTCCTGTGTGACAATGGTTTAAAATTTTACTAGCTTCATCTCCAAATACACATCGGCGTATTATTCCATCGGGACAACTTTTAAACAGATGTGGATCTTCCCAGAAATAGTGTTTTATATCACTGAAGAATTTCTTTCGTCTTTGGTACGATAATCCTTTTTCAAGGAATCCACAAACTAAGTAGTTTGCATAGTCTGCAAACCATGGGATTTCTTTATAATCTATCTTCAATAGATATTCATCAGGAAAGTTGTCTTGTATGGCCGATTCATTCAGAACTTCTAATTCGGGATTTTCAAGATGAGAAAGATGATCAGCGGCGAGATTTTCTGCTCCTCTTTTATCTCGGATTTCAATATCAAACTCTTGTAAGAGTAAGATCCAACGGATTAGTCTTGGTTTAGCATCTTGTTTTGAAAATAGGTATCTAAGAGCAGAATGGTCGGTATAGACCACCGTTTTTGCTAGAACGAGATATGATCGAAATTTGTCAAAAGCAAAGACAATAGCAAGGAGTTCTTTTTCAGTAGTTGTATAGTTCGTTTGTGCTCCTTGTAATGTCTTACTAGCATAATATATAGGTTGAAATCGTTTTTCAATCCTTTGTCCTAAAACGGCTCCCATTGCAAAATCACTTGCATAGCACATTAGTTCAAATGGTAGATTCCAATTTGGTGTTATCATGATCGGCGCATTAGTGAGTTTTTCTTTAAGAATATTAAAAGATTTGATACACTCATCTGAAAAGATGAATGGCGCATCCTTTTCTAGGAGTTTATTCATAGGAGTGGCAATTTTAGAAAAATCTTTTATGAAACGTCGGTAAAAACCGGCATGCCCTAGAAAACTCCTAACTCCTCTAACATTTGTGGGATGTGGAAGTTTAGCAATTACATCTACTTTAGCTCTATCCACTTCAATTCCTTCTTTTGAAATTTTATGTCCAAGAACGATGCCTTCTTTAACCATGAAATGACATTTCTCCCAATTAAGTACTAGATTTGATTTTTCGCATCTAATTAGCATTCGTTCCAGATTAACTAGACATGATTTAAATGTATCACCGAAGACTGAAAAGTCATCCATGAATACTTCCATGCATTCTTCTATCATGTCGTGAAAAATCGCCATCATACACCTTTGAAAGGTTGCAGGGGCGTTACAAAGTCCAAATGGCATGCGTTTGTAAGCAAAAGTACCATAAGGGCACGTGAATGTGGTTTTCTCTTGATCTTCGGGTGCTATTGGAATTTGAAAATATCCGGAAAATCCATCTAGAAAACAATAGTAACTATTTCCGGCTAATCTTTCCAACATTTGATCTATGAAAGGTAAGGGAAAGTGATCTTTTCTGGTGGCGTCATTTAATTTTCTATAATCAATACATACACACCATCCTGTTACAGTCCTAGTAGGAATAAGCTCATTTTTCTCATTTGTAATGACAGTCATGCCACCCTTCTTAGGTACGCATTGAACTGGGCTTACCCATGGACTATCAGAGATTGGATATATCAAACCTGCATCTAGCAGTTTAATAATCTCTTTCTTAACTACATCTTGCATATTAGGATTTAGTCTTCGTTGGCGTTGCACATACGTTTTATGACCTTCTTCCATAAGGATTTTATGTGTGCAATACGAAGGACTTATTCCTTTAATATCATGAATCTTACATGTAATGGCTGGTTTATGAGCTTTCAACACAGAAATGAGTTGTGATTTCTCATTTTCAGTAAGAGAAGACGATATTATTACAGGTAATTCAGATTCACCATGTAAATAAGCGTATTCCAAATGGTTTGGAAGTGGCTTTAACTCTAATTTCGGAGGTTCTTCTATCGATGATTTATATCGATATCTGTCTTCTTCTTTTAGCATTTGAATTTCTTCTGTTGTTGGTTCATATCCATTAGCTATTAGTGTAGCTAACATTTCAGCTTCATCAATTGGTTCATTACCATCTCCTAAAGAACATTCTCCTGTTCCTTGTAATTCTGGAAATTCTTCTAATAATTCTGCATGTGCATCTATAGTTTGAATATAATAACATGTATCATCTGCAGATTGTGGTTGTTGCATTGCTCTATCAACTGAAAAGGTAACACTCTCATCCTCTATACTTAGGGTCAGTTTCTTACCGAACACGTCTATCATTGCTTTAGCCGTGTTTAAGAATGGTCTTCCTAATATGAGAGGAACTTGAGAATCTTCTTCCATGTCCAAAACAACAAAATCTACTGGAAATACTAAAGTACCAACTTTAACTAGCATGTTCTCCATTATCCCTCTAGGATATTTTATTGATCTATCGGCTAGTTGTATGCTTATTCTGGTTGGTTTCAATTCTCCAAGGTCTAGTTTAGCGTATAGTGAATACGGCATTAGATTTATACTAGCACCTAAGTCTGCCAATGCTTCTATTGAACTAAGACTACCCAGAAAACATGGAATTGTGAAACTTCCTGGATCAGATAGTTTCTCTGGTATCTTATTCAACAGCACTGCTGAACAATTAGCATTCATAGTAACAGCCGAGAGTTCTTCCATTTTCTTTCTATTTGAGATTAGATCTTTCAAGAATTTAGCATATCTTGGCATTCCTGAAATCACATCAATGAAAGGAAGATTTACATTTATCTGTTTAAACATATCCAAGAATTTGGATTGCTCGGCTTCAAGTTTTTCTTTCTTCATTTTACTCGGGTAAGGAAGTGGTGGTTGGTATGGTTTAACATAAGGTTTATCCTTAACTGTGTTATCTTCATTAACCTTTTCAACTACCGGTTCTTTTTCCTTATCTTGATCAGGTTGTGGTTCTTGTGGAGTAGGAATAGTTTCATCAGAAGTTACAGGTATTTCAGGTGGTTTAAGTGTTGTACCACTTCTTGTGGTAATGGCTTTAGCTGTTTCATTCCGGGGGTTAGCATTTGTATCACTAGGTAGACTTCCCAGTTTTCTTTCACCTATTAACCTTGCTAGGTTACTTACTTCTTGTTCCAGATTTTGAATAGAAGCTTGTTGATTTCTAAATGCTTGAGCATTTTGTTCATTTGTTTGTTTTTGAGATGTGAAAAACTGCGTTTGAGTTTCAACTAGCTTCGTCATCATATCTTCTAAATTTGGTTTTTTATCATCGGTTTGTTGTGGTGGTTTGTTTTGAAAATTAGGTCTTTGCTGATTGTAAGTATTATTGGATACTTGTTGATTGCTAGGACCTTGTTGGTTGTTGTATGGAATATTTCGGTTATAATTCTGGTTTTGATTGTAAATCGGTCTTGGCGGTTGATAATTATTCTGATAATTATTTCCAGGCCTTTGGTTTATGTATGAAATATTCTCTCTTTGTTCCATTGTTAATTCAATACTGAGACAATCTTTTGTCAAATGTGGTCCTCCACACTGCTCACAACTAATTCGTATTGAGTGAATATCCTTAGTCATCTTTTCCATTCGTCTTTCCACAGCATCTATCTTTGCGGAAATGGAATCTAAGTCATGGCTAGAATCGGCTCTAGCTGCTTTAGATGATCTAATGATATCTTTTTCTTGGTGCCACTCATGCGAGTGGGAAGCAGTGTTATCAATAATTTTGTAAGCATCAGTTTCGGTTTTCTTCATAATAGAACCACCAGCTGCTATATCTATGTCTTTCCTTGTAGTGATGTCGCATCCTTGGTAGAATATTTGTACTATTTGACAGGTGTCTAAACCATGTTGCGGACATCCTCTTAACAACTTTCCATATCTTGTCCACGCCTCATATAGAGTTTCATTTGGCTTCTGTGTGAACGTAACAATTTCTGCTTGAAGTCTTACGGCTTTAGATGCAGGAAAGAATTGTTTAAGAAATTTGTCAACTAAAACGTCCCATGTATCAATCGCCCCTTCAGGTAACGATTCCAACCAATCTTTGGCTTCTCCCTTTAAAGTCCAGGGAAATAACATGAGATATATCTGTTCATCCTCCACTTCTCGGATTTTAAATAGTGTGCAGATCCTATTAAAGGTACGTAGATGTTCATTTTGATCTTCCTTCGGCGCACCACTAAATTGGCATTGATTAGTCACCATGTGTAGAATTTGTCCTTTGATTTCATAATCTGGCGCATTAATGTCTGGATGAGTAATTGCGTGACCTTGGCCAGTGCGTTTAGCTCTCATTCGGTCTTCCATACTTAAAGGTTCCAGATTCTCCATAATTGAATTTGTTGAATCGGTATCACTAGATGATTCTGATTTAATGGTTCGTTCCTCAACAATCTCTGTTTGAATGATTGGTGGTTCCGGAGGAAAGTTTAGTGGTTCAGGATCTACGAACCGTTCCTGAATATTTTCTGGATTCTCAATTGTGAGGTTGGGTTCAAAAAATGGATTATCGGAAATTTGAACTGAAGTACTTGGTTGACTGGATGACGATTCTAAAGAAAAATCAACGGCGGTTATATTTGCTAAATGTCTTGATCTAGTTACAGGTGGTGAACGTACAAAAGGTGATGAACGTCTTGCTCGGTGCATTCACTGAATATCCTATTAGTTATTAAAAGGAAAGAAAAATTATAATAAGTTATCCAATTAATAAACTTTTCTGATTTTGCCCACGTTTCGAATAGCCAAAAGATGCAGCAGAGGGGCAGGATTCGTTTGGTCTCAATATAATTGAGGACTGTTTGGCTCCAATAACCCGGTCCACGTACAAATCCAACTATTACTACGAACCAGAAAATTTTGATGTCTATTAATTTAACCACTTAAAATAAATTTTCGTAATTTTAAGAAAATTTAGATAAGAAGTAGAAAAAATTCTAAGTCCTAAAAACTAGAATGGCGAGAAATAAGAGAGAAAAAGAGTTCGTCGCAAAAGGTCGAAAAAGAAAAAAAAATGGTTGAAAAATAAAAGGTGACGGAAAAATAAAAGAAACTTATAAAAACTTAAAAATACTTTACTAACCTAACCTTATTACTACAACTAACTTAAAATTATAATCGCAAATTGAAATTACTAATTGGAATGATAATTGGTACATAGTAAAAGTCGTCTAAAAATATTAAAGCTTACAGGAAAAACTAAATTCCAAATGGAAATAACTTAAAAAGAAACTAAAACTTAAAATGGCGTCGCAAAATTCTAAAGCACCTAAATCTTAGTCTAAAGAAAAAGCACTTAAGGAATTCTACGGCAAAGCCTAAAAATCTAGGAGTAAAAATAACTATAGCAAAAACTAAGTTTAAAATTAAATATGAGCTAAAAATACAAATATTACGCTACAACGATTAAAAAGGGACAAAATATAAAAATATACAAAAAGTTGTAAAAAGTACAATTTTTATAAAAATATTATTTTTATATTATTTATTTAATAAAACTATTAATTTTACATTAAACTAATTAATACTAAATAAAACAAATTAAATAAAAAGTAAATCTTAAAATAAAACTAATAATAATAATAATAATAATAATTAGGTTTAAATAATAATAATTAATTAAAACCCGTAATTAATGCTGGTTTAGGGTTTTTTGTCGCCTGTCAGAAAGGCTCCGCGAGTCGCGGCAATTAAAGCATCAAACCCAGCGAGTCGCGGGGTTCCAGAATTCAGCTGACAGGTTTGAAATTTTACGCGTTTTTATATTTTTTTTTTATATTTTTTTTTCTGTTTTCAGTTTTTTTTCTATATATAAAAGATATTTAATAAAATTTATATTATTATAAACTAAAATAAAGATAAAGAAACTTATAAAACTTTTAACAAACTCTTAAAAATATATAAATTTTTGTTTTTCTTTTTATATTTTTGAATAATTAAAACATATTTTTACAAAAACGAATTTTTAATAGAAGTAAGCTAAAAATCTTTTTTTTTTTATATTAGCGTTGCGCTTCCGGCTTTTAAGATAGTTCCCCGGCAGCGGCGCCAAAAATACTTGATGTTATGCGAGGTGTATACAAAATAGTTTATATTTTACTAGGAAAAACTATTAAATATGATACAATTTTACACAAGATATTTATTTATTTATAGAATGGATATACTTAAACCTTGCTACAACACTTATAGGCAGTGTACCTAATCGTACAGTAGTGTAGTTTTTAGTAAGTCCGGTTCGTTCCACAGGGAAATCTTTAAACAAAGCTCAACGCTATATTAGTTTACTTTTATAAAAATACAAACATATATATAAGTAATATTATTATTATAAAGGGGGGTTTTTACCGTTTAATGACCGGTTTGTCGATTTTAAGATTTTAGTCGCAGTTAAAACCTAATGTAAAATATAAAATAAATAAAAGACTTAAATTAAAACTTAAAGTAAATAACGATAATGAAATTGCGAATAATAAAAGTGCGATAAACTTGCGATAATTAAAAAGTACGATAATTAAAAGTGCGATTAAACAACAATAAATAAAAGTGCGATAATTAGAAGTGCAATTAAATATAAAATAAAGGAAATTAAATATGAAATAAAAGAATTATGCTTATTTAAACTTCCGTAATCATGATGTTTGACGTGTTGATTTTAGTTTTATGCCCATGGGTTAATTGTCCTTTGTCCTGGATTATTTAATATGTCCGTCTGGTTTTTGTCCATAACAGTCCATCAGTCATAAATATAAAGTGCGAGTGTCCTCATCAAATTATTCTTATACCCGAAGTTAAATATTCCAACTAATTGGGGATTCGAATTGTAACAAGGTTTTAATACTTTGTTTAATGAATACACCAGGTTATCGACTGCGTGTAAACCAAGGTTTTACTACTTTGTTAACAATTACACCAATTACCCTTGAATGTAATTTCACCCCTGTTTTAATTATTCTAGTGGCTATTAATTCATTCCCGTGTCTGGTTAAATGAACGATTATTCGTACATATAAATACCCCGCCCATCGTGTCCGATCGAGTGTATATGGTAATTTATAGGGACGCCCAATTTTAAATCTTTATATTAACATTAACAAACTTTCATTTAGTTAAACAAATATAAAGCCCATTAATAGCCCATAGTCTAATTTCCACAAGTGTCGTTCTTTTATCCAAACCCCAATTATGGTACAAAGCCCAATTACCCAATTTTAGTAATTAGCCCAACATCATGATTACTTCGTTTTAAATAAGCATAATAATAACTTAGCTACGAGACATTAATATAAAAAGGTTGAACATAACTTACAATGATTAAAAATAGTGTAGCGTTACACGGACAGAATTTCGACTTACACCCTTACAATATTTGCTAACATACCCTTATTATTAGAATTATAATTAAAATTAAAATATAAATTATAAATATAAATATAAATTTTACGTATGAATGAGGAAGAAAAAGATGATGGTTTTTGATCAGAATTCGGTTGGCTTTATAGGCAGTTTTCAAATTTGGGGCTCCGCGACTCGCGGTGAAAACCTCTTCAAACTCCGCGAGTCACGGAGGTTACTTTTACAGCTCAGTCCTTGGAGTTTTTCTCTGCCGACGGTTTTTATTTATAAATATAATATATATATAATTAATATAATTAATTATATATTATATTATATTTATATACATAGTTAACTTGTAATTTTTAGTCTGTTGCGTCGAGCGTTAAGAGTTGACTCTGGTCCCGGTTCCGGATTTTCGAACGTCCTCGCGTACAATTTAATATCTTGTACTTTGCGTTTTGAATCTTGTACTTTTGTAATTTCGAGACGTTTCTTATCAATAATTGGAACCTTTTTGATTGTCTTTTGTACTTTTGAGCTTTTTGGTCGTTTGCGTCTAAAATTCGTCGAATCTGTCTTTTGTCTTCACCTTTTATTATACAAACGAATATCACTTGTAAATAGAACAGTTGCAATTAAAAGCTTGTCTTTCTTGAGGAATAATGCTATGAAATATATGTTCGTTTTTAGCATTATCAGCTACCGTTAGCGGATGAAATATATTTTTGGGTCTAGTGTATGTTCTAACACTACGCAAAGGGTGCAAAACAGTTAAGTTTGATAATTGGGTGCCCGCGAAACAAATAACAACTTTGGAATGCAAATGATTTTGATAATCATATTATATTAAATCTTGTGGTTCAAATGCAACATTTACTAAAGCACCTATGATTTCACCAGCGTTTTCGTTGACAGTTTTCTATATATTTTCTTAGGTCCTTGAACGCTACTTGATACATGCTTCCGCACTCTTTTTGATACTTGCTTGGATGTCGAGTATACATGCATAGTTGGAGCGTCTTTTGACAACTTTTAAATTGTGTCGCATAGGTTTCATTCGTACGTTAAACTTTGTAATGTAACTAGTCTTTGAACTACTTTTGTAAACTTGAAATATCCTTTTACTTATGAAATGAATGCGACATATTTTGGTCAAACGTCATGTTAAAGACTTATGACCATGTAACGGGACCTAAGTAGTCGGCGCCGTCAAACATGATTTGGTCGGGTCACTACAGATGGTATCAGAGCGTTGGTTGTAGGGATTTAGAGTTCATTGGAGTCGACCCCGAGTCATAGGGTACATTGGTGAGTCTAGACTACAACCGGCATATAGACTTGAAGTAGGAATTACTTGACTACTTGTGCATTATACTCGAACTCGTCTATCATATCTAATTCTTATTCAATCTTAATCTCACATTACTCAATTTAATTGACGCGCCACCTTGACTATATGAATTAGTGTCGAATGCACATATGAATTAGGGTAATATAATTTCCGGGATTATATTATGGTGACTCATATGAACATTCCGACATTATGACATAAAGAATTTAAGGCGAGTCAAGGAAAATTTCTCTCTATCCTTATTCCATATCATAGTTAGTATTATTAAGAATACTAATCAACGGTATTCTTGTGTTTTGAAGGAACAATGCCTCCTCGTCGTGTGCCACACCATGAGACACCCGAACAAGCTCTACAACGAATGGTAACCACCGCCGTAGAGGCGGCCATGGCCGATCACTCCACCAACAACAATAACAATAACAACAATCAAGGGGCCGGTAACTCAAGCGAAGGGTGCTCCTACAAAGCCTTCATGGGGTTAAACCTCACACCTTTGATGGAACCGGGGGACCGGTTGTACTCACTCGATGGTTCGAACAAACGGAAGCCGTTTTTAGCATAAGCGGTTGTCGGGACCAAGATAAAGTCAAATATTCCACCCACACCTTTGCCGGTATCGCCCTCACATGGTGGAACACGTATGTACAATCGGTGGGTACTGATGAAGCTCACGCCCTCTCTTGTGCCGATTTAAGGGAAAGAATGATCGTCGAGTTTTTCCCTCGTGAAGAAACCCGAAAGCTCGAGCAAGAGCTAAGAACTTTAAAGGTGGTCGGAAACGATCTCAAGTCCTACAATCAACGATTCGCCGAGCTATCCTTGATGTGTCCCAACCTCGTGAACCCTGAATCTCAAAGGGTTGAACTCTATATGGATGGTCTTCCAAAGAGCATCAAACAAGGAGTGATGTCATCCAAACCCGCTAACCTACAACAAGCCTTGAACATGGCCCGCCAATTGATCGAAACGATTGACGAAATCATAGTTCCGGTACCTAAGGCCGAGGATAAATCGGGCGGCAACAAAAGAAAATGGGAAGCCCCCCAATCAAGCAACAACTACAACAACAACTTCACCAAAAAGCCTTTCACCTCCGACGCCAAGAAAAGTTATGGCGGAAATAAACCCTTTTGCAACAAATGCCACAAACACCACTATGGTGAATGTAGCAATCTATTTTGCCACCGGTGTCAAAGGGGTGGTCATGTGGCCAACGATTGTAGAAGTGCCGCCCCCGTTGCTCAAAAAGTGCCCAATGCACCAAAATCGGGTACTTGTTATGAATGTGGCCAAACGGGTCATTTTAGAAATGCATGTTCGAAGAAGAAAGCCAACCTCAATACGCGCTGCCGAGCTTTCAACATCAACACTGAGGAATCCCGAGATGACAATGAATTAGTCACGGGTACGTTTCTCCTCAACAACACTTATGTTACTTGTTTATTCGATTCGGGTGCCGATAAGAGTTTTGTATCCAAGACTTTGACTCATTCTTTTAGCACTCCACCACTTCCACTAGATACCACTTATACCATTGAAGTGGCCAACGGGAAACTATTGAGTGCCGACACATATTACCGGGGGTGTACGTTAAACATTTTGGGTAATGAGTTTGAAATTGACTTGATACCCATGGAACTAGGAAGCTTCGATGTAATAATCGGTATGAATTGGCTAGCCAAAACTAAATTTCACATCCTTTGTGATCTTAACGCAATCCGAATTCCTATCGAGAATGGTGAACCTTTGATCGTCTATGGCGATAAGAGTTGCACCGGACTCAACCTCGTCTCATGCATTAAAGTTAGAAAACTACTCCGTAAGGGTTGTTTTGCGATCCTTGCTCACGTTAAGAAAGTCGAGTCCGATGAGAAGCACATCGATGATGTGCCAATTGTTAGTGACTATTCCGATGTATTTCCCGACGAATTGCCGGGTCTTCCACCTCATCGACCAGTTGAATTCCAAATCAATCTTATTCCGGGAGCTGCACCCGTAGCACGTGCACCATATAGACTCGCTCCATCCGAAATGCAAGAATTGCAAAGTCAAATCCAAGAACTACTTGATCGTGGTTTTATCCGACCTAGCCATTCACCTTGGGGCGCTCCGATTTTGTTTGTTAAAAAGAAAGACGGATCCCTACGAATGTGCATTGATTATCGTAAACTAAACAAATTGACGGTTAAGAACCGATATCATCTTCCTCGCATCGATGACCTCTTTGATCAACTACAAGGGTCTTATGTATATTCGAAAATTGATCTCCGCTCGGGTTATCATCAATTAAGGGTTAAGGGGGAAGATGTCTCCAAAACCGCTTTTCGAACTCGTTATGGTAGTTATGAATTCCTTGTCATGCCATTTGGTCTCACTAATGCACCGGCGGTGTTCATGGATCTTATGAACCGCGTGTACAAACCGTATCTTGACAAATTCGTTATCGTGTTTATCGATGATATTTTGGTTTATTCTAAAAGCAAAGAAGAACACGAGGAACATCTCCGACTTGTGCTTGAACTTTTAAGACAAGAACGACTCTATGCCAAATTCTCCAAGTGTGAATTTTGGTTAAAGGAAGTTCAATTCCTTGGTCATGTTGTAAGTGACCAAGGTATTAAAGTCGATCCAATGAAAATCAAAGACATTAGTAAATGAGAGACTCCTACTACTCCTACTCACATTCGTCAATTCTTGGGTCTCGCCGGATACTATCGTAGATTCATCAAAGATTTCTCTTTGGTCGCTCGTCCTCTAACCGCGTTAACTCATAAGGGAAGAAAATTCGTTTGGGCAACCGAACAAGAATTCGCATTTCAAATCTTGAAAACGAAGCTAACCACCGCTCCTATATTGTCACTTCCCGAAGGCAACGATGATTTTGCTGTGTATTGCGATGCCTCGAAACATGGTTTTGGGTGTGTGTTGATGCAATGAACGAAAGTCATTTCTTATGCTTCTCGACAATTCAAAATTCATGAACGAAACTACACGACACATGATCTCTAACTCGGAGCCGTTGTCTTCGCACTTAAAATGTGGAGACACTATCTTTATGGAACCAAGAGTACTATCTTTACCGATCACAAAAGTCTCCAACACATCTTCGATCAAAAGCAACTAAACATGAGACAACGAAGGTGGATTAAAACCATAAACAATTACGATTGCGAGCTTCGTTACCACCCCGTAAAGGCAAACGTAGTAGCCGATGCCTTAAGTCGAAAAGAAAGAGCGGTGCCTCTTCGTGTCCGAGCCTTAAACATCACCATCCACACAAACCTTAATAGCCAAATTCGGGTCGCCCAAGATGAAGCTCTCAAGGATGAAAACGTTTCACACGAGCTCTTAAACATTCTCGTCTCTCGATTCGAAACTAAGGAGACCGGACTCCGATATTTCGCCGGAAGGATTTGGGTGCCTAGTTATGGGGACCTACGAAGTCTTATTTTAGATGAGGCCGATAAGTCACGATACTCGATTCACCCCGGTGCCAATAAGATGTACCACGACCTTAAACAACAATATTGGTGGCCGAACATCAAAAGGGACGTAGCTACTTATGTTTTCAATGTTTGACATGCTCCAAAGTCAAAGCCGAACACCAAAGACCGTCCGGGTTACTTCAACAACCCGAAATCCCGTAATGGAAGTGGGAAGGAATAACAATGGATTTTATCACCAAACTACCAAAAACGATGGGCGGTTATGATACCATTTGGGTTATTGTTGACCGTCTCACCAAATCCGCACACTTTCTCGCCATGATGGAGACCGACAAAATGGAGAAACTTGCACAACTTTACATCAAGGAGATCGTAGCCCGACACGGTGTACCTTTATCGATTATCTCCGACTGAGATGGCCGTTTTGTTTCTAGATTTTGGCGTACCTTGCAAGAAGCGTTGGGAACGCGTTTAGACATGAGCACCGCATATCATCCCCAAACCGATGGGTAAGGCGAACGCACCATTCAAACCTTGGAAGACATGTTACGAGCTTGCGTGGTTGATTTTGGAAAATCTTGGGACAAGCACTTACCTCTCGCAGAGTTCTCTTACAACAATAGTTATCACGCGAGTATTAAAGCCGCCCCATTCGAAGCGTTATATGGCTGAAAATGCCGTTCTCCTCTTTGTTGGGCCGAAGTAGGCGACGTACAAATCACCGGACCCGAACTCATTCACGAAACCACCGAGAAGATCGTTCAAATCCGAGATAGGCTTCGAACGGCCCGGAGTCGTCAAAAGTGCTATACCGACAAAAGACGCAACGACCTTAAATTTCAAGTCGGTGACCGCGTCATGTTAAAAGTCGCACCTTGGAAAGGTGTCATTCGTTTTGGAAAACGTGGGAAATTAAATCCGCGGTATATTGGTCCTTTCGAAATCTTGGAGCGTATTGGAACCGTTGCGTATCGTTTAGATCTTCCGCACCAATTGAGCTCTGTTCATCCTACCTTCCATGTATCTAACTTGAAAAAGTGTCTTGCCGAACCCGATATCGTCATCCCTCTCGAGGAACTTACTATTGATGACAAACTTCATTTTGTGGAGGAACCAGTTGAAATTGTGGACACCTCCGCTAAGACATTGAAACAAAGCCGA
This sequence comes from Rutidosis leptorrhynchoides, assembly GCF_046630445.1. Classification (NCBI taxonomy): domain Eukaryota; kingdom Viridiplantae; phylum Streptophyta; class Magnoliopsida; order Asterales; family Asteraceae; genus Rutidosis; species Rutidosis leptorrhynchoides. Next base: position 287,111,604 of record NC_092333.1, read on the forward strand.
ATCCCGATTGTCAAGGTTCGTTGGAATGCCAAAAGAGGACCCGAGTTTACTTGGAAAAGGCAAGATAAAATGCAAAAGAAATACCCTCACTTATTCCCGATTCTGGATACGCAAGATCCCGAGGAAGAAACAACGACTACTACGCCTACTTAAATTTCGGGACGAAATTTCTTTTAAGGAGTAGGTAATGTAACATCCCGCCTTTTTCCGTTTACTTTTCCGTTTAACTATTTAAATTCCGTTATATGTTTATGACATCCCTCGTTAATACGCGTTTTAAAAATATCTCGTTTAGGTAATTCACGCACCCGCAACCGAACTCGAGGGGCTAGTTTTGCCAAAGTGCCAAAGAGGTGACTAGCATTTGACTAGTCAACCCACCTCCTCTTTCTTTTCCATTTCATTTTCCTTTTCTTTCTATACTTTCCATTTTTCTCTCAAATCTTCAAACAAAGAATCATCATCTAAATCCAAGCTAGCGGGTGTCTTGCAAAACAAATTACATATTTGGAATCCTTGCAACTTCCTCTTCGATTCCATACCGATTTCATCAAGTTTGGGTAACTTTCTAAAATCACTAGATTTTGTGTTCTTGATGTTTTTAATTTTCAAAGTTGTTAATTAGTGTCTATGGCTCAAGTCTAACATGAATATATGATTTATATGTTCGATTTTGTTATTTGAAGTAACTAGCATGAACATAAACTTTGGTGTGTTTGATTTGGTGATTTGGTTGTGTGGATGAGGTTAAATGTTATAAATGCATGTATTAAATGTGTTCCTAACATCACTAGCTTCAATTTGATGTGTAGGTTGTTTTAGAAAACTTCATAAACATGATTAGTGATTTTGATGTTGTTGGTTAGGGTTTGATAGAATTGAATGTGAACATTTAATGTATTGAATGCAATTAATTGTGGTTGGTAAGTGGTTAGTTAGATTGTATGCTTGATTACCTACGAAACGGCGTGTCATATGTATGCATTTAATTCCCGAATCCTATTTTGTGCATTTATGAACTTGAGTATTAATTGAGCATTAAATGTTGGAAAGTCGGTTATTGCAAATGATGTTTTTGGTTGATGAAATGTATTTAGTTGTGTTCTTTGTAAAATTAGCTTTCCAACGATATAAAATGTGTGTCATAAGTGTTTACGGTTTGTGATTTGTGTTTGATCGAAGTTCAGAAAAAGACTTGAACAATTGAAACTAACCAGGCACCAGCACACGTTATGTGCCGCGGCGCGGCCAGCCTATGTCGCGGCGCGACATAAGGCGTGTCCAGGTTCTGACCTCCTTGGTCAAAATAAGAAAAATGTTTGGCACGCTATGGATCTCCGATTCACATGAGACTTGTTCTAACATGCTTATATATGAATAAAAACCTCAGAAAAATAGTTCGGGACCCGACCCGAACGTGTTGACTTTTTCATTAACTTTGACCGACCAAAGTTTGACTTTTTGTCAAACTTAACCAAATGATTATGCAACCTTCCTAGCTTGTTTCTATACTTGTATCTTGTATGAAACTTGACAAATTGATTCACATGCTACATAATCGAGTCGTAACGAGCCATAGGACTAATTGAACATCTTTGACCTATTGTGTTTACCGTTATTGATACGACCTATTGGTTTAGGTCAAGACTAGCATTATGCTTTGCACACGTTACTTTGTGAAGTACTTTTCATACGTGCACTCAAAGTGAGATCATAGTCCCATCATTCAACAACTTTTACGCTTTAAACTATGGGATGAGAAACATATACGTATCATACTTTTACACTTGAACACAAGTACAAAAACGAACATTCCACGTACGGGTTTGAACAAAAATCCTCAATTCAATTATCATTAGTTACACTTGCAGGGTGTAAATGTGAACTTATATTATGTGATCACATGGGCTTGACGAGCCTCATTCGGACGGTTCGCTAACGTTAGCGGATGAAATATATTTTCGGGTCTAGTGTATGTTCTAACACTACGCAAAGGGTGCAAAATAGTTAAGTTTGATAATTGGTTGCCGCGAAACAAATAACAACTTTGGAATGCAAATGATTTTGATAATCATATTATATTAAATCTTGTGGTTCAAATGCAACGTTTACTAAAACACCTATGATTTCACCAACGTTTTCGTTGACAGTTTTCTATATGTTTTCTCAGGTCCTTGAACGCTACTTGATACATGCTTCCGCACTCTTTTTGATACTTGCTTGGATGTCGAGTATACATGCATAGTTGGAGCGTCTTTTGACAACTTTTAAATTGTGTCGCATAGGTTTCATTCGTACGTTAAACTTTGTAATGTAACTAGTCTTTGAACTACTTTTGTAAACTTGAAACATCCTTTTACTTATGAAATGAATGCGACATATTTTGGTCAAACCTCATGTTAAAGACTTATGACCACGTAACGGGACCTAAGTAGTCGGCGCCGTCAAACATGATTTGGTCGGGTCGCTACAAAAGTATTGGGAGGATTACCAATTCATCGATGAATCGGATCCCGACAAGGATTTCGATGATGTTATAGAAATTACCCCAACACAATTTAATAAGGCAAAAGAGAACAATAAGGGAAAGGGCATAAAAATAGAGAAATTTGATTCCAAACCCGATGAACTTTATATGTATTGTCAACACCCGTATTTCTTAAGTTGTGACAATAACCCGGGAACCTCTAAACCACCAGGTTTTTCTAAACCAATGTGGAAAACGACGGCTCGTATTAGGGGAACATCATATATCCCTAGAAACTTGGCAAAACGAACCAAAACCGAAGAAGAAGAAACGAGCAAGTCGGAATAAGATAGTTATATTCGTGTGGTGTAATATATGTAATATAGTGTGCTTATGCTTTATGATATATGTAAAAATTGCTTGTATTAATAAGTATTTTTTTTTATGAATCTAACTCCTGTCTATTTTACAGTATAAAAACACAAAATGGATAGACAACCCAATATTTTAAGAGACCTACCCGGAGACATGATTGATGAAATCTTGTCTAGAGTCGGTCAGAATTCCTCGGCACAACTATTTAAGGCGAGATCAGTTTGTAAGACATTCAAAGAACGTTCCAAGAATGCCTTGGTTTATAAAAGGCTTTCGTTTGAAAGATGGGGGATATCACATTGGGAAATCCATAAGTTACGATGTGTTTATTTTGACGCATATATTGCGGGGAACCCAAATGCTATTTTACGCAACGGGTTAAGAAATTATTTTGACTCAATATATCCGAATATAGGACTTCATGATTTAGAAAAAGCGGCTAACATGCAACATAAAGAAGCATGTTATTGTTACAGGTTAGTAATGTTCACTTCTCACCAAAGTGAGAACAAGAACATCGGGCTACAACTATTAAACAAAACGTTCCCACAAGTGACGGACTAAGTAGTTGGGGTGAGAAACAAGGTTTTTAGATTGTTACGGGACTGTTGGACATTACGTAACCCTTGTCCCTTTGATGACGTTACAACACGCTGTCTTATCAATGGCCATAACGGTTATGTTCCACAAGACCAAGGATGGGAAGTAGTCCTAGTAAAACCAGAATGCATGACTTGTTTCTGGACGTATGAATTATGTGTCTTTATTGCCTTTGCTGAACGACTTGTGTACTAGCTAGAATTATCTTCATAACTATCTTGTATCAAAGTTATTGTGTGCTATATTTCATGTTATATGTAAAATAAGCGGTATTGTAAGTTTGTAAAATATTGTGAAAAAGTTTGAATGCGAAATATTATTATAATCAGTTTTTCATATAGAATTGTAGTAGTTGAATTGTATATTAGCTACTAAGTATGAACTTAACGGGTTGGTACTACCCGAATTTAAACTTATAAAACGCTAATATGAATAAAAAGCTTTTATAAATGAGTTCAAATTATGCTACGAGATACTATTGACTACTCTTAATATTCTGTATGATTAACTTGTTTCATTTGACTATTTGAAGGAAATGGCATCGACTACTCGACAAACCATGAATATGAGCGAAGAGGAATTTCGTACCTTTCTTGCTGCAAACATAGTCGTAGTACAGGCTGCGCTACATACCAACAATAACTCCGAATCTAGCAATGCAGCTAACGGCGCAAGAAATCGTGTAGGATGCACCTATAAAGAATTCACTGCCTGCAAACCTTTGGAATTTGATGGAATCGAAGGACCAATCGGATTGAAAAGGTGGACCGAGAAGGTCGAATCGGTGTTTTCCATAAGTAAGTGTACTGAAGAGGACAAAGTGAAGTACGCTACGCATACCTTCACAGGTACTGCATTAACATGGTGGAATACCTATCTAGAGCAAGTGGGACAAGATGATGCTTACGCACTACTGTGGTCAGCATTCAAGCACTTGATGAACGAGAAGTATCGTCCCAGAACCGAGGTCAATAAGCTCAAGACAGAACTTAGAGGGTTACGAACCCAAGGATTTGATATTACCACGTACGAAAGACGATTCACAGAATTGTGCCTATTGTGTCCGAGAGCGTTTGAAGATGAGGAAGCGAAGATCGACGCGTTTGTGAAAGGATTACCGGAAAGAATCCAAGAAGATATAAGTTCACATGAGCCCGCCTCCATACAACAGGCATGTAGAATGGCTCACAAACTAGTGAACCAGATTGAGGAAAGAATTAAAGAACAGGCAGCTGAAGAGGCCAATGTGAAGCAAGTCAAAAGAAAATGGGAGGAAAACGGTGATAAGAATCACCAATACAACAACAACAGCAATTACAACAATAATTGCAACAACTATCCCAACAATCGCAACATCAATCGCAACTACAACAAACGGCCCAACAACAACAACAACAACAACAACAACAACAACAACAGCAACTACAACAATCATCCCAACAACAATAATAACCACAACAACAACAACAATCAGAAGCAGCTATGCCAAAGGTGTGAAAAGTATCACTCGGGGTTCTGCACCAAATTTTGCAACAAGTGTAAAAGAAATGGTCATAGCGCAGCGAAGTGTGAGGTCTACGGACCAGGGGTTAACAGAACGAAAGGAACAAATGGTGTCGGAACGAGTAATGGCGAAGCAAGTAGTGTCGGAGCAAGTTATGCCAATGTAGTTTGTTATAACTGTGGAAAACCGGGCCACATTATTAGAAATTGCCCGAACCAGGAGAAAACGAATGGACAAGGTCGCGGAAGAGTTTTCAATATTAATGCGGCAGAGGCACAGGAAGACCCGGAGCTTGTTACGGGTACGTTTCTTATTGACAATAAACCTGCTTACGTTTTATTTGATTCGGGTGCGGATAGAAGCTATATTAGTAGAGATTTTTGTGCTAAATTAAGTTGTCCATTGATGCCGTTGGATAGTAAATTTTTACTCGAATTAGCAAACGGTAAATTAATTTCAGCAGATTATATATGCCGGAATCGAGAAATTAAACTGGGTAGCGAAATATTTTAAGATTGATTTGATACCAGTAGAGTTAGGGAGTTTTGATGTAATAGTTGGCATGGAGTGGCTGAAGAAGGTGAAAGCAGAGATCGTATGTTATAAAAATACAATTCGCATTGTACGAGAAGAAGGAGAACCCTTAATGGTGTACGGAGAAAAGGGCAACACGAAGCTACATCTTATTAGTAATTTGAAGGCACAAAAACTAATAAGAAAAGGTTGCTATGCTGTTCTAGCACACGTCGAGAAAGTACAAACTGAAGAAAAGAGCATCAATAATGTTCCCGTCGCAAAAGAATTTCCCGATGTATTTTCGAAAGAATTACCGGGACTACCTCCACATCGATCTGTTGAATTTCAAATAGATCTTGTACCAGGAGCTGCACCATGAAAGGACCCGTCCTAATCCATCCGGACGAAGTCCATATCGATTATAAACGATTTACCACAGTTGATTACATCGCGGGGTACTTGACCTCTATATGATACATTTTACAAACATTGCATTCGTTTTTGAAAAGACAATCTTTCATTACATCGAAAGTTGATAGGCATGCATACCATTTCATAATATATCCAACTATAATTGACTTAATAATAATCTTGATGAACTCGATGACTCAAATGCAACGTCTTTTGAAATATGCCATGAATGACTCCAGGTAATATCTATAAAATGAGCAAATGCACAGCGGAAGATTTATTTCATACCTGAGAATAAACATGCTTTCAAGTGTCAACCAAAAGGTTGGTGAGTTCATTAGTTTAACATAAATAATCATTTCATAATTTTAATAGACCACAAGATTTCATATTTCCATTTCTCATAAACATACGTCCCATGCATAGAGACAAAAATATCATTCATATGGATTGAACACATGGTAACCGACATTCACAATATGTATATAAGAATATCCCCATCATTCCGGGATCCTCCTTCGGACATGATATTAATTTTGAAATACTAAAGCATCCGGTACTTTGGATGGGGCTTGTTGGGCCCGATAGATCTATCTTTAGAGTTCGCGTCAATTAGGGTGTCTGTTCCCTAATTCTTAGATTACCAGACTTAATAAAAAGGGGCATATTCGATTTCGATAATTCAACCATAGAATGTAGTTTCGATTACTTGTGTCTATATCGTAAAACATTTATAAAAGCAGCGCATGTATTCTCAGTCCCAAAATATATATTGCGAAAGCATTTAAAAAGGGATTAATGAAACTCACGCATATAAATATTGTAAAACAGTTAATAAAGCATTTGCATGTATTCTCAGCCCAAAAATGTATATAAAAAGGGAATAATGAAACTCACCTAATGTATTTTGTAGTAAAAATACATATGACTATATTGAACAACTGAACAATGCAGGGTTGGCCTCGGATTCACGAACCTATATCATTCATATATGTATTAATACATATACTTGTAATCGAATTTATATATCTTTAGTTTATTACTAAGATTAATATTTATATATATATACAATTTTATTAATACTTACTATATATTATAATGTTCATTTGATTTATAGTTTAATTAACGTTGTTTCAATATAGAAGACATGATATTAGTTAAAATGTAATACCATATATTATTAGTATACTTAAGTAATACATATATTCTTATAAGATTTTCTTTTGTTTGAAAAAAAATATTTATGATAATAGTACTAAATAAGGATATTAATACTAATGATAATAATAACTTTACTTATTTTAATAATAACAATATTCATAATAATGTTAGTATTAACAATATTTAACTTATCCATAATCTTAATAGTAATAAATAATAATAACAATGATGATACAATCATAATAATACTAATAGTATAATACTAATAATGATATTAATAATATTACTAATAATTATAAATGATACTAATAATACTTAATACCAATAATAACGATAATAATAATGTTAATAATTAATGATAATAATAATCATATTAATAATGTTAGTATCAATACTACTTAACATCATATCAACAATGATTAATAACAATCAACTACAACAACAACAACAACAATAATAATAATAATAATAATAATAATAATAATAATAATAATAATAATAATAATAATAATAATAATAATAATAATAAATAAAATGATAATGAACTACCTTTAAACACGTTCTTAAAAAAAATAGGCTACTGGCGGCTCGAACCCGTGACCTCCAGCTCATACTCCAACACACTTAACCCTCCTGCCAAACTTGTTTTTCTGATTTATAATGTAAACCCAGACTATATAACTAGTACCTGTTTTACTCGATTTCTTCATCTTCTCCACCCAAATTCAAACAACCAAAATGAAACAATGATTATAATATAGAATTCCAATTTGTTATAGACTTATAAATAACTAGTAAGATATAAATGATGTTGTGTATAAACAACAAAAAAATATATATAAAACCTTTTTTTTTCTCCCTGTCGTCGCTGTTATGAAAAGGAGAAAAAAAAATTGTTTTCATTTTTGAGAACGTATTTGACATAAGTTATAAAACAAAATAAATTGGCAATCAATCCCTAAAACTATTGGAATCGTTAATTTACATTAACTCATCACAGAAAACTCGAATTTGGTTGATGAACATTTGTTGACTTTTTGAATACGTAACTTTGACCTCGAAATTCTTACTCGATATTTGAAATTGATAGATGAGACTTTGCAGATAGTTTAAAGGAAGCATTTCTAACAAAATCACATTAATAGATTTTGACAAATGATTCGATTTTAATTTTTGACTAAAAAGTGTGGATACAGAGGCGTGGAGAAGAAAGAAAGAAGAAGAAAAAAAATGTTGAAATGTCCCGTTCTTATTGATTAAAAACGTTCCATATTAATTGATTTCGTTGCGAGGTTTTGACCTCTATATGAGACATTTTTCAAAGACTGCATTCATTTTAAAACAAACCATAACCTTTATTTCATCAATAAAAGGTTTAAAAAGCTTTACGTAGATTATCAAATAATGATAATCTAAAATATCCTGTTTACACACGACCATTACATAATGGTTTACAATACAAATATGTTACAACAAAATAAGTTTCTTGAATGCAGTTTTTACACAATATCATACAAGCATGGACTCCAAATATAGTCCTTATTTAAGTATGCGACAGCGGAAGCTCTTAATAATCACCTGAGAATAAACATGCTTAAAACGTCAATAAAAATGTTGGTGAGTTATAGGTTTAACCTATATATATCAAATCATAATAATAGACCACAAGATTTCATATTTCAATACACATCCCATACATAGAGATAAAAATCATTCATATGGTGAATACCTGGTAACCGACATTAACAAGATGCATATATAAGAATATCCCCATCATTCCGGGACACCCTTCGGATATGATATAAATTTCGAAGTACTAAAGCATCCGGTACTTTGGATGGGGTTTGTTAGGCCCAATAGATCTATCTTTAGGATTCGCGTCAATTAGGGTGTCTGTTCCCTAATTCTTAGATTACCAGACTTAATAAAAAGGGGCATATTCGATTTCGATAATTCAACCATAGAATGTAGTTTCACGTACTTGTGTCTATTTTGTAAATCATTTATAAAACCTGCATGTATTCTCATCCCAAAAATATTAGATTTTAAAAGTGGGACTATAACTCACTTTCACAGATTTTTACTTCGTCGGGAAGTAAGACTTGGCCACTGGTTGATTCACGAACCTATAACAATATATACATATATATCAAAGTATGTTCAAAATATATTTACAATACTTTTAATATATTTTGATGTTTTAAGTTTATTAAGTCAGCTGTCCTCGTTAGTAACCTACAACTAGTTGTCCACAGTTAGATGTACAGAAATAAATCGATAAATATTATCTTGAATCAATCCACGACCCAGTGTATACGTATCTCAGTATTGATCACAACTCAAACTATATATATTTTAGAATCAACCTCAACCCTGTATAGCTAACTCCAACATTCACATATAGAGTGTCTATGGTTGTTCCGAAATATATATAGATGTGTCGATATGATAGGTCGAAACATTGTATACGTGTCTATGGTATCTCAAGATTACATAATATACAATACAAGTTGATTAAGTTATGGTTGGAATAGATTTGTTACCAATTTTCACGTAGCTAAAATGAGAAAAATTATCCAATCTTGTTTTACCCATAACTTCTTCATTTTAAATCCGTTTTGAGTGAATCAAATTGCTATGGTTTCATATTGAACTCTATTTTATGAATCTAAATAGAAAAAGTATAGGTTTATTGTCAGAAAAATAAGTTACAAGTCGTTTTTGTAAAGGTAGTCATTTCAGTCGAAAAAACGACGTCTAGATGACCATTTTAGAAAACATACTTCCACTTTGAGTTTAACCATAATTTTTGGATATAGTTTCATGTTCATAATAAAAATCATTTTATCAGAATAACAACTTTTAAATCAAAGTTTATCATAGTTTTTAATTAAATAACCCAAAACAGCCCGCGGTGTTACTACGACGGCGTAAATCCGGTTTTACGGTGTTTTTCGTGTCTCCAGGTTTTAAATCATTAAGTTAGCATATCATATAGATATAGAACATGTGTTTAGTTGATTTTAAAAGTCAAGTTAGAAGGATTAACTTTTGTTTGCGAACAAGTTTAGAATTAACTAAACTATGTTCTAGTGATTACAAGTTTAAACCTTCGAATAAGATAGCTTTATATGTATGAATCGAATGATGTTATGAACATCATTACTACCTTAAGTTCCTTGGATAAACCTACTGGAAAATAGAAAAATGGATCTAGCTTCAACGGATCCTTGGATGGCTCGAAGTTCTTGAAGCAGAATCATGACACAAAAACAAGTTCAAGTAAGATCATCACTTGAAATAAGATTGTTATAGTTATAGAAATTGAACCAAAGTTTGAATATGATTATTACCTTGTATTAGAATGATAACCCACTGTAAGAAACAAAGATTTCTTGAGGTTGGATGATCACCTTACAAGATTGGAAGTGAGCTAGCAAACTTGAAAGTATTCTTGATTTTATGTAACTAGAACTTGTAGAATATATGAAGAACACTTAGAACTTGAAGATAGAACTTGAGAGAGATCAATTAGATGAAGAAAATTGAAGAATGAAAGTGTTTGTAGGTGTTTTTGGTCGTTGGTGTATGGATTAGATATAAAGGATATGTAATTTTGTTTTCATGTAAATAAGTCATGAATGATTACTCATATTTTTGTAATTTTATGAGATATTTCATGCTAGTTGCCAAATGATGGTTCCCACATGTGTTAGGTGACTCACATGGGCTGCTAAGAGCTGATCATTGGAGTGTATATATCAATAGTACATACATCTAAAAGCTGTGTATTGTACGAGTACGAATACGGGTGCATACGAGTAGAATTGTTGATGAAACTGAACGAGGATGTAATTGTAAGCATTTTTGTTAATTAGAGGTATTTTGATAAGTGTATTGAAGTCTTTCCAAAGTGTATAAATATATATTAAAACACTACATGTATATACATTTTAACTGAGTCGTTAAGTCATCGTTAGTCGTTACATGTAAGTGTTGTTTTGAAACCTTTAGGTTAACGATCTTGTTAAATGTTGTTCACCCAATGTTTATAATATCAAATGAGATTTTAAATTATTATATTATCATGATATTATCATGTATGAATATATCTTAATATGATATATATACATTAAATGTCTTTACAACGATAATCGTTACATATATGTCTCGTTTAAAAATCATTAAGTTAGTAGTCTTGTTTTTACATATGTAGTTCATTGTTAATATACTTAATGATATGTTTACTTATCATAGTATCATGTTAACTATATATATATATCCATATATATGTCATCATATAGTTTTTACAAGTTTTAACGTTATTGAATCACCGGTCAACTTGGGTGGTCAATTGTCTATATGAAACATATTTCAATTAATCAAGTCTTAACAAGTTTGATTGCTTAACATGTTGGAAACATTTAATCATGTAAATATCAATCTCAATTAATATATATAAACATGGAAAAGTTCGGGTCACTACAGTACCTACCCGTTAAATAAATTTCGTCCCGAAATTTTAAGTTGTTGAAGGTGTTGATGAATCTTCTGGAAATAGATGCGGGTATTTCTTCTTCATCTGATCTTCATGCACCCAGATGAACTCGGGTCCTCTACGAGCATTCCATCGAACCTTCACAATTGGTATCTTGTTTTGCTTAAGTCTTTTAACCTCACGATCCATTATTTCGACGGATTCTTCGATGAATTGGAGTTTTTCGTTGATTTGGATTTCATCTAATGGAATAGTGAGATCTTCGTTAGCAAAACATTTCTTCAAATTCGAGACGTGGAAAGTGTTATGTACAGCCGCGAGTTGTTGAGGTAACTCAAGTCGGTAAGCTACTGGTCCGACACGATCAATAATCTTGAATGGTCCAATATACCTTGGATTTAATTTCCCTCGTTTACCAAATCGAACAACGCCTTTCCAAGGTGCAACTTTTAGCGTGACCATCTCTCTAATTTCAAATTCTATATCTTTTCTTTTAATGTCAGCGTAGCTCTTTTGTCGACTTTGGGCGGTTTTCAACCGTTGTTGAATTTGGATGATCTTCTCGGTAGTTTCTTGTATAATCTCCGGACCCGTAATCTGTCTATCCCCCACTTCACTCCAACAAATCGGAGACCTGCACTTTCTACCATAAAGTGCTTCAAACGGCGCCATCTCAATGCTTGAATGGTAGCTGTTGTTGTAGGAAAATTCTGCTAACGTTAGATTTCGATCCCAACTGTTTTCGAAATCAATAACACATGCTCGTAGCATGTCTTCAAGTGTTTGTATCGTCCTTTCGCTCTGCCCATCAGTTTATGGATGATAGGCAGTACTCATGTCTAGACGAGTTCCTAATGCTTGCTGTAATGTCTGCCAGAATCTTGAAATAAATCTGCCATCCCTATCAGAGATAATAGAGATTGGTATTCCATGTCTGGAGACGACTTCCTTCAAATACAGTCGTGCTAATTTCTCTATCTTGTCATCTTCTCTTATTGGCAGGAAGTGTGCTGATTTGGTGAGACGATCAACTATTACCCAAATAGTATCAAAACCACTTGCAGTCCTTGGCAATTTAGTGATGAAATCCATGGTAATGTTTTCCCATTTCCATTCCGGGATTTCGGGTTGTTGAAGTAGACCTGATGGTTTTTGATGCTCAGCTTTGACCTTAGAACACGTCAAACATTCTCCTACGTATTTAGCAACATCGGCTTTCATACCCGGCCACCAAAAATGTTTCTTGAGATCCTTGTACATCTTCCCCGTTCCAGGATGTATTGAGTATCTGGTTTTATGAGCTTCTCTAAGTACCATTTCTCTCATATCTCCAAATTTTGGTACCCAAATCCTTTCAGCCCTATACCGGGTTCCGTCTTCCCAAATATTAAGATGCTTCTCCGATCCTTTGGGTATTTCATCCTTTAAATTTCCCTCTTTTAAAACTCCTTGTTGCGCCTCCTTTATTTGAGTAGTAAGATTATTATGAATCATTATATTCATAGATTTTACTCGAATGGGTTCTCTGTCCTTCCTGCTCAAGGCATCGGCTACCACATTTGCCTTCCCCGGGTGGTAACGAATCTCAAAGTCGTAATCATTCAATAATTCAATCCACCTACGATGCCTCATATTCAGTTGTTTCTGATTAAATATGTGTTGAAGACTTTTGTGGTCGGTATATATAATACTTTTGACCCCATATAAGTAGTGCCTCCAAGTCTTTAATGCAAAAACAACCGCGCCTAATACTAAATCATGCGTCGTATAATTTTGTTCGTGAATCTTCAATTGTCTAGACGCATAAGCAATCACCTTCGTTCGTTGCATTAATACACAACCGAGAACTTGCTTTGATGCGTCACAATAAATCACAAAATCATCATTCCCTTCAGGCAATGACAATATAGGTGCCGTAGTTAGCTTTTTCTTCAATAACTGAAACGCTTTCTCTTGTTCATCATTCCATTCAAATTTTTTTCCCTTTATGAGTTAATGCAGTCAAGGGTTTTGCTATTCTGGAAAAGTCTTGGATGAACCTTCTGTAGTAACCAGCTTGTCCTAAAAACTGGCGTATGTGTTTCGGAGTTTTCGGGGTTTCCCACTTTTCAACAGTTTCTATCTTTGCCGGATCCACCTTAATACCTTCTTTGTTCACTATGTAACCGAGGAATTGAACTTCTTCCAACCAAAATGCACACTTTGAAAACTTAGCGTACAATTCTTCCTTCCTCAATACTTCTAACACCTTTCTCAAATGTTCACCGTGTTCTTGGTCATTCTTTGAGTAAATAAGTATGTCATCAATGAAAACAATGACAAACTTGTCAAGGTATGGTCTACACACTCGGTTCATAAGGTCCATGAACACAGCTGGTGCATTAGTTAAACCAAATGGCATGACCATAAACTCGTAATGACCGTAACGTGTTCTAAAAGCAGTCTTTGGAATATCATCTTCTTTCACCCGCATTTGATGATACCCGGAACGTAAGTCAATCTTTGAATAAACAGACGAGCCTTGTAGTTGATAAAATAAGTCGTCGATTCTCGGTAGTGGGTAGCGGTTCTTGATGGTAAGTTTTTTCAACTTTCGGTAGTCGATACACAACCTGAATGTACCATCTTTCTTCTTGACAAACAAAACAGGAGCCCCCCACGGTGATGAGCTTGGTCGAATGAAACCACGCTCTAAAAGTTCTTGTAATTGGCTTTGCAGTTCTTTCATCTCGCTGGGTGCGAGTCTGTAAGGAGCACGAGCTATTGGTGCAGCTCATGGTACAAGAACTATTTGAAATTCAACGGATCGATGTGGGGGTAATCCCGGTAATTCTTTCGGAAATACATCGGGAAATTCTTTTGCGACGGGAACATCATTGATGCTCTTTTCTTCAGTTTGTACTTTCTCGACGTGTGCTAGAACAGCATAGCAACCTTTTCTTATTAGTTTTTGTGCCTTCAAATTACTAATAAGATGTAGCTTCGTGTTGCCCTTTTCTCCGTACACCATTAAGGGTTTTCCTTTTTCTCGTATAATGCGAATTGCGTTTTTGTAACAAACGATCTCTGCTTTCACTTCTTTCAACCAGTCCATACCGATTATCACATCAAAACTCCCTAACTCTACTGGTATCAAGTCAATCTTAAATGTTTCGCTAACCAGTTTAATTTCTCGATTTCGACATATATTATCTGCTGAAATTAATTTACCATTTGCTAATTCGAGTAAAAATTTACTATCCAAAGGCGTCAATGGACAACTTAATTTAGCACAAAAATCTCTACTCATATAGCTTCTATCCGCACCCGAATCAAATAAAACGTAAGCAGATTTATTGTCAATAAGAAACGTACCCGTAACAAGCTCCGGGTCTTCCTGTGCCTCTGCCGCATTAATATTGAAAACTCTTCCGCAGCCTTGTCCATTCGTGTTCTCCTGGTTCGGGCAATTTCTAATAATGTGGCCCGGTTTTCCACATTTATAACAAACTACATTGGCATAACTTGCTCCGACACTACTTGCTCCGCCATTACTCGTTCCGACACCATTTGTTCCTTTCGTTCTATTAACCCCTGGTCCGTAGACCTCACACTTCGCCGCGCTATGACCATTTCTTTTACACTTGTTGCAAAATTTGGTGCAGAACTCCGAGTGATACTTTTTACACCTTTGGCATAGCTGCTTGTCACGACCCGGAAAATTTCGACTAATTTTAAACCAAACGCTCGATACGATTTAATATTCTTTGACACGATAAGCAAATTCTGTTAGGTTGAGTCTCAAAATTTTTGAACTATTTTCATATATTCAATTGACCTTCGACTGTTCTCGACGATTCACGAATCACTATTTGAAAATAGATACATATATAGTTAAATAGATATATATTTACATATATTTTGAAATACTAAATGATTTAGTTGTTAGAATTAATTATGTAAAATAAAATAAAAATATGATATTACAATAATTATCATTTACAACATATTTATATATAACTAAAGTATATTAAAAACAAATATTAACTAATTGTAATACTCGTTTAATGTTTCGATTGATATTAAGCAAGTTAAATCCAAACTTATATGATTCTAAATTAAACGGTGATCCGAAACTGGGTTCTATGAATTATAGACTTAGTAAAAATATATTTAGGAACTATTTGGTAAGTTTTAAAATTTTTTATATTTTACCTAGGATCGGGAGTGGACAGTGAGTAAAATTTTGTTTAATAATTAATGATCGAATTTGATACCACAATGACTGAAATAAATAAAGACATTTAATTTAAAAATTTGGGATTTTTTCGAAGACTTTTATTTGTCACTGAGTAACAACGGAGTACAAAATTTAGTCCATAATAAGCGACGGCTAACTAATTTCACGTGTTATTTTCATTGATTATTATAACTATTATTATATTATTATTATTTCAAATTATTGATTTTTGTTTTCTTTATTTGATTGAAACATCTAACTGCATATGAATCAAGACGATTTAATTACTATTTTTAATTTCCACTTTATGCTTACACTTTAATTGATTAGATATTACTGTGCTAGTTGATTCTCATTCATACATTTGTAAAAGTATAGATATGTATTGATTTATGTTACTGTTGTTGGTGCATATCTCCACTAGCATGATTTGCATATATACATATATATATATACATATATATATATATATATATATATATATATATATATATATATATATATATATATATATATACACACACACACTGATTTACCCACATATGCATATGTTCTTCTTCTTCTCTTAAACAACCCACTTCAATTGTACCACCTTACAACCGTCTCCATGAACACCCCCACCATGATCACCATATTATTAATACTCGTTTCACACATACTATAAACCCATAGCAAACGAGAAAGACGTAAAACTCATACGGGAGGAATAATATTTTGTTGTTGTTACTTCTAAACCACCCACTTGTATGAACAACCACCACAACACCCATTAACCACCATCATCTTTTCTCTTATTTTTCTTGTTCCTCTTCTGAGTTATCCAAGATCAAAACAAACCCACCACTATCAATCACCCCATTACTAGTCGAATACTATCACCACCTTCGTGACACCCAACACCACCATGATAAACCGCCACCTTCTCTCTCTCCCTCTCTACAATTTGAGTTCACTTATGTTCCATGTTTTCTTCAATGAAGAAGCTGCAAATCGCAGCTAGACTTACTACTGTCACAACCGTAAACTACTCTCTTCAACCATGAGTCACCACTACAACACCTCACTGCCACCATCTATTCACCACCATCGTTTAATTTACAACCACCACCACAAAAATCATTATTTCAGCTGCTTCTGTGATGTTTCCTGTCAACGCAAATGACCAACCAAAAAACCCCACGACTCCTTCTATTTTTGCTACTGTTACGTTGCTGTTCTAGCTTCTGTGTCTGTCAAAAAGAACCACCATGTTGCTGCTACTGTTACGGTTCATGTTTCTATTTTTTTTTTGTTAAATGAAATTGGTGTTAGATAATATGGATAATGATAATGATGAATGATAGATGATAACGTAATGTTTGTTGATAACACGGCCAGATCGATGCAAGAATGATGATGATAAACCATTGACGTTGTACCGGGATACTATTTCGGTGTTACTCGATTAATTTCTGTTGCGAGTTTAGTTACAAACGGTTGCTAATTAGTAACATATTTTTTTTTCTGCTCGATCTCAATCTGTTAATCGAACTACGGCTACTGGGTTTTAAGTTATATGGATTTGGACTACTACGTGGGCTTCTAGTTTGCTATATTGGGCCAAGATCCCAATGGGCCGTGAAGATAATAAGTTGATGATGATGGATGAAAATGATAAATAGACATGTAATGGGTATATACGCTTTAGCTGTAAATTAAAATAGAAATCAGAAGCAGATCAGATGGTTGGATGTTTGGTTGGGGAACGAGAGGTCTCAGGTTCGAACCTGGACTGAGGCAATTTATTTTCTTTTTGGAAGCTTGTTCTCTAAGGTAGTATTATTATTATTAGTAAAATCATTATTTTTATAGTTATTATTATTAGTAGTATTATTATCATTATAAGTTAAGTTATTAATATAAATATTAGTATTATTATTATTATTATTATTATCAATATCATTATTAAATTTAATTATTATCATTACTTTGGTATTATCATAATTATTATTTTAACTAACAAAAGATAATTATATATAAAAATATAATTATTACATGTATCATAAGTATATCTAATTTATCATGTTAATATAAAAATAACATATAGATATATATAACATTTGATATAATAAATACCTTACTATTTTAATTTTAAATAAGTAAAATATTATATATATTATAAACTTGTTTGAATATTATTATATGTGTTAATATATATAAATGATATAGGTTCGTGAATCTGAGGCCAACCTTGCATTGTTCAGTATCGTCGTATGCACATTTTTACTACAAAATATCGTATCGTGAGTTTCATTTGCTCCCTTTTTATATATATTTTTGGGCTGAGAATACATGCGCTGTTTTATAAATGTTTTACGAAATAGGCACAAGTACTAAAACTAATTCTATGTGGGTTTAAACCAGAAATATACCCTTAGCTTGGTAAAATTAAACTACTTGTCTATGTACGGTAGGCGCGAATCCTAAAGATAGATCTATTGGGCCTGACAAACCCCATCCTGACTATGGGATGCTTTAGTACTTCGAGGTTATTTTAAACACACTTGATTTGGTGTACTTCAGAGGGTAAAATATGAACGTTAAGGCTTGTTACCGGGTGCCTACAACTTATAGAATACTTTTATACACTTGCGAGTGTACATATATTTATGAAACTGAAATCTTGTGGTCTATCAAAAATTACTGAATTTTATGACTGTATATGATAAACCTATGAACTCACCAACCTTTTGGTTGGCACTGTTAAGCATGTTTATTCTCAGGTACGAATTAAGTCTTCCGCTGTGCATTTGCTCACTTTAAGGACATTACTTGCAGTCGATCATCGCAATGGGACCAAATGTTGATGACTTCGTCCAGGAGGATTAGGACGGGTTGTTACAGTTGGTATCAGAGCGTTGGTCCTAGCGAACCAGGACTTGCATTAGTATGTCTAACTGATAGTTGTTAAGATGCATTAGCGAGTCTGGACTTCGACCTTAGCTGCATATTATAAGTTTTGTTTATCATTCCTAGTGGAAAATTACCTGCTTATTATTCCTAAGTCTAGACATGACTTCCTGCACTTATTTGATAGATAGTGTACAGATAAATTCATATCTTAGCGTATCTGTTACTGTAGACTTTATCTGACACGTTTCCTAAATCCCTCCGTAATCTGCGGGATCTTCTATACTAAATATAGGTATTCTATGTAATTAGAATATCATCTGATATCCGAAAATCATTTCATATCGAAAAATCCTTTATTCAATCGTACGCAATGGAACTCACCACTAGTTCAAATCCCTCGGATTCCGATATGGAGTCTCACTCCAGCTCCAGAAGCAGCGTCACCAGAATGAATCAATCAATCAGCCATCCCCAATTCATCTGATGAGATCGTAGTCGACTTAATCAATGGAGACGCGCAGAAGGCGATCCCTTCCACCAACCGAATTCACCTCCGGGTGAAGAACCTGAAGCACTTACCGGCGAACCTGCCCAAAACACCATTTTCTCTCTCATTTCTAGAGTATCTCGCCACGATTATATACTACATCAAATTCTAGATTTTATTTATCCGCTCGTCCAAACCGACAATCACCCCGGTGTAATAGAAGAAGTCAACGAGCTTCGCGCTCGAGTAGTGGCTTTGGAACGTATGGTGCAAAGATTACAAGCACCATCAGCAACACCAGTACCACCAGTAACTTCCACATCGCAAGCCTCAATACCATAAGCACCAGCAGCATCACCGGCAGCAACGGTACTACCATCAACAACATCAACAGTACCATCACTACCACCAACAACCCAAGTTTCAACATCACATGCCTCAACATCTCATTCTGTACCTCGAGCATAATCATCGTTCTACGTATCATTCTATCTACTTTATCTTCGTTATACATATCGTTCTACATCGATTATCTCCCCTCAACATGGCAATTATGTAATTTCTAAAGTTTTAGAGATTATGTAATCTAGTACTAACGATAAATCAAATGAGTTTAACCTTTTATTGACTCATTAAATCCATGATTACATCTGAAGAAAATATATATGTACGTATATTTTCATAAAGATTGTAATTAAAAATTCTTTTGTACAAACTGTTAATGATGAGAATATTTTAACGGGTAGGTAATACCCGAGGAATATTCAAGATTTCACATTAATAAGTTACACTGTACATTCTTCGAATCTGATTCAACGATCATTTACTATCCTATTTAAATTCACCAATATACGAATCTGTTCACCACAAAATAACCATTTTCATTCAATTTCATATTTGAATTTTGACTTCTCAGAATCCAACAAGTGGCATAATGAAGAAAACATTGGACAAAATAAAATTTGTTAGAAACAAACGAATTAACTAATTGAAATTTTGATAAGAATCCACGCTAACTGTTCCTAACTAACTGATTACATTTTATTTATCGCAGTTTATTTATCGCAATTTAATTATCGCAATTTTATTTATTGTCATTTAATTTCTGTTATTTATTTTACGCACTTTAAATATCGGGACATGTATACAAGGTTTTAACATATCATATCGACCCATCTATATATATATTTCGGAACAACCATAGGCACTCTATATGCAAATGTTGGAGTTAGCTATACAGGGTTGAGGTTGATTCCAAAATATATATATAGTTTGAGTTGTGATCGAGTCTGAGACCGGTACACGGGTCAAGAAACGTATTAATTAATTCGAATGTTATATATTAAACTATATATGAACTATTGGACTGTTAAATGTGGACTATCGACTGTGGACGAATAATATTAGACAATTAAAATGAATTAAAATACTGATTATAACATATGAAACTAAATAATTCTTCAAGTTTGCCACTTGATTTCATCTTAAACCTCATTCGTATCTTGACGATTACAATCTGCATTCAAACCTTTCACGATTCTTGAAAACACCTCGATTGAGAGGATGGATCATCCGCACTTCATCTACGGAAGAAAAGATTTATGCATATAGTTATGCATCTGAAAAACTCTCAGAACCTGAGTAAACGTTTAACACATAGCTGTGTTAATTCCTTTGGCGTTATTATTACCCAAAATAACTATGCAATTCCTTTCCAAATTAGCCAAATTTTGTCATAGCTCCAGCAAGTTGATTTTGACTTTTCGTTCAAAACAACCTTATTATAACCTCGGAATATATACGTGCTCATTTATTGTTACCAGAGAATCTTTTATATTCAACCATATTACCATCAGCGTTTAATCATCCAAAAACACAATTCTCCTGAAACCACCTCGGTTTGATAACCAATGAACCAGATCCGTTAACTTTGAAAATGCTGACGAAGCAGCATGATGTAGATGGTCTTAATGGCCAAAAGTTGAAGATAAAGAAGGAAGTGTTGGGAACGCTCGATAGAAAATTTGGTATTGAAAAACGGTTTGAGCAAACCACGAAGGAGACCAAGGCCAAATACAAGGACCAAACCCTATATTCAAAGAACACAGATAAATCTGGACCCGATAAAATCTTTAGAGAATATCTTGCTCCGTACCTACGTTAAAATCTTGCGGAAAATTTTTCTTCATCAACCTTCGAACTTAGAAACTCCAAAATATCATCATAAATATCTTCGATATTTCTGAGGATATTTTTATAAATATTCTTGTCCGAAATTATCTACCTTTTAGTGTTATCTGTATTCCATTAAATTGAAAACTTCTGAAAAATCTAAGTATAAATTATGAATGAATTGTAGAGGAGTGCAGGGAATTGAAGCATGAGTTAGTATAATATAATGACGCCGGGCCAACGTGATTATATTACAGTAAGTCATGCTGAAAATTCTAATAAAACATGATGATGATTCACAAATCATAACATCATCATGTGCCATGTTACACGACTCGTTCAATCTGTTCAACCTCCAAACATATCAATAAAATATATTATTGATAGTTCCATCCTCAGTGATTCTGGTAATTTAACCAATCAAATCGTGAGAATACGCTCTTTCGTGCTTAGAACGTTATGATCATTCGAAACTCTATATCTACGAGTTCTAGACCATTATTCGCTTGATTTAAAATTAAGAAGAGAAAACAAGAGCATGGAGCTCCGAAACATAAGGGAAAATATAAATCCCGATAACAACACATAAATTACAAACTGTGTATATCAATGTTTATCGCAACATAAAGACACGGGAGAATTAAAAACACTATAACTCCAATGGTGAAGTAGAAGTAAACAGATTCCTCCAGTGGAAGTTGGAAAAGGGGAATGATTGTTGCGATAGTCAGGATAAGGACAATGATCAGAACTGGGTTAAGCATTTTCACAATCTTTTTTGTTGGAAATTGAGTATAGGAGTGGTAAAAGTAATGGAACGGAATAAGTTAATTTATAGTGAAATATCTGATAAAGAAATCAAGGCAGATTTCCGCATTTAATTAGAGAGATCCTAATTTCCTAAATTACCGAAGAATCAAATCTTATATAGATTTCAAAGATTTTCTTTAAATTCCTTGAATTCTGGAATTCAACCATGACTAGTCAAAAGTTATGATAAAATTTGTATTTCTCGTTTCACTATTTAGTGATAGCTTCACTCGTACTCTTCGAGTAATCGAATTGTCTTATTCATATTACTCAATAGTGATAAAACTCTATTTATCAACTCATATTCGTCATGAATACATTATTATTGTTAGCCATGACGATCACATTCAAATTTCGGGACGAAATTTCTTTAACGAGTAGGTACTGTCATGACCCGGAAAATTTCGACTAATTTTAAACCAAACGCTCGATACGATTTAATATTCTTTGACACGATAAGCAAATTCTGTTAGGTTGAGTCTCAAAATTTTTGAACTATTTTCATATATTCAATTGACCTTCGACTGTTCTCGACGATTCACGAATCACTATTTGAAAATAGATACATATATAGTTAAATAGATATATATTTACATATATTTTGAAATACTAAATGATTTAGTTGTTAGAATTAATTATGTAAAATAAAATAAAAATATGATATTACAATAATTATCATTTACAACATATTTATATATAACTAAAGTATATTAAAACAAATATTAACTAATTGTAATACTCGTTTAAAGTTTCGATTGATATTAAGCAAGTTAAATCCAAACTTATATGATTCTAAATTAAACGGTGATCCGAAACTGGGTTCTATGAATTATAGACTTAGTAAAAATATATTTAGGAACTATTTGGTAAGTTTTAAAATTTTTATATTTTACCTAGGATCGGGAGTGGACAGTGAGTAAAATTTTGTTTAATAATTAATGATCGAATTTGATACCACAATGACTAAAATAAATAAATACATTTAATTTAAAAATTTGGGATTTTTTCGAAGACTTTTATTTGTCACTGAGTAACAACGGAGTACAAAATTTAGTCCATAATAAGCGACGGCTAACTAATTTCACGTGTTATTTTCATTGATTATTATAACTATTATTATATTATTATTATTTCAAATTATTGATTTTTGTTTTCTTTATTTGATTGAAACATCTAACTGCATATGAATCAAGACGATTTAATTACTGTTTTTAATTTCCACTTTATGCTTACACTTTAATTGATTAGATATTACTGTGCTAGTTGATTCTCATTCATACATTTGTAAAAGTACAGATATGTATTGATTTATGTTACTGTTGTTGGTGCATATCTCCACTAGCATGATTTGCATATATACATATATATATATATACATATATATATATATATATATATATATATATATATATATATATATATATATATATATATATATATACACACACTGATTTACCCACATATGCATATGTTCTTCTTCTTCTCTTAAACAACCCAGTTCAATTGTACCACCTTACAACCGTCTCCATGAACACCCCCACCATGATCACCATATTATTAATACTCGTTTCACACATACTATAAACCCATAGCAAACGAGAAAGATGTAAAACTCATACGGGAGGAATAATATTTTGTTGTTGTTACTTCTAAACCACCCACTTGTATGAACAACCACCACAACACCCATTAACCACCATCATCTTTTCTCTTATTTTTCTTGTTCCTCTTCTGAGTCATCCAAGATCAAAACAAACCCACCACTATCAATCACCCCATTACTAGTCGAATACTATCACCACCTTCGTGACACCCAACACCACCATGACAAACCGCCACCTTCTCTCTCTCCCTCTCTACAATTTGAGTTCACTTATGTTCCATGTTTTCTTCAATGAAGAAGCTGCAAATCGCAGCTATACTTACTACTGTCACAACCGTAAACTACTCTCTTCAACCATGAGTCACCACTACAACACCTCACCACCACCATCTATTCACCACCATCGTTTAATTTACAACCACCACCACAAAAATCATTATTTCAGCTGCTTCTGTGATGTTTCCTGTCAACGCAAACGACCAACCAAAAAACCCCACGACTCCTTCTATTTTTGCTACTGTTACGTTGCTGTTCCAGCTTCTGTGTCTGTCGAAAAGAACCACCATGTTGCTGCTACTGTTACGGTTCATGTTTCTATTTTTTTTTTGTTAAATGAAATTGGTGTTAGATAATATGGATAATGATGATGATGAATGATAGATGATAACGTAATGTTTGTTGATAACACGGCCAGATCGATGCAAGAATGATGATGATAAACCATTGACGTTGTACCGGGATACTATTTCGGTGTTACTCGATTAATTTCTGTTGCGAGTTTAGTTACAAACGGTTGCTAATTAGTAACATATTTTTTTTTCTACTCGATCTCAATCTGTTAATCGAACTACGGCTACTGGGTTTTAAGTTATATGGATTTGGACTACTACGTGGGCTTCTAGTTTGCTATATTGGGCCAAGATCCCAATGGGCCGTGAAGATAATAAGTTGATGATGATGGATGAAAATGATAAATAGACATGTAATGGGTATATACGCTTTAGCTGTAAATTAAAACAGAAATCAGAAGCAGATCAGATGGTTGGATGTTTGGTTGGGGAACGAGAGGTCTCAGGTTCGAACCTGGACTGAGGCAATTTATTTTCTTTTTGGAAGCTTGTTCTCTAAGGTAGTATTATTATTATTAGTAAAATCATTATTTTTATAGTTATTATTATTAGTAGTATTATTATCATTATAAGTTAAGTTATTAATATAAATATTAGTATTATTATTATTATTATTATTATCAATATCATTATTAAATTTAATTATTATCATTACTTTGGTATTATCATAATTATTATTTTAACTAACAAAAGATAATTATATATAAAAATATAATTATTACATGTATCATAAGTATATCTAATTTATCATGTTAATATAAAAATAACATATAGATATATATAA
Organism: Rutidosis leptorrhynchoides; assembly: GCF_046630445.1. Taxonomy (NCBI): domain Eukaryota; kingdom Viridiplantae; phylum Streptophyta; class Magnoliopsida; order Asterales; family Asteraceae; genus Rutidosis; species Rutidosis leptorrhynchoides. The sequence continues at coordinate 287,136,732 of NC_092333.1, forward strand.
CATTTGATATAATAAATACCTTACTATTTTAATTTTAAATAAGTAAAATATTATATATATTATAAACTTGTTTGAATATTATTATATGTGTTAATATATATAAATGATATAGGTTCGTGAATCTGAGGCCAACCTTGCATTGTTCAGTATCGTCGTATGCATATTTTTACTACAAAATATCGTATCGTGAGTTTCATTTGCTCCCTTTTTATATATATTTTTGGGCTGAGAATACATGCGCTGTTTTATAAATGTTTTACGAAATAGGCACAAGTACTAAAACTAATTCTATGTGGGTTTAAACCAGAAATATACCCTTAGCTTGGTAAAATTAAACTACTTGTCTATGTACGGTAGGCGAGAATCCTAAAGATAGATCTATTGGGCCTGACAAACCCCATCCTGACTATGGGATGCTTTAGTACTTCCAGGTTATTTTAAACACACCTGATTTGGTGTACTTCAGAGGGTAAAACATGAACGTTAAGGCTTGTTACCGGGTGCCTACAACTTATAGAATACTTTTATACACTTGCTAGTGTACATATATTTATGAAACTGAAATCTTGTGGTCTATCAAAAATTACTGAATTTTATGACTGTATATGATAAACCTATGAACTCACCAACCTTTTGGTTGACACTGTTAAGCATGTTTATTCTCAGGTACGAATTAAGTCTTCCGCTGTGCATTTGCTCACTTTAAGGACATTACTTGCATTCGATCATCGCAATGGGACCAAATGTTGATGACTTCGTCCAGGAGGATTAGGACGGGTTGTTACAGTGCTTCTGATTGTTGTTGTTGTTGCGGTTATTATTGTTGTTGGGATGATTGTTGTAGTTGTTGTTGTTGTTGTTGTTGTTGTTGTTGTTGTTGGGCCGTTTGTTGTAGTTGCGATTGATGTTGCGATTGTTGGGATAATTATTGCGATTATTGTTGTAATTGCTGTTGTTGTTGTATTGGTGATTCTTATCACCGTTTTCCTCCCACTTTCTTTTGACTTGCTTCACATTGGCCTCTTCAGCAGTCTGTTCTTTAATTCTTTCTTCAATCTGGTTCACTAGTTTGTGAGCCATTCTACATGCCTGTTGTATGGAGGCGGGCTCGTGTGAACTTATATCTTCTTGGATTCTTTCCGGTAATCCTTTCACAAACGCGTCGATCTTCTCTTCCTCATCTACGAATGCTCCCGGACACAATAGGCACAATTCTGTGAATCGTCTTTCGTACGTGGTAATATCAAATCCTTGGGTTCGTAACCCTCTAAGTTCTGTCTTGAGCTTATTGACCTCGGTTCTGGGACGGTACTTCTCGTTCATCAAGTGCTTGAATGCTGACCACGGTAGTGCGTACGCATCGTCTTGTCCCACTTGCTCTAGATAGGTATTCCACCATGTTAACGCAGAACCTGTGAAGGTATGCGTAGCGTACTTCACTTTGTCCTCTTCAGTACACTTACTTATAGCAAACACCGATTCGACCTTCTCGGTCCACCGTTTCAATCCGATCGGTCCTTCGGTTCCATCAAATTCCAAAGGTTTGCAGGCAGTGAATTCTTTGTAGGTGCATCCTACACGATTTCCTGTACTGCTAGATCCAAGGTTATTGTTGGTATGTAGCGCAGCCTGTACTGCGGCTATGTTTGAAGCTAAAAAAGTACGGAATTCCTCTTCATTCATATTCACGGTGTGTCGAGTAGTCGGTGCCATTTCCTTCAAATAGTCAAATGGAACAAGTTAATCATACAGAATATTAAGAGTAGTTAATAGTATTTCGTAGCATAATATGAACTCATTTATAAAAGCTTTTTCTTCATATTAGCTTTTTATAAGTTTAAATTCGGGTAGTACCTACCCGTTAAGTTCATACTTAGTAGCTAATATACAATTCAACTACTACAATTCTATATGAAAAACTGATTATAAGAATATTTCGCGTTCAAACTTTTATACAATATTTTACAAACTTACAATATCGCTTATTTTACATAAAGCATGAAATATAGCACACAATAACTTTGATACAAGATAGTTGTGATGATAATTCTAGCTAGTACACAAGTCGTTCAGCAAAGGCAATAAAGACACGTAATTCATACGTCCAGAAACAAGTCATGCATTCTGGTTTTACTAGGACTACTTCCCATCCTTGGTCTTGTGGAACATAACCGTTATGGTCGTTGATAAGACAGCGTGTTGTAACGTCGTCAAAGGGACGAGGATTACGTAATGTCCAACAGTCCCGTAACAATCTGAAAACCTCATTTCTTACCCCAATTACCGACTCCGTCACTTGTGGGAACGTTTTGTTTAATAGTTGTAGGCCGATGTTCTTGTTCTCACTTTGGTGAGAAGCGAACATTACTAATCCGTAAGCATAACATGCTTCTTTATGTTGCATGTTAGCCGCTTTTTCTAAATCACGAAGTCCAATATTCGGATATATTGAGTCAAAATAATTTCTTAACCCATTGCGTAAAATAGCATTTGGGTTCCCCGCAATATATGCGTCAAAGTAAACACATCGTAACTTATGGATTTCCCAATGTGATATCCCCCATCTTTCGAACGAAAGCCTTTTATAAACCAAGGCATTCTTGGAACGTTCTTCGAATGTCTTACAAACTGATCTCGCCTTAAATAGTTGTGCCGAAGAATTCTGACCGACTCTAGACAAGATTTCATCAATCATGTCTCCGGGTAGGTCTCTTAAAATATTGGGTTGTCTATCCATTTTGTGTTTTTATACTGTAAAATAGACAAGAGTTAGATTCATAAAAAAAATACTTATTAATACAAGCAATTTTTACATATATCATAAAGCATAAGCACACTATATTACATATATTACACCACACGAATACAACTATCTTATTCTGACTCGCTTGTTTCTTCTTCTTCGGTTTTGGTTCGTTTTGCCAAGTTTCTAGGGATATATGATGTTCCCCTAATACAAGCCGTCGTTATCCACATTGGTTTAGAAAAACCTGGTGGTTTAGAGGTTCCCGGGTCATTATTACAACTTAAGGACTTCGGGGGTTGACGATACATATAAAGTTCATCGGGGTTGGAATTAGATTTCTCTATTTTTATGCCCTTTCCCTTATTATTTTCTTTTACCTTTTTAAATTCAGTTGGGGTAATTTCTATAACATCATCGGAATTCTCGTCGGAATCCGATTCATCGGAGAATTGGTAATCCTCCCAATATTTTGCTTCCTTGGCGGAAACACCATTGACCATAATTAACCTTGGTCGGTTGGTTAAGGATTTTCTTTTACTTAACCGTTTTATTATTTCCCCCACCGGTTCTATTTCTTCATCCGGTTCCGATTCTTCTTCCGGTTCCGATTCTTCTTCCGGTTCCGACTCTTCTTCCGGTTCCTCTTCGGGAACTTGTGAATCAGTCCACGAATCATTCCAATTTACATTTGACTCTTCATTATTATTAGGTGAGTCAATGGGACTTGTTCTAGAGGTAGACATCTATCACATAATATCAAACGCATTAAGAGATTAATATATCACATAATATTCACATGTTAAAAATATATAGTTTCCAACAAAATTTGTTAAGCAATCATTTTTCAAGTAAACACGGTCGAAGTCCAGACTCACTAATGCTTCCTAACAAACTCGATAAGACACACTAATGCAAAATTCTGGTTCTCTAAGACCAACACTCGGATACCAACTGAAATTTCCCGTTCTTATTGATTAAAAACGTTCCATATTAATTGATTTCGTTGCGAGGTTTTGACCTCTATATGAGACGTTTTTCAAAGACTGCATTCATTTTAAAACAAACCATAACCTTTATTTTATCAATAAAAGGTTTAAAAAGCTTTACGTAGATTATCAAATAATGATAATCTAAAATATCATGTTTACACACGACCATTACATAATGGTTTACAATACAAATATGTTACAACAAAATAAGTTTCTTGAATGCAGTTTTTACACAATATCATACAAGCATGGACTCCAAATCTCGTCCTTATTTAAGTATGCGACAGCGGAAGCTCTTAATAATCACCTGAGAATAAACATGCTTAAAACGTCAACAAAAATGTTGGTGAGTTATAGGTTTAACCTATATATATCAAATCATAATAATAGACCACAAGATTTCATATTTCAATACACATCCCATACATAGAGATAAAAATCATTCATATGGTGAACACCTGGTAACCGACATTAACAAGATGCATATATAAGAATATCCCCATCATTCCGGGACACCCTTCGGATATGATATAAATTTCGAAGTACTAAAGCATCCGGTACTTTGGATGGGGTTTGTTAGGCCCAATAGATCTATCTTTAGGATTCGCGTCAATTAGGGTGTCTGTTCCCTAATTCTTAGATTACCAGACTTAATAAAAAGGGGCATATTCGATTTCGATAATTCAACCATAGAATGTAGTTTCACGTACTTGTGTCTATTTTGTAAATCATTTATAAAACCTGCATGTATTCTCATCCCAAAAATATTAGATTTTAAAAGTGGGACTATAACTCACTTTCACAGATTTTTACTTCGTCGGGAAGTAAGACTTGGTCACTGGTTGATTCACGAACCTATTACAATATATACATATATATCAAAGTATGTTCAAAATATATTTACAATACTTTTAATATATTTTGATGTTTTAAGTTTATTAAGTCAGCTGTCCTCGTTAGTAACCTACAACTAGTTGTCCACAGTTAGATGTACAGAAATAAATCGATAAATATTATCTTGAATCAATCCACGACCCAGTGTATACGTATCTCAGTATTGATCACAACTCAAACTATATATATTTTGGAATCAACCTCAACCCTGTATAGCTAACTCCAACATTCACATATAGAGTGTCTATGGTTGTTCCGAAATATATATAGATGTGTCGATATGATAGGTCGAAACATTGTATACGTGTCTATGGTATCTCAAGATTACATAATATACAATACAAGTTGATTAAGTTATGGTTGGAATAGATTTGTTACCAATTTTCACGTAGCTAAAATGAGAAAAATTATCCAATCTTGTTTTAACCATAACTTCTTCATTTTAAATCCGTTTTGAGTGAATCAAATTGCTATGGTTTCATATTGAACTCTCTTTTATGAATCTAAACATAAAAAGTATAGGTTTATAGTCGGAAAAATAAGTTACAAGTCGTTTTTGTAAAGGTAGTCATTTCAGTCGAAAGAACGACGTCTAGATGACCATTTTAGAAAACATACTTCCACTTTGAGTTTAACTATAATTTTTGGATATAGTTTCATGTTCATAATAAAAATCATTTTCTCAGAATAACAACTTTTAAATCAAAGTTTATCATAGTTTTTAATTAACTAACCCAAAACAGCCCGCGGTGTTACTACGACGGCATAAATCCGGTTTTACGGTGTTTTTTGTGTCTCCAGGTTTTAAATCATTAAGTTAGCATATCATATAGATATATAACATGTGTTTAGTTGATTTTAAAAGTCAAGTTAGAAGGATTAACTTTTGTTTGCGAACAAGTTTAGAATTAACTAAACTATGTTCTAGTGATTACAAGTTTAAACCTTCGAATAAGATAGCTTTATATGTATGAATCGAATGATGTTATGAACATCATTACTACCTTAAGTTCCTTGGATAAACCTACTGGAAAAGAGAAAAATGGATCTAGCTTCAACGGATCCTTGGATGGCTCGAAGTTCTTGAAGCAGAATCATGACACGAAAACAAGTTCAAGTAAGATCATCACTTGAAATAAGATTGTTATTGATAATGCTAAAAACGAACATATATTTCATAGCATTATTCCTCAAGAAAGACAAGCTTTTAGTTGCAATTGTTCTATTTACAAGTGATATTCGTTTAAATAATAAAAGGTGAAGACAAAAGACAGATTCGACGAATTGAAGACGCAAACGACCAAAAAGCTCAAAAGTACAAAATACAATCAATGAGGTTCAAATTATTGATAAGAAACGTCTCGAAATTACAAGAGTACAAGATTTAAAACATAAAGTACAAGATATTAAATTGTACGCAAGTACGTTCAAAAATCCGGAACCGGGACCAGAGTCAACTCTCAACGCTCGACGCAACGGACTAAAAATTACAAGTCAACTATGCACATAAATATAATATAATATTTAAATAATTCTTATAATTATTTAATATATTATATTATTTATAAAACCGTCGGCAGAAGAAAACAACCAAATATGAGCCTCCCCAGCTGGCCATGCGATCGCATGGCCTGGAAGGCATAAATCCATGCGATCGCATGAGCCCCAGTTCCAGCCCACATGCCTATAAAAATCGAGCTTTGGTGCACCACAAATCCATCTATCTTTCTATTCTCTCCATTCATACGTAATATTTATATTTATAATTTATATTTTAATTTTAATTTTAATTATAATTCTAATAATAAGGGTATGTTAGCGAATATTGTAAGGGTGTAAGTCGAAATTCTGTCCGTGTAATGCTACGCTATTTTTAATCATTGTAAGTTATGTTCAACCTTTTTACATTAATGTCTCGTAGCTAAGTTATTATTATTCTTATTTAAAACGAAGTAATCATGATGTTGGGCTAATTACTAAAATTGGGTAATTGAGCTTTGTACCATAATTGGGGTTTGGACAAAAGAACGACACTTGTGGATATTAGACTATGGGCTATTAATGGGCTTTATATTTGTTTAACTAAATGATAGTTTGTTAATGTTAATATAAAGATTTACAATTGGGCGTCCCTATAAATTACCATATACACTCGATCGGACACGATGGGCGGGGTATTTATATGTATGAATAATCGTTCATTTAACCAGACACGGGAATGCATTAATAGTCACTAGAATAATTAAAACAGGGGTGAAATTATGTACAAGGACACTTGGTATAATTGATAACAAAATATTAAAACCTTGGATTATACTCAGTCGACATCCTGGTGTAATTATTAAACAAAGTATTAAAATCTTGTTACAGTTTAAGTCCCCAATTAGTTGGAATATTTAACTTCGGGTATAAGGATAATTTGACGAGGACACTCGCACTTTATATTTATGACTGATGGACTGTTATGGACAAAAACCAGACGGACATATTAAATAATCCAGGACAAAGGATAATTAACCCATGGGCATAAAACTAAAATCAACACGTCAAACATCATGATTACGGAAGTTTAAATAAGCATAATTCTTTTATTTCATATTTAATTTCCTTTATTTTATATTTAATTGCACTTCTAATTATCGCATTTTTATTTATTGTTATTGTATTTAATTGCACTTTAAATTTTCGTACTTTTTAAATATCGCAAGTTTATTTTATCGCACTTTTATTATTCGCAATTTCATTATCGTTATTTACTTTACGCTTTAATTTAAGTCTTGTATTTATTTTTAATATTTTACATTTGGTTTTAACTGCGACTAAAGTTTTAAAATCGACAAACAGGTCATTAAACGGTAAAAATTCCCCTTTATAATAATAATATTACTTATATATATATTTGTATTTTTATAAAAGTAAACTAATATAGCGTTAAGCTTTGTTTAAAAAGATTCCCTGTGGAACGAACCGGACTTACTAAAAACTACACTACTGTACGATTAGGTACACTGCCTATAAGTGTTGTAGCAAGGTTTAAGTATATCCATTCTCTAAATAAATAAATATCTTGTGTAAAAATGTATCATATTTAATAGTATTTCCTTGTAAAAATTAATAGCTATTTTCTATATACCTCGCACGACATCAAGTATTTTTGGCGCCGCTGCCGGGGAAAGTCTTAAAAGCCGGAAGCGCAACGCTATATATAAAAAAAAAGATTTTCACTTTTAGTACGCTTTTGTAAAAAAACGTTTTAAATATTCAAAAATATTAAAAGAAAAACAAAAATATAAATATTTTTTTAAGAGTTTGGTAAATATTTAAGTTTTATAAAGTTTCTTTATTTCTATTTTTTTTTTAGTTTGTAAAAATATAAGTTTTATTTAATTTATAAATATATTTTATATTTTACAGCAAAAAAAAAAATTTATTAATTCGGCCTGTACTATAGCAGCCCACTCTGTGGCCCGAAACCCTAGCCTATGCGATCGCATGGCTGGGCAACTGAGGACTCATGCGATCGCATGAGCCCATCTGACACGCCAGACTACAGCCAGCAATCATTACGGAGTATAATTATTAATTATAATTAATTATAACCCTAATTAGGGTTTAGGTTATTTTATTATCTAGATTAGTTTTAATTAATTTGTATTTAAAATTTTAATTAGTTTTTATAAATTACAAAATTAATAGTTTAATAAAATAAATAATATAAAAATAATATTTTTATAAAAATTGTACTTTTTACAACTTTTTGTATATTTTTATATTTTGTCCCTTTTTAATCGTTTTAGCGTAATATTTATATTTTTAGCTCATACTTAGTTTTAAATATAGTTTTTGCCATAGTTATTTTTTACTTCTAGATTTTTAGGCTTTGCCGTAGAATTCCTTAAGTGCTTTTTCTTTAGACTAAGATTTAAGTGCTTTAGAATTTTGCGAAGCCTTTTTAAGTTTTAGTTTCTTTTTAAGTTATTTCCATTTGGGATATAGTTTTTCCTGTAAGCTTTAATATTTTTAGATGACTTTTACCTATGTATCAATTATCATTCCAATTAGTAATCTCAATTTGCGATTATAATTTTAAGTTAGTTGTAGTAATAAGGTTAGGTTAGTCAAGTGTTTTTTTTAGTTTTATAAGTTTCTTTTATTATTCCGTCACCTTTTATTTTTTAACCATTTTTCTTTTTCGACCTTTTTTCGACGAACTCTTTTTCTTTCTTATTTCTCGTTATTCTAGTTTTAGGACATAGATTTTTGTTCTACTCCTTATCTAAATTTCTTAAAATTACGAAAATTTATTTTAAGTGGTTAAATTGATAGACATCAAAATTTTCTGGTTCGTAGTAATAGTTGGATTTGTACGTAGACCGGGTTATTGGAGCCAAACAGTCCTCAATTATATTGAGACCAAACGAATCCTGCCCCTCTGCTGCATCTTTTGGCTATTCGAAACGTGGGCAAAATTAGAAAAGTCTATTGATTGGATAACTTATTATAATTTTTCTTTCCTTTTAAAAACTAATAGGATATTCAGTGAATGCACCGAGCAAGACGTTCACCACCTTTTGTACGTTCACCACCTGTAACTAGATCAAGACATTTAGCAAATATTACCGCCGTTGATTTCTCTTTAGAATCGTCATCCAGTCGACCAAGTACTTCAGTTCAAATTTCCGATAATCCATTTTTTGAACCCGACCTCACAATTGAGAATCCGGAGAATATTCAGGAACGATTCGTAGATCCTGAACCACTAAACTTTCCTCCGGAACCACCAATCATTCAAACAGAGATTGTTGAGGAACGAACCATTAAATCAGAATCCTCTAGTGATTCCGATTAAACAAATTCAATTATGGAGAATCTGGAACCTTTAAGTATGGAAGACCGAATGAGAGCTAAACGCACTGGCCAAGGTCACGCAATTACTCATCCAGACATTAATGCGCCAGATTATGAAATCAAAGGACAAATTCTACACATGGTGACTAATCAATGCCAATTTAGTGGTGCGCCGAAGGAAGATCCAAATGAACATTTACGTACCTTTAATAGGATCTGCACACTATTTAAAATAAGAGAAGTGGAGGATGAACAGATATATCTCATGTTATTTCCCTGGACTTTAAAGGGAGAAGCCAAAGATTGGTTGGAATCGTTACCTGAAGGGGCGATTGATACATGGGATGTTTTAGTTGAAAAATTTCTTAAACAATTCTTTCCTGCATCTAAAGCCGTAAGACTTCAAGCAGAAATTGTTACGTTTACACAGAAGCCAAATGAAACTCTATATGAGGCGTGGACTTGATATGGAAAGTTATTAAGAGGATGTTCGCAACATGGTTTAGACACTTGTCAAATAGTATAAATATTCTACCAAGGATGCGACATCACTACAAGGAAAGACATAGATATAGCAGCCGGTGGTTCTATTATGAAGAAAACCGAAACTGATGCTTACAAAATTATTGATAACACTGCTTCCCACTCACATGAGTAGCACCAAGAAAAAGATATCGTTAGATCATCTAAAGCAGCTAGAGCAGATTCTAGCCATGACTTAGATTCCATTTCCGCAAAGATAGATGCTGTGGAGAGACGAATGGAAAAAATGACTAAAGATATTCACTCAATACGAATTAGTTGTGAGCAGTGTGGAGGACCACATTTGACAAAAGATTGTCTCAGTATTGAATTAACAATGGAACAAAGAGAGAATATTTCATAGATAAACCAAAGGCCTGGAAATAATTATCAGAATAATTATCAACCGCCAAGACCGATTTACAATCAAAACCAGAATTATAACCGAAATATTCCATACAACAACCAACAAGGTCCTAGCAATCAACAAGTATCCAATAATAATTACAATCAGCAAAGACCGAATTTTCAAAACAAACCACCACAACAAACCGATGATAAAAAGCCGAATTTAGAAGATATGATGACAAAGCTAGTTGAAACTCAAACGCAATTTTTCACATCTCAGAAACAAACCAATGAACAAAATGCTCAAGCATTTAGAAATCAACAAGCTTCTATTAAAAATCTGGAACAAGCAGTAAGTAACCTATCAAGGTTAATAGGTGAAAGAAAACCGGAAAGTCTACCTAGTGATACAAATGCTAACCCCCGGAATGAAACAGCTAAAGCCATTACCACAAGAAGTGGTACAACACTTAAACCACCTGAAATACCTGTAATTTCTGATGAAGCTATTCCTACTCCACAAGAACCACAACCTGATCAAGATAAGGAAAAAGAACCGGTAGTTGAAAAGGTTAATGAAGATAACACAGCTAAGGATAAACCTTATGTTAAACCATACCAACCAACACTTCCTTACCCGAGTAAAATGAAGAAAGAGAAACTTGAAGCCGAGCAATCCAAATTCTTGGATATGTTTAAACAGATAAATGTAAATCTTCCTTTCATTGATGTGATTTCAGGAATGCCTAGATATGCTAAATTCTTGAAAGATCTAATCTCAAATAGAAAGAAAATGGAAGAACTCTCGGCTGTTACCATGAATGCTAATTGTTCAGCAGTGCTGTTGAATAAGATACCAGAAAAACTATCTGATCCAGGAAGTTTCACAATTCCATGTTTTCTGGGTAGTCTTAGTTCAATAGAAGCATTGGCAGACTTAGGTGCTAGTATAAATCTAATGCCGTATTCACTATACGCTAAACTAGACCTTGGAGAATTGAAACCAACCAGAATAAGCATACAACTAGCCGATAGATCAATAAAATATCCTAGAGGGATAATGGAGAACATGCTAGTTAAAGTTGGTACTTTAGTATTTCCAGTAGATTTTGTTGTTTTGGACATGGAAGAAGATTCTCAAGTTCCTCTCATATTAGGAAGACCATTCTTAAACACGGCTAAAGCAATGATAGACGTGTTCGGTAAGAAACTGACCCTAAGTATAGAGGATGAGAGTGTTACCTTTTCAGTTGATAGAGCAATGCAACAACCACAATCTGCAGATGATACATGTTATTATATTCAAACTATAGATGCACATGCAGAATTATTAGAAGAAATTCCAGAATTACAAGGAACAGGAGAATGTTCTTTAGGAGAAGGTAATGAACCAATTGATGAAGCTGAAATATTAGCTACACTTATAGCTAATGGATATGAACCAACAATAGAAGAAATTCAAATGCTAAAAGAAGAAGACAGATATCGATATAAATCATCGATAGAAGAACCACCGAAATTAGAGTTAAAGCCACTTCCAAACCATTTGGAATACGCTTATTTACATGGTGAATCTGAATTACCTGTAATAATATCGTCTTCTCTTACTGAAAATGAGAAATCACAACTCATTTCTGTGTTGAAATCTCATAAACTAGCCATTGCATGGAAGATTCATGATATTAAAGGAATAAGTCCTTCGTATTGCACACATAAAATCCTTATGGAAGAAGGTCATAAAACGTATGTGCAACGCCAACGAAGACTAAATCCTAATATGCAAGATGTAGTTAAAAAAGAGATTATTAAACTGCTAGATGCAGGTTTAATTTATCCAATTTCTGATAGTCCATGGGTAAGCCCAGTTCAATGCGTGCCTAAGAAGGGTGGCATGACTGTCATTACAAATGAGAAAAATGAGCTTATTCCTACTAGGACTGTAACAGGATGGCGTGTATGTATTGATTATAGAAAATTAAATGACCCCACCAGAAAAGATCACTTTCCCTTACCTTTCATAGATCAAATGTTGGAAAGATTAGCCGGAAATAGTTACTATTGTTTTCTAGATGGATTTTCCGGATATTTTCAAATTCCAATATCACCCGAAGATCAAGAGAAAACCACATTCACGTGCCCTTATGGTACTTTTGCTTACAAACGCATGCCATTTGGACTTTGCAACGCCCCTGCAACCTTTCAAAGGTGTATGATGGCGATTTTTCACGACATGATAGAAGAATGCATGGAAGTTTTCATGGATGACTTTTCAGTCTTCAGTGATACATTTGAATCATGTCTAGTTAATCTTGAACGAATGCTTATTAGATGCGAACAATCAAATCTAGTACTTAATTGGGAGAAATGCCATTTCATGGTTAAAGAAGGCATCGTTCTTGGACATAAAATTTCAAAAGAAGGAATTGAAGTGGATAGAGCTAAAGTAGATGTAATTGCTAAACTTCCACATCCCACCAATGTTAGAGGAGTTAGGAGTTTTCTAGGGCATGCCGGTTTTTACCGACGTTTCATAAAAGATTTTTCTAAAATTGCCACTCCTATGAATAAACTCCTAGAAAAGGATGCTCCATTCATCTTTTCAGATGAGTGTATCAAATCTTTTAATATTCTTAAATAAAAACTCACTAATGCACCGATCATGATAACACCAAATTGGAATCTACCATTTGAACTAATGTGCGATGCAAGTGATTTTGCAATGGGAACCGTTTTAGGACAAAGGATTGAAAAACGATTTCAACCTATATATTATGCTAGTAAGACGTTACAAGGAGCACAAACAAACTATACAACTACTGAAAAAGAACTCCTTGCTATTGTCTTTGCTTTTGACAAATTTCGATCATATCTCGTTCTAGCAAAAACGGTGGTCTATACCGACCATTCTGCTCTTAGATACCTATTTTCGAAACAAGATGCTAAACCAAGATTAATTCGTTGGATCTTACTCTTACAAGAGTTTGATATTGAAATTCGAGATAAAAGAGGAGCAGAAAATCTCGCCGCTGATCATCTTTCTCGTCTTGAAAATCCTGAGTTAGAAGTTCTAAATGAATCGGCCATACAAGACAACTTTCCTGATGAATATCTAATGAAGATAGATTATAAAGAAATTCCATGGTTTGCAGACTATGCAAACTACTTAGTTTGTGGATTCCTTGAAAAAGGATTATCGTACCAAAGACGAAAGAAATTCTTCAGTGATATAAAACACTATTTTTGGGAAGATCCACATCTGTTTAAAAGTTGTCCAGATGGAATAATACGCCGATGTATATTTGGAGATGAAGCTAGTAAAATTTTAAACCATTGTCACACAGGACCAACTGGAGGGCATTATGGGCCTCAACTAACAGCAAGAAAAGTTTATGATACTGGATTCTATTGGCCTACAATTTACAAAGACACACACCTTCTTTGCAAATCCTGTGATGCTTGTCAAAGGGCATGAAAAATAAGTCAACGTGATGAAATGCCACAAAATGTCATCCAAGTATGTGAAGTATTTGACATTTGGGGTATTGACTTTATGGGTCCATTTCCAAAATCTCATAATACCAACCGAGCTTTAAAACGTATTCTAGAGAAAACCGTAGGATCAAATCCAAAGGAATGGTCCATTAAATTGGAGGATGCACTCTGGGCTTTTAGAACAGCCTACAAAACTCCAATTGGAACCACACCTTTTAGACTTGTTTATGGAAAAGCATGTCATCTTCCAGTAGAAATTGAACACAAAGCATTTTGGGCTTTGAAGACATGTAATCTTGATTTACATGAAGTTGGACGTCTACGATTAAGTCAACTAAACGAATTAGAAGAATTAAGACATGAAGCATACGAGAATTCGTTAATCTATAAAGAAAGAACGAAGAAATGGCATGATAAAAGAATCAGAAGTTCAAAAGAATTTAAAGAAGGAGACAGAGTTCTTCTTTTCAATTCACGATTCAAGCTATTTCCTGGAAAATTGAAATCAAGATGGTCTGGACCATTCATAGTCAAAAGAGTTTTCCTATACGGAACGATAGAATTAATAAATTCAAATGGGATTGAATTTAAAGTTAATGGTCACAGAGTTAAACATTACATACATGGTCCGATGGAAGTCAACAACGAAGTTAATCACAATTTCGACACCACAGCTAACTAAGTGTGGGGAGAATCAAGTCTTTAAAGGATAATATGTATTTCTGTTAGAGTTAGATTGTCTGTTTTCGTGTAGTTCTCAAAAATGGAACCCGAATGGTCTTTCCCTAGCAGACCCTAAAGAACTAGACTTCTCCCCCCATTCTGAATTTTTATTTTTTTTAGGTTTTTACAAAATGAAGACTGCCTGTGAACTAAACCATGGTCTAATGCTACACGCTTTGATCACTAAACGTAATAATGACACACTACCGAGTGAAATAGTATCAGTAATCAGAGAAAGAATGGACGGAGTTAGAAAAGAATCCAGATGCGAAGATAATAAGTTACAATTTGGTAAAGGAAAATCAAAATCCGCAGCAAAAAGAAGAGCACGACACCTAGAACGATGTCACAAATGCGGAAAATGGTCACATGGAGGTAAATGTTCAAATAATCAAACCTATTCAAATACCGAATTTGTTACTTTATGCAGAGACGGACCGTTCATATGTTTAGAAGAAAAGACACTGAATGCTCGAGGTTACGCCTATGTAGCCATGGAAAACTAATTAAACCGACTATCTTATGAATGGGATAGATCATATAACTAAGAAATCTATTTCACAGGTATGTCTGTATTTTTGTTTTTTATTTTTTTTTTTACCTTTTGATAATAAACGCTAATTTGTTCACTATAAAGTATTAAATTGGTATTAAATAAAATTAGGTTTGGCGACCGAAATTATTGATATCATTCAAAAATTTATTACATCACTGCGAAATTTAACGTTTATTCTTAAGGTATAAATATCTTTAATCAATCAACCCAAAATATTTCAAAAATTCGTCATGAGTTAAATTAGGTATTGGAACCGAAATTACTTTACCGAAAAGAGGGGCGCATATTTTTGATAATATTTGATTGATTAAAGTGGGATAAAAAGCCAAAAAGATTTTTAATTTTATTTTTACCATGTTTTTAAAATTAATATTTAAATCTTAAATTAATATTGTAAACTTTGTAAAAACAATATATTTAAAATTGTAAATATTTGAAAAATTAATATAAGTTTGGTGTGAATTTATAATATGAATTTTTAAATTAAGTTTGGTGTAATTTTTTAATTTTTAAAAAAAATATATGAATTTTTAATTTTATGCATTTCAAGTTGTAAGTTTGGTATGAATTTTTAATATTAATTTTGAATTTATATTTAAATTGTGTGAATTTAAAAACAAAAATTTACTTTATCTCATTAAGTTAAAAATATGATTTTTAAAATTCGTCGTAAGTTGAAGACTAGGTCTTTAAACCGAAATTGTTTTACCCGAGGGAGGGACGAGAACTTTTATTATCATTATTTTTAATCTTATTAAATTAAAGTATGCCAAAAACATTAAAAAAACCCAAAAATCTTAACTTTTAAAACAATCGCTACAAAAAGACAAATTTTAAAATTTTGTCGAAGGACGGACTAGGACATCGATCCGAAACGACCTCGTCCTAAGAAAAAGGGAAACAAAATTTTAAAAATTAATCACTTAATTGTTTTATAAGTTAATTAAAAAAAAAAAAAAAAACTGAAAACACTGTACCCGGACCCCCATGCGATCGCATGGGTTTTACACTTCAACTCCATGCGATCGCATGGAGCTGAAATCCAGGCCAGAAACAAATACAGCAGCGAGTTCTGCTCTTCACCACAACACACACACATTCACGAACCAACTCCAAAAATTCACCAATTTTCGCCATTTTTCCACCGTAATTCGTCATTTTTCTTGCTCTAATCATGCCTAGATTCTCATTCTTCAGCAAATTGGTAAAAATTACACCCCTAAACTCTATAAATTCCTTGTTTTTGTGATAATTACCAATTTTTTTACCTAATGCAATTTTGTTAATTTCTAGTGTAATTAGTGTTAAATTGTTAGTATTTTATGCATGTATAACCTAGATTGATGCTATTTAACATGATTTGAAGCCAAAAACTTCAAAATTTTTAGAAATCTAGGGTTTGTGTTCTTGAGCAATTTGGGGCTTTTTGATATAAACAGGTTATGGCGGATTTTTGTCATGAATTATTGCTAAATTGAGTAGTGTAACATGTTTAGATAGTTAAATGATCCAAACAATGATCCTAAACATGATTTTTGGAGATTAAAGTGGACTTTTTAAGTCCAAAATTCATGAACTTGATTAATTTGATATATTTGTCATTTGAGACTTGTTTAATTATTAGTAATGACTATTTTGACATGTTATTTGAGTTAAATGCTTATGAATTTTGTATATATTTTCATATGTGCTTATTTGAAAAGTGTAGAATTGTGAAAAATTGTGAAAATGTGTATAAGTTTAATTTTAATTTAACATGTTATAGTGATTGTTTTAAGTTGTTATTTTGCTAACACTAATGCATATTTGGATGCACAAATTTTGTGTTTAATGTGTTTTATAGAGAGCCGATACTGGAGGTTCAGAAGCATCATCATCTAGACGACCAGCACCAGAACCAGAACCAGAACCAGAAATGCAACACGAACAAGAACCACAACAAGAACAACAACAACAGCCTGATCAGCACATACCTTATTATGATCCGGTACAGTTTGTTGATGAATTCATAGTATTCCCAATGAGGCCGCCAGTAGAATTCCCAACGATTCCTGAGCACACTCTACATCCTAATCTGAGATTTGATAGAAGATGGAGAGATTACGAGACATATCAAAGGAACAAATTCAAATTGGTAACAAAAAATGTAGAGGTGCCAAGGGTAATCGATTGGGCCCCTTTGGAAACGGTCCATCTAGCTGACCGTGTTAGACAGCTTTTAGTTCAAAGGTATGGCAGTTCTTCTTTTACAGATTGGGAACGTCTTTTCACCATTCGTAGACCTGTATATAAGGAATGGTGTGTTGAGTTGATAAGTACTGTATCACTTAATACAAATATAGTTAGAATAGATGATAGAAGATTTCTTAGGTTTATCCTCGGCGGTAGGATGTACAGAATGTCCATGTTGGACATGGCCAGGGCTTTACAGATATATACTCCTGGTGAGTTGCTATTACCCGTTTGTACAATCTTGATTCATTATGGTGAACGGGTAGATAGTAACTTTGACGCTGACGCCATTTGGAGGCGTATGTCACATTTTGATGTTTTTACACGAGCAGGAGGACACTCCTAAACACATATTGACAGAGCCGAGCTTCGTATTATTCATAGATTTTTGGCTAACTCGATTACACAAAGAGGTCATAATAAAGAAAAAATTACCTTATATGATTTATTCTACCTAAAGTGTATTCGGGATCCTAGAAGCTTTGTCAATATCCCTTACTATGTTGCTTTTTATTTATCTAAAATGGTAGAGGGAATGCAGGACGGGAGTATAATAGGAGGAGAACTTTTTGTTACTCTCATTGGAGAGTATTTAGGTGTTGATAGGAACCAAGGGGGACCATTACAGATTTGTAGAGAACAGGTTGAGCCCTTAGGATTGAAAGTTTATGTGGGTGCTAAGGTATTGAAAAGTAGACGTAACCAGGCAGTACCCTATGAGGGATCTCATCCTCAGGTAGAGAGAGGCTCAGACGAGGAAATGGAGGAGGCGGAAGACATTAGGGATGTATTTCGAGATGCTATTCTTGACGTCCACGTTCGTATAGATGAGGAAGCAATGACGAACGCGGCAAGACATAGTATGTATGAGCAGTGGAACTCCGAGCGAGTATACGTATAGGCGACGCCAACACGATAGCTGGTTAGTTCATCAGCACCAAATCATGAGCCAGCTATCATATCAGGTACCAAATAACTATGTACCTACTCGACCTGCTCATTTTCCACCACATTGCCCCGATATCCGACCACCCTTTAACCGGTATGACTATGACCAAGCCTATCAGAACACCTATAACCAACAATGGAACTCACCCGATGAGATGAACTGGAACCCCTATCCAGACTGATTTAGTTCCATTTGGTTATTTTTATGATTTTTATGTTTTTATCTTTTGACTTTTTCATGTTTAAACTTATGTTATTGGATATATTTGTGTAATTTTTCTTATTATTGTGTACTAATATTTCATATTTAGAATTTGAAAGTGGGATATTAAGTCCCATTTCAAATTGCCATGCATGATTATATTTGTATGTATGTATATTGTCGATTGTACAAAACAGGGTAAAACAGCGCATTTTCAAAGACTGGCATTAAGTTCAGCAAAAGCTACTAATTTTGACGACAAGATGACAAATAAATGTGATGTAACAACAGACGAAATGAACAAATGATATGCACTATTTATCATTCAGCAAACAAACACCAATATGTTTGGAAACTTTGGTAAAATTTAATCATTTCTACACTAATCACCCTCAATAATTTAAATTGTACTGATTTCTTGTAAATGAGGGCATTGCAAGATCTTAAGTGTGGGAAGGGGTTAAATTCTTTCGGATTTTTAAAATTTTTTATCTTTATACACTTGGTTACCATTAAAAATACTAGTAACGTAGTAGTTGTATTAGAATCTAGTGCTCTCTGATAATAAAGAACAGCTCTAGTCTTATATACTGACTACCCAATTCTAGTAAAATTTTTCAAAATTTTCAATTAAATGAACTCAAAATCATGTTTATACATATTTATGAACGATAAAACTAGGTTTTAACACCGAAATTATTGTTACCTCAGAAAGGACATAAATTGAGAAACAAACCAAAATGTTAAAATTCATTTAAAATGGAATAGAGGACGATAAAAAAGAAAATAAAAGCCAAGTGTGGGAAAATTTACCAAGTTATCTTAAACATATGTCACATATATTTGTAACAAATAACTGAAAATACTTTTGCTTTGGATTAAACTAAAAAGTTTTACCTGATTTACTGTAAGAAAGATGGATCTACACGATGAATCAATTCCATCATTAAAAGGATGTAAAGTCTTCCGAAAAAGACACGCGCTTCTTGATTTAAGTCAGGAAGTTGTCGTCCAGACCAGCTGTAGGTTGACGAAAAACCTAGAAAAGTCATCACTAAAATCAGCAGGAAATCTACGGACCTCAGCATTAAACAGGGTCGCCAAGTGGTCAGATTTATCCTAACCATGATAAGGATTTATCTCGTAAAATGGGGGGGCACCGTGCAAATTAGCTGGATAAGACTAACAAATCAGATCCCCAGAAAGGATAATCTCCTTAAAGATTAAAAATCAGCTTTTAATCCTGATATTACTCAATCCTAGAGATTGACCTTAAAGATTGAGAATTCAAACTCATGGAATTCAATGATATCTAAACTCGAGCTTGAACGAGAAAATATTTTGATCAAAATTACAAACCGATTTGTTTTCTAAAAACCCTATTTTCAATGCGTTCATTACCATTGAACGTAAAATCCTAGGAATTCACCTGGAATTCATTAGGTCACCTGAACAAAATCGGGTGTCAACCGTAAGAACGGTGGTTGCATAGCATGGTCAAAGACAGGACCTTGTGCCAGACCGAAAAATTATAAGGGTGAGCTTTACTATTGCTCCTACCAAGGATAGTAATTGCGTCCGACACGTTATAGACCATAATTAAAAGCATGTCAGGGGACATTGCCTTAACAGTTGCTTGTTCAACGCTTTCCTTTACAACCGGACGGTAGTTTATCGAAAGGTAATATATGGGACAAGTAAACTGGACGTGTCGCTTTCCAAATACAAGGTTAGCAAGTGGGTGACACAAAACCGCAAGTTTTGAGCTAAAATTTTCAAATCTGAAACCCACCAAACCCACAAAAATATTTTGCAAACACCGGTGAAGGGTTATTCCGGAAAACTTATCTAGGGTAAAAGCTAGATTGAATTTTCAAAAGATCAAATATTTTCATAAAGATCCAATTTTCTTAAGGATCTACATTTTCATAGTCATGTGGGACTGTAAACCGCCTTTCAAATGTGCACTTTGCTTTGGAAACCGAAAGTAAATCGGCTATTTGATTGCAATTGTCGTTGACCTAAACCCGAGGCAACTGTAGATGACACACCCACCTTTAACCATGGTTCTATCATTACTACAATTGTTTATACCGCCGTATAGAAATCACTGATGTACAAAGTGTGAAGAATAAAGAAGTGATTCTAGTATTTCAAGACGATATTGCTTGAGGACAAGCAACGCTTAAGTGTGGGAATATTTGATAATGCTAAAAATGAACATATATTTCATAGCATTATTCCTCAAGAAAGACAAGCTTTTAGTTGCAATTGTTCTATTTACAAGTGATATTCGTTTAAATAATAAAAGGTGAAGACAAAAGACAGATTCGACGAATTGAAGACGCAAACGACCAAAAAGCTCAAAAGTACAAAATACAATCAATGAGGTTCAAATTATTGATAAGAAACGTCTCAAAATTACAAGAGTACAAGATTCAAAACATAAAGTACAAGATATTAAATTGTACGCAAGTACGTTCGAAAATCCGGAACCGGGACCAGAGTCAACTCTCAACGCTCGATGCAACGGACTAAAAATTACAAGTCAACTATGCACATAAATATAATATAATATTTAAATAATTCTTATAATTATTTAATATATTATATTATTTATAAAACCGTCGGCAGAAGAAAACAACCAAATATGAGCCTCCCCAGCTGGCCATGCGATCGCATGGCCTGGAAGGCATAAATCCATGCAATCGCATGAGCCCCAGTTCCAGCCCACATGCCTATAAAAATCGAGCTTTGGTGCACCACAAATCCATCTATCTTTCTCTTCTCTCCATTCATACGTAATATTTATATTTATAATTTATATTTTAATTTTAATTTTAATTATAATTCTAATAATAAGGGTATGTTAGCGAATATTGTAAGGGTGTAAGTCGAAATTCTGTCCGTGTAACGCTACGCTATTTTTAATCATTGTAAGTTATGTTCAACCTTTTTACATTAATGTCTCGTAGCTAAGTTATTATTATGCTTATTTAAAACGAAGTAATCATGATGTTGGGCTAATTACTAAAATTGGGTAATTGGGCTTTGTACCATAATTGGGGTTTGGACAAAAGAACGACACTTGTGGAAATTAGACTATGGGCTATTAATGGGCTTTATATTTGTTTAACTAAATGATAGTTTGTTAATGTTAATATAAAGATTTACAATTGGGCGTCTCTATAAATTACCATATACACTCGATCGGACACGATGGGCGGGGTATTTATATGTATGAATAATCGTTCATTTAAGCGGACACGGGAATGGATTAATAGTCACTAGAATAATTAAAACAGGGGTGAAATTATGTACAAGGACACTTGGTATAATTGATAACAAAATATTAAAACCTTGGATTACACTCAGTCGACATCCTGGTGTAATTATTAAACAAAGTATTAAAATCTTGTTACAGTTTAAGTCCCCAATTAGTTGGAATATTTAACTTCGGGTATAAGGATAATTTGACGAGGACACTCGCACTTTATATTTATGACTGATGGACTGTTATGGACAAAAACCAGACGGACATATTAAATAATCCAGGACAAAGGATAATTAACCCATGGGCATAAAACTAAAATCAACACGTCAAACATCATGATTACGGAAGTTTAAATAAGCATAATTCTTTTATTTCATATTTCATTTCCTTTATTTTATATTTAAATGCACTTCTAATTATCGCATTTTTATTTATTGTTATTGTATTTAATTGCACTTTTAATTTTCGTACTTTTTAATTATCGCAAGTTTATTTTATCGCACTTTTATTATTCGCAATTTCATTATCGTTATTTACTTTACGCTTTAATTTAAGTCTTGTATTTATTTTTAATATTTTACATTTGGTTTTAACTGCGACTAAAGTTTTAAAATCGACAAACCGGTCATTAAACGGTAAAAATCCCCCTTTATAATAATAATATTACTTATATATATATTTGTATTTTTATAAAAGTAAACTAATATAGCGTTAAGCTTTGTTTAAAAAGATTCCCTGTGAAACGAACCGGACTTACTAAAAACTACACTACTGTACGATTAGGTACACTGCCTATAAGTGTTGTAGCAAGGTTTAAGTATATCCATTCTCTAAATAAATAAATATCTTGTGTAAAAATGTATCGTATTTAATAGTATTTCCTTGTAAAAATTAATAGCTATTTTCTATATAACCTCGCACGACATCAGTTATAGTTATAGAAATTGAACCAAAGTTTGAATATGATTATTACCTTGTATTAGAATGATAACCTACTGTAAGAAACAAAGATTTCTTGAGGTTGGATGATCACCTTACAAGATTGGAAGTGAGCTAGCAAACTTGAAAGTATTCTTGATTTTATGTAACTAGAACTTGTAGAATATATGAAGAACACTTAGAACTTGAAGATAGAACTTGAGAGAGATCAATTAGATGAAGAAAATTGAAGAATGAAAGTGTTTGTAGGTGTTTTTGGTCGTTGGTGTATGGATTAGATATAAAGGATATGTAATTTTGTTTTCATGTAAATAAGTCATGAATGATTACTCATATTTTTGTAATTTTATGAGATATTTCATGCTAGTTGCCAAATGATGGTTCCCACATGTGTTAGGTGACTCACATGGGCTGCTAAGAGCTGATCATTGGAGTGTATATACCAATAGTACATACATCTAAAAGCTGTGTATTGTACGAGTACGAATACGGGTGCATACGAGTAGAATTGTTGATGAAACTGAACGAGGATGTAATTGTAAGCATTTTTGTTAATTAGAGGTATTTTGATAAGTGTATTGAAGT
Organism: Rutidosis leptorrhynchoides; assembly: GCF_046630445.1. NCBI lineage: Eukaryota > Viridiplantae > Streptophyta > Magnoliopsida > Asterales > Asteraceae > Rutidosis > Rutidosis leptorrhynchoides. The sequence goes on from NC_092333.1 coordinate 287,160,030, forward strand.
CTTTCAAAAGTGTATAAATACATATTAAAACACTACATGTATATACATTTTAACTGAGTCGTTAAGTCATCGTTAGTCGTTACATGTAAGTGTTGTTTTGAAACCTTTAGGTTAACGATCTTGTTAAATGTTGTTAACCCAATGTTTATAATATCAAATGAGATTTTAAATTATTATATTATCATGATATTATCATGTATGAATATCTCTTAATATGATATATATACATTAAATGTCTTTACAACTATAATCGTTACATATATGTCTCTTTTAAAAATCATTAAGTTAGTAGTCTTGTTTTTACATATGTAGTTCATTGTTAATATACTTAATGATATGTTTACTTATCATAGTATCATGTTAACTATATATATATCCATATATATGTCATCATATAGTTTTTACAAGTTTTAACGTTCGTGAATCACCGGTCAACTTGGGTGGTCAATTGTCTATATGAAACATATTTCAATTAATCAAGTCTTAACAAGTTTGATTGCTTAACATGTTGGAAACATTTAATCATGTAAATATCAATCTCAATTAATATATAAACATGGAAAAGTTCGGGTCACTACAAATGTAACATTCTGTTTCTATTCGATGAATGGCTGAAGATAATTGATACCATAAATTGTTGTCGACAATTTACAATCAGTACAAGCCAAAATTTTTAAAAAAAGTAGAAAGTGAAAGTTACCAACTTTGTACAATTTTGATATATGATATCTAATATTTTGGTTCCATTAAGATTGATACTGCTTAAATATTAATATTGTGTTAATAATTAAATACATATAATTATTTAGTAAAATACTAACAATAATATTTATAGAAATAATAATACTATTAATAATAATAATAATATTATTAATAACAATAAGACTACTACTAATATAAAAAAAATAAATATATTGTTATGAAACATATCACTAGGATAATATTAATATTAATAATTACAATACAAATAATAATAATAACATTATTAGTAATCAATAAATGATACATGCATTAATCATATTAGCTAATAATATCTAAAATACAACTAAGTATAAAATTTAAATTGTTCTTATAGTAATATTTATATTTTAAGTATTTATTTTGATAATCATTACATTAACTTTATTAAAAAGATTTTAATATGCAATATTTATTATTATGACCATTATTAATATTAATGAATTTAGTAATAATAATATTGAAATTACTAATAGTAATATAACATTTATCTTAATTTGTAATTATATATATTAAAATTATAATTCATTATTAACTTACATATAATATTAATTATTTATATATTTTAGTATGTTAGAATATACATATAATCGTAGTCATATTTAAAAATCATTTATATTTTATATAGATTCATTACAGTAATTAGTTGTATTCTATTTTACATTTTCATTTGTTTATATATAATTATATATATATATATATATATATATATATATATATATATATATATATATATATATATATATATATATATATATATATATATATATATATATATATATATATATATATATTAAATTACATATTTAATTACAAAATAAATTGTTCGTGAATCATCGGAAGTAGTCAAGGGTTAAATGGATATATGAAATAGTTCAAAAATTTCGAGACTCAATATTACAGACTTTGCTTATCGTGTCGAAATCATATAAAGATTAAGTTTAAATTTGGTCGGAAATTCCCGGATCATCACAGTACCTACCCGTTAAAGAAATTTCATCCCGAAATTTGAGTGAGGTCGTCATGGCTAACAATAAATATGTTTTCTTGACAAATATAAGCTGATAAATAGAGTTTTCATCATTACAGAATAATACAGATAAAATAATTCGATTATTCGAAGAGCACGAATGAAACTATCATGAGAGAGGTCTCAACGGGCATCGTCCACCTTCGCCCAAAAACTTGCCCAAATTTTTAGCCGCTAGTAAAATAAAAAAAAATTCCAACTGCTATCCCAACGGTCACCTTTTCACTATATAAACACCAACCATATACTTCATTTTATACACTCAAACATATATTTCTTTTATATTTCCACCTTTCTCAAAATCAAAATCAAACACTCCCAAACTGCAAAATGTTAACACTTACCTCAATGATTGTTTCATTCGATGTTCATTACGGAGGTGATTTCCGTAATCAAATGAAGGAGTATAAGTGGGGCGACAGTATTTCGTTTGAAGATATCGACATTCGTGATATTGGTTTACAAGACTTACTATCCTTTCTGAAGGAAAAAGTTTCGTGTGAATTCACGTCTGTGTTCTTTTATAAAGACGATTATGATGCTGATTGTAGGGCAAGTTTTCTGTGTACCGATGATCAATGGTACTTCATAAAAGATACCATTGAAGATCGCTGTAAACGCATTTCTTTGTATGCGGTTCTTGAAGATGAAGAGAGGTTGGGTTATCGTTACCTCGATGAATCAGCTGAAGCAGCAGTTGAAGCATCAAGAGAAATACCGATGTCTCCAGAGTACCTCACGGATGGTGAAATAACTGGTGAACGCTACTTTGCAGATGACAATTGACGACGACGAGTAGTTTGATTGTAATCTTTTAATTTTTTTTAATTGACGTGATGTTTTAATTTTTAATTATTGTAATTTCAGTGTTGTTGTCGAGTTTTATATCTTCCTTTATGTTTCGGAGCTCTTCGTCTTTTTAATCTCCTCTCGATCTCTAGTAAAACGAGTAATGGTCTAGAATTTGTAAGTATGGAGTTTCGAATAAATTTAATGTTATAAACAAGAAAGAACGTAATAGCATGATTTGATTTGTCAAATTACCAGAGTCACTGAGAATAGAACTATCAAGAATATACTTTCTTGATATGTTCAGAAGTTAAGTAGAATGAAAGAGTTATGTAACAGGACACATGATGGTGGTATGATCTACTGTGAACCATCATGTCCCATTAGAACTCAGCATGACTTACTGTAATATAATCACGTTGATCAAGTGTCATTATATTTTACTAACTCATGCATCAGTTCCCAACATTACTTCAATAACATTCATATTTTAAGCTCGAAAGTTTATAGAATATAGAAACTAACAGTTTCTATATGATGTAACACTGATAGCACTAATAGATTAATGATTTAGATAAGAATAGTTATGAAAATATCTTCAGAAATATGGAGGATATTTATAATGAAAGATACGATGATATCTTGGAATTTCTAAGATCAGAGGATGACGAAGACTATTGTCTGCAAGGGTTTAGAGTAACGAGCAAGATATTTGCTAAAGACTTCAGCAGACATTGAATCATTTAAATTCTTTGAAGTTAAACTTATTCTTTATGATTTGTCCACGGCTTTCTTCATAGTTTCGCATAACCTGCTTTTCGGTATTAAATTTTCTCTTGAATGTTTCCAATATAATGATACACAGGAAGCACGAAGAGGTATATAATTTCGGACGAGAATATTTTTGAAAATATCCTCAGAAATATCGAAGATATTGATGATGATATTTTGGAATTTCTAAGTTCGATGGTTAATGAAGAAGATTTTCCGCAAGATTTTAACATGAGTACGGAGTAAGATATTCGTTGAAGGTTTCATCGGATCCAGAATTACTTGGATTCTTTGAATATATGGTATGGTCCTTGTATTTGTCCTTGGTCTCCTTCGTGGTTAGCTCAATCCGTTTTCCAGTTCCAACTTTTCTGAGCTTTTCCAACATACTATTCTTTATCATCAAACTTCCAATGATTAAGGTCTTTTACAGTTGTCTATTGTTTCTGCTGCTTCATTCAGCTTTTTCAACATTCAGAGTATTGGTTTCTGACTGAGTGCTTTTCAGAATTTCAGAATGAGAGATTATAATTCTTAGAGATAAATGTCATACATATAACTGTTGATGTAGTTATGCTGTGAGTTTTCAAAGTATTGATTGCTGATTCCTGGTAATTGTTATGGCAGTTCTCGTTACAAGATGCGGATGAGTATATGATAGGGTTTCAATGAATAAATATAATGATTTGTCAGAGAGGTTTAAGCCAAGAAGCAACGAGGTTGCTAGTACGTTTACTGCTAATGTAGTGAGATATAAACGGTTTTCTGGTATTGATGACGAAAGGCAATTTTTATATCAGGGTTATAATAAGCTAAACTGAATGAAAAATCGAAGTTGGCTTGTTGGAGCTGTGACAAAATCTACTACCTTGAAAAGGGATTGTGAAGTTATTTTGGGTAATAATAATGCTAAAGGATCTAACACAGATACATGTTAAACGTTTACTCAGGTTCCGAGTATTTTTAGGTGCATAGCTATATGCATCACTCTTTCCTTCCGTAAATGATGTGCGATTGGTTCATCCTCTCGATTGAAATGTTTTCAAGAATCATGAAAGGTTTGAACGCAGATTGAAATCGTCAAGATACAAATGAGGTTTAAAATGAGATCAAGTGGCAACTTGAAGAAATGTTTAGTTTCATATGTTATAATCAATATTTTAATTCATTTTAATTGTCCATGTTGGTAGTCCACAGTAACAGTCCAGTAATTCATATATAGTTTAATATATAATATTCGAATTAATTAATAAATATCGTGACCCGTGTACATGTCTCAGACTCGATCACAACTCAAAGTATATATATTATTTGAGAATCAACCTCAACCCTGTATAGAGAACTCGATCATTACTGCATATAGAGTGTCTATGGTGATTCCAAATAATATATATAGATGCGTCGATATGATATGTCAAAACCTTGTATACGTGTCCCGATATTTAAAGTGCGTAAAATAAATAACCGAAATTAAATAACGATAAATAAAGTGCGTAAAGTAAATAACAGAAATTAAATGACGATAAATAAAATTGCGAGAATGTAAATTGCGATAAATAAACTGCGATAAATAAATTGCGATAATTAAATGGTAATACGGAATTAACAGTTAGCTAGGAACAGTTAGCTAGGATTTTGTTAGCGTGGATTCTTAATAGAATTTCATATTGTTAATTAATCTGTTTCTAATTAATTTTTATTGTGTCCATTATTTCTTCATTATGCCACTTGTTGGATTCTGATAGGTCAAAATCCAAATATATAATTGAATGAATATGGTTTTTCTGTGGTGAACGGATTTGTATATCGGTGGATGTAAGTAGGATAGTATATGACTGTTGAAACAGATTCGAAGAACGTACAATGTAACTTATTAATGTGAAATTTAAATAGTCCTCGGGTATTACCTACCCGTTAAAATATTTTCACCATTAACAGTTTGTACAAGAGAATTTTTAATTACAATCTTTATGAAAACATATATACATATATATTTTCTTCAGATGTATTCATGGATTTAATGAGTTAATATAATATTAAACTCATTTGCTTTTCGGTTGGAACTAGAATAAATATTCTTTAAAACTTTAGAGATTACATATTTGACATGTCGAACGAAGGTCATACTCAAAGTACAGATGATGATATTGAAGCATGGATTGTTGATGGTACTGGTGCTATTATTGATTGTACTGATGGTGCCGGTGATGTTGCTGAAGCTGGTACATTTTGCACCATATTCTCCGAATTGATTATTCGAGCGCGAAGTTTGTTGACTTATTACTCCAGGATGATTGTCGGTTGGAACGAGCGGATGAATAAGGTTCAGAATTGTGGATAGGATATAATCTTGTCAAATTACCCCGGAAATGAGACTGAAAATGGTGTCTCGAACAGGTTCACCGGTAAACGCTTCAGGTTCATTGTTAAGAGGTGAATTAGGTTGGTGGAAGGGATTGCCTTTTGCGCGTTTCCATTAATTAAGTCGACTACGAACCCATCAGATGAATTGGGGATGGATGATTGGTTGATTCATTCTGCTGACGTTGCTTCCGGAGCTTAGATGACTATCCTTTCGGAATAACTGTCAGGATAACTATCGGAATAGCTGTCGAAATCCGAGGGACTCGAACTAGTTGAAGGATTCATCTCGTACGATCAGATGAAGAATTTTCGATAAGAAATAGATTATAGGATGTAGATTAGTATCCTGCAATACATAATTTATATATGCATATGTAATACTAAAATCTCATAAGTTACGGAGGAATCTACGGAAGCTGTCAGGTAAAGATAACAATAACAGATACGCTAAGATATGAATTAGCAGATACGCTAAGATATGAATTAGTAGATACGCTAAGATATGAATTAGTAGATACGCTAAGATATGAATTTTGTCTATACACTATTCATGCAGTCAATGCAATAAGATGTGTCTAGACTAAGAATAATAAGTAGGTAATTTACTAAGGATGATAAACAAATGATTTCTGACAAAAATTATAAGCAAAACTTTTGACATGCAGACACGATCGAAGTCCAGACTCACTAATGCATCCTAACGACTTATCAGTTAGACACACTAATGCAGACCCGATTCACTAAGACCACGGCTCTGATACCAACTGAAAGGACCCGTCCTAATCCATCCGGACGAAGTCCATATCGATTATAAACGATTCACCACAGTTGATTACATCGCGGGGTACTTGACCTCTATATGATACATTTTACAAACATTGCATTCGTTTTTGAAAAGACAATCTTTCATTACATCGAAAGTTGACAGGCATGCATACCATTTCATAATATATCCAACTATAATTGACTTAATAATAATCTTGATGAACTCGACGACTCAAATGCAACGTCTTTTGAAATATGCCATGAATGACTCCAGGTAATATCTATAAAATGAGCAAATGCACAGCGGAAGATTTTCTTTCATACCTGAGAATAAACATGCTTTCAAGTGTCAACCAAAAGGTTGGTGAGTTCATTAGTTTAACATAAATAATCATTTCATATTTTAATAGACCACAAGATTTCATATTTCCATTTCTCATAAACATACGTCCCATGCATAGAGACAAAAATATCATTCATATGGATTGAACACCTGGTAACCGACATTCACAATATGTATATAAGAATATCCCCATCATTTCGGGATCCTCCTTCGGACATGATATTAATTTCGAAGTACTAAAGTATCCGGTACTTTGGATGGGGCTTGTTGGGCCCGATAGATCTATCTTTAGAGTTCGCGTCAATTAGGGTGTCTGTTCCCTAATTCTTAGATTACCAGACTTAATAAAAAGGGGCATATTCGATTTCGATAATTCAACCATAGAATGTAGTTTCGATTACTTGTGTCTATATCGTAAAACATTTATAAAAGCAGCGCATGTATTCTCAGTCCCAAAATATATATTGCGAAAGCATTTAAAAAGGGATTAATGAAACTCACGCATATAAATATTGTAAAACAGTTAATAAAGCATTTGCATGTATTCTCAGCCCAAAAATGTATATAAAAAGGGAATAATGAAACTCACCTAATGTATTTTGTAGTAAAAATACATATGACTATATTGAACAACTGAACAATGCAGGGTTGGCCTCGGATTCACGAACCTATATCATTCATATATGTATTAATACATATACTTGTAATCGAATTTATATATCTTTAGTTTATTACTAAGATTAATATTTATATATATATACAATTTTATTAATACTTACTATATATTATAATGTTCATTTGATTTATAGTTTAATTAACGTTGTTTCAATATAGAAGACATGATATTAGTTAAAATCTAATACCATATATTATTAGTATACTTAAGTAATACATATATTCTTATAAGATTTTCTTTTGTTTGGAAAAAAATATTTATGATAATAGTACTAAATAAGGATATTAATACTAATGATAATAATAACTTTACTTATTTTAATAATAACAATATTCATAATAATGTTAGTATTAACAATATTTAACTTATCCATAATCTTAATCGTAATAAATAATAATAACAATGATGATACAATCATAATAATACTAATAGTATAATACTAGTAATGATATTAATAATATTACTAATAATTATAAATGATACTAATAATACTTAATACCAATAATAACGATAATAATAATGTTAATTAAATTAATGATAATAATAATCATATTAATAATTTTAGTATCAATACTACTTAACATCATATCAACAATGATTAATAACAATCAACTACAACAACAACAACAACAACAACAACAACAACAATAATAATAATAATAATAATAATAATAATAATAATAATAATAATAATAATAATAATAATAATAATAATAATAATAATAATAAATAAAATGATAATGAACTACCTTTAAACACGTTCTTAAAAAAAATAGGCTACTGGCGGCTCGAACCCGTAACCTCCAGCTCATACTCCAACACACTTAACCCTCCTGCCAAACTTGTTTTTCTGATTTATAATGTAAACCCAGACTATATAACTAGTACCTGTTTTACTCGATTTCTTCATCTTCTCCACCCAAATTCAAACAACCAAAATGATACAATGATTATAATATCGAATTCCAATTTGTTATAGACTTATAAATAACTAGTAAGATATAAATGATGTTGTGTATAAACAACAAAAAAAAATATATAAAACCTTTTTTTTTTCTCCCTGCCGTCGCTGTTATGAAAAGGAGAAAAAAAAATTGTTTTCATTTTTGAGAACGTATTTGACATAAGTTATAAAACAAAATAAATTGGCAATCAATCCCTAAAACTATTGGAATCGTTAATTTACATTAACTCATCACAGAAAACTCGAATTTGGTTGATGAACATTTGTTAACTTTTTGAATACGTAACTTTGACCTCGAAATTCTTACTCGATATTTGAAATTGATAGATGAAACTTTGCAGATAGTTTAAAGGAAGGATTTCTAACAAAATCACATTAATAGATTTTGACAATTGATTCAATTTTAATTTTTGACTAAAAAGTGTGGATACAGAGGCGTGAAGAAGAAAGAAAGAAGAAGAAAAAAAAAATGTAACATTCTGTTTCTATTCGATGGATGGCTGAAGATAATTGATACCATAAATTGTTGTCGACAATTTACAATCAGTACAAGCCAAAATTTTTAAAAAAAGTAGAAAGTGAAAGTTACCAACTTTGTACAATTTTGATATATGATATCTAATATTTTGGTTCCATTAAGATTGATACTGCTTAAATATTAATATTGTGTTAATAATTAAATACATATAATTATTTAGTAAAATACTAACAATAATATTTATAGAAATAATAATACTATTAATAATAATAATATTATTATTAATAACAATAAGACTACTACTAATATAAAAAAAATAAATATATTGTTATGAAACATATCACTAGGATAATATTAATATTAATAATTACAATACAAATAATAATAATAACATTATTAGTAATCAATAAATGATACATGCATTAATCATATTAGCTAATAATATCTAAAATACAACTAAGTATAAAATTTAAATTGTTCTTATAGTAATATTTATATTTTAAGTATTTATTTTGATAATCATTACATTAACTTTATTAAAAAGATTTTAATATGTAATATTTATTATTATGACCATTATTAATATTAATGAATTTAGTAATAATAATATTGAAATTACTAATAGTAATATAACATTTATCTTAATTTGTAATTATATATATTAATATTATAATTCATTATTAACTTACATATAATATTAATTGTTTATATATTTTAGTATGTTAGAATATACATATAATCGTAGTCATATTTAAAAATCATTTATATTTTATATAGATTCATTACAGTAATTAGTTGTATTCTATTTTACATTTTCATTTGTTTATATATAATTATATATATATATATATATATATATATATATATATATATATATATATATATATATATATATATATATATATATATATATATATATATATATATATATATATATATATATATATATATATATATATATATATATATATATATATATATGTATATATATATATATATGTATACATATTAAATTACATATTTAATTGCATAATAAATTGTTCGTGAATCATCGGAAGTAGTCAAGGGTTAAATGGATATATGAAATAGTTCAAAACTTTCGAGACTCAATATTACAGACTTTGCTTATCGTGTCGAAATCATATAAAGATTAAGTTTAAATTTGGTCGAAAATTCCCGGGTCATCACACACCAATAGCTCGTGCTCCTTATAGACTCGCACCTAGCGAGATGAAAGAACTGCAAAGCCATCTGCAAGAATTATTAGAACGTGGTTTCATTCAACCAAGCACATCACCATGGGAAGCTCCTGTTTTGGTTGTCAAGAAGAAGGATGGTACATTTAGGTTGTGTATTGACTACATAGAGTTGAACAAACTTACCATCAAAAACCGTTATCCACTGCCGAGAATTGACGACTTATTTGTCAACTACAAGGCTCGTCGGTTTATTCGAAGATCGATTTACGTTCTGGATATCATCAAATGCGAGTAAAGGAGGATGATATTCCAAAAACTGCTTTTAGGACGCGTTATGGTCATTACGAGTTTATGGTTATGCCGTTTGGATTGACTAACGCACCAGCTGTGTTCATGGACCTTATGAACCGAGTGTGTGGGCCATATCTTGACAAGTTTTTCATTGTTTTCATCGATGACATACTTATTTACTCAAAGAATGATCAAGAGCATGAAAAACATTTGAGAAAAGTGCTAGAAGTATTGAGGAAAGAAAATCTGTATGCTAAATTTTCAAAGTGTGCATTTTGGTTGGAAGAAGTTCAATTCCTCGGTCACTTAGTGAACAAAGAAGGTATCCAGGTGGACTCGGCAAAGATCGAAACCATTGAAAAGTGGGAAACCCCAAAAACTCCGAAGCATATACGTCAATTTTTAGGATTGGCTGGTTACAACAGAAGATTCATCCAAGATTTCTCCAAAATAGCAAAACCCTTGACTGCATTAACGTATAAAGGGAAGAAATTTGAATGGAAGGATGAACAAGAGAAGGCGTTTCAATTATTGAAGAAAAAGCTAACTACGGCACCTATATTGTCATTGCCTAAAGGGAATGATGATTTTGTGATTTATTGTGACGCATCAAAGCAAGGTCTCGGTTGTGTATTAATGCAACGAATGAAGGTGATTGCTTATGCATCTAGACAATTGAAGATTCAAAAGCAAAATCATACAACGCATGATTTGGAATTAGGCGCAGTTGTTTTTCATTAAAGACTTGGAGGCACTACTTATATGGGGTCAAAAGTATTATATATACCGACCACAAAAGTCTTCAACATATATTTAATCAGAAACAACTGAATATGAGGCAGCGTAGGTGGATTGAATTTTTGAATGATTATGACTTTGAGATTCGTTACCACCCGGGGAAGGCAAATGTGGTAACCGACGCCTTAAGCAGAAAGGACAGAGAACCCATTCGAGTAAAATCTATGAATATAATGATTCACACTAACCTTACTACTCAAATAAAGGAGGCGCAACAAGGAGTTTTAAAAGAGGGAAATTTAAAGGATGAAATGCCCAAAGGATCGGAGAAGCATCTTAATATTCGGGAAGACGGAACCCGGTATAGGGCTGAAAGAATTGGGTACCAAAATTTGGAGATATGAGAGAAATGGTACTTAGAGAAGCTCATAAAACCAGATACTCAATACATGCTAGAATGGGGAAGATGTACAAGGATCTTAAGAAACATTTTTGGTGGCCAGGTATGAAAGCCAATATTGCTAAATATGTAGGAGAATGTTTGATGTGTTCTAAGGTCAAAGCTGAATATCAGAAACCATCAGGTCTACTACAACAACCTGAAATCCCGGAATGGAAATGGGAAAACATTACCATGGATTTCATTACTAAATTTCCAAGGACTGCAAGTGGTTATGATACTATTTGGGTAATAGTTGATCGTCTCACCAAGTTAGCACACTTCCTGCCAATAAGAGAAGATGACAAGATGGAGAAGTTAGCACGACTGTATTTGAAGGAAGTCGTCTCCAGACATGGAATACCAATCTCTATTATCTCTGATAGGGATGGCAGATTTATTTCAAGATTCTGGCAGACATTACAGCAAGCATTAGGAACTCGTCTAGACATGAGTACTGCCTATCATCCATAAACTGATAGGCAGAGCCAAAGGATGATACAAACGCTTGAAGACATGCTACGTGCATGTGTTATTGATTTCGAAAACAGTTTGGATCGACATCTACCGTTAGCAGAATTTTCCTACAACAACAGCTATCATTCAAGCATTGAGATGGTGCCGTTTGAAGCACTTTATAGTAGAAAGTGCAGGTCTCCAATTTGTTGGAGTGAAGTGGGGGATAGACAGATTACGGGTCCGGAGATAATACAAGAAACTACCGAGAAGATCATCGAAATTCACCAACGGTTGAAAACCGCCCAAAGTCGACAAAAGAGCTACGCCGACATTAAAAGAAAAGACATAGAATTTGAAATTGGAGAGATGGTCATGCTTAAGGTTGCACCTTGGAAAGGTGTTGTTCGATTTGGTAAACGAGGGAAATTAAATCCAAGGTATATTGGACCATTCAAGATTATTGATCGCGTCGGACCAGTAGCTTACCGACTTGAGTTACCTCAATAACTTATGAATGTACATAACACTTTCCACGTCTCGAATTTGAAGAAATATTTTGCTAAAGAAGATCTCACTATTCCGTTGGACGAAATCCAAATCAATGAAAAACTTCAATTCATTGAAGAACCCGTCGAAATAATGGATCGTGAGGTTAAGAGACTTAAACAAAACAAGATACCGATTGTTAAGGTTCGATGGAATGCTCTTAGAGGACCCGAGTTCACCTGGGAGCATGAAGATCAGATGAACAAGAAATACCCGCATTTATTTCAAGAAGATACGTCAACACCTCCAACTGCTTAAAATTTCGGGACAAAATTTATTTAACGGGTAGGTACTGTAGTGACCCGAACTTTTTCATATTTATATATATATTAAATGAAATTGTTATTTACATGATTAAGTATTTCCAACATGTTAAGCAATCAAACTTATTAAGACTTGATTAATTGAAATAGGTTTCATATAGACAATTGACTACCCAAGTTGACCGGTGATTCACGAACGTTAAAACTTGTAAAAACTATATGATGACATATATATGGATATATATATAGTTAACATGATATTATGATAAGCGAACATATCATTAAGTATATTAACAATGAACTACATATGTAAAAGCAAGACTACTAACTTAATGATTTTGAAACGAGACATATATGTAACGATTATCATTGTAACGACATTTAATATATATATATCATATTAAGAGATATTCATACATCATATTATCATGATAATATAATAATTTAAAATCTCATTTGATATTATAAACATTGGGTTAACAACATTTAACAAGATCGTTAACCTAAAGGTTTCAAAACAACACTTACATGTAACGACTAACGATGACTTAACAACTCAGTTAAAATGTATATACATGTAGTGTTTTAATATGTATTCATACACTTTTGACAGACTTCAAGACACTTATCAAAATACTTCTACTTAACAAAAATGCTTACAATTACATCCTCGTTCAGTTTCATCAACAATTCTACTCGTACGCACCCGTATTCGTACTCGTACAATACACAGCTTTTAGATGTATGTACTATTGGTATATACACTCCAATGATCAGCTCTTAGCAGCCCATGTGAGTCACCTAACACATGTGGGAACCATCATTTGGCAACCAGCATGAAATATCTCATAAAATTACAAAAATATGAGTAATCATTCATGACTTATTTACATGAAAACAAAATTACATATCATTTATATCTAATCCATACACCAACGACCAAAAATACCTACAAACACTTTCATTCTTCAATTTTCTTCATCTAATTAATCTCTCTCAAGTTCAATCTTCAAGTTCCAAGTGTTCTTCATAAATTCTACAAGTTCTAGTTTCATAAAATCAAGAATACTTCCAAGTTTGCTAGCTTACTTCCAATCTTGTAGAGTGATCATCCAACCTCAAGAAATCTTTCTTATTTACAGTAAGATATCTTTCTAATACAAGGTAATACTCATATTCAAACTTTTATTCAATTTCTATAACTATAACAATCTTATTGCGAGTGAAAATCTTACTTGAACTTGTTTTCCGTGTCATGATTCTGCTTCAAGAACTTTCAAGCCATCCAAGGATCCTTTGAAGCTAGATCCATTTTTCTCATTTCCAGTAGCTTTATCCAGAAAACTTGAGGCAGTAATGATGTTCATAACATCATTCGATTCATACATATAAAGCTATCTTATTCGAAGGTTTAAACTTGTAATCACTAGAACATAGTTTAGTTAATTCTAAACTTGTTCGCAAACAAAAGTTAATCCTTCTAACTTGACTTTTAAAATCAACTAAACACATGTTCTATATCTATATGATATGCTAACTTAATGATTTAAAACCTGGAAACACGAAGAACACTGTAAAACCGGACATATATGTACATGTATTTTGAATATACTTTGATATATATGTACATATTTGTTATAGGTTCGTGAATCGACCAGTGGCCAAGTCTTACTTCCCGACGAAGTAAAAATCTGTGAAAGTGAGTTATAGTCCCACTTTTAAAATCTAATATTTTTAGGATGAGAATACATGCAGGTTTTATAAATGATTTACAAAATAGACACAAGTACGTGAAACTACATTCTATGGTTGAATTATCGAAATCGAATATGCCCCTTTTTATTAAGTCTGGTAATCTAAGAATTAGGGAACAGACACCCTAATTGACGCAAATCCTAAAGATAGATCTATTGGGCCTAACAAACCCCATCCAAAGTACCGGATGCATTAGTACTTCGAAATTTATATCATATCCGAAGGGTGTCCCGGAATGATGGGGATATTCTTATATATGCATCTTGTTAATGTCGGTTACCAGGTGTTCACCATATGAATGATTTTTATCTCTATGTATGGGATGCGTATTGAAATATGAAATCTTGTGGTCTATTGTTACGATTTGATATATATATATATATATATATATATATATATATATATATATATATATATATATATATATATATATATATATATATAGGTTAAACCTATAACTCACCAACATTTTTGTTGACGTTTAAAGCATGTTTATTCTCAGGTGAATACTAAGAGCTTCCGCTGTTGCATACTAAAATAAGGACAAGATTTGGAGTCCATGTTTGTATGATATTGTGTAAAAACTGCATTCAAGAAACATATGTCGATGTAATATATTTCTATTGTAAACCATTATGTAATGGTCGTGTGTAAACAGTATATTTTAGATTATCATTATTTGATAATCTACGTAATGCTTTTGAAACCTTTATTGATAAAATAAAGGTTATGGTTGTTTTAAAAATGAATGCAGTCTTTGAAAAACGTCTCATATAGATGTCAAAATCTCGTAACGAAATCAATTAATATGGAACGTTTATAATCAATATGAACGGGACATTTCATAAGATATTAAGAAAACTATTTATATTTAAACTAATGTCAATATTAAAAGCATGTACACTTGCTTAATCCACTTTAAGGATTCGGATTGTTCCTGTAACGACCCGCCAAAATCATCACTGACGGCGCCGTTAACTTAGGTCCCGTTACGTGGTCATAAGTCTTTAAAACAAAGTTTGACGAAAATATGTCGCATTCATTTCAAATGTAAGGATGTTTCAAGTTTTACAAAAATGGTTCAACAACTAGTTACGTTACAACATTTAAGTACAAATGACACCTATGCGACACAATTTAAGTAAAGTCAAAAGACGCTCCATATATGCATGTATGCTTGACATCCAAGCAAGTATCAAAATAGTGTGCGGAAGCATGTATCACTTAGCATTCAAGGACCTGAGAGAAACATAGAAAATCTGTCAATGAAAATGTTGGTGAAATCATAGGTTTAGTATGTATGTATGTTGAACCACAAGATTTAGTATTTTCAAAACGTTGATTATCCAAAATCGTTTACATTCTAAAAGTTGTTGTTTGTATCACGAGCACCCAATTATCAAGGCTTAACTGCATACGAACCTCGTTACCATAGTGTTAGAACCTACACTATACCCGAAAATACATTTCATCCGCCAACGGTAGCTAATCGTCCGAATGAGGGTTCGTATGGATCCACACAACATAAGTTCTCGCTTACACTCTACAAGTGTAACTAATGATAATTGAATTGAGGCTTTTTGTTCTAACTCGTATGTAGAATGTTTGTTTTCGTACTTGTGTTCACTTTGTAAAACGAAACGTTTATGTTTTCTCATCCCAAGTATAAGTATAAAAGAGTAAAAGTGGGACTATGATATCACCTTGAGTGCACGAATAAAAAGGTACTTCGCAAAGTAAACGTGTGAAAGAACGAATGCTAGTCTTGACCTAAACAAGTAGGATGTATCAATCTCGGTAAAATACGAGGTCGGTCAAAATTGTTCAATTAGTCCTATGGCTCGTTACGAATCGATTATATAGCATGTGAGTCACGTTGTCAAGTTTCATGCAAGATATAAGTATAAAAGAAAGGTTATAATGATTAAACAAAGTATTGGTTAAGTTTGAATAAAAGTCAACTTTGGTCAAAGTCAACGAAAAAGTCAACGTGTTCGGGTGGGGTCTCGGGCAACTTTTCTAAGTTTCATAATCATATATGAGCATATTAGAACAAGTTTTATGTTAATCGGAGGTGCGTAGCATAGTTAGAATTAACGGGCATAATGGCCATTTTGGACAGCCATTTTGCAGGCTGGGCAGCGTTTACTTCGCAATCGCGAGGCTTATACACACAGGGGGCTCCACGATCGCGAAGCCCTTGTTTCCAGGAGCTGTTTTGCTGAAAAATCAAGTGCACGAACCAAAACTCTTTCAATCACAAATAATGAACCGAAAACACTAAAAACGCATATCATACATCGTTGGAAAGGTATTTTAACGAGGAATATAACTAAACACATAACATCAATCAAATCCAAACATTTATTACACCAAAATCCACCATTAATGTTCAACATAATTACTCCAAGTTCATTAAATGCATTTCATGATTCGGGAACCTAATTTACATATATGATATGCCGTGTCGAAGGTAATTAAACATACATTGCAACTAAATACTTACCAACAACATTTCATAGTATTAAATGCATCAAAAGTTCGTATTTAAGTCTATCAAACCCTAATCAAAAATCATAAAATCAATAATCATGTTAGTGAAGTTTTCCAAGTTAACCTACACATCAAATTGAAGCTAATGATGCTAGTAACACATTTAATACATGAATTTTAACGTATAACATTGTTTAATCAACTAAAAATCAAGATTAAACACACCCTTTTTCCAAGTTCATGCTAGTTATACAAAATACCAAGAATAAGCAAACAATTCAGATATTCATGTTAGACTTGAGCCATAGACACTAATTAACACACTTTTAAGTCAAGAACACCAAGAACAAGAAATCTAGTATTTTAGAAAAGCTTACCCCAAGTTATGAAATTGGTACCAAATTAAAGCTCTTCAGTAGGAGATCACAAATATGTAATTTGTTTTGATGTTAGCCTCCTAGTTTGGATTTAGATGATGAATTAATGATTTGAATGAAAATGGAGAAAAAGTGGAAGTAGTAGAGATGAGAGATTGGGAGGTGAAATGAGTGGTGGGGAGGTGGGGTTGACTACTTGACCTAGTCAACTAGTGTGCCCCTTTTGCAACATTAGTCCCTCGAGTTTAAAAGCGGGTGCGTGAATTAACCATATGAATTATTTTAAATACGCTAGAGTAAACGAGAGATGTTATAATTAAATAACGGACTTTAAAATAATTAAACAGAAAGTAAACGGGAAAAGACGGGTTATTACATTACCTACTCCTTAAAAGAAATTTCGTCCCGAAATTTCGTTGGAAGTAGTAGTCGTTGTTTCTTCCTCGAGATCTTGCATTGCCAATTCAACGAATAAGTGACGGTACTTCCTTTGCATCTGATCTTCTCTTTCCCACATAAACTCGGGTCCTCTTTTGGCATTTCAACGAACTTTCACAACCGGCATTTTGCTTTTTTTTAAGGTTTTCACTTCACGATCCAAAATTTCAACGGGTTCTTCTACGAAGTGGAGTTTGTCATCGATAGTAAGCTCATCGAAGGGAATAACAAGTTCTTGTTCGGCAAGACACTTTTTCAAGTTTGATACATAGAAGGTAGGATGAACGGAGCTCAATTGAGTCGGAAGATCTAAACGGTACGCAACGGGTTACAAGGTATGACTTTTAACATTACAAGGTACGACTTTTAACATTACAAGGTACGACTTTTAACATTACGTGGTCACCCACTTGGAATTTGAGATCTTTACGTCTAACGTCGGCATAGCTCTTTTGATGACTACGGGCCATCTTGAGCCTTTCTTGGATTTGAACGATCTTCTCGGTTGTTTCATGAATGAGTTCGGGCCCGGTGATTTGCTTGTCACCTACTTCGGCCCAACAAATAGGAGAACGACATTTGCGGCCATATAAAGCTTCGAAAGGTGCGGCGTTAATACTCGAGTGATAACTATTGTTGTAAGAGAACTCGGCTAAAGGCAAATGCTTTTCCCAAGCTTTTCTAAAGTCAATAACACACGCTCGTAACATGTCTTCCAAGGTTTGAATTGTACGGTCGCTTTGTCCATCGGTTTGTGGATGATATGCGGTACTCATGTCTAAACATGTTCCCAAGGCTTCTTGTAAGGCACCCCAAAATCTAGAAGTGAAACGGGCATCTCGGTCGGAAATAATTGATAAGGGTACACCGTGACGGGATACAATTTCCTTTATGTACAGTTGTGCAAGTTTGTCCATTTTGTCAGTTTCTTTCATGGCTAGGAAGTGAGCGGATTTGGGGAGACGGTCAATAACAACCCAAATGGTATCATATCCGCCTACCGTTTTTGATAGTTTTGTGACAAAGTCCATCGTTATTCTTTCTCACTTCCATTGCGGGATTTCCGATTGTTGAAGTAACCCGGATGGCCTTTGATGTTAGGCTTTGACCTTGGAACAAGTTAAACACTTTTCAACATACGTAGCAACGTCCTTTTTAATGTTCGGCCACCAATATTGTTCTTTGAGATTGTGGTACATCTTACCGGCTCCGGGATGGATCGAATACCTTGACTTATAGGCTTCGTCTAGAATAAGGCTTCGTAAATCCCCATAACTAGGCACCCAAATTCTTCCGGCAAAATATCGGAGTCAGGTCTCCTTAACTTCAAATCGAGAGACGAGAACGTTCAAGTGTTCGTGAGAAATATTTTCATCTTGGGCCACACGGATTCGGCTATTGAGATTGGTGTGGATGGTGATGTTTAATCCTCGAACACGAAGATGTTCCATTCTTTCATTTCGGCTCAAGGCATCAGCTACTACATTTTCCTTCCCGGGATGGTAACGAAGTTCACAATCGTAATCGTTCAATATTTCAATCCACCGTCGTTGTCTCATGTTTAGTTGCTTTTGATCGAAAATGTGTTGGAGGCTTTTGTGGTCGGTGAAGATGGTACTTTTGGTTCCGTAAAGATAGTGTCTCCACATTTTGAGTGCAAAGACAACGGCTCCAAGTTCAAGATCGTGTGTCGTGTAGTTTCGTTCGTGAATTTTCAATTGTCGAGAGGCATAAGCAATAACTTTCTTTCGTTGCATCAATACACACCCAAAACCATGTTTCAAGGCATCGCAATATACAATAAAATCATCATTGCCTTAGGGAAGAGATAAGATAGGAGCGGTTGTTAACTGTTTCTTTAAGGTTTGAAACGCCGAATCTTGTTCGGCCGCCCAAATGAATTTCTTGCCCTTGTGAGTTAACGCGGTTAAAGGATGTGCAACCAAAGAGAAATTTTCGATGAATCTACGATAATAACCGACGAGGCCTAAAAATTGACGAATATGAGTAGGAGTAGTGGGGATTTCCCAATTATTAATGGCTTCGATTTTCGCGGGATCGACTTTAATACCTTGATCGCTTACAACATGACCAAGAAATTGAACTTCCTTTAACCAAAATTCACACTTGGAGAATTTGGCATAGAGTTGTTCTTGTCTCAAGAGTTCAAGCACGAGTCGGAGGTGTTGTTCGTGTTCTTTTTCGCTTTTTGAATAGATTAAGATGTCATCTATAAATACGATAACGAATTTGTCTAGATAAGGCTTGCACAGGTGGTTCATAAGATCCATGAACACCGCCGGTGCATTAGTTAAACCAAATGGCATTACAAGAAATTCATAACTACCATAACGAGTCCGGAAAGCGATTTTGGAGACATCTTCCCCCTTAACCCTTAGTTGATGATAACCTGAGCGGAGATCGATTTTTGAATATACACAAGACCCTTGTAGTTGATCAAAGAGGTCATCGATGCATGGAAGAGGATATCGGTTGTTAACCGTTAATTTATTTAGTTCACGATAATCGATGCATATTCGTAGGGATCCATCTTTCTTCTTAACGAATAAAATCGGAGTGCCCCATGGTGAATGGCTAGGTTGGATAAAACCACGATCAAGTAGTTCTTGAATTTGACTTTGTAATTCTTTTATTTCAGATGGAGCAAGTCTATACGGTGCACGTGCTACGGGTGCGTCTCCCGGGATAAGATCGATTTGGAATTTAACCGGTCGATGAGGTGGAAGACCCGGCAATTCCTCGGGAAATACATTGGAAAAGTCACTAACCATTGGCACATCATTGATATGCTTCTCATCGGTCTCGACTTTCTTAACATGGGCAAGGATCGCAAAAAAACCCTTACGAAGATAATTTTCAACTTTAAGGCACGAGACGAGGTTGAGTCCGGTGCAATTCTTATTGCCGTAAACAATCAAGGGTTCACCATTCTCGATAGGAATTTAGATTGCTTTAAGATCACAAAGGATGTGAGATTTTGTTTTGGCTAACCAATTCATACTAATTATAACATCAAAGCTCCCTAGTTCTATAGGTATCAAGTCAATTTCAAACTCTTTACCCGATAAGTTTAACGTACACCCCCGATAAAATTTGTCAGCACTCAATAGTTTCCCGTTGGCCACCTCAATGGTGTAACTAGTATCTAGGGGGAGTGGTGGAGCGTAAAAAGCATGAGTGAAAGTCTTAGATATAAAAATATTATCTGCACCCGAATCGATAACAAGAAACATAAGAGTTGTTGAGAAGAAATGTACCCGTGACTAGTTCATTGTCATCTCGGACCTCCTTGGTGTTAATGTTGGAAGCTCGGCCGCGTGCATTGGGGTTAGCTTTATTCTTTGGGCATGCATTTTTAAAATGACCCGGTTGGCCACATTCGTAATAAACACCCGTTTTTGGTGCATTGGGTCCCTTTTGAGCGACGGAAGCAGTACTTCTACAATCGTTGGTCACATGGCCACTTCTTTGATACTTGTTGCAAAATGGCTTGCCACATTCATCAAAATGATGTTTGTGGCACTTGTTACAAAAAGGAAGATTTCTGGCATAACCTTTCTTGCCGTCAGAGGTGAAAGACTTCTTGGTGAAGTTATTGTTGTTGTAGTTACTTGATTAGGGGGCTTCTCACTTTCTTTTGTTGCTACCCGATTTATCCTCGGCCTTTGGCACCGGCACTTCAATTACATCCACCGTTTCCATCAATTGGTGGGCCATCTTTAAAGCCTCTTGTAGGTTATTTGGATGTCATTACCCCGTGTTGAATGCTCTTACGGAGGCCATCCATGTAAAGTTCAACCCTTAAGGACTAAGAAGTCTAGAGGTTTGGACACATTAAGGCTAGCTCTGTGATGACCCGGAAATTTCCGACCAAATTTAAACTTAATCTTTATATGATTTCGACACGATAAGCAAATTCTGTAATGCTGAGTCTCAAAATTTTTGAACTATTTTAATGAGATCATTTGACCTTTGACTATTCTCGACGGCTCACGATACGATTACTTGTAAATAAGATATGCATATATATATATATATATATATATATATATATATATATATATATATATATATATATATATATATATATATATATATATATATATATATATATATATATATATATATATATATATATATATATTGTGTGTGTATGTGTGTATAATAAGACGAAATATTGTAATTGTTAGAATTAATTAGGTAAAATATTATAATTATAATAATTAACAAGTTTTATTCAATTCAATCAAAGGATATGAATACTAATCCTTACGTACTAATAAAATTATAGATATGAGTCTTATCTTAATATATTGACATAAATATCCACGATTATTGTTAAAGCTCATACTCCGTACTTCGCATATCCAATACTTTATCTATTAACCAATACTAATTGTTATCACTCAATCTCATTAACATCAATGCATCAATAATGAAGCCTAGATCAATTTTTTAATAAACAAATTTAAAGAATTACAAATTTGCAATCTCTAATAAGTTACATAATAAATTCGTATAACATGAAACCTAGAACTCATCATATTATATATTTGTATTTGTATTCGTATACATAATAAAAGAACAAATTACAATTAGCAAACACACGAGATTGTTAACGGAAATAAAGTCCCAAAACTAAATGAGCAAAGGCCCATGCTAAAAATTCTAAATCTTCTAAATGAGTAGGTGAAATTTATATAATTCGTTGAAATTAGGCTAAAAGTTTTGTTGGGGACAAATTGCTTCAATTTGAGTTGATATAAAAATAAATAAAAAATTTAATAATGAATCAATAGTTGGGTCTGATATTGGATGGGGTCATCTGACCTCAATTGCAATATCTTGGATCCGCCGTGTTCTTTTTGATTGATACAATTATTAAACATCAACTCAACATCCACTTGTCTAAAAGTATTTCATCCATGATTATTATTGAAGTTTACTCCATCACATATTCTATATTCTATAATCTTAGCTGTACCACTTTAGGCACCCACTCACATATTATATTTGATTATTATGTGTATTTGTTTCTATAAGTCATCACCTTTTTACATATTCATATGCATATAAGGTACTTATATATAAACACATACATATGCTTGATCATCTGCAAAATTTCATCACCCATCAACCTTTGAACCATCCTTTGAAACCCGTCATCAAACTAACACCACCATCGAACCTATCCACCCCCATCATCATCGATACATCACTGCTGAAGTTCATAATTGGCGTAATTTTTTCTTCTTCTTTACTTATGATATATACTTCGTCTTTACCTGTTAAATGTTTAATATATAAACCCACCACAAAATATCATGACACCATAATAAAAACATCGTCACCACCATATGACAATCACATTTGTTAAACCCATTTATATTTTTTGTTGCTCGCTGCTACAATTAATCGAGAACAACCATGAACACATGCTTCGGTTCCTAATTTTGCAGCTGTGATTCTTTGTTTTCTTTTTAATTTGAAACCACCATAACCTTGAACTGTAATTGCTACCATGATTTGAAGACCCACTTCACTATCTTAAACCAAACAACCAACGAACTTCAAGAATTACTTGTTACTAATTATGTTAGATCACAACAAACCCATGAACCTGCTGCAGTTTCTGTTTCAACGTAAAACCAACCAACAACTACCTTCTTGCTACTGCCGCACCTTTCCTATTCTTGTTTCGGTTAATTGTTGCAGCTGCTACTCGTTACGCTTAGAGGGTAAACAAGCATATAATAAAGAGGATGACAAGTGGTAAACCGAAAGACAATGAGTGTGACAAAAATGAGTTAATATTTAGTGTACATCCATTGATCCATTTATCAAAAGGGTGATGTAGTGCTCCGTATTAAATAGGTGTTTCAAAAAGGAATTTATTTACCTCAAGTTGCTTTATAAAAAGCTTCAAATAAATTCGAGACACAATGCAATGTGGGATAAACTCCACATCTATGGCCGACATATTAAAGTAAACAAATTGAAGAACAAATAATATGCAGCTAGGTGTTTCTTTCTTTTCTCTAATTTCCAACTGTCAAAATGGATACTTGATTTAATTGGACCCACTGTCATTTGGCAAATCACGAAAATGGGAATACTAAAAGCTACCCTGTGATATTTTTTTTCCCGCATGTATTGTTATTTGGCAACTCTTAAAAAAAAACAAAAAAACAAAAAAAAAAATCATTAAAGATAAAAGGGTTATGGCTGACAACTTAAAATAGAGTGGGATTAGTTGGAAAGGGGGACGTTTAATATAGGGACGTTTAATATAGGGACGCTTTTAATTTTTTTTTTTTTTAATCCGATGCATGTATTTTTTAAACAAATACAGTGGGGCTGCAAGAGTAAATTAAAGATGGAGGATTCCATTATTCCATTCGGTTTCCAACTTCAAACAAGTTGGTCGTGAAGCTGTTGGGTTGTGTTTGTGTAGTTGGGCCGAGATTCGGGTTAAAAT
This sequence comes from Rutidosis leptorrhynchoides, assembly GCF_046630445.1. NCBI lineage: Eukaryota > Viridiplantae > Streptophyta > Magnoliopsida > Asterales > Asteraceae > Rutidosis > Rutidosis leptorrhynchoides. The sequence continues at coordinate 287,184,445 of NC_092333.1, forward strand.
TAAATGATGTGAGTAAATCTCAGAAAGACTGCAATGGTTCACTGGTTAAGGTGTTTGTGTGGTTAGCGAGAGGTCGCGGGTTCAAGCTTGGGCATGGACATTTATTTATTTTAGGCTTGATACATTGAGGTTTCCTTATTATTATTATTATTATTATTATTATTATTATTATTATTATTATTATTATTATTATTATTATTATTATTATTATTATTATTATTGTTATTAATGGTATTATAAGTATTATTATTAGTATTATCATAAATATAAGTATTATAACCATTATTATTATTATTAGTCTTATAAGTATTATTAATATATTTATTATTATTAATATTATCACTAGTAAAACATTAATATCAAAAACTACCTTTTTAAGCAGAAAAATATATGTATATAAAATATACTTATTACATGTACTATGATTATATTAAAATTTCACATAACTATAACTATATATATATATATATATATATATATATATATATATATATATATATATATATATATATATATATATATATATATATATATATATATATATATATATATATATATATATATATATATATATATATATATATATATATATATATATATATATATATATATATATATATATATATATAACCTACTAATATTATTTATATAAATACTTACAAATAACAAATTCTCGATTTTTAAATATAACATTAAACAAGTAAGTATGTAAATATAGATATACATTAATATAACTATATAAATATTAACTATTATGAATATATACATAAATTAAACATACATAATATATAAATTAAAGGTATAATAAGCAAATTTGGTCAGTTATGATTATATGTTTAAATATAGATATAAAAATGATATAGGTTCGTGAATCCGAGGTCAACCCTGCATTGTTCAATATCATCATATGTATTTTTACTACAAAATACATTATGGTGAGTTCATTTGCTCCCTTTTTACTCATTACATATTTGAGCTGAGAATACATGCAAATGCTTTATTAACCATTTTACAATATTAATATGCGTGAGTTCATTTGATTCCCTTTTACTCTTTACATTTTTGGGACTGAGAATACATGCGCTACTTTTACAATTGCTTTATTAAATGCTTTTGAAATACATTTTAAACTGCGAATAGTTGAAATACTTTTATAAATGTTTGACGAGATAGACACAAGCAAAATATTCCTCGAATGAATTATGTGGACGTGATAATTACCACCATTGAATTATGTGGACGTGATAATTGCCACAATTGATATGAATATTTTTCCCCTGATTATTATTGCTTGGTAACCTAAGAATTAGGGAACATCACTAATTTTGAGAAGTAGTGCATGCCTAATTGACGCGAATCCTAAAGGTAGCTACCGGGTTTAACACCCTCACCCAGAATGTTCACTAGACGGAAGGGCTAGTGGCGTGGTGTTTAGTACTTCGAAGTTTATATGATTATTATACAGACGAGATGTTCTGTTTTGGGGATATTATTTATGCGCATTATATGTTAAGGTCGGTTACCAAGCCAAGCTATGAAAGCAATGAAAAGTGAATGTTATGTATCGAGAGAATGATTTTATACACAGGTTATGTGTATGTTATTTTTGTACACAAGATATGTGTAGAGTTACTAAGATTTATGAAAGATGATTTCGTACACGAGAAAGGTGTACTGTATTTAAAAGATATCGCATGTACATTACAGGTGGGTATAGGATTCGGGCCCATTTGTACCATGCAGGATTTAAATCTTGTGGTCTATCAAAATGATGAATTTTATTGTTTTGTGATAAACCTATGAACTCACCAACTTTTTGGTTGACACTTGAAAGCATGTTTATTCTCAGGTATTAAAGAAATCTTCCGCTGTGCATTTTCTCATTTTAAAGACATTATTTGGAGTCGATCATCGCAATGGGACCAGATGTTGGTGACTTCGTCCAGATGGATTAGGACGGGGTATGACATGTGGTATCAGAGCGGTGGTCTTAGTGAACCAGGTCTTGCATTAGTGTGTCTAACTGATAGTTGTTTAGATGCATTAGTGAGTCTGGACTTCGACCGTGTCTGCATATCAAAAGTTTTGCTTATCATTTCGTGTTGAAAATTACCTGCTTATCATTCTTAGGGAATCACTTTCTTATCATTCTTAATCTAAACATATCTTACTGCCTGGATTGCATGAATAGTGTACAGAAAAAAAATCATATCTTTGCGTATCTATTACTGTAGACTTTGCTTGACAGCTTCCGTAGATTCCTCTGTAACTTATGGGATTTTAGTATTATATATGCATATGTAAATTATGTATTACAGGGTACTAATCTACATCCTATAATCTATTTCTGATCGAAAATTCTTCATCTGATCGTACAAGGTGAATCCCTCAACTAGTTCGAGTCCCTCAGATTCCGATAGCTATTCTGATAGTTATTCCGACAGCTATTCTGACATGGATATTCACCTAAGCTCTGAAAGCAGTGTAAACAAAATGGATCAACCAACTAGTCATCTTCAATTCATTTGATGGGTTCGTAGTCTACTTAATTATTGGACACAAGAAGAAGCGATCCCTTTCATCCGCCATATTGTCCTCTGGGTGAAGAACCTGAAGCATTCACCGACGAACCAATCTGAAATACCATTTTCACTCTCATTTCCCGAATATCTCGCCACAATTATATTCTATTTAAAATTCTAAACCTTATTCATCCGCTCGTCCCAACCAACAATCATCCCGGAATAATAGAAGAAGTCAACAAATTTCGCGCTCGAGTAATCAATTTGGAGAATATGGTGCAAAACTTACCAGCTTTAACAACAGCACTGGCAACACCAGTACCACCAACAACCCAAGTTTCAACATCACATGCCTCAACATCTCAATCTGTACCTCGAGCATAATCATCATTCTACATGACGTTCTACGACATTTATCTTCATTCGACATGACGATTATGTAATCTTTAATGTTTTAGATATTATATATTCTTGTTCTAATGGTAAATCAAATGAGTTTAATATCATATTGACTCATTAAATCCATGATTACATCTGAAGAAAATATATATGTAAGTATATTTTCATAAAGATTGTAATCAAAAATTCTTTTGTACAAACTGTTAATGGTGAAAATATTTTAACGGGTAGGTAATACCCGAGAAATATTTAGATTTCGCATTAATAAGTTACACTGTACATTCTTCGAATTTGATTTAACAGTCATTTACTATCCTACTTACATCCACAGATATACGTATCTGTTTACCGCAGAATAACCATTTTCATTCAATTTCATATTTGGATTTTGATCTATCAGAATCCAACAAATGGCATAATGAAGAAAACATTTGACAAAATAAAATTTGTTAGAAACAAACGAATTAACTATGAGAAAAATTTTGTTAACAATCCACGCTAACTGTTCCTAGCTAACTGTTTCCAGCTAACTGATTACATTTTTTTATCGCCGTTTATTTATCGCAATTTATTTATCGCAATTTATTTATCGCAATTTAATTATCGCAATTTACATTATCGCAATTTACATTCTGGCAGTTTACATTCTCGCAATTTTAATTATCGTCATTTAATTTCTGTTATTTATTTTACGCACTTTAAATATCGGGACACGTATACAAATTTTTGACATATCATATCGACGCATGTATATATATTATTTGGAATAACCATAGACACTCTATATGCTGTAATGCTAGATTTTGCTATACAGGGTTGAGGTTGATTCTTAAATAATATATATACTTTGAGTTGTGATCGAGTCTGAGACATGTACACGGGTAATGATACGTATTAATTAATTCGAATATTATAAACTATATATGAATTATTGAGTTAGTAACTACGGACTGCTAACTGCGGACTACCAGCATTGGATAATTAAAATGAATTAAAATATTGCTTATAACTTATGAAACTAAACATCACTTCAAGTTTGCCACTTGATTTCATCTTAAACCTCATTTGTATCTTGACAATTGCAATCTGTGTTCAAACCTTTCATGATTCTTGAAAACATCTTAATCGGGAGGATGAACCAACCACACTTCATCTACGGAAGAAAAGATTGATGCATATAGTTATGCACCTGAAAACACTCGAAACCTTAGTAAACGTTTAACACGTATCTGTGCTAGCTCCTTTGGCATTGTTATTACCGAAAATAACATTGCAAATCTTTTTCAAATTAGTCAATTTTGTCACAGCTCCAGCAAATCAACTTCAACTTTCATTCGAATAAACCTTATTATAACTTTGATATATATGCGTGCTCTTTTATTGTTACTGGGAAACCGTTTATATTCCACCACATTAGTAGTAAACTTACCAGCAACTTCATTACTCCTTAGCTTAAGTCTCTCAGAAGAACCATTATATTTATTCCTTAAAACCTATTCATATACTCATTCACATGTTATAACGAAAATTACCACATTAATTACCAAGAATCAACAATCATTATTTCAAATCTCGCAGCATTACTACATCAACAGTTATATGTATTCATATAACATTTATCTCTTAGAATTATGATCTTTCATTCTGAAATTCTGAAAAGCACCCAGTCTACAAATCAATACTTCAAATTCATAAAAAGCTGAATACAGCAGCAAAAACTGTACACGACCTTAACAGTCGAAGGTAGAAAGATAAAGAATAAAGTGTTGGAAAAGCTCAGAAATAGAGAAGGTTTAGAACTGAAAAACGGATTGAGCAAACCCTATATTCAAAGAATCGATGAAATATTTAGAGAATATCCTGCTCCGAAGTCATGTTAAAATCCTGCGGAAAATCTTTCTTCATCAATCATCGAACTTAGAAATTCCAAAATATCATCATAAATATCTTCGATATTTCTGAAGATATTATCATAAATATTCTCGTCACAAATTATTTATCTCTTCGTGCTATCTATATTACATCATAAAAGAAACTACTTTAGTTTCAAAATTTCTTTAAAACTTGAGTTTGAATTATGAATGTTTTTGAAGTAGTGTTGGGAACTGAAGCATGAGTTAGTATAATATAATGACACTTGATCAACGTGATTATATTACAGTAAGTCATGTTGAGTTTCTAATGGGACGTGATGATTCACATACTATAACGTCATCATGTGCCATTTACACGACTCTTACATCCTACTAAATCTCTAAACAAAATCAAGAACATATTTTCTTGATAATTCCATCCTTTCCAGTGATTTCTGATAATTTGACAAATATTGTAGAAATATGAACTGAAGTATAAAAGTTAAGAGTTGTGGGAAATAATGGAATGAAAGAGGTTCATTTATAGTGGGAGTATCAGACGTTGAAATCGAGAAAGATCATCACATTTAATTAAAGAGATCTTAATTTCCTTAAATCCTGAAGAATCAAATCTTTTAGATTTCGGAGATTTTCTTTAAATCCCTTGAATTCCGGAAATTCAACCAAGACTAAGTCAAAAGTTACATCTCTATCTCAATCTTTTGTGACAACTTCACTCGTACGCTTCACATAATCGAATCGTTTTATTAATAATGATAAAACTCTATTTATTGACTCATATTCGTCACAAAAACATTTTTATTGTTAGCCATGACGACCTCACTCAAATTTCTGGACAAAATTTCTTTAACGGGTAGGTACTGTGACGACTCAGAAATTTCCGACCAAATTTAAACTTAATCATTATATGATTTTGACACGATAAGCAAAGTCTGTAATGTTGAGTATCAAAATTTTTGAACTATTTTAATGAGATCATTTACCTTTGACTATTCCCGACGACTCACGATACGATTACTTGTAAATAAGATATGCATATATATATATATATATATATATATATATATATATATATATATATATATATATATATATATATATATATATATATATATATATATATATATATATATGTGTGTGTGTGTGTGTGTGTGTGTGTGTGTGTATGTTTGTGTGTGTGTATAATAAGACGAAATATTGTAATTGTTAGAATTAATTAGGTAAAATATTATAATTATAATAATTAACAAGTTTTATTCAATTCAATCAAAGGATATGAATACTAATCCTTACGTACTAATAAAATTATAGATATGAGTCTTATCTTAATATATTGACATAAATATCCATGATTATTGTTAAAGCTCATACTCCGTACTTCGCATATCCAATACTTTATCTATTAACCAATACTAATTGTTATCACACAATCTCATTAACATCAATGCATCAATAATGAAGCCTAGATCAATTTTTTATTAAACAAATTTAAAGAATTATAAATTTGCAATCTCTAATAAGTTACCAAATAAATTCGTATAACATGAAACCTAGAACTCATCATATTGTATATTTGTACTTGTATTCGTATACATAATAAAAGGACAAATTACAATTAGCAAACACACGAGATTGTTAACGGAAATAAAGTCCCAAAACTAAATGAGCAAAGGCCCACGCTAAAAATTCTAAATCTTCTAAATGAGTAGGTGAAATTTATATAATTCGTTGAAATTAGGCTAAAAGTTTTGTTGGGGACAAATTGCTTCATTTTGAGTTGATATAAAAAAAATAAAAATTAATTTAATAATGAATCAATAGTTGGGTCTAATATTGGACGGGGTCATCTGACCTCATTTGCACTATCTTGGATCCGCCGTATTCTTTATGATTGATACAATTATTAAACATCAACTCAACATCCACTTGTCTAAAAGTATTTCATCCGTGATTATTATTGAAGTTTACTCCATCACATATTCTATATTCTATAATCTTAGCTGTACCACTTTAGGCACCCACTTACATATTATATTTGATTATTGTGTGTATTTGTTTCTATAAGTCATCACCTTTTTACATATTCATATGCATATAAGGTACTTATATATAAACACATACATATGCTTGATCATCTGCAAAATTTCATCACCCATCAACCTTTGAACCATCCTTTGAAACCCGTCAACAAACTAACACCACCATCGAACCTATCCACCCCCATCATCATCGATACATCACTGCTGAAGTTCATAATTGGCGTAATTTTTTCTTCTTCTTTACTTATGATATATACTTCGTCTTTACCTGTTAAATGTTTAATATATAAACCCACCACAAAATATCATGACACCATAATAAAAACATCGTCACCACCATATGACAATCACATTTGTTAAACCCATTTATATTTTTTGTTGCTCGCTGCTACAATTAATCGAGAACAACCATGAACACATGCTTCGGTTCCTAATTTTGCAGCTGTGATTCTTTGTTTTCTTTTTAATTCGAAACCACCATAACCTTGAACTGTAATTGCTACCATGATTTGAAGACCCACTTCACTATCTTAAACCAAACAACCAACGAACTGCAAGAATTACTTGTTACTATTTATGTTAGATCACAACAAACCCATAAGCCTGTTGCAGTTTCTGTTTCAACGTAAAACCAACCAACAACTACCTTCTTGCTACTGCCGCACCTTTCCAATTCTTGTTTCAGTTAATTGTTGCAGCTGCTACTCGATACGCTTAGAGGGTTAACAAGCATATAATAAAGAGGATGACAAGTGGTAAACCGAAAGACAATGAGTGTGAGAAAAATGAGTTAATATTTAGTGTACATCCATTGATCCATTTATCAAAAGGGTGATGTAGTGCTCCGTATTAAATAGGTGTTTCAACAAGGAATTTATTTACCTCAAGTTGCTTTATAAAAAGCTTCAAATAAATTCGGGACACAATGCATTGTGGGACAAACTCCACATCTATGGCCGACATATTAAAGTAAACAAATTGAAGAACAAATAATATTCAGCTAGGTGTTTCTTTCTTTTCTCTAATTTCCAACTGTCCAAATGGATACTTGATTCAATTGAACCCACTATAATTTGGCAAATCACGAAAATGGGAATACTAAAAGCTAGCCTGTGAAATATTTTTTTTTCGCATGTATTGTTATTTGGCAACTCTTAAAAAAAAGATAAAAAAAAAGAAACTTTAAAGATAAAAGGGTTATGGCCGACAACTTAAAATAGAGTGGGATTAGTTGCAAAGGAGGACATTTAATATAGGGACGTTTTTAAAATTTTTTTTTTTAATTCGATGCATGTATTTTTTAAACAAATACAGTGGGGCTGCAAGAGTAAATTAAAGATGGAGGATTCCGTTATTCCATTCGGTTTCCAACTTCAAACAAGTTGGCCGTGAAGCTATTGGGTCGTGTTTGTGTAGTTGGGCCGAGATTCGGGTTAAAATTAAATGATGTGAGTAAATCTCAGAAAGACTGAAATGGTTCGCTGGTTAAGGTGTTTGTGTGGTTAGCGAGAGGTCGCGGGTTCAAGCTTGGGCATGGACATTTATTTTTTTTAGGCTTGATACATTGAGTAAGCTTTATTATTATTATTATTATTATTACTATTATTATTATTATTATTATTATTATTATTATTATTATTATTATTATTATTATTATTATTATTATTATTATTATTATTATTATTATTATTATTATTATTATTATTATTATTATTATTATTATTATTATTATTATTGTTGTTGTTGTTGTTGTTATTAATGGTATTATAAGTATTATTAGTATTATCATAAATATAAGTATTATAACCATTATTATTATTATTATTAGTCTTATAAGTATTGTTAATATATTTATTATTATTAATATTATCATTATTAATAAAAGTTATTATTATTATCACTAGTAAAACATTAATATCAAAAACTACCTTTTTAAGCAGATAAATATTTGTACATAAAATATAATTATTACATGTACTATGATTATATTAAAATTTCACATAACTATATATATATATATATATATATATATATATATATATATATATATATATATATATATATATATATATATATATATATATATAACCTACTAATATTATTTATATAAATACTTACAAATAACAAATTATCGATTTTTAAATATAACATTAAATAAGTAAGTATGTAAATATTGATATATATTAATATAACTATATAAATATTAACTATTATGAATATATACATAACATAAACATACATTATATATAAATTAAAGGTATAATAAGCAAATTTGGTTAGTTATGATTATATGTTTTAATATAGATATACAAATGATATAGGTTCGTGAATCCGAGGTCAACCCTGCATTGTTCAATATCGGCATATGTATTTTTACTAGAAAATACATTATGGTGAGTTCATTTACTCCCTTTTTACTCATTACATTTTTGAGCTGAGAATACATGCAAATGCTTTATTAAATGTTTTACAATATTTATATGTGTGAGTTCATTTGATTTCCTTTTACTCTTTACATTTTTGGAACTGAGAATACATGCGCTACTTTTACAATTGCTTTATTAAATGCTTTTGAAATACATTTTGAACTGCGAATGCATGAAATACTTTTATAAATGTTTGAAAAGATAGACACAAGCAAAATATTCCTCGAATGAATTATCTGGACGTGATAATTGCCACCATTGAATTATGTGGACGTGATAATTGCCACAATTGATATGAATATTTTTCCCCTGATTATTATTGCTTGGTAACCTAAGAATTAGGGAACATCACTAATTTTGAGAATTAGTGCACGCCTAATTGACGCGAATCCTAAAGGTAGCTACCGGGTTTAACACCCCCACCCAGTATGTTCACTAGACGAAAGGGCTAGTGGGCGTGGTTTTTAGTACTTCGAAGTTTATATGATTATTATACAGACGAGATGTTCTGTTTTGGGGATATTATTTATGCGCATTATATGTTAAGGTCGGTTACCAAGCCAAGCTATGAAAGCAATAAAAAGTGAATGTTATGTATCGAGAGAATGATTTTATACACAGGTTATGTGTATGTTATTTTTATGCACAAGATATGTGTACGGTTACTAAGATTTATGAAAGATGATTTCGTACACAAGAAAGGTGTACGGTATTTAAAATATATCGCATGTACATTACAGGTGGGTATAGGATTCGGGCCCATTTGTACCATGCAGGATTTAAATCTTATGGTCTATCAAAATGATGAATTTTATTGTTTTATGATAAACCTATGAACTCACCAACTTTTTGGTTGACACTTGAAAGCATGTTTATTCTCAGGTATTAAAGAAATCTTCCGCTGTGCATTTGCTCATTTTAAAGACATTATTTGGAGTCGATCATCGCAATGGGACCAGATGTTGGTGACTTCATCCAGATGGATTAGGACGGGGTATGACATGTGGTATCAGAGCAGTGGTCTTAGTGAACCAGGTCTTGCATTAGTGTGTCAAACTGATAGTTGTTTAGATGCATTAGTGAGTCTGGACTTCGACCGTGTCTGCATGTCAAAAGTTTTGCTTATCATTTCGTGTCGAAAATTACCTGCTTATCATTCTTAGGAAATTACTTACTTATCATTCTTAATCTAAACATATCTTATTGCCTAGATTGCATGAATAGTGTATAGAAAAAAAATCATATCTTAGCGTATCTATTACTGTAGACTTTGCCTGACAGCTTCCGTAGATTCCTCCGTAACTTATGGGATTTTAGTATTATATATGCATATGTAAATTATGTATTGCAGGGTACTAAACTACATCCTATAATCTATTTCTGATCAAAAATCCTTCATCTGATCGTACGAGGTGAATCCCTCAACTAGTTCGAGTCCCTCAGATTCCGATAGCTATTCCGATAGTTATTCCGACAGCTATTCCGACATGGATATTCACCTAAGCTCCGAAATCGGTGTAAATGAAATGGATCAACCAACTAGTCAACTTCAATTCATTTGATGGGTTCGTAGTCTACTTAATTATTGGAGACAAGAAGAATCGATCCCTTTCATCTGCCATATTGTCCTCTGGGCGAAGAACCTGAAGCATTCACCGGCGAACCAATCCGAAATACCATTTTCACTCTTATTTCCTGAATATCTCGCCACGATTATATTCTATTTAAAATTCTAAACCTTATTCATCCGCTCGTCCCAACCGACAATCATCCCGAAATAATAGAAGAAGTCAACGAATTTCGCGCTCGAGTAATCAATTTGGAGAATATGGTGCAAAACTTACCAGCTTTAACAACATCATCGACAAGACCAGTACCACCAACAACCCAAGTTTCAACATCACATGCCTCAACATCTCAATCTGTACCTCGAGCGTAATCATCGTTCTACATGACATTCTACAGCATTTATCTTCGTTCGACATGACGATTATGTAATCTTTAATGTTTTAGAGATTATATATTCTTGTTCTAATGATAAATCAAATGAGTTTAATATCATATTGACTCATTAAATCCATGATTACATCTGAAGAAAATATATATGTAAGTATATTTTCATAAAGATTGTAATTACAAATTCTTTTGTACAAACTGTTAATGGTGAAAATATTTTAATGGGTAGGTAATACCCGAGAAATATTTAGATTTTACATTAATAAGTTACACTGTACATTCTTCGAATTTGATTCAACAGTCATTTACTATCCTACTTACATCCACAGATATACGTATCCGTTTACCGCAGAATAACCATTTTCATTCAATTTCATATTTGGATTTTGATCTTTCAGAATCCAACAAGTGGCATAATGAAGAAAACATTTGACAAAATAAAATTTGTTAGAAACAACGAATTAACTATGAGAAAAATTTTGTTAAGAATCCACGCTAACTGTTCCTAGCTAACTGTACCCAGCTAACTGATTACATTTTTTTTATCGCAGTTTATTTATCACAATTTCTTTATCGCAATTTATATATCGCAATTTATTTATCGCAATTTAATTATCGCAATTTACATTCTCGCATTTTTAATTATCGTCATTTAATTTTTGTTATTTATTTTACGCACTTTAAATATCGGGACACGTATACAAAGTTTTGACATATCATATCGACGCATGTATATATATTATTTGGAATAACCATAGACACTCTATATGCTGTAATGCTAGAGTTCGCTATACAGGGTTGAGGTTGATTCTTAAATAATATATATACTTTGAGTTGTGATCGAGTCTGAGACATGTACACGGGTCACGATACGTATTAATTAATTCGAATATTATAAACTATATATGAATTATTGAGTTAGTAACTACGGACTACTAACTGTGGACTACCAGCATTGGACAATTAAAATGAATTAAAATATTGCTTATAACTTATGAAACTAAACATCACTTCAAGTTTGCCACTTGATTTCATCTTAAACTTCATTTGTATCTTGACAATTGCAATCTGTGTTCAAACCTTTCATGATTCTTGAAAACATCTCAATCAGGAGGATAAACCAACCACACATCATCTACGGAAGAAAAGATTAATGCATATAGTTATGCACCTGAAAACACTCGAAACCTGAGTAAACGTTTAACACGTATCTGTGCTAGCTCCTTTGGCATTGTTATTACCGAAAATAACATTGCAAATCTTTTTCAAATTAGACAATTTTGTCACAGCTCCAGCAAATCAACTTCGACTTTCATTCGAATAAACCTTATTATAACTTTGATATATATGCGTGCTCTTTTATTGTTACTGGGAAACCGTTTATATTCCACCACATTAGTAGTAAACTTACCAGCAACTTCATTACTCCTTAGCTTAAGTCTCTCCGAAGAACCATTATATTTATTCGTTAAAACCTATTCATATACTCATTCACATCTTATAACGAGAATTACCACATTATTTACCAAGAATCAGCGATCATTATTTCGAATCTTGCAGCATTACTACATCAACAGTTATATGTATACATATAACATTTATCTCTTAGAATTATGATCTTTCATTCTAAAATTCTGAAAAGCACCCAGTCTACAAATCAATACTTCAAATTCTGAAAAAGCTGAATACAGCAGCAAAAACTGTACACGACCTTAACAGTCGAAGGTATAAAGATAAAGAATAAAGTGTTGGAAAAGCTCAGAAATAGAGAAGGTTTAGAACTGAAAAATGGATTGAGCAAACTAGGAAGGAGACCAAGGACAAATACAAGGACCAAACCCTATATTCAAAGAATCGATGAAATCTTTAGAGAATATCCTGCTCCGAAGTCATGTTAAAATCCTGCGAAAAATCTTCCTTCATCAATCATCGAACTTAGAAATTCCAAAATATCATCATAAATATCTTCGATATTTCTGAAGATATTTTCATAAATATTCTCGTCCAAAATTATTTATCTCTTCGTGCTATCTATATTACATCATAAAGGAAACTACATTAGTTTCAAAATTTCTTTAAAACTTGAGTTTGAATTATGAATGTTTTTGAAGTAGTGTTGGGAACTGAAGCATGAGTTAGTATAATATAATGACACTTGATCAACGTGATTATATTATAGTAAGTCATGTTGAATTTCTAATGGGACGTGATGATTCACAGACTATAACGTCATCATGTGCCATTTACACGACTCTTACATTCTACTAAATCTCTAAACAAAATCAAGAACATATTTTCTTGATAATTCCATCCTTTCCAGTGATTTCTGATAATTTGACAAATATTGTAGAAATATGAACTGAAGTATAAAAGTTAAGAGTTGTGGGAAATAATGGAACGAAAGAGGTTCATTTATAGTGGGAGTATCAGACGTTGAAATCGAGAAAGATCATCACATTTAATTAAAGAGATCTTAATTTCCTTAAATCCTAAAGAATCAAATCTTTTAGATTTCAGATATTTTCTTTAAATCCCTTGAATTCCGAAAATTCAACCAAGACTACGTCAAAAGTTAATTCTCTATCTCAATCTTTTGTGACAACTTCACTCATACGCTTCACATAATTGAATCGTTTTATCAATAATGATAAAACTCTATTTATTTACTAATATTCGTCACGAAAACATTTTTATTGTTAGCCATGACGACCTCACTCAAATTTTGGGACGGAATTTCTTTAACGGGTAGGTACTGTGACGACCCGGAAATTTCCGACCAAATTTAAACTTAATATTTATATGATTTCGACACGATAAGCAAAGTCTGTAATGTTGAGTCTCAAAATTTTTGAACTATTTTAATGAGATCATTTGACCTTTGACTATTCCCGATGACTCACGATACGATTACTTGTATATGTGTGTGTGTGTGTGTATAATAAGATGAAATATTGTAATTGTTAGAATTAATTAGGTAAAATATTATAATTATAATAATTAACAAGTTTTATTCAATTCAATCAAAGGATATGAATACTAATCCTTACGTACTAATAAAATTATAGATATGAGTCTTATCTTAATATATTGACATAAATATCCATGATTATTGTAAAAGCTCATACTCCGTACTTTGCATATCCAATACTTTATCTATTAACCAATACTAATTGTTATCACTCAATCTCATTAACATCAATGCATCAATAATGAAGCCTAGATCAATTTTTTATTAAACAAATTTAAAGAATTACAAATTTACAATCTCTAATAAGTTACCTAATAAATTTGTATAACATGAAACCTAGAACTCATCATATTATATATTTGTATTTGTATTCGTATACATAATAAAAGGACAAATTACAATTAGCAAACACACGAGATTGTTAACGGAAATAAAGTCCCAAAACTAAATGAGCAAAGGCCCACGCTAAAAATTCTAAATCTTCTAAATGAGCAGGTGAAATTTATATAATTCGTTGAAATTAGGCTAAAAGTTTTATTGGGGAAAAATTGCTTCATTTTGAGTTGATATAAAAAAAAATTTAATTTAATAATGAATCAATAGTTGGGTCTAATATTGAACGGGGTCATCTGACCTCATTTGCACTATCTTGGATCCGCCGTGTTCTTTATGATTGATACAATTATTAAACATCAACTCAACATCCACTTGTCTAAAAGTATTTCATCCGTGATTATTATTGAAGTTTACTCCATCACATATTCTATATTCTATAATCGTAGCTGTACCACTTTAGGCACCCACTCACATATAATATTTGATTATCGTGTGTATTTTTTTTCTATAAGTCATCACCTTTTTACATATTCATATGCATAAAAGGTACTTATATATAAACACATACATATGCTTGATCATCTGCAAAATTTCATCACCCATCAACCTTTGAACCATCCTTTGAAACCCATCATCAAACTAACACCACCATCGAACCTATCCACCCCCATCATCATCGATACATCACTGCTGAAGTTCATAATTGGCGTAATTTTTTTTCTTCTTTACTTATGATATATACTTCGTCTTTACCTGTTAAATGTTTAATATATAAACCCACCACAAAATATCACGACACCATAATAAAACCATCGTCACCACCATAAGACAATCACATTTGTTAAACCCATTTATATTTTTTGTTGCTCGCTGCTACAATTAATCGAGAACAACCATGAACACATGCTTCGGTTCCTAATTTTGCAGCTGTGATTCTTTGTTTTCTTTTTAATTTGAAACCACCATAACCTTGAACTGTTATTGCTACCATGATTTGAAGACCCACTTAACTATCTTAAATCAAACAACCAACGAACTGCAAGAATTACTTGTTACTATTTATGTTAGATCCAACAAACCCATAAACCTGCTGCAGTTTCTGTTTCAACGTAAAACCAACCAACAACTACCTTCTTGCTACTGCCGCACTTTTCCTATTCTTGTTTCAGTTAATTGTTGCAGTTGCTACTCGTTACGGTTAGAGGGTTAACAAGCATATAATAAAGAGGATGACAAGTGGTAAACCGAAAGACAATGAGTGTGAGAAAAATGAGTTAATATTTAGTGTACATCCATTAATCCATTTATCAAAAGGGTGATGTAGTGCTCCGTATTAAATAGGTGTTTCAATAAGGAATTTATTTACCTCAAGTTGCTTTATAAAAAGCTTCAAATAAATTCGGGACACAATGCATTGTGGGACAAACTCCACGTCTATGGCCGACATATTAAAGTAAACAAATTGAAGAACAAATAATATGCAGCTAGGTGTTTCTTTCTTTTCTCTAATTTCCAACTGTCCAAATGGATACTTGATTCAATTGGACCCACTGTCATTTGGCAAATCACGAAAATGGGAATACTAAAAGCTACCCTGTGATATTTTTTTTTCCGCATGTATTGTTATTTGGCAACTCTTAAAAAAAAAAAAAATTTAAAGATAAAAGGGTTATGGCCGACAACTTAAAATAGAGTGGGATTAGTTGGAAAGGGGGACGTTTAATATAGGGACGTTTTTAATTTTTTTTTTTTAATCCGATGCATGTATTTTTTAAACAAATACAGTGGGGCTGCAAGAGTAAATTAAAGATGGAGGATTCCATTATTCCATTCGGTTTCCAACTTCAAACAAGTTGGCCGTGAAGCTGTTGGGTCGTGTTTGTGTAGTTGGGCTGAGATTCGGGTTAAAATTAAATGATGTGAGTAAATCTCAGAAAGACTACAATGGTTCGCTGGTTAAGGTGTTTGTGTGGTTAACGAGAGGTCGCGGGTTCAAGCTTGGGCATGTACTGTGACAACCCGGAAATTTCCAACCAAATTTAAACTTTAATCTTTATATGTTTCCGACACGATAAGCAATATTTGTTAAGTTAAATTGCAAGAATTTTAAACTACGTTCATACATTCATTCAACCTCGACCATGTTCCAACGATTCACGAACCATTAAACGAATATGATTATATATGTATATGTGTATATATATTATAACTTGAAACGTAAACAAAATATTAGATTAAATACTTTATATGATTGTATCTGTTTCAAAATATTTATCAATGGAATTAGAAGATAAGATCAAATGATTGAATTATCAGATATATTGAATTATGATTACAAGTCTCTGTTGAAAGGCCCACGTTGATTTGAGAAATCTTTCCGTTTTAACAATATTCGAAAAATGGTAAAGTGATTTATAAATAAGAATAAATTATCAATCATTGAGAACTAGACAAAGGATAGTGGAAGATTGAATCTCATAAAGACTCGATTGATCTATTTAGTTTCAAACGTACAAAAACGTTTTCAGTTTAAAAAGAACTTTATTATTAAAACGTATATAACTTTTATAAATATCTAGAACCACTTTTGACAACTCATTACTTAACTAGTATGATAAAGATAACGATATTTATATTTTATTTTATTAAATATATATAACGATTTAAATTAATATTATATATATTTATACGCGTATTATACGTACATAGTTTTATACTTTTACTATACTTAAACTTTACCTTTACTTTATTTTTACTTTACTTTAACTTTAATAATTCACTTTAATAATTCATACTTTAATAATTCACTTTAATAATTCATACTTTAATAATTCACTTTAATAATTCATACTTTAATAATTCACTTTAATAATTCATACTTTAATAATTCACTTTAATAATTCATACTTTAATAATTCACTTTAATAATTCAAAAATCTATTATAAATAGAATTCAATAGGTTTCATTATTTCATAGAAACTTGAAAATATTTTTCTCTAAACTCTCTCAATCGATTTACATATATATATTTACTCCGTATTATTTCAAGATATTATTAGTATACATAAAATATTACGACGGAGTGCTGTCCGAGTGATTTCGAAATTGTTTTTCGAGTAGGATAGGATTAAGGAAATTATGGGTTATAGCTATGGAGGTGATTGAGTATGGTTCATGGGTATGCTCGTGAGGTCAATATAGTGTTTATCATTTCCGTTGCATGTACGTACCTTTCCTGCAATATTGAATCTCAATATTGATACGTGAGTACTCATAATTTAACTTTTACATACTAATAGTGTATCCCTGACTAGTGCTCGAGTATTTAGAATTATGCATGCTTGTACTTTTGATATTGCCCTTAGACAGGTTAGGTTGAATATTGAATTAGTTACACTTGCGGTTGAGATAAGGTATAAGATATGCATGTCCTTGGAAAGCTAGCGAAAAATTAAGGACTTTTCCTTTAGATATCGAATGGTTTCGATGAACGGATTAGAAGTTATATTCAATTGAATTTTCTATATTTTTATTAAAAATGATTATTATCGTCGTTTTTATCGTCGTTCTAGTTTTATCTTATTATTATCATTATTATTATCTTTATCAATAAAATGGATTTATCATTAAAAATTGTTATTTTTTTTATTATTACTATCGTTATTATTGTTAAAGTTATAATTAGTATTATTATCCAATTATTATTATTATTATTATTATTATTATTATTATTATTATTATTATTATTATTATTATTATTATTATTATCATTATTAATATATATATCATTATTTAAAAATGGATATTGTCATTGTTATTATTATTATTACTATATTATCATTAAGATAATTATTAGTATTATCGTTAAAAATGTTATAGTAACTATCATTATTAATATTTGTGTAATTAAAACAAATATTTGTAACACCTAATTATTTTGATTACTATTATTATCATTATTATGAACACGATATAAAAGACGATTAAAAGCTATTAAACGAAACGATTAGGAAATAATGAGTAAGAGTATCATGATGAAATTAAAATATTATAAGATATTGATTTAGATAAAATTATCGTTCTTATTATTTTTATCATTACTATTATTATTAAAAATATCGTTAGTATTAAAACTATCATTTTAACAAAAAATATCATTTTAATAGAAATGTCATTGTTACTATAAAATATCATTATTATTATTATTTTAAATAGAATTATTATTTTAAAGATAATATTAAAAATTATCGTAAATATTAAAGTTATCATAATTAGAATTATCGTTTTATCATAATGTCATCTTAGTAATTATAAATATTGATATTTTTATAATAATTATTATTATTACAAAATAATACAACTTTTACTTACTATCATTATAGATATTATTTTATCAAATAAATATGTGATACAAACATATTTTACTACGTGTAATAACTTACTTTAATAATACCTATCATATTATCTTTATGATATTAAATGAACCCTATAAATTTTATTACTTAATATATATAAAAGTATATTATATTATATAAATTTAATATAAAATTTTATTTATTAATAAATAAATTATATTATTTACTCTAATAAATCTTTTAAAAATATTTAACAATATAAAACGACGATATTTAAACTATATATTAATCATGTATAGATTTTGGAAATTATTTTGAGTCAAATTTACTTTTGTTGACTTTTGCATATTAGTCTCGAGCATTAGGATTGTGGTACACTATGACTTGGCCTAATTTGTTAGACAAATATTGACCAACACATAATTATATATAATTAATTTAGGTTCGTGAATCCGAGGCCAACCTTGCACTTGTTCAATGACGTTATATGTATTTTTACTACGAAATACAGTATGGTGAGTTTCATTTGCTTTTTTACCCTTTATATTTTTGGGACTGAGAATACATGCGCTTTTATAAATGTTTGACGAAATAGACACAAGTAATTGAAACTACATTCTATGGTTGAATTATCGAAATCGAATATGCCCCTTTTTATTAAAGTCCGGTAATCTAAGAATTAAGGAACAGACACCCTAATTGACGCGAATCCTAAAGATAGATCTATTGGGCCTAACAAACCCCATCCAAAGTACCGGATGCTTTAGTACTTCAAAATTATATCATGTCCGAAGGAGGATCCTGGAATGATAGGGGATATTCTTATATGTATCTAGTTAATGTCGGTTACCAGGTGTTCACCATATGAATGATTATTTTTTGTCTCTATGCATGAGACGTATATTTATGAGAACTGGAAATGAAATTCTTGTGGTCTATTAAAATGATGGAAATAAATGATTATGATAAACTAATGAACTCACCAACCTTTTGGTTGACACTTTAAAGCATGTTTATTCTCAGGTGTTAAAGAAATCTTCCGCTGTGCATTTGCTCATTTTAAAGATATTACTTGGAGTCTTTCATAGCATACTTCGAAGAACGTTGCATTCGAGTCATTGAGTTCATCAAAGATTATTATTAAATCAATTTATAGTTGGATAGTGGATATTATGAAATGGTATGCATGCCTGTCAATTTTTGATGTAAAGAAATATTGTCTTTTAAAAACGAATGCAATGTTTGTAAAATATATCATATAGAGGTCAAATACCTCGCAATGTAATCAACTATTGTGAATCGTTTATAATGTATATGAACGGGTCCTTTCATGGACATTTATTTTTTTTAGGCTTGATACATTGAGGTAGCCTTATTATTATTATTATTATTATTATTATTATTATTATTATTATTATTATTATTATTATTATTATTATTATTATTATTATTATTATTATTATTATTATTATTATTATTATTATTATTATTATTATTATTATTATTGTTATTAATGGTATTATAAGTATTATTATTAGTATTATCATAAATTCAAGTATTATAACCATTATTATTATTATTAGTCTTATAAGTATTATTAATATATTTATTATTATTAATATTATCATTATTAATAAAATTTATTATTATTATCACTAGTAAAACATTAATATCAAAAACAACCTTTTTAAGCAGATAAATATTTGTACATAAAATATACTTATTACATGTACTATGATTATATTAAAATTTCACATAACTATATATGTATATATATATATATATATATATATATATATATATATATATATATATATATATATATATATATATATATAACCTACTAATATTATTTATATAAATACTTACAAATAATAAATTATTGATTTTTAAATATAACATTAAACAAATAAGTATGTAAATATAGATATATATTAATATAACTATATAAATATTAACTATTATGAATATATACATAAATTAAACATAAATAATATATAAATTAAAGGTATAATAAGCAAATTTGGTCAGTTATGATTATATGTTTTAATATAAATATACAAATGATATAGGTTCGTGAATCCGAGGTCAACCCTGCATTGTTCAATATCGTCATATGTATTTTTACTACAAAATACATTATGGTGAGTTCATTTGCTCCCTTTTTACTCATTACATTTTTGGGCTGAGAATACATGCAAATGCTTTATTAACTGTTTTTCAATATTTATATGCGTGAGTTCATTTGATTCCCTTTTACTCTTTACATTTTTGGGACTGAGAATACATGCGCTACTTTTACAATTGCTTTATTAAATGTTTTTGAAATACATTTTGAACTGCGAATACATGAAATACTTTTATAAATGTTTGACGAGATAGACACAAGCAAAATATTCCTCGAATGAATTATGTGGACGTGATAATTGCCACTATTGAATTATGTGGACGTGATAATTGCCACAATTGATATGAATATTTTTCCCCTGATTATTATTGCTTGGTAACCTAAGAATTAGGGAACATCACTAATTTTGAGAATTAGTGCACGCCTAATTGACGCGAATCCTAAAGATAACTACCGGGTTTAACACCCCCACCCAGAATGTGCACTAGACGGAAGGGCTAGTGGGCGTGGTGTTTAGTACTTCGAAGTTTATATGATAATTATACAGACGAGATGTTCTGTTTTGGGGATATTATTTATGCGCCTTATATGTTAAGGTCGGTTACCAAGCCAAGCTATGAAAGCAATGAAAAGTGAATGTTATGTATCGAGAGAATGATTTTATACACAGGTTATGTGTATGTTATTTTTGTGTACAAGATATGTGTACGGTTACTAAGATTTATGAAAGATGATTTCGTACACAAGAAAGGTGTAATGTATTTAAAAGATATCGCATGTACATTACAGGTGGGTATAGGATTCGGGCCCATTTATACCATGCAGGATTTAAATCTTATGGTCTATCAAAATGATGAATTTTATTATTTTATGATATGAAAGGACCCGTCCTAATCCATCCGGACGAAGTCCATATTGATTATAAACGATTCACAAGAGTTGATTACATCGCGAGGTACTTGACCTCTATATGATACATTTTACAAACATTGCATTCGTTTTGAAAAGACAATCTTTCATTACATCTGAAGTTGACAGACATGCATACCATTTCATAATATATCCAACTATAATTGACTTAATAATGATCTTGATAAACTCAACGACTCGAATGCAACGTCTTTTGAAATATGTCATGAATGATTCCAAGTAATATCTTTAAAATGATCAAATGCACAGCGAAAGATTTCTTTCGTACCTGAGAATAAACATGCTTTCAAGTGTCAACCAAAAGGTTGGTGAGTTCATTACTTTAACATAAATAATCATTTCTATCATTTTAATAGACCACAAGATTTTCGTTTCTCATAAATATACGTCCCATGCATAGAGACAAAATATCATTCATATGGATTGAACACCTGGTAACCGACATTCACAATATACATATAAGAATATCCCCATCATTCCGGAATCCTCCTTCGGACATGATATAAATTTCGAAGTACTAAAGCATCCGGTACTTTGGATGTGGCTTGTTGGGCCCGATAGATCTATCTTTAGGGTTCGCGTCAATTAGGGTGTCTGCTCCCTAATTCTTAGATTACCAGACTTAATAAAAAGGGGCATATTCGATTTCGATAATTCAACCATATAATGTAGTTTCGATTACTTGTGTCTATTTCGTAAAACATTTATAAAGCAGCGCATGTATTCTCAGTCCCAAAAATATATATTGTAAAAGCATTTAAAAAGGGAGCAAATGAAACTCACGCATATAAATATTGTAAAACAGTTATTAAAACATTGCATGTATTCTCAGTCCAAAAATGTAATGAGTAAAAGGGAACAAATGAAACTCACCTAATGTATTTTGTAGTAAAAATACATATAACGACATTGAATAAAAGTGTAGGGTTGACCTCGGATTCACGAACCTATATCATTCATATGTATATTAAAACATATACTTGTAATCGATCAAATATATATTATTATTGGTGATATACTTTTTAGATCAATAACTTATATATTTTATTATATGTTTATTTTATATATATATTAAAATATAACTTTTGTTATGTTATATGTACTAATTATATTCTTGTATATCATTTGTTTGTTAAAATAGTATTTTTAATAATACCATAATAATATTTGTAATGCTAAAATATTGATAATGATAATACTAGTTTTAGTATTAAAGATAACAATATCAATAATTCTTTTAATCATAATGCTAATGATAGTTTTAATATTACAACTTATAATAATGAAAATAACAGTAGTTTTTAAATAACATAAAAATTTTAATAATAATTGTAATGAAATTGATACTTTCAATAATAATACTAAATACTTATTAATAATAATAATAATACTTAGGCTGGTAATAAAATGATAAAGTTACATTTTTAAATAATAATATTAATATTAGTAATGACATTAAAAATTATATTTTTAATTATAATCATAATAATACTAAGTGAACTTTTTATCATAATACTTGTATTAGTGATAGTAATCTTAATAATTATAGTTCTAAAAATAACAACAATTATAATAATAATAATGATAGTAATAATAATAATAATAATAATAATAATAATAATAATAATAATAATAGTAATAATAATAATAATAATAATAATAATAATAATAATAATAATAACAATGATAATAATAATAATAATAATAATAATAATAATAATAATAATAATAATAATAATAATAATAATAATAATAATAATAATAATAATAATAATAATAATAATAATAATAATAATAATAATAATAATAATAATAGAAATAAAATAAAAGGTCTATACCCTTTAAATGCTGTTGTAAAAATAATAGTCCCAGACCGGACTCGAACCCGGAACATCTAGCTCACTAACACACGCACAAGACCACTCCTCCATTCACATTTTTCTGTTTTAATATAACTGCTAAATGTAATAAACCGTGTTATTTATTCTTCTTCTTCCTTAACTTCTAAATCCATATCGATAAAGAACTCAACCCAACAACGATAGTCAATCACTTAAACATTTTTAGAACTTTCAAACAATTTGTAATCAGTTTTCATAAGTTCTTAAACTAATTGAGAAGAGAAAAAAATAAACAATAAAAATAAAAATAAAACAGTACAGCAGCGACGGCTGCTTTCAAAAAAAAAAAAATTGTTTTTGATTTGGGGAACGGATTAGACCAAACTTATAACATGAAATAGATTGTAATTCTTTCCTAGAAACTATCTCAAACCTCAATTGATCTCGAAACATAAACACGAACTCGGATTTGATTAAAGAACTTTTGTTGACTTTTTTATTTAAAAACTTTGACTTCGAAATTTAGACTTGATACAACGAATTGAGACTTGAGATTTTGAAGAAAGTTTGAGTAAAACATTCCTAACAACTCTGCATTTTTACATTTTTAAAATTGGTTCAAATTCGAGTTTTGATTAAAAAGTTGAGCGTACAGAGTGTTCTTCATATTTTTGATGGAATTTACCAAATTAAAAGCTAAAAAAATATAATTGTAATTGAGTTGATAGTGTGAGGTTGTATGAATTCCCTTCTCCATTTAAAACTGGTTGGTTTATGGCAGAGTGATCGACAGCAGCATTTAATTAGACAAGGTAAATAATAAAAAAATATAAAAGAAGTAAAAGTTGATTGAGAGTGCTACAACTTTTGTTTCCTTTCTGACTTAATTTCCCACTTGTGACCGAATGATAGACAAGTAGGAGAAAAAAATGAAAGCGATGCTAACCAAACTCGACGCTTTAACAGCTTGCATTTTCAGTAATTTAGTTAATAAAAATATATTAATAATAATAATAATTTATAATAATAATATTAATAATAATATTATTGATAAAGATAAATAATGATAATAATAATATGGTGATATTAATAATAAGGATAATGATCACTTTAATGAAAATGTTAGGTTTAATAATATTTAATATTAATGATAACCATAAAATAATAATGATAATGATTATAAAAGTAATAATATTAATAATAATAATAAAAGTACTAATAATATTTAAATTACAATTAATTTATAATTTATAATTATTCTTATAACCTTGTTATCATATTTAAACAATTATAAATATAATAATAGTATTACTAATACTAATATTAATATTAATAGTGATTTTGATGGTAATGGTAATTGTAAAAATTACAATATTAATAATCTTAATAATAACTAAGATCATAATTTTTACTATCAATAATAATAATAATGATATTAATAGGCTTTAAAAAAATAATAATGATACTAATAAAATAATAAATAAAGGAACTAATATTATTTAATAATAATACAGGTATTAATCATAATTATGATTTTTCCACTAGTTAGCAAAACAAATGCATCAATTTCATGTTATAATAGTTAACATTATTAATATTACTGATATTACTAATAGTAGTGAATGTAATAATAATATAACAACTAAAATTAAACTTGCAACATCAATTAATATATTAATCTTACATTTCATTAATTATGTAATACTTATAACATTTTATATTTCAAATTAATATATATATATATATATATATATATATATATATATATATATATATATATATATATATATATATATATATATATATATATATATATATATATATTTATAAAAGTATCTATTTACAATTAGTTGTTCGTGAATCGTTGAGAACAGTCGAAGGTCAATTTGAATATATGAAGACAGTTCAAAAATTTTCCGAGACTCAATATGACAGACTTTGCTTATCGTGTCGGAATGATATAAAGATAAAGTTTAAATTTAGTCAGAAATTCTCGGGTCATCACAGTAACCCGTTAAAGAAATTTCGTCCCGAAATTTGAGTGAGGTGGTCATGGCTAATAATAATAATGTTTTCATGACCAATATGAGTTGATAATTAGTGGTTTATCATCATTGGATAATATGTATAACACTATTCAATTGTTCGAAGAGTACGGATAAAGCTATCACAAAAGAGTGATATGAATTAAATAGAGGTTCCTCTTAAATTTTGATGTAATCACTGTTGAATTCTGAAATTCAAGGGATTTAAAAGGAAATCTTGGATATCTATAAGATCTGATTCTTCGGAATTAATGTAAATTAAGATCTTTTTAATTAGATGCGATCATCTGCCTCGATTGCTCTGTCGGATGCTTCCATTATAAATTTACCTTTTCCATTCCATTAGTTTTTACCACTTCTGTACTCGATTTCCAAATTCAAAAGATTGTGAAAATGCTTAATCCAGTTCTGATTCTTGTCCTTATCCTTACTATCTCAACAATCATTCTCCTTTTCCAACTTCCACCAGAAGAATCTGCTTACTTTTACTTCGCCCTTGGGGTTATAGTGTTTTTAATTCTCCCGTGTCTTTATGTTGCTATACACATTGATGTACACGGTTTGTGATTTCTGTGTTTGTGATCGGCTTTAAATTCCTTATTATGCTTCGGAGCTCCATGCTCTTGTTTTTCTCTTCCCGACTTCAAGTCAAGCGAATAATGGTCCAGAATTCATAGATATAGCGTTTCGATTGATCATAACGTTCTAAGAAGAAAGGAACGTGATAGCATGATTTGATTGGTTAAATTACCGGAATCACTGAGAATAGCACTATCAAGAACATATTTTTCTTGATATGTTCAGAAGTTAAGCAGAATGAAAGAGTTATGTAACATGGCACATGATAACGTTATGATCAGTGAATTATCACGTTCTAGTAGAAACTCAGCATGACTTACTGTAATATAATCACGTTGATCAAGTATCATTATATTATACTAACTCATGCATCAGTTCCCGACATTATTTCAATAACATTCATATTTTAAGCTCGAAAGTTTACAGAATATAGAAACTAACAGTTTCTGAATGATGTAACACTGATAGTATGAAGAGATTAATGATTTCAGATAAAAATAGTTATAAAAAATATCTTCAGAAATATGAAGGATATTTATAATGAAAGATACGATGATATCTTGGAATTTATAATATTGAAGGATGGTGAAGAAAATTTGTCCGCAAGAGTTCGGAGTCAGAAGCAAGGTATTCGCTAAAGATTTCAACAGACATTGAATCATTTGGATTCTTTGAAGTCAAACTTATTCTTTGTGATTTGTCCACGGCTTTCTTCCTAGTTTCGCATAATCTGCTTTTCGGTACTAAATTTTCTATTGAATGTTTCCAATATAATGATACACAGGAAGCATGAGGAGGTATATACTTTCGGACAAGAATATTTATGAAAATATCCTCAGAAATATCGAAGATATTGATGATGATATTTTGGAATTTCTAAGTTCGATGGTTGATGTAGAAAGATTTTTCGCAAGATTTTAACATGACTTAGGAGCAAGATATTCTCTAAAGATTTCAACGGATCCAGAATTACCTGAATTTTTTTTTTAATATAAGGTTTGGTCCTTATATTTGTCCTTGGTCTCCTTCATGGGTAGCTCAATCTGTTTTTCAATACCCAATTTTCTATCGAGCGTTCCTAACACTCCTTTCTTTATCATCAAACTTTTGGTCGTTTAGACCATCTACCATTTTTCTGTTTCCTCTGTATTTAATGCTATGATATCTGAATCATCGGTTATTAATCCGAGGTGGTTTCAGGAAAATTGTGTTTTTAGATGATTAAACGCTGATGGTAATATGGTGGAATATGAAAGGTTCCCTGGTAACAATAAAAGAGCACGCGTATATATCAACGTTATAATAAGGTTGTTTCGTACGAAAAGTCGAAGTTGTCTTGCTGGAGCTGTGACAAAACTGGTTATCTCGAACAGCAGATGCAAAGTTATTTTCGGTAATAATAGAGCTAAAAGAATTAACATAGCTACGTGTTAAACGTTTACTCAGGTTCCGAGTGTTTTCAGGTGCATAACTATATGCATCAATCTTTTCTCCCGTAAATGAAATGCGGTTGATTCATCCTCTCGATTGAGGTGTTTTCAAGAATCATGAAAGGTTTGAACGTGGATTGTAATCGTGAAGATACAAATGAGGTTTAAGATGAAATCAAGTGGAAACTTGAAGAATTGTTTAGTTTCATATGTTATAGTCAATATTTTAATTCATTTTAATTGTCCAATGTTGGTAGTCCACAGTTGATAGTCCACAGTTAGCAATTCAATAATTCATATACATTTTAATATATAATATTCGAATTAATTAATACGTATCGTGACCCGTATTCGTCTCAGACTCGATCACAACTCAAACTATATATATTATTGTAGAATCAACCTCAACCCTGTATAGAGAACTCGATCATTACTGCATATAGAGTGTCTATGGTGATTCCAAATAATATATATAGATGCGTCGATATGATATGTCAAAACCTTGTATACGTGTCCCGATATTTAAAGTGCGTAAATTGAATAACAGAAAATAAATGACGATAAATAAAGTGCGTAAAGTAAATAACAGAAATCAAATGACGATAAATAAAATGCGTAAAGTAAATAACATAAATTAAATGACGATAAATAAAATTGCGAGAATATAAATTGCGATAATTAAATTGCGGTAAATAAAATGTAACCAGTTAGCTAGGAACAGTTAACTAGGAACAGTTAGCGTGGATTCTTAACAATATTTCAATTAGTTAATTCGTTTGTTTCTATCAAATTTTATTTTGTTCAATGTTTTCTTCACTATGCCACTTGTTGGATTATGAGAAGTCAAAATCCAAATATGAAATTGAATAAAAATGGTTATTCTGTGGTGAACGGATTCGTATATCGATGGTTGTAAATAGGATAGTAAATGACTGTTGAATCAGATTCAAAAAATGTACACTGTAACTTATTAATATGAAATCTAAATATTCCTCGGGTATTACCTACCCGTTAAAATATTTTCACCATTAACAGTTTGTACCAAAGAATTTTTAATTACAATCTTTATGAAGACATATATACATATATATTTTCTTCAGACGTAATCATGGATTTAATGAGTCAATATGACATTAAACTCATCAGATTTACGGCTAAAACTAGAGTACATAATCTCTAAAACATTAAAGATTACATAATTGCCATGAAGGACGAAGATAGTTTATGTAGAACGATTCATAGAACGATGATTATATTTGAGGTACCGAATGAGACGTTGAGGCGTGTGACGTTGAAACTTGGGTTGTTGGTTGTAATGGTATTGAGGTTGGTGGTACTGTTGGTGCCAGTGATGTTGCTGAAGCTGGTAAATTTTTGCACCATATTTTTCCAAGACTATAACTCGGGCGCTAAGTTCGCTGACTTCTTGTATTACTCCGGGATGATTGTCAGTCGGAACGAATGGATGAATAAGGTTTAGAATTTTAGATAGAATATAATCGTGGTGAGATATTAAGGAATTGAGGGTGAAAATGGTGTTTCGGTGTGGTTCGTCGGTAAGTGCTTCAGGTTCTTCACCAAGAGGTGAATTTGGTTGATGGAAAGGATTGCCTTCTTCTCGTCTCCATTAATTAAGTCGACTACGAACTCATCATATGAATTGGGGATGGTTGGTTGGTTGATTCATTCTGGTGACGCTGCTTTCGGAGCTCAGGTGAACGTCCACATCGGAATAGCTGTCGGAATAATTATCGGAATAGCTATCGGAATTCGAGGGACTCGAACTGGTTGAAGGATTCATCCCGTACAATCAGATGAAGAATTTTCGATAAGAAATAGATTATAGGACGTAGATTAGTACCTTGCAATACATAATTTACATATGCATATATAATACTAAAATTCCATAAGTTACGGAGGAATCTACGGAAGCTGTCAGGCAAAGGTAACAACAACAGATATGCTAAGATATGAATTTATCTATACACTGTCTATGCAATAGCGGCAGTAAGACGTGTCTAGACATTAAGGATGATAAATAAGTAATTTTCGACACGAAATGATAAGCAACTATAATTGACTTAATAATGATCTTGATAAACTCAACGACTCGAATGCAACGTCTTTTGAAATATGTCATGAATGATTCCAAGTAATATCTTTAAAATGATCAAATGCACAGCGGAAGATTTCTTTCGTACCTGAGAATAAACATGCTTTCAAGTGTCAACCAAAAGGTTGGTGAGTTCATTAATTTAACATAAATAATCATTTCCATCATTTTAATAGACCACAAGATTTTCATTTCTCATAAATATACGTCCCATGCATAGAGACAAAATATCATTCATATGGATTGAACACCTGGTAACCGACATTCACAATATACATATAAGAATATCCCCATCATTCCGGGATCCTCCTTCGGACATGATATAAATTTCGAAGTACTAAAGCATCCGGTACTTTGGATGGGGCTTGTTGGGCCCAATAGATCTATCTTTAGGGTTTGCGTCAATTAGGGTGGCTGTTCCATAATTCTTAGATTACCAAACTTAATAAAAAGGGGCATATTCGATTTCGATAATTCAACCATATAATGTAGTTTCGATTACTTGTGTCTATTTCGTAAAATATTTATAAAAGCAGCGCATGTATTCTCAGTCCCAAAAATATATATTGTAAAAGCATTTAAAAAGGGAGCAAATGAAACTCACGCATATAAATATTGTAAAACAGTTATTAAAACATTGCATGTATTCTCAGCCCAAAAATGTAATGAGTAAAGGGGAACAAATGAAACTCACCTAATGTATTTTATAGTAAAAATACATATAACGACATTGAATAAAAGTGTAGGGTTGACCTCGGATTCACGAACCTATATCATTCATATTTATATTAAAACATATACTTGTAATCGATCAAATATATATTATTATTGGTGATATACTTTTTAGATCAATAACTTATATATTTTATTATATGTTTATTTTATATATATATATTAAAATATAACTTTTGTTATGTTATATGTACTAATTATATTCTTGTATATCATTTGTTTGTTAAAATAGTATTTTTAATAATACCATAATAATATTTGTAATGCTAAAATATTGATAATGATAATACTAGTTTTAGTATTAAAGATAACAATATCAATAATTCTTTTAATCATAATGCTAATGATAGTTTTAATATTACAACTTATAATAATGAAAATAACAGTAGTTTTTAAATAACATAAAAAATTTAATAATAATTGTAATGAAATTGATACTTTCAATAATAATACTAAATACTTATTAATAATAATAATAATAATACTTAGGCTAGTAATAAAATGATAAAGTTACATTTTTAAATAATAATATTAATATTAGTAATGACATTAAAAATTATATTTTTAATTATAATCATAATAATACTAAGTGAACTTTTTATCATAATACTTGTATTAGTGATAGTAATCTTAATAATTATAGTTCTAAAAATAACAACAATTATAATAATAATAATGATAGTAATAATAATAATAATAATAATAATAATAATAATAACAATGATAATAATAATAATAATAATAATAATAATAATAATAATAATAATAATAATAATAATAATAATAATAATAATAATAATAATAATAATAATAATAATAATAATAATAATAATAATAATAGAAAAAAAATAAAAGGTCTATACCCTTTAAAGGCTGCTGTAAAAATAATAGTCCCAGACCGAACTCGAACCCGGAACATCTAGCTCACTAACACACGCACAAGACCACTCCTCCATTCACATTTTTCTGTTTTAATATAACTGCTAAATGTAATAAACCGTGTTATTTATTCTTCTTCTTCCTTAACTTCTAAATCCATATCGATCAAGAACTCAACCCAACAACGATAGTCAATCACTTAAACATTTTTAGAACTTTGAAACAATTTTTAATCAGTTTTCATAAGTTCTTAAATTAATTGAGAATAGAAAAAAAAACAATAAAAATAAAAAAAAACAGTACAGCAGTGACGGCTGCTTTCAAAAAAAAATAAAAAAATTTGTTTTTGATTTGGGGAACGGATTAGACCAAACTTATAACATGAAATAGATTGTAATTCTTTCCTAGAAACTATCTCAAAACTCAATTGATCTCGAAACATAAACACGAACTCGGATTTGATCAAAGAACTTTTGTTGACTTTTTTATTTAAAAACTTTGACTTCGAAATTTAGACTTGATACAACGAATTGAGACTTGAGATTTTGAAGAAAGTTTGAGTAAAACATTCCTAACAACTCTGCATTTTTACATTAATAAAATTGGTTCAAATTCGAGTTTTGATTAAAAAGTTGAGCGTACAGAGTGTTCTTCATATTTTTGATGGAATTTACCAAATTAAAAGCTAAAAAAAAAAATATAATTGTAATTGAGTTGATAGTGTGAGGTTGTATGAATTCCCTTCTCCATTTAAAACTGGTTTGTTTATGGCAGAGTGATCGACAGCAGCCTTTAAATAGACAAGGTAAATAATAAAAAAATATAAAAGAAGTAAAAGTTGATTGAGAGTGCTAACAACTTTTGTTTTCATTCTGACTTAATTTCCCACTTGTGATCGAATGATAGACAAGTAGGAGAAAAAAAATGAACGCGATGCTAACCAAACTCGACGCTTTAACAGCTTGCATTTTCAGTAATTTAGTTAATAATAATATATTAATAATAATAATAATTTATAATAATAATATTAATAATAATATTATTGATAAAGATAAATAATGATAATAATAATATGGTGATATTAATAATAAGGATAATGATCACTTTAATGAAAATGTTAGGTTTAATAATATTTAATATTAATGATAACCATATAATAATAATGATAATGATTATAAAAGTAATAATATTAATAATAATAAAAGTACTAATAATATTTGAATTACAATTAATTTATAATTTCTAATTATTCTTATAACCTTGTTATCATATCTAAACAATTATAAATATAATAATAGTATTACTAATACTAATATTAATATTAATAGTGATTTTGATTGTAATGGTAATTGTAAAAATTACAATATTAATAATCTTAATAATAACTAAGATCATAATTTTTACTACCAATAATAATAATAATGATATTAATAAGTTTTAAAAAAAAATAATGATACTAATAAAATAATAAATAAAGGAACTAATATTATTTAATAATAATACAGGTATTAATCATAATTATGATTTTTCCACTAGTTAGCAAAACAAATGCATCAATTTCATGTTATAATAGTTAACATTATTAATATTACTGATATTACTAATAGTAGTGAATGTAATAATAATATAACAACTAAAATTAAACTTGCAACATCAATTAATATATTAATCTTACATTTCATTAATTATGTAATACTTATAACATTTTATATTTCAAATTGATATATATATATATATATATATATATATATATATATATTTATATATATTTATAAAAGTATCTATTTACAATTAGTTGTTCGTGAATCGTTGAGAACAGTAGAAGGTCAATTTGAATATATGAAGACAGTTCAAAATTTTTCCGAGACTCAATATGACAGACTTTGCTTATCGTGTCGGAATGATATAAAGATAAAGTTTAAATTTAGTCGGAAATTCCCGGGTCATCACATGATAAACCTATGAACTCACCAACTTTTTGGTTAACACTTGAAAGCATGTTTATTCTCAGGTATTAAAGAAATCTTCCGCTGTGCAATTTCTCATTTTAAAGACATTATTTGGAGTCGATCATCGCAATGGGACATGATGTTGGTGACTTCGTCCAGATGGATTAGGACGGGGTATGACAAGCTCGGCAAACCGTTGATCATAAGTTTTAAGGTCATTTCAGATCGCTTTTAAATTTCTTAGCTCGTGTTCGAGCCTTCGAGTCTCTTCGCGTGGGAAGTATTCGGTGATCATCTTTTCTCTTAAATCGGACTAAGAGAGTGCGTGGGCTTCATCGGTACCCTCCGATTGCACATACGTGTTCCACCATGTGAGAGCGATACCAGCGAAAGTGTGAGTGGAATACTTGACTTTGTCTTGGTCCCGGCAATCGCTTATGCTAAAAATGGCTTCCGTTTTCTCAAACCACCGGGTTAGAGCAACCGGTCCCTCGATTCCATCGAAAGTGTGAGGTTTGCACCCCATGAAATTTTTGTAGGAGCACCCCTCATTTGAATTATTGGCTCCATGGTTGTTGTTGTTGTGGTTGTTGTTATTGTTATGGTTGTTGGAGGAGTGACCGACCAAAGCCGCATCTACGATGGTGGCTATCATTCGTTGAAGAGCTTGTTCGGGAGTTTCGGGAGTAGTATTGCGTTGACCTCGGCGAGCCATTGTTCCTTGAAAACACAAGAATATCGTTGATTAGTATTCTCAATAATACTAGTCGTGATATGGAATAAAGATAGAGAGAAAATTTCCTTGACCCGCCCTAAATTATTTATGTTATAATGTCAGAATGTCCACAAGAGTTACCGTAATATAATCCCGGTCATTATATTACCCTAACTCACATGTTCATTTAACATTACCTCATAAAGTCAAGATGGCGTGTCAATCAAATCAAACAACGCGAGATTAAGATAAAATCGGAGTTAGATATGAATAGAAGAGTTCCAGTATAAATGTACAAGTAGTCAAGCAAGTCATACTTCAAGTCTATATGCCAGTTGTAGTCTAGACTCACTAATGCACTCAATGACTCGGGGTTGACACCAATGAACTCTAAATTCCTACAACCAATGCTCCGATACCAGCTGTAACGACTCGCCAAAATCGTCATTGACGGCACCGTTAACTTAGGTCCCGTTACGTGGTCATATGTCTTTAAAACAAAGTTTGACCAAAATATGTCGCATTCATTTCAAATGTAAGGATGTTTCAAGGTTTACAAAAGTAGTTCGACAACTAGTTACGTTACAGCATTTAAGTACAAATGAAACCTATGCGACCCAGTTTAAGTAAAGTCAAAAGACGCTCCATGTATGCATGTATGCTTGACTTCTAAGCAAGTATCAAAATAGTATGCGAAAGCATGTATCACTTAGCATTCAAGGACCTCAGAGAAACATAGAAAATCTGTCAACGAAAACGTTGGTGAAATCATAGGTTTAGTATGTATGTATGTTGAACCACAAGATTTAGTATTTTCAAAACGTTGATTATCCAAAATCGTTTACATTCTAAAAGTTGTTGTTTATATCACGAGCACCCAATTATTAAGGTTTAACTGCATACGAACCTCGTCACCATAGTGATAGAACCTACACTATACCCGAAAATACATTTCATCCGCCAACGGTAGTTAACCGTCCGAATGAGGGTTCGTCAAACTCGTATGGATCCACACAACATAAGTTCTCGCTTACACCCTACAAGTGTAACTAATGCTAATTGAATTGAGGCTTTTTGTTCTAACTCGTACGTAGAATTTTTTTTTCATACTTGTGTTCACTTTGTAAAACGAAACGTTTATGTTCTCTCATCCCAAGTACAAGTATAAAAGAGTAAAAGTATGACTATGATCTCACCTTGAGTGCATGAATAAAAAGGTATTTCGCAAAGTAAATGTGTGCAAGAACGAATGCCAGTCTTGACCTAAACAAGTAGGTTGTATCAATATCGATAAAATACGAGGTCGGTCAAAGTTGTTCAATTAGTCCTATGGCTCGTTACGACTCAATTATATAGCATGTGAGTCACGTTGTCAAGTTTCATGCAAGATATAAGTATAAAAGAAAGGTTATAACTATTAAATAGAATATTGGTTAAGTTTGAATAAAAGTCAACTTTGGTTAAAGTCAACGAAAAAGTCAACGTGTTCGGGTCGAGTCTCGGACAATTTTTCTAACTTTCATAATCATACATGAGCATGTTAAAACAAGTTTCATGTTAATCGGAGGTGCGTAGCATAGTTAGAATTAACGGGCATAATGGCCATTTTGGACAGCCATTTTGTAGGCTGGGCAGCGTTTACTCCGTGATCGTGAGGCTTATACACACAGGGGGCTCCGCGATCGTGAAGCCCTTGTTTCCAGGAGCTGTTTTGCTGAAATATCAAGTGCACAAACCAAAACTCTTTCAATCACAAATAATGAACCGAAAACACTAAAAATGCATATCATACATCGTTGGAAACGTATTTTAACGAGGAATACAACTAAATACATATCATCAATCAAATCTAAACATTTATTACACCAAAATCCACCATTAATGTACAACATAATTACTCCAAGTTCATTAAATGCATTTCATGATTCGGGAACCCAATTTACATATACGATATGTCGTTTCGAAGGTAATTAAACATACATTGCAACTAAACACTTACCAACAACATTTCATAGCATTCAATGCATCAAAAGTTCGTATTTAAGTCTATCAAACCCTAATCAAAAAACACAAAATCAATAATCATGTTAGTGAAGTTTTCCAAGTCAACTTACACATCAAATTGAAGTTAATGATTCTAGTAACACATTTAACACATGAACATTAACATATAACATCGTTTAATCAACTAAAAATAAAAATTAAACACACCCATTTTCCAAGTACATGCTAGTTATACAAAACAACAAGACTAAGCAAACAATTCACATATTCATGTTAGACTTGAGCCATAGACACTAATTAACACACTTTTAAGTCAAGAACACCAAGAACAAGAAATCTAGTATTTTAAAAAAGCTTACCCCAAGTTATGAAATTGGTACCAAATTAAAGCTCTTCAGTAGGAGATCACAAATATGTAATTTGTTTTGATGTTAGCCTCCTAGTTTGGATTTAGATGATGAATTAATGATTTGAATGAAAATGGAGAAAAAGTGGAAGTAGTAGAGATGAGAGATTGGGAGGTGAAATGAGTGGTGGGGAGGTAGGGTTGACTAGTTGACCTAGTCAACTAGTTTGCCCCTTTTGCAACATTAGTCCCTCGAGTTTAAAAGCGGGTGCGTGAATTAACCATACGAATTATTTTAAATACGCTAAAGCAAAACGAGAGATGTTATAATTAAATAACGGACTTTAAAATAATTAAACGGAAAGTAAACAGAAAAAGACAGGTTATTACACTTCCTTTGTTCACTTAAGATCTAATTGTGTTCAAACATTAGACTAGTATCCCTACTAGATGTTATTGTGATCAAATCAATACTTGCAAATTCCCATAATCTCGTACTGTTGACAATGAATATTGTCTATTATATGTGGCATGTGGTTTTAGTTAGTATTAGTGTAATAGTAACTATGTAATAGTTAACTAGCTAGTTACTATGGTAATTATGTTCAATTACCACCCTTGTAACTAAAGGAGGTTGCTAGTATATAAAGCAACCTCCCACCCATTTTATCACTAGTTGAGTTATATTACAAGTATCATCTTTCACACATATTCTCCTAACCTTATCATCATACTACTTGTTCTTAACATCTAAACCCACTTACACTAACAAAACTGATCAACCTTAGCTAGATTTGGGACTAACAATTGGTATCAGAGCGGGTCTAAGCTCTTTGCATAGAAGATCCGTTGCTCGAAGGTCTCCATCGTGTTTTCGAAGTGTTCGTATTCATTTTCGGTTTAGGTACCTATATAACTCAACTCATCTTGTTATTTTTGTTGGTTTAATACTTGTTTCATAACATACTTGTTGATAAACATCTTAAATCACTTGATTTTGTGCTTAAATTCGGACCTAAATACATACATATAACACACTGTTTGTGTTTATTCATATATATGTGTTTAAAGTCTATGCTTGAATCTTGAACTTAACTTCATTGTAAACCCACTGTTTTGTTCAACCCATTATGTGACGACCCGGGAATTTCAGACTAAATTTAAACTTAATCTTTATATAATTTCGATACGATAAGCAAAGTCTGTAATATTGAGTCTCGAAAACTTTGGAACTATGTTCATATATTCAATTACCTTCGACTAGTTTCGACGATTCACGAACCCTTAATTGTAAATAGATATGTGTGTATATATATAAATTGTAATTGAAAATATAATTTGAAATATTATATGTTATTGCTATTAAAATTTAATTATGTAAAATAAAATAACAATAGGATATTATAATGATTATTATTTAAAATATATATATATATATATATATATATATATATAAAGTATATTAAAAATAAATATTAAACGATTGTAATATTCGTTGATGTTCCGATTGATATTAAGCAAGTTAAATTCAAACTTATATGGTTTTAAAATAATCGGTGATCCGAAAATGAGTGATATTAATTTTAGGCTTATTAAAAATGTATTTAGGAACTATTTGTTGAATTTCAAAACTTTTTATATTTTACTTGGGGTTGGGAGTGAATAATTAATGTAATTTTTATTTAATAATTTATGATCGAATTTTATACGATAATGACTAAAATAAATAAAGATGTTTACTATAAAAATTTGGGATTTTTCTGAAACTTATAATTCGCTACTGATTAACAACGGAGTACGAAATTCAGTCCGTAAAATACGACAGCTAATGTATTCACACGTTTTTATTTTAAATTATATTATTAATATTATTATATGTATATTTTCTGATTTCAATTGATTCGTGAATTGAATAGAATGATTGAATATGTAGTGTGTTTGTTTGATCAACTTTACAGCTATGTATACGTATATGGCGATTGTGATAGATAGATACTTTATGCCATTTCATCCGTCACCTTTCCCACAATTTCGATTGTATATAATATACATAAACATATATTCAATCTATCTAGACATTTATCTGGTTAGTTTTAACTGCAACCAAAAACCAAACTACTATTTGATCACTATTACATTTTGTCTCTGCTTGTTGTTTTAATCGGACACAAGTATCACTTACTTGATTCCAATCAACACTTAATATCATATTATTATTAATTATTATTATTATTATTATTATTATTATTAGTATTATTGTATTAGTTGTATATCTATATAGAAAGTGAGAGATGAGTTATATACTTGAGAACATCACGATCACCACCACTCCTTCAAGTGTAACCGGCGGCCACTTCATCACCCCAACACTCACCATTGATTTTTGGCAAACCACCATTCGACAACCATAATTCATCACCTTAAACCCACTTTCATTACATCACACACTTCTCCATCAAAACCCATTACCACGAGCCACCACCGCCATCTGCCATCTTACAGCAACCATTGCATCACCGCCGATCACCTCTAACTGTCCTCCATCTCTTCTCTCTCTACAATCACCGCCATCACCATTAAAACCATCGTGAAGCCACTATTGTTTTTCTTTGATTGTTACCCTTCTAACAACCATCACCACCCTCACCAACACAATAAACACCACCACTCGCCACCTGTTATTGCTGCTGTAAACAACCGAGAACTAACACCCATTTATCCACCCAACAACCGCCACTCCACCTTATCACCTTGAAACAACACCCTAATCATCACCTCCTGTATTTCCTCTCTATGATTTCTAACTCCCATGATCGACCGTAACTATCCATGCTTCTGTTTTATGATACTAATGGGTTAAGGCCCAAGTTTATTAAAAGGGAAACCCATTTAACCACCGTAAACTACTACTCCTGCTATGCTGTTTTTGCTTGTTCTCCAGCCCCAAACCACCACCCTCGTCTACCTCAAAAATCACCCAGCTATATACGTATCCCTCTCTTCCTTCTTGTTTTCTTTTTCGTAAACTCAAGACTAAACCCGCCACTATTCATCATCACCTTCATAAATTTCTGCATTTTTTTTCTGTTTCTACTTCAGTTAAAATCACAATGAACATTATGAATCACTACCATCATCAAGAGACTGCTCGATCATGGTTGTTTCCTGCTTCTGATCGGATACAATATAAACCCACAAAACTATATTTTTTTTCCTTTTCTTCCTGCCCGCTCGAACTCCTGCTACCATACTATCGTGATACTTGCTACTGCAGCTCGTGGGTTATTGTTTCTGTTATTTTTCGAAGGTTTAAACCCAACAAAACCCGCTACTGTTGCTGCTTTATATTTTTTTTATGTCGATAAAGATGGATGTGATGATGACGACTTTTGCTTTCTGTTTCCCTTTTCCTTTTTGCTGCTACAGCTCAAATTATGTTCCTTTGGACTCAATGAAACTTAAACAATTTACTGTTGGGCCGTGTACTTGATAATTGTTTTGGGCCGAGATCCATTGAAAACTTTTGTTGGGCCGAATGTTAAGAAGAAGAAGGGAGGATCGGATAGACAGACGAGTTATATGTACTTTTAAGTGAATAATATTCAAAAAAAACGAGCTTGTTCGAATGGTTAAGAGGGTTAGTGGTGAGCGAGAGGTCTCGGGTTCGAATCCGGCTTGGTGCAATTCTTGTTAAAATGGTATTTTTTTAAAGGTAGTCTTTATTCTTAAAAATATTATTATTATTATTATTATTATTATTATTATTATTATTATTATTATTATTATTATTATTATTATTATTATTATTATTATTATGTTAATTTTTATTATCCCTAATATTAAAAATATGATTAATATTATCACTAATATTAGGATTACTATCTTATTTATAAATATTATTATCATTATTATTATTATTATTATGATTAACATAAGTAGTATTGTCGATAATACCACTACTATTATTAAAACGACTATCATTAATAAGTATTGTTATTACTAAGAATTGTTATCATTATTATCATTTTCTACAAAAATTATCATTTTTATTAGTATCATTATAAATAGATATTTTTTATATAAAAATACATTACAAATATATTAACCTCATATATTACAATATTCTATCAATAAAATGTTATTAATTAAACTATATATATATATATATATATATATATATATATATATATATATATATTTATCATAAAGACCCTAATGTAAAGTTATTGTTTTTATAAATAAATTATTAAACTACCTTAATAAGAAATTATCTTTAATATTAATAAATGAATTAATGAAGCATAAAACAATTATATCACTAATAATAAATATATAAATTTGTTTGATTACCATTATATGTGTTAATATATATATAAATGGTATAGATTCGTGAATCCGAGGACAACCCTGCATTGTTCAATATAGTCATATGTATTTTTACTACAAAATACATAAGGTGAGTTTCATTTGCTCCCTTTTTAAATGCTTTTGCAATATATATTTTTGGGACTGAGAATACATGCGCTGTTTTATAAATGTTTTACGATATAGACACAAGTAATCGAAACTACATTCTATGGTTGAATTATCGAAGTCGAATATGCCCCTTTTTATTAAGTCTGGTAATCTAAGAATTAGGGAACAGACACCCTAATTGACGCGAATCCTAAAGATAGATCTATCGGGCCCAACAAGCCCCATCCAAAGTACCGGATGCTTTAGTACTTCGAAATTTATATCATGTCCGAAGGAGGATCCCGGAATGATAGGGGATATTCTTATATGTTTCTAGTTAATGTCGATTACCAGGTGTTCAATCCATATAAATGATATTTTTGTCTCTATGCATGGGACGTATGTTTATGAGAAGTGGAAATATGAAAATCTTGTGGTCTATTAAAATGATGGAAATGATTATTTATGTTAAACTAATGAACTCACCAACCTTTTGGTTGACAATTTAAAGCATGTTCATTCTCAGGTACGAAAGAAATCTTCCGCTGTGCATTTGTTCATCTTAGAGATATTACTTGGAGTCATTCATGACATATTTCAAAACACGTTGCATTCGAGTCGTTGAGTTCATTAAGATTATTATTAAGTCAATTATAGTAAGATATATTACGAAATGGTATGCATGTTGCCAACTTTCGATGAAATGAAAGATTGTCTTTTCAAAAAGGAATGCAATGTTGTAAAATGTATCATATAGAGGTCAAGTACCTCGCAATGTAATCAACTATTGTGAATCGTTTATAATTGATGTGGACTTCGTCCGGATGGATTAGGACGGGTCTCTACAGTTGGTATCATAGCGGTGGTCTTAGTGAACTGGGTCTTGCATTAGTGTGTCTAACTGATAGTCGTCAGGATGCATTAGTGAGTCTGGACTTCGACCGTGTCTGCATGTCAAAAGTTTTGCTTATCATTTAGAGACAAAAATTATTTGCTTATCATCCTTAAAGTCTAGACACGTCTTACTGCCTCTATTGCATAGACAGTGTATAGATAAATTAATATCTTAGCATATCTGTTATTGTTACCTTTGCCTGACAGTTTCCGTAGATTCCTCCGTAACTTATGGGATTTTAGTATTATATATGCATATATAAATTATGTATTGCAGGGTACTAATCTAAATCCTATAATCTATTTCTTATCGAAAATCCTTCATCTGATCGTACAAGATGAATCCCTCAACCAGTTCGAATTCCTTGGATTCCGACAGCTATTCCGATATGGAGTTTCACCTAAGCTCCGAAAGCAGTGTCATCAGAATGAATCAACCAATCATCCATAATCAATTCATCTGACGAGTTTGGAGTCGACTTAATCAATGGAGACACGAAGAAAGCTATCTTTTCTATCCACCACATTCCCCTCTTGGTGAAGAACCTGATACACTTACCGGCGAATCTGTCCGAAACACCATATTCACCCTCATTTCTAGGATATCTCGCAATGATTATATGATATCCAAAATCCCCAACCTTATTCATCCGCTTGTTTCAACTGACAATCATCCCGGTGTAATAGAAGAAGTCAACGAGCTTCGTGCTTGAGTAATCAATCTAGAAAATATGGTGCAAAACGTACCAGCTTCAGCAACATCACCGGCACCAACAGTACCACCAACATCAATACCAGTATCACCAACAACCTAAGTTTCAACATCACACGCCTCAACATCTCATTATGTACCTCGAGTATAATCAACGTTCTACATATCGTTCTACATCATTTATCTTCATTCTACCTGGCGATTATGTAATCTCTAATGTTTTAGAGATTATGTATTCTAGTTCTAACGATAAATCGGATGATATTAATATCATATAAAATTCATCAAATCCAAGATTACATCTGAAGAAAATATATATGTATATATATTTTCATAAAGATT
Organism: Rutidosis leptorrhynchoides; assembly: GCF_046630445.1. NCBI lineage: Eukaryota > Viridiplantae > Streptophyta > Magnoliopsida > Asterales > Asteraceae > Rutidosis > Rutidosis leptorrhynchoides. The sequence goes on from NC_092333.1 coordinate 287,227,415, forward strand.
TTAATTAATAATTCTTTTGTACAAGCTGTTAATGGTGAAAATATTTTAACGGGTAGGAAATACCCGAAGAATATTTAGATTTCACTTTAATAAGTTATACTGTACATTCTTCCAATCTGATTCAACAATCATTTACTATCCTACTTACATCCACAGATATACTTATCCGTTCATCATAGAATAACCATTTTCAATCAATTTCATATTTGGATTTTGACCTATCAGAATCCAACAAGTGGCATAATGAAGAAAACGTTGGACAAAATAAAATTTGTTAGAAACAAACGAATTAATTAATTAAAATTTTGTTAAGAATCCACGCTAACTGTTCCTAACTGATTATATTTTAGTTATCGTAATTTATTTATCGCAATTTAACTATCGCAATTTTAATTCTCGCAATTTTATTTATCGTCATTTAATTTCTGTTATTTATTTTACGCACTTTAAATATCGGGACACGTATACAAGGTTTTGACATATCATATCGACGCATCTATATATATTATTTGGAATAACCATAGACACTTTATATGCAGTAATGCTGGAGTTAGCTATATAGGGTTGAGGTTGATTCTATAATAATATATATACTTTGAGTTGTGATCGAGTCTGAGACATGTACACGGGTCACGATACGTATTAATTAATTCGAATATTATATATTAAACTATATATGAATTATTGGACTGTTAACTGTGGACTATCGACTGTGGACTAATGACATTGGAAAATAAAAATAAATTAAAATATTGATTATAACATATGAAACTAAACATCTCTTCAAGTTTGCCACTTGATCTCATCTTAAACCTCATTTGTATCTTAACGATTACAATCTGCGTTCAAATCTTTCATGATTCTCGAAAATACCTCAATCGAGAGGATGAACCAACCGCACTTCATCTACGGAAGAAAAGATTAATGCATATAGTTATGCACCTGAAAAACTCTCGAAAACTAAGTAAACGTTTAACACGTATCTGTGCTAGATCCTTTGGCATTGTTATTACCGAAAATAACACTGCAATTCTTTTTCAAATTAGCCAATTTTGTCACAGCTTCAGCAAGTCAACTTCGACTTTTCGTTCGAAACAACCTTATTATAACTTTGATATATATGCGTGCTCTTTTATTGTTATCGGGGAACCGTTTATATTCCACCACATTAGCAGTAAACTTACCAGCAACTTCATTAATCTTTGACTTTTCGAAAAATTATTATATTCATTGAAACTCTATCATATACTAATCCGCATCATGTAACGAGAACTGTCATACCAATCACAGGGAATCAGAAATTAGTATTCGAAAACTCACAGCATATCTACATCAACAGTTATATGTATAACATTTATCTCTTAGAATCATGATCTTTCATTCTGAAATTCTATAAAGCACTCAGTCTACAAATCAATAATCTGAATGTTGAAGAAGCTGAATGAAGCAGCAGAAACTGTAGACAACCGTAAACGACCTTAACCGATGTAAGTTTAATGATAAAGAATAGTGTGTTGGCAAAGCACAGAAAATTTAGTACCGAAAAGCGGATTATGCGAGATTATGAAAGAGACTGTGGACAAACCACAAGGACTAAACTTGTACATAAAGAATCCTGATGAATTCTGTTTCTGATGAAATCTCTAGCGAATACTTTGCTCCTTAATCGCTCTAAATCATCGTGAATGAATTTCTTCATCACATTTTGATTGTAGAACTATAAGTTATTATCGTATCTTTCATTATAAATATCCTCCATATTTTTGAAGATATTTTCATAACTATTCTTATCTGAAATCATTAATCTATTAGTGCTATTAGTGTTACATCATATAGAAACTGTTAGTTTCTATATTCTGTAAACTTTCGAGCTTAAAATATGAATGTTATTGAAGTAATGTTAGGAACTGATGCATGAGTTAGTATAATATAATGACACTTGATCAACGTGATTATGTTACAGTAAGTCATGCTGAGTTTCTAATGGAATGTGATGATTTACAGATCATAACGTCATCATGTGCCATGTTACATAACTCTTTCATTATGCTTAACTTCTGAACATATCAAGAAAGTATATTCTTGATAGTTCTATTCTCAGTGATTCTGGTAATCTGACAAATCAAATCGTGCTAATACATTTTTTTTTACTTATTTAGAACATGATGTTTATCCGAAAGTTCCATATTTACGAATTCTGGACCGTTACTCGCTTTACTAGAGGTCGGGAGGATAATAAAGAGGCAAAGAGCTCTAAAATATAAGAGAAAATATAAAGCTCAATAACAACACGGAAGTTACAAACCGTGGATATTAATAGGAATAGCAATATAAAGACACGGCATAATTAAAAATAGTATCACCCCAAGGTTATATTAAAAGTAAACAGATTTTTCTGGTGGAAGATTGAAAAAGAAGGATGACAGAAATGATAAATAGGAAAATATTAGGGATTAGAACTGGACTAAGGATTTTCACAATCTTTTGGATGTATGAATTAAGAAAGAAAGTATAGGAATGGTGAGAATAATGGAACGGAGGAGTTTAATTTATAATGGAAATATCAGACAGAGTAACCGAGGCAGATCACCGTATTTAATTATAGAGATCTTAATCTCCTTATTCGCCGAAGAATCAAATCTCTCAGATTTCGAAAATTTTCTTTAAATCCCTTGAATTCCGGAATTCAATCTCGACTACGTCAAAAGTTATGGAAAATCTCCATTTCTTCATCTCGATCTTTTGTGATAGCTTCATTCATACGCTTCGATTAATCGAATCATTTTATCCATATTACTCAATGATGATAAAACTCTATTTATCAACTCATATTCGTCATGAAAATATTTTTATTGTTAACCATGACCACCTTACTCAAATTTCGGGACGAAATTTCTTTAACGGATAGGTACTGTGATGACCCAGGAATTTCTGACTAAATTTAAGCTTAATCTTTATATAATTTCGATACGATAAGCAAAGTCTGTAATATTGAGTCTCGAAAACTTTGGAACTATGTTCATATATTCAATTACCTTCGACCAGTTTCGACGATTCACGAACCCTTAATTATAAATAGATATGTGTGTATATATATAAATTGTAATTGAAAATATAATTTGAAATATTATATGTTATTGCTATTAAAATTTAATTATGTAAAATAAAATAACAATAGGATATTATAATGATTATTATTTAAAATATATCTATATATATATATATATATATATAAATAAAGTATATTAAAAATAAATATTAAACGATTGTAATATTCGTTGATGTTCCGATTGATATTAAGCAAGTTAAATTCAAACTTATATAGTTTTAAAATAATCGGTGATCCAAAAATGAGTGATATTAATTTTAGGCTTATTAAAAATGTATTTAGGAACTATTTGTTGAATTTCAAAACTTTTTATATTTTACTTGGGGTTGGGAGTGAATAATTAATGTAATTTTTATTTAATAATTTATGATCGAATTTTATACGATAATGACTAAAATAAATAAAGATGTTTACTATAAAAATTTGGGATTTTTCTGAAACTTATAATTCGCCACTGATTAACAACGGAGTACGAAATTCAGTCCGTAAAAGACGACGGCTAATGTGTTCACACGTTTTTATTTTAAATTATATTATTAATATTATTATATGTATATTTTCTGATTTCAATTGATTCGTGAATTGAATAGAATGATTGAATATGTAGTGTGTTTGTTTGATCAACTTTACAGCTATGAATACATATATGGCGATTGTCATAGATAGATACTTTATGCCATTTCATCCGTCACCTTTCCCACAATTTCAATTGTATATAATATACATAAACATATATTCAATCTATCTAGACATCTATCTGTTTAGTTTCAACTGCAACCAAAAACCAAACTACTATTTGATCACTATTACATTTTATCTCTGCTTGTTGTTTTAATCGGACACAAGTATCACTTACTTGATTCCAATCAACACTTAATATCATATTATTATTAATTATTATTATTATTATTATTAGTATTATTGTATTAGTTGTATATCTATATAGAAAGTGAGAGATGAGTTATATAATTGAGAACATCACGATCACCACCACTCCTTCAAGTGTAACAGGCGGCCACTTCATCACCCCAACACTCACCATTGATTTTCGGCAAACCACCATTCGACAACCATCATTCATCACCTTAAACCCATTTTCATTACATCACCCACTTCGCCATCAAAACCCATTACCACGAGCCACCACCACCATCTGCCATCTTACAGCAACCATTGCATCACCGTCGATCACCTCTAACCGTCCTCCATCTCTTCTCTCTCTACAATCACCGCCATCACCATTAAAACCATCGTGAAGCCACTATTGTTTTTCTTTGATTGTTACCCTTCTAACAACCATCACCACCCTCACCAACACAACAAACACCACCACTCGCCACTTGTTATTGCTGCTGTAAACAACAGAGAACTAACACCCATTTAACCACCCAACAACCGCCACTCCACCTTATCACCTTGAAACAACACCCTAATCATCACCTCCTGTATTTCCTCTCTATGATTTCTAACTCCCATGATCGACCGTAACTATCCATGCTTCTATTTTATGATACTAATGGGTTAAGGCCCAAGTTTATTAAAAGGGAAACCCATTTAACCACCGTAAACTACTACTCCTGATATGCTGTTTTTGCTTGTTCTCCAGCCCTAAACCACCACCCTCGTCTACCTCAAAAATCACCCAGCTATATATGTATCCCTCTCTTCCTTCTTGTTTTCTTTTTCGTAAACTCAAGACTAAACCCGCCACTATTCATCATCACCTTCATAAATTTCTGCATTTTTTTTTTCTGTTTCTACTTCAGTTAAAATCACAATGAACCATCATGAATCACTACCATCATCAAGAGACTGCTCGATCATGGTTGTTTCCTACTTTTGATCGGATACAATATAAACCCACAAAACTATATTTTTTTTTCCTTTTCTTCCTGCCCGCTCGAACTCCTGCTACCATACTATCGTGATACTTGCTACTGTAGCTTGTGGGTTATTGTTTTTGTTATTGTTCGAAGGTTTAAACCCAACAAAACCCGCTACTGTTGCTGCTTTATATTTTTTTTATGTCGATAAAGATGGATGTGATGATGACGACTTTTGCTTTCTGTTTCCCTTTTCCTTTTCGCTGCTACAGCTCAAATTGTGTTCCTTTGGACTCAATGAAACTTAAATGATTTACTATTGGGCTGTGTACTTGATAATTGTTTTGGGCCGAGATCCATTGAAAACTTTTGTTGGGCCGAATGTTAAGAAGAAGAAAGGAGGATCGGATAGACAGACGAGTTATATGTATTTTTAAGTGAATAATATTCAGAAAAACGAGCTTGTTCGAATGGTTAAGAGGGTTAGCGGTGAGAGAGAGGTCTCGGGTTCGAATCCGGCTTGGTGCAATTCTTGTTAAAATGGTTTTTTTTAAAGGTAGTCTTTATTCTTAAAAATATTATTATTATTATTATTATTATTATTATTATTATTATTATTATTATTATTATTATTATTATTATTATTATTATTATTATTATTATTATTATGTTAATTGTTATTATCCCTAATATTAAAAACATGATTAATATTATCACTAATATTAGGATTACTATCATATTTATAAATATTATTATCATTATTATTATTATGGTTAACATAAGTAGTATTGTCGATAATACCACTACTATTATTAAAACGACTATCATTAATAAGTATTGTTATTACTAAGAATTGTTATCATTATTATCATTTTCTACAAAAATTATCATTTTTATTAGTATCATTATAAATAGATATTTTTTATATAAAAATACATTACAAATATATTAACCTCATATATTACTATATTCTATCAATAAAATGTTATTAATTAAACTATATATATATTTTTATGATAAAGACCCTAATGTAAAGTTATTGTTTTTATAAATAAATTATTAAACTACCTTAATAAGAAATTATCTTTAATATTAATAAATGAATTAATGAAGCATAAAACAATTATATCACTAATAATAAATATATAAATTTATTTGATTACCATTATATGTGTTAATATATATATAAATGGTATAGGTTCGTGAATTCGAGGCCAACCCTGCATTGTTCAATATAGTCATATGTATTTTTACTACAAAATACATAAGGTGAGATTCATTTGCTCCCTTTTTAAATGCTTTTGCAATATATATTTTTGGGACTGAGAATACATGCGCTGTTTTATAAATGTTTTACGATATAGACACAAGTAATCGAAACTACCTTCTATGGTTGAATTATCGAAGTCGAATATGCCCCTTTTTATTAAGTCTGGTAATCTAAGAATTAAGGAACAGACACCCTAATTGACGCGAATCCTAAAGATAGATCTATCGGGCCCAACAAGCCCCATCCAAAGTACCGGATGCTTTAGTACTTCGAAATTTATATCATGTCCGAAGGAGGATCCCGGAATGATAGGGGATATTCTTATATGTATCTAGTTAATGTCGATTTACCAGGTGTTCAATCCATATGAATGATATTTTTGTCTCTATGCATGGGAAGTATGTTTATGAGAAGTGGAAATATGAAAATCTTGTGGTCTATTAAAATGATGGAAATGATTATTTATGTTAAACTAATGAACTCACCAACCTTTTGGTTGACACTTTAAAGCATGTTCATTCTCAGGTACGAAAGAAATCTTCCGCTGTGCATTTGTTCATCTTAGAGATATTACTTGGAGTCATTCATGACATATTTCAAAAGACGTTGCAGTCGAGTCGTTGAGTTCATCAAGATTATTATTAAGTCAATTATAGTAAGATATATTACGAAATGGTATGCATGTTGCCAACTTTCGATGAAATGAAAGATTGTCTTTTCAAAAACGAATGCAATGTTGTAAAATGTATCATATAGAGGTCAAGTACCTCGCAATGTAATCAACTATTGTGAATCGTTTATAATCGATGTGGACTTCGTCCGGATGGATTAGGATGGGTCTCTACACATTAAACCTTTAAACCCACTGATTAAAGGTTTTAGGACATATAATCGTGCTAAAAACAACATGTTTGAACTCAGTTTAGTGCATTTTTATTTCGAAATTTAAAGCTTGAAAACTTTAATTTGGACAGATTACTGCTCGAAATCTTGTATTTATGCTCGAAAATATGATTTTGTATCACTAGTGCCCGAAAACCTTGAAATTTTAGCTCCAAATTTGACTTTATTTTGGCTCCATAATTTTATCCCTTGGATAATACCCACCAAAAATCATTTATTTTGTGGATATTACCCACCGAAAAGGCATCTTTAACCTTGTGTGTCATAGTCAAGGTTGTAAAAGACGTGAGACGGGGCCGAAACGTTAGCAATCTGAAAATGTCACAATGGAAAAAACGGGGTCGAAACGGATGTTGACTAACGTTGACTTACATTTATATATATATATATATATATAAATGTAAAGCTGACCTTTTTTTCGTCTTTGACCGTTTTTCCTTTTTTCCGTCTTTGACCATTTTTAGCGTTTTTTTTACCGTTTTTAGCGTTTTTGACCGTTTTTTAAGCGTTGACCATCTTTTTTTCTGTTTCAAGGCCCGTTGCAACAATACTAAGGCAAATCCGTTGCGGCGCCCGTTTCGGCGCCCGTTTTGGCCGTTTTTTACAACACTAGCCATAGTAGTACAAAGGACAAAAAGACAGAAAATTAACAACTACTGCTCGAAAATTTAACTGCTCGAAAACATAGTGCTCGAAAACTTAGTTAAAAAGTGCTCGAAAACCTGATCAAAATCACCTGCTCGAAAACCCTGCTCGAAAATCCCATGCTCGAAAACTTGTTTGATACCTGCTCGATAACTTTGTTCGAAAATCTCTGATCAAAAACCTGTTTGAAACTATCTGCTCGAAAACTTGTTTGAAACCATCTGCTCGAATACATCTTGCACGATAACCTCCTGCCTAAAAGCCTTCTGCCCGAAAACCTTGTAAATCCAAAAAAAACGAGTAAAAAGGCGGGAAAACGTGAGTAAAGTTTAAATTTTTCCTTGGATTCAAAAGCTCATTTTTACGCGAGATTTAAATTTTTACGACTGAATATTTTTCGGCCCCAAAAACAACCCGAAAACGCACGTTTTTGAACGAAATTTGTCAGAAAATTTTGGAAAAAGTCAAAATTTTTCCTCAACCCCTCGGTCACATATTAGTTCATATCTCAAAAGTTTATGACATAAATTTTGTCGAAAATTTTTGGAGGGAAATCCAAAACGTGCACTTAACTGATACTTAACGGACACTTAACGGAAAGTTAACGAAAACCAACGAAACCTCATTTTCAAAATTTGATTCAAGTGAATCATATTTGGAGGGGGAGAAAAGTGATATTTCTTAAGTTTATTTTTCGTTTCGTGGTTTGCTCGTAAACCTTGTCTGTCTTAACCCCTTTGTTGAACAACCGTCCTGTTAACATGGCAAATCGTGATGATCACGTGTCCTCTAATGTTGAGGAAGAGGTACAATTATACAATGATATTACTCATGAATATTACAACTCTGTGCATAATAATTCTATGTTTATATCTGATGTATTGCGAACTTGTCCTAAAACACCTCTTGATCAAAATGATACAATTGCATGTAGCTCTGCTTTTCATACCACAGCCCCACCTATCCAAATGAAACTGTCCATTAAATCTGAATCTATGCTTTTTAATGACGAATGTGTGTTTCCTATACTACCTGATATGTATGTAGACAACTTTGCCAAGATGAATAGAGACCTTAGATCATTTACTAGTCAAATTAGCGAACTAAAAAATGAGAACTCTAGGTTGAAATCAGAATTGGAAATAAAAGTGTCAAATCATACTTATTTGAAAGTAAAACAAGATCTAGCTGACAAAGTAACTGAATTTAAGAGAGCTAAAAAGTAGTGTGAAACCCCTACGGATAGAAAGTAAATATTTTAAACTGAGGAATGCAGTTCTCATGGAAAAAGTTAACAATGCTGAAAAAGAACTTAAGAAGCTTAATGATTCTAAGATACTTTTCCTAGAGACTGTAGAACAGAAAACTAGAAAGCCTTTAAATCACCTGGCCGAGAAGACTTCTGAATGCTCTAAGTTAGTTACAGAAAACTTAAACTTAAAAACCCAACTAAGTTTATTTGAAGAGGAACTTTACAAAACTGACCAAGCAAAAGTAGTCTTAGATGGCCACATTTCTAAACAAGCTCTGTTCATGAATCGACCCAAAAAACTCTTACCAAAAACACCAGGGGTTAGGGTTTGAAAATCCCTAAATACAGTCCAATATCTCCAAAGCCGAACCTAGTTTATATGATGGTAGATACATTAAAATATGTTTGCCAGAGAGACTCACTTTTGCCAATGAAAGTGAGATTGAGGAGAGAATAGCCAATCGATCAACAAAAATGAAACGCGAGGTGTCGTTAATTTATGACAAATTAAATGCAGCTTACATGAGAAAAGATGGTTCATATTATAACACCCATCTCGATTTATTCAATGATTTTGAAAGTTTGAATGCTCAAAATAGTCCTAAAAGGCGTATAATCTATTTACCAAACTTGGTTTTAGAAAAATACATCATCAGTCTGGAAGACGAACTTGATGAAAATAAAATCAAATATTTTGACAACGAACTCAAATTTTAAATGATCATTAAGGCTTTACAACACTAAATCTCTGTCATTGAATCCCAAAACAATGCTCATAAACTTGAAAATCAAATAGCAAATCAAGTTATTAACTTTTGTGAATTGATTTCAAAGAACACTGAATCACGGGATTCAAACCCAAGATCCGTGAATGACTCCATCAATTGTAAAGGTCTAGCACAAGAACTCAAAGACTTTATTGATTCTCTTTTGACCAAGTTTGACATTGTTGAACGTAGGTTAGAATCATCTAGGTCCAAATCTCTATATCACTTCTTAAAATCTCAACCCAAGATTCCAGAAGTTAAGGTAGAACCACAACCCGAGAAAGAACCTATCTCTTTAGGAGCTCGAGGTGCTGAGACTGACCCTACTCAATTTGTTGACAAGCTAGAACGAGAAAACATATATCTGCAGGTTAAATGTGAAACCTATAAGAAAATTCTAGCAACAATTGATCCTAGTGTAGAATCTACCTACAACTTTAAGGAAGGAGAAGTCTAGATTTCAGTAGAAGATCTATGTCTAGAAATTAAGGGCTTAAAATGTTTTGTGAACCTTCTTGAAAAGGAAAAGCTTATTTTGCATGACCAATGTGATTTCTTAAAAACTATGGACTTAGCTAATAATACCATATATGCTGAACATAATGTGTCCATTATTGATAGAAAATGCATGGTCCCAAATAATCCTTCTATGCTTGGTTCTTATAGAAAGTTTCCTGGAGTCAAAGCTAAAAAAGCTTCCACTGATACTCCAAAACCAAAAGTATCAGTTGGTATCCAAGGTACTGAGTCTGACTTTACCAATGCTTCAACGTCTACTCCCAAGACGGTTAAAAAGCAGGAGACTTTTTCCAAGACCATTCCCAAACCTATAGTGTACCAATCCTCAATGTACTCGAAGACTGCTTTACGTAAAACACCAAAGACCTTGGAGGTTCCAAAACCAAAAGACAATGGTCCTCCTAAGTCTACACAGACACCGAGGAAATCCCCCATGCAACCAAAAGTTCACCTGGATACCCACACGAAAGGTCCTCTAACTCCAAATCAAAAGATCGAGGTTCTCCAAAGTTAATGGCGACTCCGAGAAAAATATCCTCAAAACCAAACGAACATAAACTTACCCAACCCAAACCAAAAGATCGAGGATCTCCAAAGTCAATGGTGACTCCGAGAAAAACATCCTCGAAACCAAACGAACCTAACATTGTCCTACCGGTAGCATCCAAATTCCCAAGCAAAAAGATTTACCCCAGTTACCAGACCAAGATCAACCGTCCGTTTCTGGAAACAACTTATGGGAAAAATGGAGAGATTATGGGGCTTCGCGATCAATATGGTTGGCTTCCACACAACCCCATGAAGCCATCCATAGGTCCGAGAAATACCCGCACACCAAAATTGACCTTGTTTCTAAACACTCAAAGAATAATCCTGCTAAACAAGTGTCAAATAAGAAGTGGACAACCAAACCATTTTCAACACCAAGATCCACTTCTTCTTTAAAACCAATTAAGTACTATTCGTCTGAGTTACTTAAACTTAAGCCGAGATCTGTTTCTCTGGCTATGTGAAAAGATTTTTAATTATCTTTGATTCCACAAAATCAACTTTCTAAGGATACGTCGTGTATCAAACCTAAGTGGAATTCAACGTCCATAAGTTAGATCGACAATGCCTATAAATGGTACTCAAATTTGACTTTGAAAAAATAATTTGACTGCAAAATGGTTCTTGGACACAACGTTTCAAGACCTGGACATTACCTGCTGACACCTGACTGTCCACTCAGGCATACCCCACTCGCAAGCTCAGATGACTTGATGTGTTGTTTGAACCTTTCTTTTCTCCAACCTCGCCCAATCCCACAGTTACTCCAAAGCCAATTTCATCCAAATCCATAACTATTGGTACATATACTTCTGTAGTTGTAGGCGAATCACCATCTATTGAAAAAGACTCATCTGAGTTACTTCTCCTGAAAGAAAATGACAACTACATGTGCCTAAGGGGAACAATGCATGTGCCTATGGGGAGCAATGAGACCCGCAATGAAATGACGGTTATCAAAATCTGAAATGTCAAAAAAAATTAGGGGGAGAAGGTGGGAATGATGGTTCCCATATAGATCATGATGGTTCCCATAATAGATTTGTATGGGAACCGCACTCTAGAAAAGGTTTTCACCAAAACCTTATAAGGTGTATGCACACATTTCAGTATATGCCCCACGTCTCAAATGCCTTCCACTCTTTCTCTTAAAACATCTCAATGAGTAATATCAGTGTATAATCAGGAATCATATTGACACAGCCTCCAAATCATTTTTAGCCATTTTAACCTCTCTTTCCATATAGATCATGATAGTTCCCATTATAGATCTGTAAGGGAACTGCACTCTAGAAAAGGTTTTTACCAAAATCTTATATGGTGTATGCACACATTTCAGTGTATGCCCCACATCTTAAATGCCTTCCACTCTTTCTCTTAAAAACATCTCAATGGAGAAACGTCAAAATTTTTTTAGGGGGAGAAGGAGAGAATGATGGTTCCCATAGAGATCATGATGGTTTCCATAATAGATCTCTATGGGACCCGCACTCCAAAGAAGGTTTTTCTCAAAACCTTATACGGTGTATACACACATGTCAGTGTATGCCCCACGTCTCAAATGTCTTCCATTCTTTCTCTTAAAACATCTCAGTGGAAACGTCAAAAAAAATTTAGGGGGAGAAGGGGGGAATGTTGGTTCCCATATAGATCATGATGGTTCCCATAATAGATCTATATGGGACCCATACTCTAAAGAAGATTTTCACCAAAACTTTATATGGTGTATGCACATATATCCGTGTAAGCCTCGCGCTTCAAATGTCTTCCATTCCTTCTCTTAAAAATATTTCAGTGGAAACGTCAAAAAATTTTTAGGGGGAGAAGGAGGGAATGATGGTTCCCACAATAGATCTGCATGGGAAGAGCACTTCAAAGAAGGTTTTATCCAAAACCTTAAATGACCCGCGTCTCAACTGCCTTTCAAATCTTTCTCATCAAAACCTATATTTTCTGAGTAGCAAATTGTCAAAATATGTTTTAATTCCAGATAAATTATATTTTGAGGGGGAGAAAAAGACCATGAAAATAAAGGTTTTATCAAAATATGACACGTCATAAATTGTGGGTGAGGATAAAAGGATTAAAACCAAACCCGCATCTCAAAATGGTGTCAAACACACTTCAAGGTGGTGTTAAACATCAAAAAGGCTTTTGCACACATAACATTGGAAAACCCGGCCTTTCACATTAAACTCACCCAAAACGTGCAATTATCAAGGAGGAGTTTAAAGATTCAAATGTCAGTAATGAAGGAGGATGTATCCTAGTGACTGCCTCAGGAGGATGTGTCTAGATGACTGCCTCAAACAAAATAGTCATCAAATGACGGAGGATATATAACGACCCTCATTTTTCCATTTCTATTTTACTATTTTACCCTTAGGGTTGTGTGCTCGTAAACTTTAATTGACAAAACGTTGACCACATAGTAAACTTTTAGTCGACACTCTCTGTTAAATTAAAGTTTATGTTATTCTGTAATATTATAATTATCTGAGGAATATTCATTTGAGTCCATAAATTAAGTTGAGATTCAAGGGACCAATGAGAGCGCGACATGTGTCGCGAAAATCACATGTGATTGGAAAAAAAAATTCAAAAATTTTTTTTCGAAAAAAAAATTTTTAAATTTTATTTCCGAATTTTTTTTAAATTTTTTTTAAAATTTTTTTTTTTTACAATCACATGTGATTTACCTGCACAATCACATGTGATTGAATTGTACAATCACATGTGATTGGATTTGCCATGCATAATCACATGTGATTGGATTTACAATCACATGTGATTGACATGCATAATCACGTATGATTTAAAAAAAATTTAAAAAAAAAATTTTGAAAAAAAAAAATTTTAAAAAAAACATTCGAAAAAAAAAATTTCAAAAAAAAAAATTTTCGAATTTTTTTTTTCAATCACATGTGATTTTTGCGCCACATGTCGCGTTCTCATTGGTCCCTTTGTTTTCAAGTAAATTTATGGATGCAAGTGATTACAACTCTATAATTATCTATCTGTAATAAATAAAAATGTGACATTTATATAAATAATAAAACATTTGGGAAATAAATAAAAATTAATAAAATATAGGGATTAAATTAAAAAGAGTAGAATATACTTAAATTTATTTTAGTGCAAATTAAGTTGATTAAGATTATTATTACAGCAAATAATATATATATATATATATATATATATATATATATATATATATATATATATATATATATATACACTATATGTAGTGACCCGAACTTTTCCATGTTTATATATATTAATTGAGATTGATATTTACATGACTAAATGTTTCCAACGTGTTAAGCAATCAAACTTTTAAGACTTGATTAAATGAAATAAGTTTCATATAGACAATTGATCACCCAAGTTGACCGGTGATTCACGAACGTTTCAAATTTTAAAAACTACATGTTGTGGTATATATAGACATATATATATGGTTGACATGAGATTATGATGAGTAAGTATATCACTAAGTATATTAACAATGTGTGATATACATAAGAAATGAGATTACTAAGTTAAGAAACTCGAAATGATATATATAACGATTATCGTTATGATAACGTCTACTAAATACATATGTATCATATTAAGATATTGATACACTATATTTAACATGATAAAATGATATTTAAATATATCATTAAGTGTGTTAACAATGAATTACATATGTAAAAATAAGACTACTAACTCAAGAATTACGAAACGAAACTTATATGTAACGATTATCGTTGTAACGATATTTTAATGTATATATCATATTAAGAGATATTAATACATCATAATATCATGATAACATAACAATTTAACATCTCATTTGATAAAATAAACATTGGGTTAACAACATTAATTGAGATCGTTAAATTAAAGGTTTCAAAACAACACTTACATGTAACGACTAACGAAGACTTAACGACTCCATTAGAATGTATATACATGTTTTGTTTTGATATGTATTCTTACACTTTTGAAAGACTTCAAGACACATATCAAAGTACTTCTACTTAACAAAAAATGCTTACAATTACATCCTCGTTCAGTTTCATCAACAATTCTACTCGTATGCACCCGTATTCGTACTCGTACAATACACAGCTTTTAGATGTATGTACTATTGGTATATACACTCTAATGATCAGCTCTTAGCAGCCCATGTAAGTCACGTAACATATGTGGGAACCATCATTTGGCAACTAGCATTAAATATCTCATAAAATTACAAAAATATTAGTAATCATTCATGACTTATTTACATGAAAACAAAATTACATATCCTTTATATCTAATCCATATACCAACGACCAAAAACACCTACAAACACTTTCATTCTTCAATTTTCTTCATCTAATTGATCTCTCTCAAGTTCCATCTTCAAGTTCTAAGTGTTCTTCATAAATTCCATAAGTATAGTTTCATAAAAATCAAGAATACTTCCATGTTTGCAAGTCTACTTCCAAGCTTTCTAATCCATTCCAAGTAATCATCTAAGATCAATGAACCTTTGTTATTTACAGTAGGTTATCTTTCTAATTCAAGTTAATATTCATATTCAAACTTTGATTCAATTTCTACAACTATAACAATCTTATTTCGAGTGAAAATCTTACTTGAACTGTTTTCGTGTCATGATTTTGCTTCAAGAACTTTCAAGCCATTCAAGGATCCTTTGAATCTAGATCCATTTTTCTCATTTCCAGTAGTTTTATCCAAAAAACTGGAGGTATTAATGATGTTCATAACATCATTCGATTCATACATATAAAGCTATCTTATTCGAAGGTTTAAACTTGTAATCACTAGAACATAGTTTAGTTAATTCTAAACTTGTTCGCAAACAAAAGTTAATCCTTCTAACTTGACTTTTAAAATCAACTAAACACATGTTCTATATCTATATGATATGCTAACTTAATGATTTAAAACCAGGAAACACGATGAACACCATAAAATCGGATATACGCCGTCGTAGTGAAACCGGGGGCTGTTTTGGTTTGGATAATTAAAAACTATGATAAACTTTGATTTAAAAGTTTTTCTTCTGGGAAAATGATTTTTCGTATGAACATGAAACTATATCCAAAAATCTTGGTTAAACTCAAAGTGAAAGTATGTTTTTCAAAATGGTCATCAAGATGTCGTTCTTTCGACGAAAATGACTACCTCTTTAGTAATTGACATGTAACTTAAATTTCCGACTATAAACCTATACTTTTTCTGTTTGGATTCTTAAATTAGAGTTCAATATGAAACCATAGCAATTTGATTCACTCAAAACGAATTTAAAATGAAGAAGTTATGGGTAAAACAAGATTGGATATTTTTTATCTTTTTAGCTACGAGAAATGTTTAA
Source organism: Rutidosis leptorrhynchoides (assembly GCF_046630445.1). NCBI lineage: Eukaryota > Viridiplantae > Streptophyta > Magnoliopsida > Asterales > Asteraceae > Rutidosis > Rutidosis leptorrhynchoides. Next base: position 287,243,626 of record NC_092333.1, read on the forward strand.
CAAATCTATACAAATCATATCCTAGCTAACTTATATTGTATTATACATGTATTCTAATATATTATGTAATCTCAGGATACCATAGACATGTATGCAAATGTTTTGACATATCATATCGACCCATGTATATATATTATTTGGAACAACCATAGACACTCTATATGCAGTAATGTTGGAGTTAGCTATACAGGGTTGAGGTTTATTCCAAAAATATATATACTTTGAGTTGTGATCTAGCCTGAGACGTGTATACACTGGGTCGAGGATTGATTCAAGATAATATATATATCGATTTATTTCTGTACATCTAACTGTGGACAACTAGTTGTAGGTTATTAACGAGGACAGCTGACTTAATACACTCAAATCTTTAAAACATAATAAAAATAGTTGTAATTATATTTTGATCATACTTTGATATATATGTACATATTTGTATAGGTTCGTAAATTGATCCGTGGCCAAGTCTTATTTTCGAGGAAGGAAATATCTGTGAAAGTGAGTTATAGTACCACTTTTAAAATCTAATATTTTTGGGATGAGAATACATGCAGGTTTTATAAATGATTTATAAAATAGACACAAGTACGTGAAACTACATTCTATGGTTGAATTATCGAAATCGAATATGCCCCTTTTTATTAAGTCTGGTAATCTAAGAATTAGGGAACAGACACCCTAATTGACGCGAATCCTAAATATAGATCTATTGGGCCTAATAAACCCCATCCAAAGTACCGGATGCTTTAGTACTTCGAAATTTATATCATATCCGAAGGGTGTCCCGGAATGATGGGGATATTCTTATATATGCATCTTGTTAATGTCGGTTACCAGGTGTTCACCATATGAATGATTTTTATCTCTATGTGTGGGATGTGTATTGAAATATGAAATCTTGTAGTCTATTGTTACGATTTGATATATATAGGTTAAACCTATAACTCACCAACATTTTTGTTGACGTTTAAAGCATGTTTATTCTCAGATGAATACTAAGAGCTTCCGCTGTTGCATACTAAAATAAGGACAAGATTTGGAGTCCATGTTTGTATGATATTGTATAAAAACTGCATTCAAGAAACATATGTCGATGTAATATATTTCTATTGTAAACCATTATGTAATGGTCATGTGTAAACAGTATATTTTAGATTATCATTATTTGATAATATACGTAATGCTTTTAAAACCTTTATTGATAAAATAAAGGTTATGGTTGTTTTAAAAATGAATGCAGTCTTTGAAAAACATCTCATATAGAGGTCAAAACCTCGCAACGAAATCAATTAATATGGAACGTTTATAATCAATATGAACGGGACATTTCAGTTGGTATCTTAGTGTTGGTCTTAGAGAACCAGAAAATTTGCATTAGTGTGTCTTATCGAGTTTGTTAGGATGCATTAGTGAGTCTGGACTTCGACCGTGTTTTCTTTAAAAATGATTGCTTAACATTTTTGTTGGAAACTATATATTATTAACATGTAAATATTATGTGATATATTAATCTCTTAACATGTTTGATATTGTGTGATAGATTTCTACCTCTAGCACAAATCCCATTGACTCACCTAATAATAACGAAGAGTCGAATATATATTGGCAAGATTCACAAGTTCCCGAAGAACCGGAAGAAGAGGAAACGGAACCGGAAGAAGAGGAACCGGAAGAAGAGGAACCAGAAGAAGAGGTTCCGGAGGGGGGAATAGTAGGAACCACAGAAAACCGGTCAAATAAAAGAAAATCCTCAACCAATGGACCAAAGTTAATAATGGTCAATGGTGTTTCCGCTAAGGAAGCAAAATATTGGGAAAATTACAAATTTTCCGATGAATCGAATCCTGATGAGGATTCCGATGATGTTATAGAAATTATCCTGACCCAATTTAATGAGGCAAAAGAAAATAATAAGGGAAAAGGCATCAAAATAGAGAAATCTGATTCCGACCCCGATGAACTTTATATGTACCGTCAACACCAGTATTTTCAATATCGTGACAATAACCCGGGAACCTCTAAACCACCAGGTTTTTCTAAACCAATGTGGAAAACGATGGCTCGTATTAGAGGAACATCATATATCCCTAGAAAATTAGGAAAAAGAACCAAGTCCGAAGAAGAAGAAGAAACCAGTGATTCAGATTAGAGGGGTATGAGCATGTTGTGTAATAAATGTATTGTAGTGTGCATGTACTTTTATGTTCTATGTAAAAATTGCTTGTATTATTTGTTATTACGAATCTAATCCTTGTCTATTTTACAGTATAAAAACCAAATGGACGTTAAGGGTAGACAACCGAATATTTTAGAAGACCTACCAGAGGATATGATTGAGGAATTCTTGTCTAGAGTCGGTCAGAATTCATCAGCACATTTAGTTATGGCGAAATTAACTTGTCAAACATTTGAAAGACTTTCCAGAAATGCCTTAGTTTATAAAAGGCTTTCCTTTGATAGGTGGGGTATATCACATTGGGGAGACTTTAAGTTACGCCGTATTTTCTTTAAAGCGTTAAATGCGGGGAACCCAAATGCAATTTTACGCTACGGGTTAAGAACCTATTTTGACTCAACATATCCCAACATAGGATTTCGTGAATTAGAAAGAGCTTCTAACATGCAACATAAAGAAGCATGTTATGCTTACAGGTTAGTGATGTTCGCTTCTTACCAAAGTGAGAAAAAGAACATCGGATTGCAGCTTTTAAATAAAACTTTCCCACAAGTGATGGATTCAGTAGTTGGGGTGAGAAACAAGGTTTTTAGATTATTACGGAGCTGTTAGACATTACAAAACCTTCATCCTTTTGACGACATTACAACATGCTGCCTAGCCAAAGGTCATAACGGTTATTTTCCACAAGACCAAGGATGGGAAGTCGTCTTAGTAAAACCAGAATGCATGACTTGTTTCTGGACTTATGAATTACGTGTCTTTATTAGCTTTGCTGAACAACTTGCGTATTAACTAGATTTATCCTCAAAATTGTCCTGTGTCATAGTGTACTATATTTCATGTTATATGTAATATAGCGAAGTTGTGAGTTCATATTATGCTACGAGATACTATTGACTACTCTTAATATTCTGTATGATTAACTTGTTTCATTTGACTATTTTGAAGGAAATGGCACCGAATACTCGACATACCTTGAATATGAGCGAAGGGGAATTTCGTGCCTTTCTTGCTTCAAACATAGCCACAGTACAGGCTGCGCTACATACCAACAATAACTCTGAATCTAGCAATACAGCTAACGGCGTAAGAAATCGTGTAGGATGCTCCTACTAGGAATTCACTGCCTGCAAACCTTCAGAATTTGATGGGACCGAAGGACCAATCGGATTGAAACGGTGGACCGAGAAAGTTGAATCGGTGTTTTCCATAAGTAAGTGTGCTGAAGGAGACAAAGTTAAGTACGCTACGCATACCTTCACAGGTATTACGTTAACATAGTGGAATACCTATCTAGAGCAAGTGGGACAAGATGCTGCTTACGCGCTACCGTGGTCAGCATTCAAGCACTTGATGAACGAGAAGTACCGTCCCAGAACCGAGGTCAATAAGCTCAAGTCATAACTTAGAGGGTTACGAACACAGGGATTTGATATTACTTCATACGAAAGACGATTCACAGAATTGAACCTATTTGTCCGAGAGCGTTTGAAGATGAGGAAGAGAAGATCGACGTGTTTGTGAAAAGGTTACCGGAGAGAATCCAAGAAGATATAAGTTCACACGAGCCTGCCTCCATACAAAAAGGCATGTAGAATGGCTCACAAACTAGTGAACCAGATTGAGGGAAGAATTAAAGAACAGGCGGCCGAAGAGGCCAACATGAAGCTAGTTAAAAGAAAGTGGGAGGAAAATGGTGATAAGAGTCACCAATACAACAACAACTATCCCAACAATCTTAACATCAATTGCAACTACAACAAACGGCACAACAACCACAACAACAACAACTACAACAATCATCCCAAAAACAATAACAACCTCAACAACAACAACAACAATTAGAAGCAGCTATGCCAAAGGTGTGAAAAGTATCACTCGGGGTTCGGCACCAAATTTTGCAACAAGTGTAAAAGAAATGGTCATAACGCGGTGAAGTGTGAGGTCTACGGACCAGGGGTTAACAGAATAAAAGGAATAAATGGTGTTGGAATGAGTAATGGCAGAGCAAGTAGTGTCGGAGTAAGTTATGCCAATGTAGTTTGTTATAAATGTGGAAAACCGGGCCACATTATTAGAAATTGCCCGAACCAGGAGAACACGAATGGACAAGGCCGTTGAAGAGTTTTCAATATTAATGCGGCAGAGGCACAGGAAGACCCGGAACTTGTTACGGGTACGTTTCTTATTGACAATAAATCTGCTTACGTTTTAGTTGATTCGGGTGCGGATAGAAGCTATATGAGTAGAGATTTTTGTGCTAAATTAAGTTGTCTATTGATGCCGTTGGATAGTAAATTTTTACTCGAATTAGCAAACGGTAAATTAATTTCAGCAGATTATATATGTCGGAATCGAGAAATTAAACTGGGTAGCGAAATATTTAATATTGATTTGATACCAGTAGAGTTAGGGAGTTTTGATGTAATAGTTGGCATGGACTGGTTGAAGGAGATGAAAGCAGAGATCGTATGTTACAAAAATGCAATTCGCATTGTACGAGGAGAAGGAGAACCCTTAATGGTGTATGGAGAAAAGGGCAACACGAAGCTACATCTTATTAGTAATTTGAAGGCACAAAAACTAATAAGAAAAGGTTGCTATGCTGTTCTAGCACACGCGAGAAAGTACAAACTGAAAGAGCATCAATGATGTTCCCGTCGCAAAAGAATTTCCCGATGAATTTCTGAAAGAATTATCGGGACTACCTCCAATCGATCTGTTGAATTTCAAATAGATCTTGTACCAGGAGCTGCACCAATAGCTCGTGCTCCTTACAGACTCGCACCCAGCGAGATGAAAGAACTGCAAAGCCAACTGCAAGAACTATTAGAATGTGGTTTTATTCGACCAAGCACATCACCATGGGGAGCTCCTGTTTTGTTTGTCAAGAAGAAGAATGGTACATTTAGGTTTTGTATTGACTACAGAGAGTTGAATAAACTTACCATCAAAAACCGTTATCCACTGCCGAGAATTGACGACTTATTTGATCAACTACAAGGCTCGTCGGTTTATTCAAAAATCGATTTACGGTCTGGATATCATCAAATGCAAGTAAAGGAGGAAGATATTCCAAAAACTGCTTTTAGGACGCGTTATGGTCATTACGAGTTTATGGTTATGCCGTTTGGATTTACTAACGCACCAGCTGTGTTCATGGACCTTATGAACCGAGTGTGTGGGCCATATCTTGACAAGTTTGTCATTGTTTTCATCAATGACATACTTATTTACTCAAAGAATGATCAAGAACACGAAGAATATTTGAGAAAAGTGCTAGAAGTATTGAGGAAAGAAAAACTGTACGCTAAGTTTTCAAAGTGTGCATTTTGGTTAGAAGAAGTTCAATTCCTCGGTCACATAGTGAACAAAGAAGGTATCCAGGTAGACCCGGCAAAGATCGAAACTGTTGAAAAGTGGGAAACCCCAAAAACTCCAAAGCATATACGTCAATTTTTAGGATTGGCTGGTTACTACAGAAGATTCATCCAAGATTTCTCCAAAATAGCAAAACCCTTGACTGCATTAACGTATAAAGGGAATAAATTTGAATGGAAGGATGAACAAGAGAAGGCATTTCAGTTATTGAAGAAAAAGCTAACTACGGCACCTATATTGTCATTGCTTGAAGGGAATGATGATTTTGTGATTTATTGTGACGCATCAAAGCAAGGTCTCGGTTGTGTATTAATGCAACGAACGAAGGTGATTGCTTATGCGTCTAGACAATTGAAGATTCATGAGCAAAATTATACGACTCACGATTTGGAATTAGGTGCTGTTGTTTTTGCATTAAAGACTTGGAGGCATTTAGTATTATATATACCGACCACAAAAGTCTCCAACATATATTAAATTAGAAGCAACTGAATATGAGACAACGCAGGTGGATTGAACTGTTGAATGATTATGATTTTGAGATTCGATACCACCCGGGGAAGGCGAGTGTGGTAGTTGACGCTTTGAGTAGAATGGACAGAGAACCTATACGGGTAAAAGCTATGAATATAATTATTCGTATTAACCTTACTACTCAAATAAAGGAGGCGCAACAGGGGGTTGTAAAAGAAGGAAAGTTGAAGAATGAGATACCCAAAGGATTAGAGAAACATCTTAATATTCGGGAAGACGGAACCCGATATAGGGCTGATAGAATTTAGGTACCAAGGTTTGGAGATGTGAGAGAAATGGTACTTAAAGAAGCACATAAAACCAGATATTCAATACATTCCGGAGCGGGGAAGATGTATAAAGATCTCAAGAAACACTTTTGGTGGCCGGGTATGAAAGCCGATATTGCTAAATATGTAGGAGAATGTTTGACGTGTTCTAAGGTCAAAGCTGAACATCAGAAACCATCAGGTCTACTACAACAACCTGAAATCTCGGAATGGAAATGGGAAAACATTATCATGGATTTCATTACTAAATTGCCAAGGAATGCAAGTGGTTATGATACTATTTGGGTAATAGTTGATCATCTCACCAAGTCAGCACACTTCCTGCCAATGAGAGAAGATGACAAAATGGAGAAGTTGGCGCGCTTGTATTTGAAGGAGGTTGTCTCCAGACATGGAATTCCCGTCTCTATTATCTCTGATAGGGATGGTAGATTTGTTTCAAGGTTCTGGCAGACGTTGCAACAAGCATCGGGGACTCGTCTAGACATGAGTACTGCCTATCATCCACAAACTTATGGGCAGAGCAAAAGGATGATACAAACGCTTGAAGACATGCTACGAGCATGTGTTATTGATTTCAGAAACAGTTGAGATCGACACCTACCGTTAGCAGAATTTTCCTACAACAACAGTTATCATTCTAGTATTGAGATGGCGCCGTTTGAGGCACTTTATGGTAGAAAGTGCAGGTCTCCGATTTGTTGGAATGAAGTGGGGGATAGATAGATTACGGGTCCGGAGATAATACAAGAAACTATCGAGAAAATCATCCAAATTCAACAACGATTGAAAACCGCCAAGAGTCGACAAAAGAGCTACGTGGATAGTAAAAGAAAAGATATAGAGTTTGAAATCGGAGAAATGGTCATGCTTAAGGTTTCACCTTAGAAAGGCGTTGTTCGATTTGGTAAACGGGGGAAACTAAATCCAAGGTACATTGGACCATTCAAGATTATAGATCGTGTCGGACCAGTAGCTTACCAACTGGAGCCACCTCAACAACTCGTGGCTGTACATAATACTTTCCACGTCTCGAATTTGAAGAAATGTTTTGCTAAAGAAGATCTCACTATTCCGTTGGACGAAATCCAAATCAATGAAAAACTTCAATTCATTGAAGAACCCGTCGAAATAATGGATCGTGAGGTTAAGAGACTTAAGCAAAACAAGATACCGATTGTTAAGGTTCGATGGAATGCTCGTAGAGGACCCGAGTTCACCTGGGAGCATGAAGATCAGATGAAGAAGAAATACCCGCATCTATTTCCAGAAGATTCGTCAACACCTTCAACAGCTTAAAATTTCGGGACGAAATTTATTTAACGGGTAGGTACTGTAGTGACCCAAACTTTTCTATGTTTATATATATTAATTGAGATTGATATTTACATGACTAAATTTTTTCAACGTGTTAAGCAATCAAACTTGTTAAGACTTGATTAAATGAAATAAGTTTCATATAGACAATTGATCACCCAAGTTGACCGGCAATTCACGAACGTTACAAATTTGTAAAAACTACATGTTGTGGTATATATAGACATATATATATGGTTGACATGATATTATGATGATTAAGTATCTCACTAAGTATATTAACAATGTGTGATATACATAAGAAATGAGATTACTAAGTTAAGAAACTCGAAATGATATATATAACGATTATCGTTATGATAACGTCTACTAAATACATATGTATCATATTAAGATATTGATACACTATATTTAACATTATAAAATGATATTTAAATATATCATTAAGTGTGTTAACAATGAACTACATATGTAAAAACAAGACTACTAACTCAAGAATTACGAAACAAGACTTATATGTAACGATTATCGTTGTAACGATATTTTAATGTATATATCATATTAAGAGATATTCATACATCATAATATCATGATAACATAATAATTTAACATCTCATTTTATATAATAAACATTGGGTTAACAACATTAATTGAGATCGTTAACTTAAAGGTTTCAAAACAACACTTACATGTAACGACTAACGAAGACTTAACGACTCCATTAGAATGTATATACATGTTGTATTTTGATATGTATTCTTACACTTTTGAAAGACTTCAAGACACATATCAAAGTACTTCTACTTAACAAAAAATGCTTACAATTACATCCTCGTTCAGTTTCATCAACAATTCTACTCGTATGCACCCGTATTCGTACTCGTACAATACATAGCTTTTAGATGTCTGTACTATTGGTATATACACTCTAATGATCAGCTCTTAGCAGCCCATGTGAGTCACCTAACACATGTGGGAACCATCATTTGGCAACTAGCATGAAATATCTCATAAAATTACAAAAATATTAGTAATCATTCATGACTTATTTACATGAAAACAAAATTACATATCCTTTATATCTAATCCACATACCAACGACCAAAAACACTTACAAACACTTTCATTCTTCAATTTTCTTCATCTAATTGATCTCTCTTAAGTTCCATCTTCAAGTTCTAAGTGTTCTTCATAAATTCCATAAGTATAGCTTCATAAAAATCAAGAATACTTCCAAGTTTGCAAGTCTATTTCCAAGCTTTCTAATCCATTCCAAGTAATCATCTAAGATCAAGGAACCTTTGTTATTTACATTAGGTTATCTTTCTAATTCAAGGTAATATTCATATTCAAACTTTGATTCAATTTCTACAACTATAACAATCTTATTTCAAGTGAAAATCTTACTTGAACTGTTTTCGTGTCATGATTCTGCTTCAAGAACTTTCAAGCCATCCAAGGATCCTTTAAAGCTAGATCCATTTTTCTCATTTCCAGTAGTTTTATCTAGAAAACTTGAGGTAGTAATGATGTTCATAACATCATTTGATTCATATATATAAAGCTATCTTATTCGAAGGTTTAAACTTGTAATCACTAGAACATAGTTTAGTTAATTCTAAACTTGTTCGCAAACAAAAGTTAATCCTTCTAACTTGACTTTTAAAATCAACTAAACACATGTTCTATATGTATATGATATGCTAACTTAATGATTTAAAATCTGGAAACACGATGAACACCATAAAATCGGATATACGCCGTCGTAGTGAAACCGAGGGCTGTTTTGGTTTAGATAATTAAAAACTATGATAAACTTTGATTTAAAAGTTGTTCTTCTGGAAAAATGATTTTTCATATGAACATGAAACTATATCCAAAAATCTTGGTTAAACTCAAAGTGAAAGTATGTTTTTCAAAATGGTCATCAAGATGTCGTTCTTTCGACGAAAATGACTACCTCTTTAGTAATTGACATGTAACTTAAATTTCCGACTATAAACCTATACTTTTTCTGTTTGAATTCTTAAATTAGAGTTTAATATGAAATCATAGCAATTTGATTCACTCAAAACGAATTTAAAATGAAGAAGTTATGGGTAAAACAAGATTGGATATTTTTGATCTTTTTAGCTACGAGAAATGTTTAACAAATGTATACAAATCATATCCTAGATAAATTATATTGTATTATACATGTATTCTAATATATTATGTAATCTTAGGATACCATAGACACGTATGCAAATGTTTTGACATATCATATCGACCCATGTATATATATTATTTGGAACAACCATAGACACTCTATATGCAGTAATGTTGGAGTTAGCTATACAGGGTTGACGTTGATTCCAAAAATATATATACTTTGAGTTGTGATCTAGCCTGAGACGTGTATACACTGGGTCGTGGATTTATTCAAGATAATATATATATATATATATATATATATATATATATATATATATATATATATATATATATATATATATATATATATATATATATATATATATATATATATATATATATATATATATATATATATATATATATCGATTTATTTATGTACATCTAACTGTGGACAACTAGTTGTAGGTTATTAACGAGGAAAGCTGACTTAATACACTCAAATCTTTAAAACATAATAAAAATGGTTGTAATTATATTTTGATCATACTTTGATATATATGTACATATTTGTATAGGTTCGTGAATCGATCCGTGGCCAAGTCTTATTACCGAGGAAGGAAATATCTGTGAAAGTAAGTTATAGTCCCACTTTTAAAATCTAATATTTTTGGGATGAGAATACATGCAGGTTTTATAAATGATTTACAAAATAGACACAAGTACGTGAAACTACATTCTATGGTTGAATTATCGAAATCGAATATGCCCCTTTTTATTAAGTCTGGTAATCTAAGAATTAGGAAATAGACACCCTAATTGACGCGAATCCTAAAGATAGATCTATTGGGCCTAACAAACCCCATCCAAAGTACCAGATGCTTCAGTACTTCGAAATTTATATCATATCCGAAGGGTGTCCCGGAATGATGGGGATATTCTTATATATGCATCTTGTTAATGTCGGTTACTAGGTGTTCACCATATGAATGATTTTTATCTCTATGTATGGGATGTGTATTGAAATATGAAATCTTGTGGTCTATTGTTACGATTCGATATATATAGGTTAAACCTATAACTCACCAACATTTTTGTTGACGTTTAAAGCATGTTTATTCTCAGGTGAATACTAAGAGCTTCCGTTGTTGCATACTAAAATAAGGACAAGATTTGGAGTCCATGTTTGTATGATATTGTGTAAAAACTGCATTCAAGAAATATATGTCGATGTAATATATTTCTATTGTAAACCATTATGTAATGGTCATGTGTAAACAGTATATTTTAGATTATCATTATTTGATAATCTACGTAATGCTTTTAAAACCTTTATTGATAAAATAAAGGTTATGGTTGTTTTAAAAATGAATGCAGTCTTTGAAAAACATCTCATATAGAGGTCAAAACCTCGCAACGAAATCAATTAATATGGAATGTTTATAATCAATATGAACAGGACATTTCACTATACAGCCCAATAAATAAAAAATAAGACTAACATTATATAAAAAAATGGGACGGCTTGGTTTTAAAAAAAAAAAGGAAAAACTTGATAACCAAGTAATCTAATCCTAATCTAGTTATATTAATCCTAATCCTAACACAATAAAACCAATTTGAAGTTCATCCTAATCCCTATCCTAGATCACCCTTGAGCAATTGGATTGTGACCCAAACTCTAGCAAATGCACTCTATAAAAGAAACCCCAAGTTCCATTATTTTTCATTCACAAAAAAATTAACCAAAACACTCAAGTCTCTCCTCCTTCTCTTGCTATTTTGCTCGGCAGTTTACATCCCCCACACCACCACTCTAACCGATTCCCAACACCATCAAAACTGCCCTTGTCGCCACCCTACTGCAGCCCAATTCGACACCACATGCAGCTGCGTTTTTTCAGCTGCTGATTTCGGCAGCCTAAACCATCACCAAACCGCCACCATTTTCTGCCTTTCTGCAGCCCCACAACTGCCCCACCTGCTGCGATTTTTCAGCCTTCATTCACCATCAAATTGCAGCTCTTCTGCTGCTATTTTCGACCCAAAACAGGCAACTCATGCTGCTGCTGTAACCCGCCACCAAACACCTCCTGTTGCTGCTGTTTTCAACCTCCAAACACCACCAGAAACCGCCTCAAAAACAGCCCCAAGATCGATGTGTTGCTGCGTTTTTTCTACCTGTTGCTGCTGTCCTGCATGACCCAAATCAGCCCAAAAACCCTTCTGTTTTGGTTCGTTTTTGCTGCTTGTTTTCCTGTTTCTGTTTCGCGTCCAAATCACCACTTTTTCTTGATCTTAAAGCATCTTAAGGTATACCTAAAATCTAAGTTAATCTTACTTTTAATTTGTTACTAGGTTATATTTGTATTTTATAAATGGTGGTAAAATTCATATGGGCTAGCTACGGAGTACTATTATTAAATGGAGTTGAATTCTTTCACAAACATTAGTGCATCGAATATACATATAGTTTATGTACTCCGATGTTCAACAAAAATTTCATTCTTTTTATTTACCTACATATAATCGGATAAAGATGCTTATGATCATAAATTATAAAGTTTATAAATATTTTAAGTTAGATATACTTTATAAAAGGTATATACATAGATAAAAGTTGATGAACATGAATACGAATAAAGTTAAGATCATGAATAAATATTGATATGGATATGGTTAAGGATAATGAATATGATTATGATCATGGTAAACAATAATATAAGTAAAGGATGAAAATAGTTAATAATATGGTTATGGATATTAGGATGAACACATGAATATGAGATTGAATGCTAAAATGTTATGATCTTAAATGTGTAAAAATAATAAGAAAAGATGTATGCACACGTAAATAAATATATGTAAATAATGGCATTGAAATTTTAATCATGAATATATATTAGTAACATGTTATGTATCATGTTATAATATAATTAATATAGAAATTGTAATTATTAAAAGTATTATGAAGATTATGAACATGTATTGTGATAAAGATAAAAAAATTAATTAAAATAAGTAAGGGATAATTAAGAATAGAAGTAATAGGAGGATAATTATAATTAAAGATAATAATTAAGTAATAATGATAAGTTTAAACACATAGGATAAGATAAAAGTTAGAACTTATCTAGGTTACTTAAACTTTAAACTTAATGATATAGAATTATAATTATAGTAATAAGATTAAAAGGTTAAATAAAGTGGTAGTATTATAATACTAATAAGAAACCTATAAACTATTATTATACTAAAACATTTTAATATAACTAAACTAATATATTATACTAATTAATAAAACTATAAAGTATAATAATACATAAATAATACATTAACGTATCGTATCTATATGCTTATAATACGAGAAGGTTATAGTCAAAGGACAACGTATAATTTATACGAATCTCACCACTACTTACGGTCGTAAGAGGATGATGTCTAGGTTGCCATTTATGGGACAAGCTTGTGGATCTCGAATGTCATGACTTAGTTCTGATCAAGAGTCCTGGGCCCCCGGTTACATCTGGTCATCCCCGACTTACTTGATAGCAACGAAGTTCGGGCAAAGTTGTACAACGTCTTTGTGAAGTATTATAACCCGAACTTTTTAAAACTAGAAAGTTACTATAAGTGGAAGCTTTCCATAAATAGTAATTTTCCGAAAATAAAAACTTTCGAGAAATAGGAACTTTTCTCGTGAACCGTCACTGTTAATATAGTTGCTATATTAATAATCATACTTTATGTCAGTTAGACATTAACTAACTAAACGTTATATCTCTATGTTGAGATCTCCGGTTACTTACTCCGTTCATTCTTCTTTGCTTGGAATAACTTACTTGCTACTAAGGTGAACTTCATAGCCCCACTTTTTAACTTTCTCTATTACTTATTTTAAACTTTTGAGGTGAGACACATGCTTGCTTTCAAAACTGTTTTAAGCTTAGACACAAGTACTCGAAACTGTTTAACTGTGCTGCCATGCTTTGTTTCATGCTAAATCCCTGCCATGATATCGTTAATTGCTACTTTGAAACGCAAACTTAGTTATTGTGAGTAGGCCTACTGAGAGTGACGTCTCTAACCAGTTGACCGTTGGTCTTTGGTTACATAATAATGATTTCAACGACACTGACAGTTCAAGGTGTCATAGGGTAACTTTGTTTAGTTCGATATCATAACTTCAGCACTACTTTTAAATGATGTTGCTACATCAAACTTGATAACTAAATCTTGTGGTCTAAAAACTTGGTTATTATTGATAAATCTATGTTGTTCACTCAACCATTTTTGGTTGATACTTTAAGCATGTTTTGTCTCAGGTGATGACTGCTAAAAGTTTACTTGCTACTTTGGACTATGCTGCTATGGAGTCCGCATTTATAATTATGTTATTGCATTAGAACAATTTGTTTCATTTTAAACATCAATATAATGACAATTTAACTCCGCTTCTTTGATACATTTGGTTTTTAATAAAAACGTCTCATTTAGAGTCATTCTCGTTTTACATACTTGTGTTGTGATATTGAAATGTCATATTTACCCCCCTGCCCTATTTGGGGGGTATGACAGGATGTGTCCTAGTGACTGCCTCAGGAGGATGTGTCTATATGACTGTGTCACACCCCCAAATAGGGCCGGGGGTAAATATAATTTCACAATATCAAAACACAAGTATATAAGTGAGAACGACTCTAAATGAGACGTTTTATAAAAACAATATTTGAATTGCAGAGGAAACGTAATAATGTTTTACATAATGAAATCCAAATGTATATAACAATGTTTAATCAAATGATAAACTATGAATTGTGGACTCCAATGCATCAGCTAGCTAAGCAACATAGAGCAGTTCATAAGCTAATCATCACCTGAGACAAACATGCTTAGAAATCTCAACATAATGGTTGAGTAAACATCATAGGTTTAATATTCAATAAAGTTTTACACTACAAGATTTAATTCAAAAACATCAAAATAATCAATATGCCATGAGTTATAATATCGAGCTAAACATTAACCCCTGACACTGTACATGTGTCGGTAATCATTATTATGTTCCCCTTTGACGATCGGTCAATGGGTAGAGACGTCGCTATCAATAAGCCTACTCACAATAATTAAGCTTGCAACATTTTAATTCCAGCAATTAACGATATTATGGCGGGGATTTGCATGTAAAGATACAATCAATACAAGTTAACAAAAGTCTCATGAAATTGCATATCAAAAAGTTAAAGTACTTATGTCTAAAGTGTAAATCAATTAAATACAAGCATGTGTCTCACCCCAAGATTTATAAAAATCAATAAATATGAAAAACGGGGCTACGAAGTTCACCTTAGTATCAAGAAGAGTTATTCCACAAATGAAAGGATCAAATGGAAGGACGTGACCGAGCTCTCAACCTAGAGATAGAATGGTTGGTCAGATATTGCCTAACAGACAAAAGTTTATAATAACTATAATAATAGTGTTGGTTTTCTAAAAGAATTTCCATTTTCGGAAGGTTTCTATTTATGGAAAGTTTCCATTTATAGTAACTTTCTAATTATAGAAAGTTCGGGTTATAATCTTTTGCAAGACGTTGTACAACTTTACTCAAACTTCGTTGCTATCAAATAAGTCAGGAATGACCACATGTAACCGGGGGCCCAGGACTCTTGATCAGAATCTAAGTCATGACATTCGAGATCCACAAGCTTACCCATAAATGGCAACCTAGACATCATTCACTTATGACCGTAAGTAGCGGTGAAGTTCACATGAATTGTACGTTATCTTTTGATTAACCTTCACTTTAGGTTTAGGTCATAATATATGTTGTTATTATATTATATAATTTATATTATATTTATTTATTATTAATGTATTACCTTTATTTGTTTTAAAATCCTTCTTATAAGCATAAGTTATAATATAATTCTTTATTAATAGTGTATTACCATAGTTATTATTATTATTTATTATTAGCTTTTAATTATTATATAATAACTAAAATATTTTAATAAGTTATAATATAAGTATTTATTAATAATGTATTATCATTATTAACTTACATTATAAGCATTATACTTTATTATTTGTCTTTATAACTATTATATAGTATACTTAGTTAATTATCAATTAAATAATTATGCAATTATAAGTTTATAATTGTCCATAGGTTATAATAATAATATTAATTTAGTATATGTATTATATATGTTTATGTTAACCAAAAATTATACTAATACATGTTAATTTGATAATTAATTCATTAAATATTATATTCAAAATATTTATAAACTTAGTTAATAATAATAATCAGTAGGATAATTTATAAAATAATTTTATCATGTTTTTTATTTATTTCCCACTTTTCTTTATGTATATTCTTGGTTTATATTAATCAAAGTTAATTAGGTAATAAATATTAAATCGACCTAAATAAACAATTTTATATTTTTTACAGGTTTTATATTCGGTAAAGATTTTATAAAAATTATTAAATCGATTTTTATACCAAAATATTATTTATTTGACATTTTCTATTCATTTAATCATTCTATTTGGCCTATAATTAAATAATTAGGATCAACGAGTTAAAAATTATTTTTTACATTTTTTACAGTATCTAGTAATCCTAATGATCATATACAAATTTTATAAAATCAGATTTAATACACATTTGTATTTATTTTGTATTTCCTTTATTATTTCTCTCGGTTTAGGATAAAACAAAAGTAAATTCTATTTAAATACTATATAAACCCATTTATTTATTTTTATAATTCTCACAGCATTATACTAGTATAATAATCTCAGGAAAAAATTTATAAATATTTTTGGTACTGTTTAATATTTTATTACGAATTTATATAGTTTTTGTGTTTAATTACTACTAAATTTGTATTAATTACAAATAATATTCCAAAACTTATCATAATTATTTTTATAAGTATTACTACTATTATAAATAATTTACAAACAAATACTACTGATGTGAATATTTTTATTTAATTTAAATATGTTTTTATGTATTTAATCAATTCGAAAACAACCAATTATTGAATAAATATATAAAATGTTATATTAAATAATTTTTCTCATCCAACAATTTTTATATGACTAACAACCTCTGTAAAAACCATCATAACAATTTATAAGTATTTATAACAATTAATTTCAATTTTTACATAGTATTCGATATATATATTCCATAATTACTTAATAATTAGTTTTAAATATTTATAAAATCTATAAAATTATTTCTGATCACTATTATATCATATTAATATTTAAGAACCTGTAAAAATTATTTTTATCAATTATATATATTTATTACATATTTAACTCGTATATACATTCATATATATCAAAAATTCGTTTTTAAATGTATTATAAATATAATCCGAATATGTAATTCATAAAAATAATTTTATAACATTCCATATTATTTAATACAAATTATAGTATGATCATATTAATTTAAATATTGTATTTTAAGTTAATATTGAATTAAAATGGTAATCGGCTAATAAAATAAATAAACTGAAATATATATAAAAAAAATATATGAAGTTGAGAGGTAGAAAAATACCTCAAATTTCTGTGATTTTTCTTGAGAGAAATGCTGTAAGTGTTGTGAATAAAAAATGAACTAGTGTGGTTGTATTTATATGTATAATTTAGTAAATAAAATAAATAAAATTCTAAAGCCGTGAGACTTTGCAAAGAATTTGGGATCTTTTTGTTGAATTTTGTTAATTTATGTATGTAGTCATTTTAGTGTTTATATGCATTTTGACTTGATTAAAAAAATTAAAATGATTTATCTCTTTTTAAATTGTTTCGGCCAAAAAAAATATAATTATATATATATATATATATATATATATATATATATACATATATATATATAGGGGCAGGATCAATGGGAAAGTAACCAATCGGGGGGAAGCAAAAAAAAAATTTCATTTTTTTTGGAATTTTTTTCCGGCATCAAGATCACACGAAAATATGAACATTTAGAAGAGACACTTCGTGATGAATGTCATTATTTAGGCGGGAAAAAGATCGCCAAAAATAACATTCAAGATAATATTGTTCATGAAGAATATGAATGGTTTTTTTCATGTTTTGTGAAGTAAAATTTAGCCCGATTTAGAGTTTAGGGTTTAGGGTTTAGGGTTTGGTGTTTTGGGTTTATTCCATAAACCCAAAACACCTAACCCTAAACCCTAAACTCTAAACCGTTCGTGTTAAAAACTCAATCTAAATCCTAGATCTAAACCCTAAATCTAAACCCTAAACCCTAAATTTCTAAACCATAATATCTAAACCCTATAAACCCTAATATCTAAACCCTAATATCTAAACCCTAATAGCTAAAACCTCAACATATGCTCGAAAAACACGATAATTATTATATATTACTTCTTCAAGCGTTTTCCTGCCAAAATAAAAACATTTATCACAAAGTGTCTCTACTAAATGTTCATATTTTCATCTCATCTATAATGTTCGTGAACAAAGTTTTTTCAAAAAACGAAGAAAAAAAAGTTTTTGCTTCCCCCCGCTTCCCCCCCGATTGGTTACTTCCCTCTTGATCCTACCCCTATATATATATATATATATATATATATATATATATATATATATATATATATATATATATATATATATATATATATATATATATATATATATATATATATATATATATATATATATATATATATATATATATATATATATAAATCTTGGGAACCTTCAAGATTAATTTTCTTAATTTAATTTATATTTATTTCCCTATTTTATTGAAATACCGAAATTAATAATAATATATAAGAATTATTCGGGTTTTTAATAATAATGTAAATAAATTAATAAGTTTATCATTTTCTTAGCTTAATTACTTCATGTTTCATTATTTATAATTTCGTCACATTTAGTTTATAATGTTAGTTATATATTACTTTGATTATTAACAAAGTTAATATAAGTTATATGTATATACATAATGTTAATAATTCATATATTTCAATTAGTATTAGAATTAGGGTTTAATTTATTAATTACCATTTAGGGTTAGGGTTTTTAATAGTATTAGGGTTTATAATAGTAATTACTTATTAAGGTTTGAGTTTATAATAATAATAAATGTTTAGGGTTTGTGATGTTAATTAATGTTTAAGGTTAGGGTTTCAGGTTATTAAATACGTGCATTAATTACAGAGCATTTAATATCTTAATAACAACCCTAGTGACAGTATACAGGATCAGATAATGAAACCCTAAGGGTAATTTAGTAAATTCAGAATGGAAAAGTGTGGGTTGTTATAGTACATCCCCGTTAATTTAAACTTCATCCCGAAATTTCAAGTGAATTTCTCGGATGCATCAGCGGTTGAGAAGAGATGGGGATATTTCCGCTTCATCTGGTCTTCACATTCCCAGGTATACTCAAGGCCTCTTCGTGAATCCCAACGGATCATAACAAAAGGAATGTTGCTCTGTTTCAAGCGTTTAACCTCACCATCCATAACCTCTGTCGGTTTTTCAACGAAATGCATTTTATCATCAATGCGGATATCCTCCAATGGAATAAAGAGTGTGTCATCAGCAAGACACTTTTTAAGATTCGAGACATGAAATACATCATGTACATTATTAAGCTCAGAGGGTAATTCTAATAGATACGCCACGGGACCAATTCTTTCAGTAATCTTTAAAGGTCCAACAAAACGCGGACTTAATTTGCTTCGTTTGCCAAAACGAACGACGCCTTTCCAAGGAGATATTTTCAACATGACTTTATCACCAACTTGGAATTCCAAATCTTTCCCACGATTATCAACATAGCTCTTCTGTCGGCTGCGGGCAGTTTCTAATCGTTTCTTAATCTGAACTATCTTTTCTGTAGTTTCATGTATGATTTCAGGACCAATTATCTGTCTGTCCTCTAGTTCATCCCAGTATAACGGAGATCTACATTTCCGTCCATATAAGGCCTCAAAAGGAGCAGCCTTAATACTTGAGTGATCGCTGTTGTTGTAAGAAAATTCAGCTAAAGGCAAATGTCGATCCCAACCTTTGCCGAAATCGATAATACAAGCAAGAAGCATATCTTCCAACGTTTGAATGGTTCGTTCACTTTAACCATAGGTTTGCAGATGATAAGCTGTACTCATGTCGAGTTGAGTTCCAAGAGCAGATTGTAGAGATTTTCGGAATCTAGAAGTGAATCGGCTGTCGCGATTCGAATTGATAGAGATAAGGACTCCATGACGTGAAACAATCTCTTTGATATATAGCTGTGACAATTTGTCCATTCTTTCGGTTTCTTTGATCGGTAAGAAGTGTGCAGATTTAGTAAGACGATCCACTATGACCCAAATGGTATCATTGCCACTAGAAGTCTTGGGAAATTTAGTAATAAAATCCATAGTGATACACCCCACTTCCATTACGGAATATCCGGCTGTTGAAGTAAACCAGACGGCTTTTGATGTTCGGCCTTTACTTTCAAACAAGTAAGACACTTGCTCACATAATCGGCAATATCAGATTTCAGATTAGGCCACCAATAAAACTTCTTCACATCGTGATACATTTTACTAGAGCCTGGTGAATAGAATATCTAGTCTTATGTGATTCATCCACGACTAGTTCTCGAAGATTTCTGAAGATTGGGACACAGATTCGGTTATTGAAACACCTTGTTCCGTTTCCCTTGAGTTCAATTTGCTTCTCGAGACCTTTAAGTCCCTCGAGTTGGACATTATCTTCCTTCAATGCCTCAATTTGTGCCTCGTGGATTTGAGATGTAAGATTCGTATGAATACGCAAATTTAAAGCTCGGACTCGGATCGGTTTGGCATGATCCTTTCTACTAAGGGCATCGGCAACTACATTCGCCTTACCAGGATGATACTTAAGCTCACAGTCGTAGTCATTTAATAACTCGACCCAACGCCTTTGTCTCATGTTCAGTTGCTTCTGGTCAAAAATATGTTGAAGACTTTTATGATCGGTAAATACCGTGAATTTAATCCCATAAAGGTAATGTCTCCACATCTTCAATGCAAATACCACGGCTCCTAACTCCAAGTCATGTGTGGTATAGTTCTTCTCATGTTTCTTCAACTGTCTAGATGCATAGGCGATAACCTTTTTATGTTGCATCAAAATACATCTGAAACCTTGATATGAGGCATCACAATAGACTACAAAATCATCGGTGCCATCGGGTAATGATAGAATTGGGGCTGTGATCAATTTATCCTTTAGAACCTTAAATGCAGATTCTTGTTCTTCAGACCACTCAAATTTCTTCCCCTTATGAGTTAGCTTGGTGAGAGGTTTGGCTAGAATAGAAAAATCCTTGATAAACCTTCGGTAATAACTAGCAAGTCCCAAAAATTGGCAGATATGCTTCGCACTTCTAGGTACTTCCCAGTTTTGAATAGCGGTAATTTTTGCAGGATCGACATGTATTCCTTCACTATCAACTACATGCCCAAGAAATTGTACGGTTCGCAGCCAAAATTCGCACTTGGAGAACTTGGCATACAGTTGTTCCTTCTTTAAAAGTTCTAGAATCAATCGCAGGTGTTGCTCATGTTCTTTCTCACTCTTGGAATAGGTTAAGATATCATCGATGAAAACGATCACGAATTGGTCAAGATAAGGTTTGAATACACGGTTCATAAGATCCATGAATACGGTAGGAGCATTGGTTAAACCAAAAGGCATGACAAGAAACTCATAGTGTCCGTAACGAGTTCAGAAAGTAGTCTTAGAAACATCAGCTTCCTTGATCCTTAGTTGATGATAACCCAACCTAAGGTCAATCTTCGAATAGATGCTTGACTCTTACAATTGGTCAAATATGTCATCAATACGCGGGAGCGGATAATGATTCTTGATGGTTAACTTGTTGAGTTCACGGTAATCAATGCACATTCTCAATGTGCCATCTTTCTTCTTGACAAAAAGAATGGGTGCTCCCCACAGAGATGAGCTAGGATGAATGAAACCTTTCTCCAAAAGTTCTTGGAGTTAGTTGGATAATTCCTTCATCTCAGATGGAGCTAATCGGTAAGGTGCCTTTGCAATAGGTGCAGCACCGGGAGTTAAATCATTCTGAAACTCAACCTGTCATTGGGGAGGGAGACCAGGGAGTTCTTCAGGAAATACTTTCGGAAAGTCTCTAGCCACCGGTACATCTTCAATGCGTTTTTCTTCCGGTTTGACTTTCTTAACATGAGCCAAGATGGCTTGATATCCCTTCATTAGATACTTGCGGGTTTTGATGCAAGAGATGATGTTGAGTTTATAACCACTCATCTCCCCTTGAACAATTAATGTTTCACCATTTTTAAGAGGAATGTTAATGGTTTTCTCATAGCACATGATTGCAGCTCTTAATGGGCATAACCAATCCATCCCTACAACTACAACAAAGCTTCCTAACTCGACTGACAATAGGTCGATCTTAAAGTGTTTATCAGCTAGAATCAGATCACAGTTTTTATACACGTTGTCTACTTTCATAACCTTACCATTTGATACTTCTACAAGACGCTTAATATCTAAGGCTTGTGGTTTTTCAGTGAATAAGGCACAAAACTCGGTAGACACATAACTTCTATCAGCACCAGAATCGAATAAAATAGTAGCATAGAAGTTGTTAACAATAAATGTACCCGTTATCACTTCATCATCATCCCGGGCTTCTTCAGCAGTAATTACAAAGGCTCGACTCTTTGCATTAGCATTTCCTTTATTCTTTGGACATTGATTACGAAAATGCCTTTTTTCACCACAGTCATAGCATGTAGGAACAATTGCGTTGGCCTTTATTGCAGGCGCATCGGTTGAAAGAATTGCAACTCTACAATTCTTAGCTATATGGCCAATCTTCTTACACTTGGTGCACTCAGCCTTGCACCACCCAGAATGATGTTTCTAACAACGCTTACAATAAGGTTATTTCCAAGAATAACCTCCTTTTGAATTTTCAGCAACTCTCTTATTTGAACCTTGATTCGATCCTTGAGCAGGCTCAAATTTCCTTTTGCCTTCGCTAGTCTTAGCCTCGGCTTGTTTATTTGCCGCAGCCTTTCTCCTTCTAGCCATCATAAGATTCTAGGCCATCAGTATTACCCCATCTAACGTCTCCTTACCTGCAACCATAACATTCCCCTGAATTTCTTTAGGAAGACCTTCCATGTATCTCTATAACTTTTTCTGTTCATTAGGAACCATATCTGGGCACAATGTAACCAACTCTATGCACCAGTTGGTATAAGTTTCAATATTGGTGTCGTTCACCTTCAATTCCCAGAACTCGACTTCTAGTTTCTGAATTTGGTTTCTCAGATAGAATTTATCTGTCATCATTCATTTCAGGGCGGGCCATGGAATGGCGTTTGCAACATTTAGCCCTACAGATAGGCGTAGGAATTCCACCATGTTAGGGCAAGGCCACTTAGGGTGTGAGTAGCGTATTTCACCTGGTCCACATCTCCATAGTTACAGATGCGGAATATTGATTCAAGCTTTCTGAACCAACGGGTCAATTCGACGGCTTCCTCATTCCCTTTAAAGGATGGAGGCTTAAAATTCATAAATTCTTTATAGCTACAAGAAGTAGGGGGTTATGGTTCCCATGGTTGTTCCCTCGATTGTTCCCTTGATTATTATTGTTGCCTTGAGCGGCAGCAAGTAGTTGTTGGAACTGTTCAGAGGTCAAAGTGACATTTGGGATATTGGTAGCACCGCAAGTTGAGTGAGCCATTGTTCTTCAATACATAAATACAGTTGATATTGCTCCGTTTATACATATTTTTACTCGCAATATCGGTTAGTTTCTATTGAATTTTGGTTAATAATTGATGAAATTGTGAAGGAAATGTTAATGTTTGAGTTGAAACGCTCCTATGAAATGGTTTGAAGAGTTATATGGTTTGGGAAGTTATTTGGTTTAAAGTTCTACTGTTTTAAAGAACAAATCGTGAGCTGAAACAAAGTGTCAAGTGAAGTATTAAAACAGAAAAAAAATACTGGTCAAATCACTGCATCTCGCGGCCGTGATTCCTTCAATGCGGTCGCGAGTTTGGTCTTTGCTCGTGATAAAAATCTCGCGTTCGCACTACATTAACAGAACTTTGGAAGACAGGAACAAGGCAATCTCGCGGTCGCAATTTGGTGTGATGCGGCCACGATTGAGATGAAGGCTCGCCACCGCGGTTCCTCCAATGTGGTCGCGAGATTTGGCAGCCGACTCAGTTTTTTGGATTAGTATAAATACTCGTTTTTAACCCTTTTTAGGGTATGCAGTTTATTATTTTACGAATTTTATTGTTCCACCCACTAGGGTACGAATTTCTAAGTCTTTCATTCAGTTTTTCATTATTTTTGCAACACAACAACAATTGTGGTTAGTTTAATCTTGCTATTACTCTTATTCTTATTTATGCTAATTTATTCAATGGTTTATTTTGCATGTTCTTGTGTTCTTTATTTTATCATGAGTAGCTAAATTAGTCCTATTCACTTAGATGATTGAACTAAGGTGAAAGATTTCTATCTTTATGATTTGAACAATTGGATCTTATTATTTCATGTATTGTTTGGCTGAGAATGACCGTTATTGTGATTTATCATTAGTTGAAGTTGCGGGGATTGTTAACTAGTCAACGAGAGTTGAATAAGTGATGATCTTTACTAGGTTATTGAACGTGAATAACTTAGGCCTTTGATTGATTATATACGGGAGACCGGTATAATTGATTAATTAATAATTAAACTATGATAGAACTTAGTAATTGTGGAATTGTTATGGAGACTTAAGCAATTCAAGTCAAATTAATATATTGATTAATACATTGGTAGCTAGATTAGAGAATTAGGATCAACGAGAGTTGGACTAATGAGTTAGTCTATAATCTGTGAGAATCGACATATAATCATAGTGTTACCACCAATACAATTGTTTGAAAGGAACTTAACATCAATCCCGATCCGAGGGAATTGAATCTAAGTGGATACCTTTATCTTTATTGATTTTAATTCAATTTTATTACGCGTTTAAACTCTAAAAAAACAAACTTAATTTTACTAGAATGATTACAAGTTAAAGTTTCTAATAAAACTGCTCTCTGTAGACGAACTGGTCAATTTTACTTATAAATTGCTGCACGATCGGGACTAGTTGCCTATATTGTGTGATAATTATTGGGCGATATTTGTAGTTATTTTTAAAGTATAAAACACACATCAAATTTTTGACGCCGCTTCCGTAGAGCGGTGTGTTTTAAGATTTTAATAACTCTTAGTTGTTCGATCCTTTCATGGGAATTCGTTTATGCGACAGTTATTTTTTGTTATTTTATTTTGTTTGGTTTTACGCATTGGTTTGGTTGTGTTGTGATTGCAGCTAGGTTACAGGTATACCATGGCCGGGTAAGAATCTTTGTATGACTTCTTATGGTCAAGAGTAATGAATGATTATCAACAATTGTACACTAACGATGATTCTGGTTATGGGTATGTGAATGATGGTCGCATGGGTAATCATGATAATGGGTGTATGGATTCGTGGCAAGCAAATGGTGAGTCGGATGGTTATTGTACTGGTTATGATGATAGTTACATGGATGATTTCACCCCCATTGATCAACCTTGTGATAATGGTTCCATATCTAATTTTGACTCTTTCGGTCAACCAAAGGACTATTGTTATGAGGGGGATGACTCGACATGAGATTCTTCTCAACATCAATTCCAAAAGATGAAATCAGTTTTAAATGTAAAGGTTGATCCGAGAGATGTTGGTGGAGGTTATCATTTAATCAAAGATATTGATCACATTCCAATGTATCTGTTGGAAAGATAGCATTTAACGGGGAATTATAACGATATACCTATGTTTCTACTAGAGGAAATCCTAACAGACCCACCAAGGGATGAATATGAGCCTGCAACTACTCTTCAACCTACCACCTCAGTTCGGGCGATAGACATTTATTCCTGTGATAGTGATAAGGATGAGGATGTTATGCCTGAGATCTCTGCGGTATATAATGAGTCGGTTGGGTATAATTTTGATAATGAGGAGGTGTTAACATTTGAGGATGAAGTGGTGGAGTCATCAAAGATTATTGAGGATGAGGAACTTGTTTTAGAGGAACCAATTGAGGAGTCACATATTCATGTCAAATTTGCATATCCTCATGAGGTTAGCACTTGGAATATAATGAAAGAAGATCCGTTTGGACAGGATCCACCTTTGAGAGTTAGCCTATTGTTGCAAGCCGCACTTGGAAGGGAGTCACTTTTTAACTCTTGGGTTAGTTTTGAAATGTCCCGTTCATATTGATTATAAACGTTCCATATTAATTGATTTCGTTGCGAGGTTTTGACCTCTATATGAGACAGTTTTTTTTCAAAGACTGTATTCGTTTTTAAAACAAACCATAACCTTTATTTTATCGATAAGGTTAAAAGGACACCACCTAGATTATCATAAATGATAATCTAAAAATATCACACTTACACACTACCAATACATATTGGTTTACAATATTAAATTGTTACAACAAAGTAAATTTTGAATGCAGTTTTAAACAATATTATACAAGCATGCTGACTCCAAATCTTGTCCA
The DNA here is from genome assembly GCF_046630445.1 of Rutidosis leptorrhynchoides. Taxonomy (NCBI): domain Eukaryota; kingdom Viridiplantae; phylum Streptophyta; class Magnoliopsida; order Asterales; family Asteraceae; genus Rutidosis; species Rutidosis leptorrhynchoides. The sequence goes on from NC_092333.1 coordinate 287,270,100, forward strand.
TATACTAGCATGCAATAGTGGAAGCTCTTAATAATCACCTGAGAATAAACATGCTTTAAACGTCAACAAAAATGTTGGTGAGTTATAGGTTTAACCTATATGTTATCAAATCATAATAATAGACCACAAGATTTCATATTTCAATATACCTCCTATACATAGAGATAAAAATCATTCATATGGTGAACACCTGGTAACCGACATTAACAAGATGCATATAAGAATATCCCCTATCATTCCGGAAAATCCTTAGTGTGAAGACCCGTCCTAATCCATCCGGACGAAGTCCATATTGATTATAAACGATTCACAACAATTGATTACATCGCGAGGTACTTGACCTCTATATGATACATTTTACAAACTTTGCATTCGTTTTTAAAAGACAAAATTTTGTTACATCGACAGTTGACAGACATGTATAGTATTTCATAATATATCCAAATATAATTGACTTAATAATAATCTTGATGAACTCAACGACTCGAATGCAACGTCTTTTGAAATATGTCATGAATGACTCCAAGTAATATCCCTAAAATGAGCAAATGCACAGCGGAAGATTTCTTTCGTACCTGAGAATAAACATGCTTTAAAGTGTCAACCAAAAGGTTGGTGAGTTCATTAGTTTAACATAAATAACCATTATCATCCTTTTAATAGACCACAAGATTTCCATATTCAGTTCTCATAAATATACGTCCCATGCATAGAGACAAAATATCATTCATATGGATTGAACACCTGGTAATCGACATTCACAATATACATATAAGAATATCCCCATCATTCCGGGATCCTCCTTCAAACATGATATAAATTTCGAAGTACTAAAGCATCCGGTACTTTGGATGGGGCTTGTTGGGCCTGATAGATCTATCTTTAGAGTTCGCGTCAATTAGGGTGTCTGTTCCCAAATTCTTAGATTACCAGACTAAATAGGGGCATATTCGATTTCGATAATTCAACCATAGAATGTAGTTTCGATTACTTGTGTCTATATCATAAAACATTTATAAAAGCAACGCATGTATTCCCAGTCCCAAAAATATATATAAAAAGGGAGTAATGAAAACTCACTCAATGTATTTTGTAGTAAAAATACATATAACGATATTGAACAATGCAGGGTTGGCCTCGGATTCATGAACCTATATCATTTGTATTTTCATCAATACATATAATTGACGTCGAATAAATTTATATATTATTATTAATATAACTGTTAGTTTTAGTCATTCATGTGTTTCATTATTATCCTAAGTATATTTACTTTAAATACTTTGAATAAATAATAAAAAAAATGTAGTTTTATTAAATATAACTAACTTTTATAATAATAATATTAATAGTAATATTGATACTAATAATAATATAGTTGTAACAATAATAATGGTAAAAGTAATAATAATGATAATAATAATACTAATTATGATAATAATGATAAAATAATAATTTAACTAATAATGTTAATCTTAATAACATAGTAATTTTAATTAATAATAATACTTGTTTTTCTAATAATGATATGATAATAATAATAATAATAATAATAATAATAATAATAATAATAATAATAATAATAATAATAATAATAATAATAATAATAATAATAATAATAATAATAATAATAATAATAATAATAATAATAATAATAATAATAATAATAATAATAAAATATAAAGAGTTACAACCTTGAAGACAAGTTCAAAAAGAATGCCACTGCCGGGACTTGAACCCGCGACCTCTCGCTCAACCGCACTACCCTCAAACCATCCCTTTCTCATCTATTTAGCCCATGTTTTAGTGCTTCCTTAAGACCCACTTAACAAAACAGTCCATGGCCAATTCGGCCCAACAAACTGCAGCCCAATGTTTAAATCGGCCCAACAGAATAGAGCAGCCCATGTATAAATCCAGTTATATACCTCTGTTGATGAACTGCAACGAACAAAAGAAAAAAAAATATAAATATCATCTTCGAAATCTTCTCTTCTTCTTCCTTCTAACATCGACCAATTCCATCATCATCATACATCATGTCATCATCAACATCGACATCATTTTTATCATCATCACATATCATGTTCATCACCATCTTCATGATACACCGTCATCGTTCATCATCATTTTCATCATCGCTAATTGTCAGGCACCGTTATCATCTTCTTCATTTTATCATCAACCTTTATCATACCCATCATCTTTATTATAAACGAAACTGTTCATCTGGGTTTCAAAATTTTTGTGCAGGAATTAATAGTTTGCAGGTTTGTTGGAGTTTGAATAGATCACGAACACAGAAAACGAACTGCAGTTGCAGTAGCAAGTTTACTGTGGTTTTTGTCCTCAACAACGAAACATGAGAGATAGGAGAGGATGGTAATGGATTGAGATGGTGGTGTTTCGGTGATTCAAGTAATGAGGTAGTGACCGGTGGTGGTGTTAGAAGATGTTGAGGTGATGCCGGTGTGAAGAAAGGATGAAGGTGGCGGTGGCTATTAATGGTTTTGATCGATTCAATATATTGGAGAGAGAGAATGAGAGAGAGAAAAAAAAAATGATGATAATGGTGACGGCTCGTGGTGGTTGTTCATGGTGGTCTTGACGGTGGTGAAAGGTGGTGATGGGTGTTCTAACAGGAAGCAAACAACGAGGTGATGGTTCTTGATCAACTATCAGTGGTGGGGTGGTGTTGAACATGGTTTGTGATAACGACGGTTCTCGAGGAAGAAGAAAGAATGCAGGCGATCATTAGTAGTAGGTTTGTTTGGGTTTGATCGAACGTAAACAGTGAGCAGCAGCAAGTGGTTGTTGATGGTGATGTTTTCAGGGTGGTGGCAGTGGTTTATGGTTGGTGTTCAGCAACGGATAGAAAGAAAAAGAAAATGGCAGCAGCTTGGATAATAACGATGGTGATGATGTTGGTTTACGGCTGTCTTGGTGATGAGTGATCTAAGTGGTGTTTAATGATGGGTGGTAGTTGTGATGATGATTGTACGGTGGCCGATGGTAGGATGATTTGGCCGATGGATGGTTAATGGGTTGGTTGATCATAGGTGTATATATACACTTATATGTAAGTATATGTAAATATGCAGGATTAGGTGATAATTATGCTTGTAATCATATGCACCTATATGTATATATATTATTCAGTGGGTAAAAGAAGAAACAAGAAAACATTAAATCAACGGATGGTGATCTCAAAATATCTATCACTCAACTAACCATATAATAAACTATTAAACTATAATAATAATAGTAAAATAATAATCAAAATTATAATCACATGTTGATGAAGGAAACAGTAAAGCCATCGGAGAATTGTCAGTATTCTTAACACTTCAGATATTATTTCGTGTCCATTGCTAAACAGTTAAAATATAAAAATGTTCCTAAAATCTCCAAACTTTTAGATTAAATAAATTTAATTATTTCACTCATTAACTGTTTGAAACCTGATCAAAAAGATTCGATAATTATTTATTTTCTCTTCCAATTAATATGTACGGAGTACAAAAACTTAGATTGAAAAGGTAAAAAAAATATTTATCAAAACTATTATCTTTTTAATCAAATTATGGACCAACTTTTATTTTAAACTTCATATACACATATTAGACCTATTTTAAAAACAGTTAAATGTCAAATGAAAGTTACAGACATTTACAATTTAAGCTAAAAATTAATTATATTTAATATACACTATGTATATATATATAAACAGTTTTAAATAACAAAATTTACTACTCAAATAAATATATATTAAATAATTAAATTAAATATAACAATATATATATACAAGTAATATTCATATATTATATATATAATAATAGTTTTTATTACAATGTATTTTATTTTACATATTTATTTATAACACTAAATGTATATAATAGTTTATTAATGTTCAAGTTATTATATATATTATACACATATTTATATATACACATATATCCACATATTTACAAGCAATGGTTCGTGAATCATCGGGAACAGTCGAAAGTCTTGTGAATTCATGAAAAATAGTTCAAACATTTTGAGACTCAATATTACAGACTTTGCTTTTCGTATCGAAATCATATAAAGATTAAGTTTAAGTTTGGTCAGAAATTGTCGAGTCGTCACAGTACCTACCCGTTAAAGAAATTTCGTCCCGAAATTTGAGTAAGGTGGTCATGGTTAACAATAAAAATGTTTTCATGACGAATATGAGTTGATAAATAGAGTTTTATCATCATTGAGTAATATGGATAAAAATAATTTGATTAATCGAAGAGTACGAGTGAAGCTATCACCAAAGAGTGAAATAGGAAAGTAAAGATTCAACTTAACTTTTGACAGAGTCAGGGTTGAATTTGAAAATAAGGTGCTTCTTAGCTTGTGACGTTGTCTTGATTGAATTCCGGAATTCAAGGGATTTAAAGAAAATCTTCGAAATCTAAGAGATTTGATTCTTAGGTGAATAAGGGAATTAAGATCTCTATAATTAAATACGGTGATCTGCCTCGATTACTACGTCTAATTTTTCCATTATAAATTTACCTTTTCCGTTCCATTAGTTTTCACCAGTTCTATACTCAATTCCCAAATTTAAAAGATTTATGAAAATGCTTAACCCTGTTCTGATCCTTGTTCTTATTCTAACTATCGTAATGATCATTCTTCTTTTCCAACTCCCACCTGAAGAATCTGTTTATTTCTATTATGCTCTAGGGATTATTGTATTTATAATCCTCCCGTGTCTTTATATTGCCATACGTACTGATATCCACGGTTTATAATTTCGGTGTTGTCATTGGGCTTTATATTTTCTCTTATATTTTGGATCTCTTTGCCTTTTTATTATCCTCTCGACCTCTAGTAAAGCGAGCAACGGTCCAGAATTCATAGATATGAATTTCGTAATGAACATAGTTAATGTTCTAAGATAGAAATAGTAATAGCACGATCTTGATTTGTCAAATTACCAGAATATTCGGGAAAGATAGAACTATCAATAAAATATGTTCTTGATATGTTTATATATCAGATAAAATGTAAGAGTCGTGTAAAATGGCACATGATGACGTTATAATCTGTGAATCATCATGTCCCATTTAGAAACTCAGCATGACTTAATGTAATATAATCACGTTGATCAAGTGTCATTATATTATACTAAATCATGCATCAATTTCCAACACTACTTCAAAATCATTCATCATTCAAACTCAAATTTTAAAGAAATGTAGAAACTAAAGTAGTTTCCTTTACTATGTAATATAGATAGCAGGAAGAGATAAATAATTTCGGACAAGAATATTTATGAAAATATCCTCAGAAATATCGAAGATATTTATGATGATATTTTAGAATTTCTACGTTCGATGGTTGATGGAGAAAGATTTTCCGCAAGATTTTAACATGAGTACGGAGCAAGATATTCGTTGAAGGTTTCATCGGATCCAGAATTACTTGGATTCTTTGAACATATGGTATGTTACTTGTATTTGGAATTGGTCTCCTTCATGGTTTGCTCAATCTGTTTTTCAGTACCAAATTTTCTATCGAGTGTTCCTAACACTCCCTTCTTTATCATTAAACTTTTGGCCATTTAGATCATCTACAATTTTTCTGTTTCCTCTACATTTAATGCTACGATATCTGAATCATCGGTTATCAATCTGAGGTGATTTCAGGAGAATTGTGTTTTTAGATGATTAAACGCTGATGGTAATATGGTAGAATATAAAAGGTTCCCCGGTAACAATAAAAGAGCACGCTTATATATCAAGGTTATAATAAGGTTGTTTTGAATGAAAAGTCGAAGTTGACTTGCTGAAGCTGTGACAAAATTGACTAATTTTGAAAAGGAATTGCAAAGTTATTTTCGGTAATAACAATGCCAAAAGAGTTATCACAGATACGTGTTTAACGTTTACTCAGGTTCCGAGCGTTTTCAGGTGCATAACTATATGCGTCAATCTTTTCTTCCATAGATGAAGTGCGGTTGGTTCATCTTCTCAGTTGTTTCTTAATTGAGAGATTTCAAGAATCATGAAAGATTTGAACGTAGATTGTAATCGTCGAGATACAAATGAAGTTTAAGATGAATTCAAGTGGCAACTTGAAGAATGTTTAGTTTCATATGTTATAATCAATAGTTTAATTCATTTTTAATTGTCCAATGTTATTTGTCCACAGTCGATAGTCTACAGTAAAAGTCCAATAATTCATATATAGTTTAATATACAATATTCTAATTAATTAATACTTGTCGTGACCCGTATACGTGTCAGACTCGATCACAACTCAAAGTATATATATTATTATAGAATCAACCCCAACCCTGTATAGAGAACTCGATCATTACTGCATATAGAGTGTCTATGGTTATTCCAAATAATATATATATATATATATATATATATATATATATATATATATATATATATATATATATATATATATATATATATATATGCGTCGATATGATATGTCAAAACCTTGTATACGTGTCCCGATATTTAAAGTGCGTAAAATAAATACAGAAATTAAATGACGATAAATAAAGTGCGTAAAGTAAATAACAGAAATTAAATGACATTAAATAAAATTGCGAGAATTAAAATTGCGATAAAATAAATTGCGATAAATAAAATATAATATGGAATTAACAGTTAGCTAGGAACAGTTAGCTAGGATTTTTGTTAGCGTGGTTTCTTAACAAAATTTCATATTGTCAATTAGTCTGTTTCTAATGAATTTTTATTGTGTCGATTATTTCTTCATTATGCCACTTGTTGGATTCTGATAGGTCAAAATCCAAATATAAAATTGAATGAAAATGATTATTTTGTGGTGAACGGATTTGTATATCGGTGGATGTAAGTAGGATAGTATATGACTGTTGAAACAGATTCGAAGAACGTACAATGTAACTTATTAGTGTGAAATTTAAATATTCCTCGGGTATTACCTACCCGTTAAAATATTTTCACCATTAACAGTTTGTACAAGAGAATTTTTAATTACAATCTTTATGAAAACATATATACATATATATTTTCTTCAGATGTATTCATGGATTTAATGAGTTAATATGATATTAAACTCATTTGCTTTTCGGTTAGAACTAGAATAAATAATCTCTAAAACTTTAGAGATTACATATTCGCCATGTCGAACGAAGATAAATGAGGTAGAACGATACGTAGAACGAAGATCATACTTAAAGTACAGATGATGATATTGAAGCATGGATTGTTGATTGTACTGGTGCTATTATTGATGGTACTGTTGGTGCCGGTGATGTTGCTGAAGCTGGTACATTTTGTACCATATTCTCTGAATTGATTATTCGAGCGCGAAGTTCGTTGACTTATTACTCCAGGATGATTGTCGATCGAAACAAGAGGATGAATAAGGTTCAAAATTGTGGATAGAATATAATCTTGTCGAGTTACCCTGGAAATGAGACTGAAAATGGTGTCTCGAATAGGTTTGCCGGTAAACGCTTCAGGTTCATTGTCAAGAGGTGAATTCGGTTGGTGGAAGGGATTGCCTTCTGCGCGTTTCGATTAATTAAGTCGACTACGAACCCATCAGATGAATTGATAATGGCTGATTGGTTGATACATGCCGGTGACGCTGTTTTCGGAGCTTAGGTGAACATCTATGTCGGAATAGCTGTCGGAATAACTATCGAAATAGCTATCAGAATCTGAGGGACTCGAACTGGTTGCAGGATTCATCTCGTACAATCAGATGAAGGATTTTCGATAAGAAATAGATTATAGGATATAGATTAGTACCCTTCAATACATAATTTACATATGCATATATAATTCTAAAATCCCATAAGTTACGGAGGAATCTACGCAAGTTGTCAGGCAAAGTTACAGTAACAGATACGCTAAGACATGAAGTAGCAGATACGCTAAGATATGAATTTTGTCTATACACTATTCATGCAGTCAATGCAGTAAAACGTGTCTAGACTAAGAATGATAAGCAAGTGATTCTCTAAGAATGATAAGCAGATAATTTTTTGACACGAAATGATAAGCAAACTTTTGACATGCAGACACGGTCGAAGTCCAGACTCACTAATGCATCCTAACGACTTATCAGTTAGACACACTAATGCAGACATGGTTCGCTAAGACTACCACTCTGATACCAACTGTGAAGACCCGTCCTAATCCATCCGGACAAAGTCCATATCGATTATAAACGATTCACAACAGTTGATTACATCGCGAGGTACTTGACCTCTATATGATACATTTTACAAACTTTGCATTCGTTTTTAAAAGACAAAGTTTTGTTACATCGACAGTTGACAGACATGTATAGCATTTCATAATATATCCAAATATAATTGACTTAATAATAATCTTGATGAACTCAACGACTCGAATGCAACGTCTTTTGAAATATGTCATGAATGACTCCAAGTAATATCCCTAAAATGAGCAAATGCACAGCGAAAGATTTCTTTCGTACCTGAGAATAAACATGCTTTAAAGTGTCAACCAAAAGGTTGGTGAGTTCATTAGTTTAACATAAATAACCATTATCATCCTTTTAATAGACCACAAGATTTCCATATTCAGTTCTCATAAATATAGGTCCCATGTATAGAGACAAAATATCATTCATATGGATTGAACACCTAGTAATCGACATTCACAATATACATATAAGAATATCCCCATCATTCTGGGATCCTCCTTCGGACATGATATAAATTTCGAAGTACTAAAGCATCCGGTACTTTGGATGGGGCTTGTTGGGCCCGATAGATCTATCTTTAGAGTTCGCGTCAATTAGGGTGTCTGTTCCCAAATTCTTAGATTACCAGACTAAATAGGGGCATATTCGATTTCGATAATTTAACCATAGAATGTAGTTTCGATTACTTGTGTCTATATCGTAAAACTTTTATAAAAGCAACGCATGTATTCTCAGTCCTAAAAATATATATAAAAAGCGAGTAATGAAAACTCACTCAATGTATTTTGTAGTAAAAATACATATAACGATATTGAACAATGCAGGGTTGGCCTCGGATTCACGAACCTATATCATTTGTATTTTCATCAATACATATAATTGATGTCGAATAAATCTATATATTATTATTAATATAACTGTTAGTTTTAGTAATTCATTTGTTTCATTATTATCCTAAGTATATTTACTTTAAATACTTTGAATAAATAATAAAAAAAATTTAGTTTTATTAAATATAACTAACTTTTATAATAATAATATTAATAGTAATATTGATACTAATAATAATATAGTTGTAACAATAATAATGGTAAAAGTAATAATAATGATAATAATAATACTAATTATGATAATAATGATAAAATAATAATTTAACTAATAATGTTAATCTTAAAAACATGGTAATTTTAATTAATAATAATACTTGTTTTTCTAATAATGATATAATAATAATAATAATAATAATAATAATAATAATAATAATAATAATAATAATAATAATAATAATAATAATAATAATAATAATAATAATAATAATAATAATAATAATAATAATAATAATAATAATAATAATAATAATAAAATATAAAGAGTTACAACCTTGAAGACAAGTTCAAACAGAATGTCACTGGCGGGACTTGAACCCGCGACCTCTCGCTCAACTGCACTACCCTCAAACCGTCCCTCTCTCATCTATTTAGCCCATGTTTTAGTGCTTCCTTAAGACCCACTTAACAAAACAGTCCATGGCCAATTCGGGCCAACAAACTGCATCCCAATGTTTAAATCGGCCCAACAGAATAGAGCAGCCCATGTATAAATTCAGTTATATACCTCTGTTGATGAACTGCAACGAATAAAAGAAAAAAAAATATAAATATCATCTTCGAAATCTCCTCTTCTTCTTCCTTCTAACATCGACCAATTCCATCATCATCATACATCATGTCATCATCAACATCGACATCATTTTTATCGTCATCACTTATCACATTCATCACCATTTTCATGATACACCGTCATCGTTCATCATCGCTAATTGTCAGGCACCGTTATCATCTTCTTCGTTTTATCATCAACCTTTATCATACCCATCATCTTTATTATAAACGAAACTGTTCATCTGGGTTTCGAACTTTTTGTGCAGGAATTAATAGTTTGCAGGTTTGTTGGAGTTTGAATAGATCACGAACACAGAAAACGAACTGCAGTTGCAGTAGCAGGTTCACTGTGGTTGTTTTCCTCAACAACGAAACATGAGAGAGAGGAGAGGATGGTAATGGATTGAGATGGTGGTGTTTCGGTGATTCAAGTAATGAGGTAGTGACCGGTGGTGGTGTTAGAAGATGTTGAGGTGATGCCGGTGTGAAGAAAGGATGAAGGTGGTGGTGGCTATTAATGGTTTTGATCGATTCAATATATTAGAGAGAGAGAATGAGAGAGAGAGAAAAAAAAATGATGATAATGGTGATGGCTCAAGGTGATTGTTCATGGTGGTCTTGACGGTGGTGAAAGGTGGTGATGGGTGTTCTAATAGGAAGCAAACAACGAGGTGATGGTTCTTGATCAACTATTAGTGGTGGGGTGGTGTTGAACATGGTTTGTGATAACGACGGTTCTCGAGGAATAAGAAAGAAGGCAGGCGATCGTTAGTAGTAGGTTTGTTTGGGTTTGATCGAACGTAAACAGTGAGCAGCAGCAAGTGGTTGTTGATGGTGATGTTTTCAGGGTGGCAGTGGTTTATGGTTGGTGTTCAGCAACGGATAGAAAGAAAAAGAAAATGGCAGCAGCTTGGATAATAACGATGGTGATGATGTTGGTTTAAGGCTGTCTTGGTGATGAGTGATCTAAGTGGTGTTTAATGATAGGTGGTAGTTGTGATGATGATTGTACGGTGGCCGATGGTAGGATGATTTGGCCGATGGATGGTGAATGGGTTGGTTGATCATAGGTGTATATATACACTTATATGTAAGTATATGTAAATATGCAGGATTAGGTGATAATTATGCTTGTAATCATATGCACCTATATGTATATATATTATTCAGTGGGTAAAAGAAGAAACAAGAAAAAATTAAATCAACGGATGGTGATCTCAAAATATCTATCACTCAACTAACCATATAATAAACTATAAAATATTAAACTATAATAATAATAGTAAAATAATAATCAAAATTATAATCACATGTTGATGAAGGAAACAGTAAAGCCATCGGAGAATTGTCAGTATTCTTAACACTTCAGATATTATTTCGTGTCCATTGCTAAACAGTTAAAATATAAAAATGTTCCTAAAATCTCCAAACTTTTAGATTAAATAAATTTAATTATTTCACTCATTAACTGTTTGAAACCTGATCAAAAAGGTTCGATAATTATTTATTTTATGTTCCAATTAATATGTACGGAGTACAAAAACTTAGATTGAAAAGGTAAAAAAAATATTTATCAAAACTATTATCTTTTTAATCAAATTATGGACCAACTTTTATTTTAAACTTCATATACACATATTAGACCTATTTTGTTAAATGTCAAACGAAAGTTACAGACATTTACAATTTAAGCTAAAAATTAATTATATTTAATATACACTATGTATATATATATATATAAACAGTTTTAAATAACAAAATTTACTACTCAAATAAATATATATTAAATAATTAAATTAAATATAACAATATATATATACAAGTAATATTCATATATTATATATATAATAATAGTTTTTATTACAATGTATTTTATTTTACATATTTATTTACAACACTAAATGTATATAATAGTTTATTAATGTTCAAGTTATTATATATATTATACACATATTTATATATACACATATATCCACATATTTACAAGCAATGGTTCGTGAATCATCGGGAACAGCCGAAAGTCTTGTGAATTCATGAAAAATAGTTCAAACATTTTGAGACTCAATATTACAGACTTTGCTTATCGTATCGAAATCATATAAAGATTAAGTTTAAGTTTGGTCGGAAATTGTCGGGTCGTCACACTTCGAACATGATAAAAATGAATTCAAAGTACTAAAGCATCCGATACTTTGGATGGGGTTCGTCAGGCCCAATAGATCTATCTTTAGGATTCGCATCAATTAGTAGATCGGTTTACTAATTCTTAGGCTACCAAGCAAAAGGGGCATATTCGGCTTCGATCATTCACCCATATAATGTAGTTTCATTTACTTGTGTCTATTTCAAATAATATTTATAAAACTACATGTATTCTCATCCCAAAATATTAGATTTTAAAAGTGGGACTATAACTCACTTTCACAGATTTTTACTTCGTCGGGAAGTAAGACTTGACCACTGGTCGATTCACGAACCTATAATAAATATGTACATATATATCAAAGTATATTCAAAATATATTTACAACACTTTTATTACATTTTGATGTTTTAAGTTTATTAAGTCAGCTGTCCTCGTTAGTAACCTACAACTAGTTGTCTAAAGTTAGATGTACAGAAAAAATTGATATATATTATCTTGAATCAATCCATGACCCAGTGTATACACGTCTCAGGCTAGATCACAACTCAAAGTATATATATTTTTGGAATCAACCTCAACCCTGTATAACTAACTCCCACATTACTGCATATAGACTGTCTATGGTTGTTCCAAATAATATATACACATGGGTCGATATGACATGTCAAAACATTTGCATACGTGTCTATGGTATCCCAAGATTACATAATATATTAGAATACATATATAATACAATATAAGTTAGCTAGGATATGATTTGTATAGAATTGTTAATATTTCCCGTAGCTACAAAAATCAAAAAAATATCCAATCTTGTTTTACCCATAACTTCTTCATTTTAAATCCATTTTGAGTGAATCAAATTGCTATGGTTTCATATTGAACTCTATTTTATGAATCTAAATAGAAAAAGTATAGGTTTATAGTCGGAAATATAAGTTACAAGTCGTTTTTGTAAGAGGTAGTCATTTCAGTCGAAAGAACGACGTCTTGATGACCATTTTGAAAAATATACTTCCACTTTGAGTTTAACCATGATTTTTGGATATAGTTTCATGTTCATAAGAATAATTATTTTCCCAGAAGAACAACTTTTAAATCGAAGTTTATCATAGTTTTTAATTATCAAACCCAAAACAGCCCCGGTGTTACTACGACGGCGTATGTCCAGTTTTACGGTGTTTTTTGTGTTTCTAGGTTTTAAATCATTAAGTTAGCATATAATATATATATATATATATATATATATATATATATATATATATATATATATATATATATATATATATATATATATAACATGTGTTTAATTTATTTTAAAATTCAAGTTAGAAGGATTAACTTTTGTTTGCGAACAAGTTTAGAATTAACTAAACTATGTTCTAGTGATTTCAAGTTTAAACCTTCGAATAAGATAGCTTTATATGTATGAATCGAATGATGTTATGAACATTATTACTACCTCAAGTTTTGTGGATAAACTTACTGGAAAAGAGACAAATGGATCTAGCTTCAAAGGATCTTGGATGGCTTGAAAGTTCTTGAAGTAGAATCATGACACGAAAACAAGTTCAAGTAAGATTTTCACTCGAAATAAGATTGTTATAGTTATAGAAATTGAATCAAAGTTTGAATATGAGTCTTACCTTGTATTATAAAGATATCTTACTGTAAATAAGAAAGATTTCTTGAGGTTGGATGATCACTCTACAAGATTGGAAGTAAGCTAGCAAACTTGGAAGTATTCTTGATTTTATGAAACTAGAACTTGTAGAATTTATGAAGAACACTTAGAACTTGAAGATAGAACTTGAGAGAGATCAATTAGATGAAGAAAATTGAAGAATGAAAGTGTTTGTAGGTGTTTTTGGTCGTTGGTGTATGGATTAGATATAAAGGATATGTAATTTTGTTTTCATGTAAATAAGTCATGAATGATTACTCATATTTTTGTAATTTTATGAGATATTTCATGCTAGTTGCCAAATGATAGTTCTCACATATGTTAGGTGACTCACATGAGCTGCTAAGAGCTAATCATTGGAGTGTATATACCAATAGTACATACATCTAAAAGCTGTGTATTATACGAGTACGAATATGGGTGCATACGAGTAGAATTGTTGATGAAACTGAACGAGGATGTAATTGTAAGCATTTTTGTTAAGTAGAAGTATTTTGATAAGTGTATTGAAGTCTTTCAAAAGTGTATGAATACGTATTAAAACACTACATGTATATACATTTTAACTGAGTCGTTAAGTCATCGTTAGTCGTTACATGTAAGTGTTGTTTTGAAACCTTTAGGTTAACGATCTTGTTAAATGTTGTTAACCCAATGTTTATAATAACAAATGAGATTTTAAATTATTATATTATCATGATATTATGATGTATGAATATCTCTTAATATGATATATATATATATATATATATATATATATATATATATATATATATATATATATACATTAAATGTCGTTACAACGATAATCGTTACATATATGTCTCGTTTCAAAATCATTAAGTTAGTAGTCTTGTTTTTACATATGTAGTTCATTGTTAATATACTTAATAATATGTTTACTTATCATAATATCATGTTAACTATATATATATATCCATATATATATCATCATATAGTTTTTACAAGTTTTAACGTTCGTGAATCACCGGTCAACTTGGGTGGTCAATTGTCTATATGAAACCTATTTCAATTAATCATGTCTTAACAAGTTTGATTGCTTAACATGTTGGAAACACTTAATCATGTAAATAACAATTTCATTTAATATATATATAAATAAACATGGAAAAGTTCGGGTCACTACAAGTTTAGTCTTTCTCATGAAAATGAAAAAGATTGTTTTAGTTATCTTATATACTATCCGAGGAGTTAATGACTGGCTCACATTTCTTATTCGTGGAACGTTTTCCACTAATTTCATATGTCGTCCGATAAGTGTGGGGGAGGATGACCCCACTTAGCATTAAAAGAAGGGGTCAAGTCGGGTGCACGACTCGTTAATTTGCACCATATATCCTTGTACATTTTATAGCATGTGTTTTAAAACTAAAAACCCTAAAAATTTGAAAAACAAAAAAAAAATCCAAAAATATTTTTCATTTTGTGTTTGGTTTTGTTTAATCATTTCAGGTACTATAATGTGATGACAACCGAGGAATGGCCGTCAATGCAGATCCATCCGTTACTCCGTTTAGCGATTATATTACTCTACATCGGGTTATGTTTTTCCTATTCTTTCTATTGTCCTCTCGAATTTATACTTATTTATCTGATTTCATGTAAATGAGGACATTACATGATTTTAAGTGTGGGGCGAGAGATATAAATTCTCGTGGATGTAATACACTTGGCTTGAGTCTTATTTTTGACTAAATTGTTGAAAACGTGAGAATTTTTAAAATTTTTGACTCATTCAAAAGCCAAGTGTAGTTATTTTATGAAAGCAAATGTTATCACCTTTTTAAGTTAAATTGTGCAGATACCTCTATGATTTTGGTGAATTTGGTGTTTGACATTTTCTTTTGAGTGTGTGTGTATGTGTGTGTGTGTAATAAGGAAGCAAAGACTTCTAGGGTATAAGAAACCCATAATTGTAGGATGATTCAAGTCCATCAATTAAGGAAGTTGAGTCTTTCGAATGCCCATCTTACTTGGTGTAGGAGACTTCCTAATCCACATCATTTCATACTGACATTGGTTAATGCATCATTTCACGATGTGTTACACCGATGTATCATACTGTAGGAAGAGGAGCCTTGAGCTTCAACCGTGCTGTCTTTTTATGTAAGAGCAATGGCTTCGTACTAGCGTTTTCTTAGACAACGCACGCCATGGCCAAAAGCCATGGTATCCTTTAAAATTCGGAAATGTAGTATTTGCTTCCTACATTTTCTTAAAACTAGCATAAAAGCTAGATGCGTGGGAAGTGGGGTCCAAGGACCTTAAATAAATTAAAAGTGTTTAAACACTTCCAGGAGAATCGAGTGCTCCCATGTTGTTCTTAGGAAGTAAAGTCTTCCGGAACTTGTAAGTAATGTCTTACAAGTTATGCTTGTTTTAAAAGACCATTGCTTGAACGTAAAGTCTTTCAGGTGTCGTGCAATAGACCCTCCGAAAAATTTACACCCAAGGTAGTTCGCTTCAGTGAAACTACCCATGCGGCTATCCCATAATCGGGAAGGCTTGTATGCACACCGGCTTTTGAGCTAAATTATGGAATTAATGGACCTCTTAATTAGCCACGTGGGGCACTAATTCCACGAACCTCCTTCAATGCTTTCGCCCTACTATGAGAGAAACCATAGAGTTGTGATAGAAAGCTTGATGAGTGCCGGTCATCCTCTGCCCAGATTAACCATAAAGATAGGGGTAACCAGTCCCCTACGCTTTGGCGCATCCACCTTAACCCAAATTTTGGAATTGACGGTTATATTTGGAATTGACGATTATTGGTGTTTTGGGGGCATGGAGGTGAAAGAGGGATAACCAATATGGGTTGATTAGAGGAGCATATTTTTGGAGGCGTACACTTGATGAATGATAATTTTTATGATGCTTAAAGTTTTGCTCATTTTGATTATACTTTATGATTTTCGAGGTGACTATAATTCATGATGCATATTGATTGATACCTTGAACTTATTTTGGTAAAATTGAGTAAATTCTTAACGATGTTGAGGATGATTTTGTTTGATGTATTGTTGAGTCAATGGATATCCCGTGAATCCTACATAATTGGTCAAAGTTAAGGGGGTCAACTTTTGAAATATGAAAAGTATTTACTTGATGATTGATGTTGTGATGACCTTTTAGAAGATGTAGTTGACTTTAACCGGGGGAATGATGGTTTTGGGTAGACTTAGGCTTGAACGGATGTTGAATGTTGATGGTTTTGATTGAAGACTTGAGCCTTGTACTAATTTTGTTGAAGACTACACGATATGGAGTTAAAGATATTTGAAGACGATATCGGTATGTTCTTGATTCTATTACTTTTGAAGAATTATTCAAGTTTGTTTATCTTTGTTCGAGTTAATATTATTTGAAGATAGACTTGCTTGAGGACAAGCAAGGTTCAAGTGTGGGGGATTTTGATATTACTCCATTTATACATATTTTTACTCGCAATATCAGTTAGTTTCTATTGAGTTTTGGTTAATAATTGATGAAATGGTGAAGGAAATGTTAATGTTGAGTTGAAACGCTCCTATGAAATAGTTTGAAGAGTTATATGGTTTTGGAAGTTATTTGGTTTAAAGTTCTGCTGTTTTAAAGAAGAAATGGTGAGCTGAAACGGAGTGCCAAGTGAAGTATTAAAACAGAAAAAATACTGGTCAAATCACTGCATCTCGTGGCCGCGATTCCTTCAATGCGGTCACGAGTTTAGTCTTTGCTCATGATGAAAATCTCGCGTTCGCACTACATTAACAGAACTTCGGAAGACAGGAACAAGGCAATCTCGCGGTCGCGATTTGGTGTGATGCGGCCGCGATAGAGATGAAGGCTCGCCACCGCGATTCCTCCAATGCGGTCGCAAGATTTGGCAGCCGACTCAGTTTTTTGGATTAGTATAAATACTCATTTTTAACCCTTTTTAGAGTATGCAGTTTATTATTTTACGAATTTTATTGTTCCAGCCACTAGGGTATGAATTTCTAAGTCTTTTCAATTTTTCATTATTTTTGCAACACAACAACAATTGTGGTTAGTTTAATCTTGCTATTACTCTTATTCTTATTTATGCTAATGGATTCAATGGTTTATTTTGCATGTTCTTGTGTTCTTTATTTTATCATGAGTAGCTAAATTAGTTGTATTCACTTAGATGATTGAACTAAGGTGAAGGATTGCTATCTTTATGATTTGAACAATTGGATCTTATTATTTAATGTATTCTTTGGCTAAGAATGACCGTTATTGTGATTTATCATTAGTTGAAGTTGCGGGGATTGTTAACTAGTCAACGAGAGTTGAATAAGTGATTATCTTTACTAGGTTATTGAACGTGAATAACTTAGGCCTTTGATTGATTATATACAGGAGACTGGTATAATTGATTAATTAGTAATTAAACTGTGATAGAACTTAGTAATTGTGGAATTGTTAGGGAGACTTAAGCAATTCAAGTCAAATTAATATATTGATTAATACATTGGTAGCTAGATTAGAGAATTAGAATCAACGAGAGTTGGACTAATGAGTTAGTCTATAATCTGTGAGAATCGAGAGATAATCATAGTGTTACCACCAAAAATTGTTTGAAATGAACTTAACAGCAATCCTAATTCGAGGGAATTGAATCTAAGTGGATACCTTTATCTTTATTAATTTTAATTCAATTTTATTACGCGTTTAAACTCTAAACATAACAACCTTAATTTTACTAGAATAATTACAAGTTATAGTTTCTGATAAAACTGCTCTCTGTGGACAAACTGGTCAATTTTACTTATAAATTGCTGCACGATCGGGACTAGTTACCAATATTGTATGATAATTATTGGGTGATATTTGCTAGTTAGTTTTAGAGTATAAAACACACATCAATAGTATTAGTTGAAGAGTTCATAGTGCTACTAAGTTATAAGTTTGAAAAATGCACAAGATCCACACAACATACAATAGCATGTAAGAGAAACCATGAGGTATAACCAAACACATACGAATAAGGTAAGATAGCTAATGTAAGTAACAAGATGTAATAAAAATACTTAAATTAAACACCGAAAAGATCACTAGTATCACATGAAACAAAACCAAAGTACCATAGGAATGTGCCTTTACATAACAAAGTTGAAATGGAAGTAAAAGAAAATCCTAAGATCTAGTCTTTCTTAGGTGACAGAGGCTTGTACTGGTCTTTAATATAACCCTTGAAGTACATCACAAACTTCTCTAGTTCAACGAGTGCCTGACGCTATCGCTCTAGTTCCCTTTATTGTCTAGCATACATTTGGGAGAACTTGTCGTAGACCCTTTTTACATCACTGTTTGTATAGTCTTGGCGCTTCTCCATCATAACTAGGCGATCGCGGAAAGAATCTCTCATAGTTTCGGTGCGACTCTGTAAGTTCATGATATCACATCGAACAATAGCCTGGTCATACTCCTTATAGGCAAACTCAGAAGCCTTAGGCTTCTTGGATGACTTATCAATATCAGCAGCAGGGGCTTCAGGCTCCTTCCTCTTAGTTGAGGAAGTCTTAACAGCAAGAGGTTCAAGTTCCACCTCAGAATCATCCTCTAGACTGCAAATAACCCCAAGACCATCATAATCTGGCTTAGCCTCCTCAGTAGCTGGCTCATGTTCTTCCTCCTCATCGGGTTCGGATTCGTCCTCGGGCTCCCCCTCGGAATCATCCTCTCCCTCGATGTGTTCTTCGACATGAACCTGTTCATCATCCCCCTCGTCATCCCCATCATAGTTATTTTTAAGGCTCTTCCTCCACTGATGAATGTGGAGGAGTAGCGGGCTGGTACACCGGAGATGCCAGTGGAGTAGCTGGTTGATAAACGGGTGAAGTCGGGGGAGAAGCTGGGGCATAAGCTGGTGTATGAACGGATCCCTCAGTGTCAGATCCTTCGGAGTCGGAAATAATAATCGGATTGTTGTTCGACATCCTAAAAGAAAAGAAAGAAAGAAAGTTAGAATGTTTCTAAGGTAGACGTAAAGGCACGGGATAAAATATAAAGGATAAGCACTAAAAATCTTAAATCATGAAAGGTTATAGTCCTATGGGTTGCTAAGGCACCTAACTAACACATAAGGCACACTTAATATGCAATTCTAGTTCTCTATAACACCCTGGCTTTGATATCACTCTGTCACACCCCCAAATAGGGTCGAGGGTAAATATGACTTCACAATATCAAAACACAAGTATATAAGTGAGAACGACTCTAAATGAGACGTTTTATAAAAACAATATTTGAATTGCAACGAAAACGTAATAATGTTTTACATAATGAAATCCAAATGTAAATAACAATGTTTAATCAAATGATAAACTTTGAATTGTAGACTCCATTGCATCAGCTAGCTAACCAACATAGGGCAACACATAAGCTAATCATCACCTGAGACAAACATTCTTAAAAATGTCAACACAATGGTTGAGTGAACATCATAGGTTTAATATTCAATAAAGTTTTAGACCACAAGAATTAGTTCAAAAACATCAAAATAATCAATATGCCATGAGTTATAATATTGAGCTAAACATTAACCCCTGACACTGTACATGTGTCAGTAATCATTATTATGTACCCCTTTGACAATCGGTCAATGGGTAGAGACATCGCTCTCAATAGGCCTCCTCACAATAATTAAGCTTGCAACATTTTAATTCCAGCAATTAACGATATTATGGTGGGGATTTGCATGTAAAGATACAATCAATACAAGTTAACAAAAGTCTCATGAAGTTGCATATCAAAAAGTTTAAGTACTTGTGTCTAAAGTGTAAATCAGTTAAATACAAGCATGTGTCTCACCCCAAGATTTATAAAAATCAATAAATTTGAAAAACGAAGCTATGACGTTTACCTTAGTAGCAAGAAGAGTTATTCCACAAATGAAAGGATCGAATGGAAGGACGTGACCGAGATCTCAACCTAGAGATAGAATGGTTGGTCAGATATTGCTTAACAGACAAAAGTTTATAATAACTATAATAATAGTGTTCATTTTCTAAAAGAATTTTCATTTTCGGAAGGTTACTATTTATGGAAAGTTTCCATTTATAGTAACTTTCTAATTATAAAAAGTTCGGGTTATAATCTTTAGCAAGACGTTGTACAACTTTACTCAAACTTCATTGCTATCAAATAAGTTAGGAATGACCAGATGTAACTGGGGGCCCAGGACTCTTGATCAGAATCTAAGTTATGACATTCGAGATCTACAAGCTTACCCATAAATGGCAACCTAGACATCATTCACTTACTCCGTAAGTAGCGGTGAAGTTCGCATGAATTGTACGTTATTTTTTGATTAACCTTCACTTTAGGTTTATGTCATAATATATGTTGTTATTATATTATATTTATTTATTATTAATGCATTACCCTTATTTATTTTAAAATCCTTCTTATAATCATAAGTTATAATATAATTCTTTATTAATAGTGTATTACCATAGTTAGTATTATTATGAATTATTAGCTTTTAATTATTATATAATAACGAAAGTATTTTAATAAGTTATAATATAAGTATTTATTAATAATGTATTATCATTATTAACTTACATTATAAGCATTATACTTTATTATTTGTCTTTATAACTATTATATAGTATACTTATTAACTTCCATAAGTTATAATAATAATATTAATTTAGTATATGTATTATATATGTTTATGTTAACCAAAAATTATACTAATACATGTTAATTTGATAATTAATTCATTAAATATTATATTCATAATATTTATAAACTTAGTTAATTATACTAATCCGTAGGATAATTTATAAAATAATTTTATCATGTTTTTGTATTTATTTCCCACTCTTCTTTATATATATTCTCGATTTATATTAATCAAAGTTAATTAGGTAATAAATATTAAATCGACCTAAATAAATAATTTAATATTTTTTACAGGTTTTATATTCTGTAAAGATGTTATAAAAATTATTAAATCGAATTTTATACCAAAATATTATTTATTTGACATTTTCTATTCATTTAATCATTCTATTCGGCCTATAATTAAATAATTAGGATAAACGAGTTAAAAATTATTTTTTACATTTTCTACAGTATCTAGTAATCCTAATGATCATATAAAATTTTATAAAATCAGATTCAATACACGTTTGTATTTATTTTTTATTTCCTTTATTATTTTCTCTCGGTTTAGTATAAAACACAAGTAAATTATATTTAAATAATATATCGACCCATTTATTTATTTTTATAATTTTTGCAGCCTTATAATAGTGTAATAATCTCAAAAACATTTTCATAAATATTTTTGGTATAGTTTATATTTTATTACGAATTTATATAGTTTTTGTGTTTAATTAATACTTAATTCATAATTAATTACAAATAATATTCCAAAACTTATCATAATTATTTTTATAAGTACTATTACTCTTATAAATATTTTACAAATAAATACTACTGATGTGAATATTTTTATTTAATTTAAATACGTTTTTATGTATTTAATCAATTCGAAAACAACTAATTATTGAATAAATATATAAAATGTTATATTAAATAATTTTTTCTCATCCATAAATTTTTATATGACTAAAAACCTCTGTAAAAACCATCATAACAATTTATAAGTATTTATAACAATTAATTTCGATTTTTACATAGTATTCGATATATATATTCCATAATTACTTAATAATTCGTTTTAAATATTTATAAAATCTACAAAATTATTTCTAATCTCTATTATATCATATTAATATTTAAGAACCTGAAAAAATTATTTTTATCAATTATATATATTTATTACATATTTAACTCGTATATACATTCATATATATCAAAAATTCGTTTTTAAATGTATTATAAATATAATACGAATATATAATTCATAAAACTAATTTTTAACATTCCATATTACTTAATACAAATTATAGTATGATCATATTAATTTTAATATTGTATTTAAATTTAATATCGAATTAAAATGGTAATCGGCTAATAAAATAAATAAAAAAAATAAACCAAAATATATATAAAAAAAATATATGAAGTTGAGAGGTATAAAAATACCTCAAATTGATGTGATTTTTCTTGAGAGAAATGCTTTAAGTGTTGTGAATAAAAAAATGAACTAGTGTGGTTGTATTTATATTTAGAATTTAGTAAATAAAAAAAATAAAAAACATAAAAAGCCGTGAGACTTTCCAAAAATTTTGGGATCTTTTTGTTGAATTTTGTTAATTTATGTACGTAGTCATTTTAGTATTTAAATGCATTATGACTTGGTAAAAAAAATTAAAATTATTTATCTCTTTTTAAATTGTTTCGGTCGAAAAAAAATATAATTATAATTTTTTTTTTTTAAATCTTGGGAAACTTCTAGATTAATTTTCTTAATTTAATTTATACTTATTTCCATATTTTATTTATATACCGAAATTAATAATAATATATAAGTATTATTCGGTTTTTAATAATAATGTAAATAAATTAATAAGTTTATCATTTTCTTAGCTTAATTACTTCATGTTTCATTTTTTATAATTTTGTCACATTTAGTTTATAATGTTAGTTATATATTACTTTAATTATTAACAAAGTTAATATAAGTTATATGTATATACATAATGTTAATAATTCATATATTTCAATTAGTATTAGAATTAGTGTTTAATTTATTAATTACCATTTAGGGTTAGGGTTTTTAATAGTATTAGGGTTTATGATAGTAATTACTTATTAGGGTTTGAGTTTATAATAACAATAAATATTTAGGGTTTGTGATGTTAATTAATGTTTAGGGTTATGGTTGCAGGTTATTAAATACGTGCATTAATTACAGGGCATTTAATATCTGAATAACAACCCTAGTGACATTATACAGGATCAGACAATGAAACCCTAAGGGTAATTTAGTAAATTCAGAATGGAAAAGTGAGGGTTGTTATAGACTGCCTCAAATGTGGAATGACCCAACATCTTGATGCAAATTAAGTGTTTGGAGTCTCGAACTGCCGAAGGGGTTTCGAAATACCTTGAATAGGAACCCTTCTTATCGACTGTAAATCCTCTAGCAACACCTTAACACATTTATAAGGTGGGACCTCAACGTCAAACAGCGTCAAACAGGGTCCAGAGGTCAGACTTATCTTGATGAGGGAGATCTGTCTAGTTCAACGGAGTGGCAATATGACAATGCTTAGGCTTACCTTGGTAGATTTATCATACCTGCAGAAGGATGATCACCTTAACAATCAGTCAGCAATTAAGCCTGACTACACACACCTCTTAGAGAGTGCAACAACTGAAAGAGATTTATCACCTCATGACATATCAATGACTTCAGGACGCGATGTAACATCTTCCTACATTACATTGATTTCTACTGACACCAATGTGGTGTTAGATACAGTTGGAAGACTTGGTATATCCAAGAGCGACATAGTCGCACAAAAGTCCCATGATACTTTAGTCATGGAGGTGTATAGCTTGCTAACGCCGACTGGAACTTCGGTGACCAGTCATCCTCAACATCCACCGAGGTTAAACTTGGACCTACACTCACCGTTGAGGTCCCCAAATCCGGAAACAGTTTTTGAAATGTCCCGTTCATATTGATTATAAACGTTCCATATTAATTGATTTCGTCGCGAGGTTTTGACCTCTATATGAGGCATTTTTCAAAGACTGCATTCATTTTTAAAACAACCATAACCTTTAGTTTATCTATAAAGGTTTAAAAAGCATTACGTAGATTATCAAATAATGATAATCTAAAATATACCGTTTACACACGACCATTACATAATGGTTTACAATAAGAATATATTACATCAAAAATAAGTTTCTTGAATGCAGTTTTTACATAATATCATACAAGCATGGACTCCAAATCTTGTCCTTATTTTAGTATGCAACAGCGGAAGCTCTTAATAATCACCTGAGAATAAACATGCTTAAAACATCAACAAAAATGTTGGTGAGTTATAGGTTTAACCTATATATTATCAAATCATAATAATAGGCCACAAGATTTCATATTTCAACATACATCCCATACATAGAGATAAAAATCATTCATATGGTGAACACCTGGTAACCGACATTAATAAGATGCATATAAGAATATCCCCTATCATTCCAGGAAATCCTTCAAACATGATAAAAACAACATCGAAGTACTAAAGCATCCGGTACTTTGGATGGGGTTAGTTAGGCCCAATAGATCTATCTTTAGGATTCGCGTCAATTAGTAGATTGGTTTACTAATTCTTAGGCTACCAAGCAAAAGGGGCATATTCGGCTTCGATCATTCACCCATATAATGTAGTTTCATTTACTTGTGTCTATTTCGTAAAACATTTATAAAACTGCATGTATTCTCATCCCAAAATATTAGTTTTTAAAAGTGGGACTATAACTCACTTTCACATATTTTTACTTCGTCGGGAAGTAAGACTTGGCCACTGGTCGATTCATGAACCTATAACAAATATGTACATATATATCAAAGTATGTTCAAAATATATTTACAACATTTTTAATACGTTTTACTGTTTTAAATTTATTAAGTCCGCTATCCTCGTTAGTTACCTACAAATAGTTGTCCATAGTTAGATGTACAGAAATAAATCGATATATATTATCTTGAATCAATCCATGACCCAGTGTATACATGTCTCAGGCTAGATCACAACTCAAAGTAGATATATTTTTAGAATCAACCTCAACCCTGTATAGCTAACTCCAACATTACTGCATATAGAGTGTCTATGGTTGTTCCAAATAATATATATACATGGGTCGATATAATATGTCAAAACATTTGCATACGTGTCTATAGTATCCCAAGATTATATTAGAATACATGTATAATACAATATAAGTTAGCTATGATATGATTTGTATAGAATTGTTACAATATTTCCCGTAGCTACAACAATCAAAAAATATCCAATCTTGTTTTACCCATAACTTCTTCATTTTAAATCCGATTTGAGTGAATCAAATTTCTATGGTTTCATATTGAACTCTATTTTATGAATCTAAACATAAAAATTATAGATTTATAGTCGGAAAAATAAGTTACAAGTCATTTTTGTAAAGGTAGTCATTTCAGTCGAAAGAACGACGTCTAGATGACCATTTTGGAAAACATACTTCCACTATTAGTTTAATCATGATTTTTGGATATAGTTTCTGTTCATAAGAAAAATCATTTTCCCAGAAGAACAACTTTTAAATCAAATTTTATCATAGTTTTTAATTAACTAACCCAAAACAGCCCGCGGTGTTACTACGACGGCGTATATCCGGTTTTACGGTGTTTTTCGTGTTTTCTGGTTTTAAATCATTAAGTTAGCATATTATATAGATATAGAACATGTGTTTAGTTAATTTTAAAAGTTAAGTTAGAAGGATTAACTTTTGTTTGCGAACAAGTTTAGAATTAACTAAACTATGTTCTAGTGATTACATGTTCAAATCTTCGAATAAGATAGTTTTATATGTATGAATCGAATGATGTTATGAACATCATTACTACCTCAAGTTTAGTAGGTAAACCTACTTAAAGTGACATGAAATGATCTAGCTTCAAAGGATCTTGGATGGCTTGAAAGTTCTTGAAGTATAATCATGACACGAAAACAAGTTCAAGTAAGATTATCACTCGAATTAAGATAGTTATAGTTACAGGAATTTAATCAAAGTTTGTATATGAGTATTACCTTGATTTAGAATGATATCTTACTGTAAACAACAAGGATTTTTTGAGATTGGATGATCACTTTACAATATTGGAAGTGAGCTAGTAAACTTGGAAGTATTCTTGATTTTATGAAACTAGAACTTGTAGAATTTATGAAGAACACTTAGAACTTGAAGATGGAACTTGAAAGAGATCAATTAGATGAAGAAAATTGAAGAATGAAAGTGTTTGTAGGTGTTTTTAGTCGTTGGTATATGGATTAGATATAAAGGATATGTAATTTTGTTTTCATGTAAATAAGTCATGAATGATTACTCATATTTTTATAATTTTATGAGATATTTCATGCTAGTTGCCAAATGATGGTTCCCACATGTGTTAGGTGACTCACATGGGCTGCTAAGAGCTGATCATTGGAGTGTATATACCAATAGTACATACATCTAAAAGCTATGTATTGTACGAGTACGAATACGAGTGCATACGAGTAGAATTGTTGATGAAACTGAACGAGGTTGTAATTGTAAGCATTTTTGTTAAGTAGAAGTATTTTGATAAGTGTCTTGAAGTCTTTCAAAAGTGTATGAATACATATTAAAACACTACATGTATATACATTTTAACTGAGTCGTTAAGTCATCGTTAGTCGTTACATGTAAATGTTGATTTGAAACATTTAAGTTAACGATCATGTTAAATGTTGTTAACCCAATGTTTATTATATCTAAAGAGATGTTAAATTTTTACATTATTATGATATTATGATATATAATATATCTTAGTATGATATATATATATACAGTTAAATGTCGTTACAACGATAATCGTTACATATATGTCTCGTTTCGAAATCATTAAGTTAGTAGTCTTATTTTTACATATGTAGTTCATTGTTAATACACTTAATGATATATTTACTTATAATTTAACATAATTAACCAAGTGTATCAATATCTTAATATGATTCATATGTACTTAGTAAGACGTTGATATAACGATAATCGTTATATATATCGTTTTCGAGTTTCTTAAATTCAATAGTCTCATTTTTATGTATATAACTCATTGTTAAAATACCTAATGAGAAACTTACTTATCATAATATCATGCTAACTTTATATATAATCATATATATGACATCATATAGTTTTTACAAGTTTTAACGTTCGTGAATCACCGGTCAACTTGGGTGGTCAATTGTCTATATGAAACCTATTTAAATTAATCAAGTCTTAACAAGTTTGATTGATTAACATGTTGGAAACACTTAATCATGTAAATAACAATTTCATTTAATATATATAAACATGGAAAAGTTCGGGTCACTACAGTACCTACCCGTTAAATAAATTTCGTCCCGAAATTTTAAGCAGTTGGAGATGTTGACGTATCTTCCGGAATAAGTGCGGGTATTTCTTCTTCATCTGATCTTCTCGTTCCCAGGTGAACTAGGGTCCTCTACGAGCATTCCATCAAACTTTAACAATTGGTATCTTGTTTTGCTTAAGTCTTTTAACCTCACGATCCATTATTTCGAAGGGTTCTTCGACGAATTGAAGTTTTTCGTTGATTTGGATTTCGTCTAATGGAATAGTGAGATCTTCTTTAGCAAAACATTTCTTCAAATTTGAGACGTGGAAAGTGTTATGTACAGCCGCGAGTTGTTGTGGTAATTCAAGTCGGTAAGCTACTGGTCCGACACGATCAATAATCTTGAATGGTCCTATATACCTTGGATTTAATTTCCCTCATTTACCAAATCGAACAATGCCTTTCCAAGGTGCAACCTTAAGCATGACCATCTCTCCAATTTCAAATTCTATATCTTTTCTTTTAATGTCGGTAGTTTCTTGTATTATCTCCGGACCCGTAATCTGTCCATCCCCCACTTCACTCCAACAAATCAGAGACCTGCACTTTCTACCATAACGTGCTTCAAACGGTGCCATCTCAATGCTTGAATGGTAGCTGTTGTTGTAGGAAAATTCTGCTAACGGTAGATGTCGATCCTAACTGTTTTCTAAATCAATAACACATGCTCGTAGCATGTCTTCAAGTGTTTGTATCGTCCTTTCGCTCTGCCCATCAGTTTTTGGATGATAAGCAGTACTCATGTCTAGACGAGTTCCTAATGCTTACTGTAATGTCTGTCAGAATCTTGAAATAAATCTGCCATCCCTATCAGAGATAATAGAGATTGGTATTCCATGTCTGGAGATGACTTCCTTCAAATACAGTCGTGCTAACTTCTCCATCTTGCCATCTTCTCTTATTGGCAGGAAGTGTGCTGATTTGGTGAGACGATCAACTATTACCCAAATAGTATCAAAACCACTTGCAGTCCTTGGCAATTTAGTAATGAAATCCATGGTAATGTTTTCCCATTTCCATTCCGGGATTTCGGGTTGTTGATGTAGACCTGATAGTTTTTGATGCTCAGCTTTGACCTTAGAACACGTCAAACTTTCCCCTACATATTTAGCAACATCAGCTTTCATACCTGGCCACCAAAAATATTTCTTGAGATCCTTGTACATCTTCCCCGTTCCAGGATGTATTGAGTATCTGGTTTTATGAGCTTCTCTAAGTACCATTTCTCTCATATCTCCAAATTTTGGTACCCAAATTCTTTCAGCCCTATACCGGGTTTCGTCTTCCCGAATATTAAGATGCTTCTCCGATCCTTTGGGTATTTCATCCTTTAAGTTTTCCTCTTTTAAAACTCCTTGTTGCGCCTCCTTTATTTGAGTAGTAAGGTTAGTGTGAATCATTATATTCATAGATTTTACACGAATGGGTTCTCTGTCCTTTCTGCTCAAGGCGTCGGCTACCACATTTGCCTTCCCTGGATGGTAACGAATCTCAAAGTCATAATCATTCAATAATTCAATCCATCTGCGCTGCCTCATGTTCAGTTGTTTCTGATTAAATATGTGTTGAAGACTTTTGTGGTCGGTATATATAATACTTTTGACCCCATATAAGTAGTGCCTCCAAGTCTTTAATGCAAAAACAACCGCGCTAATTCCAAATCATGCGTCGTATAATTCTACTCGTGAATCTTCAATTGTCTAGACACATAAGCAATTACCTTCGTTCGTTGCATTAATACACAACCGAGACCTTGCTTTGAAGTGTCACAATATATCACAAAATCATCATTCCCTTCAGGTAATGAAAATATAGGTGCCGTAGTTAACTTTTTCTTTAACAATTGAAACGCTTTCTCTTGTTCATCCTTCCATTCAAATTTTCTCCCTTTATGTGTTAATGCAGTCAATGGTTTTGCTATTCTGGAAAAATCTTAGATGAACCTTCTGTAGTAACCAGCTAGTCCTAAAAATTGGCGTATATGCTTCGGAGTTTTCGGGGTTTTCCATTTCTCAACGGTTTCAATCTTTGCTGGATCCACCTGAATACCTTCTTTGTTCACTATGTGACCGAGGAATTGAACTTCTTCCAACCAAAATGCACAGTTTGAAAACTTACCGTACAGTTTTTCTTTTCTCAGTAACTCTAGCACTTTTCTTAAATGTTCTTCATGCTCTTGATCATTCTTCGAGTAAATAAGTATGTCATAGATGAAAACAATGACAAACTTGTCAAGATATGGCCCACACACTCGGTTCATGAGGTCCATGAACACAGCTAGTGCGTTCGTCAATCCAAACGGCATAACCATAAACTCGTAATGACCGTAAGGCGTCCTAAAAGCAGTCTTTGGAATATCATCCTCCTTCACCCGCATTTGATGATACCCAGAACGTAAATCAATCTTCGAATAAATAGACGAGCCTTGTAGTTGATCAAATAAGTCGTCGATTCTCGGTAGTGGGTAGCGGTTCTTGATGGTAAGTTTGTTCAACTCTCGATAGTCGATACACAACCTGAATGTACCATCTTTCTTCTTGACAAACAAAACAGGAGCTCTCCATGGTGATGTGCTTGGTCGAATGAAACCACGCTCTAAAAGTTCCTGTAACTGACTTTGTAATTCTTTCATTTCGCTGGGTGCGAGTCTGTATGGAGCACGAGCTATTGGTGCAGCTCCTGGTACAAGGTCTATTTAAAATTCAACGGATCGATGTGGGGTAATCCCGGTAATTCTTTCGGAAATACATCGGGAAATTCTTTTGCGACGGAAACATCACTGATGTTCTTTTCTTCAGGTTTAACTTCCTCGATGTGTGCTAGAATGACGTAACAACCTTTTCTTATTAGTTTTTGCACCTTCAAACTACTAATAAGATTTAATTTCGCGTTTTTCTTTTCACCGTACACCATTAAAGGTTTTCCTTTTTCACGCATAATGCGAATCGCGTTTTTGTAACAAACGACCTCTGCTCTCACCTTCTTCAACCAGTCCATGCCAATTATTACATCAAAACTCCCTAAATCGACTGGTATTAAATCAATCTTAAACGTTTCATCACCCAGTTTAATTTCTCTATCCCGACATATATTATCTGTTGAAATTAATTTACCATTTGCTAATTCGAGTAAAAATTTATTATCCAAAGGCGTCAATGGGAAATTTAATTTAGCACAAAATTCTCTACTCATATAGCTTCTATCCGTACCCGAATCAAATAAAACATAAGCAGATTTATCATCAATAAGAAACGTACCCGTAACAAGCTCCGGGTCTTCCTGTGCTTCTGTCGCATTAATATTGAAAACTCTTCCACGGCCCTGCCCATTAGTATTTCCCTGATTCGGGTAATTTCTAATAATGTGGCCCGGTTTTCCACATTTATAACAAACAGGGTTGGTATTACTTGCTCCGACACTATTCGTTTCGGCATTACTTGTTCCGACATTATTTGTTCCTTTGGTTCTATTAAACTTTGGTCCGTAGACCTCACACTTTGTCGCGCTATGACCATTTCTTTTACACCTGTTGCAAAATGTCGTGTAAAACCCCTGATGATTTTCTTCACACCTATGACATGGCTGTTTTTAATTTTTGTTGCCGTTGTTGTTATTGAGGTTGTTGTTGGGATTGTAATTGTTGTTGAAACGGTTGTTGTTGTAGTAGTTGTTGTTGTTGTTGGGATGTTTGTTGTAGTTATTGTTAAGATTGCGGTTATTGTTGCGATTGTTGTTGCGGTTGTTGGGATAGTTGTTGCGATTGTGGTTGTAATTGTTGTTGTTGTTGTACTGGTGACTCTTGTCACCGTTTTCCTCCCACTTCCTCTTGAGTTGTTTCATGTTGGCTTCTTCGGCTGCCTACTCTTTAATTCTTCTCTCAATCTGATTTATAAGTTTATGAGCCATTCGACTTGCCTTCTGTATAGAAGCGGGCTCGTGTGAACTCACATCTTCTTGAATCCTTACTAGTAACCCTTTTACAAATGCGCCGATCTTCTCTTCTTCATCTTCGAATGCTCCCGGACACAATAGGCACAACTCTGTGAATTGTCGTTCATATGTGGTAACGTCGAACCTTGTGTTCGTAACTCTCTAAGTTCTGCCTTGAGTTTATTGACTTCGTTTCTAGGACGGTACTGCTCGTTCATCAATTGCTTGAATGCCGACCACGGTAGTGCGTAAGCAGCATTTTGTCCTACCTGTTCAAGATAGGTGTTCCACTATGTTAACGCAGTACCTGTGAAGGTATGCGTAGCGTACTTAACTTTGTCCTCTTCAGTACACTTACTTATGGCAAACACCGATTCGACTTTCTCGGTTCACCGTTTCAATCCAATTGGTCCTTCGGTTCCATCAAATTCCAAAGGTTTGCAGGCAGTGAATTCTTTGTAGGAGCATCCTACACGATTTCTTGCGCCGTTAGCTGCATTGCTAGATTCAGAGTTATTGTTGGTATGTAGCGCAGCCTGTACTCCGGCTATGTTTGCAGCAAGAAAGGTACGAAATTCCTCTTCGCTCATATTCATGGTGTGTCGAGTAGTCGGTGCCATTTCCTTCAAAATAGCCAACTGAATCGAGTTAATCATACAGAATATTAAGAGTAGTCAATAGTATTTCGTAGCATAATATGAACTCATTTATATAAGCTTTTTCTTCATATTAGCATTTTATAAGTTTAAATTCGGGTACTACCTACCCGTTAAGTTCATACTTAGTAGCTAATATACAATTCAACTACTACAATTCCATATGAAAAACTGATTATAATAATATATCACATACAATTATTCTTCAAACTTACAACTTCGCTATATTATATATAACATGAAATATAGTACACTATGATACAGGACAGTTTTGAAGATAAATCTAGTTAATACGCAAGTTGTTCAGCAAAGGAAATAAAGACATGTAATTCATAAGTCCAGAAACAAGTCATGCATTCTGTTTTTACTAAGACGACTTCCTATCCTTGGTCTTGTGGAAAATAACCGTTATGACCATTGGCTAGGCAGCATGTTGTAATGTCGTCAAAAGAACGAGGGTTTCGTAATGTCCAACAGCCCCGTAATTATCTAAAAACCTTGTTTCTCACCCCAACTACTGAATCTGTCACTTGTGGGAAGGTTTTATTTAAAATTTGCAATCCGATGTTCTTTTTCTCACTTTGGTAAGAAGTGAACATCACTAACCCGTAAGCATAACATGCTTCTTTATGTTGCATGTTAGAAGCTCTTTCTAATTCACGAAATCCTATATTGGGATATGTTGAGTCAAAATAGGTTTTTAACCCGTAGCGTAAAATTGCATTTGGGTTCCCCGCATTTAATGCTTTAAAGAAAACACGGCGTAACTTACGGTGTCCCCAATGTGATATACCTCACCTATCAAAGGAAAGCCTTTTATAAACTAAGGCATTTCTGGAAAGTCTTTCAAATGTTTGACAAGTTAATTTCGCCATAACTAAATGTGCTGATGAATTCTGACCGACTCTAGACAAGATTTCCTCAATCATATCCTCTGGTAGGTCTTCTAAAATATTCGGTTGTCTACCCTTAACGTCCATTTTATTTTTATACTGTAAAATAGACAAGGATTAGATTCGTAATAACAAACAATACAAGCAATTTTTACATAGAACATAAAAGTACAAGCACACTACAATACATATAATACACAACATGACTACAACCCTCTAATCTGAATCACTGGTTTCTTCTTCTTTGGACTTGTTTCGTTTTCCTAATTTTCTAGGAATATATGGTGTTCCTCTAATACGAGCCATCGTTTTTCATAATGGTTTAGAAAAACCTGGTGGTTTAGGGGTTCCCGGGTCATTGTTACATTTTAAGAAATACGGATGTTGCCGATACATATAAAGTTCATCGGATTGGAATCGGGTTTCTCTATTTTTATACCTTTTCCCTTATTATTTTCTTTCGCTTTATTAAATTGGGTCGAGGTAATTTCTATAACATCATCGGAATCCTCATCGGGATCCGATTCATCAGAAAATTGGTAATCTTCCCAATATTTTGCTTCTTCGGCGGAAACACCATTGACCATTATTAACTTTGGTCCGTTGGTTGAGGATTTTCTTTTATTTAATCGATTTACTATAGGTATCAATATTTCTTCCTCCGGAACCTCTTCTTCTGGTTCCTTCTCTTCCGATTCCTCCTCTTCTGGTTCCTCTTCTTCCGGTTCCTCCTCTTCCGGTTCCTCCTTTTCCGGTTCCTCTTCAGGAATTTGTGAATCTTCCCAAAATATATTCGACTCTTCATTATTATTAGGTGAATTAATGGGATTTGTACTAGAGGTAGACATCTATCACACAATATCAGACACGTTAAGAGATTAATATATCACATAAAATATATCACATAATATTTACATGTTAATAATATATAGTTTCCAACAAAAAAATTTTAAGCAACCGTTTTTGAAGAAAAACAAGGTCGAAGTCCAGACCCACTGATGCATCCTAACAAACTCGGTAAGACACACTAATGCAATTTTCTGGTTCTCTAAGACCAACGCTCGGATACCAACTGAAATGTCCCGTTCATATTGATTATAAACGTTCCATATTAATTGATTTCGTCGCGAGGTTTTGACCTCTATATGAGACGTTTTTCAGAGACTGCATTCATTTTTAAAACAACCATAACCATTATTTTATCTATAAAGGTTTAAAAAGCATTACGTAGATTATCAAATAATGATAATCTTAAATATACCGTTTATACACGACCATTACATAATGGTTTACAATAAGAATATATTACATCAAAAATAAGTTTCTTGAATGCAGTTTTTACATAATATCATACAAGCATGGACTCCAAATCTTGTCCTTATTTTAGTATGCAACAGCGAAAGCTCTTAATAATCACCTGAGAATAAACATGCTTAAAACGTTATCAAAAATGTTGGTGAGTTATAGGTTTAACCTATATATTATCAAATCATAATAATAGACCACAAGATTTCATATTTCAATATACATCCCATACATAGAGATAAAAATCATTCATATGGTGAACACCTGGTAACCGACATTAACAAGATGCATATAAGAATATCCCATATCATTCCGGGAAATCCTTCGGACATGATAAAAACAACATCGAAGTACTAAAGCATCCGGTACTTTGGATGGGGTTCGTTAGGCCCAATAGATCTATCTTTAGGATTCGCATCAATTAGTAGATCGGTTTACTAATTCTTAGGCTACCAAGAAAAAGGGGCATATTCGGCTTCGATCATTCACCCATATAATGTAGTTTTATTTACTTGTGTCTATTTCGTAAAACATTTATAAAACTGCATATATTCTCATCCCAAAATATTAGTTTTTAAAAGTGGGACTATGAAATGTCCCGTTCTTATTGATTAAAAACGTTCCATATTAATTGATTTCGTTGCGAGGTTTTGACCTCTATATGAGACGTTTTTCAAAGACTGCATTCATTTTTAAACAAACCATAACCTTTATTTCATCAATAAAGGTTTAAAAAGCTTTACGTAGATTATCAAATAATGATAATCTAAAATATCCTGTTTACACACGACCATTACATAATGGTTTACAATACAAATATGTTACAACAAAATAAGTTTCTTGAATGCAGTTTTTACACAATATCATACAAGCATGGACTCCAAATCTTGTCCTTATTTAAGTATGCGACAGCGGAAGCTCTTAATAATCACCTGAGAATAAACATACTTAAAACGTCAACAAAAATGTTGGTGAGTTATAGGTTTAACCTATATATATCAAATCGTAACAATAGACCACAAGATTTCATATTTCAATACACATCCCATACATAGAGATAAAAATCATTCATATGGTGAACACCTGGTAACCGACAATAACAAGATGCATATATAAGAATATCCCCATCATTCCGGGACACCCTTCGGATATGATATAAATTTCGAAGTACTAAAGCATCCGGTACTTTGGATGGGGTTTGTTAGGCCCAATAGATCTATCTTTAGGATTCGCGTCAATTAGGGTGTCTGTTCCCTAATTCTTAGATTACCAGACTTAATAAAAAGGGGCATATTCGATTTCGATAATTCAACCATAGAATGTAGTTTCACGTACTTGTGTCTATTTTGTAAATCATTTATAAAACCTGCATGTATTCTCATCCCAAAAATATTAGATTTTAAAAGTGGGACTATAACTCACTTTCACAGATTTTTACTTCGTCGGGAAGTAAGACTTGGCCACTGGTTGATTCACGAACCTATAACAATATATACATATATATCAAAGTATGTTCAAAATATATTTACAACACTTTTAATATATTTTGATGTTTTAAGTTTATTAAGTCAGCTGTCCTCGTTAGTAACCTACAACTAGTTGTCCACAGTTAGATGTACAGAAATAAATCGATAAATATTATCTTGAATCAATCCACGACCCAGTGTATACGTATCTCAGTATTGATCACAACTCAAACTATACATATTTTGGAATCAACCTCAACCCTGTATAGCTAACTCCAACATTCACATATAGAGTGTCTATGGTTGTTCCGAAATATATATAGATGTGTCGACATGATAGGTCGAAACATTGTATACGTGTCTATGGTATCTCAAGATTACATAATATACAATACAAGTTGATTAAGTTATGGTTGGAATATATTTGTTACCAATTTTCACGTAGCTAAAATGAGAAAAATTATCCAATCTTGTTTTACCCATAACTTCTTCATTTTAAATCCGTTTTGAGTGAATCAAATTGATATGGTTTCATATTGAACTCTATTTTATGAATCTAAACAGAAAAAGTATAGGTTTATAGTCATAAAAATAAGTTACAAGTCGTTTTTGTAAAGGTAGTCATTTCAGTCGAAAGAACGACGTCTAGATGACCATTTTAGAAAACATACTTCCACTTTGAGTTTAACCAT
Organism: Rutidosis leptorrhynchoides; assembly: GCF_046630445.1. Lineage (NCBI taxonomy): Eukaryota > Viridiplantae > Streptophyta > Magnoliopsida > Asterales > Asteraceae > Rutidosis > Rutidosis leptorrhynchoides. The sequence goes on from NC_092333.1 coordinate 287,306,850, forward strand.
AATTTTTGGATATAGTTTCATGTTCATAATAAAAATCATTTTCTCAGAATAACAACTTTTAAATCAAAGTTTATCATAGTTTTTAATTAACTAACCCAAAACAGCCCGCGGTGTTACTACGACGGCGTAAATCCGGTTTTACGGTGTTTTTCGTGTTTCCAGGTTTTAAATCATTAAGTTAGCATATCATATAGATATAGAACATGTGTTTAGTTGATTTTAAAAGTCAAGTTAGAAGGATTAACTTTTGTTTGCGAACAAGTTTAGAATTAACTAAACTATGTTCTAGTGATTACAAGTTTAAACCTTCGAATAAGATAGCTTTATATGTATGAATCGAATGATGTTATGAACATCATTACTACCTTAATTTCCTTGGATAAACCTACTGGAAAAGAGAAAAATGGATCTAGCTTCAATGGATCCTTGGATGGCTCGAAGTTCTTGAAGCAGAATCATGACACGAAAACAAGTTCAAGTAAGATCATCACTTGAAATAAGATTGTTATAGTTATAGAAATTGAACCAAAGTTTGAATATGATTATTACCTTGTATTAGAATGATAACCTACTGTAAGAAACAAAGATTTCTTGAGGTTGGATGATCACCTTACAAGATTGGAAGTGAGCTAGCAAACTTGAAAGTATTCTTGATTTTATGAAACTAGAACTTTTGGAATTTATGAAGAACACTTAGAACTTGAAGATAGAACTTGAGAGAGATCAATTAGATGAAGAAAATTGAATAATAAAAGTGTTTGTAGGTGTTTTTGGTCGTTGGTGTATGGATTAGATATAAAGGATATGTAATTTTGTTTTCATGTAAATAAGTCATGAATGATTACTCATATTTTTGTAATTTTATGAGATATTTCATGCTAGTTGCCAAATGATGGTTCCCACATGTGTTAGGTGACTCACATGGGCTGCTAAGAGCTGATCATTGGAGTGTATATACCAATAGTACATACATCTAAAAGCTGTGTATTGTACGAGTACGAATACGGGTGCATACGAGTAGAATTGTTGATGAAACTGAACGAGGATGTAATTGTAAGCATTTTTGTTAAGTAGAAGTATTTTGATAAGTGTCTTGAAGTCTTTCAAAAGTGTATGAATAAATATTAAAACACTACATGTATATACATTTTAACTGAGTCGTTAAGTCATCGTTAGTCGTTACAGGTAAATGTTGTTTTGAAACTTTTAGGTTAATGATCTTGTTGAATGTTGTTAACCCATTGTTTATTATAACAAATGAGATGTTAAATTATTATATTATCATGATATTATGATATATAATATATCTTAGTATGATGTATATACAGTTAAATGTCGTTACAACGATAATCGTTACATATATGTCTCGTTTCGAAATCATTAAGTTAGTAGTCTTATTTTTACATATGTATTTCATTGTTAATACACTTAATAATATATTTACTTATCATTTAACATAATTAACCAAGTGTATCAATATCTTAATATGATTCATATGTACCTAGTAAGACGTTGTTATAACGATAATCGTTATATATATCGTTTTCGAGTTTCTTAAATTAATAGTCTCATTTTTATGTATATAACTCATTGTTAAAATACCTAATGAGATACATTCATATAATAAAAACATGTTAACTATATATATAACCATATATATGTCATCGTATAGTTTTTAAAAGTTTTAACGTTCGTGAATCACCGATCAACTTGGGTGGTCAATTGTCTATATGAAACATATTTCAATTAATCAAGTCTTAACAAGTTTGATTGCTTAACATGTTGGAAACATTTAATCATGTAAATATCAATCTCAATTAATATATATAAACATGGAAAAGTTCGGGTCACTACAGTACCTACCCGTTAAATAAATTTCGTCCCGAAATTTTAAGCTGTTGAAGGTGTTGACGAATCTTCTGGAAATAGATGCGGGTATTTCTTCTTCATCTGATCTTCACGCTCCCAGGTGAACTCGGGTCCTCTACGAGCATTCCATCAAACCTTAACAATTGGTATCTTGTTTTGCTTAAGTCTTTTAACCTCACGATCCATTATTTCGACGGGTTCTTCGATGAATTGAAGTTTTTCGTTGATTTGGATTTCATCTAACAGAATAGTGAGATCTTCTTTAGCAAAACATTTCTTCAAATTCGAGACGTGGAAAGTGTTATGTACAGCCGCGAGTTGTTGAGGTAACTCAAGTCGGTAAGCTACTGGTCCGACACGATCAATAATCTTGAATGGTCCAATATACCTTGGATTTAATTTCCCTCGTTTACCAAATCGAACAACGCCTTTCCAAGGTGCAACTTTAAGCATGACCATCTCTCCAATTTCAAATTCTATATCTTTTCTTTTAATGTCAGCGTAGCTCTTTTGTCGACTTTGGGCGGTTTTCAACCGTTGTTGAATTTGGATGATCTTTTCGGTAGTTTCTTGTATAATCTCCGGACTCGTAATCTGTCTATCCCCCACTTCACTCCAACAAATCAGAGACCTGCACTTTCTACCATAAAGTGCTTCAAACGGCGCCATCTCAATGCTTGAATGGTAGCTGTTGTTGTAGGAAAATTCTGCTAACGGTAGATGTCGATCCCAACTGTTTCCGAAATCAATAACACATGCTCGTAGCATGTCTTCAAGCGTTTGTATTGTCCTTTCGCTCTGCCCATCAGTTTGTGGATGATAGGCAGTACTCATGTCTAGACGAGTTCCTAATGCTTGCTGTAATGTCTGCCAGAATCTTGAAATAAATCTGCCATCCCTATCAGAGATAATAGAGATTGGTATTCCATGTCTGGAGATGACTTCCTTTAAATACAGTCGTGCTAACTTCTCCATCTTGTCATCTTCTCTTATTGGTAGGAAGTGTGCTGATTTGGTGAGACGATCAACTATTACCCAAATAGTATCAAAACCACTTGCAGTCCTTGGCAATTTAGTGATGAAATCCATGGTAATGTTTTCCCATTTCCATTCCGGGATTTCAGGTTGTTGAAGTAGACCTGATGGTTTCTGATGCTCAGCTTTGACCTTAGAACACGTCAAACATTCTCCTACGTATTTAGCAACATCGGCTTTCATACCCGGCCACCAAAAATGTTTCTTGAGATCCTTGTACATCTTCCCCGTTCCAGGATGTATTGAGTATCTGGTTTTATGAGCTTCTCTAAGTACCATTTCTCTCATATCTCCAAATTTTGGTACCCAAATCCTTTCAGCCCTATACCGGGTTCCGTCTTCCCGAATATTAAGATGCTTCTCCGATCCTTTGGGTATTTCATCCTTTAAATTTCCCTCTTTTAAAACTCCTTGTTGCGCCTCCTTTATTTGAGTAGTAATGTTATTATGAATCATTATATTCATAGATTTTACTCGAATGAGTTCTCTGTCCTTCCTGCTCAAGGCATCGGCTACCACATTTGCCTTCCTCGGGTGGTAACGAATCTCAAAGTCGTAATCATTCAATAATTCAATCCACCTACGCTGCCTCATATTCAGTTGTTTCTGATTAAATATGTGTTGAAGACTTTTGTGGTCGGTATATATAATACTTTTGACCCCATATAAGTAGTGCCTCCAAGTCTTTAATGCAAAAACAACCGCGCCTAATTCCAAATCATGCGTCGTATAATTTTGTTCATGAATCTTCAATTGTCTAGACGCATAAGCAATCACCTTCGTTCGTTGCATTAATACACAACTGAGACCTTGCTTTGATGCATCACAATAAATCACAAAATCATCATTCCCTTCAGGCAATGACAATATAGGTGTCGTAGTTAGCTTTTTCTTCAATAACTGAAACGCTTTCTCTTGTTCATCATTCCATTCAAATTTCTTCCCTTTATGCGTTAATGCAGTCAAGGGTTTTGCTATTCTGGAAAAATCTTGGATGAACCTTCTGTAGTAACCAGCTAGTCCTAAAAACTGGCGTATGTGTTTCGGAGTTTTCGGGGTTTCCCACTTTTCAACAGTTTCTATCTTTGCCGGATCCACCTTAATACCTTCTTTGTTCACTATGTGACCGACGAAATGCACACTTTGAAAACTTAGCGTACAATTCTTCCTTTCTCAATACTTCTAACACCTTTCTCAAATGTTCACCGTGTTCTTGGTCATTCTTTGAGTAAATAAGTATGTCATCAATGAAAACAATGACAAACTTGTCAAGGTATGGTCCACACACTCGGTTCATAAGGTCCATGAACACAGCTGGTGCATTAGTTAAACCAAACGGCATGACCATAAACTCGTAATGACCATAACGTGTTCTGAAAGCAGTCTTTGGAATATCATCTTCTTTCACCCGCATTTGATGATACCCGGAACGTAAGTCAATCTTTGAATAAACAGACGAGCCTTGTAGTTGATCAAATAAGTCGTCGATTCTCGGTAGTGGGTAGCGGTTCTTGATGGTAAGTTTGTTCAACTCTCGGTAGTCGATACACAACCTGAATGTACCATCTTTCTTCTTGACAAACAAAACAAGAGCTCCCCACGGTGATGTGCTTGGTCGAATGAAACCACGCTCTAAAAGTTCTTGTAATTGGCTTTGCAGTTCTTTCATCTCGCTGGGTGCGAGTCTGTAAGGAGCACGAGCTATTGGTGCAGCTCCTGGTACAAGATCTATTTGAAATTCAACGGATCGATGTGGGGGTAATCCCGGTAATTCTTTCGGAAATACATCGGGAAATTCTTTTGCAATGGGAACATCATTGATGCTCTTTTCTTTAGTTTGTACTTTCTCGACGTGTGCTAGAACAGCATAGCAACCTTTTCTTATTAGTTTTTGTGCCTTCAAATTACTAATAAGATGTAGCTTCGTGTTGCCCTTTTCTCCGTACACCATTAAGGGTTTTCCTTTTTCTCGTATAATGCGAATTGCATTTTTGTAACAAACGATCTCCGCTTTCACTTCTTTCAACCAGTCCATACCGATTATCACATCAAAACTCCCTAACTCTACTGGTATCAAATAAATCTTAAATGTTTCGCTAACCAGTTTAATTTCTCGATTCCGACATATATTATCTGCTGAAATTAATTTACCATTTGCTAATTCGAGTAAAAATTTACTATCCAAAGGCGTCAATGGACAACTTAATTTAGCACAAAAATCTCTACTCATATAGCTTCAATCCGCACCCGAATCAAATAAAACGTAAGCAGATTTATTGTCAATAAGAAACGTACACGTAACAAGCTCCGGGTCTTCCTGTGTCTCTACCGCATTAATATTGAAAACTCTTCCACGGCCTTGTCCATTCGTGTTCTCCTGGTTCGGGAAATTTCTAATAATGTGGCCTGGTTTTCCACATTTATAACAAACTACATTGGCATAACTTGCTCCGACACTACTTGCTCCGCCATTACTCGTTCCGACACCATTTGTTCCTTTCGTTCTATTAACCCCTGGTCCGTAGACCTCACACTTCGCCGCGCTATGACCATTTCTTTTACACTTGTTGCAAAATTTGGTGCAGAACCCCGAGTGATTCTTTTCACACCTTTGGCATAGCTGCTTCTGATTGTTGTTGTTGTTGCGGTTATTATTGTTGTTGGGATGATTGTTGTAGTTGCTGTTGTTGTTGTTGTTGTTGTTGGGCCGTTTGTTGTAGTTGCGGTTGATGTTGCGATTGTTGGGATAATTGTTGCGATTATTGTTGTAATTGCTGTTGTTGTTGTATTGGTGATTCTTATCACCGTTTTCCTCCCACTTTCTTTTGACTTGCTTCACATTGGCCTCTTCAGCAGTCTGTTCTTTAATTCTTTCTTCAATCTGGTTCACTAGTTTGTGAGCCATTCTACATGCCTGTTGTATGGAGGCGGGCTCGTGTGAACTTATATATTCTTGGATTCTTTCCGGTAATCCTTTCACAAACGCGTCGATCTTCTCTTCCTCATCTTCGAATGCTCCCGGACACAATAAGCACAATTCTGTGAATCGTCTTTCGTACGTGGTAATATCAAATCCTTGGGTTCGTAACCCTCTAAGTTCTGTCTTGAGCTTATTGACCTCGGTTCTGGGACGGTACTTCTCATTCATCAAGTGCTTGAATGCTGACCACGGTAGTGCGTACGCATCATCTTGTCCCACTTGCTCTAGATAGGTATTCCACCATGTTAACGCAGAACCTGTGAAGGTATGCGTAGCGTACTTCACTTTGTCCTCTTCAGTACACTTACTTATGGCAAACACCGATTCAACCTTCTCGGTCCACCGTTTCAATCCGATCGGTCCTTCGGTTCCATCAAATTCCAAAGGTTTGCAGGCAGTGAATTCTTTGTAGGTGCATCCTACACGATTTCCTGTACTGCTAGATCCAAGGTTATTGTTGGTATGTAGCGCAGCCTGTACTGCGGCTATGTTTGAAGCTAGAAAAGTACGGAATTCCTCTTCATTCATATTCACGGTGTGTCGAGTAGTCGGTGCCATTTCCTTCAAAATAGTTAAATGGAACAAGTTAATCATACAGAATATTAAGAGTAGTTAATAGTATTTCGTAGCATAATATGAACTCATTTATAAAAGCTTTTTCTTCATATTAGCGTTTTATAAGTTTAAATTCGGGTAGTACCTACCCGTTAAGTTCATACTTAGTAGCTAATATACAATTCAACTACTACAATTCTATATGAAAAACTGATTATAATAATATTTCGCGTTCAAACTTTTATACAATATTTTACAAACTTACAATACCGCTTATTTTACATAAAGCATGAAATATAGCACACAATAACTTTGATACAAGATAGTTGTGAAGACAATTCTAGCTAGTACACAAGTCGTTCAGCAAAGGCAATAAAGACACGTAATTCATACGTCCAGAAACAAGTCATGCATTCTGGTTTTACTAGGACTACTTCCCATCCTTGGTCTTGTGCAACATAACCGTTATGGCCGTTGATAAGACAGCGTGTTGTAACGTCATCAAAGGGACGAGGGTTACGTAATGTCCAACAGTCCCGTAACAATCTAAAAACCTCATTTCTTACCCCAATTACCGACTCCGTCACTTGTGGAAACGTTTTGTTTAATAGTTGTAGCCCGATGTTCTTGTTCTCACTTTGGTGAGAAGCGAACATTACTAATCCGTAAGCATAACATGCTTCTTTATGTTGCATGTTAGCCACTTTTTCTAAATCACGAAGTCCAATATTCGGATATATTGAGTCAAAATAATTTCTTAACCCGTTGCGTAAAATAGCATTTGGGTTCCCCGCAATATATGCGTCAAAGTAAACACATCGTAACTTATGGGTTTCCCAATGTGATATCCCCCATCTTTCAAACGAAAGTCTCTTATAAACCAAGACATTCTTGGAACATTCTTCTAATGTCTTACAAACTGATCTCGCCTTAAATAGTTGTGCCGAAGAATTCTGGCCGACTCTAGACAAGATTTCATCAATCATGTCTCCGGGTAGGTCTCTTAAAATATTGGGTTGTCTATCCATTTTGTGTTTTTAAACTGTAAAATAGACAAGAGTTAGATTCATAAAAAAAATACTTATTAATACAAGCAATTTTTACATATATCATAAAGCATAAGAACACTATATTACATATATTACACCACACGAATACAACTATCTTATTCCGACTCGCTCGTTTCTTCTTCTTCGGTTTTGGTTCGTTTTGCCAAGTTTCTAGGGATATATGATGTTCCCCTAATACGAGCCGTCGTTGTCCACATTGGTTTAGAAAAACCTGGTGGTTTAGAGGTTCCCGGGTCATTGTTACAACTTAAGGACTTCGGGGGTTGACGATACATATAAAGTTCATCGGGGTTGGAATTAGATTTCTCTATTTTTATGCCCTTTCCCTTATTATTTTCTTTTGCCTTTTTAAATTCAGTTGGGGTAATTTCTATAACATCATCGGAATTCTCGTCGGAATCCGATTCATCGGAGAATTGGTAATCCTCCCAATATTTTGCTTCCTTGGCGGAAACACCATTGACCATAATTAACTTTGGTCGGTTGGTTGAGGATTTTCTTTTACTTAACCGTTTTATTATTTCCCCCACCGGTTCTATTTCTTCATCCGGTTCCGATTCTTCTTCCGGTTCCGATTCTTCTTCCGGTTCCGACTCTTCTTCCGGTTCCTCTTCGGGAACTTGTGAATCAGTCCACAAATCATTCCAATTTACATTTGACTCTTCATTATTATTAGGTGAGTCAATGGGACTTGTTCTAGAGGTAGACATCTATCACATAATATCAAACACGTTAAGAGATTAATATATCACATAATATTCATATGTTAAAAATATATAGTTTCCAACAAAAATGTTAAGCAATCATTTTTAAAGAAAACACGGTCGAAGTCCAGACTCACTAATGCATCCTAACAAACTCGATAAGACACACTAATGCAAATATTCTGGTTCTCTAAGACCAACGCTCGGATACCAACTGAAATGTCCCGTTCTTATTGATTAAAAACGTTCCATATTAATTGATTTCGTTGCGAGGTTTTGACCTCTATATGAGACGTTTTTCAAAGACTGCATTCATTTTTAAACAAACCATAACCTTTATTTCATCAATAAAGGTTTAAAAAGCTTTACGTAGATTATCAAATAATGATAATCTAAAATATCCTGTTTACACACGACCATTACATAATGGTTTACAATACAAATATGTTACAACAAAATAAGTTTCTTGAATGCAGTTTTTACACAATATCATACAAGCATGGACTCCAAATCTTGTCCTTATTTAAGTATGCGACAGCGGAAGCTCTTAATAATCACCTGAGAATAAACATGCTTAAAACGTCAACAAAAATGTTGGTGAGTTATAGGTTTAACCTATATATATCAAATCGTAACAATAGACCACAAGATTTCATATTTCAATACACATCCCATACATAGAGATAAAAATCATTCATATGGTGAACACCTGGTAACCGACAATAACAAGATGCATATATAAGAATATCCCCATCATTCCGGGACACCCTTCGGATATGATATAAATTTCGAAGTACTAAAGCATCCGGTACTTTGGATGGGGTTTGTTAGGCCCAATAGATCTATCTTTAGGATTCGCGTCAATTAGGGTGTCTGTTCCCTAATTCTTAGATTACCAGACTTAATAAAAAGGGGCATATTCGATTTCGATAATTCAACCATAGAATGTAGTTTCACGTACTTGTGTCTATTTTGTAAATCATTTATAAAACCTGCATGTATTCTCATCCCAAAAATATTAGATTTTAAAAGTGGGACTATAACTCACTTTCACAGATTTTTACTTCGTCGGGAAGTAAGACTTGGCCACTGGTTGATTCACGAACCTATAACAATATATACATATATATCAAAGTATGTTCAAAATATATTTACAACACTTTTAATATATTTTGATGTTTTAAGTTTATTAAGTCAGCTGTCCTCGTTAGTAACCTACAACTAGTTGTCCACAGTTAGATGTACAGAAATAAATCGATAAATATTATCTTGAATCAATCCACGACCCAGTGTATACGTATCTCAGTATTGATCACAACTCAAACTATACATATTTTGGAATCAACCTCAACCCTGTATAGCTAACTCCAACATTCACATATAGAGTGTCTATGGTTGTTCCGAAATATATATAGATGTGTCGACATGATAGGTCGAAACATTGTATACGTGTCTATGGTATCTCAAGATTACATAATATACAATACAAGTTGATTAAGTTATGGTTGGAATATATTTGTTACCAATTTTCACGTAGCTAAAATGAGAAAAATTATCCAATCTTGTTTTACCCATAACTTCTTCATTTTAAATCCGTTTTGAGTGAATCAAATTGATATGGTTTCATATTGAACTCTATTTTATGAATCTAAACAGAAAAAGTATAGGTTTATAGTCGGAAAAATAAGTTACAAGTCGTTTTTGTAAAGGTAGTCATTTCAGTCGAAAGAACGACGTCTAGATGACCATTTTAGAAAACATACTTCCACTTTGAGTTTAACCATAATTTTTGGATATAGTTTCATGTTCATAATAAAAATCATTTTCTCAGAATAACAACTTTTAAATCAAAGTTTATCATAGTTTTTAATTAACTAACCCAAAACAGCCCGCGGTGTTACTACGACGGCGTAAATCCGGTTTTACGGTGTTTTTCGTGTTTCCAGGTTTTAAATCATTAAGTTAGCATATCATATAGATATAGAACATGTGTTTAGTTGATTTTAAAAGTCAAGTTAGAAGGATTAACTTTTGTTTGCGAACAAGTTTAGAATTAACTAAACTATGTTCTAGTGATTACAAGTTTAAACTTTCGAATAAGATAGCTTTATATGTATGAATCGAATGATGTTATGAACATCATTACTACCTTAATTTCCTTGGATAAACCTACTGGAAAAGAGAAAAATGGATCTAGCTTCAATGGATCCTTGGATGGCTCGAAGTTCTTGAAGCAGAATCATGACACGAAAACAAGTTCAAGTAAGATCATCACTTGAAATAAGATTGTTATAGTTATAGAAATTGAACCAAAGTTTGAATATGATTATTACCTTGTATTAGAATGATAACCTACTGTAAGAAACAAAGATTTCTTGAGGTTGGATGATCACCTTACAAGATTGGAAGTGAGCTAGCAAACTTGAAAGTATTCTTGATTTTATGAAACTAGAACTTTTGGAATTTATGAAGAACACTTAGAACTTGAAGATAGAACTTGAGAGAGATCAATTAGATGAAGAAAATTGAAGAATAAAAGTGTTTGTAGGTGTTTTTGGTCGTTGGTGTATGGATTAGATATAAAGGATATGTAATTTTGTTTTCATGTAAATAAGTCATGAATGATTACTCATATTTTTGTAATTTTATGAGATATTTCATGCTAGTTGCCAAATGATGGTTCCCACATGTGTTAGGTGACTCACATGGGCTGCTAAGAGCTGATCATTGGAGTGTATATACCAATAGTACATACATCTAAAAGCTGTGTATTGTACGAGTACGAATACGGGTGCATACGAGTAGAATTGTTGATGAAACTGAACGAGGATGTAATTGTAAGCATTTTTGTTAAGTAGAAGTATTTTGATAAGTGTCTTGAAGTCTTTCAAAAGTGTATGAATAAATATTAAAACACTACATGTATATACATTTTAACTGAGTCGTTAAGTCATCGTTAGTCGTTACAGGTAAATGTTGTTTTGAAACTTTTAGGTTAACGATCTTGTTGAATGTTGTTAACCCATTGTTTATTATAACAAATGAGATGTTAAATTATTATATTATCATGATATTATGATATATAATATATCTTAGTATGATGTATATACAGTTAAATGTCGTTACAACGATAATCGTTACATATATGTCTCGTTTCGAAATCATTAAGTTAGTAGTCTTATTTTTACATATGTATTTCATTGTTAATACACTTAATAATATATTTACTTATCATTTAACATAATTAACCAAGTGTATCAATATCTTAATATGATTCATATGTACCTAGTAAGACGTTGTTATAACGATAATCGTTATATATATCGTTTTCGAGTTTCTTAAATTAATAGTCTCATTTTTATGTATATAACTCATTGTTAAAATATCTAATGAGATACATTCATATAATAAAAACATGTTAACTATATATATAACCATATATATGTCATCGTATAGTTTTTAAAAGTTTTAACGTTCGTGAATCACCGATCAACTTGGGTGGTCAATTGTCTATATGAAACATATTTCAATTAATCAAGTCTTAACAAGTTTGATTGCTTAACATGTTGGAAACATTTAATCATGTAAATATCAATCTCAATTAATATATATAAACATGGAAAAGTTCGGGTCACTACAGACTATAACTCACTTTCACAGATTTTTACTTCGTCGGGAAGTAAGACTTTGCCACTGATCGATTCACGAACCTATAACAAATATGTACATATATATCAAAGTATGTTCAAAATATATTTACAACATTTTTAATACATTTTACTGTTTTAAATTTATTAAGTCAGCTGTCCTCATTAGTAACCTACAACTAGTTGTCCACAATTAGATGTACAGAAATAAATCAATATATATTATCTTGAATCAATCCACGACCCAGTGTATACACGTCTCAGTCTAGATCACAACTCAAAGTATATATGTTTTTGGAATCAACCTCAACCCTGTATAGCTAACTCCAACATTACTGCATATAGAGTGTCTATGGTTGTTTCAAATAATATATATACATGGGTCGATATGATATGTCAAAACATTTGCATACGTGTCTATGATATCCTAAGATTACATTAGAATACATGTATAATAAAATATAAGTTAGCTAGGATATGATTTGTATAGAATTGTTACAATATTTCCCGTAGCTACAACAATCAAAAAATATCCAATCTTGTTTTACCCATAACTTCTTCGTTTTAAATCCGATTTGAGTGAATCAAATTTCTATGGTTTCACATAGAATTCTATTTTATGAATCTAAACATAAAAAGTATAGGTTTATAGTCAGAAAAATAAGTTACAAGTCATTTTTGTAAAGGGAGTCATTTCAGTCGAAAGAACGATGTCTAGATGACCATTTTGGAAAACATACTTCCACTTTGAGTTTAACCATGATTTTTGGATATAGGTTCATGTTCATAAGAAAAATCATTTTCCCATAAGAACAACTTTTAAATCAAGTTTATCATAGTTTTTAATTAACTAACCCAAAACAGCCCGCGGTGTTACTACGACGGCGTATATCCGGTTTTATGGTGATTTTCTTGTTTTCTGGTTTTAAATCATTAAGTTAGCATATCATATAGATATAGCACATGTGTTTAGTTAATTTTAAAAGTTAAGTTAGAAGGATTAACTTTTGTTTGCGAACAAGTTTAAAATTAACTAAACTATGTTCTAGTGATTACATGTTCAAATCTTCGAATAAGATAGTTTTATATGTATGAATCGAATGATGTTATGAACATCATTACTACCTCAAGTTTAGTAGGTAAACCTACTGGAAGTGACAAGAAATGATCTAGCTTCAAAGGATCTTGGATGGCTTGAAAGTTCTTGAAGTAGAATCATGACACGAAAACAAGTTCAAGTAAGATTATCACTCGAATTAAGATAGTTATAGTTATAGGAATTGAATCAAAGTTTGTATATGAGAATTACCTTGATTTAGAATGATATCTTACTGTAAACAACAGGATTTCTTGAGGTTGGATGATCACTTTACAATATTGGAAGTGAGCTAGTAAACTTGGAAGTATTCTTGATTTTATGAAACTAGAACTTGTAGAATTTATGAAGAACACTTAGAACTTGAAGATGGAACTTGAGAGAGATCAATTAGATGAAGAAAATTGAAGAATGAAAGTGTTTGTAGGTGTTTTTGGTCGTTGGTATATGGATTAGATATAAAGGATATGTAATTTTGTTTTCATGTAAATAAGTCATGAATGATTACTCATATTTTTGTAATTTTATGAGATATTTCATGCTAGTTGCAAAATGATGGTTCCCACATGTGTTAGGTGACTCACATGGGCTGCTAAGAGCTGATCATTGGAGTGTATATACTAATAGTACATACATCTAAAAGTTGTTTATTGTACGAGTACGAATACGGGTGCATACGAGTAGAATTGTTGATGAAACTGAACGAGGTTGTAATTGTAAGCATTTTTGTTAAGTAGAAGTATTTTGATAAGTGTCTTGAAGTCTTTCAAAAGTGTATGAATACATATTAAAACACTACATGTATATACATTTTAACTGAGTCGTTAAGTCATCGTTAGTCGTTACATGTAAATGTTGATTTGAAACATTTAAGTTAACGATCATGTTAAATGTTGTTAACCCAATGCTTATTATATCTAAAGAGATGTTAAATTGTTACATTATCATGATATTATGATATATAATATATCTTAGTATGATATATATACAGTTAAATGTCGTTACAACGATAATCGTTACATATATGTCTCGTTTCGAAATCATTAAGTTAGTAGTCTTATTTTTACATATGTAGTTCATTGTTAATACACTTAATGATATATTTACTTATCATTTAACATGATTAACCAAGTGTATCAATATCTTAATATGATTCATATGTACTTAGTAAGACGTTGATATAACGATAATCGTTATATATATCGTTTTCGAGTTTCTTAAATTCAATAGTCTCATTTTTATGTATATAACTCATTGTAAAAATACCTAATGAGATACTTACTTATCATAATATCATGTTAACTATATATATAATCATATATATGTCATCATATAGTTTTTACAAGTTTTAACGTTCGTGAATCACCGGTCAACTTGGGTGGTCAATTGTCTATATGAAACCTATTTAAATTAATCAAGTCTTAACAAGTTTGATTGCTTAACATGTTGGAAACACTTAATCATGTAAATAACAATTTCATTTAATATATATAAACATGGAAAAGTTCGGGTCACTACAGTTTTGGTTTCAGAAAACTTGTCTAGTGTAACAACTAGGATGCCTGATTTAAACCTTTCTAGTATAACAACTAGCTTGATTTTTACAAAACCAAAAACGGTTTCTGAAGATCCTGCTTTCCCTGAGGATCAAACTTTTACCTTAACCTCTTTGTTTCTTCTTAGCAGGTACACATTCCCTCTCTGGCGGTAAACATATATTCTCTCTCCGCTATTTTGAGATGAACACGGGATGCCATATTCGTGCTACTCATGATGAACACGGTACACCATATTCATCATGCGGAGAGAATAACACACGAATCAAAAACAAACCAATCACGATCATGAAAAAAGCGACTCAATATTTGAGGGGGAACAAAAGAGGTTTACACAAGATCATATTAAGCTACTTTCAAGACCTTCTCAGCATTGCATAAAGATGGTCGAAAGTCAAATATCAAGACCTCATCCCCAGAACTAAAGAAGAAGATAAAACAGATCAATCATAACACTCCCAGATCAGTTCATCCTATGTGCAAGTTCGTGTTCAAAGCTGATAGCATCAAAGGCTTCATAGCTTCAAACCGAAATCAACGCCCAGAAGAAGGTTGCGCAAGAAATCGCAAGAGAATGATCAAGGGAGGGTTACATCTGTTGAAAACCCCATGCAAAGGACTAATGGTTGACAATCAAGGAGAAGACTGTTGACAAAGGAAAGACTGTTGACAATCAACACTATTTTGAAAACCCCATGCCAATGGGAAGATTGTTGACAATGAATATTGTCTATTATATGTGGCATGTGGTTTTAGTTAGTATTAATGTAATAGTAACTATGTAATAGTTAACTAGCTAGTTTACCATGGTAATTATGTTTAATTACCACCCTTGTAACTAAATGAGATTGCTAGTATATAAAGCAACCTCCCACCCATTTTATCACTAGTTGAGTTATATTACAAGTATCATCTTTCACACATATTCTCTCAACCTTATCATCATACTACTTGTTCTTAACATCTAAACCCACTTACACTAACAAAACTGATCGACCTTAGCTAGATTTGGGACTAACAATTGGATATTGTTGAAACCCTGAAATGAGCCAGATTATGTTTCCTAGCCATGTAATGTGGGTCCAATATGTGTGGCTATATATTGGACCCCATGTCTCCCTTTGTCACTTGCTAGCCACATTGTAGCCACATGATATCAATAGACACTACAACAAAAATGACCTTTCGGGACCCTTTTTCTGGGACCCCCAAAAAAAAGGGTCCTAAACACCACCTGATAGTACCCTTCGTCAGATAGCCTAAAAAATAACGAATCATCGTATCTTCATCGCTATTATTCACGCTAGTTTAATTGTAAATTTTAACCAAGGGTCCTAAGAATTGGAATTAATAGGACGGTTTAATAAAAGGGTCCTATAACTCATATAAATGTATCATCATAGCCATGAATTCATTATATAATAGGACCGTTTGATATATGGATCCTATTACTTATATCATTACGTTGTTCTGGCCATTAATTAACTCTAATATCAGGACCCTTAAATTTGGTCGTACAATTATAACTTGCGTTATTAACCAAGTGTACAGACAAATGGAATTAATGTGACGGTTTAATATACGGGTCCTATAACTCATATCATCCGATTATCATGGCCATGAATTCAATATATTAATAGGACAGTTTGATAATGGGATCCTTATAATGATATAATTACGTTATCATGGCCATTAATTAACTTTAATAATAGGACCCTTTACTTTAGTCGTAAAATTTATAGCTTTCATTTTTAGCCAAGTGAATAAACAATATGACGGTTTAATAAAGGGTCTTTTTAATGATATAATTAGGTTATCATGGCCATTAATTAACTTTATTAATAGGATCCTTTATTTTGGTCATAAAATTTATAGTTTTCATTTTTAGCCAAGTGTACAAAAAATAGGACGGTGTAATAAAGGATCCTTTTAACCTAATCATCAAGTTATAAGTTAGTTGGTTCAAGCATGTGTTGCTTGATTACAACTAGTGTAAAAAGCATGTGTTACAGTGCTGCATACATACAATATTGGTGTATGGCTACAAAAACAATTGTCAAACTTTTGTTAAAATAACAAGTGCAGGTAAACTGTTTATTTACTTTATAGTAGTAAAACTGATGAGAGAATTCAACATAATGTCAAACTTGTGTATTCATTTCATTGGTCAGTTGTTTTTATAAGCATACATCATTAGTCACTTTATTGGACACTTGTATAGACGAGATATTACAACAATTATACATCATCACAAACGGCCAAACAATTGCAGTCAGAGTAAATAACATAATTGTTGAATGAATTTTTATTCAATAGAATTCAAAAGGATTCAATTTCAAAAGTAACAAAAAAACATAGACAACTTGAAGGAAATACCAGAATAAATAAAAACCTTGAACGCTAAATCGGATAATCTTCCAGCAACCGATATCCATCATGGGATATCGATGGAATCCATTATGGGATATCGATGAACAATTTAAATTTGAGAACGTTGCGTTTTAATAAATGTAAAGAACATAAAAGGCTACATTATTATCATCCGGATCTCATTCATTGGCATCCCCTTCTATCTTCGTAGTATCAAAGAGCAGCAATCATCAAAGGTACATTAACATGTCTTTCAAGAAGGTAGTACACGATAACTGGCTTTTTAACATGTGTTTCTAAAATAATATCAGCCCCATATTGATACGACGAACATAGCATTGGACCATTGTATTAATTTTTTGAGATTGAGAGATAACCAAACATATCATTTTATTCAGTTTGCTATGCCTTGGAGAGTGAGCAAAATCCATCTCCTCCATATACTTATAAAAAAGAAGTTTCTTCATATATACTGGAGATACTACACATAGTTAAAAAACAGAAAGTTAGGTAATCAACCTCGAGATGGCTTTTCAAAAAAAAAAAATCCTCGAGATGAGATGGAGATAACCATTGTTTACATACACAAATTATAAATCAGTTCAATACTAATGAAATAAAGAAAAGTTTCTTATCATGATAATTAATGAAAACAAAATACAAAGAAACTAATTTTCCAGAGTACCTGTCCGAACCAAGTTCGACTCGAGAAGTTCCAACTCCATTATAATGTTAAAGATAAAAGTAGCCTCCCTGTCGTTGTTTGATATCTTCTTTAGTAAACAGTAGGGTTTCAAATTTTTCAAACTGTCAGGATCCGTATCCGTATTCCTTGGATCCATTTTAACCTGTAGTATAATGTCCAATATAAAAACATCGGTCAAAAATATATACTCGTGTTAAAAAAGTGATGTAAACGCATCATTTATCAAAATTCATATTAAATTAAGATCTATCATCAGACACTATTCTTAACAATCACAGCCTTATAAAAACAAAAGAAAGCTTAAACGAAAATGATAGATTTAGTACCAAAATATAATATAGTAATAATCGTTTGTAAACAACTCAGCAACATATGCTATCAAACATAAAAACAAAACATACCTTATCAATTGTCGCACTTCCATAACGGTTTTCACATACCTTTAAAACAAACTGCAGTAGTTAGTGTTGTATTTGAATGGCAGGTAAGAAACATCACAATTCTTAAAGGTGTCAATGCTGACCCATTTACTTGTAAACCACGATTATATATATATATATATATATATATATATATATATATATATATATATATATACACACACACACATACATATATACATATATATATAAAACAAAAAGGTTTTTGATTATGTGTAATTTTCTGATTAATTTGAATTAATTATTAATTATAATTATACATATAACATATACATACATATATACATATTACATATACATATACATATAAAAAGGAGAAAAGTATACGGGTCGATTATATCTTAAACAAAAATTAGGGCTTTCTTTCTCCTAAGATCGTCTGGTATTCTTTTCAACGTCTTCACGTTAATTCAAGACTTTATATCCAGCCGAATGAAAAGCGGGCAAAATTTAGGGTTTTTCAATTGTTTCCAGCCGAACACCGATTATTTTCTTCTAGCATGACGTCTTCTTCAACTTGGATGAAGACAAATCTCCAATCTATGAAACCTGTAACATTCAATCAAGAAAGTTTCTGGGTTTAAATCGTGGTACGATTGTCTCTCGATCCATCCCCATTATCACCAACTCTACACTTCTATTGAGGGTTTGCAACTGCTTATGTAAGTGTGATCTGTCGCTAATTATGTTACAGGTCTTGAAATACTTGCTTGTCCATGCAACGTTTTTAGAAGTCATGAACTTACACATGCTTCTCAGTTCTGAAAAAGGCTTTATTATTAGAAAGGTCATATATCTGTCAAGTTATGATATTATACCATATGTTATTTAGACTATTTTATCTACCTCACAATAATAATTTACAATAATGTTTGATAAACTCAAATTATTTTGCACGGTTTTTTATCCACCCGTGCAATGCATGGGCTCTAAAACCTAGTGTATATATATATGTGTGTGTGTGTGTGTGTGTGTGCGCGCGTTCGTGCATGGGCGTGTGTGCGTGCGTGGGTGTGTGTGTGTGCGCGCACGGTGCGTGCGTGTGTGTGTGTGTATATATATATATATATAATATTTGTGATCATTTCTGACTCATTAGTTATTATATAAAAGTGATAAGCCATCTTGAGAAAACGTTTAACGGGTCAACCGAGCTGACCCATTTTGACTGATAAAAACTCAGTTACCTGTATCAGGCTGTCTTACTTTCAGGTTTTTGTTTTGTGATAATGAAAAAAAAAACAACCGGTCAAGTTGGTTTTTGCAGGTTGTTACATGTGGGCTACTTTTGGCAACCATGGTTGTCGGTAATTTTGCAAACACGGTGCACACTTTTACTGAAGTATCGGTTTAAAGCAAAAATGAAGAAAGGAAAAAGCAAGAATGAATTAACTCATCCCTCAACGGATCAATGATTCACAAAATCTTCTCAATAATTAGAATACCTTTTATTTGCTGAATTGTTGGATTCCATAAACGATAAGCTTAGTGCCAAATTAGTATAGTTGCAAACTAAATCCATAAAACATCTGATTTTATTGCACTTATTTTCCTTTTTGCTTTGTACATTACATACTCTTGGGGCCTAAAAATTTCACAAGGTTTGCATCCAAATTTGTTGAATCTATCATCAGACACTATTCTTAGACCACTCCCTATGGGTTAGTTATCCGTCATTACCCGCTCATTACCCGTAATGAACCATAGGCACGGCTTAGTTACCCGCATTAGTTACCCGCACTCACCATGGATTTAACGGATGTGTTTAGTTAGTTATAGGAATTGTGGGTCCCGGTGGCTTTTTATTATTGGACTTGATGCTTTATTGCTTGTACGTTGTATATTAAGAGGGGTATTGTTTTAGCCATGATAGGGAGTGTTTAGTTATGAGTTAGTTATAAGATATTTGTGTTGATGTGGCGCTGATGTGGAAGGTTAAGAGGATGAATAGTTTAGTTACGATAGGGAGTGGCCTTACAATCTTATAAACACAGTATATTGCCTAAACTAAAAGCTATAGATTTAGTACCAAATATATTATATAATAATCGTTTGTAAACAACTCAGCAACATATGCTATCAAACTTAAAAACAAAACATACCTTAACAATTGCCACACTACCATAACGGTTTTCACATCATAGTTCTTAAAACTTATCTAACGACGTTTCAACTAATGTTTCAACCACCAAATTTGGCACAGTTGTGGGTTAAGCATCATCATCATTGAAGGATTTCAACCAAATATTATTTAATGACAGACAAAAAAAAAATACATGAGCTTATTTCATTGAAAAATAAGATGTTTAAATCACTCAGATACAATGGAGACCCAAATGGGGATGACTTGTGCAGCTCTCTATTTCCGTATGAATACAATGACATGTACGATTAAAGAGAAACAACAACAACAACAACAACAACAACAACAACAACAACAACAACAACAACAACATATACAATTAACAAATGAGGTACAATAAACTAAAGACACTCAAATTTAAAAATAAGTTGCCAATACCAGAATCCAATTATGCTTTGCAAAGTATAAGATAAACACATTAAGTTAGGTATTTTCACGAATACCAAAATTTTCGTAGCTATTTTTAATTTTGGAAAATATAAACGGTATGAAAAATATAAAATCGTTTTGCAATTGGTATGTTCATAGTATAAATTTTAGCGTCAAGGTAGGTTCTGACATGCACTATTTAAAGAAAACCAATTTGGTTTCATGCCAGGGCGCTCTTCGATGGAGGCAATTCATATTCTAAGAAGCGTTATGGAGAAGTATAGGGAGAAACAAAAGGGCCTAGAGATGGTCTTCTTAGACTTAGAAAAGGCCTATGATAGCGTACCGCGAAAGCTGATTTGGAAGACACTTAATGTTAGGGGTATCCCAAGTAGATATATTAGAGCTATTATGGATATGTATGATGGGGCGAAGTCCTGTGTCAGGACGCCTGTGGGAAACACAGAGTATTTCCCGATAGAAGTAGGCTTGCACCAGGGATCGACCCTTAGTCCTTTCCTTTTCGCTTTGATTCTAGACGAGCTGTCTCGAGGAATACAAGAGAACATCCCTTGGTGTCTGATTTTTGCTGATGATATCGTGCTTGTATCAGAATCAAATGAGGAGCTTAACAGAAGACTAGAACAATGGAGGGAGGCCTTAGAACAAAATGGGTTACGGATCAGCAGACAAAAGACAGAATATCTTAGGTGCGAATTCAGTAGGAGTGAGGATGAACTAAATGGTGGAGGGATTATCAACATTGGGGACCAGATCTTGCACCCACAAGAGTCGTTTAGATATCTAGGTTCGGTCCTCCACAAATCGGGGAGGATAGACGAAGACGTGACTCATCGTATTAAGGTAGGTTGGTTGAAGTGGAGAGCGGCGAAAGGGGTCTTGTGCGACAAGAAGATCCCACTCAAATTAAAAGGGAAATTCTTTAAAGTAGCTATTAGACCTGCCATGTTGTACGGATCAGAATGTTGGCCAATGACGAAGGCCCAAGAGAGAAGGATGGAAGTAGCAGAAATGAGGATGCTTAGGTGGACGTGTGGTAAAACCATGTTAGATAGGATCCTAAATGGTGTGTTTAGGGAAAACCTTGGAGTCTGTAGCATCATCGACAAGCTAAGGGAAGAACGGCTTCGATGGTTTGGGCATGTGATGAGGCGACCTCGTATTGCCCCGGTAAGGAGAGTCGAGGCACTCACGGTCGATGGCGTAAGGAGAAGGGGTAGACCTACACGTAGGTGGATGGATAGACTTAGGCTCGACATGAGGGAGCTTTCGCTGACTGAGGACATGACTTCTGATAGGGGTGCGTGGAGGGCTAGAATTAGAATAGTCGAGTAGGGTTACGTCCTTTTATGTTATTTTTTTATTTTTAATAGTATTTCTCATTAGGTTTCTTACTTTTGCTTTTTTTTGCTTTTTATTACTTTTTTATTATTATTATTACTTTATTTATTATTATTATTATCTCTATATTATTATTGTTAGTTTTTATTATTATTACTATTTTTATTATTATTATTTTTATTATTACTATTATTTTTATTATTATTATTATTATTATTATTATTATTATTACTATTATTATTATTATTATTACTATTACTATTAGTATTATTTTTATTATTGTTACTACTACTATAATACTCTTGGTATTACTAGTACTGGTACTATTACGACTACTACTATTACTTTTATTATTATTATTTTTATTATTATTATTATTATTATTATTATTATTATTATTATTATTATTATTATTATTATTATTATTATTATTATTATTATTACTATTATTGTATTATGGGTGTGTTAATATTATTTGTGGTATTAATATTATTACTATTGCTTTTAACTATTTTTTACTAACACTAGTACTAGTATTAGTATTTTTATTTTTTAGCCGCTTAGAGCCTAAATTGATTTTCAGGGAGACTTTTAAACCCATGAAATTTTGATCCTATCATTTTCATGGCGTCTCAATATATATATATATATATATATATATATATATATATATATATATATATATATATATATATATATATATATATATTTTTTTTTTTTTTTTTTTTTTTTTTTTTACTATTTTTATAAATAAATAAAAAAAGGCCGGAGGTCCACTCGGAAGCAATCTCTTTATCCGCCGAATAAAGAGAGGGATGACTTTCTCTACTTTTCTGGGTGGAGAAATGACTTGTTTTTATTCTCGGATAAGGGAAGGATTGTCTACATCTCACCTCCCCCATACACCACTCAAGTGGTATTGGGTACTGTTGTTGTTGTTGTTGTTGTCTTGATAACCATGAGTAAAGGATATGAAATCGTCCCCCGTTGATAATCATCATCTGTACGTTTAATTTATTCCACGTCGAAGGTTGGATCAAGGGAGTTAGGGCACGAGAC
Organism: Rutidosis leptorrhynchoides; assembly: GCF_046630445.1. Taxonomy (NCBI): domain Eukaryota; kingdom Viridiplantae; phylum Streptophyta; class Magnoliopsida; order Asterales; family Asteraceae; genus Rutidosis; species Rutidosis leptorrhynchoides. The sequence goes on from NC_092333.1 coordinate 287,329,811, forward strand.
CAATTTAGGTTATCTGATTTCACCCATCCTAATCAGAAGTTTAATAGTATAAAAATCGTCATACAGAAGCATAAGCATGTGTTCGTCGTTATGTTAGCAGTGAGAGAATGAAAGGCGATATCTTGAACATGTAGAGGTTTACCGATTAATGTCTTGATTAATTTCCTTGAAGGTTCGCTGAAAAACATTTGGTAGGCAATTTTATTGAATAAAGATTGATTATAGGAAAAGGGATAGCAATGTAATTTTCGTATGTCCGTGACGTTTTGATTCCAGCACTCACGTAACCTTTTTTCAACGGCTTGGATTGGATGTTAATTTTGAATCCAAAGGGTGATACTTTGCCATGTTAATGTAACCTTTGATTTTATCAGTGTAATTTTACATAATAATTTAGGAATTTTAAAAAGAGGGGGAACAGTTGATGGTACCGGAAATTTGGGGAAAAAATGGAGGCAATTTGCCTCGCTAACCTTTTCGTTAATTTTGAAGGGAATTGGGGACACCAATATATATAGATATACATTAGATATTAAAAGGAATATTCATTTAAATCCTTAAATTAAGTTGAAATTTAAGGGACCAATGAGAGAGTCATGCAGGCGAAAATCACATGTGATTGAAAAAAAAGAGTATAAAAAGATTTTTTGAAAAAACAAATTTATTTCGAAATTTTATTTTTTTCAATTTTTTTTCAAATTCTTTTTTTGCAATCACATGTGATATACCTGCACAATCACATGTGATTGAATTTGACATATATACTCACATGTGATTGACATGCAGAATCACATGTGATTGTTAAAAAAAATCGAAAAAATGTTTTTTTCGAAAAAAATTTGATTTTTTTTTAATTACATGTGATTTTCGCGCCACATGTCGCGCTCTCATTGGCTCTTAGATTTCAAGCAAATTAATGGATGCAAGGGATTACAACTTTAGACATTAAATTGAAGTTATACTGTGAAATTTTTGAGAAAAAATAATTTTTAACCGTAACTTTGTAGTGTCATCTAATAATTAATAATTAGAGATGTCAATGGATCGGGACCAAAGCACCATTAGTCTGGCGGTATCGTGGTGACCCTTTTAACCAAGAGGTTGAAGGTTCAAGTCCTGTCGTGGACATATTTCGTGGATTATTGTAAATATTCGTGTTAAATGTGTGTGAGTTTGCCTTTAAAAAAAATCGGATATGGATCGGGTGTGCCTATATCCATATCCATATTTATTTCATTTTTAAAATCCATGTCCATATCAATTTAAATATAATTCATCCATCCATATTCATATCCGTTGAATTAAGCGGGTTATCGAGTATTTGTTGGATGTTAAGTTTTTATAAAAATATTCCTATTATGAAATGAAATTATCAAAATACGAATGAATATTCCTATTATGAAATGAAACCACCTATCCCGTTTATTTGAAATTAGAAACCATTTTTGAAAAATTTTACAGTATACAAATTCGTAACTCGCGGGTGCTCGTCCCCATGCCCGTGATGGGCATGTATTTATTGAAAAAATGTAATTACATACGCGGATCGGGTAAAATTTTCTAGCTTAAAATCAAAGTATACAAATTTGAACATATGTATCTCAATAACAGGATTATGCATCCACTAAAAACACTTATATATCAATGCAAAATATTAGATTATTATATGGAAATGACATATTTTAGACCTGGTGGTGCTCCAGTGGTCCAGTTGCACTCTAGTGGTCCGGTGGTGGTCAAGTGATGGTCTGTTAGTCCGGTGGTGGTCTGTGTGTCTAATGATAGTCTAGTGATCCGGTGGCGCTCAAGTGGTGGTCAGGTCGTGGTCGGGTGATCCAGTGGTTTGGCTGTTGTCTGGTAGTGTTCGAGTGGTAGTCTGGAAGTGGTCCAATGGTGGTTCAGTTGCCCGTTGGTGGTCCGGTGGTCCGTTGTTGGGCCAGTTGTGGTCTGGTGACGGTCCGTTGTGAAACAACCCAACCCGTATTCGACACGACAATTTTTTTTAATTAATAAGCCATTAGCGCCCAATTAAACGGTTACATGACGTAAAACGTTCCATTCAACCCATTAAAACAATATCACTAGTTTAATGTTTACATAGAAGGCACGAAGGCCCTTAAACAAATGTAATACAAGTTCGACCCGTTAAAAATGATAGTTTCAATCCAAACAACACTTGAGCAAGGTTTAGGGCTAAACTACCCAAAACGCTAGGCCGACTTCGAAAAGCTTTAACAAGCATCCCACAAGGGAAACTAGTGCCCAACAATCCCCTTCCCTTTCTCCGCACCTGCATCTAAAAAGATAAACAACGAGAGGGGTAAGCTAACGCTTAGTGAGTGCAATAATTACACGATTACATATACAACCTACTTACTTGCAATCACTTACGCATTTACCGCATACATGCTAGCAATATAAATAATCATACCATCACAAGTAGAATGCTAAACCTTCGACCACACAAGCTAGCATAACAATAGCATATAACTTGAACAATATAATATGCTACATTACAACACACAACTATTGTTAACCAATAGTACAAAGGAATGGTACTTGAATTTCTCATCGGTGTTCACAACAACCGTTAGAGTACTTAACACGTCGTACACTAACCCCACGGGTGGCACCTTAACACGTCGATACTTCACCCAGGGCGGTGTCTTAACACGTCAACACTTCACCCATTACATCCCTTGGAGTGTGTAACGATCCGACAAAATCGTCATTGACGGCGCCGTTAACTTAGGTCCCGTTACTTGGTCATAGTCCCTAAATGAGACGCGTTTGACCAAAATTATGTCGCATTCATTTGAAACGTGTATGACTTACAAAGTTTAGTTTACCAAACAGTTCGACAACGAGTTTAAGTTTGCAAAAGCAATGAAGTATAATTGAAATAACTTGCGACATAATAAGTTAAAAATCACGGTTGCTATAAATAGCGTAAGTATGTATGCTTAAAGTTTGAATACAAAGGTGCTATCACTAGCGTATGCATGTATGCTTGACCCCAAGCAAGAAATCAAAGTGTGCGGAAGCATGTATCAAGTAGCCAAGTATGAACCTGAGAAACATATAGAAAACTGTCAACGAAAAACGTTGGTGAAATCATAGGTGTATTTGTAAACGTTGTTTTTGAACCACAAGATTTTGTATAGTTGATTATCCAAATCGTTTGCATTCCAAAAGTATGTTCGCGAGCACCCAATTATCAAGACTTAACTGTTTTGTACCCTGTTACGTAGTGTTAGAACATACACTATACCCGAAAATATATTTCATCTGCTAACGGTAGCGAACCGTCCGAATGAGGCTCGTCAAGCCCATGTGATCACATAATATAAGTTCACGTTTACACCCTGCAAGTGTAACTAATGATAATTGAATTGAGGCTTTTTGTTCTAACTCGCTGTGGAATGTTTGTTTTCGTACTTGTGTTCAAAGTATAAAGTATGTAGTATAAAACTTTATATGTTTCTCATTCCATGATTTAAAAGTATAAAAGTTGTTGAAAGATGGAACTATAATCTCACCTCGGGTGCACGAGTATAAATGTACTTCACAAAGCAAAAGTGTGCATGAAAGTTGCTTAGTCTTGACCTAAACAAGTAAGTTGTATCAATTAACCGGTTACGACACAAGGTCGAGCGAAATGTGTTCAATTAGTCCTATGGCTCGTTACGACTCGATTATATAGCATGTGAATCAAGTTGTCAAGTTTCATGCAAGATATAAGTATAAAAGCACGCTAGAACGATTGCATAAGTGTTTGGTTAAGTTTGACTAAAAGTCAAACTTGGTCAAAGTCAAAGTCAACGGGTTCAGGTCGGGTATCCAACAATTTTTCTATGAAAGATAAGCATATATAAGTATGTTGGCCAAGTTTCATGTTAATCGGACATGTATAGCATAGCGGGAATTAAACGAAAAATAATAAAAAAAAATTTGGACAGCAGGCTTCAGATGCGCTGCATCTGCAAGTGATGCGCCGCATCAGTCTGCATATGCGCCGCATCCAGAGGTGATGCGCCGCATCCCTATCTGACTTCAGTGGAAAATGCTGAAAATTCACAAGTCTCGAACCAAACTTCAGTTTATCATAACTAACGAACCGTAAACACCTAAAACGCATACCATACATCGTTGGAAAGGTGATTTAATGGGGAATACAACTAAACACATTTTATCAATAAAATCATCATTTACAATAACAAAATTCTCGTCGAATGATCGTTAAAATTTTATTATCAAAGTTTCAAGTTCTTAAAATGCATAAGATGATTCGGGAATCCAATTTACACATACGATATGCCGTTTCGAAGGTAATTAAACATACATTGCAATTAAACACTTTCCAACAATATTTCAAAGCATTTAGTGCATCAAAAGTTTGTTTTAAAATCTATCAAACTCTAACCAAAAATCATGAATTCAACATTTAAGTTAATGAAGTTTTTCCAAATCAACCTACATACCAAAACGAAGCTAATGATGCTAGTAACACGATTAACACATGAACTTTAACATAATAACAACATTTAATCTTCCAAAACTCAAGATTAAACACATCCATTTCAAGTGTTCATGTTAGTCATTTAAAATAACAAATCGAGTAAACAAATTACATACACAACAACCTAGTGAGCCATAGACACTAACTAACACCATTTCAAGTTCATAAATCAAATTTAGAGAAATATAGAGTTTTTAGAAACTATACCCCAAGTAGTGAAATTGGTACCAAATTGAAGAGGATGATGCAAGGATCATAAAAGTACAATTTGTTTTTATGTTTGCTTCCTTGAAATGATTTAGATGATGTAGTGACCCGAACTTTTCCATGTTTATATATATTAAATGAAATTGTTATTTACATGATTAAGTGTTTCCAACATGTTAAGTAATCAAACTTGTTAAGACTTGATTAATTGAAATAGGTTTCATATAGACAATTGACCACCCAAGTTGACCGGTGATTCACGAACGTTAAAACTTGTAAAAACTATATGATGTCATATATATGGATATATATATATATATATATATATATATATATATATATATATATATATATATATATATATATATATATATATATATATATATATATATATATATATATATAGTTAACATGGTATTATGATAAGTTAACATATCATTAAGTATATTAACAATGAGCTATATACATAAAAACAAGACTACTAACTTAAGGATTTCGAAACGAGACATATATGTAACGATTATCGTTGTAACGACATTTAAATGTATATATATCATATTAAGATATATTAATATATCATAATATCATGATAATATAATAATTTAACATCTCATTAGATATAATAAACAATGGGTTAACAACATTAAATGAGATTGTTAACTTAAAGGTTTCAAAACAACACTCACATGTAAAACTAACGATGACTTAACGACTCAGTTAAAATATATATACATATAGTGTATTTAGATGTATTAATATACTTTTGGAAGACTTCAAGACATATATCAAAACACTCATACTTAACGAAAATGGTTACAGCTACATTCCCATTCTTTTTTCATCAAGAATTCTAGTCATATTCATACCCGTATTATACACAGCTTCTAGACGTACTTACTATGGGTATATACCAATAGGAACTAGCATGGGATTCCACTCTTGATTATGTCATGCATGACTAATCAATTTTAACTTTTACCATAAACTAGTCAACTAACTAGAACTCCTTTTAACCCCACTCACCACTCACCACTTACCACTCATCATTCACTCCATTTCACTTCCAATTCTCTTTCTAATTCTCTCTCAACACACACACACACTTATGAAAGAATTTTTCTAGTAGCTAATCATCATCTTCATCAAAAATTACTTCAAGAATCAAGCTATAATCATCTTAGGAAGAACACTTCAAGAACACTTCGAAAATCCTTTCAAGTTTACTAGTTTACTTCCAAGCTTTCTAATCCATTCCAAGTAATCATCTAAGATCAAGAAACCTTTGTTATTTATAGTAGGTTATCTTTCTTATTCAAGGTAATATTCATATTCAAACTTTGATTCAATTTCTATAAATATAAACTATCTTAATTCGAGTAAAAATCTTACTTGAACTTGTTTTTGTGTCATGATCCTACTTTAAGAACTTTCAAGCCATCCAAGATCCTTTGAAGCTAGATCATTTCTTGTCACTTCCAGTAGTTTACCTACTAAACTTGTGGTAGTAATGATTTTCATAACATCATTCGATTCATATATATAAAACTATCTTATTCGAAGTTTAAACTCGTAATCACTAGAACATAGTTTAGTTAATTCTAACTTGTTCGCAAACAAAAGTTAATCCTTCTAACTTGACTTTTAAAATCAACTTAACACATGTTCTATATCTATATGATATGCTAACTTAATGATTTAAAACCGAAAAACACGAAAAACACCGTAAAATTGGATATACGCCGTCGTAACAATTTCCTCTTAACAACTTTCCAAATCTTGTCCATGCCTCATATAGAGTTTCATTCGGCTTCTGTGTAAACGTAACAATTTCTGCTTGAAGTCTTACGGCTTTAGATGCAGGAAAAAATTGTTTAAGAAATTTTTCTACTAAAACATCCCATGTATCAATCGCCACTTCAGGTAACGATTCCAACCAATCTTTGGCTTCTCCCTTTAAAGTCCAGGGAAATAACATGAGATATATCTGTTCATCCTCCACTTCTCGGATTTTAAATAGTGTGCAGATCCTATTAAAGGTACGTAAATGTTCATTTGGATCTTCCTTCGGCGCACCACTAAATTGGCATTGATTAGTCACCATGTGTAGAATTTGTTCTTTGATTTCATAATCTGGCGCATTAATGTCTGGATGAGTAATTGTGTAGTGACCCAAACTTTTCCATGTTTATATATATTAATTGAGATTGATATTTACATGATTAAATGTTTCCAACATGTTAAGCAATCAAACTTGTTAAGACTTGATTAATTAAAATATGTTTCATATAGACAATTGACCACCCAAGTTGACCGGTGATTCACGAACGTTAAAACTTGTAAAAACTATATGATGACATATATATGGATATATATATAGTTAACATGATACTATGATAAGTAAACATATCATTAAGTATATTAACAATGAACTACATATGTAAAAACAAGACTACTAACTTAATGATTTTTAAACGAGACATATATGTAACGATTATCGTTGTAAAGATATTTAATGTATATATATCATATTAAGAGATATTCATACATGATAATATCATGATAATATAATAATTTAAAATCTCATTTGATATTATAAACATTGGGTTAACAACATTTAACAAGATCGTTAACCTAAAGGTTTCAAAACAACACTTACATGTAACGACTAACGATGACTTAACGACTCAGTTAAAATGTATATACATGTAGTGTTTTAATATGTATTTATACACTTTTGAAAGACTTCAATACACTTATCAAAATACTTCTACTTAACAAAAATGCTTACAATTACATCCTCGTTCAGTTTCACCAACAATTCTACTCGTATACACCCGTATTCGTACTCGTACAATACACAGCTTTTAGATGTATGTACTATTGGTATATACACTCCAATGATTAGCTCTTAGCAGCCCATGTGAGTCACCTAACACATGTGGGAACCATCATTTGGCAACTAGCATGAAATATCTCATAAAATTACAAAAATATGAGTAATCATTCATGACTTATTTACATGAAAACAAAATTACATATCCTTTATATCTAATCCATACAACAACGACCAAAAACACCTACAAACACTTTCATTCTTCAATTTTCTTCATCTAATTGATCTCTCTCAAGTTCTATCTTCAAGTTCTAAGTGTTCTTCATATATTCTACAAGTTCTAGTTACATAAAATCAAGAATACTTTCAAGTTTGCTAGCTCACTTTCAAATCTTGTAAGGTGATCATCCAACCTCAAGAAATCTTTGTTTCTTACAGTAGGTTATCATTCTAATACAAGGTAATAATCATATTCAAACTTTGGTTCAATTTCTATAACTATAACAATCTTATTTCAAGTGATGATCTTACTTGAACTTGTTTTCGTGTCATGATTCTGCTTCAAGAACTTCGAGCCATCCAAGGATCCGTTGAAGCTAGATCCATTTTTCTCTTTTCCAGTAGGTTTATCCAAGGAACTTAAGGTAGTAATGATGTTCATAACATCATTCGATTCATATATATAAAGCTATCTTATTCGAAGGTTTAAACTTGTAATCACTAGAACATAGTTTAGTTAATTCTAAACTTGTTCGCAAACAAAAGTTAATCCTTCTAACTTGACTTTTAAAATCAACTAAACACATGTTATATATCTATATGATATGCTAACTTAATGATTTAAAACCTGGAAACACGAAACACACTGTAAAACCGGATTTACGCCGTCGTAGTAACACCGCGGGCTGTTTTGGGTTAGTTAATTAAAAACTATGATAAACTTTGATTTAAAAGTTGTTATTCTGAGAAAATGATTTTTATTATGAACATGAAACTATATCCAAAAATTATGGTTAAACTCAAAGTGGAAGTATGTTTTCTAAAATGGTCATCTAGACGTCGTTCTTTCGACTGAAATGACTACCTTTACAAAAATGACTTGTAACTTATTTTTCCGACTATAAACCTATACTTTTTCTGTTTAGATTCATAAAATAGAGTTCAATATGAAACCATAGCAATTTGATTAACTCAAAACGGATTTAAAATGAAGAAGTTATGGGTAAAACAAGATTGGATAATTTTTCTCATTTTAGCTACGTGAAAATTGGTAACAAATCTATTCCAACCATAACTTAATCAACTTGTATTGTATATTATGTAATCTTGAGATACCATCGACACATATACAATGTTTCGACCTATCATGTCGACACATCTATATATATTTCGGAACAACCATAGACACTCTATATGTGAATGTTGGAGTTAGCTATACAGGGTTGAGGTTGATTCCAAAATATATATAGTTTGAGTTGTGATCAATACTGAGATACATATACACTGGGTCGTGGATTGATTCAAGATAATATTTATCGATTTATTTCTGTACATCTAACTGTGGACAACTAGTTGTAGGTTACTAACGAGGACAGCTGACTTAATAAACTTAAAACATCAAAATATATTAAAAGTGTTGTAAATATATTTTGAACATACTTTGATATATATGTATATATTGTTATAGGTTCATGAATCAACCAGTGGCCAAGTCTTACTTCCCGACGAAGTAAAAATCTATGAAAGTGAGTTATAGTCCCACTTTTAAAATCTAATATTTTTGGGATGAGAATACATGCAGGTTTTATAAATGATTTACAAAATAGACACAAGTACGTGAAACTACATTCTATGGTTGAATTATCGAAATTGAATATGCCCCTTTTTATTAAGTCTGGTAATCTAAGAATTAGGGAACAAACACCCTAATTGACGCGAATCCTAAAGATAGATCTATTGGGCCTAACAAACCCCATCCAAAGTACCGGATGCTTTAGTACTTCGAAATTTATATCATATCCGAAGGGTGTCCCGGAATGATGGGGATATTCTTATATATGCATCTTGTTAATGTCGGTTACCAGGTGTTCACCATATGAATGATTTTTATCTCTATGTATGGGATGTGTATTGAAATATGAAATCTTGTGGTCTATTATTATGATTTGATATATATAGGTTAAACCTATAACTCACCAACATTTTTGTTGACGTTTTAAGCATGTTTATTCTCAGGTGATTATTAAGAGCTTCCGTTGTCGCATACTTAAATAAGGACGAGATTTGGAGTCCATGCTTGTATGATATTGTGTAAAAACTGCATTCAAGAAACTTATTTTGTTGTAACATATTTGTATTGAAAACCATTATGTAATGGTCGTGTGTAAACAGGATATTTTAGATTATCATTATTTGATAATCTACGTAAAGCTTTTTAAACCTTTATTGATGAAATAAAGGTTATGGTTTGTTTTAAAATGAATGTAGTCTTTGAAAAACGTCTCATATAGAGGTCAAAACCTCGCAACGAAATCAATTAATATGGAACGTTTTTAATCAATAAGAACGGGACATTTCAAATTGCGTGACCTTGGCCAGTGCGTTTAGCTCTCATTCGGTCTTCCATACTTAAAGGTTCCAGATTCTCCATAATTGAATTTGTTGAATCGGAATGGTTCGTTCCTCAACAATCTCTGTTTGAATGATTGGTGGTTCCGGAGGAAAGTTTAGTGGTTCAGGATCTACGAATCGTTCCTGAATATTCTCCGGATTCTCAATTGTGAGGTCGGGTTCAAAAAATGGATTATCGGAAATTTGAACTAGAGTACTTGGTCGACTGGATGACGATTCTAAAGAAAAATCAACGGCAGTAATATTTGCTAAATGTCTTGATCTAGTTACAGGTGGTGAACGTACAAAAGGTGGTGAACGTCTTGCTCGGTGCATTCACTGAATATCCTATTAGTTTTAAAAAAGGAAAGAAAAATTATAATAAGTTATCCAATCAATAGACTTTTCTGATTTTGCCCACGTTTCGAATAGCCAAAAGATGCAGCAGAGGGGCATGATTCGTTTGGTCTCAATATAATTGAGGACTGTTTGGCTCCAATAACCCGGTCCACGTACAAATCCAACTATTACTACGAACCAGAAAATTTTGATGTCTATCAATTTAACCACTTAAAATAAATTTTCGTAATTTTAAGAAATTTAGATAAGAAGTAGAATAAAAATCTATGTCCTAAAACTAGAATAGCAAGAAATAAGAAAGAAAAAGAGTTCGTCGAAAAAGGTCGAAAAAGAAAAATAATTGAAAAATAAAAGGTGACGGAAAAATAAAAGAAACTTATAAAACTTAAAAACACTTGACTAACCTAACCTTATTACTACAACTAACTTAAAATTATAATCGCAAATTGAGATTACTAATTGGAATGATAATTGATACATAGGTAAAAGGTGTCTAAAAATATTAAAGCTTACAGGAAAAACTAAATCCCAAATGGAAATAACTTAAAAAGAAACTAAAACTTAAAAAGGCGTCGCAAAATTCTAAAGCACCTAAATCTTAATCTAAAGAAAAAGCACTTAAGGAATTCTACGGCAAAGCCTAAAAATCTAGAAATAAAAATAACTATGGTAAAAAACTAAGTTTAAAACTAAATATGGGCTAAAAATATACAAATATTAGGCTAAAACAATTAAAAAGGGACAAAATATAAAAATATACTAAAAGTTGTAAAAAATACAATTTTTATAAAAATATTATTTTTATATTATTTATTTATTAAAACTATTAATTTTACAATTTAATTAAACTAATTTAACTAAAATATAAATTAAATAAAGAGTAACTTAAAATAAAACTAATAATAATAATAATAATAATTAGGGTTAATAATTATAATAATTAATAATTACCCGTAATTAATGCTGAATTAGGGTTCTGTCAGCGCGTCAGACTAGCTCCGCGAGTCGCGGTATTTCAAGCAGCAAACCCCGCGAGTCGCGGGGTTCCAGAATTCAACTCTGGTACAGTTTAAATTGACGCGTTTTTTTATTTTTTTTTATTTTCTGTTTTATTTTCTGTTTTTATATTTTCTGTTTTATAATCTAAAATTTATATATAATAAAAACTTATATTTTAAAAACTTAAATAAAAATAGAACTACTTTATAACTTTAAAAATATCTTATAAATAGATTTATAAATTTTTTTTTTTCGGTTTTATATTTATAAAATATATTTATAAAATAAATTAAATAAAACTTATATTTTTACAAAATAAAAATAAAGAAACTTTATAAAACTTAAATATTTATCAAACTCCTAAAAGTATTTATATTTATATTTTTATTTTTATATTTTCGAATAATTAAAAACGTATTTTTATAAAAAAAGAATTTTAATAAAAGTAAACTAAAAATCTTTTTATTTTTATTTTTATATTTAGCGTTGCGCTTCCGGCGTTTAAGAGTTCCCCGGCAGCGGCGCCAAAAATACTTGATGTCGTGCGAGGTGGGGTATACGAAATACTATTAAATTTTGCAGGAAATACTATTAAATACGATACAATTTTACACAAGATATTTATTTATTTAGAGAATGGATATACTTAAACCTTGCTACAACACTTATAGGCAGTGTACCTAATCGTACAGTAGTGTAGTTTTTAGTAAGTCCGGTTCGTTCCACAGGAAATCTTTTTAAACAAAGCTTAATGCTATATTAGTTTACTTTTATAAAAATACAAATATATATATAAGTAATATTATTATTATAAAGGGGGTTTTTTACCGTTTAATGACCGGTTTGTCGATTTTAAAACTTTAGTCGCAGTTAAAACTAAATGTAAAATAATAAATAAATACAAGACTTAATTTAAAGCGTAAAGTAAATAACGATAATGAAATTGCGAATAATAAAAGTGCGATAAAATAAACTTGCGATAATTAAAAAGTACGATAATTAAAAGTGCAATTAAATACAATAACAATAAATAAAAATGCGATAATTAGAAGTGCAATTAAATATAAAATAAAGGAAATTAAATATGAAATAAAAGAATTATGCTTATTTAAACTTCCGTAATCATGATGTTTGACGTGTTGAATTTAGTTTTATGCCCATGGGTTAATTGTCCTTTGTCCTGGATTATTTAATATGTCCGTCTGGTTTTTGTCCATAACAGTCCATCAGTCATAAATATAAAGTGCGAGTATCCTCGTCAAATTATCCTTATACCCGAAGTTAAATATTCCAACTAATTGGGGACTTAAACTGTAACAAGATTTTAATACTTTGTTTAATAATTACACCAGGATGTCGACTGAGTGTAACCCAAGGTTTTAATATTTTGTTATCAATTATACCAAGTGTCCTTGTACATAATTTCAACCCTGTTTTAATTATTCTAGTGGCTATTAATCCATTCCCGTGTCCGATTAAATGAACGATTATTTGTACATATAAATACCCCGCCCATCGTGTCCGATCGAGTGTATATGGTAATTTATAGGGACGTCCAATTGTAAATCTTTATATTAACATTAACAAACTATCATTTAGTTAAACAAATATAAAGCCCATTAATAGCCCATAGTCTAATTTCTACAAGTGTCGTTCTTTTGTCCAAACCCCAATTATGGTACAAAGCCCAATTACCCAATTTTAGTAATTAGCCCAACATCATGATTACTTCGGATTAAATAAGCATAATAATAACTTAGCTACGAGACATTAATATAAAAAGGTTGAACATAACTTACAATGATTAAAAATAGCGTAGCGTTACACGGACAGAATTTCGACTTACACCCTTACAACATTCGCTAACATACCCTTATTATTAGGATTTAAAATTAAAATTAAAATTAAAATATAAATTATATATATATATTTACGTATATGAGAGAAGAAGAAAAAGGATGATTTTTACGATCAGAATGCGCGAGCTTTATAGGGAGTTTCAAAATTTGGGGCTCCGCGACTCGCGACCCTTTTTGCCTTCAAACTCCGCGAGTCGCGGAGTTTGCTTTTACAGCTCACACAAGTTTGGCTCTTTGTTTACCGACAGTTTTAAATATTTATATAATATATAAATAATTATAAGAATTATTTAAATATTATATTATATTTATGTGCATAGTTGACTTGTAATTTTTAGTCCGTTGCATCGAGCGTTGAGAGTTAACTCTGGTCCCGGTTCCGGATTTTCGAACGTCCTTGCGTACAATTTAATATCTTGTACTTTGCGTTCTGAATCTTGTACTCTTGTAATTTCGAGACGTTTCTTATCAATAATTGGAACCTCTTTGATTGTATTTTGTACTTTTGAGCTTTTTGGTCGTTTGCGTCTTCAATTCGTCGAATCTGTCTTTTGTCTTCATCTTTTATTATTTAAACGAATATCACTTTTAAATAGAACAATTGCAACTAAAAGCTTGTCTTTCTTGAGGAATAATGCTATGCAATATATGTTCGTTTTTAGCATTATCAAATATTCCCACACTTGAGCGTTGCTTGTCCTCAAGCAATATCGTCTTGAAATACTAGAATCACTTCTTTATTCTTCACACTTTGTACATCAGTGATTTCTATACGGCGGTATAAACAATGGTAGTAACGATATGGTTTACAGTCCCACATGACTATAAAAATTTAGATCCATTAAGGAAATTGGATCTTTATGAAAACATTTGATCTTTTGAAAATTAAATCTAGTTTTTACCCTAGATTAGTTTTCCGGAATAACCCTTCACCGGTGTTTGCAAATTATTTTTGTGGGTTTGGTGGGTTTCAGATTTGAAAATTTTAGCTCAAAACTTATGGTTTTGTGTCACCCACTTGCTAACCTTGTATTTGGAAAGTAACACGTCCAGTTTACTTGTCCCGTATATTACCTTTCGGTAAACTACCGTCCGGTTGTAAAGGAAAGCGTTGAACAAGCAACTGTTAAGGCAATGTCCCCTGACATGCTTTTAATTATGGTCTATAACGTGTCGGACGCAATTACTATCATTGGTAGGAGCAATAGTAAAGCTCACCCTTATAATTTTTCGGTCTGGCACAAGGTCCTGTCTTTGACCATGCTATGCAACCACCGTTCTCACGGTTGACACCCGATTTAGTTCAGGTGACCTAATGAATTCCAGGTGAATTCCTAGAATTTTACGTTCAATGGTAATAAACGCATTGAAAATAGGGTTTTCAGAAAACAAATCGGTTTGTAATTTTGATCAAAATATTTTCTCGTTCAAGCTCGAGTTTAGATATCATTGAATTCCATGAGTTTGTAATTCTCAATCTTTAAGGTCAATCTCAAGGATTGAGTAATATCAGGCTTAAAAGCTGATTTTTTTTTTCTTTTAAGGAGATTATCCTTTCTGGGGATCTGATTCATTAGTCTTATCCAGCTAATTTGCATGGTGCCCCCCCATTTTACGAGATAAATCCTTCTCATGGTTAGGATAAATCTGACCACTTGGCGACCCTGTTTAATGCTGAGGTCCGTGGATTTCCTGCTGATTTTAGTGATGACTTTTCTAGATTTTTCGTCAACCTACAGCTGGTCTGGACGACAACTTCTTGACCTAAATCAAGAAGCGCGTGTCTTTTTCGGAAGACTTTACTTCCTTTTAATGATGGAATTGATTCATCGTGTAGATCCATCTTTCTTACAATAAATCAGGTAAAACTTTTTAGTTTAGTCCAAAGCAAAATACCCCTTTGGTATTTTGGATAATCTATCCAAAGTCTGTCAAATCTCAGGTTCGGATGCAAATCTTCCAAGTGCATATCAGAAAATGTCATGACTGGATGAGGTATATCTTGCTTGTAGTAGTTATCCACCTCCTGTTGTTCCGCATTCTCAACAGGAGCATTGCGAGCTTGGGATGAAGATTCACCCCTTTCAGTCTGCAAAACACATCAAACACAATTTTAGTGCATCCAAATATGCATTAGTGTCAGCAAAATCATCAATCTAAATAATTACAATGACATGATCAATTTATATCAAACTTAAGCTCATTTTCATATTTTCATCAAATCTACACTTTTTCAAATAAGCATATACGAAAATGTTTGCCAAGTTCATAAGCATTCAACTCAAATAACATGTCAAAATAATCATTACTAGCAATTAAACAAGTTTCAAATGGCATTATCTCTCAAAAATCAAGTTCATGAATTTTTAGACTTGAAAAAGTCCACTTTAATTCTCAAAATCATGTTTAGGCTCAAAGTTTGGATCATTTAACTACCTAGACATGTTACACTACTTAATTTAGCAACAATTCATGACAAAAATCGGCCATAACCTGTTTATATCAAAAAGCCTCAAATTGCTCAAGAACACAAACCCCAGATTACTCAAAATTTGAAGTTTAAGGCTTCTAATCATGTTAAATAGCATCAATCTAGGTTATACAAGCATAATACATAAACAATTTAAGCATAATTACACTAAAAAGCATCAAAATCAAATTGGGGAAAAAATTGCTCAAGAACACTAATTTTCGGATTAAATGGTGTTTAGGTGTAGAAATTTACCGTTTTTCTTGAGTAATTCCTTGATAGCATCCTTCTCAACATGATTTTAGTAAAAGATTTGATGATTAACGGTTAAAAATTGTGATTTTGGGGGTTTTTTCGTGTATTTTCGGCAGTATTTTCGCAGGTTTTTGTTTTTGTGGGTTGGGGACTGATCAGTTCTGCGGTTATATTTTTTTCTGATTTTTAGTCCCTCCGTGAGTCGTGGTGTTTGGACCCTTCAAACTCCGCGAGTCGCGGAGTTTGATTTTTTATTTTTTTTTATATATATATCTTATACTAATTAAAACAATTAAGTAATTAATTTTAAAATTTTATTTCCCTTGTTATTTAGGACGAGGTCGTTTCGGATCGATATCCTAGTCCGTCCTTCGACAAAATTTTAAAATTTGTCTTTTTGTAGCGATTGTTTTAAAAGCTAAGATTTTTGGGGTTTTTTTAATGTTTTTGGCATACTTTAATTCAATAAGATTAAAAATAATGATAATAAAAGTTCTCGTCCCTCCCTCGGGTAAAGCAATTTCGGTTCAAAGACCTAGTCTTCAACTTACGACGAATTTTAAAAATCATATTTTTAACTTAATGAGATAAAGTAAATTTTTGTTTTTAAATTCACACAATTTAAATATAAAATTCAAAATTAATATTAAAAATTCACACAAAACTTAAAATTTGAAATGCATAAAATTAAAAATTCATTTTTTAAAAATTAAAAATTCACACCAAACTTAATTTTAAAAATTTATATTATAAATTCACACCAAACTTATATTAATTTTTCAATATTTATAATTTTAAATATATTGTTTTTACAAAGTTTACAATATTAATTTAAGATTTATATATTAATTTTAAAAACATGGTAAAAATAAAATTAAAAATCTTTTTGGCTTTTTATCCCACTTTAATCAATCAAATATTATCAAAAATATGCGCCCCTCTTTTCGGTAAAGTAATTTCGGTTCCAAGACCTAATTTAACTCATGACGAATTTTTGAAATATTTTGGGTTGATTGATTAACGATATTTATACCTTAAGAATAAACGTTAAATTTCGCAGTGATGTAATAAATTTTTGAATGATATCAATAATTTTGGTCGCCAAACCTAATTTTATTCAATACCAATTTAATACTTTATAGCGAACAAATTAGCGTTTATTATCAAAAGGTTAAAAATAAAAAAATAAAATAAAAACTGTACAAACTTACCTGTGAAATAGATTTCTTAGTTATATGATCTATCCCATTCATAAGATAGTCGGTTTAATTGGTTTTCCATAGCTACATAGGCGTAACCTCGAGCATTCAGTGTCTTTTCTTCTATACATATGAACGGTCCGTCTCTGCATAAAGTAACAAATTCGGTATTTGAATAGGTTTGATTATTTGAACATTTACCTCCATGTGACCATTTTCCGCATTTGTGACATCTTTCTAGGTGTCGTGCTCTTCTTTTCGCTGCGGATTTTGATTTTCCTTTACCAAATTGTAACTTATTATCTTTGCATCTGGATTCTTTTCTAACTCCGTCCATTCTTTCTCTGATTACTGATACTATTTCACTCGGTAGTGTGTCATTATTACGTTTAGTGATCAAAGCGTGTAGCATTAGACCATGGTTTAGTTCACAGGCAGTCTTCATTTTGTAAGAACCTAAAAAAAATAAAAATTCAGAATGGGGGGAGAAGACTAGTTCTTTAGGGTCTGCTAGGGAAAGACCATTCGGGTTCCATTTTCGAGAACTACACGAAAACAGACAATCTAACTCTAACAGAAATACATATTATCCTTTAAAGACTTGATTCTCCCCACACTTAGTTAGCTGTGGTGTCGAAATTGTGATTAACTTCGTTGTCGACTTCCATCGGACTATATATGTAGTGTTTAACTCTGTGACCATTAACTTTAAATTCAATCCCATTTGAATTTATCAATTCTATCGTTCCGTATGGGAAAACTCTTTTGACTATGAATGGTCCAGACCATCTTGATTTCAATTTTCCAGGAAATAGCTTGAATCGTGAATTGAAAAGAAGAACTCTGTCTCCTTCTTTAAATTCTTTTGAACTTCTGATTCTTTTATCATGCCATTTCTTCGTTCTTTCTTTATAGATTAACGAATTTTCGTATGCTTCATGTCTTAATTCTTCTAATTCGTTTAGTTGACTTAATCGTAGACGTCCGGCTTCATGTAAATCAAGATTACATGTCTTCAAAGCCCAAAATGCTTTGTGTTCAATTTCTACTGGAAGATGACATGCTTTTCCATAAACAAGTTTAAAAGGTGTGGTTCCAATTGGAGTTTTGTAGGCTGTTCTAAAAGCCCAGAGTGCATCCTCCAATTTAATGGACCATTCCTTCGGATTTGATCCTACGGTTTTCTCTAGAATACGTTTTAAAGCTCGGTTGGTATTTTCAACTTGTCCACTTGTTTGTGGATGATATGCGGTTGAGATTTTATGAGTTACTCCATATCTTTTAAGAACTTTCTCAAGTTGATTATTACAAAAATGAGTACCCCGATCACTTATTAAAGCTTTCGGTGTTCCAAACCTTGCAAAAAGATGTTTTAAAAAGTTGACTACAACTCGTGCATCGTTAGTTGGGAGAGCTTGTGCTTCCGCCCATTTAGATACATAATCAATGGCTACGAGTATATATAGATTATTATGAGATTTTGGAAATGGACCCATAAAGTCAATACCCCAAATGTCAAATACTTCACATACTTGGATGACATTTTGTGGCATTTCATCACGTTGACTTATTTTTCCGGCCCTTTGACAAGCATCACAGGATTTGCAAAGAAGGTGTGCGTCTTTGTAAATTGTAGGCCAATAGAATCCAGCATCATAAACTTTTCTTGCTGTTAGTTGAGGCCCATAATGCCCTCCTGTTGGTCCTGTGTGACAATGGTTTAAAATTTTACTAGCTTTATCTCTAAATACACATCGGCGTATTATTCCATCTGGACAACTTTTAAACAAATGTGGATCTTCCCAGAAATAGTGTTTTATACCACTGAAGAATTTCTTTCGTTTTTGGTACGATAATCCTTTTTCAAGGAATCCACAAGCTAAGTAGTTTGCATAGTCTGCAAACCATGGAATTTCTTTATAATCTATCTTCAATAGATATTCATCAGGAAAGTTGTCTTGTATGGCCTATTCATTTAGAACTTCTAATTCGGGATTTTCAAGACGAGAAAGATGATCAGCGGCGAGATTTTCTGCTCCTCTTTTATCTCGAATTTCAATATCAAACTCTTGTAAGAGTAAGATCCAACGGATTAATATTGGTTTAGCATCTTGTTTTGAAAATAGGTATCTAAGAGCAGAATGGTCGGTATAGACCACCGTTTTTGCTAGAACGAGATATGATCGAAATTTGTCAAAAGCAAAGACAATAGCAAGGAGTTCTTTTTCAGTAGTTGTATAGTTCATTTGTGCTCCTTGTAACGTCTTACTTTCATAATATATAGGTTGAAATCGTTTTTCAATCCTTTGTCCTAAAACGGCTCCCATTGCAAAATCACTTGCATCGCACATTAGTTCAAATGGTAGATTCCAATTTGGTGTTATCATGATCGGCGCATTAGTGAGTTTTTCTTTAAGAATATTAAAAGATTTGATACACTCATCTGAAAAGATGAATGGAGCATCCTTTTCTAGGAGTTTATTCATAAAAGTGGCAATTTTAGAAAAATCTTTTATGAAACGTCGGTAAAAATCGGCATGCCCTAGAAAACTCCTAACTCCTCTAACATTGGTGGGATGTGAAAGTTTAGCAATTACATCTACTTTAGCTCTATCCACTTCAATTCCTTCTTTTGAAATTTTATGACCAAGAACGATGCCTTCTTTAACCATGAAATGGCATTTCTCCCAATTAAGAACTAGATTTGATTTTTCGCATCTAATTAGCATTCGTTCCAGATTAACTAGACATGATTCAAATGTATCACCGAAGACTGAAAAGTCATCCATGAAAACTTCCATGCATTTTTCTATCATGTCGTGAAAAATCGCCATCATACACCTTTGAAAGGTTGCTGGGGCGTTGCAAAGTCCAAATGGCATGCGTTTGTAAGCAAAAGTACCATAAGGGCACGTGAATGTGGTTTTCTCTTGGTCCTCGGGTGCTATTGGAATTTGAAAATATCCGGAAAATCCATCTAGAAAACAATAGTAACTGTTTCTGGCTAATCTTTCCAACATTTGATCTATGAAAGGTAAGGGAAAGTGATCTTTTCTGGTGGCGTCATTTAATTTTCTATAATCAATACATACACGCCATCCTGTTACAGTCCTAGTAGGAATAAGCTCATTTTTCTCATTTGTAATGACAGTCATGCCACCCTTCTTAGGCACGCATTGGACTGGGCTTACCCATGGACTATCAGAAATTGGATAAATTAAACCTGCATCTAGCAGTTTAATAATCTCTTTCTTAACTACATCTTGCATATTAGGATTTAGTCTTCGTTGGCGTTGCACATACGTTTTATGACCTTCTTCCATAAGGATTTTATGTGTGCAATACGAAGGACTTATTCCTTTAATATCATGAATCTTCCATGCAATGGCTGGTTTATGAGCTTTTAACACAGAAATGAGTTGTGATTTCTCATTTTCAGTAAGAGAAGACGATATTATTACAGGTAATTCAGATTCACCATGTAAATAAGCGTATTCCAAATGGTTTGGAAGTGGCTTTAACTCTAATTTCGGAGGTTCTTCTATCGATGATTTGTATCGATATCTGTCTTCTTCTTTTAGCATTTGAATTTCTTCTGTTATTGGTTCATATCCATTAGCTATAAGTGTAGCTAACATTTCAGCTTCATCAATTGGTTCATTACCTTCTCCTAAAGAACATTTCCTGTTCCTTGTAATTCTGGAAATTCTTCTAACAATTATGCATGTGCATCTATAGTTTGAATATAATAACATGTATCATCTGCAGATTGTGGTTGTTGCATTGCTCTATCAACTAAAAAGGTAACACTCTCATCCTCTATACTTAGGGTCAATTTCTTACCGAACACGTCTATCATTGCTTTAGCCGTGTTTAAGAATGGTCTTCCTAATATGAGAGGAACTTGAGAATCTTCTTCCATGTCCAAAACAACAAAATCTACTGGAAATACTAAAGTACCAACTTTAACTAGCATGTTCTCCATTATCCCTCTAGGATATTTTATTGATCTATCGACTAGTTGTATGCTTATTCTGGTTGGTTTCAATTCTCCAAGGTCTTGTTTAGCGTATAGTGAATACGGCATTAGATTTATACTAGCACCTAAGTCTGCCAATGCTTCTATTGAACTAAGACTACCCAAAAAACATGGAATTGTGAAACTTCCTGGATCAGATAGTTTTTCTGGTATCTTATTCAACAGCACTGCTGAACAATTAGCATTCATAGTAACAGCCGAGAGTTCTTCCATTTTCTTTCTATTTGAGATTAGATCTTTCAAGAATTTAGCATATCTAGGCATTCCTGAAATCACATCAATGAAAGGAAAATTTACATTTATCTGTTTAAACATATCCAAGAATTTGGATTGCTCGGCTTCAAGTTTCTCTTTCTTCATTTTACTCGAGTAAGGAAGTGGTGGTTGGTATGGTTTAACATAAGGTTTAGCCTTAACTGTGTTATCTACATTAACCTTTTCAACTACCGGTTCTTTTTCCTTATCTTGATTAGGTTGCGGTTCTTGTGGAGTAGGAATAGCTTCATCAGAAGTTACAGGTATTTCAGGTGGTTTAAGTGTTGTACCACTTCTTGTGGTAATGGCTTTAGCTGTTTCATTCCGGGGGTTAGCATTTGTATCACTAGGTAGACTTCCCGGTTTTCTTTCACCTATTAACCTTGCTAGGTTACTTACTTCTTGTTCCAGATTTTGAATAGAAGCTTGTTGATTTCTAAATGCTTGAGCATTTTGTTCATTGGTTTGTTTTTGAGATGTGAAAAACTGCGTTTGAGTTTCAACTAGCTTCGTCATCATGTCCTCTAAATTCGGCTTTTTATCATCGGTTTGTTGTGGTGGTTTGTTTTGAAAATTAGGTCTTTGCTGATTGTAACTATTATTGGATACTTGTTGATTGCTAGGACCTTGTTGGTTGTTGTATGGAATATTTCGGTTATAATTCTGGTTTTGATTGT
The DNA here is from genome assembly GCF_046630445.1 of Rutidosis leptorrhynchoides. Classification (NCBI taxonomy): domain Eukaryota; kingdom Viridiplantae; phylum Streptophyta; class Magnoliopsida; order Asterales; family Asteraceae; genus Rutidosis; species Rutidosis leptorrhynchoides. Next base: position 287,352,093 of record NC_092333.1, read on the forward strand.
AAATAGGTCTTGGCGGTTGATAATTATTCTGATAATTATTTCCAGGCCTTTGGTTTATGTATGAAATATTCTCTCTTTGTTCCATTGTTAATTCAATACTGAGACAATCTTTTGTCAAATGTGGTCCTCCACACTGCTCACAACTAATTTGTATTGAGTGAATATCCTTAGTCATCTTTTCCATTCGTCTCTCCACAGCATCTATCTTTGCGGAAATGGAATCTAAGTCATGGCTAGAATCGGCTCTAGCTGCTTTTGATGATCTAACGATATCTTTTTCTTGGTGCCACTCATGTGAGTGGGAAGCAGTGTTATCAATAATTTTGTAAGCATCAGTTTCGGTTTTCTTCATAATAGAACCACCAGCTGCTATATCTATGTCTTTCCTTGTAGTGATGTCGCATCCTTGGTAGAATATTTGTACTATTTGACAGGTGTCTAAACCATGTTGTGGACATCCTCTTAACAACTTTCCAAATGTTGTCCATGCCTCATATAGAGTTTCATTCGGCTTCTGTGTAAACGTAACAATTTCTGCTTGAAGTCTTACGGCTTTAGATGCTGGAAAAAATTGTTTAAGAAAATTTTCTACTAAAACATCCCATGTATCAATCGCCCCTTCAGGTAACGATTCCAACCAATCTTTGGCTTCTCCCTTTAAAGTCCACGGAAATAACATGAGATATATCTGTTCATCCTCCACTTCTCGGATTTTAAATAGTGTGCAGATCCTATTAAAGGTACGTAAATGTTCATTTGGATCTTCCTTCGGCGCACCACTAAATTGGCATTGATTAGTCACCATGTGTAGAATTTGTCCTTTGATTTCATAATCTGGCGCATTAATGTCTGGATGAGTAATAGCGTGACCTTGGCCAGTGCGTTTAGCTCTCATTCGGTCTTCCATACTTAAAGGTTCCAGATTCTCCATAATTGAATTTGTTGAATCGGAATTACTAGAGGATTCTGATTTAATGGTTCGTTCCTCAACAATCTCTGTTTGAATGATTGGTGGTTCCGGAGGAAAGTTTAGTGGTTCAGGATCTACGAATCGTTCCTAAATATTCTCCGGATTCTCAATTGTGAGGTCGGGTTCAAAAAATGGATTATCGGAAATTTGAACTAGAGTACTTGGTCGACTGGATGACGATTCTAAAGAAAAATCAACGGTAGTAATATTTGCTAAATGTCTTGATCTAGTTACAGGTGGTGAACGTACAAAAGGTGGTGAACGTCTTGCTCGGTGCATTCACTGAATATCCTATTAGTTTTAAAAAAGGAAAGAAAAATTATAATAAGTTATCCAATCAATAGACTTTTCTGATTTTGCCCACGTTTCGAATAGCCAAAAGATGCAGCAGAGGGGCATGATTCGTTTGGTCTCAATATAATTGAGGACTGTTTGGCTCCAATAACCCGGTCCACGTACAAATCCAACTATTACTACGAACCAGAAAATTTTGATGTCTATCAATTTAACCACTTAAAATAAATTTTCGTAATTTTAAGAAATTTAGATAAGAAGTAGAATAAAAATCTATGTCCTAAAACTAGAATAGCGAGAAATAAGAAAGAAAAAGAGTTCGTCGAAAAAGGTCGAAAAAGAAAAATAATTGAAAAATAAAAGGTGACGGAAAAATAAAAGAAACTTATAAACTTAAAAACACTTGACTAACCTAACCTTATTACTACAACTAACTTAAAATTATAATCGCAAATTGAGATTACTAATTGGAATGATAATTGATACATAGGTAAAAGGTGTCTAAAAATATTAAAGCTTACAGGAAAAACTAAATCCCAAATGGAAATAACTTAAAAAGAAACTAAAACTTAAAAAGGCGTCGCAAAATTCTAAAGCACCTAAATCTTAATCTAAAGAAAAAGCACTTAAGGAATTCTACGGCAAAGCCTAAAAATCTAGAAATAAAAATAACTATGGTAAAAAACTAAGTTTAAAACTAAATATGGGCTAAAAATATACAAATATTACGCTAAAACAATTAAAAAGGGACAAAATATAAAAATATACTGAAAGTTGTAAAAAATACAATTTTTATAAAAATATTATTTTTATATTATTTATTTATTAAAACTATTAATTTTACAATTTAATTAAACTAATTTAACTAAAATATAAATTAAATAAAGAGTAACTTAAAATAAAACTAATTATAATAATAATAATAATTAGGGTTAATAATTATAATAATTAATAATTACCCGTAATTAATGCTGAATTAGGGTTCTGTCAGCGCGTCAGACTAGCTCTGCGAGTCGCGGTATTTCAAGCAGCAAACCCCGCGAGTCGCGGGGTTCCAGAATTCAACTCTGGTACAGTTTAAATTGACGCGTTTTTTTTTATTTTCTGTTTTATTTTCTGTTTTTATATTTTCTGTTTTATAATCTAAAATTTATATATAATAAAAACTTATATTTTAAAAACTTAAATAAAAATAGAACTACTTTATAACTTTAAAAATATCTTAAAAATAGATTTATAATTTTTTTTTTCGGTTTTATATTTATAAAATATATTTATAAAATAAATTAAATAAAACTTATATTTTTACAAAATAAAAATAAAGAAACTTTATAAAACTTAAATATTTATCAAACTCCTAAAAGTATTTATATTTTTGTTTTTCTTTTTATATTTTCGAATAATTAAAAACGTATTTTTATAAAAACGAATTTTAATAAAAGTAAACTAAAAATCTTTTATTTTTATTTTTATATTTAGCGTTGCGCTTCCGGCGTTTAAGAGTTCCCCGGCAGCGGCGCCAAAAATACTTGATGTCGTGCGAGGTGGGGTATACGAAATACTATTAAATTTTGAAGGAAATACTATTAAATACGATACAATTTTACACAAGATATTTATTTATTTAGAGAATGGATATACTTAAACCTTGCTACAACACTTATAGGCAGTGTACCTAATCGTACAGTAGTGTAGTTTTTAGTAAGTCCGGTTCGTTCCACAAGGAATCTTTTTAAACAAAGCTTAACGCTATATTAGTTTACTTTTATAAAAATACAAATATATATATAAGTAATATTATTATTATAAAGGGGGGTTGTTTACCGTTTAATGACCGGTTTGTCGATTTTAAAACTTTAGTCGCAGTTAAAACCAAATGTAAAATAATAAATAAATACAAGACTTAATTTAAAGCGTAAAGTAAATAACGATAATGAAATTACGAATAATAAAAGTGCGATAAAATAAACTTGCGATAATTAAAAAGTACGATAATTAAAAGTGCAATTAAATACAATAACAATAAATAAAAATGCGATAATTAGAAGTGCAATTAAATATAAAATAAAGGAAATTAAATATGAAATAAAAGAATTATGCTTATTTAAACTTCCGTAATCATGATGTTTGACGTGTTGAATTTAGTTTTATGCCCATGGGTTAATTATCCTTTGTCCTGGATTATTTAATATGTCCGTCTGGTTTTTGTCCATAACAGTCCATCAGTCATAAATATAAAGTGCGAGTATCCTCGTCAAATTATCCTTATACCCGAAGTTAAATATTCCAACTAATTGGGGACTTAAACTGTAACAAGATTTTAATACTTTGTTTAATAATTACACCAGGATGTCGACTGAGTGTAACCCAAGGTTTTAATATTTTGTTATCAATTATACCAAGTGTCCTTGTACATAATTTCACCCCTGTTTTAATTATTCTAGTGGCTATTAATCCATTCTCGTGTCCGGTTAAATTAACAATTATTCGTACATATAAATACCCCGCCCATCGTGTCCGATCGAGTGTATATGGTAATTTATAGGGACGCCCAATTGTAAATCTTTATATTAACATTAACAAACTATCATTTAGTTAAACAAATATAAAGCCCATTAATAGCCCATAGTCTAATTTCCACAAGTGTCGTTCTTTTGTCCAAACCCCAATTATGGTACAAAGCCCAATTACCCAATTTTAGTAATTAGCCCAACATCATGATTACTTCGGATTAAATAAGCATAATAATAACTTAGCTACGAGACATTAATATAAAAAGGTTGAACATAACTTACAATGATTAAAAATAGCATAGCGTTACACGGACAGAATTTCGACTTACACCCTTACAACATTCGCTAACATACCCTTATTATTAGGATTTAAAATTAAAATTAAAATTAAAATATAAATTATATATATATATATATATATATATATATATATATATATTTACGTATATGAGAGAAGAAGAAAAAGGATGATTTTTACGATCAGAATGCGCGAGCTTTATAGGGAGTTTCAAAATTTGGGGCTCCGCGACTCGCGGCCCTTTTTGCCTTCAAACTCCGCGAGTCGCGGAGTTTGCTTTTACAGCTCACACAAGTTTGGCTCTTTGTTTACCGACGGTTTTAAATATTTATATAACATATAAATAATTATAAGAATTATTTAAATATTATATTATATTTATGTGCATAGTTGACTTGTAATTTTTAGTCCGTTGCGTCGAGCGTTGAGAGTTAACTCTGGTCCCGGTTCCGGATTTTTGAACGTCCTTGCGTACAATTTAATTTCTTGTACTTTGCGTTTTGAATCTTGTACTCTTGTAATTTCGAGACGTTTCTTATCAATAATTGGAACCTCTTTGATTGTATTTTGTACTTTTGAGCTTTTTGGTCGTTTGCGTCTTCAATTCGTCGAATCTGTCTTTTGTCTTCATCTTTTATTATTTAAACGAATATCACTTTTAAATAGAACAATTGCAACTAAAAGCTTGTCTTTCTTGAGGAATAATGCTATGCAATATATGTTCGTTTTTAGCATTATCAAATATTCCCACACTTGAGCGTTGCTTGTCCTCAAGCAATATTGTCTTGAAATACTAGAATCACTTCTTTATTCTTCACACTTTGTACATCAGTGATTTCTATACGGCGGTATAAACAATGGTAGTAACGATATGGTTTACAGTCCCACATGACTATAAAAATTTAGATCCATTAAGGAAATTGGATCTTTATGAAAACATTTGATCTTTTGAAAATTAAATCTAGTTTTTACCCTAGATAAGTTTTCCGGAATAACCCTTCACCGGTGTTTGCAAATTATTTTTGTGGGTTTGGTGGGTTTCAGATTTGAAAATTTTAGCTCAAAACTTATGGTTTTGTGTCACCCACTTGCTAACCTTGTATTTGGAAAGCAACACGTCCAGTTTACTTGTCCCGTATATTACCTTTCGGTAAACTACCGTCCGGTTGTAAAGGAAAGCGTTGAACAAGCAACTGTTAAGGCAATGTCCCCTGACATGCTTTTAATTATGGTCTATAACGTGTCGGACGCAATTACTATCCTTGGTAGGAGCAATAGTAAAGCTCACCCTTATAATTTTTCGGTCTGGCACAAGGTCCTGTCTTTGACCATGCTATGCAACCACCGTTCTCACGGTTGACACCCGATTTAGTTCAGGTGACCTAATGAATTCCAGGTGAATTCCTAGGATTTTACGTTTAATGGTAATGAACGCATTGAAAATAGGGTTTTCAGAAAACAAATCGGTTTGTAATTTTGATCAAAATATTTTCTCGTTCAAGCTCGAGTTTAGATATCATTGAATTCCATGAGTTTGTAATTCTCAATCTTTAAGGTCAATCTCAAGGATTGAGTAATATCGTTCTTTCGACTGAAATGGCTACCTTTACAAAAATGACTTATAACCTGCATTTTTGACTATAAACTTATACTTTTTCCTGTTTAGATTCATAAATTTAAGTTTAATATGAAACCACAGCAACTTGAAACACTCAAAACGGATTTAAAACGAAGAAGTTATGGGTAAAACAAGATTGGATAATTTTTCTTGTTGTAGCTACGTGAAAATTGGTAACAAATCTATATTAATCATATCCTAGCTAACTTATATTGTATTATATATGTATTCTAATATATTATGTAATCTTGGGATACCATAGACACGTATGCAAATATTTTGACATATCATATCGACCCATCTATATATATTATTTGGAACAACCATAGACACTCTATATGCAGTAATGTTGGAGTTAGCTATACAGGGTTGAGGTTGATTCCAAAAATATATATACTTGGAGTTGTGATCTAGCCTGAGACGTGTATAAACTGGGTCGTGGATTGATTAAAGATAATATATATCAATTTATTTCTGTACATCTAACTGTGGACAACTAGTTGTAGGTTACTAACGAGGACAGCTGACTTAATAAACTTAAAACATTAAAACGTATTAAAAATGTTGTAAATATATTTTGAACATACTTTGATATATATGTACATATTTGTTATAGGTTCGTGAATCGACCGGTGGCCAAGTCTTACTTCCCGACGAAGTAAAAATCTGTGAAAGTGAGTTATAGTCCCACTTTTAAAATCTAATATTTTGGGATGAGAATACATACAATTTTATAAATGTTTTACGAAATAGACACAAGTAAATGAAACTACATGATATGGGTGAATGATCGAAGCCGAATATGCCCCTTTTTAGCTTGGTAGCTTAAGAATTTGGGAACAGACCACCAAATTGACGCGAATCCTAAAGATAGATCTATCGGGCCCAATAAGCCCCATTCTGGAATTTGGAATGCTTTAGTACTTCGAAATTATCATGTCCGATGGGTGTTCCGGAATGATGGGGATATTCTATATGCATCTTGTTAATGTCGGTTACCAGGTGTTCACCATATGAATGAATTTTATCTCTATGTATGGGATGTATATTGAAATATGAAACCTTGTGGTCTATTATTATGATTTGATAATATATAGGTTAAACCTATAACTCACCAAAATTTTTGTTGACGTTTTAAGCATGTTTATTCTCAGGTGATTATTAAGAGCTTCCGCTGTTGCATACTAAAATAAGGACAAGATTTGGAGTCCATGCTTGTATGATATTGTGTAAAAACTGCATTCAAGAAACTTATTTTTGATGTAATATATTCTTATTGTAAACCATTATGTAATGGTCGTGTGTAAACGGTATATTTTAGATTATCATTATTTGATAATCTATGTATTGTTTTTTTAAAACCTTTATCGATAAAATAAAGGTTATGGTTGTTTTAAAAATGAATGCAGTCTTTGAAAAACGTCTCATATAGAGGTCAAAACCTCGCGACGAAATCAATTAATATGGAACGTTTATAATCAATAGAACGGGACATTTCAGTTGGCTTCAGAGTTGGTATAACCGCATCCATGTGTGGCGGGTTAGTCGTAAAGGAGGTTCTCACAGTGTTACATGTGACGAAGCATTGGCTCTTACTCCTTGCGATCCCTTACGAGGGTTGGCAGTAGCTAAGAGGCAGGCCCTAAAATCAGTATCTGAGGTACACTCAGTGGTCACCAGGCGGTTAGCTGGGAAGGCACTGGGTGGGACAGTGGCTGTCCCCACTGTATTTTAGTTGGTATCCAAGCGTTGGTCTTAGAGAACCAGAAATTTGCATTAGTGTGTCTTATCGAGTTTGTTAGGATACATTAGTGAGTCTGGACTTCGACCGTGTTTTCTTTAAAAATGATTGCTTAACACTTTTGTTGGAAACTATATATTATTAACATGTAAATATTATGTGATATATTAACCTCTTATTGTGTTTGATATTGTGTGATAGATGTCTACCACTAATACAAATTCCACCGACTCACCTAATAATAATGAAGAGTCGAATATACTTTGGGAAGATTCACAAATTCCCGAAGAGGAACCGGAAGAGGAGGAACCAGAAGAAGAGGAACCGGAAGAAGAGGAACTAGAAGAGGAGGAATCGGAAGAGGAGGAACCGGAAGAAGAAGAGGTTCCGGAGGAAGAAATATTGATACCTATAGTAAATCGTTTAAATAAAAGAAAATCCTCAACCCACGGAACAAAGTTAAATATTGGGAAGATTACCAATTTTCCGATGAATCGGATCCCTATGAGGATTCCGACGATGTTATAGAAATTACCTCGACCCAATTTAATATAGCAAAAGAAAATAATAAGATAAAAGGTATAAAAATAGAGAAACATGATTCCAACCCCGATGAGCTTTATATGTATCGGCAACATCCGTATTTCCTAAAGTGTAACAATAACCCGGGAACCTCTAAACCACCAGGTTTTTCTAAACCAATGTGGAAAATGACGGCTCGTATTAGAGGAACACCATATATCCCTAGAAAATTAGAAAAGCGAACCAAGTCCGAAGAAGAAGAAACCAGTGATTCAGATTAGGGAGTTGTAACCATGTTGTGTATTATATGTATTGTAGTGTGCTTGTACTTTTATGTTCTATGTAAAAATTGTTTGTATTGTTTGTTAATTATCTTTTATGAATCTAATCCTTGTCTATTTTACAGTATAAAAACAAAATGGACGTTATGGGTAGACAACCAAATATTTTTGAAGACCTACCAGAGGATATGATTGAGGAAATCTTGTCTAGAGTCGGTCAGAATTCATCAGCACATTTAGTTATGGCGAAATTAACTTGTCAAACATTTGAAAGTCTTTCCAGAAATGCCTTAGTTTATAAAAGGCTTTCATTTGATAGGTGGGGTATATCACATTAGGGAGACCGTAAGTTACGCCGTGTTTTCTTTAAAGCGTTAAATGCGGGGAACCCAAATGCAATTTTACGCTACGGGTTAAAAACCTATTTTGACTCAACATATCCCGACATAGGATTTCGCGAGTTAGAAAGAGCTTCTAACATGCAACATAAAGAAGCATGTTATGCTTACGGGTTAGTAATGTTCGCTTCTTACCAAAGTGAGAAAAAGAACAACGGATTACAACTTTTAAATAAAACCTTTCCACAAGTGACGGATTCAGTAGTTGATGTGAGAAACAAGATTTTTAGATTATAACGGGGCTGTTAGACATTACGAAACCCTCGTCCTTTTGACGACATTACAACATGCTGCCTAGCCAATGGTCATAACGGTTACTTTCCACAAGACCAAGGATGGAAAGTCATCTTAGTAAAACCAGAATGCATGACTTGTTTATGGACTTATGAATTACGTGTCTTTATTTCTTTTGCTGAACGACTTGCGTATTAACTAGAATTGCCTTTATAGCTGTCGAGTAGCAAAGTTATTATTGTGCTATATTTCATCCTATATGTATAATAGCGGTATTGTAAAATTGTAAAATATTGTATAAATTTGAACGCGATATATTATTATAATAATTTTTTTCATATAGAATTATAGTAATTGAATTGTATATTAGCTACTAAGTATGAACTTAACGGGTAGGTACTACCCGAATTAAAACTATAAAACGCTAATATGAAGAAAAAGCTTTTATAAATGAGTTCATACTATACTACGAAATACTATTGACTACTCTTAAAATTCTATATGATTAACTTAATTCTTTTGGGCTATTTTTGAAGGAAATGGCATCGGCAACTCGTCAGAATTTGAACATGAGTGAGGAAGACTTCCGTGTTTTCCTAGCAGCAAACATAGCCGCAGTACAGGCTGCGATGTAAAATAACAATAACTCTAGATCTAGCAGTGGAACTAATTCCACAAGAAATCGTGTAGGATGCTCCTACAAAGAATTCACTGCCTGCAAACCTTTGGAATTTGATGGAACCGAAGGACCAATTAGATTGAAACGGTGGACCGGGAAGGTTGAATCGGTGTTTGCCATAAGTAAGTGTACTGAAGAGGACAAAGTTAAGTACACTACGCATACCTTCACAGGTACTGCGTTAACGCGGTGGAACACCTATCTTGAACATGTAGGACAAAATGCTGCTTACGCACTACCATGGTCGGCATTCAAGCAATTGATGAACGAGCAGTACCGTTCTAGAAACGAAGTCAATAAGCTCAAGGTAGAGCTTAGAGAGTTACGAACACAAGGGTTCGACATTACCACATATGAACGACAATTCACAGAGTTGTGCCTATTATGTCTAGGAACGTTCGAAGATGAAGAAGAGAAGATTGACGCGTTTATAAAAGAGTTACCAGTAAGGATTCAAGAATATGTGAGTTCACACGAGCCCGCTTCCATACAAAAGGCAAGTGAATGGCTCATAAACTCATAAATCATATTGAGGGAAGAATTAAAGAGCAGGCGGCCGAAGAAGCCAACACGAAATAACTCAAGAGGAAGTGGGAGGAAAACGGTGACAAGAATCACCAATACAACAACAATAACAATTACAACCACAATCGCAACAACTATCCCAACAACTGCAACAACAATCGCAACAATAACCGCAATCCTAGCAATAACTACAACAAACGTCCCAACAACAACAACAACTACAACAACCGTTCCAATAACTATAACAATCCCAACAACAACCTCAATAACAACAACGGCAACAAAAACCAAAAATGCCAAAGGTGTGAAGAGTACCACCAGAATGGGTTCTGCACGACATTTTGCACCAAGTGTAAAAGAACTGGCCATGGTGTGAAAAAGTGTGAGGTCTACGGACCAAAGTTTAACAGAACTAAAGGGACAAATAGTGGTGAAACAAGTAATGCCGCCTTTGTTTGTTATGGATGTGGAAAACCGGGCCACATTAGAAGTAATTACCCGAATCAGGGGAATACTAATGGGCAGGGCCGCGGAAGAGTTTTCAATATTAATACGGCAGAAGCGCAGGAAGACCCGGAGCTTGTTACGGGTATGTTTCTTATTGACAATAAATCTGCTTATGTTTTATTTGATTCGGGTGCGGATAGAAGCTATATGAGTAGAGATTTTTGTGCTAAATTAAGTTGCCCATTGACGCCTTTGGATAGTAAATTTTTACTCGAATTAGCAAACGGTAAATTAATTTCAGTAGATAATATATGTCGGGAGATATAAATTAAACTGGGGGATGAAACGTTTAAAATTGATTTAATACCATTCGAGTTAGGGAGTTTTGATGTAATAATTGGCATGGACTGGTTGAAAAGGGTGAGAGCAGAGGTCGTTTGTTACAAAAATGCGATTCGCATTATGCGTGAAAAAGGAAAACCTTTAATGGTGTACGGGGAAAAGAGCAACGTGAAATTAAATCTTATTAGTAGTTTGAAGGCGCAAAAACTAATAAGAAAAGGTTGTTACATCATTCTAGCACACATCGAGGAAGTTAAACCTGAAGAAAAGAACATCAGTGATGTTCCCGTCGCAAAAGAATTTCCCGATGTATTTTTGAAAGAATTACCTGGATTACCCCCACATCGATCCGTTGAATTTCAAATAGACCTTGTGCCAGGAGCTGCACCAATAGCTCGTGCTCCATACAGACTCGCACACAGCAAAATGAAAGATTTACAAAGTCAGTTACAGGAACTTTTAGAGCGTGGTTTCATTCAACCAAGCACATCACCATGGGGAGCTCCTGTTTTGTTTGTCAAGAAGAAGGATGGTACATTTAGGTTGTGTATCGACTACCGAGAGTTGAACAAACTTACCATCAAGAACCGCTACCCACTACCGAGAATCGACGACTTATTTGATCAACTACAAGGCTCGTCGGTTTATTTGAAGATTGATTTACGTTCTGGATATCATCAAATGTGGGTGAAGGAGGATGATATTCCGAAGACTGCTTTTAGGACGCGTTACGGTCATTACGAGTTTATGGTTATGCTGTTTGGATTGACTAATGCACCAACTGTGTTCATGGACCTCATGAACCGAGTGTGTGGACTATAGCTTGACAAGTTTGTCATTGTTTTCATCGATGACATACTTATTTACTCAAAGAATGACCAAGAGCACGAAGAACATTTGAGAAAAGTGCTAGAGTTGTTGAGGAAAGAAAAACTGTACGCTAAGTTTTCAAAGTGTGCATTTTGGTTGGAAGAAGTTCAATTCCTCGGTCACATAGTGAACAAAGAAGGTATCAAGTGGATCCGGCAAAGATTGAAACCGTTGAAAAGTAGAAAACCCCGAAAACTTCGAAGTATATACGCCAATTTTTAGGACTGGCTGGTTACTACAGAAGGTTCATCCAAGATTTTTCTAAAATAGCAAAAACCTTGACTGCATTAACGCATAAAGGGAAGAAATTTGAATGGAAGGATGAGCAGGAGAAGGCGTTTCAGTTATTGAAGAAAAAGCTAACTACGGCACCTTTATTGTCATTACCTGAAGGGAACGATGATTTTGTGATATATTGTGACGCCTCAAAGCAAGGTCTCGGTTGTGTATTAATGCAACGAACGAAAGTAATTGCTTATGCGTCTAGACAATTGAAAATTCACGAGCAGAATTATACGACACATGATTTGGAATTAGGCGCGATTCAAAACTTGGAGGCACTATTTATATGGGGTCAAAAGTATTATATATACCGACCACAAAAGTCTTCAACACATATTTAATCAGAAACAACTGAACATGAGGTAGCGCAGAAGGATTGAATTGTTGAATGATTACGACTTTGAGATTCGTTACCACCCGGGGAAGGCAAATGTGGTAGCCGACGCCTTGAGCAGAAAGGACAGAGAACCTATTCTAGTAAAAGCTATGAATGTAATGATTCACACTAACCTTACTACTCAAATAAAGGAGGCGCAACAAGGAGTTGTAAAAGAGGGAAACTTAAAGGATGAAATACCCAAAGGATCGGAGAAGCACCTTAATATTCGAGAAGACGGAACCCGGTATAGGGCTGAAAGAATTTGGGTACAAAAATTTGGAGATATAGGAGAAATGGTACTTAGAGAAGCTCATAAAACCAGTTACTCAATACATCCTAGAACGGGTAAGATGTACAAAGATCTCAAGAAACATTTTTGGTGGCCAGGTATGAAAGCTGATGTTGCTAAATATGTAGGGGAATGTTTGACGTGTTCTAAGGTCAAAGCGGAGCATTAGAAACCATCAGGTCTACTTCAACAACCCGAAATCCCGGAATGGAAATGGGAAAACATTACCATGGATTTCATCACTAAATTTCTAAGGACTGCAAGTGGTTTTGATACTATTTGGGTAATAGTTGATCGTCTCACCAAATCAGCACACTTCCTGCCAATAAGAGAAGATGAAAAGATGGAGAAGTTAGCACGACTGTATTTGAAGGAAGTCATCTCCAGACATGGAATACCAATCTCTATTATCTCTGATAGGGATGGCAGATTTATTTCAAGATTCTGGCAAACATTACAGCAGGCATTAGGAACTCGTCTAGACATGAGTACTGCTTATCATCCACAAACTGACGGGCAGAGCGAAAGGACGATACAAATGCTTGAAGACATGCTACGAGCATGTGTAATTGATTTCGGAAACAGTTGGGATCGACACCTTCCGTTACCAGAATTTTCCTAAAACAACAGCTACCATTCAAGCATTGAGATGGTGCCATTTGAAGCACTTTATGGTAGAAAGTGCAGGTCTCCGATTTGTTGGAGTGAAGTGAGGGATAGACAGATTACGGGTTCGGAGATAATACAAGAAACTACCGAGAAGATCATCCAAATTCAACAACGGTTGAAAACCGCCCTAAGTCGACAAAAGAGCTACGCTGACATTAAAAGAAAAGATATAGAATTTGAAATTGGAGAGATGGTCATGCTTAAAGTTGCACCTTGGAAAGGCGTTGTTCGATTTGGTAAACGGGGGAAATTAAATCCAAGTTATATTGGACCATTCAAGATTATTGATCGTGTCGGACCAGTTGCTTACCGACTTGAATTACCTCAACAACTCGTGGCTGTACATACCACTTTCCACGTCTCGAATTTGAATAAATGCTTTGCTAAAGAAGATCTCACTATTCCGTTAGACGAAATCCAAATCAACAAAAAACTTCAATTCATCGAAGAACCCGTCGAAATAATGGATCGTGAGGTTAAAAGACTTAAGCAAAACAAGATACCAATTATTAAGGTTTGATGGAATGCTCGTAGAGGACCCGAGTTCACCTGGGAATAAGAAGATCAGATTAAGAAGAAATACCTGCACTTATTTCCAGAAGATACGTCAACACCTCCAACTACTTAAAATTTCGGGACGAAATTTATTTAACGGGTAGGTACTGTAGTGACCCGAACTTTTCCATATTTATATATATTAAATGAAATTTTTATTTACATGATTAAGTGTTTCCAACATGTTAAGTAATCAAACTTGTTAAGACTTGATTAATTGAAATAGGTTTCATATAGACAATTGACCACCCAAGTTGACCGGTGATTCACGAACGTTAAAACTTGTAAAAACTATATGATGTCATATATATGGATATATATATAGTTAACATGGTATTATAATAAGTAAACATATCATTAAGTATATTAACAATGAGCTATATACATAAAAACAAGACTACTAACTTAAGGATTTCGAAACGAGACATATATGTAACGATTATCGTTGTAACGACATTTAAATGTATATATATCATATTAAGATATATTAATATATCATAATATCATGATAATATAATAATTTAACATCTCATTAGATATAATAAACAATGGGTTAACAACATTAAATGAGATCGTTAACTTAAAGGTTTCAAAACAACACTTACATGTAACGACTAACGATAACTTAACGACTCAGTTAAAATGTATATACATGTAGTGTATTTAGATGTATTAATATACTTTTGGAAGACTTCAATACATATATCAAAACAATCATACTTAATGAAAATGGTTACAGCTACATTCCCATTCTTTTTTCATCAAGAATTTTCCGATGAATCGGATCCCTATGAGGATTCCGATGATGTTATAGAAATTACCTCGACCCAATTTAATATAGCAAAAGAAGATAATAAGGGAAAAGGTATAAAAATAGAGAAACATGATTCCAACCCCGATGAGCTTTATATGTATCGGCAACATCCGTATTTCCTAAAGTGTAACAATAACCCGGGAACCTCTAAACCACCGGGTTTTTCTAAACCATTGTGAAAAACGACGGCTCGTATTAGAGGAACACCATATATCCCTAGAAAATTAGAAAAGCGAACCAAGTCCGAAGAAGAAGAAACCAGTGATTCAGATTAGGGAGTTGTAACCATGTTGTGTATTATATGTATTGTAGTGTGCTTGTACTTTTATGTTCTATGTAAAAATTGTTTATATTGTTTGTTAATTTTCTTTTATGAATCTAATCCTTGTCTATTTTACAGTATAAAAACAAAATGGACGTTATCTAGAGGATATGCTTGAGGAAATCTTATCTAGAGTCGGTCAGAATTCATCAGCACATTTAGTTATGGCAAAATTAACTTGTCAAACATTTGAAAACTTTCCAGAAATGCCTTAGTTTATAAAAGGCTTTCCTTTGATAGGTGGGGTATATCACATTAGGGAGACCGTAAGTTACGCCGTGTTTTCTTTAAAGCGTTAAATGCGGGGAACCCAAATGCAATTTTACTCTACGGGTTAAGAACCTATTTTGACTCAACATATCCCGACATAGGATTTCGCGAGTTAGAAAGAGCTTCTAACATGCAACATAAAGAAGCATGTTATGCTTACGGGTTAGTGATGTTCGCTTCTTACGAAAGTGAGAAAAAGAACATCGGATTACAACTTTTAAATAAAACCTTTCCACAAGTGACAGATTCAGTAGTTGATGTGAGAAACAAGATTTTTAGATTATAACGAGGCTGTTGGACATTACGAAACCCTCGTCCTTTTGACGACATTACAACATGCTTCCTAGCCAATGGTCATAACGGTTACTTTCCACAAGACCAAGGATGGGAAGTCATCTTAGTAAAACCAGAATGCATGACTTGTTTCTGGACTTATGAATTACGTGTCTTTATTTCTTTTGCTGAACGACTTGCGTATTAACTAGAATTGCCTTTATAGCTGTCGAGTAGCAAAGTTATTATTGTGCTATATTTCATCCTATATGTATAATAGCGGTATTGTAAAATTGTAAAATATTGTATAAATTTGAACGCAATATATTATTATAATAATTTTTTTCATATAGAATTATAGTAATTGAATTGTATATTAGCTACTAAGTATGAACTTAACGGGTAGGTACTACCCGAATTAAAACTATAAAACGCTAATATGAAGAAAAAGCTTTTATAAATGAGTTCATACTATGCTACGAAATACTATTGACTACTCTTAAAATTCTATATGATTAACTTAATTCTTTTGGGCTATTTTTGAAGGAAATGGCATCGGCAACTCGTCAGAATTTGAACATGAGTGAGGAAGACTTCCGTGTTTTCCTAGCAGCAAACATAGCCGCAGTACAGGCTGCGATGCAAAATAACAATAACTCTAGATCTAGCAGTGGAACTAATTCCACAAGAAATCGTGTAGGATGCTCCTACAAAGAATTCACTGCCTGCAAACCTTTGGAATTTGATGGAACCGAAGGACCAATTAGATTGAAACGGTGGACCGAGAAGGTCGAATCGGTGTTTGCCATAAGTAAGTGTACTGAAGAGGACAAAGTTAAGTACGCTACGCATACTTTCACAGGTACTGCGTTAACGTAGTGGAACACCTATCTTGAACAGGTAGGACAAAATGCTGCTTACGCACTACCATGGTCGACATTCAAGCAATTGATGAACGAGCAGTACCGTTCTAGAAACGAAGTCAATAAGCTCAAGGTAGAGCTTAGAGAGTTACGAACACAAGGGTTCGACATTACCACATATGAACGACAATTCACAGAGTTCGACTGAAATGGCTACCTTTACAAAAATGACTTGTAACCTATATTTTCGACTATAAACTTATACTTTTTCTATTTAGATTCATAAACTTAAGTTCAATATGAAACCATAGCAACTTGAAACACTCAAAACGGATTTAAAACGAAGAAGTTATGGGTAAAACAAGATTGGATAATTTTTCTTGTTGTAGCTACGTGAAAATTGGTAACAAATCTATATTAATCATATCCTAGCTAACTTATATTGTATTATACATGTATTCTAATATATTATGTAATCTTGGAATACCATAGACACGTATGCAAATGTTTTGACATGTCATATCGACCCATCTATATATATTATTTGGAACAACGATAGACACTCTATATCGATTTATTTTTGTACATCTAACTGTGGACAACTAGTTGTAGGTTACTAACGAGGACAGCTGACTTAATAAACTTAAAACATTAAAATGTATTAAAAATGTTGTAAATATATTTTGAACATACTTTGATATATATGTACATATTTGTTATAGGTTCGTGAATCGACCAGTGGCCAAGTCTTACTTCGCTACGAAGTAAAAATCCGTGAAAGTGAGTTATAGTCCCACTTTTAAAATCTAATATTTTGGGATGAGAATACATGCAATTTTATAAACGTTTTACGAAATAGACACAAGTAAATGAAACAATATTATATGGGTGAATGATCGAAGCCGAATATGCCCCGTTTTAGCTTGGTAGCTTAAAAATTTGGGAACAGACCCCTAAATTGACGCGAATCCTAAAGATAGATCTATCGGGGCAACAAGCCCCATTCTGGAATTTGGAATGCTTTAGTACTTCGAAATTATCATGTCCGATGGGTGTCCCGGAATGATGGGGATATTCTATATGCATCTTGTTAATGTCGGTTACCAGGTGTTCACCATATGAATGAATTTTATCTCTATGTATGGGATGTATATTGAAATATGAAATCTTGTGATCTATTATTATGATTTGATAATATATAGGTTAAACCTATAACTCACCAACATTTTTGTTGACGTTTTAAGTATGTTTATTCTCAGGCGATTATTAAGAACTTCCGCTGTTGCATACTAAAATAAGGACAAGATTTGGAGTCCATGCTTGTATGATATTGTGTAAAAACTGCATTCAAGAAACTTATTTTTGATGTAATATATTCTTATTGTAAACCATTATGTAATGGTCATGTGTAAACGGTATATTTTAGATTATCATTATTTGATAATCTACGTATTGTTTTTTTTTTAAACCTTTATCGATAAAATAAAGGTTATGGTTGTTTTAAAAATGAATACAGTCTTTGAAAAACGTCTCATATAGAGGTCAAAACCTCGCGACGAAATCAATTAATATGGAACGTTTATAATCAATATGAACGTGACATTTCAAATGATGATTCTTTGTATGATGAGTTTGAGAGAAATGGTGGAAGTATTTAGAAAAAGAAAAAGAAAGAGGTGGATAATGATTGGTGGAGATGGTGGGTTGACTAGTTGACCTAGTCAACTAGTTTGCCCACTTGGCAACTTCGGTCCCTCAAGTTTAAAGCGGGTGCGTGAATTAACCAAATGAATTATTTTAAAAACGCAAATTAACGAGAGATGTTATAATCGAATAACGGAAATATTAAGAATGTTAGTTAGCGGAAGGTACAAATTTAGATAACGAAAGATATTATCTAAAAAAAAGACGGGCGTTAAAATAATTTAACGGAAAAAGGCGGGATGTTACATTACCTACACCTTAAAAGAAATTTCGTCCCAAAATTTAGTTGGAAGTAGTAGTTGTTGTTTCTTCCTCGAAATCTTGCGTTGCCAATTCTACGAATGAGTGAAGGTACTTCCTTGGGCATTCCAACGAACTTTGACGGTCGGGATTTTACGTCGTATTAAAGTTTAGTTTCACGATCTATAATTTCAACCTGTCCCCCTAGGAAGCGGGTGCGTGAATTAACCAAACGAATTATTTTAAAAACGCAAATTAACGAGAGATGTTATAATCGAATAACAGAAATATTAAGAACGTTAGTTAGCGAAAGGTACAAATTTAGATAACGAAAGATATTATCTAAAAAAAAGACGGGCGTTAAAATAATTTATCGAAAAAAGGCGGGATGTTACAGAGTGGCACCTTAACACGTCGATGCTTCACCCCCCGAGTGGTGTCTTAACACGTCGACACTTCACTCACCACGTGAGATGTGGTGTCTTAACACGTCGACACTTCATAACCCATGCTACACAAATAAATACATTATATATGCACACATATAATTACTCCACTCACCTTATCACGCCGGTGGTGATTAAGTATTTCCGTACGCTTCAAAGCAAGTACCTAATTCATTAAGTACACATTTAATATACAAACTAGTTGGACTAGTCACCAACATTTAACACTTGAGCATTTAATGGCCTAAATGCATTAAATGACTCACATACACCAAAACCGCCCATTAATGGTCAAGACTCATCATAATCCACTAAAAGATAGTGATTAAAGTCTACAAACACCAACTAACACAATTTATGGCTTTTTCATACCCATCTCATCCAACTAGGTCAACCATTACCCATTTGACACATTTTAACACTTAGACTCACAAATTTTGGTCAAACTTAACCCATTAACAAGCTTTCATCATTTTACAAGTGTATTAGTGACTAACAATACAATTAACACTTACAAATCTCAATTTACATGACCAAACCCTAGATTAACACCATTTGGGTTTCCTTGCATCAAATTAACCCAAATTCACCCATTAAATCCCCAAATGGGTCTTACAAATCTCAAATGACCAAACCCTAGTCATAAATTAACTAAAACTCAAAATACGGAGTTAAGACTTACCAATACAATCAAATCGTAGCTAAGAACGAGGAGAACAATTTTACTTCTTGCTCCTAAGATCAATTCAAAAATCTTCACCTCCAAATCTTAATTTAAATCTAAGTGGGTTTTATGTTTGAGAGAAAAATGGAGAAAGAAAAGAGAAAAGAAATGAGGAAAATGAGATAAGTGGCTGATATTTGAGCCCCAATCTGATCCGCACGCGAAAAGATGAAAATATCCTTGAACCACTCATTTTAAAAACTGAAATTCGGATCAGTTTGCCCGTATGGTCGCGGCGCGACCACCTTGAGCCGCGACGCGGCATTTCACATGTTTTTCGAGTTGTTTAAATTGCCCATTGAACCTGATTCGAGTTATATGTCACGGCGTAACATTCTCCACCGCGGCGCGACAATTGCCTACAACTGACCAATTTCGACTACTTTAAATCAACTATAAATTATACGGCTCGTACACTCCATTCCCACTTCATATATTCACCTAGACTTCACCACATAATCTCACATGACTTATTACACTCCCAACCCATGTGTATACTCATACACATCTACATTCTCATATATATATATATATATATATATATATATATATATATATATATATATATATATATATATATATATATATATATATATATATATATATATGCATCTCGTATACACCAATTTAACACTTTAAAACGTTTAAACACATATATGAACAAGATATAACATTCTAACAATTAAATATGTACCTTAAGTCGTATACGATGAAAATGGGATGTTACAACTCTCCCCCACTTGAATCGGAGAGTGTCCTCGCGATCCAAGCCGCATGACAAGCTGGAAGGTAAACTAAAACAAACTCTTCGGATTCCCACGTAAACTTGGAACCCTTTCGATGACCCCATTGGACCTTAAAGGTCCTCACCTCCTTGTTACGCAGTAATTCAACCTTTTCATCAAGAATAGCTATCGGTTCTTCAACATACTCTAGCCTGTTGTTCAAGGTAATCTCATCTAACGGCACCCAAGTCGAGTCATCCGCAAGACACTTACGGAGATGGGAAACATGAAACATGTTATGGATCCCTGCAAGCTCTTTGGGCAACTCTAGTCTGTAAGCAACCTCACCAACACGAGCCAAAACCTTAAAAGGACCAATAAACCGAGGAGCTAACTTTCCTCGTTTTCAAAACTGAATAACACCCTTCCACGGCGAAACCTTAAGCATCACCATGTCACCTTCCTGAAACTCAATCGGTCTCCTACCTTTATCGGCATAATATTTTTGTCTTTCTTGGGCTGCCTTAAGTCGAGCCCGAATCATCTCAATCTTACTATTCGTCTCTAGGACCAAATCTGTACTCCCGATTTCTCGTTGACCCACTTCCATTTTGGAACTTCGAACGATTGTAACATACCATACGGCTTTTGGTGTTCGGCCTTAACTTGTAAACACGTGATGCATTGTTCAACATACTTAACAACATCATGTTTCATGCTGGGCCACCAATACTCCTTCCTTAAATCAAGATACATTTTTGTTGCACTCGGATGAACGGAATACTTTAACTTATGTGCTTCATCAAGTAGCACCTTTCGGTAATCGCCCATCTTAGGTACCCAAAATCTACCTTGAATGGATAACAAACCATGTGGGCCTAAGGTAATGGACTCCGTTTGCCCCACGATTCGTTCCTCATGTTTGTTGTTAACAAAAGCTTCAATTTGAATCTCACCAAGCTTAACAAGAAAATCATTAGTAATAATCATGCGTAACAATCCTACTCGTACTGCCGGATGTTGACTCTTTCGACTTAACGCATCCGCGACCACGTTCGCCTTACCTGGATGATAAAGCATCTCACAATCATAGTCCTTTACCACATCCATCCACCTACGTTGACGATAATTCAAATCTCGTTGGTTAAAGAGGTGTTTCAAACTCTTATGATCCGAATAAATCGTACACTTGACACCATACAAGTAGTGATGCCAAATTTTCAACGCATGAACCACCGCCGCTAACTCAAGATCGTGAGTCGGGTATCTCTTTTCATTTTCCTTTAGTTGTCGAGAGGCGTAAGCGGTGACTTTACCTCGTTGAATTAGAACACACCCTGATCATATACATAGCATTGTATATGTATATTTTATTGGCTAAAGGCCAAAGGCAAAACTACGAGAATTATAATGCAAAGCTATGGAATATTCGCTGAAAGTAAGTACAGCGGTTATGTTTTCGCATTAATGCAAGACCGCGGTTTAATCCGCTAAGTTTCCGCGGATAGTTAAGTAACTCGCAAACCGCGGATATTTCGAATACTATAAATAGGGAGCTTGGCCTCTCATTTATAGGTGGTTGATTCTCTTCCATTTTACCTAAGCCTTTGTAATTTCCACTTGTGATCTTGCCCAAGGGATTTTTACACCGCGCAAAGGTGAATTATGCTAATTAACAATCAAGACCGGTTCGGGGTGGTTGATCACTTGATAGTTAAAGTGAAAGACGATCATCGGAGCCCAAAATAATCATCAAACATTCCATCCTCCATTACAATCTTATTGCACTCAATCCGTAATTAAGTAACATCGCTAATTAAGGATTGATCAATTGGCGCCATCCGTGGGACACGTTTTACAAATTAAACTGAAATTTTTTTTTGTTTCGTGCCATCAAACAATTAAATCGTCGGTTTAATTTCAATCGTGTTTTTGTTGTGATGATTTGCAGGTGCATACATCTAAAATCGGCGGTGAATTGCTTGATTGCTTAGAATAATGAGTAATATTGGAAATAATAGTGATGTAGTGGTCGCTGTGCGAGCAAATGCCCAAAAAAGAGGAAAAAAGGGAAAGTCCGCTAAAATGTATCATAATTGGCAATTTGCGCCAATTAGTTTCCCGAAAATGCAGAGCGATGATTTCTCTGAAATGCCGATAGTGGTATCGTGCAAAATCGCGGAAGCTGACATCACAGTCATGAAAGTCCATGTCGATAACGGCAGTAGCATCGATATTATTTACGAACAATGTTTCGCTCAACTGCCAGAAAGTATTAAAATGTACCTGCAAACAACCGCGGTTTCGCTAACCAGTTTTGCAGGAGAATCTTCATTACCTATAGGTGTTTTGCCACTAAACATCGAGCTAGCCGATGTAAATGATGACGTTTTGGTCCAACAAGCGCAGTTAGATTTTTATGTTATGCGATCCTCTTCTCGCTATAACATGCTGCTGGGAAGAACCGCTATAAGTAAATTTGGAATTGTCCCGTCCACAATTCATGGCATGATTAAGTTTCCAACATATAAAGGAGTCGCCACAATATGTTCAATGAGCATTATGCCTATTTGTGCGGCTGTTAATATAAAAACCGCAGGGCAGGAACCTATAGATGATGCGGATACTATGGAAATAATTAATCCTGCATATCCAGAGCAGAAAATCAAAGTAGGACGTAATGTTAGTGCGGATACTAGAAAACAAATTGTGCAATTACTTGTCCAGTATATGGATGTTTTTGCCTGGTGCGAAAACGATATGAGTGGTGTTCCGCGTCATATTGCGGAACACAGGCTTAATGTGAATCCAGCTCTAAAACCCATAGTGCAAAAGCGAAGGGGTATGGCCCCAGATCACGTAAAATGGCTATGTGAAGAAGTAACAAAATTGGTGAGAGCCGGAATTTTGCGCGAAGTTCAATACCAATCATGGATTACGAATCCAGTATTGGTGAAAAAACCTGATGGTTCTTGGAGAACGTGTATTGATTACAAAGATTTGAATAAAGCGTGCCCCAAAGATAACTATCCGCTTCCAGAAATTGATTTAAAAGTGGTATCTTTGCATGCTTTCCCATATAAATGTTTTCTGGATGCGGCAAGAGGTTATCACCAGATTCCTATGGCGCAAGAAGACGCAGATAAAACCGCATTTCATACGGGCAAGGGCATATATTGCTATATAATGATGCCTTTTGGTTTAATCAATGCGGGTGCGACATATCAATGGTTGATTGATACCACGTTTGACAAGCAAATAGGGCGTAATCTTGAAGCTTATGTAGATGATTTAGTCATCAAAAGCATGACGCAAGAGCGGATCGCTGAAGATATGCGCGAAACATTTGACAAGTTGCGAGAAATAAACATGAAGCTTAACCCGCTAAAATGTAGTTTTGGCAAAACTGAAGGGAAATTTTTGGGGTATCTTGTTACAGAACAGGGCATTCAAGCTAATCCAAAAAAGATCGCGGCCATAGAAAATATGACTGCGCTAAAAACGGTTAAAGAGGTGCAAATTTTGATGGGAAAACTAGCCGCATTAACGCGTTTCTTGTCTAAAGCCGCTGAAAGGCAGTTGCCATTTTTCAAAACCCTAAAAGGTTGTTTGAAACAAAAGAATTTTGTTTGGTCCAGTGAAGCAGATTCTGCGTTTCAAAAAATGAAAAAGTTGTTAAAAACTTTGCCTACATTAACGGCGCCAATTCATGGCGAAGTTCTATATCTTTATATCTCTGTGGCGAACGAGGCTTTCGGATCAGTTTTGATCGTGGAAAGGAACAAAATACAAAAGCCGGTGTATTTTGTTAGCAAAGCTCTTACGGGGAGTGAAATAAACTATACGCCGATTGAAAAGTTTGTGTATGCGCTCATTTTAACAACACGAAGGCTACGAAGATATTTTCAAGGGCATCCGGTGCATGTATTAACTAATCTGCCAATCAGGCAAGTCTTAACAAAACCAGAGATATCTGGTAGACTCGCATTATGGGCGGTAGAATTAGGTGCTTATCAAATATCTTACCTTCCGCGTAGCGCTGAAAAACGACAAGTTATGGCGGATTATCTCGCTGAACTGTCTGGAGAGTTGGAGGTGATTAACGAGCGAACCGCACTAAAACCTGAACATCGGGAAACTTGGGATTTATTTACTGATGGTGCTTCGTGTGCAGAAGGTGCAGGTGCGGGTTTAGTTTTGGAAAGTTCAAGCGGTGAGGAGCATACTTATGCTCTGCGGTTTAATTTTGACGTGACAAACAATGAGGCAGAGTATGAGGCATTGCTCGCAGGCTTAAATATTGCGCGAAAAATGAATTTTGTTAAGTTGCGTGCATTTACGGATTTGCAGCTAGTAGCGAATCAGTTTAGCGGATCTTTTGAAGCACATGATCCTTCTATGCAAAAGTACTTGCAGCTATTAAAGGAAACTGCAGCGCGGTTTGAGCATTTTTAACTTGCGCAGGTGCCAAGAAGTTAAAACAAGAAAGCGGATGCTTTGAGCAAATTAGCCGCTTTAACTTTTTCGCATTTTCAAAAGCAAGTATGGGTCGAAGAATTACCAAGTAAGTCGATAGAAAGTGACTTGATGGTCGCATCTGTTACAGAAGAACAGCCAAACTAGATGGAGCCAATCCTAAAATATATCCACAGTAATATCTTGCTATAGGATAGTCGCGAAGCTCATTCAGTGCGAGAGCGGGCGCCAATGTATATCATTCAAGATGATATCTTATATCGTAAATCATACTGCGGACCAATGATGCGATGTGTTGGCCCAATCGAGGCAGAAATAATTGTAGAAGAAGTGCATAACGGTACTTGTGCACTGCATTCAGGTTACAAAACTATCGCAGCAAAAATTATGCGGATGGGATACTTTTGGCCATCCCTATACCGTGATGTGGCGAAAATTGTTAAACGTTGTAAAAGTTGCCAAAGGCATGCTCCACAGAACCGAATGCCGCGGCATGGCATGATTACTGTTAATTCGCCGTGGCCGTTTAATAAACGGGCTATCGATATTGTAGGACCATTCCCTGCAGGGCCTGGCAATGTCAAATTCCTGATTGTTTCAATATTTTACTAAATTGGTTGAAACTAAGGCGGTCCGCACTATTACTGGTGTGCAAGTGCGAAATTTTGTTTGGGAGTACATTGTTTGCAGGTTTGGCATTTCACGAGAATTGGTTAGTGATAACGGTGCACAAATAGCGAAAGATCCTTTTAAGACATGGTGCACTGATTTAAATATAATACAAAAGTTTACGTCAGTGGCGCACCCGCAAGCCAATGGATTGTGCGAAGTAACCAATCGCGATATTGTCAGCGGTATTAAAAAGAGGTTATGTGAAAGGCGAACTGGTTGGGTAGATGAATTACCCAATGTATTATGGGCACATCGCACTACTTTCAAAAAGAGTACAGGCGAAACACCTTTTAGTTTGGTGTATGGTTCTGAGGCAGTAATCCCCGCAGAAATTCTGGTACCAACGTATCGAATGGCTAACTTTGATGAAGAAGCAAATGATGCTGCGTTGAGCGAAAATCTCAATTTCATAGAAGAGCGGAGATTAATGGCGGCTATCAGAGAATCGAATAATAAACAGCAAATTGCTAAATATTATAATAAAAGAGTGCGTGCTTTATCCTTCGCTATAGGTGAATGGGTGCTGCGAAATAATGAAGCAAGCAGAGCAGAAAAGCTTGGAAAATTGGGTCCTAATTGGGAAGGCCCTTATCAGATTGTGGCAATTAATGCGGCAGGATCATATAAGCTCGCAGATATGGAAGGGCGAACTTTACCTAATGCATGGCATGTTGTTTTGTTAAAGCGATATTATGCATAGTTTTGTGGAAACTATCAGATATATATGTATAAAGTGTGAAATTGGATACAAGGCATATGGCTAATGTACTTATTAAGTTTTCTTGTTTTTAACTTTTTGCAAGTCTTGATCACCCTTGTCGAAATTTTAAGAATAGTCACTTATAAAAGTATGCGAATTGTTTACTTGCGAAATGCGAATAGTTATGAAATGTCTTACAATTTATTTCATATTTCTATAGTATCTTGCAGAGTTTAAAAAGCGAAGTGATGAAATTGCCCTCTTTAGCATACAAAATATTGCGAAAGGAATGTTATATCCTAAATATTTGATTTTGCCAATATTTAGATGCTTCGCAATGCTAATTAATAGCCTAAGGATCGTTTCGGCGGACTTAGAAGATTCATAACGTATACGCATATACACATACAAATTGTTTCGCAAAAGTACGCGCTTATTATGTGCACAATAATAAGAGCTGGAAATTGCAAAGGACAAGTTTGTGTTATGAATATTGTTGATAAAAGCGCTATATAAATAAAGAGTACTCGAGAATAAATATGAAAAAATAAAAATTTCATTGATAACGGTGCAGAGATAGCTGCGCGCTAATTTCTACAATATTTTATTCTAGCTTAGACAAATCAAGATCAAAGATGTCTTTTAAAGTGGCATCATCTTGTTGACTTATTGCAGTAACTTTGTCGATTGGAATATCCGCTAAGCTTGCTTGTGCAGTAGCAGCTGCTTCGCATGCATCTGCAAGTGAACAAACGCGATCTCCAATGGCGGGAGGTAGTGGATCTGGTATGGTGCAATGTGGAGCAATTTCATCTAGAAACTCTACTCTCTCGCGCAGTCGTAAAGCAGCTGCATAAGTGGAAAACAGAACATTCACAGGACGTGAATTGAGAACCTTTTTAGCAAAATCCGGTAGGTGTTGGCGGAGTTGCGTGAACTCAAGCTTGGCGAAAGCTGCTGCGGCCACAGCGGTGTCTCTCTCTGCAGTAAGCCTTGAAACCTCCTCTTGCAATGAAGAGATTGTGGTTTCAAAATTCTTTTGTTTGTCAGCTGCAATAGACACCTGTAGTTTCAATTCATCTACCGCGGTTTTGGCCGCGGTAAGGTCGTAGGAGAGGTCAACACAGCGTTTCTCGCTGTTTTCAGCCTTGATCCTCTCAGCATTGTACTTTTGCTGTTCAGCTCCAAGCACATTGAAAAATTGTTCTTGCCGGCATATCATATCGTACGCCGAGTTGAAGCACATATAGAAGTTTTGCACAAAACTGTTGTGCGCATCAAGCGCAGAAAGTTTGGAGAATTCGCGGCGAAGCTCGCCGGGAATTGCTAATTTCATTTGCTGACGCTGATCCAGAGCAGCGCTAGCAGATGCATAGGTATAACCGGATAGGCCGTCAATCCGCACTCCATAAGAATCAGGGGGAGTGCGGAGTAGCTCGGTGATTTGTGCAGCAGAATCTGGGCTAGGAAACACCGGGTTAAAGGGCGAGTCTCCTGCAAAAAATGCAAATGTTATATCAATAAACGTACATATTTCATAAAATGATATGCGCTAAATATGATTGATTCATACCAGTTTGCTGGCCTCCTTCATAATCCGTTATGACCGGATTATCGTATAAAGGAGTGCTTTGCTTGAGCTTCTTGCTCTGCGTTGATGGCGGTGCTTGAAATGGTCGTTTTACAGAGCCTGTTTGTGATGACGGTGACTTTGTCGTCAAATCAACAAGGGGAATGGCCTGTTTCTCCTGTTTGATTTGATGACCAGAGGATGTCGCCGATTTAGCCTCCGGACTAGTTAGCAATTTGTTAATCAAGGTCTTGGGGTCCACCTTGCGATCGACTTCGTCAATCTTCATTTTTAATTAAAGTGGAGAGGTTGTGATTGAAGAATTCGTAAGGGTTAAGCATGAAGGTATGTAATTGCAAATTGTGGTGAGGAAAGCAGATGGAGAATTAAGTGATTATGAGGCACGATATATATAGGGGAAATAAGGACGGTAATTGATTGCGTTAATTAACCGTTGTGACAACTCAAACGGTAATATTGGCTGCAATGGATAAAAACAGTAACTTTTTCATATAACGGTAACTAGGTTAATGCAAAATTCCTCAATGCGAATATTGGCTGCGATAACTGCGAATTTTTAGAGTTTATCATGATACATTTGTTTCGCAATATGTATCATAATAAACTGGGGGGACTTGATCATATACATAACATTGTATATGTATATTTTATTGGCTAAAGGCCAAAGGCAAAACTACGCGAATTATAATGCAAAGCTATGGAATATTCGCTGAAAGTAAGTAAAGCGGTTATGTTTTCGCATTAATGCAAGACCGCAGTTTAATCCGCTAAGTTTCCGCGGATAGTTAAGTAACTCGCAAACCGCGGATATTTCAAATACTCTAAATAGGGAGCTTGGCCTCTCATTTATAGGTGGTTGATTCTCTGCCATTTTGCTTAAGCCTTTGTAATTTTCACTTGTGATCTTGCCCAAGAGATTTTTACACCGCGCAAAGGTGAATTATGCTAATTAACAATCAAGACCGGGTCGGGGTGGTTGATCACTTGATAGTTAAAGTGAAAGACGATCACCGGGGCCCAAAATAATCATCAAACATTCCATCCTCCATTACAATCTTATTGCACTCAATCCGTGCTAATTAAGGATTGATCACACCCGATCCCATTCAATGAGGCATCACAATAAACCGTCATATCTTCAATTCCCTCCGGTAATACCAACACCGGAGCTTGACACAATTTCTCCTTTAACAATTGAAAAGCAATTTCTTGCTCGTTCTCCCAATTAAACCTCACATTATTCCTTGTCAACTTTGTTAATGGAGTAGCAATTTTAGAAAAGTCTTGGATAAATCGACGATAATAACTGGTCAATCCGAGAAAACTTCGAATTTCCGTAGGCGTAGTCGTTTGTCCCCAAATCTTCACCATCTCTATCTTCCCCGGATCTATTTGAATACCTTCTCTATTCACAATATGGCCAGGGAATTGCACTTCCCTTAGCCAAAATTCACATTTAGAGAATTTTGCGTACAATTTCTCCTTCCGCAACGTCTTCAACACTTCACGCAAATGGTACTCATGTTCCTTCATATTCTTTAAATAGAAAAGTATGTCATCGATGAACACAATTACCGACTTGTCCAATATAGGTTGGCACAATCGGTTCATAAGATCCATGAATGCCGCCGGTGCATTCGTAAGACCAAATGGCATAACCACAAACTCAAAATGCCCGTAACGCGTTCGAAAAGCCATTTTCTCTATGTCCTCCTCACGGACCCGCAGTTGATGATAGCCGAACCGCAAGTCGATCTTAGAGAAATAAGTTGCACCTTGGAGTTGGTCAAACAAATCATCAATCCGAGGCAATGAATAATGATTTTTGATCGTCACTTTGTTCAACTCCCGATAATCGATGCACATCCGCATACTACCATCTTTCTTCTTCACAAATAAAATCGGAGCGCCTCAAGGCGAAGCACTCGGTCTAATAAAACCCTTTTCAAGTAACTCTTGGGTTTGATTTAACAACTCTTGCATTTTCGTCGGCGCTAAACGATAAGGAGTTTTAGCAATGGGAGTAGCTCCAGGAACCAACTCAATGCGAAATTCAACTTGTCTTTCCACCGGGACACCCAGTAACCAGGGGCGGAGCCAGGACTGGTGGTCAGTGGTGTCACCGGTTAAAACTCAAAAGAATTTCTACTATATGTCTTATTTTAGTGGTGTCACTAAAAAAAAGTACACTATCCATTGGTGTTGCAAGTTAAAAACCCAAAAATTTTCCCACTACATCGCGTATTTCAGTGGTGTCCCGTGCCAACCCTGGGCTCTACATAGCTACGCCTCTGCCGGTAACTCATCCGAAAAAACGTCTTCAAACTCATTAACCACCGAAATCTCACGAATGGATGGTGGCTCATCACGAGTATCAACTACATGGGCGAGAAAAACCATACCACCACCCTTAAGAAAACATCGCGCCCGTGCATAAGTGCATAATGGTACGAGTCTTCTTCGCTTATCGCTATGAATAATCAAATCTCCCCCACTTGGGGTCTTTACATGAATGAAATTTTCGTGGCATGCAATATCGGCTCTATATCGATCGAGCTAATCCATACCCACAACAATATCAAACTCACCCAAAGTCATCGGAATGAGATCAATTTTAAACGTTTTGGTACCAAACACAACATTACAATCCTTACACACATCAACCCCTAGCACCGTCTTGCCATCCGCTATTTCGACTTCTACCGATGACTTAACTTAGCTAGCGGTTTGTTAAGCTTAGACACAAATCGAGGCGACACAAAAGACAAATTAGCACAGCTATCAAATAATATCCTTGCCGGATTAGAGTTAACCATGAAAGTACCTGAGACAACTTCATTGGATTGCTTGGCCTCATCATTGGTCATCAAATAATTTTGCCCCTGAGCCGTATGAAACGACCCGTTCATACCGATTATAAACGATTCACGATAGTTGATTTCATTGCGAGGTATTTGACCTCTAAATGATACATTTTACAAACATTGCATTCATTTTTAAAAGACAAACTTTCATCACATCGAAAGTTGATGGCATGCATACTATTTCATTATATATCCAACTATAAATGACTTAATAATATTCTTGATGAAATCAACGACTCGAATGCAACGTCTTTTGAAATATGCCATGAATGACTCCAAGTAATATCTTTAAAATGAGCAAATGCACAGCGGAAGATTTCTTTCATACCTGAGAATAAACATACTTAAAAGTGTCAACCAAAAGGTTGGTGAGTTCATAGGTTTATCATAAACAGTAAAATTCATCATTTTGATAGACCACCAGATTTAAACACAGTACACCTATCTCATGTACAAAACCATTTTTCATAATGCTTGGCAGAGTAGGTTCGTATCCTTTTCTCCCCCGTAGGTTGCCTCGCATTTTTAATAACCGTACACATATCTCGTGCACAAAATATAATACACATAACCTGTGTATAAAAATCATTCTCTCGATACATAACATTCACTTTGCTTTCATCGCTTGGCTTGGTAACCGACCTTAACATAAAATGCGCATCAATAATATCCCCAAAACAGAACATCTCGTCTGTATAATATATAAACTTCGAAGTACTAAACACGACGCCCACTAGCTCTTCCGTCTAGTGAACATTCTGGGTGGGGGTGTTAAACCCGGTAGCTACCTTTAGCATTCGCGTGAATTAGGGCCATATCCGTTTTCTAATTCTTAGGTTACAAAGCAATAATAATCTGGGGAAATATTCACAACAATTAGTGGCAATTATAACGTCCAACTAGTTCAATAATAATCCACAGAACTTCTGTCTGCATAATAATTCATTCGAGGAATGTTTTGCTTGTGTCTATCTCGTTAAACATTTATAAAAGCA
Source organism: Rutidosis leptorrhynchoides (assembly GCF_046630445.1). Classification (NCBI taxonomy): domain Eukaryota; kingdom Viridiplantae; phylum Streptophyta; class Magnoliopsida; order Asterales; family Asteraceae; genus Rutidosis; species Rutidosis leptorrhynchoides. The sequence goes on from NC_092333.1 coordinate 287,383,678, forward strand.
TCTCATGTATTCTCAGTCCAAAAATATAGATTTCAAAGGCATTTAATAAAACAGTTGTAAAAAACAGCGCATGTATTCTCAGTCCCAAAAATGTAAAGAGTAAAAGGGAATCAAATGAACTCACATTACTGTATTTTGTAGTAAAAATACATATGATGACATTGAACAAGTGTAGGGTTGGCCTTGGATTCACGAACCTATATCATTTGTATATATATTAATACACATAATTGTGATCGAACAAATATATTATTATTATTGATGTAATTCATTTATATAGTAGATTAATAAGTTTCATTATATATATTTTCATTTATATATATATATATATATATATATATATATATATATATATATATATATATATATATATATAGTTAAGTTATGTGTATTAAATATATATTTATATATATAATCTTTATTTTTTCTGCTTATAACTTTAATAATGTCATTAATACTTTTATTTTCATAATCGTAATTATTTTAATAATAATGATATTGATAATACTGATAATGATAATAATGATAGTTTTAGTAAAAATAATACTTTTAATAATAATAGTAAGTTTTAATGGTTTTAATAGAAATTTTCAGTAATCATACAGTATTACTAATATTAATGTTTAAATGATAAGTCTATTAATGATACTTTGTAATATTAATAATAATAATAATGATAATACTAATAATAATACCTATGTTAATAATAATAATAATAATAATAATAATAATAATAATAATAATAATAATAATAATAATAATAATAATAATAATAATAATAATAATAATAACAATAATAATCATAATAATTATAACTTGATACTAATACTATTATTAATGATAATAATAATAGTTTGAAAATAAAAATAATAATAATATTCATAATAATAATAATAATAATCATACTTATATCAATAATAATAATAATACTATTAATACTTGATGATATTACTTAATAATAACTAAAATGATAATAATAGAAATCATATTATTAATTTTAAAATAACAATAATAATAATTACTAATGATCATAATATCAATAATAATACTAATAATGGTTATGTTACTTATATTCATGATGATATTAATAATAATTATAATACTAATAATAATTATAATACTAGTTTGTAATATTGATAACTAATGATAGTAACAATAATAACAATAATCATAATAATAATAATAATAAATGATAAATAATAATAATAATAATAATAATAATAATAATAATAATAATAATAATAATAATAATAATAATAATAATAAAAATAAGTGTATACCCTTAAGAGCTTTTTCTAAAAAGATTTGCCACGAACCGGACTCGAACCCGAGACCTCCCGATCATTCACAAACACCCTTAACCATTATGCTACTTTTGTTTTTCTGATATATTTCACACCCTAATTTCATTTAACCCGTTTTTCTATTCCTTCATCTTCTTCATAATCAAATCGACCAGAGAACCAACACCAGAATCACAGTTATTCATATGTTTTGATTTAGGATTTTTAAACGTATCAACAACATTTATAAATGATGATTGGAATTAATCAAAACAGAAAATAATAAAAAAAAATAGCTGAAGCAGCTCTTAAACACGCTATCAAACTCAACCTTCATTCTCGATTTTAAAGATGTTTCAGATCATGATTTCTAAATGAAAAAGGTTCTAAATCGTTATTAGAAACTAACTGGATCATCAATTTGACTTAAAACATTGAAACCAACTCGAATTTAATGATGAACAAATACGTTAACTTTTTGATTTTAAAACTTTGACCTCAAAATTCGTAATCGATAAGAAAAATTGGCATTTGAAACTATACAGAAAGTTTAAGTGAAAGTTTTCTAACATCTTTAGATTTATAGAATTTAAAATGGGATTCAACTTCGTGGTTTTTGACAAAATGACCAAGAACAGAGGATGAATGCTGTGTTCTTCGAATTAAGTTTTGATTTTTGTTGTTTTTACTTAAATCGTATTAGTAGTGAATTATATAGAGTTTAACAGATACAATTACAACTATTTAACTCAATTAAAATTTGTTTGATAGCTTGATTCTCTCGACAAAAATCGTCCTGTCAGAATTAAATAAATAAAGATGATATCGACCCCTAACAGATATTGTTTGATTATATGAATAATTGGAATTGATCGTACTAGTTTGCAGATATAAAACGATTTATCAAACAGTTTGATATTGATAGGAAATTGATTTTTATTCTCTTATGATTAATTATGTAATTTTTTTTATAACCGTAATTAATATATTTAATATATATCAACATTTGTATATATATATTTACATATATATCACTCTGTATTCTTGTATATGTATATATTTTTATATCTATATGTATTTATACAATGATTATATATCTGTATATATTTATATATCAAATTCTTAATTTTTGATAATGGCAAGTATAAATATATTAATACTACTAATAATTAATAATACTAATAATATTATTAGTAAAAATAATAATATTATTGATAAAGATAATAATATGATAATATTAATACTAACAATAATGATAATCTAAATAAATTTAATTTCTAATAATGATAATAATAATAATTTTTATTAATGATACTAAAATAACATTAATTATAATGATATTAATATTATTAATGGTATTAATAATAATAATAATAATATAAAAGCGTATACTAATCAAATTTTATACACACACACACACACACACACACACACACACATATATATATATATATATATATATATATATATATATATATATATATATATATATATATATATATATATATATATATATATATATATATTTGAAATAATAATATTACTAATACAAATTGTAACATCCCGCTTTTCCGTTAAATTATTTTTAACGTCCGTCTTTTTATTTTATATAATGCACTCGTATCTAGATTCGTATCTTCCATTATTTAGCATTTCTAATATTCATGTTATTTAATTATAACCTCTCTCGTTTACTCTAGCGCATTTAAAATAATCGTTTGGTTAAATCACGCACCCGCTTCAAAGTCGAGGGACTAATGTTGCCAAGTGGGCAAAGAATTGACTAGGTCAACTAGTCAAAGTGCTTCTCCTCCACTCAATCATTCACCTGCCCATCTCATTTCATACTTCCACTTTTACTCTCAAAAACCCAATTCATTCAATCATCATCTAATTCGGATTTAAGAAGCAAACATCAAAACAAATTACATATTTGGAATCCTTGCATCTTCCTCTTCAATCCCATACCAATTTCATCTCATTTGAGTAACTTCCTAAAAACACTAGATTCTTTGTTCTTGATATTTTTTTGAACTTATAAAAGTGTTAATTAGTGTCTATGGCTCAACTCTAACATGAATATATGATTTATATGCTCGATCTTGTTATTTTGATGTAACTAGCTTAAACTTGAAATGGGTTAGTTTAATCCTTGATTTTGGTTGATTAAATGTTGTTAAAATGTTAAAGTTCATGTATTAAATGTGTTACTAGCATCATTAGCTTCATTTTGTTATGTAGGTTGATTTAGAAAAGCCTCATTTACAAAATTGTTGAATTCATGATTCTTGGTTAGGGTTTGATGAACTTTAAAATAAACTTTTGATGCATTGAATGCTATGAAATGTTATTAGTAAGTGTTTAGTTGCAATGTATGTTTAATTACCTACGAAACGGCATATTATATATGTGTATTAAGTTCCCGAATCATCTTATGCATTTTATGAACTTGAAACCTTGATGATGAGCGTTAAATGATCATTCAGCGAGAATTAGATTATATTAAATCATGTTTTTGTTTGATGAAAAGTGTTTAGTTGTATTCCTCATCAAAATACCTTTCCAACGATATAAGTTACGTATTTTGAATGTTTACGGTTCATTAGTTATGGTTGTTTGAAGTTGGATTCGTGCATTAATCAAAACTGCCAGATTTGCTGAACAGATAGTCTGAGCGCCGTTCCGGGCCCCGGCTGTCTAAAAATGCACATTTTCGTTTAATTCTAACTATACTATGCACCCCCGATCAACATGAAACTTGGCCAACATGATTATATATGATTAAAAACCTTAGAAAAATAGTTCGGGACCCGACCCGAATGTGTTGACTTTTTTGTTGACTTTGACTTGACCAAAGTTGACTTTTGTTCAAACTTAACCAATACTTGTTTAAACCGTTCTAATCTCCTTGTATACTTGATTCTTGCATGAAACTTGACAACTTGATTCACATGCTTTATAATCGAGTCGTAATAAGCCATAGGACTAATTGAACAACTTTGACCAATCGTGTTACCGTTATTGATACAACCTACTTGTTTAGGTCAAGACTAGCATTCGTTCTTGCATACGTTTACTTGTGAAGTACTCTTATACTCTTGCACTCAAGGTGAGATCATAGTCCCACCTTTTCAACAACTTTTATTCTTTTAAATCGTGGGCTGAGAAACATATACATTTCATACTTTTATACATTGAACACAAATACGAATACAAAGATACATACGAGTTAGAACAAAATTACTCAATCCAATTATCATTAGTTACACTTGCAGGGTGTGAGTGTAAGCGAGTAATTATGTTGTGTGGCCATACGGGTTTGACGAACCCTCATTCAGACGGCTCGCTACCATTAGTGAATGAAATATAATTTTATCGGGTATAGTGTAAGTTCTAACACTATAGATTCAAAATTCAGAGGAAAGATTCAGTTAAGCTTTGGTAATTGGGTGCTTATGATACAAATGACATTTGTGGAATGTAAACGATTCAGATTATCAATTCATACTAAAACTTGTGGTTCAATACAATATACTTACTAAACCTATGATTTCACCAACATTTTCGTTGACAGATTTTCTATGTTTTTCTCAGGTCCTTGAACGATATGTGTTACATGCTTCCACTCACTATTTTGATACTTGCTTGGATGTCGAGTATACATACATTTATGGAGCGCCTTTTGGCTTTACTTTAAATTGTGTCGCATAGGTTTCATTTATACTTAAAAATGTTGTATCGTATTAGTCGTTAAACTACTTTTGTAAACTTGAAACATCTTTACATTTTAAATGAATGCGACATGTTTTGGTCAAACGTCATTTTAAAGATTTATGACCACGTAACGGGACCTAAGTAGACGGCGCCGTCAATGACGATTTTTTCGGGTCGCTACAGGTGGTATCAGAGCGTTGGTTGTTGGGATTGAGAGTTCATTGGTGTCAACCCCGAGTCATAGGGTACATTAGTGAGTCTAGATTACAACCGGCGTATAGACTTGAAGTAGAAATTACTTGACTACTTGTGCATTTATACTCGAACTCTTCTATTCATATCTAACTCTTATTCCATCTAAATATCATGTTGTTTAATTTGATTGACACGCCACCTTGACTTTATGAAATAATGTCGAATGCACATATGAATTAGGGTAATATAATTGCCGGGATTATATTACGGTGACTCATGTGGACGTTCTGACATTATGACATAAAGAATTTAAGGCGAGTCAAGGAAAATTTTCTCTTCATCATTATTCAATATCACGATTAGTATTATTGAGAATAATAATCAATGATATTCTTGTGTCTTGAAGGAACAATGCCTCCTCGCCGAGTACCACGCAATGAGACTTCCGAACAAGCACTTCAATGCATGATAGCCACCGCCATAGGTGCGGCTATGGCCAGCATCTCCTCCAATGACAATAACAACAACCATAACCACAACAATCATGGAGCCTGTAATTCAAATTAGGGATGCTCCTACAAAGCTTTCATGGGGTGCAAACCTCACACTTTCGATGGTACCAGAGGACCGGTTGCTCTCACTCGATGGTTTGAGCAAACAGATGACGTTTTTTGCATAAGTGGTTGTCGGGACCAAGACAAGGTCAAATATTCCACACTTTCGCCGGTATCGCTCTCACATGGTGGAATACGTATGTGCAATCAGTGGGTACAGATGAAGCCCACGCTCTCTCTTGGGCTGACTTAAAAGAAAAGATGATCACCGAATACTTTCCGCGCGAAGAGACCCGAAGGCTCGAAAACGAGCTAAGAAGTTTAAAGGCGGCCGGAAATGACCTCAAGGCCTATAATCAATGATTTTCTGAGCTAGCCTTGATGTGCCCAAACCTCGTGAACCCCGAGTCTCTAAGGGTTGAACTTTACATGGATGGTCTCCCTAAGAGCATCAAACATGGAGTGATGTCATCCAAGCCCGCTAACCTACAAGAAGCTTTGAAGATGGCCTGCCAATTGATAGAAACGGTGGACGAAATTGAAGTGCCGGCACCTAACGCCGAGGATAAATCGGGTGGCAACAAAAGAAAGTGGGAAGCCCCCCAATCGAGCAACAACAATAACAACTTCACCAAGAAGCCCTTCACCTCCGACGGCAAGAAAGGTTATGCCAGATACCTACCTTACTGTAACAAGTGCTACAAACATCATCTTGGTGAATGTGGCAAACCATTTTGCATTAAATGTCAAAGAAGTGGCCATGTGGCCCACGATTGTTGGAATACCGCTTCCGTCGCTCAAAAGGGTCCCAATGCACCAAAAACGGGTGTTTGTTTTGAATGTGGCCAACCGGGTCATTTTAGGAATGCGTGCCCAGAGAAGAAAGCCAACCCCAATGCACGCAGCCGAGCTTTCAACATTAACACCTAGGAAGCCCGAGATGACAACTAGTCACGGGTATGTTTCTTCTCAATAACTCTTATGTTTCTTGCTTATTCGATTCGAGTGTCGATCAATGCTTTGTATCCAAGACTTTGGCTCATACTCTTTGCACTCCACCACTTCCCCTAGACACTACTTATGCCATTCAAGTGACCAACGAAAAACTATTGCATGCCGACAAACTTTATCGGGGGATGTACGTTAAACTTTTTGGGTAAGGAATTTGAAATTGACTTGAAACCTATAGAACTAGGGAGCTCAAAACCTATTCGTTAAAAAGAAAATGTTTCCCTACGAATGTATATAGATTAGCGTGAACCAAATAATTTCCGATTAAGAACCGATATCCTTTTCCCCGTATTAATGACCTCTTGATCAATTACAAGGATTTCGTGTGTATTCCAAAATCGACCTCCATTTCGGTTATCATCAATTGAGGGTTGAGGGCGAAGATGTCTCCAAAACCTCTTTCCAAACTCGTTACAGTAGTTATGAATTTCTTTTAGTGTCGTACAGTAACTAAGGCTCCGTCCGTATTCATGGATCTTATGAATCACGTATGTAAACTTACCTAGACAAATCCGTCATCATATCCATAGGTGATGTCTTAACCTATTCAATTCAAGTAAAGAAGAAAACTAACGACATCTCCGTTTCACACTCAAGCTCTTGAGAAAAGAGAAACTCTACGCCAAATTCTCCAAGTGGAATTTTAGTTAAACGAAGTCCATTTTTCTAAACCATGTTGTTAGTGGTCAAGGTATTAAAGTAGATCTCGCAAAGATTGAAGTCACACTTAATCGGAAAACCCTCACTACTCCGACTTGTATTCGTAAAATTTTGGATCTCGCCGGTTATTACCGGAGACTCATTTCCGACTTTTTCCATATTGCTCGTCCTTTAACCTCGTTAACTCACTAAGGGAAAAATTTAACCTCTCCATGTCCGAACCTCGAACGTGATTATCCACACCAATCTTACTAGCCAAATTCATGTAGCACAGGATGGAACTCAAATATGGAAATATTTCTACGTGAACGCCTGAAAGGCATCCTCTTTCTACTCGAAATCAAGGAAACTGAAATTCGTTACATTCGTATGAAGAATTGGAATACTTAATTACGGACCAGATCAATCTTCTCATCACCACGTACCAAGTTACATAACTCTGTTATTTCACTGTTACCGTCTAATATTACTGGAACCTAAGATAACACACAATCCAAGGATACCTCTTTCTTCTTTGACTTATCGTCCTTATGTTTCTAAAATATGGCCAACTACTACTAAACTCCGAACTATACAACTACGTGTACTATCTCGTTCCCACCAAGTCTCAACATTTGGCAACAAGATGCGCGATATGGCTACATCAAGATGAAAACTCATCCTATTTTAAATTCTCAGTTCGCTCCTATATTTTTTCTTTTCACTCGTACTTCCGTATAAGGAAACCTTTTATCTAAATTCTTAAGGGAGAGAGAGACTCCTCGCGTATTACTAGTATTCGAGGGTGAATAGCCCTGATGAATGTTTTCTATAGTCGATAAGAAACTTGTACCAACAAACATTTTCGAGCCCTAACTAACTTGCTCAAACATATCTTAAAGAATTTTATTCCAACACGGTGTACCATTGTCAATTATCTCGGATCGAAATGCTCGTTTCATTTCTAGATTTACAAGAAGCCTGGGGAACACATTTAGACATGAGTACCGGGTATCATCCACAACCCGACGGACCAAGCAAAAGTACGATTCAAATCTTGGAAAGACATGTTACAAACTTGTATTGTTGCCTTTAGTTATTTCCTCTTACAACAGTAGTTACCACTCGTGTATTAACGCCACACTTTTTGAAACCTTATATGATCGTAATTGTTGCTCTCCTATTCATTGGACTGAAGTAGGTGACAAGCAAATCACCGGATCCGAACTCATTCAAGAAATAACCGTTAAGGTCTTTCAAGTCCGAGAAGGGCTCAAGACGGCTCGTAGTCGCCAAAAGGGCTATGCCGATGTTAAACGTAAACCTCTCAAACTTCAAGTGAGTGACCGCATAATATTGAAAAGTCGCACCTTGGAAAGGTGTAAATTTGTTTCGGGAACTGGGAAAGTTAAATCCGCGATATTGATCCTTTTGAAATCTTGGGGCATATTGGACCCGCTACATACCGTTTAGATCTTTCGACCCAATTAGGTTCCCGTCTATCTTACATTCCATGTATCAAACTTTAAGAAGTGTCCTGCAGAATAGGAACTTGTTATTTCTTTTAGATGAGCATACTATTGATGATAAACTCCACTACATGGGAGAACTGATTGAAATTATGGATCGTAAAACTAAACCTTAAGACAACGTAAAATCCCGACTGTAAAAGTTTGCGGGAATGCCCAAGGACGTATCTTCACTTATTCGTAGAATTGACAATGCAAGGTCTCGAGGAAGAGACATCGACTATTGCTTCCAACTAAATTTAGAGACGAAATTTCTTTTAAGGTGTGGGTAATGTAACATCCCGCATTTTTTCGTTAAATTATTTTTAACGTCCGTCTTTTTATTTTATATAATGCACTCGTATCTAGATTCGTATCTTCCATTATTTAGCGTTTCTAATATTCATGTTATTTAATTATAACCTCTCTCGTTTACTCTAGCGTATTTAAAATAATCGTTTGGTTAAATCACGCACTCGCTTCAAAGTCGAGGGACTAATGTTGCCAAGTGGGCAAAGAATTGACTAGGTCAACTAGTCAAAGTGCTTCTCCCCCACTCAATCATTCACCTCCCCATCTCATTTCATACTTCCACTTTTACTCTCAAAAACCCAATTCATTCAATCATCTTCTAATTCGGATTTAGGATGCAAACATCAAAATAAATTACATATTTGGAATCCTTGCATCTTCCTCTTCAATCCCATACCAATTTCATCTCATTTGGGTAACTTTCTAAAAACACTAGATTCTTTGTTCTTGATATTTTTTAACTTATAAAAGTATTAATTCGTGTCTATGGCTCAAGTCTAACATGAATATATGATTTATATGCGCGATCTTGTTATTTTGATGTAACTAGCTTAAACTTGAAATGGGTTAGTTTAATCCTTGATTTTGGTTGATTAAATGTTGTTTAAATGTTAAAGTTCATGTATTAAATGTGTTACTAGCATCATTAGCTTCATTTTGGTATGTAGGTTGATTTAGAAAAACCTCATTTACAAAATTATTGAATTCATGATTCTTGGTTAGGGTTTGGTGAACTTTAAAATGAACTTTTGATGCATTGAATGCTATGAAATGTTGTTAGTAAGTGTTTAGTTGCAATGTATGTTTAATTACCTACGAAATAGCGTATTATATATGTGTATTAAGTTCCTGAATCATCTTATGCATTTTATGAACTTGAAACCTTGATGATGAGTGTTAAATGATCATTCAGCGAGAATTCGATTATTTTAAATGATGTTTTTGTTTGATGAAAAGTGTTTAGTTGTATTCCTCGTCAAAATACCTTTCCAACGATAAAAAATACGTGTTTTGAATGTTTACGGTTCATTAGTAATGGTTGTTTGAAGTTGGATTCGTGTATTAATCAAAACTGCCAGATTTGCTAAACAGATAGTCTGAGCGCCGCTCAGGGTCTTGGAGCGCCGCTCCAGGCCCCGGCTGTCCAAAAATGCACATTTTCGTTTAATTTTAACTATGCTATGCACCCCCGATCAACATGAAACTTGGCCAACACGCTTATATATGATTAAAAACCTTAGAAAAATAGTTCGGGACCCGACCCGAATGTGTTGACTTTTTTGTTGACTTTGACTTGACCAATGTTGACTTTTATTCAAACTTAACCAATACTTGTTTAAACCGTTCTAATCTTCTTGTATACTTGATTCTTGCATGAAACTTGACAACTTGATTCACATGCTTTATAATTGAGTCGTAATGAGCCATAGGACTAATTGAACAACTTTGACCAATCGTGTAACATCCAGTTTTTCCCATACATGTCTAAAGGTACGTGTTTAACCACTTGTACGTTTATATTTTGTGGTTTGTGATAGATAAACATAAGTGTTAGTTGTTGTGTAATTATATATATATATATGTATATATAATATATATGCTTAAGAATGTATGCATGTATAAGTATACGCGCGGTTAGGAGTGTGGTAAGTCTTGTGAGACTATTTGGTGAAGTCCAAACGTGAATAGGAAGCGAGTACGGAATGTACAAATCATGAAAATCATCGTGGGTTTAGTTTATTGCGAGGTGGTCAGGTGGCGGCAATCACCGCGTCGCGATGACCTTTGCCGCGCCGATGCATCTCAAGCAAAATGAAGTCAGGAGGCATGCTAAGGTGGGTCAGTTTTTCCTTTATGTGTCGCGCCGCGACAAATGGAGCCGCGCCGCGGCAGTTCTGCTGGACTAATTCCGGATTTAGCTCATTTTAAGTGATTTTAAGGGGCAAATTGGTAATTTGGCGTATAGATCTGATGGGAGCATTTAATCTCCACCACTTATCCATTTTCCTCATTTCTTTTCCATTTTCTTTCTCCATTTTACTCTCAAACATAAAAACCCATTTGAATTCAAGTGAGATTTGTGAGTGAAGAATTGAGAGTTGATCTTTGGAGCAAGAATTAAAGTTGTTCTCGTTGTTCTTAGCTACAAGTGGATAGTGTTGGTAAGTCTTAACTCTATATTTTGAGTTTTAATTAGTTTATGCTAGGGTTTGGTTCATTTGAAACTTGTAAGACCCATTTGGTGGTAATATGGGTGGATTTGGGTTAGATTGTTGAAAGTAAACCCTAATAGCCATAACCTAGGGTTTGGTCTTATGATTTGAGGTTGTAAGTGTTAAATGGTGTTGTTAGTCACTAATACACTTTTAAATTGATGAAAGATTTGTTAATGAGTAAGTTTGACTTGATTGTGAGTCTAAGTATTAAAATGGGTCAAAAGAGTACTAGTTGACCTAATTGGATAAAATAGGTATGAAAAACCCCAAGTTTGTGTTAGTTGAGTTATTAGACTTTAATTCACTAGCTTTAGTGATTAAAGTTGGGTCTTGGCCATTTATGGGCGGTTTTGGTGTAGTTGAGCCATTTAATGCAAATTGGGTCATTAAATGCTCAAGAGTGAGTAGTGTGGTTAATTCCACTAGTTGTGTATTGAATGTGTACTTATGTATTAGGTACTTTGCTCGAAGCATACGGAAGCATTAAATCATTACCGAAGTGTTAAGGTGAGTGGAATAATTATATGCGTGCATATATGACGTATTTATTTGTGTAGTATGAGTTGTAAAGTGTCGAAGTGTTAAGACACCGCTTCTCACGTGGCGAGTGAAGTGTCGATGTGTTAAGACACCACTCGGGAGTGAAGCATCGATGTATTAAGATGCCACTTCGAGAGATGTAAAAAGTGAAGTGTCGATGTGCTAAGACACCACTCGGGGTGAAGTGTCGAAGTGTTAAGGCACCACCCGGGGTGAAGTATCGATGTGTTAAGATGCCACCCGTGGGGTTAGTGTACGAGGTGTTAAGTGCACTAATGGTTGTTATGAACTCCGACGGTCCTTTAAATACCATTCCCTCATTCGATTGGTTAACCATGGTTGTGTGTGGATTGTAGCATATTATATTGTTTTAACTATATGCTATTGTTATGCTAGCTCGTATGGTGGAAGGTTTTGTATTATACTTGTGATGGTATGATTATTTATATTGCTAGCATGCTTGCGGTAAATGCGTAAGTGATTGCAAGTAAGTAGGTTGTATATGTAATCGTATAATTGTTGCACTCACTAAGCATTAGCTTACCCCTCTCGTTGTTTATCTTAGTAGATGTAGGTGCGGATAAGGGGAAAGGGGTTGTTAGGCACTAGGTGTCCTTTGATGATGTTTCGTTGGAGCTTTTGGAAGTTGGCCTAACGTTTTGGGTAGTTTAGCCCCAAACCATGCTTGAAGTGTCGTTTGGATTATAAACTATCATTTGTAGTGAGTCGAACTTGTATTAAACTTAATTAATGGCCTTCGTGCCTTTGTAAACATTTAAATGGTTGTACGTTTTGAATGGAACTGGTGGAATGGTTTACATATTTAATTGGCGCGTAAATGTGTATTATTTAAAAAAAAATTATCGTATGGAATACGGGTTGGGTTGTTTCAAGTGGTATTAGAGCATGGACTAAGGGATTTAGGCGACTTAAGATAGGTGCCTAGACTTAGACTTTATTGTGTATGCGCTTTTATGCGGGACTTGTAGGACTTCGGGTCGGATCGGGAATTGTTAGTGCTTAGGTTCATGTGATCTAACCTTGCGCTAATTATTTTGTGTTGTAGTTGTAATTATCAAGCGAGATAGATGTTATACTAATGAGTTAATGTGACGTGTTCGCGTAGCAATGACTAGCTACCATTGTTACGGGTGCAAATCGTGTCAAATGACGATATACGACGATTGTTGAGCAAGGTGGAGCGGTATGATGTATATGTGTATATGTTTGTGTCATGTCTTTTGTACGTTGTTTAATCTCTTCCGTTTTATAGAATGAAGATGAGAAATGGACACGATACCGACAATGGGGCACGAGCGAGGACCCCGAATTCGCGGCCAAAGTTGAGGCCATTTTGAAAATTCATCATGCGTCTTTCCTTGAAGATGTTAAGAAAATGTTTCTAGATACGATTGACGAGCAATTAGTCAACGTAGTAAAGGAGCAAATTAAAGTTGTCCTTCAAGGGGACAATGTCAGGAGACGAGACTTTTTCTATAAGAATTTTAAAGATGCTCAACCTCCTACTTTTGAGGGCGAAAGAGACCCGTTAAAGAGTGCCCGATGGATCTCCGATATGGAGGGGGCTTTTCGAACTTGTGAATGTCCTCTTGATAAAAAGGCGAGGTATGGTAGTAGCATGTTAAGAGGTGATTCTAAGCTATGGTGGGATGCGAAAATCCAAGTTTATGGCGAAGAACAATGCATGAATTTTACTTGGGACGAGTTTAAGACGGAGTTTTTCCAAGAGTATCGAACTTCGGCCGATCTTACTAGACTTAAGGACGAGTTGCGTTCCTTGAGGCAAGGGTTAATGGATTTGAACACTCTTAAATCCGTTTACTTATCAAAAACCCAATTTTGCCTGGAGTATGTCGGGAATGATAAAATGTTGAAGGAAGACTTTTACCGAATCTTGAATGACAATTATCAAGAAAAGATTAGTGTGAACGTGGTGAAGAGTTTTGATGAGTTGTTTGATATGGCCAAAGGTTTCGAGTCGCTCATCTTGAGAAAGAGTGGCTTTACCTTAGGCAAAAAGAAGTTTGAAGAAACTAGTCATTCGAACTTTTCTAACAAGAAGGACAAGAAGGGCTCCGAGAGTGTTGGTAGTGTGAGGAAGGGTGCTTTCGGTGATTTTACTTATGCTTGCTACAATTGTGGGCAAAGGGGGCACATGGCTCGTGAGTGCCCGAAACCATCGTCCACAACCAAGCTCACTTGTTTTAATTGAGGTAAAGAAAGGCATAAGAAGCCGGAGTGTCCCGATTTACGGGGTGATCATGTTAAGAGGTTAGAGAAGGCGGCGGGCATGGCAAAGGGGCGAAATTATTTGATGACCAATGATGAGGGCAAGCATTCCAATGAAGTTGTTTCAGGTACTTTCATGGTTAACTCTAATCCGGCACATATACTTTTTGATAGTGGTGCTAATTTATCATTTGTGTCTCCAAGATTTTTGCCTAAGTTAAATAAACCGCTAGCTAAGTTAAGTCATCCGGTAGAAGTCGAAATAGCGGATGGTAAGACGGTGCTAGGGGTTGATGTTTGTAATGATTGTAATGTTGTGTTTGGTTCCGAAACGTTTAAGATCGATCTCATTCCGATGACTTTGGGTGATTTTGATATTGTTGTTGGTATGGATTGGCTCGATCGTTATAGAGCCGATATTGTATGCCATGATAAATTCATTCATTTGAAGACCCCAAGTGGGGGAGAGTTAATTATTCATGGTGATAAGCGAAGAAGACTTGTGCCGATATGCACTTATGCACGGGCACGTCGTTTCCTTGTTAGTGGTGGCATGGCTTTTCTTGCCCATGTTGTTGATACTCGTGATGAGCCACCACCCATTCGTGAAATTCTGGTGGTTAACGAATTTGAAGACGTTTTTCCGGATGAGTTACCGGGTGTCCCGGCGGAAAGACAAGTTGAATTTCACATTGAGTTGGTTCCGGGGGCTACCCCCATTGCTAAAACTCCTTATCGTTTAGCGCCAACAGAAATGCAAGAATTGAACCCAAGAGTTGCTTGAAAAGGGTTTCATTCGATCGAGTTCCTCGCCATGGGGTGCTCCGGTTTTGTTTGTGAAAAAAAATATGGAAGTATGCGGATGTGCATCAATTATTGGGAGTTGAACAAAGTGACAATCAAGAATCGTTATCCATTACCTCGGATTGACGATTTGTTTGACCAACTCCAAGGTGCAACGTATTTCTCTAAGATTGACTTACGGTCCGGCTATCATCAAGTACGGGTCCGTGATGAAGACATAGAGAAAACGGCTTTTCGAACGCGTTATGGGCATTTTGAGTTCGTAGTTATGCCTTTTGGTCTTACGAATGCACCGGCGGCATTCATGGATCTAATGAACCGAGTGTGCCAACCTATGTTGGACAAGTCAGTAATCGTATTCATTGACGACATACTTGTTTATTCTAAGAGTATGAAGGAACATGAACACCATTTGCATGAAGTGTTGAAGACGTTGCGGAAGGAGAAGTTGTATGCTAAATTCTCCAAATGTGAATTTTGGCTAAAAGAAGTTCAATTCCTTGGCCACATTGTGAACAAAGATGGTATTCAAGTAGATCCGGGGAAGATAGAGACGGTGAAGAGTTGGGGACGACCGACTACGCCTACGGAAATTTGAAGTTTTCTCGGATTGGCCAGTTAATATCGTCGGTTTATCCAAGACTTTTCTAAGATTGCTTTTCCTTTGACGAAGTTGACAAGGAAGAACGTAAGGTTCAATTGGGAAAACGAGCAAGAAATTGCTTTTCAATTATTAAAAGAGAAGTTGTGTCAAGCTCCGGTGTTAGTGCTACCGGAAGGGGTAGAAGACATGACGGTTTATTGTGATGCTTCTTTAAATGGGCTCGGGTGTGTTCTAATGCAAAGGGGTAAAGTCGTCACTTACGCCTCTCGACAATTAAAGGAACACGAAAAGCGATACCCGACTCATGATCTTGAATTGGCGGAGGTGGTACATGCGTTGAAAATTTGGCGCCACTACTTGTATGGTGTCAAGTGTACGATTTATTCAGATCATAAGAGTTTGAAACATCTCTTTGATCAACGAGATTTGAATTATCGTCAACGTAGGTGGATGGATGTGGTAAAGGATTATGATTGTGAAATACTTTATCATCCGGGTAAGGCGAACGTGGTCGCGGATGCGTTAAGTCGAAAGAGTCAACATCCGGCAATACGAGTAGGATCGTTACGCATGATCATTACTAACAATTTCCTTGTAAAGCTTGGTGAGATTCAAATAAAAGCGTATGTTCACAACAAGTATGAGGAACAAATCGTGGGGCAAACGGAGTTCATTACTTTAGGCCCGCATGGTTTGTTGTATTTTTAAAGAAGAGTGTGGGTCCCTAAGATGGGTGATTACCGACGGGTGCTGCTTGATGAAGCACATAAGTCAAAGTATTCCATTCATCCGGGCGCGACGAAAATGCACCTTGATTTAAAGAAGGAGTATTGGTGGTCGGGCATGAAATGTGATGTTGTTAAGTATGTTGAACATTGCATCACATGTTTGCAAGTTAAAGCCGAACACCAAAAGCCGTACGGTAAGTTACAACCATTGGAAGTCCCGAAATGGAAATGGGAGCACATTACCATGGACTTCATTACCAAGTTACCAAAGACGGCGAGAACCCAATATGATACGATTTGGGTGATAGTTGATAGATTAATGAAGAGTGCTTTGTTTCTTCCCATTCGGGAAACGATATCGTCGGAGACTTTGTCCAAGTTGTTTATCAAAGAGGTGATATCGAGACATGGGGTTCCTATATTTATTGTTTCGGATAGAGATACTCGTTTCACATCTCGGTTTTGGAATAAGTTTCATGAAGATATGGGTACTCAATTGAAAATGAGCACGGCGTATCATCCTCAAACGGACGGTCGAACCGAGCGTACGAACCAAACGTTGGAGGACATGTTAAGGGTGTGTGTTATTGATTTCGGCGGTAGTTGGGATGAGCACTTACCATTGGTGGAATTCTCGTACAATAATAGTTACCACACTAGTATTGGAATGCCACCTTATGAGATGCTTTATGGGCGTAGGTGTCGAACTCCTATTTGTTGGGGTGAAGTGGGACAACGAGAAATTAGGAGTACCGATTTGGTCCTAGAGACGAATAGTAAGATTGAGATGATTCGGGCTCGACTTAAGGCGGCGCAAGATAGATAAAAATCTTATGCCGATAAAGGGATGCGAACGATTGAGTTTCAAGAAGGCGACATGGTGATGCTTAAAGTTTCGCCATGGAAAGGAGTTATTCGGTTTTGAAAACGAGGAAAGTTAGCTCCTCGATTTATTGGTCCTTTCAAGGTTTTGGCACTTGTTAGTGAGGTTGCTTATAGACTAGAGTTGCCCGAAGAGCTTACGGGGATTCATAATACGTTTCATGTTTCCCATCTCCGTAGGTGTCTTGCAGATGACTCGACTTGGGTGCCGTTAGATGAAATTACGTTGAATAATAAGCTAGAATACGTTGAAGAGCCGATAGCCATTCTTGATTAAAAGGTTAAATTGTTGTGTAACAAAGAAGTTAGAACTTACAAGGTGTAATGGCGTCATCGAAATGGTTCTGAGTTTACGTGGGAATCCGAAGAGTTTGTTTTGGTTCATCTTCCGGCATGTCATGCGGCTTGGATCGCGAGGACGCGCTCCGGTTCAAGTGAGGGAGAGTTGTAACATCCCGTTTTTCCCATACATGTCTAAAGGTACGTGTTTAACCACTTCTACGTTTATATTTCGTGGTTTGTGATAGATAAACATAAGTGTAAGTTGTTGTGTAATTATATATATATATATATATATATATATATATATATATATATATATAATATATGCTTAAGAATGTATGCATGTATAAGTATACGCGCGGTTAGGAGTGTGGTAAGTCTTGTGAGACTATTTGGTGAAATCCAAACGTGAATAGGAAGCGAGTACGGAATGTACAAATCGTGAAAATCATCGTGTGTTTAATTTATTGCGAGGTGGTCAGGTGGCGGCAATCACTGTGCCGCGATGACCATTGCCACGCCGTGACATCTCAAGCAAAATGAAGTCAGGAGGCATGCTAAGGTGGGTCAGCTTTTCCTTTATGTGTCGCGCCGCGACAAATGGAGCCACGCCGCGGCAGTTCTGCTGGACTGATTCCAGATTTAGCTCGATTTAAGTGATTTTAAGGGGCAAATTGGTAATTTGGCGTATAGATCTGATGGGAGCATTTAATCTCCACCACTTATCCATTTTTCTCTTTTCTTTTTCATTTTCTTTCTCCATTTTACTCTCAATCATAAAAACCCATTTGAATTCAAGTGAGATTTGTGAGTGAAGAATTGAGAGTTGATCTTTGGAGCAAGAATTAAAGTTGTTCTCCTTGTTCTTAGCTACAAGTGGATAGTGTTGGTAAGTCTTAACTCTATATTTTGAGTTTTAATTAGTTTATGCTAGGGTTTGGTTCATTTGGAACTTGTAAGACCCATTTGGTGGTAATATGGGTGGATTTGGGTTAGATTGTTGAAAGTAAACCCTAATAGCCATAACCTAGGGTTTGGTCTTATGATTTGAGGTTGTAAGTGTTAAATGGTGTCGTTAGTCACTAATACACTTTTAAATTGATGAAAGATTTGTTAATGGGTAAGTTTGACTTGATTGTGAGTCTAAGTATTAAAATGGGTCAAAAGAGTACTAGTTGACCTAATTGGGTGAAATAGGTATGAAATACCCCAAGTTTGTGTTAGTTGAGTTATTAGACTTTAATTCACTAGCTTTAGTGATTAAAGTTGGGTCTTGGCCATTTATGGGCGGTTTTGGTGTAGTTGAGCCATTTAATGCAAATTGGGTCATTAAATGCTCAAGAGTGAGTAGTGTGGTTAATTCCACTAGTTGTGTATTGAATGTGTACTTATGTATTAGGTACTTTGCTCGAAGCATACGGAAGCAATAAATCATCACCGAAGTGTTTAGGTGAGTGGAATAATTATATGCGTGCATATATGACGTATTTATTTATGTAGTATGAGTTGTGAAGTGTCGAAGTGTTAAGACACCGCTTCTCACGTGGCGAGTGAAGTGTCGATGTGTTAAGACACCACTCGGGAGTGAAGCATTGATGTGTTAAGATGCCACTTCGAGAGATGTTATGAGTGAAGTGTCGATGTGCTAAGACACCACTCAGGGTGAAGTGTCGAAGTGTTAAGGCACCACCCGGGGTGAAGTATCGATGTGTTAAGATGCCACACGTGGGGTTATTGTACAAGGTGTTAAGTGCACTAATGGTTATTATGAACTCCCACGGTCCTTTAAATACCGTTCCCTCGTTCGATTGGTTAACCATGGTTGTGTGTGGATTGTAGCATATTATATTGTTTAAACTATATGCTATTGTTATGCTAGCTCGTATGGTGGAAGGTTTTGTATTATACTTGTGATGGTATGATTATTTATATTGCTAGCATGCATGCGGTAAATGCGTAAGTGATTGCAAGTAAGTAGGTTGTATATGTAATCGTATAATTGTTGCACTCACTAAGCATTAGCTTACCCCTCTCGTTGTTTATCTTATTAGATGCAGGTGCGGATAAGGGGAAAGGGGTTGTTGGGCACTAGGTGTCCTTTGATGATGTTTCGTTGGAGCTTTTGGAAGTTGGCCTAACGTTTTGGGTAGTTTAGCCCCAAACCATGCTCGAAGTGTCGTTTGGATTATAAACTATCATTTGTAGTGGGTCGAACTTGTATTAAACTTAATTAATGGCCTTCGTGCCTTTGTAAACATTTAAATGGTTGTACGTTTTGAATGGAACTGGTGGAATGGTTTACATATTTAATTGGCGCGTAAATGTGTATTATTTTAAAAAAATATTTATCGTATGGAATACGGGTTGGGTTGTTTCAAATCGTGTTACCGTTATTGATACAACCTACTTGTTTAGGTCAAGACTAGCATTCGTTCTTGCCTACGTTTACTTGTGAAGTACTATTATACTCTTGCACTCAAGGTGAGATCATAGTCCCACCTTTTCAACAACTTTTATTCTTTTAAATCGTGGGCTGAGAAACATATACATTTCATACTTTTATACATCGAACACAAATACGAATACAAAGATACATACGAGTTAGAACAAAAGTCCTCAATCTAATTATCATTAGTTACACTTGTAGGGTGTGAGTGTTGTAGTGACCCGAACTTTTCCATATTTATATATATATTAAATGAAATTGTTATTTACATGATTAAGTGTTTCCAACATGTTAAGCAATCAAACTTGTTAAGACTTGATTAATTGAAATAGGTTTCATATAGACAATTGACCACGCAAGTTGACCGGTGATTCACGAACGTTAAAACTTGTAAAAACTATACGATGACATATATATGGTTATATATATAGTTAACATGATTTTATTATAAGTATGTATCTCATTAGGGATTTTAACAATGAGTTATATACATAAAAATGAGACTATTAATTTAAGAAACTCGAAAATGATATATATAACGATTATCGTTATAACAACGTCTTACTAGGTACATATGAATCATATTAAGATATTGATACACTTGGTTAATTATGTTAAATGATAAGTAAATATATTATTAAGTGTATTAACAATGAAATACAAATGTAAAAATAAGACTACTAACTTAATGATTTCGAAACGAGACATATATGTAACGATTATCGTTGTAACGACATTTAACTGTATATACATCATACTAAGATATATTATATATCATAATATCATGATAATATAACAATTTAACATCTCATTTGTTATAATAAACAATAGGTTAACAACATTCAACAAGATCGTTAACCTAAAGGTTTCAAAACAACATTTACATGTAACGACTAACGATGACTTAACGACTCAGTTAAAATGTATATACATGTAGTGTTTTAATACGTATTCATACACTTTTGAAAGACTTCAAGACACTTATCAAAATACTTCTACTTAACAAAAATGCTTACAATTACATCCTCGTTCAGTTTCATCAACAATTCTACTCGTATGTACCCGTATTCGTACTCGTACAATACACAGCTTTTAGATGTATGTACTATTGGTATATACACCCCAATGATCAGCTCTTAGCAGCCCATGTGAGTCACCTAACACATGTGGGAACCATCATTTGGCAACTAGCATAAAATATCTCATAAAATTACAAAAATATGAGTAATCATTCATGACTTATTTACATGAAAACAAAATTACATATCCTTTATATCTAATCCATACACCAACGACCAAAAACACCTACAAACACTTTCATTCTTCAATTTTCTTCATCTAATTGATCTCTCTCAAGTTCTATCTTCAAGTTCTAAGTGTTCTTCATAAATTCCAAAAGTTCTAGTTTCATAAAATCAAGAATACTTCCAAGATTGCAAGTTTACTTCCAAGTTTTCTAAATCCATTCCAAGTAATCATCCAAGATCAAGAAATCTTTGTTAATTACAGTAGGTTATCTTTCTAATACAAGGTAATAATCATATTCAAACTTTAATTCAATTTCTCTAACTATAACAATCTTATTTCGAGTGGAAATCTTACTTGAAATTGTTTTCGTGTCATGATTCTGCTTCAAGAACTTTCAAGCCATCCAAGGATCCTTTGAAGCTAGATCCATTTTTCTCATTTCCAGTAGGTTTATCCAAGGAACTTGAGGTAGTAATGATGTTCATAACATCATTCGATTCATACATAAAAAGCTGTCTTATTCAACGTTATAAACTTGTAATCACTAGAACATAGTTTAGTTAATTCTAAACTTGTTCGCAAATAAAGTTAATCCTTCTAACTATACTTTTAAAATCAACTAAACACATGTTCTATATCTATATGATATGCTAACTTAATGATTTAAAACCCGAAAACACGATAAACACCATAAAACTGGATATACGCCGTCGTAGTAAAACCGGGGGCTGTTTTGGTTGGGATAATTAAAAGCTAAGAAGAACTTTGATTTAAAAGCTATACTTCTGGAAAAAATGATTTTTCTTATGAACATGAAACTATATCCAAAAATCATGGTTAAACTCAAAGTGAAAGTATGTTTTTCAAAATGGTCATCAAGATGTCGTTCTTTCGACGGAAATGACTACCTCTTTCAAAAATGACTTGTAACTTGTATTTATAACTATAAAATTATACTTTTTCTATTTAGATTCATAAAGTTAAGTTCAATACGAAACCGTGGCCACTGGAATCACTCAAAACGGATTAGAAACGAAGAAATGACGAGTAAAACAAGATTGATAAAAACTACTCATTTTACCTACGTGAAAGTTAGTAATAAATCTATTCCAACCATAACCTAATCAACTTATATTGTATATTATGTAATCTTGAGATACCATAGATACGTATACAATGTTTTGACCTATCATGTCGACCCATCTATATATATATTGCGGAACAACCATAGACACTCTATATGTGAATGTTGGAGTTAGCTATACAGGGTTGAGGTTGATTCCAAAGTATATATATAGTTTGAGTTGTGATTAATACTGAGATACATATACACTGGGTCGTGGATTGATTCAAGATAATATTTATCGATTTATTTCTGTACATCTAACTGTGGACAACTAGTTGTAGGTTACTAACGAGGACAGCTGACTTAATAAACTTAAAACATCAAAATGTATTAAAAGTTTTGTAAATATATTTTGAACATACTTTGATATATATGTATATATTGTTATAGGTTTGTGAATCAACCAGTGGCCAAGTCTTACTTCCCGACGAAGTAAAAATCTGTGAAAGTGAGTTATAGTCCCACTTTTAAAATCTAATATTTTTGGGATGAGAATACATGAAGGTTTTATAAATGATTTACAAAATAGACACAAGTACGTGAAACTACATTCTATGGTTGAATTATCGAAATCGAATATGCCCCTTTTTATTAAGTCTGGTAATCTAAGAATTAGGGAACAGACACCCTAATTGACGCGAATCCTAAAGATAGATCTATTGGGCCTAACAAACCCCATCCAAAGTACCGGATGCTTTAGTACTTCGAAATTTATATCATATCCGAAGGGTGTCCCGGAATGATGGGGATATTCTTATATATGTATCTTGTTAATGTCGGTTACCAGGTGTTCACCATATGAATGATTTTTATCTCTATGTATGGGATGTGTATTGAAATATGAAATCTTGTGGTCTGTTGTTACGATTTGATATATATAGGTTAAACCTATAACTCACCAACATTTTTGTTGACGTTTAAAGCATGTTTATTCTCAGGTGAATACTAAGAGCTTCCGCTGTTGCATACTAAAATAAGGACAAGATTTGGAGTCCATGTTTGTATGATATTGTGTAAAAACTGCATTCAAGAAACTGATTTCGATGTAACATATTTGTATTGTAAACCATTATGTAATGGTCGTGTGTAAACAGGATATTTTAGATTATCATTATTTGATAATCTACGTAAAGCTTTTTAAACCTTTATTTATGAAATAAAGGTTATGGTTTGTTTTAAAAATGAATGCAGTCTTTGAAAAACGTCTCATATAGAGGTCAAAACCTCGCAACGAAATCAATTAATATGGAACGTTTTTAATCAATAAGAACGGGACATTTCAGTTGGTATCCGAGTGTTGGTCTTAGAGAACCAGAAAATTTGCATTAGTGTGTCTTATCGAGTTTGTTAGGATGCATTAGTGAGTCTGGACTTCGACCGTGTTTTCTTTAAAAACGATTGCTTAACATTTTTGTTGGAAACTATATATTATTAACATGTATATATTATGTGATATATTAATCTCTTAACATGTTTGATATTGTGTGATAGATGTCTACCTCTAGCACAAATTCCATTGACTCACCTAATAATAACGAAGACTCGAATATATATTGGACTGATTCACAAGTTCCCGAAGAGGAACCGGAAGAAGAATCAGAACCGGAAAAAGAATCAGAACTGGAAGAGGAGGAACCGGAGGAGGAAATAGAACCGGTGGGGGAAATAATAAAACGGTTAAGTAAAAGAAAATCCTCAACCAACCGACCAAGGTTAATTAAGGTCAATGGTGTTTCCGCCAAGGAAGCAAAATATTGGGAGGATTACCAATTCTCCGATGAATCGGATTCCGACGAGAATTTCGATGATGTTATAGAAATTACTCCAACTGAATTAAAAAGGCAAAAGAAAAAAATAAGGGAAAGGGCATAAAAATAGAGAAATCTAATTCCATCCCCGATGAACTTTATATGTATCGTCAACCCCCGAAGTCCTTAAGTTGTAACAATGACCCGGGAACCTCTAAACCACCAGGTTTTTCTAAACCAATGTGGAAAACGACGGCTCGTATTAGGAGAACATCATATATCCCTAGAAACTTGGAAAAACAAACCAAAACCGAAGAAAAAGAAACGAGCGAGTCAGAATAAGATAGTTGTATTCGTGTGGTGTAATATATGTAATATATTGTGCTTATGCTTTATGATATATGTAAAAATTGCTTGTATTAATAAGTATTTTTTTTTTATGAATCTAACTCTTGTCTATTTTACAGTATAAAAACACAAAATGGATAGACAACCCAATATTTTAAGAGACCTACCCGGAGACATGATTGATGAAATCTTGTCTAGAGTCGGTTAGAATTCTTCGGCACAACTATTTAAGGCGAGATCAGTTTGTAAGACATTCGAAGAACGTTCCAAGAATGTCTTGGTTTATAAGAGACTTTCGTTTGAAAGATGGGGGATATCACATTGGGAAACCCATAAGTTACGATGTGTTTACTTTGACGCATATATTACGGGGAACCCAAATGCTATTTTACGCAACGGGTTAAGAAATTATTTTGACTCAATGTATCCGAATATAGGACTTCATGATTTAGAAAAAGCGGCTAACATGCAACATAAAGAAGCATGCTATGCTTACGGGTTAGTAATGTTCGCTTCTCACCAAAGTGAGAACAAGAACATCGGGCTACAACTATTAAACAAAACGTTCCCACAAGTGACGGAGTCGGTAATTGGGGTAAGAAATGAGGTTTTTAGATTGTTACGGGACTGTTAGACATGACGTAACCCTCGTCCCTTTGACGACGTTACAACACGCTGTCTTATCAACGGCCATAACGGTTATGTTCCACAAGACCAAGGATGGGAAGTAGTCCTAGTAAAACCAGAATGCATGACTTGTTTCTGGACGTATGAATTACGTGTCTTTATTGCCTTTGATGAACGACTTATGTACTAGCTAGAATTATCTTCACAACTATCTTGTATCAAAGTTATTATGTGCTATATTTCATGCTTTATGTAAATTAAGCGGTATTGTAAGTTTGTAAAATATTGTATAAAAGTTTGAACGCGAAATATTATTATAATCAGTTTTTCATATAGAATTGTAGTAGTTGAATTGTATATTAGCTACTAAGTATGAACTTAACGGGTAGGTACTACCCGAATTTAAACTTAAAAAACGCTAATATGAAGAAAAAGCTTTTATAAATGAGTTCATATTATGCTACGAAATACTATTAACTACCCTTAATATTCTGTATGATTAACTTGTTCCATTTGACTATTTTGAAGGAAATGGCACCGACTACTCGACACACCGTGAATATGAATGAAGAGGAATTCCGTACTTTTCTAGCTTCAAACATAGCCGCAGTACAGGCTGCGCTACATACCAACAATAACCTTGGATCTAGCAGTACAGGAAATCGTGTAGGATGCACCTACAAAGAATTCACTGCCTGCAAACCTTTGGAATTTGATGGAACCGAAGGACCGATCGGATTGAAATGGTGGACCGAGAAGGTCGAATCGGTGTTTGCCATAAGTAAGTGTACTGAAGAGGACAAAGTGAAGTACGCTATGCATACCTTCACAGGTTCTGCGTTAACATGGTGGAATACCTATCTAGAGCAAGTGGGACAAGATGATGTTTACGCACTACCGTGGTCAGCATTCAAGCACTTGATGAACGAGAAGTACAGTCCCAGAACCGAGGTCAATAAGCTCAAGATAGAACTTAGAGGGTTACGAACCCAAGGATTTGATATTACCACGTACGAAAGACGATTCACAGAATTATGCCTATTGTGTCCGGGAGCGTTCGAAGATGAGGAAGAGAAGATCGACGCATTTGTGAAAGGATTACCGGAAAGAATCCAAGAAGATATAAGTTCACACGAGCCTGCCTCCATACAACAGGCATGTAGAATGGCTCACAAACTAGTGAACCAGATTGAGGAAAGAATTAAAGAACAGGCTGAAGAGGCCAATGTGAAGCAAGTCAAAAGAAAGTGGGAGGAAAACGGTGATAAGAATCACCAATACAACAACAACAGCAATTACAATAATAATCGCAACAATTATCCCAACAATCGCAACATCAATCGCAACTACAACAAACGGCCCAACAACAACAACAACAACAACAACAACAACAACAACAACTACAACAATCGTTCCAACAACAATAACAATCGCAACAACAACAACAATCAGAAGCAGCTATGCCAAAGGTGTGAAAAGTATCACTCGGGGTTCTGCACCAAATTTTGCAACAAGTGTAAAATAAATGGTCATAGCGCGGCAAAGTGTGAGGTCTACAGACCAGGGGTTAACACAACGAAAGGAACAAATGGTGTCAGAACGAGTAATGGCGGAGCAAGTAGTGTCAGAAAAAGTTATGCCAATGTAGTTTGTTATAAATGTGGAAAACCGGGCCACATTATTAGAAATTGCCTGAACCAGGAGAACACGAATGGACAAGGCCGCGGAAGAGTTTTCAATATTAATGCGGCAGAGGCGCAGGAAGACCCGGAGCTTGTTACGGGTACGTTTCTTATTGACAATAAATCTGCTTACGTTTTATTTGATTCGGGTGCGGATAGAAGCTATATGAGTAGAGATTTTTGTGCTAAATTAAGTTTTCCATTGACGCCGTTGGATAGTAAATTTTTACTCAAATTAGCAAATGGTAAATTAATTTCAGCAGATAATATATGTCGGAATCGAGAAATTAAACTGGTTAGCGAAACATTTAAGATTGACTTGATACCAGTAGAGTTAGGGAGTTTTGATGTGATAATCGGTATGGACTGGTTGAAAGAAGTGAAAGCAGAGATCGTTTGTTACAAAAATGCAATTCGCATTATACGAGAAAAAGGAAAACCCTTAATGGTGTACGGAGAAAAGGGCAACACGAAGCTACATGTTATTAGTATGTTGAAGGCACAAAAACTAATAAGAAAAAGTTGCTATGCTGTTCTAGCACACGTCGAGAAAGTACAAACTGAAGAAAAGAGCATCAATGATGTTCCCGTCGCAAAAGAATTTCCCGATGTATTTCCGAAAGAATTACCGGGATTACCCCCACATCGATCCGTTGAATTTCAAATAGATCTTGTACCAGGAGCTGCACCAATAGCTCATGCTCCTTACAGACTTGCACCCAGCGAGATGAAAGAACTGCAAAGCCAATTACAAGAACTTTTAGAGCGTGGTTTCATTCGACCAAGCACATCACCGTGGGGAGCTCCTATTTTGTTTGTCAAGAAGAAAGATGGTACATTCAGGTTGTGTATCGACTACCGAGAGTTGAACAAACTTACCATCAAGAACTGCTACCCACTACCAAGAATCGATGACTTATTTGATCAACTACAAGGCTCGTCTGTTTATTCAAAGATTGACTTACATTCCGGGTATCATCAAATGCGGGTGAAAGAAGATGATATTCCAAAGACTGCTTTCAGAACACGTTATGGTCATTACGAGTTTATGGCCATGCCGTTTGGTTTAACTAATGCACCAGCTGTGTTAATGGACCTTATGAACCGAGTGTGTGGACCATACCTTGACAAGTTTGTCATTGTTTTCATTGATGACATACTTATTTACTCAAAGAATGACCAAGAACACGGTGAACATTTGAGAAAGGTGTTAGAAGTATTGAGGAAGGAAGAATTGTACGCTAAATTTTAAAAATGTGCATTTTGGTTGGAAGAAGTTCAATTCCTCGATCTTATAGTGAACAAAAAAGGTATTAAGGTGGATCCGGCAAAGATCGAAACCGTTGAAAAGTGGGAAACCCCAAAAACTACGAAGCACATACGCCAGTTTTTAGGACTAGCTGGTTACTACAGAAGGTTCATCCAAGACTTTTCCAGAATAGAAAAACCCTTGACTGCATTAACGCATAAAGGGAAGAAATTTGAATGGAAGGATGAACAAGAGAAAGCGTTTCAGTTATTAAAGAAAAAGCTAACTACGGCACCTATATTGTCATTGCCTGAAGGGAATGATGATTTTGTGATTTATTGTGATGCAGCAAAGCAAGGTCTCGGTTGTGTATTAATGCAACGAACGAAGGTGATTGCTTATGCGTCTAGACAATTGAAGATTCACGAGAAAAATTATACGACGCATGATTTGGAATTAGGCGCGGTTGTTTTTGCATTAAAGACTTGGAGGCACTACTTATATGGGGTCAAAAGTATTATATATACCGACCACAAAAGTCTTCAACACATATTTAATCAGAAACAACTGAATATGAGGCAGCGTAGGTGGATTGAATTGTTGAATGATTACGACTTTGAGATTCGTTACCACCCGGGGAAGGCAAATGTGGTAGCCGACGCCTTGAGCAGGAAGGACAGAGAACCTATTCGAGTAAAATCTATGAATATAATGATTCACAATAACCTTACTACTCAAATAAAGGAGGCGCAACAAGGAGTTTTAAAGGAGGGAAATTTAAAGGATGAAATACCCAAAGGATCGGAGAAGCATCTTAATATTCGGGAAGACGGAACCCGGTATAGGGCTGAAAGGATTTGGGTACCAAAATTTGGAGATATGAGAGAAATGGTACTTAGAGAAGCTCATAAAACCAAATACTCAATACATCCTGGAACGGGGAAGATGTACAAGGATCTCAAGAAACATTTTTGGTGGCCGGGTATGAAAGCCGATGTTGCTAAATACGTAGGAGAATGTTTGACGTGTTCTAAGGTCAAAGCTGAGCATCAGAAACCATCAGGTCTACTTCAACAACCCGAAATCCCGGAATGGAAATGGGAAAACATTACCATGGATTTCATCACTAAATTGCCAAGGACTGCAAGTGGTTTTGATACTATTTGGGTAATAGTTGATCGTCTCACCAAATCAGCACACTTCCTGCCAATAAGAGAAGATGACAAGATGGAGAAGTTAGCACGACTGTATTTGAAGGAAGTCGTCTCCAGACATGGAATACCAATCTCTATTATCTCTGATAGGGATGGCAGATTTATTTCAAGATTCTGGCAGACATTACAGCAAGCATTAGGAACTCGTCTAGACATGAGTACTGCCTATCATCCACAAACTGATGGGCATAGCGAAAGGACGATACAAACGCTTGAAGACATGCTACGAGCATGTGTTATTGATTTCGGAAACAGTTGGGATCGACATCTACCGTTAGCAGAATTTTCCTACAACAACAGCTACCATTCAAGCATTGAGATGGCGCCGTTTGAAGCATTTTATGGTAGAAAGTGCAGGTCTCCGATTTGTTGG
The DNA here is from genome assembly GCF_046630445.1 of Rutidosis leptorrhynchoides. Taxonomy (NCBI): domain Eukaryota; kingdom Viridiplantae; phylum Streptophyta; class Magnoliopsida; order Asterales; family Asteraceae; genus Rutidosis; species Rutidosis leptorrhynchoides. The sequence continues at coordinate 287,413,261 of NC_092333.1, forward strand.
AGTGAAGTGGGGGATAGACAGATTACGGGTCCGGAGATAATACAAGAAACTACCGAGAAGATCATCCAAATTCAACAACGGTTGAAAACCGCCCAAAGTCGACAAAAGAGCTACGCTGACATTAAAAGAAAAGATATAGAATTTGAAATTCGAGAGATGGTCATACTTAAAGTTATACCTTGGAAAGGCGTTGTTCGATTTGGTAAACGAGGGAAATTAAATCCAAGGTATATTGGACCATTCAAGATTATTGATCGTGTCGGACCAGTAGCTTACCGACTTGAGTTACCTCAACAACTCGCGGCTGTACATAACACTTTCCACGTCTCGAATTTGAAGAAATGTTTTGCTAAAGAAGATCTCACTATTCCATTAGATGAAATCCAAATCAACGAAAAACTTCAATTCATCGAAGAACCCGTCGAAATAATGGATCGTGAGGTTAAAAGACTTAAGCAAAACAAGATACCAATTGTTAAGGTTCGATGGAATGCTCATAGAGGACTCGAGTTCACCTGGGAACGAGAAGATCAGATGAAGAAGAAATACCCGCATTTATTTCCAGAAGATACGTCAACACCTCCAACTGCTTAAAATTTCGGGACGAAATTTATTTAACGGGTAGGTACTGTAGTGATCCGAACTTTTCCATGTTTATATATATATTAAATGAAATTGTTATTTACATGATTAAGTGTTTCCAACATGTTAAGCAATCAAACTTGTTAAGACTTGATTAATTGAAATAGGTTTCATATAGACAATTGACCACCCAAGTTGACCGGTGATTCACGAACGTTAAAACTTGTAAAAACTATACGATGACATATATATGGTTATATATATAGTTAACATGATTTTATTATAAGTATGTATCTCATTAGGTATTTTAACAATGAGTTATATACATAAAAATGAGACTATTAATTTAAGAAACTCGAAAACGATATATATAACGATTATCGTTATAACAACGTCTTACTAGGTACATATGAATCATATTAAGATATTGATACACTTGATTAATTATGTTAAATGATAAGTAAATATATTATTAAGTGTATTAACAATGAAATACATATGTAAAAATAAGACTACTAACTTAATGATTTCGAAACGAGACATATATGTAACGATTATCGTTGTAACGAAATTTAACTGTATATACATCATACTAAGATATATTATATATCATAATATCATGATAATATAACAATTTAACATCTCATTTGTTATAATAAACAATGGGTTAACAACATTCAACAAGATCGTTAACCTAAAGGTTTCAAAACAACATTTACATGTAACGACTAACGATGACTTAACGACTCAGTTAAAATGTATATACATGTAGTGTTTTAATATGTATTCATACACTTTTGAAAGACTTCAAGACACTTATCAAAATACTTCTACTTAACAAAAAATGCTTACAATTACATCCTCGTTCAGTTTCATCAACAATTCTACTCGTATGTACCCGTATTCATACTCGTATAATACACAGCTTTTAGATGTATGTACTATTAGTATATACACTCCAATGATCAGCTCTTAGCAGCCCATGTGAGTCACCTAACACATATGGGAACCATCATTTGGCAAGTAGCATGAAATATCTCATAAAATTACAAAAATATGAGTAATCATTCATGACTTATTTACATGAAAACAAAATTACATATCCTTTATATCTAATCCATACACCAACGACCAAAAACACCTAAAAACACTTTCATTCTTCAATTTTCTTCATCTAATTGATCTCTCTTAAGTTCTATCTTCAGGTTCTAAGTGTTCTTCATAAATTCCAAAAGTTCTAGTTTCATAAAATCAAGAATACTTCCAAGATTGCAAGTTTACTTCCAAGTTTTCTAAATCCATTCCAAGTAATCATCTAAGATCAAGAAACCTTTATTAATTACAGTAGGTTATCTTTCTAATACAAGGTAATAATCATATTCAAGCTTTAATTCAATTTCTATAACTATAACAATCTTATTTCGAGTGGAAATCTTACTTGAAATTGTTTTCGTGTCATGATTCTGCTTCAAGAACTTTCAAGCCATCCAAGGATCCTCTGAAGCTAGATCCATTTTTCTCATTTCCAGTAGGTTTATCCAAGGAACTTGAGGTAGTAATGATGTTCATAACATCATTCGATTCATACATAAAAAGCTGTCTTATTCAACGTTATAAACTTGTAATCACTAGAACATAGTTTAGTTAATTCTAAACTTGTTCGCAAATAAAGTTAATCCTTTTAACTAGACTTTTAAAATCAACTAAACACATGTTTTATATCTATATGATATGCTAACTTAATGATTTAAAACCCGGAAACAGGATAAACACCATAAAACTGGATATACGCCGTCGTAGTAAAATCGGGGGCTGTTTTGGTTGGGATAATTAAAAGCTAAGAAGAACTTTGATTTAAAAGCTATACTTCTGGAAAAAATGATTTTTCTTATGAACATGTAACTATATCCAAAAATCATGGTTAAACTCATAGTGAAAGTATGTTTTTCAAAATGGTCATCAAGATGTCGTTCTTTCGACGGAAATGACTACCTCTTTCAAAAACGACTTGTAACTTGTATTTCCGACTATGAACTTATACTTTTTCTATTTAGATTCATAAAGTTAAGTTCAATGCGAAACCGTGGCCACTGGAATCACTCAAAACGGATTAGAAACGAAGAAATGGCGAGTAAAACAAGATTGATAAAAACTACTCATTTTACCTACGTGAAAGTTAGTAATAAATCTATTCCAACCATAACCTAATCAACTTATATTGTATATTATGTAATCTTGAGATACCATAGACACGTATACAATGTTTCGACCTATCATGTCGACCCATCTATATATATATTGCGGAACAACCATAGACACTCTATATGTGAATGTTGGAGTTAGCTATACAGGGTTGATGTTGATTCCAAAGTATATATATAGTTTGAGTTGTGATCAATACTGAGATACGTATACACTGGGTCGTGGATTGATTCAAGATAATATTTATCGATTTATTTCTGTACATCTAACTGTGGACAACTAGTTGTAGGTTACTAACGAGGACAGCTGACTTAATAAACTTAAAACATCAAAATGTATTAAAAGTTTTGTAAATATATTTTGAACATACTTTGATATATATGTATATATTGTTATAGGTTTGTGAATCAACCAGTGGCCAAGTCTTACTTCCCGACGAAGTAAAAATATGTGAAAGTGAGTTATAGTCCCACTTTTAAAATCTAATATTTTTGGGATGAGAATACATGCAGGTTTTATAAATGATTTACAAAATATACACAAGTACGTGAAACTACATTCTATGGTTGAATTATCGAAATCGAATATGCCCCTTTTTATTAAGTCTGGTAATCTAAGAATTAGGGAACAGACACCCTAATTGACGCGAATCCTAAAGATAGATCTATTGGGCCTAACAAACCCCATCCAAAGTACCGGATGCTTTAGTACTTCAAAATTTATATCATATCCGAAGGGTGTCCCGGAATGATGGAGATATTCTTATATATGCATCTTGTTAATGTCGGTTACAAGGTGTTCACCATATGAATGATTTTTATCTCTATGTATGGGATGTGTATTGAAATATGAAATCTTGTGGTCTATTGTTACGATTTGATATATATAGGTTAAACCTATAACTCACCAACATTTTTGTTGACGTTTAAAGCATGTTTATTCTCAGGTGAATACTAAGAGCTTCCGCTGTTGCATACTAAAATAAGGACAAGATTTGGAGTCCATGTTTGTATGATATTGTGTAAAAACTGCATTCAAGAAACTGATTTCGATGTAACATATTTGTATTGTAAACCATTATGTAATGGTCGTGTGTAAACAGGATATTTTAGATTATCATTATTTGATAATCTACGTAAAGCTTTTTAAACCTTTATTTATGAAATAAAGATTATGGTTTGTTTTAAAAATGAATGCAGTCTTTGAAAAACGTCTCATATAGAGGTCAAAACCTCGCAACGAAATCAATTAATATGGAACGTTTTTAATCAATAAGAACGGGACATTTCAAGTGTAAGTTAGTAATTATGTTGTGTGGCCATACGGGTTTGACGAACCCTCATTCAGACGGTTCGCTACCGTTAGTGAATGAAATATAATTTTATCGGGTATAGTGTAAGTTCTAACATTATAGATTCGAAATTTAGAGGAAAGATTCAGTTAAGCTTTGGTAATTGGGTGCTCGTGATACAAATGACATTTTTGGAATGTAAAAGATTTGAATAATCAATTCATACTAAACCTTGTGGTTCAATACAATATACTTACTAAACCTATGATTTCACCAACGTTTTCGTTGACAGATTTTCTATATTTTTCTCAGGTCCTTGAACGATATGTGTTACATGCTTCCTATCACTATTTTGATACTTGCTTGGATGTCAAGTATACATGCATTTATGGAGCGTCTTTTGGCTTTACTTTAAATTGTGTCGCATAGGTTTCATTTGTACTTAAAAACGTTGTATCGTATTAGTCGTTGAACTACTTTTGTAAACTTGAAACATCTTTACATTTGAAATGAATGCGACATGTTTTGGTCAAACGTTATTTTAAAGACTTATGACCACGTAACGGGACCTAAGTAGACGGCGCCGTCAATGACGATTTTGTCGGGTCGCTACACAAATATTAATATTAATATTAATATTAATAATAATAATGAAAGTAATGATAATAATATTAATATATTAATTATATTCAACTTGTAATTTAATATTATACCATTTTATATTTATGTAATATTATATTATATGATGACATTTACCGTTTAGTTAATATTCATATATTTTATATATATTTAACAAAAATCGTAGTTTTATAATAACATACATATATTTATATACATTAACAGTACTTAATTATTCTGATTTTTATTTTACATTTTCAATTCCAACTATTTAAAAAAATCTACTTTATTAAATCAAAATATTATATATTCTTATATTTATATTTATTTAATATATACATATTTATTTACAAATAATTGTTCGTGAATCGTCGGAAATAGTCAAAAGGGCAAATGCATATATGTAAACTTGTTCAAAAATTTCGTGACTCAACTTTACAGACTTTGATTATCATATCGAAATCATATAAAGATTAAGTTTAAATTTGATCGAAAATTTCCGGGTCGTCACAGTACCTACCCGTTAAAGAAATTTCGTCCCCGAAATTTGATCGAGGTCGTCATGGCTAACAATAAGAATGTTTTCATGACAATTATGAGTTGATAGATAAAGTTTTATTACCATAGAGTAATATGGATAAAACAATTCGTTTATGTGAAGAGTACGAGTGAAGCTATCACAAAATAGTGAAATAAAGAAATAGAGGCTCGTCTTGACTTTTGACGTAGTCATGTTTAAATTTCAGAATTCCAGGGATTTAAAAGAAAATCTTGGAAATCTATAAGATCTGATTCTTCGGGATTTAAGAAAATTAAGATCTCTCTAATTAAATGCGGAAATCTGCCTTGATTTCTTTATCGGATATTTCTCTATAAATTAACTTCTTCCGTTCCATTACTTTTACCACTCCTATACTCAATTCCCAAATTCAAAAGATTGTGAAAATGCTTAATCCAGTTCTGATCCTTGTCCTTATCCTGACTATCGCAACAATCATTCTCCTTTTCCAGCTTCCACCGGAGGAATCTGGTTTCTTCTACTTCGCCCTTGGGGTTATAGTATTTTTTAATTCTCCCGTGTCTTTATGTTGCGATAAACATTGATATACACGGTTTGTAATTTATGTGTTGTTATCGGGCTTTATATTCTCCCTTATATTTCGGATTCCATGCTTTTGTTCTCTCTTCCCGACTTTAAATAAAGCAAGTAATGGTCCAGAATTCGTAGATATGGAGTTTCGAATGAACATGGCTAATGTTCTAAAATAGAAATTTTAATAACACGATCTTGACTGGTTAAATTACCAGAATTCAAGAGAAAAGATAGAACTATCAGGGAGATATGTTCTCGATATGTTTGGAGATTAGATAGAATGTAAGAGTCGTGTAACATGGCACATGATGACGTTATAGTCTGTGAATCATCATGTTCTATTAGAAACTCAGCATGACTTACTGTAATATAATCACGTTGATCAAGTGTCATTATATTATACTAGCTTCAATTCCCAACACTACTTCAAAAACATTCATTTTTAAATTTTGAATTTTTCAGAATTTTAAAACTAAAATAGTTTCCTTTCTGATGTAATGTAACAACCCTGCTTTTTCCGTTACTTCTGTTAACCTTCCGTTAGTTTATTTAACGGTGATTACTTAACTTTTATGTGTTTATGTGTAATAAATACGTACTAGATCCCTGGAGGGTTACAATATTTAATATGGGTTGATATTAATACGAATAAATATTTCGGATAATGAAATACGATACAAACGTTATGGTTTTGATAACTGCTTTTTGAGCAACGAAACGCTCGGGTTTATTTTAATAGTTAATTTATTAATTATTAACTTTTTTTTAAAAATAATTAATTTATTGGGTTTTTAATAAATTAAACGTTTGGTTGCGTTTTAACGATCGGTTTAACGTTCCGGGCCTTCGGTACGTTTAAACGGCACTTGAAACGAATCACGATTACAAAGTACTGGAAAACGAGAGCCCGGGCACCTCTAGTGGGCCCTATTCGGCCGACCACTACCACCATCCCCCTTTTATTTTATTTTTTCTTTTTTGGTTGGGTTAATTTGATGGACTTGTTTGTTAACTAGTGTATTTTAGCCCTAATATAAAAAGAGTAGCAAACCTAATTTACTTCATAGTTTCCCTAAACAAAAAAAATAAGATCGACTGAGTCCTTCTTCTCCTCCCATCGTCGCCATTCACCACCATCACAACACCATTAAATTTTCACTTTGAGATAAAACCTTCAACACGAAAGTTGCAATTCACGTCGATAGCTACGCGTTGGTATAAATGATTTTGTGATCTAAGGTATAATTAGCTAAACCCTAATCTTAAAAATCTGATTTTCATGGATGTTTCATAGTTATGTTGGCCAATTGCTAGATTCATCGTGTTTGTATGCTTGTTTAATCGTTAATTTGATCGTCTGATGCGTTAGGGTTAAAAACGGAAATCTATTATTGTGTGTACAGAAAATTGACTTTGCTAAATGTTAAATATTATGTTATAATTAGAATCCTTTTGAAAAACTATTGATTTTAGGCTTTGGATTCGCTTGATTTCGTTTCCGAATGATCAAGTTATGGCCAATTGAAATTAACGTTGTGTTTTTGTGTGTAATCAGAAATCTGGGTTTGTTAGACCACGAATTGGCTTGTGAAACTTATACCACTGGAAAGATAATTTAAAAACACTCAAGTTACACTAGGATATCATGTCGTTTGCTTATGTATAACTCGAGATATGCTTGAATTAGTGTAAAAGTAGATTTATACAGCAATTAAATGAAAACAGCCTTGTATGATAAAATGTGTTGACTTCTGTGTTTAAAGCTTTGCATATTTTAAATGTACACAAAAATTACTTCACCTTTAATGTATATATCATAGGCTAATTGTATCTATATCTTCAGATAATCGCGTGCGAATGTGACTAGCTAAATTAGAATCGAAACAGCAACTTGCTCTCTGTTTCATACTCTGTGGATTGTGTTTATTGAATTAGCATGTATGCTTCTGGAGTATGAATATTTATATGTTATGTGGTATATGGTTATTTTATTGTAACCTCCAAAATCTTATGCATTGGGCACAATAGAGCCATACTTTGTGTAACTTCTGAATTGAGCTGAAAAACTGAACATTCAACTTGCACGAATAATCTGTATAAATTGGCTAAACAAAAATTGCTCAAATTTTGATATGTATTATTTTGACTTGTCCTTGAACTATGGCCACTGGTCTTGTATCAATTTCATGTTCCTAGCTCCGGTTATAGCCAAAACGAAATCAGTGCGCGGTCAGAAACTGACTTGGCAAACCCCAAATGTACCCCTTCCGATTCCTGACTTTTAATTATCGTATGAGACCCTGGCCGGACTTTTTGGAATTTATTTTTAGTATACTTATGATCTGGAGTTTTCCATGTTTGCATGAATTTTGTACTATGAGATAATGTGCTAAGTATGCTACGTGTTCATGAACTTTGTGCACAACGATAAACTGAAATTGTGAAATTGACCATGTTTGATCTAAAACGTGTTGTTTGACCTTGGTTTGACATGTTGACCATCATTTGACATGAACCTACTGATGTTGACTTTAGTTGACCACATTGACCTAGTTTGACTTTCGGTTTGACTTTGGTTGACTTTGTTTGACTTGCATGAATTACTTGACTATATGTTGACTTTTACTTTGAAACGCGTCGAGTCAAGAAATAAGACAACTTATACTATGAAACCACCCTTATTTAAGATACATATATTGACCAACCTAAATACGTATACTTAGGTTTCATTACTCAGCTGTAAACCGTACAAGTTTTTGTCTGTTATCCGAGCTTTATTCAAAGGTGAGTCTAAAGTCCCGCTTTTTACATGTTTTCAGGGATGAGAATACACGCTATTATACTTACATTTTCAAATGGTTTTGTATTGACACGAGTACTATATATGCATATTGAGTTTATTCACAAAGCCTCTAACTTGAATACTTTTAATACCATCGGTGTAAGCACAATTTAGATGGACGGATCCATTAGGTTGACAACCTCACCCTACATTATTAACTGTGGTGCATTTACTTGGAACATTAGATACGCTCGAATAAGTGTATAACATTTTACGAGGTAAGGGCGGGTATAGTAGTTTCTGTACTCGGGTCATTGCTAGTATTCAGGTGCTCAGATTATGCAAACGTTAAAATCTCGTGGTCAAGGAAACTAAACTATTTTTCTGATAACTGTTTTCAGGTGCTATACAACGTTATGTAAAACTATGGTTTACTAACAAAATGAGATAAAACTTGATATGGTATTGTCTACAGATATTTGAAACTTGACAAGGTAGTGTCAATAAACTTTTGAAACGGGACATGGTGTCGTCTACAAACTTTTAATGTTAAACCTTGATGGTCTTCCACTAGTAAACATTTTCGGAATATTATTTCTTAACCATACTGTATTGTTTACCTAAAACCTGTAGATTCACTCAACATTATTGTTGATCCGTTTTGAGTGTTTTATTCTCAGGTATTAATTGCTTCCGCTATAGAGTATTGCTGTTACATAGAAGTCAAGCCAAGCACTGGGACCAGCGTTAACATTCTGTTAAAGGGATTTTTGACGGGGTGTTATATATGGTATCAGAGCTTTGGCTATAGGGAACTAGGATACATTAGTGTGTCTAACCGTATGGCACATTAGTGAAGTCTAGTCTATAGCTGTGTGTGTTGGATGACTTTTACACACCATACTTGCACTGTTTGCTTCACAATACTACATGTAGGGCTACACATTACATCAAGTACATATACACCTTATACCCAGATGATATGAACTCGAACTAGATGCTACACTACGAATCACATACATACACGCGACGCGAGTTTTAACTAAATTAAGTTGACTACGCCATCTTGAACTTATGGAGTGATGTCGAATGGAAATGTGAGATAGCGTAATGTAATGACCGGGATTACATTACGGTAACTCATATAGAAGTTCCGACATCACGAAATAAGGAATTGGGGCCGAGTCAAGTAGGTAACCTGGATAGACAACCTTTAGAACACAAACTGTATAACCTCGAATGTGAGAAGAAACTTACCATGTGCAAATTAATTGTTAATATAACTTGTACGTAACTTGTAATCTTGACCCAACTCATCACTGCTCGACACTGTCTGTCACCACCAATCACTACTTGTCACTACTAAGACACTACTTGAACACACTCGTCATCTCATACCAATACTCAGTACTGTTTATCACTGATAACTACTACTCAACGCCGCCTCTCACTGCTAGTCACGACTGATTATTACTTCTCACTGCTTGTCATTACTAAATACTACTTAAAACTACCCCTTGCTACTTGCTACTACTCAATACTACTCATTACTGCTCACCACTACTAAGTAATACTCGACACTACCAACACCTCCGCATTTTACTACTCGCTACTGTGCATCACAACTCATTTCTGATATGTCTTTAGAGGAGGAATTCCCGATAACAGCCCGCACAATGCGTAGTAGATATTGTCCACTCGATTACCAACTTACCTATCATTCAGCCACCCGCCGCCCATGATTTTGTTATCCAACACGAGCCTACCGACTGATGACCATTATGCCTTATTGGGAGCATTAGAATACATGTGCATATACTTATGATGCGAGCATGCTATCTAACAACTTATACGTCACTACTATCATCACTGCTTATCACAACCCATCGCTACTTATCGCTAATGCCATCACTCATTGCTACCAGTAATACTACCCGTTACCAAATCCCTCCTCATTTTGTTCCAACGTACTATTCTTAAGCAACAATCATTTTCATTATACCCACAAACATTACCAACCAACTTTGAACACATCGACGCGAACTACACTTCATCTTTTTCCGCGAGACACACCCGTCTGGGAGTTTGTCCCAACACTTATCGATTAACTATCAGATTTTATTTGAGTTGCCATTACACCTTGTTCATTTTTGTTTTCCATGAAATTCGTCACGAGATTGTTCTCACTCATCAATCATACTGTTTATATATGCTTTCAACCCCGGTGCTGAGAGAAGCTTTAACGCTAGAGAATTTAGGCACAACGTTTATAACCCTGTACCTTCCTTAGACAACGAGTACTTTATAGAACTATTAAATTGGGAAGTTTTAACCTCGTGGTTGAAACAAACTGGTTATCTGATGATACAACCAAAGCAGTTACGACCAGAAGGCTATTCAAATTCCTTTCACCGACAGTAATGGTGTACGGAGAGGGGATTAGTACACCGTCATATTACACTAATTACTTGAAGGTCCAGAGGTACATGAGATGAGAATATCTCACAATTCTGGCACATGTAAGTAAAGATGAACCGACAATTAGGAGACCCGAATATGTCCCGACTATTAGAGATTGTCCTGGGATTACACGTCCACCTCACCGAGAGACGAATTTCAGATTGATCTAGTGCCAGGAGCAGCCCCAGTGGCACGCGCACCATTTAGACCTTACCCATGGAGCTATAAGAGTTGTTGGCTATGAATGCCAAGCTGAGGAGCAAGGTGCTCACATTAAATAAGAACTCCCCATGATGAAGAATATCGGGGTTGTAATACTTTGATCCGTGTCTGGCACAACCAGGTGAACTTTATGACCAAGGAGTTCATAGTTCAAGCTCCAGTCTTAGTTGTTAAAAAGAAGGATGGGTCGATGAGATTGTGTATCGACTACAGAGAATTGAACAAGTTGACAATCAAGAATCGGTATCCGCTACCGAGGATTTCTGACTTATTTGATAAACTACAGGGATCTAGTTGTTATTCAAAGATTGATTTGAGATCTGTTGGGATTTAACAAGTTCATAATATACTTAAATCATTTTAAGAATTAAGGTAGTGGAAGCATGTAAATTACCATTTTGAACATGTTAATCTTTAACCTTTTAAAGTTAAATCTCAAATAGGATCAAGTTGTGAAATATACTTACAAACTACAAGCAAGTAAAGAGTTTATACCTACTCCAAGCTTGTTTGTGTATGATGAAGATGATGATAAAGAATGGAGCCTCAAATGGATGAAACCTCAAGTAGTTATACCCCAAGCTAACCACCAACACATTGTACTTTGGTTAGGATTTATTTGACACTTGAAATAAGCTTGCAAAACACAAATGAAGAACCCTTTCTTTCTCAAAAAGGCCATGACATACAGCAGCCTGTTTAGGGAGTTTATGTAGTTTTTTTTAAGTGTTATTGCATGTGTGTGTTGTTCAAAGAGTCAAGACACTAGTATATGGAAATGGGAAAGCATGGGTCAAAGAATCTAAGTCATAAGCATGTGAACTTACAACTCCAATGCCACTCCTATCTTGTTTATAAAAAATTAGTTTTATAAAAGAATTAGTTTTTATATAACCATTTTTATAAACTTCCATATATAGATATATATATATATATATATATATATATATATATATATATATACATTTTATATAAAACCAAATTATATAAAATGTAACATAACATTATTAATTATTTAACCTATAAATAATTAAACTCTTATTATATAAATTATTCCATAATTTATATACACATCAAGTAATATAATTTTAGAAAACCAATTTTCTTAAAATTCAAGTGTCGCGTATTTAATCAACGATCCAATCGCTAAGATCAAATACGAATAAGGTGTCGGTAAGCTTGTTATTGGGTATGACCCGACTTAGATCAAAACATATTAGCCACGTTAATTTAATATGTCTCCCGGGCATACGAAATACCTTCAATCTCCCACTTGCACGAGAAACATAAGAAATTAATGCAAGTGACGGATACCACCTAACGACCATCCATCACCCCTAATATGTTATGATTTTGTGCCATTCAATAACATCATCCCTTTCTAGTTCCCATCTCGAATATGAATAGGTGAATCTTTCATTTATCCTTTCATCCTAGATGTCATGTCAAATCCAAGAGATACAGAGTGATCACTCTCTTCTAGATTTAACTTTATCAGGCCTTAGACATCTGACTCTCAACGAATAAGAGGGACAAATTCCATCTTGACTACATACGTCCTAAATATATACCTTGCATTATACCTAACCTCTTCCTTATGAACTACCATATTTTAGAATAGCGAAGAAAAGAATCAAGGCACAATACTTGGTAAATATCTGAACCCAATATGTATCTCAGGTCAGAGGATACAATGATATTCGCCTTTACTCAAGATTACATGTGATCAACCACAAAGGCTTCATTTAGTAAATCTTGAGGGCGGGTCTTCCAATATTTGTATCCCACAAATATCTATGAACCTTGGTTGCAACCTTGCCCCACATTTAGCTCGTGAATGTATACCAAGCCAAGTTCATAATAGTCTAGACCTCACACTTGTTCCCACAAATGTGATCGACTACGGAATTTAGAATAATAGCTTATTCATGGATAAGATACGCAAAATAGGAACTTAACTCAAAATAAATTAACACCCTAATTATATTAATGAGTTTGAACCACTTCGTTCCATTACAATACATAAAACAGATCACAACCAATCACTAGAATATCGAAGTCCTAATGCACTAACATGCCCTTGATGTTTTGCACCATGTAAGAGCTTGGTGAGTGGATCCGCTATATTAAGATCTGTGTGAACTTTGCGAATACATATCTTTCCCTTTTCAACTTCATCCCTTATGTAGTTGAATCTCCGCTCAATATAACGGGTCTTTTGGTGAGCACGAGGTTCCTTGATTTAAGCAATCGCACCCTCGTTATCACAAAAGATCTCAAGAGGGTCCTGAATGGAAGGGACCACTCCTAAGTCGTCAATGAATTTCTTCATCCATGCAGCTTCCTGAGCCGCCAATGAGGCGGCAATGTACTCCGAATCTGTAGTGGATAAGGCAACACCATCCTGTTTTGAACTCTTCCAAGAGACCGCACCTCCATTTAATGTGAATACATAACCGGATTGTGATCGAGAATCATCTCGATCAGTTTGGAAACTCGCGTCCACGTAACCTTTTACAGCGAGTTCCTCCTCACCAGACCCATATATTAGAAACATATCCTTAGTCCTCCTAAGGTATTTCAATATACTTTTAACCGCAATCTAATGACTATCTCCTGGGTTATTCTGGTGTCTACTTGTCAAGCTAAGAGCGCAAGACACATCCGGTCTAGTACATATCATTGCATACATGATTGACCCAATAGCAGATGCGTACGGGACTTTATTCATTCTCTCTTGTTCATCTTTCATGGTAGGGCACTGAGATGAACTGAGAAGCGTTCCTCTTTGAATAGGTACCAAACCTTTCTTAGAGTTCTCCATCTTGAACCTTTTCAAGATCTTTTCAATGTATGCACTTTGATTCAAACCTATCAATTTTTTGGCTCTATCCCTGTAGATCCCAATCCCCAAAACGTATTGTGCTTCTCCAAGATCCTTAATGGAGAAGCATTTGCTTAGCCAAGTTTTAACACCTTGCATTGCCGGAATATCATTTCCAAATAACAATATATCATCCACATATAGTGCAAGGAACATGATAGTGCTCCCACTAGCTTTCTTGTATACACAAGCTTCATCACCATTTTTAATGAAGCCAAATTTCTTGGCCTCCTCATTAAAACGATGATTCCACATTCTAGATGCTTGTTTCAATCCGTAGATTGACTTCTTTAACTTGCATACCTTTTTAGGATATTTCGGATCAACAAAACCTTCAGGCTAAACCATATAGACATCTTCCTCAAGATGCCCATTTAGGAAAGCGGTCTTGACATCCATTTGCCATATTTCATAATCATAATGAGCAGCAATGGCAAGTAATATCCTAATAGACTTCAGCATTGCCACAGGCAAAAAAGTTTCATCATAGTCAACCCCTTGAGTTTGAGTGAAACCTTTTGCTACAAGTCTAGCTTTATATGTATCCAAGTTTCCATGTATGTCGGTTTTCATTTTGAAAAGCCATTTACAATCAACTAGCCTTGAGCCAGTAGGTTGTGCAACAAGTTCCCAAACTTGGTTGTCATACATGGATTGCATCTCAGCATTCATGGCTTCCTGCCATTTATCTTTATCAATCCTTGATAAAGCATCTTGGTAGTTTATTGGTTCATCCAAATCAACCACATAGCAACCATCCATGAGAAACCCATATCTCTCAGGAGGATTACTAATCCTACCAGATCTGCGAACGTCTTGTATACTTTGATCATCCATTTGATCATTCTCAACATTTTCATGTTGAGTGCTAGTGTCAACCAATTTTGTATCATCTACTTGATCTTGAACCTCTTCAAGATCTATCTTCCTTTCACTATTACCTTTCATTAGGAACTTAGTCTCAAGGAATTCAGCCTTCCGAGCAACAAATACATTCAACTCAGAAGGATCATAGAAATAGTATCCCATATCATCCTTGGGATATCCTATGAAGATACACT
The DNA here is from genome assembly GCF_046630445.1 of Rutidosis leptorrhynchoides. Taxonomy (NCBI): domain Eukaryota; kingdom Viridiplantae; phylum Streptophyta; class Magnoliopsida; order Asterales; family Asteraceae; genus Rutidosis; species Rutidosis leptorrhynchoides. Next base: position 287,428,456 of record NC_092333.1, read on the forward strand.
TCGTGGATCGAGCATTAAACTTATTAGGGACGTAACGCTTAGGGTAAGCTTCACATCCCCATACCTTTAAGTATGACAGAGATGGAGGTTTTCCAAACCACATCTCATGAGGTATTCGTTCCACTTTCTTGGTTGGGGCTATATTTAAAATACGAGGCGCGGAGCATAAACAATAACCTCAAAATGATAGAGGTAACGAGCTTCTAGCCATCATAGATCGAACCATATCCATTAGGGTTCGGTTCCTCCTTTCGGATACTCCATTAAGTTGGGGTTTTTCGGGTGGAGTAAGTTGCGAGATAATCCCACAACTTCTAAGATGATCATGGAAAGCATCACTTAGGTATTCACCTCCTCTATCGGTACGAAGTACCTTGATTGTCTTATTGAGTTGATTTTGTACTTCGTTTTGATATTCCTTGAATGCTTCAAAAGTTTCGTCCTTGTATCTTAATAAGTAGACATATCCGAAACGACTAAAGTCATCAATGAAAATAACAAAGTATCTTTCACCATTCCTAGTTATGGGCTTAAAGGGTCCACATACATCCGAATGTATTAATCCCAATAAGTCTTTAGCCCTTTCATAGGTCCCTTTGAAAGGTGCTTTAGTCATTTTGCCTTGTAAACAAGATTCACATACATCAAACGAGTCTAGTTCATTTGATTTCAAAAGTCCATTCTTTTGAAGTGTATGCATTTGATTCTTGTTTATGTGACCAAGGTGACAATGTCATAGGTAGGAATCACTCAAATCCCTTTTGAGTTTCTTGGTGTTTGCATGGTATATTGAGCTATTGTATGATGTGTCATCATGAACCAATTCATAAATACCATTCAAAGGCAAAGCCTTGGAATAGAACACATTATCTAAAGAAACATGGATATCATCATCAATGAAATTAAGATTAAAACCATATTGTTTCAAACGGGATACAAAAATAATGTTTCGAGATAAATCGGGTTCATACAAAACATTTTTCAAAATAAGTTCCAAACCACTTGGAAGCTTCAAAATAAAGTCTCCTTGAGCTACTACGTGCACCTTAGCTCCATTTCCCATGAAGAAACTTGATGTTCCCACTTCTTGTTTACTTCTTTGGAACCCCTGCAAAGAATTGCAAATATGAGTTCTACATCCTGTGTCTAATACCCATGTATTAGAAGAAGTAATACTAAGCTCAACGTATACCATATATACATTACCTGAGGTTTGCCCTGCATCCCTCTTTTCTTTCAACTCCTTTAGATAGATCGGGCAGTTGCGTTTCCAGTGACCCATCTCACCGCAACCAAAGCACGGATCTTCCTTGGGGTTTGCTTTACTAGCAACCTTTTGCTTCTTGTTATTGTTGGTTGGGGTAACCATCTTCCCTTTTCCCTTACCCTTGCCTTGGTAGGCGGGTCCTTTCCTCTTAGCCACCTTTGGCTTAAAAGTGTTATTGTTTTTGGACCCACCTTCATTGATCATTAACACGGGTGAAGCCCTTTTACCCATGCTTGCTTCGGCCGTCTTAAGCATGGCATGTAATTCGCCAATGCTCTTATCCCAACCATTCATGTTGTAATTCATTACAAATGTGTCAAACCTCTTTGACAAGGAATTAAGGATAAGGTCCGTGGCTAATTCATTACACACGTTGCAGTTTAGATGGTTCGCTCGATCAATTAGGCTTTTCATCTTAAGGACATAAGATGAAACAGATTGGGAGTCATCCATACGACAAGCATGAAGCGCTCGGACCGTTTCAAAGTGCTCGACACGAGCTTGTTGAAGGAACATCTCCTTCAACTGAGTGATCATGTCATATGCTCCATGATGTTTGAAGTCCTTTTGGAGTTCGGGTATCATGGTCCCAAGCATGAGGCAAAAAACTTGCACCGAATCGGTGCAATATTTCTCCCAATAAGCCATGCCTTCCGTATCATCCTCGTCGGGTTGATCGGGAATGGGGTCTTCCAACACATACACCCTATCCTCAAGTTTGAGGAAAATTCTTAGATTGCGAAACCAATCCATGAAATTCGTATGGTTGAGTTTTTCCTTTTCGAGGATTGACCTCAACGATAGGTTGTTAAAGTTGATTGGTGCGTTTGGAATGTTGTTGTTATTGGCGGCCATCTACAAAATTTAACAAAGTTGTTTAAGCATCAATTTTAATTTAACAATCAATACCCTTTAAATCCAATTGATATTTATTAAATTTTAGAATCCAACGGTAAACCAAATTTCAGTTAGGTGACATTTATCCCGTCATTTGATTTAGCTAGGTAGTCATTATATGACAATTTCAATCCTTTTGCAACTTCTAAGTTATGGGATCATGCAATCCTTTTGCATGGCATATTTATCCCATCAACGCCTATTTGTTCCTCATTTTTCGGTGACCCTAAGTTCATGATTCCCAAATCAAGTTGTCCTACTTGTGTAAACGTGTAAATTCAACATACAAGTGGTTAGGTGACCTTTATCCCACAAGTGTGCGAAATTCACCTTAATCATATTAGTTTGCTCATAATGATTAGGTGACCTTTATCCCATCATGAGTTCCCTAATATGCCTAAGTGTCACACAATAAGGATGGCGTTTAACTTGTTTACCTTGTTAATTAAGGGATTTTAAGTTTTCATAATTTCTAGTTTAAGAAAACAATTATACCATACACTAACATGCATTTAGTGTGTGGTTCATGTGAAAATCTATTATTAAATCCTTTTCATGTTCTTAATAACCGTTTATCAATGTCCTTTTGCCACTTTTAATTTAACCAATTAAATTGTCGTTTTGCATGTCGTTAATAATGTTTAATTTAACCAATTAAATTGTCATTTTTCTTGTTGTTAACTTGCGATTTACTTGTAGCAACCAAACATACAAACACAATAAACAACCATGCATGCAAAACAAATATGTTCACAATCAAGCCAATTTGGTAGACATTTGTTTAGCCGAAAACAAATGCCATCGGTTAATGGGTTATAACACAAAGTAGGAGATTTCAAAATCTCCCACTTAATCTTGCATCTTCCTTGTCTTCATCTTGCATCTTCAGCTTTTACAAAAATATATCCTAATACATTTTTCTAAAAAAAATGAAAATACAACCTAATCTATTTTACATACAAAATATAAAATGAATTACATCACCAAATGAATAAATATTACAAACCAAATGAATGAATTAATATTACATACCAAATGAATGAATTAAATCAACCAAACATTCAACCATTCAAACACAAGGTCAAGGCTTAGATTGTGAACATCATCATACAACCAAACATGACCAAAATGGAAGAATCCAAACCCATTTTTGGGTCTCCCAAATTCGGCCAAAAAAGAGAACCCACCCAAACATATAATTTTTGCATTTTACTTTCATGCATGTACATAAAATGCAAAATATATAGTTAGTTTAATAACCATCTCGAAGCATATTTCAACAACTTCGGCTCTAGATACCATTGTTGGGATTTAACAAGTTCAAAATATACTTAAATCATTTTAAGAATTAAGGTAGCGGAAGCATGTAAATTACCATTTTGAACATGTTAATCTTTAACCTTTTAAAGTTAAATCCCAAATAGGATCAAGTTGTGAAATATACTTACAAACTACAAGCATGTACAGAGTTTATACCTACTCCAAGCTTGTTTGTGTATGATGAAGATGATGATGAAGAATGGAGCCTCAAATGGATGAAACCTCAAGTAGTTATACCCCAAGCTAACCACCAACACCTTGTACTTTGGTTAGGATTTATTTGACACTTGAAATAAGCTTGCAAAACACAAATGAAGAACCCTTTCTTTCTCAAAAAGGCCACGGCATACAGCAGCCTGTTTAGGGAGTTTATGCAGCTTTTTTTTGAAGTGTTATTGCATGTGTGTGTTGTTCAAAGAGTCAAGACACTAGTATATGGAAATGGGAAAGCATGGGTCAAGGAATCTAAGTCATAAGCATGTGAACTTACAACTCCAAGACCACTCCCATCTTGTTTATAAAAAATTAGTTTTATAAAAGAATTAGTTTTTATAAAACCATTTTTATAAACTTCCATATATAGATATACATATATATATATACATTTTATATAAAACCAAATTATATAAAATGTAACATAACATTATTAATTATTTAACCTATAAATAATTAAACTCTTATTATATAAATTATTCCATAATTTATATACACATCAAGTAATATAATTTTAGAAAACCAATTTTCTTAAAATTCAAGTGTCGCGTATTTAATCAACGATCCAATCGCTAAGATCAAATACGAATAAGGTGTCGATAAGCTTGTTATTGGGTATGACCCAACTTGGTTCAAAACATATTAGCCACGTTAATTTAATATGTCTCTCGGGCATACGAAATACCTTCAAGATCCGGGTATCACCAATTGAGAGTCAAAGAAGCTGATGTCCCGAAGACGGCATTTAGAACACGTTATGGACATTATGAGTTTACAGTGATGCCATTTGATTTGACGAACGCACCAGCAGTGTTCATGAACCTCATTAACTGTGTGTGTATGCTATACCTAGATAAATTTGTCATTGTGTTTATTAATGATATATTGGTGTACTCCAAGAACAAGGAAGAGCACGAACCGCATCTACGTTCGATATTGACTATGCTTAGAAAAGAGCAGTTGTATGCAAAATTCTCTAAATGTGACTTTTGGTTACTAGAGGTACAATTTCTTGGCCATGTTGTAGGGGCCAATGGAATACAGGTCGATCCAGCAAAGATTGAGTCGGTTAAGAATTGGGAAACTCCAAAGACGCCAACTCAAATCCGGCAATTTTTGGGTCTAGCTGGTTACTACAGGAGATTCATTGAGGGATTCTCTAAGATTGCCTGACCATTAACCGCGTTGACTTATAAGGGCAAGAAGTATGAGTGGTCAGAACCGCAAGAAACTGCATTTCAGTTGTTGAAAGAGAAGTTAACAACCGCACCAGTATTGTCTCTACCCGAGGGAAGTGAAGATTTTGTTGTTTATTGTGATGCCTCATGACAAGGAATGGGTTACGTGCTTATGCAACAAAATAAAGTTATTGCTTATGGATCACGTCAGTTAAAGATTCACGAGCAGAACTACACTATGCAAGACCTTGAACTAGGAGCTGTTGTCTTTGCACTTAAAATGTGGATACACTACCTGTATGGGACCAAGTTTTCTATCTTCACCGACCATAAGAGTTACAGCACATATTCAATCAGAAACAGCTCAACATGAGACAACGACATTGGATGGAATTACTTAACAATTATAACTGCGAACTTCAATACCATCCGGGCAAGGCGAATGTTGTGGTGGATGCTTTGAGCAGAAAAGAGCGAGAGAAACCCCTTAGGGTTAAAGCGCTTAACATAGTTGTCCGTACGAATCTCACATCACAGATCCGTGAAGCACAGTAAGAAGTAGTGAAGCAAGAAAATGTCGATGTTGAATTTCTCAGAGGAATGTGTGATTCCCCGTACAAAATTAACGTGTACGGATCATCAACAACAGGATCATTACAAGGTCAAACACTATATGTTGTTTTAAAATAAGTTTGCATTCATAAGAGAGGGTGACGTTATAACCAACATCAAAAGTTTTACAAACAAAAGTATGCTTCTATGAATAGAAGCAATTAACATAAGTACGAGACCCGAAGGTCATTACAAATCATTGTTCAAAAGTAACATAGTTTGTGAATGCAAGGTAAACGTTTCCTGCAGAGACCTCTCTAACAAAAGCAGCGGGAGTCTACACAGCAAGACTACTATAGCGGAAGCATCAAACCTCTAAGCACCTAAGAAAACATGCTTAAAAACGTCAACACGAATGTTGGTGAGCTATAGTTTAAATGTAACAGTAATGTAAGGTAGGCCACGAGATTTCAGTGTTTCAAAACAGTATGAAAAGTATATGTTCATCCGTGGGCACTTGGTAACTAACTTAACGTAAGTTTACGAAGTATTAAAAACTCGTTAAATGCTAGCACTACTAGCCCGAGTGGGGATGTCAAACTCTATGGATCCATATCTAAGATTTACGTTCACCGGTTCAAATACCAATGACTAAACGTTACCGAGCTAAGGGGAAAGTTTATGCCATTGTATAACCCACACATATATAAAGTTTAAGTACTCATGCCTAGTATGTAAAACGTAAAAAGCGCAAGTATTCTCAGTTCCCAAAATAGTTAAAGTAAAAAGGGATGCTATAACTCACAGTGAAACGTAGTAAAGTCGATACGATATAAGTAAGCAAGTAGTTGGTCCGAAAGGTCCTCAACCTAAGTCAAAAGTTACTAAGTCAGTAAATTGTTCCCAAAAGTTTAAAAGTATGTAAATTAGGTCTTAAGTATCATCATCATCATCATTCATCATTAATCAAAAAGAGTAAAGTAAGTTTCAATCAAGAATAGAGATCGAGACAAAGGCTGACTTCGTTCAGCTGCTACGAACTCTATACAAATCGAAAAGATGCGTAGTCAGTGGATATGGCTCCGTATGTGAGTCCTCCAATCACTGACCAATTTTCAGAACCAAACTCATCTTTGTTTGAACGTGGTGACGGTTTAAGTGACAGTAGGTCAGAAATTTTAGCACAACGTTACAAAGGTGTAGTGACTTTCGGAAGGCTATAAATCCTAAACCGTAAATCGGATTAAGATGAGTCCTAAACGAAAAGTCATATACTCGAACCAAAAAATCTGAAAATCAACTTTTCCAGTAGCCCAGGTGACTGATCAGACCTCAAAAATAGTAAGCAAAGTGCTCCGGTGGGTTCTTGGTGCTTGATGTTCATCACGGTTCTCATCCTTGATGCTTGTAGCTTCAAGTGTACAACTCGTTGATGTGTTTACATCATCTTAACCAAGTTTTGACCATCATAACACTAGTGTACGTCTAAGATAAATAGCACAACTCATTTAAGGGTTGTAAGGAGTTTGATGAACCAAAGTTACATCAAGATCTTAGATCCGACACATACATGAGTTCTAATAGTAATATTAAGCTATAAACTTGAATGTAAAATAAATAAACAAGATCTTAAGTTGTAAAACTTAGATATTAGTTAGATCTTGAAGATCCTAGACTTGAAAGTCTAGATCTAGTGTTCTTAAATTAAACCCTAAGTTATAGAACTTGGATCTTCACTTTAAATAAACCATAAGTTATGAAACTTAGATTTTTATTTTTGTAGAATGTATATATAAGCTTATAAGCTTTTGTTTTAGACAAAATTGGAAGACCATAAGCTATAAACATTTAGATCTAACATAAGTGTATGAAGTTATAACTAGAAAGTTTAACTTCCATGTTCTTGAACTTACAAAGTTTAAACTTTAGTTTCAAAAAAAATGAGATCAAGTTTAATAGTAATACTTGACTAATATTATACAATCACAAATTTAAAACAAAAAAATAAAGAAATAAACTAAAGTTACAAGTAACAAGTTCATGTTTGTTTCATACTTAAGAAGATTCAAGCCAAAACTTGGATCTTAAGAAAATAAACCTTAAGTTTACAAAACATGACACAAGTAAGATCTTAAAGCTTATAACTTTAGATCTTTATAATATTTCAAGTGTAGAACCATAAGCTAAAAATCTTAGATCCTTGTTCTTGGTTCCTCATCAAACAAAGGATGGAAGAAGCAAGATTCATGAAGATACAAACTATAAAGCTTGATCTTTAACAACAAACACAAATAAGTATGAATGATGATGATAGTATTCGATTTTCATAGGAAAAAGAAGAAAGAAAAATAAATATATTACTTACAATTTAGAGAGAAAAGTTTAGAGAGAAAGTAGTGTAAGAAATATGTGTGAAAAATGAAGTTCAATACAAGCATATAAGTAAAAAAAAATAAAAAATTTGAACTCCCTCCCCATTCACCCAAGGCCGACGGTTTGAGGCTCAAAAGGGGAAGTCAAGTTCCAACTTTCATGTGTGGGAGAGTGGTGTTGGCTAGGAAAGTGTATAAGGTTAAATGCATGGGAAAGAGGTGCATGCATGCTTGAGACATTCTTGTCTCCAACACTTAATTAATCTATGTTTAACCTTAATAAATCACTAGTAATATGATGGGCTCACTAACTAGTCCATTAAGAAATGTAGGGTGGGCTTTGATAGTCCAAGTCCATTAATAAAGGCCCATGTATAAGTATGCAACCAATTAGTAACAAGCCCAAGAAATTAACTACTTACATTAGTTAATTAGAAATGATTAATAATAATTAATTATGAACGTAAATAATATTCGAAATATTATTCGTGAAAAGCACGTGTCGAAAAGACGAGTCGGGACATGGAAAGTCAATTACGGTAACAAGTAAAATGTATAAGAATACATTTAGTACAATGCAAGTATTAATAATAAATATTAATAATATAAGTTGGAAAATCCAGGGTCGTTACATTACCCACCTGTTAAAGAAAATTTCGTCTAGAAATTTTAAGCTGAGGTAGATGGAGGAGTTGGGAAAAGGTGAGGATACTTTTGCATCATTTGATCCTCTCATTCCCAGGTAAACTCGTGTCCTCGTTTGGCATTCCATCGGACTCGGACGATCGGTATCTTGTTGCGTTTCAAAGTTTTGACCTCACGGTCCATAATTTTGACATGTTCTTCCACGAAATGGAGTTTGTCATCAATCGTAAGTTCCTCCAGTGGTATGACAAGTTTCGGTTCAGCAAGACACTTCTTCAAATTCGATACATGGAAGGTAGGATGAACTGAGCTCAATTGAGTCAGAAGATCCAGTCGGTAAGCAACGGGTCCAACACGCTCCAAGATTTCGAAAGGACCAATGTATCGCGGGTTGAGCTTTCCGCGCTTTCCAAAATGAATCACACCTTTCCAAGGTGCGACCTTCAACATTACATGGTCACCCATGTTGAATTCGAAGTCTTTACGTTTAAGGTCGGCATAACTCTTTTGGCGATCACGGGCCGTCTTGAGTCTCGCTTGAATTTGGACAATCTTCTCTGTCGTTTCATGGACTAACTCGGGTCCGGTGATTTTCTTTTCGCCTACTTCGGCCCAACAAATAGGAGAATGGCATTTACAGCCATACAACGCTTCGAAAGGTACGACATTAATACTCGAATGATAACTGTTGTTGTAAGAGAATTCGGCTAGCGGCAAATGCCTTTCCCAAGCCTTTCTGAAATCAATAACACAAGCACGCAACATGTCCTCCAAAGTTTGAATCATGCGTTCGCTTTGACCGTCAGTCTGTGGGTGATACGCAGTACTCATGTCGAGACGAGTCCCCAAGGCTTCTTGCAAAGAACTCCAAAATCTAGAAGTAAAACGGGCATCTCGGTCTGAAATAATCGATAAGGGCACACCATGACGAGATAAAATTTCCTTCATGTATAGTTGAGCGAGTTTTTCCATCGTATCCGTTTCCTTCATGGCTAAGAAGTGTGAAGATTTGGTAAGACGGTCAACGATAACCCAGATGGTATCGTATCCGCCCACCGTCTTTGGTAGTTTCGTGATGAAGTCCATTGCGGGATTTCTAGTTGCTGAAGTAACCCATATGGCCTTTGATGTTTGGCCTTAACCTTCGAGCAAGTCAAACACTTCCCAACATAAGTTACAACATCCTTCTTAAGATTTGGCCACCAATACTGTTCCTTGAGATCGTGGTACTTTTTACCGGCTCCTGAATGAATCAAATATCTTGACTTGTGGGCTTCGTCTCGAATGAGGCTTCGCAAATCCCCATATCTAGGCACCCATATTCTTTCGGTGAAGTATCGGAGTCCAGTCTCCTAAAACTCGAATCGAGAGACGAGAATGTTCAAGTGTTCATGAGATAAATTCTCCTCTTTGAGAGCCTCATCTTGGGCTACTCGGATATGGCTATTGAGATTCGAATGAATGGTGATGTTCAGGGCCCGAACACGAAGAGGTGCCATCCTCTCCTTTCGACTCAAAGCGTCAGCCACAACATTTGCCTTGCCAGGATGGTAACGAAGTTCAAAATCATAGTCGTTCATTGTCTTGATTCATCGTCGTTGTCTCATGTTCAGTTGTTTCTGATCGAATATATGTTGGAGGCTTTTGTGGTCGGTGAAGATAGTACTTTTAGTTCCGTAAAGATAGTGTCTCCACAATTTGAGCGCAAAGACAACGGCTCCAAGTTCGAGATCATGAGTAGTGTAGTTTTGCTCGTGAATCTTCAGTTGACGAGAAGCATAAGCAATGACCTTCATTCTTTGCATCAATACGCAACAAAACCCATTTTTCGAGGCATCGTAATACGACGAAATTGTCACTGCCTTCAGGAAGTGATAAGATAGGTGCGGTGGTCAATTTCTACTTCAAGGTTAAAAATGCTGATTCTTATTCGGTTTTCCAAATGAACTTCTTCCCTTTGTGAGTCAGCGCGGTTAAAGGACGCGCAATCAGAGAGAAACCTTCAATAAATCTTCGGTAGTAACCGGCGAGACCTAAAAATTGGCAGATATGAGTTGGAGTAGTGGGGGTTTCCCACTTGCTGATAGCTTCGATCTTTGTGGGATCAACTTTGATACCTTGATTGCTAACAATATGACCCAGGAATTGGACTTCCTTCAACCAAAACTCACACTTGGAGAATTTGGCATAAAGTTGCTCTTGTCTCAAGAGTTCCATCACTAGTCAAAGATGTTGCTCATGTTCTTCTTCGCTTTTGGAGTAGATGAGGATATCAACTATGAAGACGATAACAAACTTATCCAGGTATGGCCTGCATACACGATTCATGAGATCCATAAACACGGCAGGTGCATTGGTTAAATCGAATGGCATCACGAGAAACTCATAGTGACCATAACGGGTTCTGAACGCAGTTTTCATCACATCACTCTCCTTCACCCTCAACTGGTGATAACCGGATCGCAAATCGATCTTAGAGTAAACGCTTGATCCTTGCAGGTGATCGAAAAGATCGTCAATTCGGGGAAGGGGATACCGATTCTTGATCGTCAATTTCTTGAGTTCGCGGTAGTCGATACACATGCGAAAAGATCCGTCCTTCTTCTTCATAAACAAAACAGGTGCACCCCAAGGCGAAGAACTTGGTTGGATAAATCCACGGTCTAGCAGTTCTTGTAGTTGACTCTGCAACTCTTGCATTTCGGAAGGTGCGAGTTGATAAGGTGCGCGAGCTACCGGTGCAGCTCCTGGCACTAAATCGATCTGAAACTCCACTGCCCTCGTTGGCGGTAATCCAAGCAATTCCTCTGGGAGAACATCGGGATATTCGTTCACAACTCGTACATCACCCACGCTCTTCACCTCAGTTTCCAATATTTTCACATGCGCTAAAACAGCAAGACGTCCTTTCTTCATGATCTTTTGTGCTTTCATGCAACTAATGAGGTTCAGCTTTGAGTTACATCTCTCTCCGTAAATAATCATTGGCTCACAATCTCCGTGTGGTATACGAATGGCTTTATCTCCATATATAATGTCGGCCCTTACCTTGGTCAACCAGTCTATACCGACAATCACATCAAAACTTCCCAATTTAATGGGTATCAAGTCAATCTCGAAATCCACACCAGCTATGTTGATAATACCTCCTCGGCTAATTTGGTCAACTTTCTCAAGTTTTCCACTGGCTACCTCAACAAGAATACTCCCCTTTAAAGGAACTAACGACCAATTTATCTTAGAGCAAAAGTGTCTACATACATAACTTCTATCGGCACCAGTATCAAATAGGACAGAAGCTAATAAATTGTTGATAGTGAATATACATGTAATCAAGTTGGGGTTCTCACGGGCATCCCTTGCGTTTACGTTGAAAGCTCTTCCACGCGTGGGCCCACCGTCCTTTCTCTTATTGGGACATTCATTCCTGAAGTGGCCCTGTTGTCCACACTCATAGCACTTCCTTGGTCCAGTAGGGTTTGTCTTCATAGTTGGGGTGGTGATCTTGCAGTCTTTGCCAATATGCCCAGTCCTTTTACACTTTTCACAGACCACGTTACAGTACCCAGTATGATGCTTGTAGCATCTCTTGAACTGTGGGAGACTACCCTTATAGTTAGGGTTTGAGCTAGGGTTCGGGTTGGGGTTCCTCCCATCGTTGTTTCCCTTGAAACTTTCATGCCTCTTAGCTGGGTTTTGATCAAAGACCCTTCCCTTGTTGCTATCCCACTTACGTTTCTCATTACTAGCTCCCGATTCGGATTTCCCCTTTTCTGGTTCTTTGTTGGTAATTTGGTTCATCAGGGTGTGCGCCATGCGCATAGCTTCCGGGACATCAGCTGGTTTTGAAGAGGTGACATTTCCCTGAATGGACTTGGGAAGTCCCCACAAATACCGTTCCATTCGCTTAAATTCCGGGGTAACCATCGTGGGACACATCAAAGCTAGTTCCAAGTACCTTCGGCTATAACCATCAAGATCGGTTCCCACCTCCCAAAACTCAGCTTCCATTTTCTGAATCTCTGTTCTGGGGCAGTACTCCTCGATCATAGCCCCCTTAAATTCCTTCCACGGTGTAGCATAGGCCTCGTCAATACCCTTAGCCTGAGAAAGTGTGTTCCACCAGGTTAAAGCGCCGTCCGACAGTGTACAGGAGGCATACTTAGTTTTGTTCATTTCTGAGCAGTTGCTCACACAGAACACAACTTCCAATTTCTCAAACCATCTCGTCAGCCCAACTGGCCCCTCAGTACCACTGAAATTGTGGGGCTTGCAGCTTTGAAACTCCTTATAGGTACACCCGTTATGATTTTGCTGGTTAACAGGTGGAGCTTGGGGATTGACATTCGCAATTGCTGCGGCTACTCGTTCAGTTATCATCTCCTCAATCTGTGCTGCTGTGGGCGTTGATCTTCCGTTTGCCATTGATCTTTGAAACAGAAATTTTGACTTAAGTCAAAATCCAGCATTCAATAAATAATAATACAGTATATGGTAACCAACATGGAATCAACACATCGCATGTTAATTAAGTAATGCAACTAGATACATGTAACACAAAATCATCATATAGTAACGTAAATAAAACACCGTACAGAAATTAAACAACACAAAGTTCCATTCATTAATAATAAAGTGACATACATCCGCATAAGGTTCGTACAGTACATGAGTAAAACATGAAAGTACAAACGAGATTGCATAATGAAATCTAATACAATAGCCCTATGGTGACGGTGGGTAAAGGATGTCCATTATGTGAGACACCTGGTCCTCGAGCTCAGTTACCCGAGCACGGAGGATATGCACTTCCCTCGTCAGTTCTTCGACGACGGGGGATGCTGGTGGGGCAGGCGGTGCAGATGGTACAGGTGGAGCTGATGGTGCAGACGGTCCAGCACCAGAAGTAGACGGTGCGTAACGGGAAGCCTTACACACGAATGGATCGGCAGGGTAAGGTACAACCAGCTTATGGGCGGTAACCCTAACCAACTGTCCGCGTGCGTCTATGAACGGTCTACCTCCGTTAACCCCTGGAATAACCGTACCATCGAAACGATACCTCTTTTTCGGTAGGGTAGAGTGTAACATCCCGTTTTCCCGTGCGTATCGAAAGGTACATACTTAACCATTTGTACGTATGTAACTCGTTGTTTATGCGTAATTGTGTAGATATATATATATATATATATATATATATATATATACATACACATATATATATATATATATATACATACATACATATATATATATATATATATATATATATATACTTGTTAATGTGTGCGTAAATAAGTCTTAAAGGAGCTTCGGTTAGTGTTAAGCCTTGTGAGACTTAGATATGAGAGTTAGACGTGTATTGGAAGCTTGAACAAATTTAATGTTGTGTAAAAATATTTTCGTATTTAAGATGGTCGAACCGACCAGATCGTGCCTTAGGCCGCGCCGCGACAAATGGGTCCGCGCCGCGGAAAAGCAAGCAAATTAGGAACAGAAGTTGAGTTAAGAAGGGTTCATTTTCCTTCGATATGTCGCGCTGCGACATTTGGACCGCGCCGCGGCAATTCTGCTGGACAGATTCGGGTTCTAGCTCAATTTAAGGGATTTTAAGGGGTAAAATGGTAAATTCACATGTGGATCTGATGGGAGCTTTAACTCTTAACCATATACTCATTTATTTCATTTTCCTTTTCTATTTTCTTTCCTATTTCTCTCCCAAAACACAAAACCCACTTAGTTTGATCTTGAGATTTGGAGTTGGAGAATTGTGAATCAAACCTAGGAGCGAGGAGTAAAGTTGTTCCTTGTATCTCTAGCTACGCGTGGATAGTCTCGGTAAGTTCTAACTCTAAGTTTTGAGTTTTAATTGGTTAATGACTAGGGTTTGGGTTACTAGGGATTTGTATGACCCATTTGAGGGTAAAATGGGTGAGTTTGGGTTATGTTGTTGTAATGAAACCCTAATAGCCATAATCTAGGGTTTTGGCCTTGTGATTTGAGCTTGTAAGTGTCAATTGGTGTTGTTAGTCACTAATGCACTTTAAGATTTGTGAAAAATGTATAAATGGGTAGGTTTGACTTGAAAGTGAGTTAAAATGGGTCAAAACGTTTTAGTTGACTTAATGTGATGAAATGGGTATGGATTACCCCAAGTTTTGTGTAAATTGAAGTTAATAGACTTTAATTCACTCGTCTTAGTAATCAAAGGTGAATCTTGGCCATTTATGGGTGGCTGTGAGTAGTTGGGTTATTTAATGCAAATTGGGTCATTAAATGCTCAAGTGGGTGTATTAAGGTTAATTTCACTAGTTGTTAAATTAAATGTGCACTTAATGATTTAGGTACATTGCGTTGAAGCTCAGAAGTGCTAAATCATCATCCTTGTGATAAGGTGAGTGGAATAATTATACGTTCATGTATATGGCGTGTTTATTTGTGAATGTTATGGTATGAACCATGTGCCGGTAGTGCCATAACATGTATGGGACGGATATAGGATGTGAACCACGTGCCGGTAGCATCGAGTGTGAACCACGTGCCGGTAGCACTATAAAATGAGGCGTGAACCACGTGCCGGTTGCGTCAAAGTGTGAACCATGTGCCGGTAGCACTATTAAAGAGTGAGACTCAAATGCGTATGGTGTGAACCACGTGCCGGTAGAACCATAGCGTTATGGTTAACCATATTGTGTTGTGATTAGTTTAGCATTATATATATATGGTGTTGAGTATATGCTAATGAGATTTTGTGTCAATGTACGACTTGTTGGTGTTTCGGGTATGATTGACTTGCTATGTGAGTTACATGTTGGTACGAGGTATTTGGAAATTGTGATTGCAAATAGATGGGTTATATATATGTATGTATAACTATTGCATTCACTAAGCATTGCTTACCCTCTCGTTGTTTACCATTTTTATAGGTTCCGACTTGGACAAGGGTAATGGCATACGTTTGGACTAGTGGTCTCCCGCTTATGTTGTCGGGGGTGCTTTTGGTGTTGGCTTTTGAAGTGACCGAACGTTTTGGGTAGTTTAGCCCCAAACCATGCTCGAGTGTCGTTTGGATTATAAACTATCATTTGTTGTTGGTCAAACTTGTATCACATTCTTAATGGCCCTTGTGCCTTTTTGTAAACATTAAACTCGTAGTATGTTTTGACGAATCGTGTGGAATGGGTTACATATTTAATTGGCGCGTAAATGTGTATTATATATAAAAAAAAATTATCGTACGAAGTACGGGTTGGGTTGTTTCAAGTGGTATCAGAGCATGGTCTAAGGGATTTTGGCGACTTGAGATAGGTGCCTAGACTTGGGCTTTATTGTGTGAGCGCTTTATGCGGGACTTGTAGGACTTTGGGTCTAATCGGGAATTGTTAGTGCCTTGGTTTATGTGAACTAACCTTGTGCTAATTGTTTTGTATTGTGTTTAGCAATCATCAAGCAAGACGGACGTTGTACTAGCGAGTTAATGTGACGTGCTCGCGTAACAACGATTAGCTACCATTGTTACGGGTGCAAATCGTGTCAAACAAGTAATGTACGATGATTTTCGAGCGAGATGGAGTAGTGTGGTGTACATGTATATACTTACATGTTATGTCTTTTCGTTCTTCATTTAATCTTTTCCGTTTTATAGAATGAAAACGAGAAACGGACACGATAATGATAACGGTGGTACAAGTGAGGATGTTGAACTCACGGCCAAGGTTGAGGCCATCTTTAAAAAGTTAAAGAAGGATTTTCTTGACGATGTCCGAAAGGTCTTCCAAGAGTCGGTCGATGGACAAGTGACCGAAATGATCAACGATCGAATGAAAGCCGCAATAGAGGAGGCTTTAGAGGCTAGAAACATTTATCCTCGTGGTGAAGGAGGTGAAGGAAGATGGGATTTCCACTACAAAAACTTCAAGGATACTCAACCTCCGATGTTTAATGGGGTGAGGGATCCATTGAAAAGCACTTGTTGGATTTCCGATATCGAGGGAGCTTTCCGTACCGCTGAATGTCCTCCCGAGAAGAAGACGAGATATGGGTCTAGCATGTTACGTGAAGAAGGCAAGTTATGGTGGGATGATAAAATCAATTTATATGGTGAAGAGCAATGTATGAGCTTGACATGGGAGGAGTTTAAGAAGGAATTCTTCCAAGAATACCGAACTTCTTCCGACCTTGATAGAATCCGGGACGAGTTGCATCATTTGCAACAAGGTTCGATGGACTTGGTTACTCTCAAGTCTACCTTTTTGGTGAAGACTCGTTTTTTCCCGGAATATGTTGGTGACGACCACAAGCTAATGAAAGATTTTTACCGCACCTTGAACGATGAGTTAAAGGGTAAGATTAGTCGGGGAATGGCTAAGACTTTTGAAGAGCTATTCGAGTTGGCTCGGGGTTTTGAACCAGAGGTTTCGAGGAAGAGTGATTTCACTTTTTCAAAGAGAAAGTTTGAAGGTTCGAGTCATTCAAACTTTTCAAATAAAAAGAATAAGAAAGGCTCCGAAAGCGTAAATAGTGTGAAGAAGGGTGCTTTCGGGGGTTTTGGGCCTACGTGTTTTAATTGTAAACAAAGGGGACACATGGCCCGTGATTGTACCAATGGCCCGAACAAATTCACTTGCTATAATTGTGGTAAGGAAGGACACCGAAGGTTAGAGTGTCCCAATTTGAACAACGATAATGTTAAAAGGCTAGAGAAGGCGGCGGGTACGGCTCGAGGGCGAAACTATTTGATGACGAATGACGAAGCCAAGCAATCCCACGATGTTGTCTCAGGTACTTTTATGGTTAACTCTAATCCGGCAAGGATTTTATTTGATAGCGGTGCAAATTTGTCGTTTGTATCTCCAAAATTTGTGCCTAAACTTGATAGACCGTTAGCTAAGTTAAGTCGTCCGATAGAGGTCGAAATAGCGGATGGCAAGACGATGCTAGTGGTTGATGTGTGTAAGAATTGTGATGTCGTTTTTGGTGCCGAAAACTTTAAAATTGATCTTATGCCTATGACTTTGGGCGATTTTGATATCGTTGTTGGTATGGATTGGCTCGATCGAAATAGAGCCGATATTGCATGCCATGAAAAGTTTATACATGTGAAGACCCCAAGTGGGGGAGAGTTAATTATTCATGGTGATAAACGAAGAAGACTTGTGCCGATATGCACTTTTGCACGGGCACGTCGTTTTCTTGTTAGTGGTGGCATGGCTTTTCTTGCCCATGTTGTCGATACTCGTGACGAGCCACCACCTATTCGTGAAATTCCGGTGGTTAGTGAATTCGAAGACGTTTTTCCGGACGAGTTACCGGGTGTTCCGGCAGAAAGACAAGTTGAATTTCGCATTGAGTTGGTTCCGGGAGCTACTCCCATTGCTAAAACTCCTTATCGTTTAGCACCAACGGAAATGCAAGAGTTGTTAAATCAAACCCAAGAGTTGCTTGAGAAGGGTTTTATTTGACCGAGTGCTTCGCCATGGGGCTCTCCGGTTTTATTCGTGAAAAAGAAGGATGGTAGTATGCGGATGTGCATCGATTACCGGGAGTTGAATAAAGTGACGATCAAGAATCGTAATCCATTGCCTCGGATTGACGATTTGTTTGACCAACTCCAAGGTGCAACGTATTTCTCTAAAATCGACCTACGGTCCGGCTATCACCAAATGCGGGTCCGTGAGGAAGATATTGAGAAAACGGCTTTTCGAACGCGTTATGGGCATTTTGAGTTTGTAGTTATGCCTTTTGGTCTTACGAATGCACCGGCGGCATTCATGGATCTTATGAACCGAGTGTGCCAACCCATGTTGGACAAGTCGGTGATTGTGTTCATTGACGACATACTAGTCTACTCGAAAAGTATGAACGAGCATGAATGTCATTTGCGTGATGTATTGAAGACATTACGAAAGGAGAAGTTGTATGCTAAGTTCTCGAAATGTGAATTTTGGCTAAGGGAGGTTCAATTCCTTGGCCACATTGTGAACAAAGATGGTATTCAAGTGGATCCGGGGAAGATAGAGACGGTGAAGAGTTGGAGACAACCGACTATGCCTACGGAGGTCCGAAGTTTTCTCGGATTGGCCGGTTATTATCGTCGGTTTATCCAAGACTTTTCTAAGATCGCTTCTTCGTTGACGAAATTAACAAGGAAGAATGCGAGATTTAATTGGGAGAACGAGCAAGAAATTGCTTTTCAATTGTTAAAGGAGAAGTTATGTCAAGCTCCGGTGTTAGTTTTGCCGGAAGGGGTGGAGGACATGACGGTTTATTGTGATGCCTCATTAATTGGACTCGGGTGTGTTCTAATGCAAAGAGGTAAAGTCATCGCTTATGCCTCTCGACAATTAAAGGAACACGAGACGAGATATTCGACTCATGATCTTGAGTTGGCGGCAGTTATGCATGCGTTGAAAATTTGGCGCCATTACTTGTATGGTGTCAAGTGTACGATTTATTCAGATCATAAGAGTTTGAAACATCTCTTTAATCAACGAGATTTGAATTATCGTCAACGTAGGTGGATGGATGAGGTAAAAGACTACGATTGTGAGATACTTTATCATCCGGGCAAGGCGAATGTGGTCGCAGATGCGTTAAGTCGAAAGAGTCATCACCCGGCGTTACGATTGGGATTGTTACGAATGATTATTACTAACGATTTTCTTGAGAAACTTGGTATGATTCAAATAGAGGCTTACGTTCACAACAAGCATGCGGAGCGAATTGTGGGACAATCGGAGTTCATTACTATGGGCTCGCAGGGTCTGTTTTTTTTTTCAAGGAAGAGTGTGGGTGCCTAAGATGGGGGATTATCGACAAGTGCTACTTGATGAAGCACATAAGTCAAAGTATTCCATTCATCCGGGCGCAACGAAAATGTATCTTGATTTAAGGAAAGATTATTGGTGGCTGGGCATGAAACGTGATGTTGTGAAGTATGTTGAGCTATGCGTCACGTGTTTGCAAGTTAAGGCCGAGCACCAAAAGCCGTATGGTAAGTTACAACCGTTAGAAATCTCGAAATGGAAATGGGAGCACATTACCATGGATTTCATCACAAAGTTACCTAAAACGGCGAGAACCCAATTTGATTCGATTTGGGTTATAGTTGATCGATTGACGAAAAGTGCTTTGTTTCTTCCCATTAAGGAAGCGATATCGTCGGAGACCTTGGCTAAGTTGTTTATCAAGGAAATCATCTCTCGACACGGTGTTCCTATATCTATTATTTCGGATCGAGACACTCGTTTCACATCTCAGTTTTGGGAAAAGTTTCATGAAGATATGGGTACGCAATTGAAGTTGAGCACGGCGTATCATCCTCAAACAGACGGTCAAACCGAACGTACGAACCAAACTTTGGAGGATACGTTACGGGCGTGTATTATTGATTTTGGTGGTAGTTGGGACGAGCACTTACCTTTTGTGGAATTCTCGTACAATAATAGTTATCATACTAGTATTGGGATGCCACCGTATGAGATGCTTTATGGGCGTAGATGTCGAACCCCGATTTTTTGGGGTGAAGTAGGACAAAAGGAAATCGGGAGTACCGATTTGGTATTAGAGACAAATAGCAAGATTGACGTGATTCGAGAGCATTTGAAAAAGGCTCAAGATAGGCAAAAGTCGTATGCCGACAAACGTAGATGAATGATCGAATTTCAAGAAGGTGATATGGTGATGCTTAAGGTTTCGCCATGGAAAGGTGTTATTCGATTCCGAAAATGAGGAAAGTTAGCTCCTCGGTTTATTGGACCATTTAAGGTTTTAGCTCGTGTTGGTGAATTCGCGTATCGTTTGGAATTACTCGAAGAGCTTGCGGGGATCCATAATACATTTCATGTTTCCCATCTCCGTAAGTGTCTTGCGGATGATTCATCTTGGGTGCCTTTAGACGAGATTGAGCTAAATAATAAGTTAGAGTACATCGAGGAACCGATTTCCATACTTGATGAGAAGGTCAAAAGGTTGAGACATAAAGAGGTTAGGACTTTTAAAGTTCAATGGCGTCGTAGTAAAGGTTCCGAGTTTACTTGGGAGCCTGAAGAGTTTGTGTTGGTTTATCTTCCTTCTTGTCATGCGGCTTGGATCGGGAGGACGCGCTCCGATTCAAGTGGGGGAGAGTTGTAACATCCCGTTTTGAAAGGTACATACTTAACCATTTGTACGTATGTAACTCGTTGTTTATGCGTAATTGTGTAGATATATATATATATATATATATATATATATATATATATATATATATTATATATATATATATATATATATACTTGTTAATGTGTGCGTAAATAAGTCTTAAAGGAGCTTCGGTTAGTGTTAAGCCTTGTGAGACTTAGATATGAGAGTTAGACGTGTTTTGGAAGCTTGAACAAATTTAATGTTGTGTAAACCGATTTTCGTATTTAAGATGGTCGAACCGACCAGATCGTGCCTTAGGCCGCGCCGCGACAAATGGGTCCGCGCCGCGGCAAAGCAAGCAAATCAGGAACAGAAGTTGAGTTAAGAAGGGTTCATTTTCCTTCGATATGTCGCGCCGCGACATTTGGGCCGCGCCGCGGCAATTCTGCTGAACAGATTCGGGTTCTAGCTCAATTTAAGGGATTTTAAAGGGGTAAAATGGTAAATTCACATGTAGATCTGATGGGAGCTTTAACTCTCAACCACATACTCATTTATTTCATTTTCCTTTTCTATTTTCTTTCCTATTTCTCTCCCAAAACACAAAACCCACTTAGTTTGATCTTGAGATTTGGAGTTGGAGAATTGTGAATCAAACCTAGGAGCGAGGAGTAAAGTTGTTCCTTGTATCTCTAGCTAAGCGTGGATAGTCTCGGTAAGTTCTAACTCTAAGTTTTGAGTTTTAATTGGTTAATGACTAGGGTTTGGGTTACTAGGGATTTGTATGACCCATTTGAGGGTAAAATGGGTGAGTATGGGTTATGTTGTTGTAATGAAACCCTAATAGCCATAATCTAGGGTTTTGGCCTTGTGATTTGAGGTTGTAAGTGTCAATTGGTGTTGTTAGTCACTAATGCACTTTAAGATTTGTGAAAGATGTATAAATGGGTAGGTTTGACTTGAAAGTGAGTTAAAATGGGTCAAAACGTTCTAGTTGACCTAATGTGATGAAATGGGTATGGATTACCCCAAGTTTTGTGTAAATTGAAGTTAATAGACTTTAATTCACTCGTCTTAGTAATCAAAGGCGAATCTTGGCCATTTATGGGCGGCTGTGAGTAGTTGAGTCATTTAATGCAAATTGGGTCATTAAATGCTCAAGTGGGTGTATTATGGTTAATTTCACTAGTTGTGAAATTAAATGTGCACTTAATGATTTAGGTACATTGCGTTGAAGCTCGGAAGTGCTAAATCATCATCCTTGTGATAAGGTGAGTGGAATAATTATACGTTCATGTATATGGCGTGTTTATTTGTGAATGTTATGGTATGAACCATGTGCCGGTAGTGCCATAACATGTATGGGACGGATATAGGATGTGAACCACGTGCCGGTAGCATCGAGTGTGAACCACGTGCTGGTAGCACTATAAAATGAGGCGTGAACCACGTGCCGGTAGTGTCAAAGTGTGAACCATGTGCCGGTAGCACTATAAAAGAGTGAGACTCAAATGCGTATGGTGTGAACCACGTGCCGGTAGCACCATAGCGTTATGGTTAACCATATTGTGTTGTGATTAGTTTAGCATTATATATATATGGTGTTGAGTATATGCTAATGAGATTTTGTGTCAATGTACGACTTGTTGGTGTTTCGGGTATGATTGACTTGCTATGTGAGTTACATGTTCGTACGAGGTATTAGGAAATTGTGATTGCAAATAGATGGGTTATATATATGTATGTATAACTATTGCATTCACTAAGCATTGCTTACCCTCTCGTTGTTTACCATTTTTATAGGTTCCTGCTTGGACAAGGGTAAGGGCATACGTTTGGACTAGTGGTCTCCCACTTATGTTGTCGGGGGTGCTTTTGGTGTTGCTTTTGAAGTGACCGAACGTTTTGGGTAGTTTAGCCCCAAACCATGCTCGAGTGTCGTTTGGATTATAAACTATCATTTGTTGTTGGTCAAACTTGTATCACATTCTTAATGGCCCTTGTGCCTTTTTGTAAACATTAAACTCGTAGTATGTTTTGACGAATCGTGTGGAATGGGTTACATATTTAATTGGCGCGTAAATGTGTATTATATAAAAAAAAAATTTATCGTACGGAGTACGGGTTGGGTTGTTTCATAGAGGGAAGCTGCACGGGCGTCTCCTCAGGGTCCTCGTCGGAATCCTCCTCGCTGAAGTCATCGGATGATGAGTCGTCTGAATCATCTGAGGGTGGATTTGCTCGACCGGTGGTCATTAGTCGATATCTGCTAGGCGGGATCGGCACGACACGTCCATCAGCAAGGCGTCTGACCCAATGTCCTCACTCATTACGGAAAGGACCGTCCTCATTTCCCCCAGGAATCACAGCACCACCGGAATGGTGATGTGGCTTCGGGAGTCCTGGGCTAGGTGGAGCTGAAATCTCCTCTGGGTCCTCGTCTCCGTCGGAGATGATCATCAGGTCAGGTGCGTGGCTACTGTCCCCAGAGGATGAATCGCCAGAATCATTAGAGGGTAGCGATGATGGGATCTGTGAGTCGAGAGCAGTAGCAGGAGAGGCGGAAGATGAATCTGAGTCGCTCTCCAAGTCAATGATGATGGGCGGGATATCTAACATCTGAACAAGGAAAAATAACTTTTTCCAAGTCAGTAAGTCATATAGCAAGCACGTATTAGGCAAAGTAACTACGACAGTCTAGATCATCTATAGCAGTAAATAGCATGGCAATAATAACAAATCCTATAGAAATATCATGCAATCGAAAGCAGATAGTAGCATGCAGTAGTGAAAACAAGTAGCAGTATATGACATATAGCAGTAAAACTAAGCAGCAGCATGCAGCAAGTTCCGCAGAAACAAGTAAACTAGCAAGTTGTAGATTAGTCCTATTAGTGAATCCTACTCGGTCCGGTCTAGACTCACTAATGCAACCTAATTCCCTACAACCAATGCTCTGATACCAAATGTGACGCCTCGTACAAAATTAACGTGTACGGATCATCAACAACAGGATCATTACAAGATCAAACACTATATGCTGTTTTAAAATAAGTTTGCATTCATAAGAGAGGGTGACGTCAGAACCAACATTAAAAGTTTTACAAACGAAAGTATGCTTCTATGAATAGAAGCAATTAACATAAGTACGAGACCCGAAGGTCATTACAAATCATTGTTCAAAAGTAACATAGTTTGTGAATGCAAGGTAAACGTTTCATGCAGAGACCTCTCTAACAAAATCAGCGGGAGTCTACACAGCAAGACTACTACAGCGGAAGCATCAAACCTCTAAGCACCTGAGAAAACATGCTTAAAAACATCAACACGAATGTTGGTGAGCTATAGTTTAAATGTAACAGTAATGTAAGGTAGGCCACGAGATTTCAGTGTTTCAAAACAGTATGAAAAGTATATGTTCATCCGTTGGCACTTGGTAACTACCTTAACGTAATATCACCCCCTAAAAGTACACTTGGCGTGTGCGTAAGTTTACGAAGTATTAAACACCCGTTAAATGCTAGTGCTACTAGCTCGAGTGGGGATGTCAAACCCTATGGATCCATATCTAAGATTCGCGTTCACCGGTTCAAATACCAATGACTAAACGTTACCGAGCTAAGGGGAAAGTTTATGCCGTTGTATAACCCACGCATATATAATGTTTAAGTACTCGTGCCAAGTATGTAAAATGTAAAAAGCGCATGTATTCTCAGTTCCCAAAATAGTTAAAGTAAAAGAGGGATGCTATAACTCACAGTGAAAAGTAGTAAAGTCGATACGAGATAAGTAAGCAAGTAGTTGGTCCGAAAGTTCTTCAACCTAAGTCAAAAGTTACTAAGTCAGTAAATCATTCCCAAAGGTTTAAAAGTATGTAAATTAGGTCTTAAGTATCATCATCATTCATCATTAATCAAAAAGAGTAAAGTAAGTTTCAATCAAGAATAGAGATCGAGACAAAGGCTGACTTCGTTCAGCTGCTACGACCTCTATACAAATCGAAAAGACACGTAGTCAGTGGATATGGCTCCGTATGTGAGTCCTCCAATCACTGACCAATTTTCAGAACCAAACTCATCTTTGTTTGACCGTGGTGACGGTTTAAGTGACAGTAGGTCAGAAATTTCAGCACAACGTTACAAAGGTGTAGTGACTTTCGGAAGGCTATAAATCCTAAACCGTAAATCGGATTAAGACGAGTCCTAAATGAAAAGTCATCTACTCGAACCGGAAAGTTATCCTTTATGTTTTATAGAAACTTAGATCTAACATAAGTGTATGAAGTTATAACTAGAAAGTTTAACTTCCATGTTCTTGAACTTACAAAGTTTAAACTTTAGTTTCAAGAAAAATGAGATCAAGTTTAATTAGTAATACTTGACCAATATTATACAATCACAAATTTAAAACAAAAAAATAAAGAAATAAACTAAAGTTACAAGTAACAAGTTCATGTTTGTTTCATACTTAAGAAGATTCAAGCCAAAGCTTGGATCTTAAGAAAATAAACCTTAAGTTTATAAAACATGAACACAAGTAAGATCTTAAAGCTTATGAACTTTAGATCTTTATAATATTTCAAGTGTAGAACCATAAGCTAACAAGCTTAGATCCTTGTTCTTGGTTCCTCATCAAACAAAGGATGAAAGAAGCAAGATTCATGAAGATACAAACTATAAAGCTTGATCTTTAACAACAAACACAAACAAGTATGAATGATGATGATAGTATTCGGTTTTCAAAGGAAAAAGAAGAAAGAAAAATAAATATATTACTTACAATTTAGAGAGAAAAGTTTAGAGAGAAAGTAGTGTAAGAAAGATGTGTGAAAAATGAAGTTCAATACAAGCATATAAGTAACAAAAAAAAAATTGAACTCCCTCCCCATTCACCCAAGGCCGACGGTTTTGAGGCTCAAAAGGGGAAGTCAAGTTCCAACTTTCATGTGTGGGAGAGTGGTGTTGGCTAGGAAAGTGTATAAGGTTAAATGCATGGGAAAGAGGTGCATGCATGCTTGAGACATTCTTGTCTCCAACACTTAATTAATCTATGTTTAACCTTAATAAATCACTAGTAATATGATGAGCTCACTAACTAGTCCATTAAGAAATGTAGGGTGGGCTTTGATAGTCCAAGTCCATTGATATAGGCCCATGTATAAGTATGCAACCAATTAGTAACAAGCCCAAATAATTAACTACTTACATTAGTTAATTTGAAATAATTAATAATAATTAATTATGAACGAAAATAATATTCGAAATATTATTCGTGAAAAGCACGTGTCAAAAAGACGAGTCGGGACATGGAAAGTCAATTACGGTAACAAGTAAAATGTATAAGAATACATTTAGTACAACGAAAGTATTAATAATATAAGTCGGAAAATCCAGGGTCGTTACAGAATGGATAAGAAATTTGACATCTAGGAGGACAGAACACGGTACTTTGCTAATCGAAATTCGGTACCAAAGTTTGGTGGATTGAGAGAACTAGTGTTGAAGGAACCATACAAGTCAAGGTACTCAATTCATCCGGGATCAGATAATATGTACCAAGATTTGAAGGCATTTTATTGGTGGCCAAATTTGAAAGCTGATATTGCTACCTATGTCGGGAAGTGTTTGACTTGTGCTAAATTCAAGGCTGTACATCAGAAGCCATCAGGGTTATTGACTCAACCAGAGATTCCCTAGTGAAAGTGGGAAGGTATTACAATGGACTTCATCACAAAACTGCCGAGAACAGTGGGTGGTTATGATACTATTTGGGTTATCGTGGATCGTCTCACTAAGTCTGCACACTTCTTACCGATAAGAGAAACTGATAAGATGGAGAAGCTGGCTCAGATCTACATTAAGGAAGTCGTCTCTAGGCATGGAGTGCCTATATCTGTTATATCCGATTGCGACAGCAGATTCACTTCTAGATTTTGGCAGTCATTACAGAAAGCAATGGGGACCCGTTTAGATATGAGTACAGTGTATCACCCCCAGACATATGGCCAAAGCGAATGAACTATTTAGACTTTTGAGGACATGTTGCGAGCATGTGTCATTGATTTCGGAAACGGATGGGATAAGTATTTACCACTAGCTGAGTTCTCATACAATAACAGCTACCATGCGAGCATTAAGGCTGCACCTTTCGAAGCATTTTATGGAAGGAAGTGTAGATCTCCCGTTTATTGGAGCGAGTTGGGGGATAGTCAGTTGAAAGACCCTGAAATTATTCAGGAGATAACTGAGAAAATTCTACAGATTCAAGAACGATTGGGAACGGCTCGAAGTCGTCAAAAGAGTTACGTCGATGTTAGACGGAAGGATATAGAGTTTCAAGTTGTTGACAAAGTTATGCTTAAAGTATCACCTTGGAAGGGTGTTGTACGATTTGGGAAACGAGGTAAACTGAGTCCTAGATATGTTGGACTGTTCGAGATAACTGAAAGAGTTGGACCGGTAGCTTACAGATTGAAACTGCTACAAGCATTCAATAGTATTCACGACGTTTTTCATGTATCCAACCTAAAGAAGTGCCTAGCCGATGAGAATTTGGTTATTCCATTAGAGGAACTACGTATCGACGACAAACTTCATTTCATTGAGGAACCTGTCGAAATCTTGTGCCGTGAGGTAAAACAGTTGAAACAAAGCAGAATTCCTATCGTTAAAGTTCGGTGGAACGCGAGAAGAGGACCAGAGTTCACGTGGGAGCGTGAAGACCAGATGAGACTGAAATACCCGCAACTGTTTCTCGAGGAAACTACTTCAGCGGATGATCACTAAAAATTCGGGACGAAATTTTTAATAATAGGTGGGTAATGTAACAACCCTGCTTTTTCCGTTACTTCCGTTAGCCTTTCATTAGTTTATTTAACGGCAATTACTTGACTTTTATGTGTTTATGTGTAATAAATACGTACTTGATCCCTGGAGGGTTACAATATTTAATATGGGTTCATATTAATAAGAATAAATATTTCGGATAATGAAATACGATAAAAACGATATGGTTTTGATAACTGCTTTTTGAGCAACGAAACGCTCGGGTTTATTTTAATAGTTAATTTATTAATTATTAACTTTTTCTAAAAATAATTAATTTATTGGGTTTTTAATAAATTAAACGTTTGGTTACGTTTTAACGATCGGTTTAACGTTTCGGGCCTTCGGTACGTTTAAACGGCACTTGAAACGAATCACGATTACACAGTACTTGACAACGAGAGCCCGGGCACCTCTAGTGGGCCCCATTCAGCCGACCACTACCACCCTCCCCCTTTTATTTTCTTTTTCCTTTTTTGGTTGGGCTAATTTGATGGACTTGTTTGTTAACTAGTGTATTTTAGCCCTAATATAAAAAGAGTAGCAAACTTAATTTACTGCATAGTTTCCCTAAACAAAAAAAATAAGATCGACTGCCTCCTTCTTCTCCTCCCATTGTCGCCATTCACCACCATCACAACACCATTAAATTTTCACTTTGAGATAAAACCTTCAACACGAAAGTTGCAATTCACGTCGATAGCTACGCGTTGGTATAAATGATTTTGTGATCTAAGGTATAATTAGCTAAACCCTAATCTTAAAAATCTTATTTTCATGGATGTTTCATAGTTATGTTGGTCAATTGCCCGATTCATCGTGTTTGTATGCTTGTTTAATCGTTAATTTGATCGTCTGATGCGTTAGGGTTAAAAACAGAAATCTATTATTGTGTGTACAGAAAATTGACTTTGCTAAATGTTAAATATTATGTTATAATTAGAATCCTTGCGAAAAACTATTGATTTTAGGCTTTGAATTCGCTTGATTTCGTTTCCGGATGATCAAGTTATGGCCAATTGTAATTAACGTTGTGTTTTTGTGTGTAATCAGAAACCTGGGTTTGTTAGACCACGAATTGGCTTGTGAAACTTATACCACTGGAAAGATAATTTAAAAACACTCAAGTTACACTAGGTTATCATGTTGTTTGCTTATGTATAACTCGAGATATGCTTGAATTAGTGGAAAAGTAGATTTATACAGCAATTGCATGAAAACAGCCTTGTATGATAAAATATGTTGACTTCTGTGTTTAAAGCTTTGAATATTTGAAATTTACACAAAACGTACTTCACCTTTCATGTAGATATCATAGGCTAATTGTATCTAAATCTTCGGATAATTGCGTGCGAATGTGACTAGCTAAATTAGAATCGAAACTGCAACTTGCTCTCTGTTTCATACTCTGTGGATCGTGTTTATTGAATTAGAATGTATTCTTATGGAATATGAATCTTTATATGTTATATGGTATATTGTTATATTTCAACCTCCGAAACCTTATGCATTGGGCACAATAGAGCCATACTTTGTGTAACTTCTGAATTGAGCTGAAAAACTGAACATTCAACTTGCACGAATAAACTGTACAAATTGGCTAAACAAAAATTGCTCAACTTTTGATATGTGTTAGTATGACTTTTCCTTGAACTATGGCCACTGGTCTTGTATCAATTTCATGTTCCTAGCTCCGATTATAGCCAAAACAAAATCAGTGCGCGGTCAGAAACTGACTTGGCAAACCCCAAATGTACCCCTTCTGATTCCTGACTTTTAATTATCGCATGAGACCCTGGCCAGACTTTTTGGAATCGATTTTGAGTATACTTATGATCTGGAGTTTTCCATGATTTCATGAATTTTGTACTATGAGATAATGTGCTAAGTATGCTACGTGTTCATGAACTTTGTGCACAACGATAAACTGAAATTGTGAAATTGACAATGTATGATCTAAACTTGTTGTTTGACCTAGGTTTGACATGTTGACCAAAATTTGACATGAACCTACTGATGTTGACTTTAGTTGACCACATTGACCAAGTTTGACTTTCGGTTTGACTTTGTTTGACATGCATGAATTACTTGACTATATGTTGACTTTTACTTTGAAACGCGTCGAGTCGAGAAATAAGACAACTTATACTATGAAACCACCCTTATTTAAGATACATATATTGACCAACCTAAATACGTATACTTAGGTTGCATTACTCAGGAGTAAACCGTACAAGTTTTTGTCTGTTATCCGAGCTTTATTCAAAGGTGAGTCTAAAGTCCCACTTTTTACATGTTTTCAGGAATGAGAATACATGTTGTTATACTTACATTTTCAAATGGTTTTGTATTGATACGAGTACTATATATGCATATTGAGTTTGTTCACAAAGCCTATAGCTTGAATACTTTTAATACCATCGGTGTAAGCACAATTTAGATGGACGGATCCGTTAGGTTGATAACCTCACCCTACATTATTAACTGTGGTGCATTTACTTTGAACATTAGATACGCTCGAACAAGTGTATAACATTTTACGAGGTAAGGACGGGTATAGTGGTTTCTGTACTCGGGTTATTGCTAGTATTCAGGTGATCAGATTATGCAAACGTTAAAATCTCGTGGTCAAGGAAAATAAACTATTTTTCTGATAACTGTTTTCAGATGCTATACAACGTTATGTAAAACTGTGATTTACGAACAAAATGAGATAAAACTTGATATGGTATTGTCTACAGATATTTGAAACTTGACATGGTAGTGTCAATAAACTTTTGAAATGGGACACTGTGTCGTCTACAAACATTTAACGTTAAACCTTGATGGTCTTCCACTAGTAAAAGTTTTCAGAATATTATTTCTTAACCATACTGTATTGTTTACCTAAAACCTGTAGATTCACTCAACATTATTGTTGATCCATTTTGCGTGTTTTATTCTCAGGTATTAATTTCTTCCGCTGTAGAATATTGCTGTTACATAGAAGTCAAGCCAAGCACTGGGACCAGCGTTAACATTCCATTAAATGGATTTTTGACGGGGTGTTATATGTAACACTGGTATCGCGAAGAGATAAATGATTTCAGATAAGAAAAGTTATGAAAAATATCTTCAGAAATATCGAGGATATTTATAATGAAAGATACGATGATATCTTAGAATTTCTAATATCGATGGATGATGATGAAGATTTATCCGTAAAAGTGTAGATTCGGAAGCAAGGTATTTAATAATAACTTCGGTAGATACTGAATCATTTGGATTCTTTGAAGGCAGTTTTAGTCTTTGTGATTTGTCCACAGCCTCCTTCATGGTTTGCTCAATCCGTTTTCCAGTTCCAACTTTTCTACTTTGCCAACATACTATTCTTTATAATCAAACTTCTGATGGTTAAGGTTGTTTACGGTTGTTCACAGTTTCTGCTGCTTCATTCAGCTTTTTCAGAATTTGAAGTATTGATTCGTAGACTGGGTGCTTTTCAGAATTTCAGAATGGAAGATCATACTTCTAAGAGATAAACGTTATATGTATACGTATAACTGTTGATATAGTAACGCTGCAAGATTTCAAAATACTGATTGCTAAATCCCGGTAATTGATGTGGTAATTCTCGTTATAAGATGTGGATGGGTATAAGAATAGGTTTTAATGATCAAATATAATGGTTCTTCGGAGAGACTTAAGTCAATGAGTAATGAAGTTGCTGGTAAGTTTACTGCTAATGTGGTGGAATATAAACGGTTCTCCGGTAACGATGATGAAGGGGTAATCTTTATAATAAGGTTTATTCGAATGAAAAATTGAAGTTAATTTGTTGGAACTGTGACAAAATTTGCTATTTTGAAAAGGGATTGCAAAGTTATTTTCAGTAATAACAACGCCAAAGGAGCTAGCACAGATACGTGTTAAACGTTTACTCAGGTTCCGAGTGTTTTCAGGTGGATAATTATATGCATCAATCTTTTCTTCCGTAGATGAAGTGCGGTTGGTTCATCCTCTCGATTGAGGTGTTTTCAAGAATTATGAAATGTTTGAACGCAGATTGTAATCGTCAAGATACAAATGAGGTTTAAGATGAAATCAAGTGGCACACTTGAAGAAATGTTTTGTTTCATATATTATAATCAATATTTTAAATCATTTTAATTGTCCAATGTTAGTAGTCCACTGTTAGTAGTCCACAGTTAATAATTCAATAATTCATCTGTAGTTTAATATATAATATTCGAATTAATTAATACGTATCATGACCCATTGTATACATGTCTCAAACTCGATCACAACTCAAAGTATATATATATATATATATATATATATATATATATATATATATATATATATATATATATATATATATATATATATATATATATATATATTATTTTAGAATCAACCTCTACCCTGTATAGCTAACTCGAGCATTACCGCATATAGAGTGTCTATGGTTATTCCAAATAATATATATAGATGACGTCGATATGATATGTCAAAACATTGTATACGTGTCTTGATATTTAAAATGCATAAATAACAGTATTTAAATGACGATAAATAAAGTGCATAAAATAAATAACAGAAATTAAATGACGATAAATAAAATTGCGAGAATTAAAATTGCGATAAATAAATTGCGATAAATAAAATGTAATAAGGAATTAACAGTTAGCTAAGAACAGTTAGCTAGGATTTTGTTAGCGTGGATTCTTAACAAAATTTCTCATAGTTAATTTATTTGTTTCTAAAAAATTTTATTTTTTGTCCAATGTTTTCTTCATTTTGCCATTTGTTGAATTCTGATATGTAAAAATCCAAATATGAAATTGAATGAAAATGGTTATACTGAGGTGAACGGATACGTATATCTGTGGATGTAAATAGGATAGTAAATGACTATTGAATCAAATTGTAAGAATATACAATGTAACTTATTAATGTAAAATCTAACTATTTCTAGGGTATTACCTACCCGTTAAAATATTTTCACCATTAACCTATTTGTACAAAAGAATTTTTAATTACAATTTTTATGAAAACATATATACATATATATTTTCTTCAGATGTAATCATGGATTTAATGAATTAATATGATATTAATCGCATTTGCTTTTCGGTTTGAGCTAGAATAAATAATCTCTAAGGCTTTAGAGATTACATAATCGCCGCTTAATAGTTCTCCCATGAAGTTATGAATCAATACTTCATCGTTGATTTTTATTAGTACTCCTTGGTATCTATGGTGCGTACGATGTTGATGCTCGTGGGATAGATTGTGAAGTTGAGGTTTGCGGTGTGGATGTGGTTGTTGATGGAACTGGTGCTGATGCTGGTGGTGCTGCTGGTATGGATGGTGCTATCTGTGATGCTTGCAAATTGTGCATCACATTTTCCAAAGTCACTACTCAAGCGTTAAGCTCGTTGACTTCTTCTATTACTCCGGAATGATTGGCGGTTCGGACGAGCGGATGAATAAGATCTAGAATTTGAGATAGTATATAATCATGACGAGATACTCTAAAAAGAGAGAGAAAATGGTATTACGAACAGGTTCGCCGGTAAGTGCTTCAGGTTCTTCGCCAAGAGGGGAATGTGGTGGATGGAAGGGATCACCTTCTTCTTGTCTCCAATGATTTAGTAGACTACGAACCCATCCCCAATTCATCCAGAATAGATGATGGCTAATTGGTTGATCCATTCCGGTTACACTACTTTCGAAGCTCAAGTGAAACTCCATATTAGAATCCGAGGGACTTGAACTAGTGGCGAATTCCATTTCGTACGATTAAATAAAGGATTTTTCGATATGAAATGATTTTCGGCTATCGGATGGTATTTTAATTACATAGAATATCTATATATATAGAACAAAAGATTTCGTAGATTACGAAGGAATTTACGGAATATGTCAGGCAAGGTTTAAAGTAACAGATACACTAAGATATGATTTAGCAGATACACTAAGATATAATTTAGCAGATACGCTAAAATATGAATTTTGTCTATACACTATTCGTGCAATCAATGCAGTAAGATGTGTCTAGACTAAGAATGATAAGCATGTAATTTCCGACAAGAAAATGATAAGTAAAACTTTTTTGACATGCAGACCAGGTTCAAGTCCAGACTTATTAATGTATCCTAACAACTACTAGGCTGAAGTCCAGACTCATTAATGCATCCTAACAACTACTAGTTAGACACACTAATGCAAGACCTGGTTCGCTACGACCACCGCTCTGATACTAACTGAAACGACCCGTTCATACCGATTATAAACGATTCACGATAGTTGATTTCATTGCGAGGTATTTGACCTCTAAATGATACATTTTACAAACATTGCATTCGTTTTTAAAAGACAAACTTTCATCACATCGAAATTGACTGCATGCATACCATTTCATAATATATCCAACTATAAATGACTTAATAATATTCTTGATGAACTCAACGACTCGAATGTAATGTCTTTTGAAATATGCCATGAATGACTCCAAGTAATATCTTTAAAATGAGCAAATGCACAGCGGAAGATTTCTTTCATACCTGAGAATAAACATGCTTAAAAGTGTCAACCAAAAGGTTGGTGAGTTCATAGGTTTATCATAAACAGTAAAATTCATCATTTTGATAGACCACAAGATTTAAACATAGTACACTTATCTCGTGTACAAAACCATTTTTCAAAATGCTTGGCAGAGTAGGTTCGTATTCTTTTCTCCCCGTAGGTTGTCTCGCGATTTTTAATAACCGTACACATATCTCGTGCACAAAATATAATACACATAACCTGTGTATAAAAATCATTCTCTCGATACATAACATTCATTTTGCTTTCATCGCTTGGCTTGGTAACCGACCTTAACATATAATGCGCCTCAATAATATCCCCAAAACAGAACATCTCGTCTGTATAATATATAAACTTCGAAGTACTAAACACCACGCCCACTAGCTCTTCCGTCTAGTGAACATTCTGGGTGGAGGTGTTAAACCCGGTAGCTACCTTTAGGATTCGCGTGAATTAGAGCCATACCCGTTTTCTAATTCTTAGGTTACCAAGCAATAATAATCAGGGGAAATATTCACAACAATTAGTGGCAATTATAACGTCCAACTAATTCAATAATAATCCACAGAACTTCTGTCTGTATAATAATTCATTCGAGGAATGTTTTGCTTGTGTCTATCTCGTCAAACATTTATAAAAGCATCTCATGTATTCTCAGTCCAAAAATATAGATTTCAAAGGCATTTAATAAAACAGTTGTAAAAAACAGCGCATGTATTCTTAGTCCCAAAAATGTAAAGAGTAAAAGGGAATCAAATAAACTCACAATACTGTATTTTGTAGTAAAAATACATATGACGACATTGAACAAGTGTAGGGTTGGCCTTGGATTCACGAACCTATATCATTTGTATATATATTAATACACATAATTGTGATCGAACAAATATATTATTATTAGTGATGTAATTCATTTATATAGTAGATTAATAAGTTTCATTATATATATTTTCATTTTATATATAGATATATTAATATAGTTAAGTTATGTGTATTAAATATATATTTATATATATAATCTTTATTTTTATGCTTATAACTTTAATAATGTCATTAATACTTTTATTTTCATAATCGTAATTATTTTAATAATAATGATATAGATAATACTGATAATGATAATAATGATAGTTTTAGTAAAAATAATACTTTTAATAATAATGGTAATTTTTAATGGTTTTAGAAATTTTCAGTAATCATACAGTATTACTAATATTAATGTTTAAATGATAAGTCTATTAATGATACTTTGTAACATTAATAATAATAATAATGATAATACTAATAATAATACCTATGTTAATAATAATAATAATAATAATAATAATAATAATAATAATAATAATAATAATAATAATAATAATAATAATAATAATAATAATAATAATAACAATAATAATAATAATAATAATAATCATAATAACAATAATAATCATAATAATTATAACTTGATACTAATACTATTATTAATGATAATAATAATAGTTTGTGTTATTTTTGTAATAACAATAATAATAATATTCATATTCATAATAATAATAATAATAATCATACTTATATCAATAATAATAATAATACTATTAATACTTGATGATATTACTTAATAATAACAAAAATGATAATAATAGAAAACATATTATTAATTTTAACATAACAATAATAATAATTACTAATGATATAATATCAATAATAATACTAATAATGGTTATGTTACTTATATTCATGATGATATTAATAATAATTATAATACTAATAATAATTATAATACTAGTTTGTAATATTGATAACTAATGATAATAACAATAATAACAATAATAATAATAATAATAATAATAATAATAATAATAATAATAATAATAATAATAATAATAATAAATGATAAATAATAATAATAATAATAATAATAATAATAATAATAATAATAATAATAATAATAATAATAATAATAATAATAATAATAAAAATAATAATAATAATAATAATAATAATAATAATAATAATAATAATAATAATAATAAGTGTATACCCTTAAGAGCTTTTTCTAAAAAGATTTGCCACGAACCGAACTTGAACCCGAGACCTCCCTCTCATTTACAAAAACCCTTAACTATTATGCTACTTCTGTTTTTCTGATATATTTCACACCCTAATTTCATTTAACCCGTTTTTCTATTCCTTCATCTTCTTCATAATCAAATCGACCAGAGAACCAACACCAGAGTCACAGCTATTCATATGTTTTGATTTAGGATTTTTAAATGTATCAACAACATTTATAAATGATGATTGGAATTAATCAAAATAGAAAATAATAAAAAAAATAGCTGAAGCAGCTCTTAAACACGCTATCAAACTCAACCTTCAATCTCGATTTTAAAGATGTTTCAGATCATGATTTCTAAATGAAAAAGGTTCTAAATCGTTATTAGAAACTAACTGGATCATCAATTTGACTTAAAACATTGAAACCAACTCGAATTTAATGAACAAATACGTTGACTTTTTGATTTTAAAACTTTGACCTCAAAATTCGTATTCGATAAGAAAAATTGGCATTTAAAACTATACAGAAAGTTTAAGTGAACGTTTTCTAACATCTTTGCATTTATAGAATTTAAAATGGAATTCGACTTCGGGTTTTTTGACAAAATGACCAAGAACAGAGGATGAATGTTGTGTTCTTCGAATTAAGTTTTGATTATTGTTGTTTTCACTTAAATCGTATTAGTAGTGAATTATATAGAGTTTAACAGATACAGTTACAACTAGTTAACTCAATTAACATTTGTTTGATAGCTTGATTCTCTCGATAAAAATCGTCCTGTCAGAATTAAATAAATAAAGATGATATCGAGCCCTAACAGATATTGTTTGATTATATGAATAATTGGAATTGATCGTACTAGTTTGCAGATATAAAACGATTTATCAAACAGTTTGATATTGATAGGAAATTGATTTTTATTCTCTTATGATTAATTATGTAATTTTTTTATAACAGTAATTAATATATATCAATATTTGTATATATATATATATATATATATATATATATATATATATATATATATATATATATATATATATATATATATATTTACATATATATCACTCTTGAAATGTCCCGTTCTTATTGATTAAAAACGTTCCATATTAATTGATTTCGTTGCGAGGTTTTGACCTCTATATGAGACGTTTTTCAAAGACTGCATTCATTTTTAAAACAAACCATAACCTTTATTTCATAAATAAAGGTTTAAAAAGCTTTACGTAGATTATCAAATAATGATAATCTAAAATATCCTGTTTACACACAACCATTACATAATGGTTTACAGTACAAATATGTTACATTGAAATCAGTTTCTTGAATACAGTTTTTACACAATATCATACAAACATGGACTCCAAATCTTGTCCTTATTTTAGTATGCAACAGCGGAAGCTCTTAGTATTCACCTGAGAATAAACATGCTTTAAACGTCAACAAAAATGTTGGTGAGTTATAGGTTTAACCTATATATATCAAATCGTAACAATAGACCACAAGATTTCATATTTCAATACACATCCCATACATAGAGATAAAAATCATTCATATGGTGAACATCTGGTAATCGACATTAACAAGATGCATATATAAGAATATCCCCATCAT
The DNA here is from genome assembly GCF_046630445.1 of Rutidosis leptorrhynchoides. NCBI lineage: Eukaryota > Viridiplantae > Streptophyta > Magnoliopsida > Asterales > Asteraceae > Rutidosis > Rutidosis leptorrhynchoides. The sequence continues at coordinate 287,466,078 of NC_092333.1, forward strand.
TCCGGGACACCCTTCGGATATGATATAAATTTCGAAGTGCTAAATCATCCGGTACTTTAGATGGGGTTTGTTAGGCCCAATAGATCTATCTTTAGGATTCGCGTCAATTAGGGTGTCTGTTCCCTAATTCTTAGATTACCAAACTTAATAAAAAGGGGCATATTCGATTTCGATAATTCAACCATAGAATGTAGTTTCATGTACTTGTGTCTATTTTGTAAATCATTTATAAAACCTGCATGTATTATCATCCCAAAAATATTATATTTTAAAAGTGGGACTATAACTCACTTTCACAGATTTTTACTTCGTCGGGAAGTAAGACTTAGCCATTGGTTGATTCACGAACCTATAACAATATATACATATATATCAAAGTATGTTCAAAATATATTTACAACACTTTTAATATATTTTGATGTTTTAAGTTTATTAAGTCAGCTGTCCTCGTTAGTAACCTACAACTAGTTGTCCACAGTTAGATGTACAGAAATAAATCGATAAATATTATCTTGAATCAATCCACGACCCAGTGTATACGTATCTCAGTATTGATCACAACTCAAACTATATATATTTTGGAATCAACCTCAACCCTGTATAGCTAACTCCAACATTCACATATAGAGTGTCTATGGTTGTTCTGAAATATATATAGATGTGTCGACATGATAGGTCGAAACATTGTATACGTGTCTATGGTATCTCAAGATTACATAATATACAATACAAGTTGATTAAGTTATGGTTGGAATAGATTTGTTACCAATTTTCACGTAGCTAAAATGAGAAAAATTATCCAATCTTGTTTTACCCATAACTTCTTCATTTTAAATCCGTTTTGAGTGAATCAAATTGCTATGGTTTCATATTGAACTCTATTTTATGAATCTAAACAGAAAAAGTATAGGTTTATAGTCGGAAAAATAAGTTACAAGTCGTTTTTATAAAGGTAGTCATTTCAGTCGAAAGAACGACGTCTAGATGACCATTTTAAAAACATACTTCCACTTTGAGTTTAACCATAATTTTTGGATATAGTTTCATGTTCATAATAAAAATCATTTTCCCAGAATAACAACTTTTAAATCAAAGTTTATCATAGTTTTTAATTAACTAACCCAAAACAGCCCGCGGTGTTACTACGACGGCGTAAATCCGATTTTACGGTGTTTTTCGTGTTTTTAGGTTTTAAATCATTAAGTTAGCATATCATATAGATATATAACATGTGTTTAGTTGATTTTAAAAGTCAATTTAGAAGGATTAACTTTTATTTGCGAACAAGTTTAGAATTAACTAAACTATGTTCTAGTGATTACAAGTTTAAACCTTCGAATAAAATAGCTTTATATGTATGAATCGAATGACGTTATGAACATCATTACTACCTCAAGTTCGTTGGATAAACCTACTGGAAATGAGAAAAATAGATTTAGCTTCAAAGGATCCTTGGATGGCTTGAAAGTTCTTGAAGCAGAATCATGACACGAAAACAATTTCGTGTAAGATTTCCACTCGAAATAAGATTGTTATAGTTATAGAAATTGAATTAAAGTTTGAATATGATTATTACCTTGTATTAGAAAGATAACCTACTGTAAGTAACAAAGGTTTCTTGATCTTGGATGATTACTTGGAATAGATTTAGAAAACTTGGAAGTAAACTTGCAATCTTGGAAGTATTCTTGATTTTATGAAACTAGAACTTTTGGAATTTATGAAGAACACTTAGAACTTGAAGATAGAACTTGAGAGAGATCAATTATATGAAGAAAATTGAAGAATGAAAGTGTTTGTAGGTGTTTTTGGTCGTTGGTTTATGGATTAGATATAAAGGATATGTAATTTTGTTTTCATGTAAATAAGTCATGAATGATTACTCATATTTTTGAAATTTTATGAGATATTTCATGCTATTTGTCAAATGATGGTTCTCACATGTGTTAGGTGACTCACATGGGCTGCTAAGAGCTGATTATTGGAGTGTATATACCAATAGTACATACATCTAAAAGCTGTGTATTGTACGAGTACGAATACGGGTGCATACGAGTAGAATTGTTGATGAAACTGAACGAGGATGTAATTGTAAGTATTTTTGTTAAGTAGAAGTATTTTGATAAGTGTCTTGAAGTATTTCAAAAGTGTATGAATACATATTAAAACACTACATGTATATACATTTTAACTGAGTCGTTAAGTCATCGTTAGTCGTTACATGTAAATGTTGTTTTGAAACCTTTAGGTTAACGATCTTGTTGAATGTTGTTAACCCATTATTTATTATAACAAATGAGATGTTAAATTTTTATATTATCATGATATTATGATATATAATATATCTTAGTATGATATATATACAGTTAAATGTCGTTACAACGATAATCGTTACATATATGTCTCGTTTCGAAATCATTAAGTTAGTAGTCTTATTTTTACATATGTATTTCATTGTTAATACACTTAATAATATATTTACTTATCATTTAACATAATTAACCAAGTGTATCAATATCTTAATATGATTCATATGTACCTAGTAAGACGTTGTTATAACGATAATCGTTATATATATCATTTTCGAGTTTCTTAAATTAATAGTCTCATTTTTATGTATATAACTCATTGTTAAAATACCTAATGAGATACATACTTATAATAAAATCATGTTAACTATATATATAACCATATATATGTCATCGTATAGTTTTTACAAGTTTTAACGTTCGTGAATCACCGGTCAACTTGGGTGGTCAATTTTCTATATGAAACCTATTTCAATTAATCAAGTCTTAACAAGTTTGATTGCTTAACATGTTGGAAACACTTAATCATGTAAATAACAATTTCATTTAATATATATATAAACATGGAAAAGTTCGGGTCACTACAGTACATACTCGTTAAATAAATTTCGTCCCGAAATTTTAAGTAGTTGGAGGTGTTGACGTATCTTCTGGAAATAAATGCGGGTATTTCTTCTTCATTTGATCTTCACGCTCCTAGGTGAACTCGGGTCCTCTACGAGCATTCCATCGAACCTTAACAATCGGTATCTTGTTTTGTTTAAGTCTCTTAACCTCACGATCCATTATTTCGACGGGTTCTTCAATGAATTGAAGTGTTTCATTGATTTGGATTTCGTCCAACGGAATAGTGAAATCTTCTTTAGCTAAACATTTCTTCAAATTTGAGACGTGGAAAGTGTTATGTACAGCCGCGAGTTGTTGAGGTAGCTCCAGTTGGTAAGCTACCGGTCCGACACAATCTATAATCTTGAATGGTCCAATGTACCTTGGATTTAGTTTCCCCCGTTTACCAAATCGAACAACGCCTTTCCAAGGTGAAATCTTAAGCAGGGCCATTTCTCTAATATCAAACTCTATATCTTTTCTTTTACTGTCCGCGTAGCTCTTTTGTCAACTCTGGGTGGTTTTCAATCTTTGTTGAATTTGGATGATTTTCTCGGTAGTTTCTTGTATTATCTCCGGACCCGTAATCTGTCTATCCCCCACTTCACTCCAACAAATCGGAGACCTGCACTTTCTACCATAAAATGCTTCAAACGGCGCCATTTCAATGCTTGAATGGTAGCTGTTGTTGTAGGAAAATTTTGCTAACGGTAGATATCGATCCCAACTGTTTCCGAAATCAATAACACAAGCTCGTAGCATGTCTTCAAGCGTTTGTATCGTCCTTTCGCTCTGCCCATCAGTTTGTGGATGATAGGCAGTACTCATGTCTAGACGAGTTCCCAATGCTTGCTGTAATGTCTGCCAGAATCTTGAAATAAATCTGCCATCCCTATCAGAGATAATAGAGATTGGTATTCCATGTCTGGAGACGACTTCCTTCAAATACAGTCATGCTAACTTCTCCATCTTGTCATCTTCTCTTATTGGCAGGAAGTGTGCTGACTTGGTGAGACGATCAACTATTACCCAAATAGTATCATAACCACTTGCAGTCCTCGGCAATTTAGTAATGAAATCCATGGTAATGTTTTCCCATTTTCATTCCGGGATTTCAGGTTGTTGTAATAGACCTGATGGTTTCTGATGTTCAGCTTTGACCTTAGAACACGTCAAATATTCTCCTACATATTTAGCAATATCGGCTTTCATACCTGGCCACCAAAAATGTTTCTTAAGATCCTTGTACATTTTCCCCGTTCCAGGATGTATTGAGTATCTGGTTTTATGAGCTTCTCTAAGTACCATTTCTCTCATTTCTCCAAATTTTGGTACCCAAATTCTTTCAGCCCTATACCGGGTTCTGTCTTACCGAATATTAAGATGCTTCTCCGATCCTTTGGGTATTTCATCCTTTAAATTTCCCTCTTTTAAAACTCCTTGTTGCGCCTCCTTTATTTGAGTAGTAAGGTTAGTGTGAATCATTATATTCATAGATTTTACTCGAATGGGTTCTCTGTCCTTTCTACTCAAGGCGTCGGCTACCACATTTGCCTTCCCCGGGTGGTAATGAATCTCAAAGTCGTAATCATTCAACAATTCAATCCACCTGCGCTTCCTCATATTCAGTTGTTTCTGATTAAATATGTGTTAAAGACTTTTGTGGTCGGTATATATAATACTTTTGACCCCATATAAGTAGTGCCTCCAAGTCTTTAATGCAAAAACAACCGCGCCTAATTCCAAATCATGCGTCGTATAATTTTGCTCGTGAATCTTCAATTGTCTAGACGCATAAGCAATCACCTTCGTTCGTTGCATTAATACACAACCGAGACCTTGCTTTGATGCGTCACAATAAATCACAAAATCATCATTCCCTTCAGGCAATGACAATATAGGTGCTGTAGTTAGCTTTTTCTTCAATAATTGAAACGCCTCCTCTTGTTCATCCTTCCATTCAAATTTCTTCCCTTTATGTGTTAATGCAGTCAAGGGTTTTGCTATTTTGGAGAAATCTTGGATGAATCTTCTGTAGTAACCTGCCAATCCTAAAAATTGACGTATATGCTTCGGAGTTTTTGGGGTTTCCCACTTTTCAACAGTTTCGATCTTTGCCAGGTCCACCTGGATACCTTCTTTGTTCACTATGTGACCGAGGAATTGAACTTCTTCCAACCAAAATGCACACTTTGAAAACTTAGCGTACAGTTTTTCTTTCCTCAATACTTCTAGCACTTTTCTCAAATGTTCTTCGTGCTCTTGATCATTCTTTGAGTAAATAAGTATGTCATCGATGAAAACAATGACAAACTTGTCAAGATATGGCCCACACACTCGGTTCATAAGGTCCATGAAAATAGCTGGTGCGTTAGTCAATCCAAACGGCATAACCATAAACTCGTAATGACCATAACGCATCCTAAAAGTAGTTTTTGGAATATCATCCTCCTTTACTTGCATTTGATGATATCCAGAACGTAAATTGATCTTCGAATAAACCGACGTGCCTTGTAGTTGATCAAATAAGTCGTCAATTCTCGGCAGTGGATAACGGTTTTTGATGGTAAGTTTGTTCAACTCTCTGTAGTCAATACACAACCTAAATGTACCATCCTTCTTTTTGACAAACAAAATAGGAGCTCCCCATGGTGATGTGCTTGGTCGAATGAAACCACGTTCTAATAGTTCTTGCAGTTGGCTTTGCAGTTCTTTCATCTCGCTGGGTGCGAGTCTATAAGGAGCATGAGCTATTGGTGCAGCTCCTGGTACAAGATCTATTTGAAATTCAACAGATCGATGTGGAGGTAGTCCCGGTAATTCTTTCGGAAATACATCGGGAAATTCTTTTGCGACAGGAACATCATTGATGCTCTTTTCTTCAGTTTGTACTTTCTCGACGTGTGCTAGAACAGCATAGCAACCTTTTCTTATTAGTTTTTGTGCCTTCAAATTACTAATAAGATGTAGCTTCATGTTGCCCTTTTCTCCGTACACCATTAAGGGTTCTCCTTCTTCTCGTACAATGCGAATTGCATTTTTATAACATACGATCTCTGCTTTCACCTTCTTCAGCCAGTCCATCCCAACTATTACATCAAAACTCCCTAACTCTACTGGTATCAAATCAATCTTAAATATTTCGCTATCCAGTTTAATTTCTCGATTTCGACATATATTATCTGCTGAAATTAATTTACCTTTTGCTAATTCGAGTAAAAATTTACTATCCAACGGCGTCAATGGACAACTTAATTTAGCATAAAAATCTCTACTCATATAGCTTCTATCCGCACCCGAATCAAATAAAACGTAAGCAGATTTATTGTCAGTAAGAAACGTACCCGTAACAAGCTCCGGGTCTTCCTGTGCCTCTGCCGCATTAATATTGAAAACTCTTCCGCGGCCTTGTCCATTCGTGTTCTCCTGGTTCGGGCAATTTCTAATAATGTGGCCCGATTTTCCACATTTATAACAAACTACATTGGCATAACATGCTCCAACACTACTTGCTCCGCCATTACTCGTTCCGACACCATTTGTTCCTTTTGTTCTGTTAACCCCTGGTCCGTAGACCTCACACTTCGCCGCGCTATGACCATTTCTTTTACACTTGTTGCAAAATTTGGTGCAGAACCCCGAGTGATACTTTTCACACCTTTGGCATAGCTACTTCTGATTGTTGCGGTTGTTATTGTTGTTGGGATGATTGTTGTAGTTGCTGTTGTTGTTGTTGGGGCATTTGTTGTAGTTGCGATTGATGTTGCGATTGTTGGGATAATTGTTGCGATTATTATTGTAATTGCTGTTGTTGTTGTATTGGTGATTCTTATCACTGTTTTCCTCCCACTTTCTTTTGACTTGCTTCACATTGGCCTCTTCAGCCGTCTGTTCTTTAATTCTTTCCTCAATCTGGTTCACTAGTTTGTGAGCCATTCTACATGCCTGTTGTATGGAGGCGGGCTCGTGTGAACTTATGTCTTCTTGGATTCTTTCCGGTAATCCTTTCACAAACGCGTCGATCTTCTCTTCCTCATCTTCGAACGCTCCCGGACACAATAGGCACAATTCTGTGAATTGTCTTTCGTACGTGGTAATATCAAATCCTTGGGTTCGTAACCCTCTAAGTTCTGTCTTGAGCTTATTGACCTCGGTTCTGGGATGGTACTTCTCGTTCATCAAGTGCTTGAATGCTGACCACGGTAGTGCGTACGCATCATCTTGTCCACTTGCTCTAGATAGGTATTCCACCATGTTAACGCAGAACCTGTGAAGGTATGCGTAGCGTACTTCACTTTGTCCTCTTTAGTACACTTACTTATGGCAAACACCGATTTGACCTACTCGGTCCACCGTTTCAATCCGATCGGTCCTTCGGTTGCATCAAATTCCAAAGGTTTGCAGGCAGTGAATTCTTTGTAGGTGCATCCTACACGATTTCCTGTACTGCTAGATCCAAGGTTATTGTTGGTATGTAGCGCAGCCTGTACTGCGGCTATGTTTGAAGCTAGAAAAGTACGAAATTCCTCTTCATTCATATTCATGGTGTGTCGAGTAGTCGGTGCCATTTCCTTCAAAATAGTCAAATGGAACAAGTTAATCATACAGAATATTAAGAGTAGTTAATAGTATTTCGTAGCATAATATGAACTCATTTATAAAAGCTTTTTCTTCATATTAGTGTTTTATAAGTTTAATTTCGGGTAGTACCTACCCGTTAAGTTCATACTTAGTAGCTAATATACAATTCAACTACTACAATTCTATATAAAAAACTGATTATAATAATATTTCGCGTTCAAACTTTTATACAATATTTTACAAACTTACAATACCGCTTATTTTACATAAAGCATGAAATATAGCACACAATAACTTTGATACAAGATAGTTGTGAAGATAATTCTAGCTAGTACACAAGTCGTTCAGCAAAGGCAATAAAGACACGTAATTCATACGTCCAGAAACAAGTCATGCATTCTGGTTTTACTAGGACTACTTCCCATCCTTGGTCTTGTGGAACATAACCGTTATGGCCATTGATAAGACAGCGTGTTGTAACGTTGTCAAAGGGACGAGGGTTACGTAATGACCAACAGTCTCGTAATAACCTAAAAACCTCATTTCTTACCCCAATTACCGACTCCGTCACTTGTGGGAACGTTTTGTTTAATAGTTGTAGCCCGATGTTCTTTTTCTCACTTTGGTGAGAAGCGAACATTACTAACCCGTAAGCATAGCATGCTTCTTTATGTTGCATGTTAGCCGCTTTTTATAAATCATGAAGTCCTATATTCGGATACATTGAGTCAAAATAATTTCTTAACCCGTTGCGTAAAATAGCATTTGGGTTCCCCGCAATATATGCGTCAAAGTAAACACATCGTAACTTATGGGTTTCCCAATGTGATATCCCCCATCTTTCAAACGAAAGTCTCTTATAAACCAAGACATTCTTGGAACGTTCTTCGAATGTCTTACAAACTGATTTCGCCGTAAATAGTTGTGCCGAAGAATTCTGACCGACTCTAGACAAGATTTCATCAATCATGTCTCCGGGTAGGTCTCTTAAAATATTGGGTTGTCTATCCATTTTGTGTTTTTATACTGTAAAATAGACAAGAGTTAGATTCATAAAAAAAATACTTATTAATACAAGCAATTTTTACATATATCATAAAGCATAAGCACACTATATTACATATATTACACCACACGAATACAACTATCTTATTCCGACTCGCATGTTTCTTCTTCTTCGGTTTTGGTTCGTTTTGCCAAGTTTCTAGGGATATATAATGTTCCCCTAATACGAGCTGTCGTTTTCCACAACGGTTTAGAAAAACCTGGTGGTTTAGAGGTTCCCGGGTCATTGTTACAACTTAAGGGCTTCGGGGGTTGACGATACATATAAAGTTCATCGGGGTTAGAATTAGATTTCTCTATTTTTATGCCCTTTCCCTTATTATTTTCTTTTGCCTTTTTAAATTCAGTTGGGGTAATTTCTATAACATCTTCGGAATTCTCGTCGCAATCCGATTCATCGGAGAATTGGTAATCCTCCCAATATTTTGCTTCCTTGGCGGAAACACCATTGACCATAATTAACCTTGGTCGGTTGGTTGAGGATTTTCTTTTACTTAACCGTTTTATTATTCCCCCACCGGTTCTATTTCCTCCTCCGGTTCCTCCTCTTCCGGTTCTAATTCTTCTTCCGGTTCTGATTCTTCTTCCGGTTCTTCTTCGGGAACTTGTGAATCAGTCCAATATATATTCGACTCTTCATTATTATTAGGTGAGTCAATGGGATTTGTGCTAGAGGTAGACATCTATCACACAATATCAAACATGTTAAGAGATTAATATATCACATAATATATACATGTTAATAATATATAGTTTCCAACAAAAATGTTAAGCAATCATTTTTAAAGAAAACACGGTCGAAGTCCAGACTCACTAATGCATCCTAACAAACTCGATAAGACACACTAATGCAAATTTTCTGGTTCTCTAAGACCAACGCTCGGATCCCAACTGAAATGTCCCGTTCTTATTGATTAAAAACGTTCCATATTAATTGATTTCGTTGCGAGGTTTTGACCTCTATATGAGACATTTTTCAAAGACTGCATTCATTTTTAAAACAAACCATAACCTTTATTTCATAAATAAAGGTTTAAAAAGCTTTACGTAGATTATCAAATAATGATAATCTAAAATATCCTGTTTACACACGACCATTACATAATGGTTTACAATACAAATATGTTACATTGAAATCAGTTTCTTGAATGCAGTTTTTACACAATATCATACAAACATGGACTCCAAATCTTGTCCTTATTTTAGTATGCAACAGCGGAAGCTCTTAGTATTCACCTGAGAATAAACATGCTTTAAACGTCAACAAAAATGTTGGTGAGTTATAGGTTTAACCTATATATATCAAATCGTAACAATAGACCACAAGATTTCATATTTCAATACACATCCCATACATAGAGATAAAAATCATTCATATGGTGAACACCTAGTAATCGACATTAACAAGATGCATATATAAGAATATCCCCATCATTCCGGGACACCCTTCGGATATGATATAAATTTCGAAGTGCTAAAGCATCCGGTACTTTGGATGGGGTTTGTTAGGCCCAATAGATCTATCTTTAGGATTCGCGTCAATTAGGGTGTTTGTTCCCTAATTCTTAGATTACCAGACTTAATAAAAAGGGGCATATTCGATTTCAATAATTCTACCATAGAATGTAGTTTCACGTACTTGTGTCTATTTTGTAAATCATTTATAAAACCTGCATGTATTCTCATCCCAAAAATATTAGATTTTAAAAGTGGGACTATAACTCACTTTTACAGATTTTTACTTCGTCGGGAAGTAAGACTTGGCCACTGGTTGATTCACGAACCTATAACAATATATACATATATATCAAAGTATGTTCAAAATATATTTACAACACTTTTAATATATTTTGATGTTTTAAATTTATTAAGTCAGCTGTCCTCGTTAGTAACCTACAACTAGTTGTCCACAGTTAGATGTACAGAAATAAATCGATAAATATTATCTTGAATCAATCCATGACCCAGTGTATACGTATCTCAGTATTGATCACAACTCAAACTATATATATTTTGGAATCAACCTCAACCCTGTATAGCTAACTCTAACATTCACATATAGAGTGTCTATGGTTGTCCCGAAATATATATAGATGTGTCGACATGATAGGTCGAAACATTGTATACGTGTCTATGGTATCTCAAGATTACATAATATACAATACAAGTTGATTAAGTTATGGTTGGAATAGATTTGTTACCAATTTTCACGTAGCTAAAATGAGAAAAATTATCCAATCTTGTTTTACCCATAACTTCTTCATTTTAAATCCGTTTTGAGTGAATCAAATTGCTATAGTTTCATATTGAACTCTATTTTATGAATCTAAACAGAAAAAGTATAGGTTTATAGTCGGAAAAATAAGATACAAGTCATTTTTGTAAAGGTTGTCATTTCAGTCGAAAGAACGACGTCTAGATGACCATTTTAGAAAACATACTTCCACTTTGAATTTAACCATAATTTTTGGATATAGTTTCATGTTCATAATAAAAATCATTTTCCCAGAATAACAACTTTTAAATCAAAGTTTATCATAGTTTTTAATTAACTAACCCAAAACAGCCCGCGGTGTTACTACGACGGCGTAAATCCGATTTTACGGTGTTTTTCGTGTTTCCAGGTTTTAAATCATTAAGTTAGCATATCATATAGATATATAACATGTGTTTAGTTGATTTTAAAAGTCAAGTTAGAAGGATTAACTTTTATTTGCGAACAAGTTTAGAATTAACTAAACTATGTTCTAGTGATTACAAGTTTAAACCTTCTAATAAAATAGCTTTATATGTATGAATCGAATGATACTATGAACATCATTACTACCTCATGTTCCTTGGATAAACCTACTGGAAATGAGAAAAATAGATCTAGCTTCAAAGGATCCTTGGATGGCTTGAAAGTTCTTGAAGCAGAATCATGACACGAAAACAATTTCGTGTAAGATTTCCACTCGAAATAAGATTGTTATAGTTATAGAAATTGAATTAAAGTTTGAATATGATTATTACCTTGTATTAGAAAGATAACCTACTGTAAGTAACAAAGGTTTCTTGATCTTGGATGATTACTTGGAATAGATTTAGAAAACTTGGAAGTAAACTTGCAATCTTGGAAGTATTCTTGATTTTATGAAACTAGAACTTTTGGAATTTATGAAGAACACTTAGAACTTGAAGATAGAACTTGAGAGAGATCAATTAGATGAAGAAAATTGAAGAATGAAAGTGTTTGTAGGAGTTTTTGGTCGTTGGTGTATGGATTAGATATAAAGGATATGTAATTTTGTTTTCATGTAAATAAGTCATGAATGATTACTCATATTTTTGTAATTTTATGAGATATTTCATGCTAGTTGCCAAATGATGGTTCCCACATATGTTAGGTGACTCACATGGGCTGCTAAAAGCTGATTATTAGAGTGTATATACCAATAGTACATACATCTAAAAGCTGTGTATTGTACGAGTACAAATACGGGTGCATACGAATAGAATTGTTGATGAAACTGAACGAGGATGTAATTGTAAGCATTTTTGTTAAGTAGAAGTATTTTGATAAGTGTCTTGAAGTCTTTCAAAAGTGTATGAATACATATTAAAACACTACATGTATATACATTTTAACTGAGTCGTTAAGTCATCGTTAGTCGTTACATGTAAATGTTGTTTTGAAACCTTTAGGTTAACGATCTTGTTGAATGTTGTTAACCCATTGTTTATTATAACAAATGAGATGTTAAATTGTTATATTATCATGATATTATGATATATAATATATCTTATTATGATATATATACAGTTAAATGTCGTTACAACGATAATCGTTACATATATGTCTCGTTTCGAAATCATTAAGTTAGTAGTCTTATTTTTACATATGTATTTCATTGTTAATACACTTAATAATATATTTACTTATCATTTAACATAATTAACCAAGTGTATCAATATCTTAATATGATTCATATGTACCTAGTAAGACGTTGTTATAACGATAATCGTTATATATATCGTTTTCGAGTTTCTTAAATTAATAGTCTCATTTTTATGTATATAACTCATTATTAAAATACCTAATGAGATACATACTTATAATAAAATCATGTTAACTATATATATAACCATATATATGTCATCGTATAGTTTTTACAAGTTTTAACGTTCGTGAATCACCGGTCAACTTGGGTGGTCAATTGTCTATATGAAACCTATTTCAATTAATCAAGTCTTAACAAGTTTGATTGCTTAACATGTTGGAAACACTTAATCATGTAAATAACAATTTCATTTAATATATATATATAAACATGGAAAATTTCGGGTCACTACAACTCTGTATTCTTGTATATGTATATATTTTTATATCTATCTGTATTTATACATCGATTATATATTTGTATATATTTATATATCAAATTCTTAATTTTTGATAATGGCAAGTATAAATATATTAATACTACTAATAATTAATAATACTAATAATAATATTAGTAATAATAATAATATTATTGATAAAGATAATAATATGATAATATTAATACTAATAATAATGATAATCTAAATAAATTTAATTTCTAATAATGATAATAATGATAATTTTTATTAATGATATTAAAATAACATTAATTATAATGATATTAATATTATTAATGGTATTAATAATAATAATAATAATATAAAAGCTTATACTTATCAAATTTTATACATATATATATATTTATATTTGAAATAATAATATTACTAATACAAATATTAATATTAATATTAATAATAATAATAATAATGAAAGTAATGATAATAATATTAATATATCAATTATATTCAACTTGTAATTTAATATTATACCATTTATTATTTATGTAATATTATATTATATGATGACATTTATCGAATAGTTAATATTTATATATTTAACAAAAATCATAGTTTTATAATAACATATACATATTTATATATATTAACAGTACTTAATTATTCTAATTGTTATTTTACATTTTCAATTCCAACTATTTAAAAAAAATCTACTTTATTAAATCAAAATATTATATATTCTTATATTTATATTTATTTAATATATACATATTTATTTACAAATAATTGTTCGTGAATCGTCGGGAATAGTTAAAAGGGCAAATGCATATATGTAAACTTGTTCCAAACTTTCGAGACTCAACTTTACAGACTTTGCTTATCATGTCGAAATCATATAAAGATTAAATTTAAATTTGATCGGAAATTTCCGGGTCGTCACACCGTACCCGCCGCCTTCTCCAACCTCTTAACATGATCACCCCGCAAATCGGGACACTCTGTCCTTCAGTGCCCTTCTTTACCACAATTAAAACAAGTGAGCTTGTTTGTAGATGATGGTTTCGGACAATCACGAGCCATATGACCCTTTTGTCCACAATTGTAGCACGCATAAGTAAAATCTCCAGAAGCACCTTTCTTCACACTACCAACACTCTCGGAGCCCTTATTGTGCTTTTTTTTTTGAAAAGTTCGAATGACTAGTAGCTTCAAACTTCCTCTTGCCAAAAAGTAAAGCCACTTTTTCTCAAGACGAGCGACTCAAAACCTTTGGCCATATCGAACAACTCATTAAAACTTTTCACCACGTTCACACTAATCTTCTCTTGATAACTATCATTCAAAGTTCGGTAAAAGTCTTCCTTCAAAATTTGATCATTATCGACATACTCCGGGCAAAATTGGGTCTTTGCCAAGAAAATGGACTTAAGAGTGTTCAAGTCCATTGACCCTTGCCTCAAAGTACGCAACTCATCTTTAAGCCTTGAAAGATCGGTCGATGTTCGGTATTCCTTGAAAAATTCTACCTTGAATTCATCCCACGTGAATTCCATACATTGTTCTTCACCGTAAAGTTAGATTTTCGCATCCTACCACAACTTGGCATCACCTCTCAACATGCTACAACCATACCTCGTCGACATTCACAAGTACAAAAAGCCCCTCCATATAGGAGATCCAACGGGCACTCTTAAGTGGGTTCCATTCGCCTTCAAAAGTAGGAGGTTGAGCATCTTTGAAATTCTTATAGAAAAATTCTCACCTTCCAGCGTTGTCTTCGTGAAGAATGGCCTTAATTTGTTCTTTAACAAGATCAACTACTTGCTCGTCAATCGAGTCCAAGAACATCTTTCTAACGTCCTCAAGAAAAGCCGTGTGATGCTTTTTCAAAATAGCCTCAACCTTGGCCGTGAACTCGGGGTCCTCACTCGTGCCCCCATTTTCGGTATCGGGTCCGTTTCTTGTCTTCATTCTATAAAACATAATAGGTTAAACAACGAAACGAAAAGAAATGACACATATATATACACATATACACCTCACCGCCCCATCTTGCTTAACAATCATCGTACATCGCTTGTTTGACACTATTTACACCCGTAACAATGGTAGCTAGTCATTGTACGTGAGCACGTCACGTTAACTCGTTAGTGCAACGTCTATCTCGCTTGATGATTACAACCACAACACAAAACAATTAGCGCAAGGTTAGATCACATAAACCTAAGCACTAACAATTCCCTATCCAACCCGAAGTCCTACAAGTCTCGCATAAAGCGCACACACAATAAAGTCTAAGTCTAGGCACCTATCTCAAGTCGCCTAAATCCCTTAGACCATGCTCTGATACCATTTGAAACAACCCAACCCGTATTCGACACGACAATTTTTTTTAATTAATAAGCCATTAGCGCCCAATTAAATTGTTACATAACGTAAAACGTTCCATTCAACCCATTAAAACAATACCACAAGTTTAATGTTTACATAAAAGGCACGAAGGCCCTTAAACAAATGTAATACAAGTTCGACCCGTTAAAAATGATAGTTTTAATCCAAACAACACTTGAGCATGGTTTGGGGCTAAACTACCAAAAACGCTAGGCCGACTTCAAAAAGCTTTAACAAGCATCCCACAAGGGAAACTAGTACCCCACAACCCCCTTCACTTTCTCCGCACCTGCATCTAAAAAGATAAACAATGAGAGGGGTAAGCTAACGCTTAGTGAGTGCAATAATTACACGATTACATATACAACCTACTTACTTGCAATCACTTACGCATTTACCGCATACATGCTAGCAATATAAATAATCATACCATCACAAGTATAATGCTAAATCTTCGACCACACAAGCTAGCATAATAATAGCATATAACTCGAACAATATAATATGCTGCATTACAACACACAACCATGGTTAACCAATAGTACAAAGGAATGGTACTCGAATTTCCCATCAGTGTTCACAACAACCGTTAGAGTACTTAACATGTCGTACACTAACCCCACGGGTAGCACCTTAACACGTCGATACTTCACCCCGAGCGGTGTCTTAACACATCGACACTTCACCCATTACATTCGTTGGAGTGACACCTTAACACATCGATGCTTCACCCCCGAGTGATGTCTTAACGGGTCGACGGTTCACTCACCATGTGAGATGTGGTGTCTTAACTCGTCGACACTTCACAACCCATGCTACACAAATAAATACATTATATATGCACGCGTATAATTACTCCACTCACCTTATCACGCCGGTGGTGATTAAGTATTTTTGTAAGCTTCAAAGCAAGTACCTAATTCATTAAGTACACATTTAATACACAAACTAGTTGGACTAGTCACCAACATTTAACACTTGAGCATTTAATGGCCTAAATGCATTAAATGACTCACATACACCAAAATCGCCCATTAATGGTCAAGACTCATCATAATCCATTAAAAGCTAGTGATTAAAGTTTTCGAACACCAAATAACACAATTTATGGGTTTTTCATACCCATATCATCCAACTAGGTCAACCATTACCCATTTGACCCATTTTAACACTTAGACTCACAAATTTTGGTCAAACTTAACCCATTAACAAGCTTTCATCATTTTACAAGTGTATTAGTGACTAATAACACAATTAACACTTACAAATCTCAGTTTACATGACCAAAACCTAGATTAACACCATTTGGGTTTCCATGTATCAAATTAATCCAAATTCACCCATTAAATCCCCAAATGGGTCTTACAAGTCTCAAATGACCAAACCCTAGTCATAAATTAACAAAAACTCAAAATACGGTTAAGACTTACCAATACAATAAAATCGTAGCTAAGAATGAGGAGAACAATTTTACTTCTTGCTCCTAAGATCGATTCACAAATCTTCACCTCCAAATCTTAATTTAAATCTAAGTGGGTTTTATGTTTGAGAGAAAAATGGAGAAAGAAAAGAGAAAAGAAATGAGGAAAATGACATAAGTGGCTGATATTTGAGCCCCAATCTGATCCACATGTGAAAAGACGAAAATACCCTTGAACCACTCATTTTAAAAACTGAAATTCGGATCAGTTTGCCCGTATGGTCGTGGTGCGACCACCTTGAGCCACGGTGCGGCATTTCACATGTTTTTCGAGTTGTTTAAATTGCCAACTGAACCTGATTCGAGTTATATGTCGCGGTACGACATTCTCCATCGCGACGCGACATTTCATGACCCGTCCTAATCCATCTGGATGAATACATTACATTTGGTTACATCGCGACGTACTTGACCTCTATATGATACATTTTACAAACATTGCATTCGTTTTTAAAAGACAAACTTTCATTACATCGATAGTTGACGACATGCATACCATTTCATAATATATCCAACTATAATTGACTTAGTAATAATCTTGATAAACTCGACGACTTGAATGCAACGTCTTTTGAAATATGTCATGAATGACTCCAAGTAATATCTCTAATATGAGCAAATGCACAGCGTAAGATTTCTTTAATACCTGAGAATAAACATGCTTTAAAGTGTCAACCAAAAGGTTGGTGATTTCATTAGTTTATCATAAATAATCATTTCAGATAGTATAATAGACCACAAGATACTCATATTTTGAAACAATCTGTGCAGGTCTGCTCACTGCTGGAAAATCATTCATACGATATATAAACACCTGGTAATCGACCTTAACAAGATGCGTATAGAATATCCCCCGCATACCAGCATTCCGCACGGTCATGCAAAAGA
Organism: Rutidosis leptorrhynchoides; assembly: GCF_046630445.1. Lineage (NCBI taxonomy): Eukaryota > Viridiplantae > Streptophyta > Magnoliopsida > Asterales > Asteraceae > Rutidosis > Rutidosis leptorrhynchoides. The sequence goes on from NC_092333.1 coordinate 287,483,712, forward strand.
ATACAAACAGGCCACTCTTTTAAATATGATGGTTGTGTACACCTCACAAACATATCATATCTTTTAAAGCTGGCGGTTGTATACCTATTTTGAAGTACTAAAGCAGTTCAAATTCTCTGACTGGGGCTTGTGAGTGCCCATAGATCTATCTTTAGGATTCGCGTCAATTAGGAGATCGGTTTCCTAATTCTTAGATTACCAGACTATAAAGGGGTGATATCCGGTGTACTCGTAACTCAATCGTAGAATGTTTATAAGTACTTGTGTCTATTTCGTAAAACAGTTATAAAACATCGCATGTATTCTCAGTCCCAAAAATATATATATTGCAAAAACATTTAAAAAGGGAGTAATGAAACTCACAATACGATATTTTGTAGTAAAAATATGCATACGACGATACCGAACAATGCGGGGTTGGCCTTGGATTCACGAACCTATATCATTTGTGTATATATATTAATACACGTAATCGTAATCGAATAAGTTTATATATATATAACCTATTAATGATATTATTTTTATATTAATAATATAGTTATTTTTCATATATTCCTTTTATATAATAAAATATTTTATTATGTTATATGTGTTAAATATATATATTTATGTATTTCATTTGTTTATCAAAACAGTAGTTCTAATTATACTAAGTTAATATTAGTAAAAATAATGATAATAACATTAATAATAAATAACTTTATTAGTGATAATAATAATGATATTAATAATAATACTTGTAAAAACATTAATTTTACAGTTAATGATAGTTATGATAATGATTTTAATAATTTTAATTATAATAGTACTAATAGTAATAATTATAATATCTATAATAATAATCTTTATCATGATAGTAATAATAATACATCTATTAGTGATAATAATAACAATATTCATACTTGTAGTTATAATCATAATACATGAAAATTTTATCATAATACTTATTTTAGTAATAATAATATTAATAACTAATATTCATAATACCTAATAATAATAATAATTCTAATAAATAACAATAATGATAAGTGTAATAATAACAATAATAATAATCATAATAGCAATAATAATAATAATAATAATAATAATAATAATAATAATAATAATAATAATAATAATAATAATAATAATAATAATAATAAAAATAATAATAATCATCATCATTTTTGGTTTAGGAAACTACCTCCAAAAGCTTTCTTAAAAAAAAAATGCCCCGAGACGGGCTCGAACCCAAGACCTCTCGCTCACCCATAACACTCTTAAGCCATACGTTCGATCAATTTTATATGATAAATTCTCATACACAAATTCATTTATACTAAAATTCCGATTCTATACCCTGTCTGCTATCGACCCAACATCATATTCGGCCCAACTGAGATAAAATCTCGGCCCAGCAGATTTCTAGTCCTCGGCCCAATTCAATAATCGGTTTAATGATCCCGTAGCAATAACAAATAAATAAAAAATTCGGTAATTTCTGTAATTGTCGAAGATAAACGGTAGGGTTTTGGTTTCTTCCTAGCATCACCAATTCACCATCATCGTTATCATAATTACAGAACCATTTCATTATCACCATCATCTTATCATGATTAACGTATCATCAATCTTAACATCAATCTATCTTAATCATCATCAACATAAATGTGATCATCATAATATTCGCATATCATGATTATCAACATTATGTCATCATCAACGTAATCACAGCATCACCATTGTTAACAGCGAATCAACACAGAATCAATATAGTACTGTTCATCGTCACTTTCTTCACTTTATCTTCTCCATAACAGTAACATAAAAACAGGAGATAGCACAGCTGATTCACGATGGTTGCAACTAAACAGAATCATGGCAGCAGGTTGGGTGACCGTTTGATGATGATGGTGTTAGTGTTTGAAATAAACAGCAAAAAAATATATATAAATAGAAAAACATGAGAGAGAGAAGAGAGAGAGAGTGGTGTTTTGCGGTGGTGATCACGGTTTGTGTGATGGTTTACGGCTGCAACAGCAGTTAATGGGTAACATAAATAAATAGTTGTTGCGGTGGTGGTTTCGTTGGATGTGGGGTGACGGGTTTGTAGGGTGTTGGTGAAGTTAAATGGTGGTTGTTCACGATGGTTCTATGGTGGTGAGCCGAAGGTTGAAGATGATGGCTCTTGATGATTGAAGAGATGAGGCTAAGGAGATGGGTGGAATGGTTTGTTGATTCCTCAAGCTTGCAGTGAAAGTACACATACATATATACTAATATTGTTATTAAATCAAATATCATACATAATAATATATTAATACTCTAAATCAATACAGTGAGGCACATTTAGCAGTAACATTTTTAACTCACTCTACCGACACTTTTTGTGCACTATTTGAAATTAATGGCGGATAAAATGTCTCAGAAAAATCCCAAACTTTTATATTAAGTATATTTATTTATTTTGGTCATTATGGTATAAAATTTAGTCATTAATTTAATAAATAAAAATTACATCAAATGTCCCTCTCATTTATGGGTAAAATATAAAAAGTGTTAAAACTTAACAAATAGTTCCTAAATACATTTTTAATAAGCCTAAAATTTATAGAACTCATTTTCGTATCACCGTTTATTTTAAAATTTCATAAGTTTGAATTTAACTTGCTTAATATCAATCGAGACATCAAACGAGTATTACGATCATTTAATATTTATTTTTAATATACTTTATTTATATATAGAGATGTATTTTAAATAATAATTATTATAATATCATATTTTTATTTTACTTTACATAAATAAATTTTAGTAACAACAACATACAATATTTAAAATTTTATTTCCAATTATTATTTATATATGTATATATATATATATATATATATATATATATATATATATATATATATATATATATATATATATATATATATATATATATATATATACACACACCTATCAAGTTATAATTAGTTGTTCATGAATAATCGAAACTGGTCGAAGGTCAAATGATTTCATAAAATAGTTCAAAAATTTTGAAATTCAATTTAGTAGACTTTGTTTATCATGTCGAAACCATATAAAGATTAAGTTTAAATTTGGTCGAAAATTTTCGGGTCGTCACAGTACCTACCCGTTAAAGAAATTTCGTCCCGAAATTTGAGTGAGGTGGTCATGGCTAACAATAAAAATGTTTTTATGACGAATATGTTGATAAATTGGATTTTATCATTATTGATAAATATGGATAAATCAATTTATTTACCCAAAGCGTATGGTTGGAGCTATCATAAAAAAAATGAAATGAATAAATGCAGATTCGTCTTGTCTGGTGACGTAGTCACAGTTGATTTCCGTAATTCCAGAGATTTAAAGAAAATCTTCGAAATATATAAGATTTGATTCTTCGGCGAGTAAGGAAATTAAGATCTCTATAATTAAATACTGTGATCTGCCTCGCTTACTCTGTCTGATATTTCCATTATAAATTAAACTCTTCCGTTCCATTATTCTCACCATTCCTATACTTTCTTTCTTAGTTCATACATCCAAAAGATTGTGAAAATGCTTAATCCAGTTCTAATTCTTGATATTTTCCTAATTATCATTTCTGTCATCCTTCTTTTCAATCTTCCACCAGAAAATCTATTTACTTCTACCATGTAACAACCCAAACCAAACCACGACAATTCCCGTTAAATTTCACAACATAAAAAAAAAATTTCTGGTGCAGTTCATTTGCGCGGCGCGCCAGGTGGGTGCGCGGCGCGCCAAACCACCTGGACAGCCCGCTGTCCCCGGAAGTCAATTTAACGAAAATGTTTGACTAGTTCCCGACATTTTTAGCCAAAACGCTTTTAACCATAAATTCATATATATAAAACTAGCACGTTTAATTAATAAAATTGAGTTTACGAAGCGGGTCCCACAACGACCCATTTTACCACCTTAAGTACCGAAATACAATATTTGACCAAAAGACTTTTAATACAACAAAGCCGAGCATGGCGATTGGGAATACGCTACCCAATCCTAAATGATCCAAAAGTAAGTCACTAAAGCAACTATGCACGTCTTCTAGTCCTCGCGCTTACCCGAGCCACCAATCCACATGCGATCTATAAAAAGAGTCAACAACGAGAGGGTAAGCTAACGCTTAGTGAATGATAATATACTACATACATATATATGCATAAAATGGACACGCCACATAAATAAACAAATACCGCATACCGGAGCGTCCAAGCCTAAAGGCAAGCTAATCTAAGTATACCATACGATCACTAAGCAACAAGCTAATAATACCATCAATAAGGTAAGTTCACCAACGTCAATGTGAACAACGCCAATAACTACCCCCGGAGGGTTAACTACATCACGACAACACAACATTAATCACGAATTAGCAATTCGACAATCATGCAACATATCGTGCATATACCAATAACCGCAAGTCCACAATAGCTAGCAATACCAAAAGCATATAGTTCATAATTAAATATGCCAATACATAACTCATACAACCATGGTTAACCAAGTACACAAGAGAACGGTACATGAAAGTCCGTTGGAGTTCATAACATCCACTAGTGTTACTTACACACCGCGTAATCACTAGTCCCCCGGGTGATGTCTTAAACACCGCGACTAACTCACCCTTACAACAATGTGGCGTCTTAAACACCGCGACGAATCCACACTTCATTCAATACAATGAGTGGTGTCTTGAACACCGCGACACTTCCACTCCCATGACATTGTGGTGTCTTAAACACCGCGACAATACCACAAGTCAATTACACAATGAGTAGTGTCTTAAACACCGCGACAATACTACTCGTCAATTCCACAATGAGTAGTGTCTTAAACACCGCGACAATACTACTCGTCAATTCCACAATGAGTAGTGTCTTAAACACCGCGACAATACTACTCGTTTCATAGGACGTGGTGTCTTAAACACCGCGACAATACCACATTCGTACAACACAATTAAATACATTACATACATACACGCATAATTATTCCACTCCCAACCACGTGTGATAACGTACACCCAAAATGTGTACTTTACCAAAGGTAGTCAACCAAAACGCACAACCGTGCCAATTGGACCTATGCACAAGTCCATCAAATCCACCTATATGTGAAGTGAGCTCTAAAGCTGAGAATCACTTCACCCGACCCGCACCCATCCTACACATACATATGCATATAGGATATTAACACTCACCTTGAAGTCTTGAAGAAAGCTTCCAAGTGATCCGCAACTCGCCAATGGAAAATACCTATTCCATTAACACAATTACAACAATACAATTAGGATGGATTTACAAACCAACCCAATTCGCCACTTAGTGCAATTTCGACCCAAATGCACTTCCGAGCACAAACCGTGCCCAAACTAACCAATAATCACTAACGCAAGCGAGAATGGTCATAATATGCCAATTAAACCCGAACACAAGTGCCAAACACATGTCATACCCATTTTGACACTTAAACCCTAATTTTGACCCATAAAGGTCAAAATCTCGTCCTTTACAAGTTTGACACCAAAACACATTTAACTCGGTCATATACTTCAACTTAATCCATTTTAAGTTTATAAACCTCATTAATTCGCCAATCGGGTCATAATTACCACCAAACCCTAATTTGACCCAAGGTCACAATTAGTCAACCAAATTACCCTAAATGGGTTCCAATACTTCCATAATCACTAGTCCAAGTGATTAAACTCATAACCAACGCCTAATCAAGGCCAAACCGCCAACCAACCCAAAACCCGCCAAGTGACAAGAATAACTAGTCACCATAAACCCATTTCATCACCTAAGTGGGTTACACAACAAATTAACTCAAAACCCTAAATTGAATATCAAATTAAACAAATGAAATTCGGAGTTTGAGCTTACCAATACCACCACAACGTAGCTAGGAACGAGGAGAACAACTTTAAAAACCGAGACTTTGAACGATTTGAGCTCCTTCCTCACCAAAACCTCCAATCTCTCTCTAAACTCTTACTCTCTCTCTAAAAATGGGTGAAGATGATGAGTGGATGTGAATGAGATCCAAAACTGATCCAAAGTAGCTAATATGCCTCACAAATCCGGCCTCAAGTGAAATTACCCATTTGCCCTTCATTTAAAACACTTAAAAGAAAAGGGGTCTGTCAGCAGCAAACGGCGCGGCGCGCCCCAACCCCGCGCGGCGCGCGACATAGCTGAACCAGATTCCTTTGCATCTTAATTCCATATAATTAATCCACGAAGCCCATTCTCGAATGTCTTAATACACAAGCAAGCAAGATAATTATTCGGGTCTTACATACCATTACCTTGGGGTGATACTATTCTTAATTATACCGTGTCTCTATATTGCTATTCGTATTAATATCGCGGGTTTGTAACCTCCGTGTGGTTATTGGGCTTTATATTTTCTCTTATATTTTGGAGCTCTTTGCCTTTTTATTCTCTTCTCGACCTCTAGTAAAGCGAGTAACAGTCCAGAATCCGTAAGAATGGAACTTCGAATGAACTTAATGTTCTAAACAAGAAAGAATGAAATCGCACGATTTGATTTGTCAAATTACCAGAATCACTGAGAATAGATCTATCAAGAATATACTATCTTGATATGTTCAGAAGTTAAGCAGAATGAATGAGTTATGTAACATGGCACATGATGACGTTATGATCTGTGAATCATCATGTCCTATTAGAAACTCAGCATGACTTACTGTAATATAATCACGTTGATCAAGTGTCATTATATTATACTAACTCATGCATCAATTTCCAACACTACTTCAAAAACATTCATATTTTAAATTCGAATTTTTTAGAATTTAGAAAATAAAATAGTTTCTTTTCTGATGTATCACTGATATTGCGAAGAGATAAATGATTTCTGATAAGAATAGTTATGAAAATATCTTCAGAAATATCTAGGATATTTATAATAGGGATACGATAATATCTTAGAATTTTAGAATCAAATTGTGATGAAGAAATTCATTCACGATAGTTTAGAGCAATTAAGGAGCAAGGTATTCGCTACAGATTTCATCAGAAACAGAATCATCAGGATTCTTTAAATACAGGGTTTGATGCTTGTATTTGTTCTTGGTCTCCTTCATGGTTTTCTCAATTCTTTATTATCAAACTTTTAATTGTTAAGGCAGTCTCCAGTTTTCAATGCTACATCAGCTTTTTCAAAACTCAGAAAACTGATTCATAGGCTAAAGCGCTTTTCAGAAATTCATAATTGAATTTTGTAAATCCAGGAGATAGAAGTTATATATATATATATATATATATATATATATATATATATATATATATATATATATATATATATATATATATATATATATATATATATATATATATATATATATATATATATATATATATATATATATATGTATATACATGTATATATGTATATATATAATTGTTGTCGTAAAATCGCTGAGAAATTCGAGATTATCGATTGATGCCTCCCGGTATTTGGTATGGTAATTATCGTTACAATATGTCGATGAGTTCATGATAAGACTTCAATAGATAGCTATAGTGATTTATCGAAGAGATTTAAGCCAAGGAGTAACGAGGTTGCTGGTACATCTGCTGGTAATATGGTGGAATATAAAAGGTTTCCCGATAACAATAAAAGAGCACGCATATATATCAAAGTTATAATAAGGTTGTTTCGAATGAAGAGTCGAAGTTGACTTGCTGGAGCTGTGACGAAAATGGCTAATTTGAAAAAAAAAAGAATTGCAATGTTATTTTCGGTAATAGCAATGCCAAAAGAGCTAGCACAGATACGTATTAAACGTTTACTCAGGTTCCGTGTGTTTCCAGGTGCATAACTATGTGCATAAATCTTTCCCTTCCGTAGGTGAAGTGCGGTTGGTTCATCCTCTCGATTGAGGTGTTTTCAAGAATCATGAAAGGTTTGAACGCAGATTGTAATCGTCAAGATACAAATGAGGTTTAAGATGAAATCAAGTGGCAAACTTGAAGAAATGTTTAGTTTCATATGTTATAATCAATATTTTAATTCATTTTAATTGTCCAATATTATTAGTCCACAGTTAGAAGTCTACAATTAGTAGTTCAACAATTCATATATAGTTTAATATATAATATTCGAATTAATTAATACATGTCGTGACCCATTGTATACAAGTCTCAGACTCGATCACAACTCAAAGTATATATATTATTTGAGAATCAACCTCAACCCTGTATAGCTAACTCGAACATTACTGCATATAGAGTGTCTATGGTTATTCCAAATAATATATATAGATGCGTCGATATGATATGTCAAAACTTTGTATACGTGTCCTGATATTTAAAGTGCGTAAAATAAATAACAGAAATTAAATGACGATAAATAAAATTGCGAGAATTAAAATTGCGATAATTAAATTGCGATAAATAAAATATAATAAGGAATTAACAGTTAGCTAGAAATAGTTAGCTAGGATTTTGTTAGCGTGCTTTCTTAACAAAATTTCTCATAGTTAATTTGTTCGTTTCTAACAAATTTTATTTCGTCCAATGTTTTCTTCATTATGCCACTTGTTGGATTCTGATAGATCAAAATCCAAATATGAAATTGAATGAAAATGGTTATTCTGCGGTGAACAGATACGTATATTTGTGGATGTAAGTAGGATAGTAAATGACCGAATCAGATTTGAATAATGCACGGTGTAACTTATTAATGTGAAATCTAAGTATTCCTCGGGTATTACCTACCCGTTAAAATATTTTCATCATTAACAGTTTGTACAAAAGAATTTTTAATTACAATCTTTATGAAAACATATATACATATATATTTTCTTCAGATGTAATCATGAATTTAATGAGTCAATGTGATATTGAATTCATCTGGTTTATGATTAGAACTATGATACATAATCTCTAAAATATTAGAGATTACATAATCGCCATGTAGAACGGAGATAAATGATGTAGATCGATTCGTAGAACGATGATTAGGCGTGTGATGTTGAAACTTGGGTTGTTGGTGGTACTGGTATTGATGTTGGTGGTACTATTGGTGTTATTGATGGTACTGTTAGTGCCGGTGGTGTTGCTGAAGTTGGTAAATTTTGCATCATATTCTCCAAATTGATTAATCGAGCGCGAAGTTCGTTGACTTCTTCTATTATTCCGGGATGATTTTCGGTCGGAATGAGCGGATGAATAAGGTTTAGAATTTTAGATAGAATATAATCGTGGCGAGATACTCTGGAAATGAGTGTGAAAATGGTGTTTCGAATGAGTTCGCCAGTAAGTGCTTCAGGTTCTTCGCCAAGAGTGCAAGTTGGTGTGTGGAAAGGATCGCTTTTTTCTCGTCTCCATCGGTTAAGTCAACTACGAACCCATCAGATGAATTGGGGATGGCTGATTGGTTGATTCATTCCGGTCACACTGCTTTCCGAGCTCAGGTGAAACTCCATATCGGAATAGCTGTCGGAATCCGAGGAATTCAAACTGGTTGAGGGATCCATGTCGTACGAACAGATGAAAGATTTTCGATATGAAATAGATTATAGGATGTAGATTAGTACCCTGCAATACATGATTTACATATGCATATATAATACTAAAATGCCATAAATTACGGAGGAATCTACAGAAGCTTTCAAACAAAGGTAACAATAACAGATACGCTAAGATATGAATTTATCTATACACTGTCTATGCAATAGAGGTAGTAAGAAGTGTCTAGACTTTAAGGATGATAAGCAAATAATTTTCGACATGAAATGATAAGCAAAACTTTTGACATGCAGACACGGCCGAAGTCCAGACCTACTAATGCATCTAAACAACTATCAGTTAGACTCACTAATGCAAGACCTGGTTCACTAAGACCACCGCTATGATACCAACCTTCATGACCCTTCCTAATCCATCTAGATGAATACATTACATTTGGTTACATCGCGAGGTACTTGACCTCTATATGATACATTTTACAAACATTGCATTCGTTTTTAAAAGACAAACTTTCATTACATCGACAGTTGACGGCATGCATACCATTTCATAATATATCTAACTATAATTGACTTAGTAATAATCTTGATGAACTCGACGACTCGAATGCAACGTCTTTTGAAATATGTCATGAATGACTCCAAGTAATATCTCTAATATGAGCAAATGCACAGCGGGAGATTTCTTTAATACCTGAGAATAAACATGTTTTAAAGTGTCAACCAAGATGTTGGTGAGTTCATTAGTTTATCATAAATAATCATTTCAGATAGTATAATAGACCACAAGATACTCATATTTCGAAAACAATATGTGCAGGTCTGCTCACTGCTGGAAAATCATTCATACGCTATATAAACACCTGGTAATCGACCTTAACAAGATGCATATAGAATATCCCCCGCATACCGGCATTCCGCACGGTCATGCAAAAGCATACAAATAGGCCACTCTTTTAAATATGATGGTTGTGTACACCTCACAAACAGAACATATCTTTTAAAGCTGGCGGTTGTATACCTATTTCGAAGTACTAAAGCAGTTCAAATTCTCTGACTAAGGTTTGTGAATGCCCATAGATCTATCTTTAGGATTCGCGTCAATTAGGAGCTCGGTTTCCTAATTCTTAGATTATCAGACTATAAAGGGGTGATATCCGGTGTACTCATAACTCAATCGTAGAATGTTTATAAGTACTTGTGTCTATTTCGTAAAACAGTTATAAAACAGCGCATGTATTCTCAGTCCCAAAAATATATATATTGCAAAAACATTTAAAAAAGGAGTAATGAAACTCACAATACGATATTTTGTAGTAAAAATATGCATACGACGATACTGAACAATGCGGGGTTGGCCTTGGATTCACGAACCTATATCATTTGTGTATATATATTAATACACGTAATCGTAATCGAATAAGTTTATATATATATATATATATATATATATATATATAGCATATTAATGATATTATTTTTATATTAATAATATAGTTATTTTTCATATATTCCTTTTATATAATAAAATATTTTGTTATGTTATATGTGTTAAATATATATATTTATGTATTTCATTTGTTTATCAAAACAGTAGTTCTAATTATACTAAGTTAATATTAGTAAAAATAATGATAATAACATTAATAATAAATAACTTTATTAGTGATAATAATAATAATATTAATAATAATACTTGTAAAAACGTTAATTTTACAGTTAATGATAGTTATGATAATGATTTTAATAATTTTAATGATAACAGTACTAATAGTAATAATTATAATATCTATAATAATAATCCTTATCATGATAGTAATAATAATACATCTATTAGTGATAATAATAATAATAATATTCATACTTGTAGTTATAATCATAATACATGAAAATTTTATCATAATACTTATTTTAGTAATAATAATATTAATAACTAATATTCATAATACCTAATAATAATAATAATTCTAATAAATAACAATAATGATAAGTGTAATAATAACAATAATAATAATAATAATCATAATAACAATACTAATAATAATAATAATCTATATTATATATAATAACAAAGTCACTTTTACCTAATCAACATTTAAAAATTTTAAATGGAACAAAAGTGACCATTAGATTAAATAACATCTTGCAATAACAACCATTAGATTAATTGATTACTCAACATTTGTCTCTCTCCTGCATTTCTTTTGTTTGATTACAATACTACCCTTCAAAATGTAACCGGGTCTATTGAAAAAAAAATCCGGGATCACTACGTTTCATTCCATTATTGTTCATTCTAACCAAAACTTTACGCTCTTCACATTTCAAAAATAAATTAGGGTTCTTAGGTTGGAATCCATGATCCAAAACGCTCATTCACGATTGAAAAATGATATTAGGTTCCAAAATTAAGGCTCCAGACTGGAATTGTGCTCAAAGCGATACTGTAATTAGAGTTCTTAGGTTGCGAACGTGAAGGAGTTTAGGGTTTTTCAGGACAGATGCATACGAAACATGAATTCCATCTAGCGGGTTACGAGATATTACCAACATCTACATCCACGGTATATATGTGATGCAATAGTTATTTTACTGATTCTTAATTTTATTATATATTCTGCTTTTTTATTTTTAATGATAAAAGATTTTTAGGATTTGTTTATATTCCATGGGCTATTTCAATTTCTTAATTCGTTACTTGATGTCTTTTAGGGTTTGTTTAAATTCAGATACTATATACTAAAGATTTTTAGAATTTGATCAAAATGTTGATTTAGGAGAAAGTACTAATTCGATGATAAAATGATTTCTGATTCAGGGGAAAGTACATCGGAGTAACGATTAGGGTTTGTTTTGAATTTATTTGATTATGGTTTTCTAAACTTTATATTCAGATGATCTTTGCTCAGCCGATGAACTCCGGTGCTGTTCTGAAATAACAAAGATCTCCACTGATGCTAAAGTCGATGATGATAATTATATGAGATGTTCGTGGATGAAAGATCTCCGCTGATGATCTGGACAATTGAAAAACTGTGATCAATAATCTTTCAAATCAAGTTAATTCTTTTTATCATTATCTTTTATTAAATGTTGATTATATAGGTAATTGTTGCTAACATTATATTAATTACTAGTTTCCGTCAATGTTAAGAAAGTGATATAATCAGGAGTATGAAATCAAGAAAAAGGCGTGAATTATTTTATATGACTTATCTTTTTTGATTTCACCATTCCCAAGTTAAATTGACCCTAATCTTTTGCTTGTATTATTTATTCAAATACTTAATGAGTTTTTAATTTTTTATATACTCCTAATATATAGTAGCATATCTATTTGGTTGAATTATTGTTCCAGAATGATTACTTTAATTTTGCGTGTTTCTGTATAATAGGATGTAAAGACATTAAGGTTTATGGATTGCCATCGACGAAGCCTATTCTACAAAGGGGGATGAGGGTTAGTTTCTCATTCAAACGCTTTTACATCTCTCTTATTTTATATATGATATGATGATATTGTTATCTTTTCCTATTAGAATGAGTTTTGAGGCGGTGTGGTCTCTACTCATTCATGAATTCCCCTTCAACTCATAGAGATGTAGGAGGAGGTGTTGCGCTGAAACTGGTAATTGTACAGCCTTGACAAGATTTATAACCACATTATAATGGATTGCCGTATATTGATATTGTACAACTTTAATATTAATGAAAGTTTGTTTAATTTTCAGACTGATTTGGATTTCATGTACATTGGAAATTGGTTGATGAAATTGTGTTAGCTACATGCACAATATTAATGGACGTCAGTGAGAAACTTCTTATGGTACTTAGAACTCTTTTTAATTAATTTATTAGAACTTTTGTTTGATTATTTTTTGTGTACTTCCATAATTTAGTAACGATGTTGACTGTTTCTTCTGTTAAAATTTTTAGCTGATTAAAGGTGGTCTGACGGGTACATTTTAAAAAAAATGAAACAGACTAAAACCAAACTTTGTGGTCTAATGGGAAATGAAGAACATGACTCATGTTCATGCTCCAAGGTTTTATGCAAGGCATATGAATATGATTTGTGCGAATTATTTTTGTAATACAATTTTGATTTTCTGATTTTTACTAATGCTTATACTGGATAGATTTGTTTGTTTGTGAGTAGGTTGGTTGTATATGTTATTAGGTGGTTGATTAGGTTCGTTGTATTGCAACGAGTTTTATGCAGAAGATCACCATAACGTAGCATCTACAAACAAAGGTCAGCCTGTTAACACAAACTCCTGTGAACAACATACGATTTTGATGTTGCACCTGCAGGTACTGATATCACCCATATGTTTTTTTGTTAATACCTTATTAACCATAATTCTAATCTTTATTATATGTTTGTGGTAATTGTATCTACAGTTATGGGTATGTTGCATTACGTCACTATTTTGGTGTAAACTTATTAGGATGTCTGTCAGTGCTACACCAAAATCTGTCAATACTGGAGGTACTCTTTAGTATTTAGTGGGTTTACTATTGCTTAACTGCTTTTTTTGTTGATTTTTTACCTGTTAAAATAATAAAATTCATGTTTGTGTGGATAGTTTACAAAGTTTGATTATTTTTCTTAATTTTCCATTGTTGTGCCGTATATAATCTCTTAGTTTTATATATTCTTTATGTTTTATACTACTAGGTTGTTATACTCTTCAGTTCAATAATTTGTTTATATTCATTCGAATAAACAATGATTTTAAAATTTTAGTATGTTTGTTGTTGAGTCAAGAACTCCAAAAACATGGTCTGCTTAGATTAAAACGAAATGTTATAATGTCGTTTTGCGTTTTATTTTATTATTAGCAATTTTCGTTTTATTATATTTGGTTAGTGAATTCTAATTTTTAATGGACAGGTGTTGTTTAGCAAGTGTATACGCGTGTGATGTGAAAGGACCCGTTCTAATCCATCCGGACGAAGTCCATATCGATTATAAACGATTCACAACAGTTGATTACATCACGAGGTACTTGACCTCTATATGATACATTTTACAAACATTGCATTCGTTTTGAAAAGACAATCTTTCATTACATCTAAAGTTGACAGACATGTATACCATTTCATAATATATTCAACTATAATTGACTTAATAATGATCTTGATAAACTCAACGACTCGAATGCAACGTCTTTTGAAATATGTCATGAATGACACCAAGTAATATCTTTAAAATGATCAAATGCACAGCGGAAGATTTCTTTCGTACCTGAGAATAAACATGCTTTCAAGTGTCAACCAAAAGGTTGGTGAGTTCATTAGTTTAACATAAATAAACATTTCCATCATTTTAATAGACCACAAGATTTTCATTTCTCATAAATATACGTCCCATGCATAGAGACAAAAATAATCATTCATATGGATTGAACACCTGGTAACCGACATTCACAATATACATATAAGAATATCCCCATCATTCCGGGATCCTCCTTCGGACATGATATAAATTTCGAAGTACTAAAGCATCCGGTACTTTGGATGGGGCTTGTTGGGCCCGATAGATCTATCTTTAGGATTCGCGTCAATTAGGGTGTCTATTCCCTAATTCTTAGATTACCAGACTTAATAAAAAGGGGCATATTCGATTTCGATCATTCAACCATATAATGTAGTTTTGATTACTTGTGTCTATTTCGTAAAAACATTTATAAAAATTGCGCATGTATTCTCAGCCCAAAAATATAAAGGGTAAAAAGGCAAATGAAACTCACCTAATGTATTTTGTAGTAAAAATACATATGACAATATTGAACAATGCAGGGTTGGCCTCGGATTCACGAACCTATATCATTTGTGTGTATATATTAATACATTTAATCGTAATCGAATAAATATATATAGTATTATTAGTTATATAATTTTTATATTAATATCTTATATATATTTCATTACTTAATCAAATGTATTTATTTTGTATATAAAATATTAATATAGTTAAGGTATGTATATTAGATATACTTTTATGTAATTATTCTTTTGTTTATAAAATACTAGTTATAATAATTTTAAAATAATTATGCTGATAATAATAATAATTTTCATGGTACTATTAAATATTAATATTAATGATAGTATTAATAATAGATTTTATAAAAATATAAATTTAAAGTAATGATACTTTTATTAATAATTATATTAATTTTCAATAACAATAATACTTGTTAATGATTTTCATGTTAACGAAGTGCTAGTACTAATAGTAATGATTATATCAATATTATTAATACTAAAAAATTTTAAAATGATACAAATATTAATAATACAATAATATTCTACAATATAAATGATTATATATTACTAATGGGCCCGATAGATCTATCTTTAGGATTCGCGTCAATTAGGGTGTCTATTCCCTAATTCTTAGATTACCAGACTTAATAAAAAGGGGCATATTCGATTTCGATCATTCAACCATATAATGTAGTTTTGATTACTTGTGTCTATTTCGTAAAAACATTTATAAAAATTGCGCATGTATTCTCAGCCCAAAAATATAAAGGGTAAAAAGGCAAATGAAACTCACCTAATGTATTTTGTAGTAAAAATACATATGACAATATTGAACAATGCAGGGTTGGCCTCGGATTCACGAACCTATATCATTTGTGTGTATATATTAATACATTTAATCGTAATCGAATAAATATATATAGTATTATTAGTTATATAATTTTTATATTAATATCTTATATATATTTCATTACTTAATCAAATGTATTTATTTTGTATATAAAATATTAATATAGTTAAGGTATGTATATTAGATATACTTTTATGTAATTATTCTTTTGTTTATAAAATACTAGTTATAATAATTTTAAAATAATTATGCTGATAATAATAATAATTTTCATGGTACTATTAAATATTAATATTAATGATAGTATTAATAATAGATTTTATAAAAATATAAATTTAAAGTAATGATACTTTTATTAATAATTATATTAATTTTCAATAACAATAATACTTGTTAATGATTTTCATGTTAACGAAGTGCTAGTACTAATAGTAATGATTATATCAATATTATTAATACTAAAAAATTTTAAAATGATACAAATATTAATAATACAATAATATTCTACAATATAAATGATTATATATTACTAATGAAAACAATCTTAATCATATTAATAATAATTATAATAATACTTATTATATTTGTAGTTATAATAGTGTCAATCTTACTAGTAACTAGGTTACTAATAATAATTAGAATAATGATAATAATAACATTAAATATTATATCTAATAAAAATAATAATAACAACAATAATAATAATTCATGATAATAATAATAATAATAATAAAAATAGTAATAACAATAAGTTAATAAGTGTACTACCTTTAAATGCTTAAAAAAATGTAAACTGTCCAAGCCGGGACTCGAACCCTCGACCTCCCGCTAACCCAAACACTCTCTTAACCGTCCCTCTGTTCGTGTACTTCTGAAATTATTTCCACCCTAAAATATTCACGACCCGTAATATCTCGTTCAAACCCATCTAAACATAATCATCATATTATTAACGACCTCATACTCATCATCTTCACTTAATCGATCACCCATTAAACCTACTCATTTACCATCTTCTATCATCTAATCATCATATTCGTCCATCAATCATCATCATTATAGTTTATCATAACCCCATCGTTCGTTATCAACAATTCATGATTCTATGTATTATCATCCTCACGATATACCAACATCACAGCCCAAGATTAAAGGCAGGCCCAAAACAATTAAAAATATATAGATTGGTATTTATGTTTAGCAGCCCACTTAAATATAGTTGATCTACTAGAAGCCCGATCCATAAACAAATGACTCAAGATTTCTTTTAAAAAAAATCAGTTTACAATAGGAACAAACACAAGTGATAACAGCCTATCATGTTTATCTTTATCACCAACGTCTTTAATCATCGACCCTACTCATCATCACTTTTATAACAATTAATAGTATCAATCGGTTTATCATTAATTAACACCATAAATTTCTCGCTGAACAGAAATAGAAAAAGAATGGCTGCAGAGAGTTTCGTGGGTCTTCAGGCTGTTTTCGAATAGGAACAGGAATGAAAGTAGTTTGAGGGTGGAAGTGGTGATTTACGAAGTTTGAGGGTGGCGGTTTACAACATAAGGTTGCTGTAGCAATAGCGGTGGCGGAGGTTGATGGTTTGTGGTGGTAGAAGATGGTAGCCGTGATGGTTTATGGTCAAAACAAAAACAAGAAGAGAACCTGCAGCAGTAGCCGTCACGATGATGGGTTTGTGGTGATTTCAAACAGAAAGTACGAGAATTGGTGGTTGTGGTGACCGGTTCTTGGTGGAAGGGGTTGAGGTGGTGTTGGTTTGGGTTTCATCGACAGGAAATCAAGAAGGAGAGAAAGAAGATGATGGTTTGATTGATGGTGGCGACGGTTGGCTCCCGGTGGTGGTTTACGATAAAGAAGGTGGTGACGGGTTACGAAGGTGATGATGAATAGTGGTGAGTTTATTGGTTACGGTATTCAAGAAAACAATGATTGTAGCTGCAATCATGCTGCCGTTCGAGCAGTTTAAATGGTGTTAGATTGATGTTTTACGATTAGTGTTGTAGGTGGTGGAGATGGCGTCTAGTTGATTCAAAGGTTGTGGAGTGGTATTGTGTTGGTCGATGGAGGGTGAAAGTTGATGATGGTGATCGGGGGTGTTCACGATGGGGATCAAAGACAGATAGCATAAAGCTAAGGTGAAGGTGATTTAAGTGATGGAGAATGGTGGTTGCAGTCGTGGGCGTTCAGAGAAAGAGGGAGATAGATATGGTGTGTGTGTGTGTGTATGTATATGTAAGTGTATAGTTATATAGAATTCATTTTCATAATCATATTAGGAGGACACAAGCAATAACAGTAAACAGAATGATAATATCTCCTTTATACTATGCAAAATAGTTAAAACACCGTATGATACATGCATCTATATTTTCCAAATTGCATATAGATATCCAAAAGAGTTGGCAAGGGAAAGTAAAAGTAGTTTGGTGTTATCTCAAATGTGATGGCAACCTATTATAAAATAGTGAAATAATAATGAAAAGAAAAGCTTATTTGAAAGCATATATGTTTGTTTACGTTTGTCAAAAGAATCAAATATATAATCATATAATTATATGATACATATGTCCAGATCCAGATTATATGCAATATATATGTACAATTATTATTTAACTTGTTGTATTTGGTGTCAGATGAACTTGTGGGAAACAAGTGGGGTTCTAAACAAGAAATTAAAATTGAGGTTTGCAAGTATTGATCGAATCTTATCTCTCCAAGGCATACTCAACAATTATGAATATCTATATGTGTTCTCAAAGCTAATTATATCCTAAGTACATTATATTCATACAATACGTTGTAATATTAAATTTTATTATATCACAAGTTATCTTACATATTTAGTTCTAACGATTAAATCGTATCTTATTATTTTAAGTTATAGTACTTTCATATATCTATTTATATATATACATATACATGTTTATTTACGAATAAATGTTCGTGATTCGTCGAGAGCAGTCGAATAGTAATTGAATATATGAAACAGTTCAAAAAAATTTTTGAGATCCAACCTAACAGACATTTCTTATCGTATCGAAATCATATAAAGATTAAAGTTTAAATTTGGTCGAAAATTCTCGGGTCATCACAGTACCTACCCGTTAAAGAAATTTCGTCCCAAAATTTGAGTAAGGTCGTCATGGCTAACAATAAATATGTTTTCCTGATGAATATGAGCTGATAAATAGAGTTTTATCATTAATGAATAATTTGGATAAAACGATTTGATTACTCGAAGCGTACGAGTGAAGCTATCACAAAAGTGGGAAATGAATAAATGAAGTTTAGTTTTAACTTCTGACGTTGCCTTGGTTGAATTCCGGAATTCAAGGGATATAGAGAAAATCTTCGAAATCTAAAAGATTTGATTCTTCGGCGAGTAAGGAAATTAAGATCTCTATAATTAAATACGTTGATCTGCCTCGATTACTCTGTCTGATATTTCCATTATAAATTAAGCTCTTCCGTTCCATTATTCTCACCATTCTCATACTCTCTTCCTTAGTTCATACATTCAAAAGATTGTGGAAATGCTTAATCCAGTTTCAATCCTTGTCCTTATCCTTACTATCGTAACAATCATTCTCCTTTTCCAACTTCCACCCAAGGAATCTGCTTACTTCTATTTTGCTCTTGGGGTTATAGTGCTTTTAATTCTCCCGTGTCTTTATGTTGTGATAAACATTGATATACACGGTTTGTAATTTATGCGTTGTTATCGGGCTTTTTATCTCTCCTTATATTTCAATATCCCCCTTTCTGTTTCCTATAATCATTGTCATCCACAGTTAATACTCCCTCCTATTTGCTGCGATTTATACTCCAATTTCTATTTCAGAGTTTTGTCCCTTCATTTCTTCTTCTGGCGATTTGACATCTCTTGTAATGGTCCAAAATTCGCAGATATAAGTTTTAGAATGAACATTATTAATGTTCTAAATAAGAAGGAACGTAATAGCACGATTTGATTTGTCAAATTACCAGATTTACTGAGAATAGAACTATCAAGAATATACTTTCTTGATATGTTCAGAAGTTAAGCAGAATGACAGAGTTATGTAACATGGCACATGATGACGTTATGATCTGTGAATCATCACGTCCCATTAGAAACTCAGCATGACTTACTGTAATATAATCACGTTGATCAAGTGTCATTATATTATACTAACTCATGCATCAATTCCCAACATTACTTCAATAACATTCATATTTTAAACTCGAAAGTTTACAGAATATAGATACTAACAGTTTCTATATGATGTAATACTGATAGCACGAAGAGATTAATGATTTCAGATAAGAATAGTTACAAAAATATCTCCAGAAATATGGAGGATATTTATAATGAAAGATACGATAATATCTTAGAATTTCTAATATCGAAGGATGATGAAGAAGATTTATCCGTAAGGGTTTAGATTCGGAAGCAAGGTATTCGCTAAAGATTTCATCAGGAATAGAATCATTTGAATTCTTTGAAGTCAAACTTATTCTTTGTGATTTGTGTAGTGACCCGAACTTTTCCATGTTTATATATATTAATTGAGATTGATATTTACATGATTAAATTTTTCCAACATGTTAAGCAATCAAACTTGTTAAGACTTGATTAATTGAAATATGTTTCATATAGACAATTGACCACCCAAGTTGATCGGTGATTCACGAACGTTAAAACTTGTAAAAACTATATGATGACATATATATGGATATATATATAGTTAACATGATACTATGATAAGAAAACATATCATAAAGTATATTAACAATGAACTACATATGTAAAAACAAGACTACTAACTTAATGATTTTTAAACGAGACATATATGTAACGATTATCGTTGTAAAGACATTTAATGTATATATATCATATTAAGAGATATTCATACATGATAATATCATGATAATATAATAATTTAAAATCTCATTTTATATTATAAACATTGGGTTAACAACATTTAACAAGATCGTTAACCTAAAGGTTTCAAAACAACACTTACATGTAACGACTAACGATGACTTAACGACTCAGTTAAAATGTATATACATGTAGTGTTTTAATATTTATTTATACACTTTTGAAAGACTTCAATACACTTATCAAAATACTTCTATTTAACAAAAATGCTTACAATTACATCCTCGTTCAGTTTCATCAACAATTCTACTCGTATGCACCCGTATTCGTACTCGTACAATACACAGCTTTTAGATGTATGTACTATTGGTATATACACTCCAATGATTAGCTCTTAGCAGCCCATGTGAGTCACCTAACACATGTGGGAACCATCATTTGGCAACTAGCATGAAATATCTCATAAAATTACAAAAATATGAGTAATCATTCATGACTTATTTACATGAAAACAAAATTACATATCCTTTATATCTAATCCATACACCAACGACCAAAAACACCTACAAACACTTTCATTCTTCAATTTTCTTCATCTAATTGATCTCTCTCAAGTTCTATCTTCAAGTTCTAAGTGTTCTTCATAAATTCCAAAAGTTCTAGTTTCATAAAATCAAGAATACTTCCAAGTTTGCTAGCTCACTTCCAATCTTGTAAGGTGATCATCCAACCTCAAGAAATCTTTGTTTCTTACAGTAGGTTATCATTCTAATACAAGGTAATAATCATATTCAAACTTTGGTTCAATTTCTATAACTATAACAATCTTATTTCAAGTGATGATCTTACTTGAACTTGTTTTCGTGTCATGATTCTGCTTCAAGAACTTCGAGCCATCCAAGGATCCATTGAAGCTAGATCCATTTTTCTCTTTTCCAGTAGGTTTATCCAAGGAAATTAAGGTAGTAATGATGTTCATAACATCATTCGATTCATACATATAAAGCTATCTTATTCGAAGGTTTAAACTTGTAATCACTAGAACATAGTTTAGTTAATTCTAAACTTGTTCACAAACAAAAGTTAATCCTTCTAACTTGACTTTTAAAATCAACTAAACACATGTTCTATATATATATGATATGCTAACTTAATGATTTAAAACCTGGAAACACGAAAAACACCGTAAAATCGGATTCACGCCGTCGTAGTAACACCGCGGGCTGTTTTGGGTTAGTTAATTAAAAACTATGATAAACTTTGATTTAAAAGTTGTTATTCTGAGAAAATGATTTTTATTATGAACATGAAACTATATCCAAAAATTATGATTAAACTCAAAGTGGAAGTATGTTTTCTAAAATGGTCATCTAGACGTCGTTCTTTCGACTGAAATGACTACCTTTACAAAAACGACTTGTAACTTATTTTTCCGACTATAAACCTATACTTTTCTATTTAGATTCATAAAATAGAGTTCAATATGAAACCATAGCAATTTGATTCACTCAAAACGGATTTAAAATGAAGAAGTTATGGGTAAAACAAGATTGGATAATTTTTCTCATTTTAGCTACGTGAAAATTGGTAACAAATCTATTCCAACCATAACTTAATCAACTTGTATTGTATATTATGTAATCTTGAGATACCATAGACACGTATACAATGTTTCGACCTATCATGTCGACACATCTATATATATTTCGGAACAACCATAGACACTCTATATGTGAATGTTGGAGTTAGCTATACAGGGTTGAGGTTGATTCCAAAATATATATAGTTTGAGTTGTGATCAATACTGAGATACGTATACACTGGGTCGTGGATTGATTCAAGATAATATTTATCGATTTATTTCTGTACATCTAACTGTGGACAACTAGTTGTAGGTTACTAACGAGGACAGCTGACTTAATAAACTTAAAACATCAAAATATATTAAAAGTGTTGTAAATATATTTTGAACATACTTTGATATATATGTATATATTGTTATAGGTTCGTGAATCAACCAGTGGCCAAGTCTTACTTCCCGACGAAGTAAAAATCTGTGAAAGTGAGTTATAGTCCCACTTTTAAAATCTAATATTTTTGGGATGAGAATACATGCAGGTTTTATAAATGATTTACAAAATAGACACAAGTACGTGAAACTACATTCTATGGTTGAATTATCGAAATCGAATATGCCCCTTTTTATTAAGTCTGGTAATCTAAGAATTAGGGAACAGACACCCTAATTGACGCGAATCCTAAAGATAGATCTATTGGGCCTAACAAACCCCATCCAAAGTACCGGATGCTTTAGTACTTCGAAATTTATATCATATCCGAAGGGTGTCCCGGAATGATGGGGATATTCTTATATATGCATCTTGTTAATGTCGGTTACCAGGTGTTCACCATATGAATGATTTTTATCTCTATGTATGGGATGTGTATTGAAATATGAAATCTTGTGGTCTATTGTTACGATTTGATATATATAGGTTAAACCTATAACTCACCAACATTTTTGTTGACGTTTAAAGCATGTTTATTCTCAGGTGAATATTAAGAGCTTCCGCTATTGCATACTAAAATAAGGACAAGATTTGGAGTCCATATTTGTATCATATTGTGTAAAAACTGCATTCAAGAAACTGATTTCGATGTAACATATTTGTATTGTAAACCATTATGTAATGGTCATGTGTAAACAGGATATTTTAGATTATCATTATTTGATAATCTACGTAAAGCTTTTTAAACCTTTATTTATGAAATAAAGGTTATGGTTTGTTTTAAAAATGAATGCAGTCTTTGAAAAACGTCTCATATAGAGGTCAAAACCTCGCAACGAAATCAATTAATATGGAACGTTTTTAATCAATAAGAACGGGACATTTCAATTTGTCCACGGCTTCCTTCATAGTTTCGCATAATCCGCCTTTCGGTACTAGATTTTCTATTGAAAGTTTCCAATATAATGATACACATGAAGCACAAAGAGGTATATAATTTCGGACGAGAATATTAATGAAAATACCCTCAGAAATATCGAAGATATTGATGATGATATTTTGGAATTTCTAAGTTCGATGGTTGATGAAGAAAGATTTTCCGCAAGATTTTAACATGGATACGGAGTAAGATATTCGTTGAAGGTTTCATCGGATTCAGAATTACATGGGTTCTTTGAATATATGGTATGGTCCTTGTATTTGTCCTTGGTTTCCTTCATGGTTAGCTCAATCCGTTTTCCAGTTCCAACTTTTCTGAGCTTTTCCAACATACTATTCTTTATCATCAAACTTTCGATGATTAAGGTCGTTTACGGTTGTCTATGATTTCTGCTGCTTCATCCAGCTTTTTCAACATTTAGAGTATTGATTCGCAGACTTGGTGCTTTTCAAAATTCTATAATGGAAGATCATGATTCTAAGATATAAGTGTTATATGTATACATATAACAGTTGATGTAGTAATGGTGTGAGTTTTCAAAGTACTGATTGCTGATTTCTCGGTATTTGGTATGGCAGTTCTCTTTACAAGATGCGGATGGGTATATGATAGGACTTTAATGAATAATTATAATGGTTTTTCGGAGATAAACTTAAGTTAATGAGTAATGAATTTGCTAGTAAGTTTACTGCTAATGTGGTGGTATATAAACGGTTCTCCGGTAACGATGATGAAGGGGTAATCTTTATAATAAAGTTTATTTGAATGAAAAATTGAAGTGGATTTGTTGGAGCTGTGACAAAATTGGCTAATTGTGAAAAAGAATTGCAATGTTATTTTGAGTGATAATAACACTAAGGAATTAGCACAACTACGTTTTAAACGTTTACTCAGTTTCATAGAGTTTTTCAGGTGCATAACTATATGCATAAGTTCTTTCTTTCGTAGGTATCGTGTGGTTGGTTCATCTCCTCGATTGAGGTGTTTTCAAGAATCATGAAAGGTTTGAACGTAGATTGTAATCGTGAAGATACAAATGAGGTTTAAGACGAAATCAAGTGGCAAACTTGAAGAAATGTTTAGTTTCATATGTTATAATCAATATTTTAATTCATTTTTAATTGTCCAATGTTTGTGGTCCACATTTGATAGTCCACAGTTAGCAGTTCAATAATTCATATATAGTTTATAATATTCGAATTAATTAATACGTATCGTGACCCGTGTACCGATCTCAGACTCGATCACAACTCAAATTATATATATTATTGTAGAATCAACCTCAACGCCGTATAGAGAACTTGATCATTACTGCATATGGAGTGTCTATGGTTATTCCAAATAATATATATAAATGCGTCGATATGATATGTCAAAACCTTGTATACGTGTCCCGATATTTAAAGTGCGAAAAATAAATACAGAAATTAAATGACAATAAATAAAGTGCGTAAAGTAAATAACAGAAATTAAATGACGATAAATAAAATTGCGAGAATATAAATTGCGATAATTAAACTGCGATAAATAAATTAAATGGTAATAAGGAATTAACAGTTAGCTAGGAACAGTTAGCTAGGATTTTGTTAGCGTGGATTCTTAATAGAATTTCATATTGTTAATTAATCTATTTCTAATCAATTTTTATTGTGTCCATTATTTCTTTATTATGCCACTTGTTGGATTCTGATAGGTCAAAATCCAAATATGTAATTGTATGAATATGGTTATTCTGTGGTGAACGGATTTGTATATCGGTGGATGTAAGTAGGATAGTATATGACTGTTGAAACAGATTAGAAGAACGTACAATGTAACTTATTAATGTGAAATCTTAAATATCCCTCGGGTATTACCTATCCGTTAAAATGTTTTCACCATTAACAGTTTGTACAAAAGAATTTTTAATTACAATGTTTATGAAAACATATATACATATATATTTTCTTCAGATGTAATCATGGATTTAATGAGTTAACTTTATATTAAACTCATTTAGTTTTCAGTTGGAACTAGAATAAATAATCTCTAAAACTTTAGAGATCACATATTCGCCATGTCAAACGAAGATAAATGAGGTAGAATGATACGTCGAACGAATATCATACTCGAAGTACGTTGGTGATATTGAGGCATGGATTGTTGATGGTACTGGTGCTGTTATTGATGGTAATGTTGGTGTCGGTGATGTTGCTGAAGCTGGTACATTTTGTACCATGTTCTCCAAATTGATTACTCGAGCGCGAAGCTCGTTGACTTCTTCGATTACCTCGGGATGATTGTCGGTCGGAACGAGCGGATGAATAAGGTTTAGAATCTGAGTTATGATATAGTCGTGGCGAGATAATTGGGAAATGAGGGTGAAATGGTGTTACGAACAGGTTCGCCAGTAAGTGCTTCAGGTTCTTCGCCAAAAGGTGAATTCGGTTAGTGGATGGGATCGCCTTCTGCGCGTCTCCATTGATTAAGTCGATTATGAATCCATCAGATGAATTGGGGATGGATGATTGATTGATTTATTCTGGTGTCGTTGCTTCCGGAGCTTAGATGACTATCCATTCTGAATAACTGTCGGGATAACTATCGGAATAGCTGTCGGAATCCGAGGGACTCGATCTAGTTGAGGGATTCATCTCGTACGATCAGATGAAGGAATTTCAATAAGAAATAGATTATAGGATGTATATTAGTATCCTGCAATACATAATTTACATATACATATATAATACTAAAATCCCATAAGTTACGGAGGAATCTAAGGAATATGTCAGACAAAGTTACAGTAACAGATACGCTAAGATATGAAGTAGCAGATACGCTAAGATATGAATTTTGTCTATACACTATTCATGCAGTCAATGCAGTAAAACGTGTCTAGACTAAGAATGATGAGTAAGTGATTCTCTAAGAATGATAAGCAGGTAATTTTCAACACGAAATGATAAGCAAAACTTTTGACATGCAGACCAGGTTCAAGTCCAGACTCCTTAAAGTAACCTAACAACTATTAAGTCGAAGTCCAGACTCACTAATGCATCCTAACAACTCCTAGTTAGACACACTAATGCAAGACCTGGTTCGCTACGACCACCGCTCTGATACCAACTGAAAGGACCCGTCCTAATCCATCCGGACGAAGTCCATATCGATTATAAACGATTCACAACAGTTGATTACATCACGAGGTACTTGACCTCTATATGATACATTTTACAAACATTGCATTCGTTTTGAAAAGACAATCTTTCATTACATCTAAAGTTGACAGACATGTATACCATTTCATAATATATTCAACTATAATTGACTTAATAATGATCTTGATAAACTCAACGACTCGAATGCAACGTCTTTTGAAATATGTCATGAATGACACCAAGTAATATCTTTAAAATGATCAAATGCACAGCGGAAGATTTCTTTCGTACCTGAGAATAAACATGCTTTCAAGTGTCAACTAAAAGGTTGGTGAGTTCATTAGTTTAACATAAATAAATATTTCCATCATTTTAATAGACCACAAGATTTTCATTTCTCATAAATATACGTCCCATGCATAGAGACAAAAATAATCATTCATATGGATTGAACACCTGGTAACCGACATTCACAATATACATATAAGAATATCCCCATCATTCCGGGATCCTCCTTCGGACATGATATAAATTTCGAAGTACTAAAGCATCCGGTACTTTGGATGGGGCTTGTTGGGCCCGATAGATCTATCTTTAGGATTCGCGTCAATTAGGGTGTCTGTTCCCTAATTCTTAGATTACCAGACTTAATAAAAAGGGGCATATTCGATTTTGATCATTCAACCATATAATGTAGTTTTGATTACTTGTGTCTATTTCGTAAAAACATTTATAAAAATTGCGCATGTATTCTCAGCCCAAAAATATAAAGGGTAAAAAGGCAAATGAAACTCACCTAATGTATTTTGTAGTAAAAATACATATGACAATATTGAACAATGCAGGGTTGGCCTCGGATTCACGAACCTATATCATTTGTGTGTATATATTAATACATTTAATCGTAATCGAATAAATATATATAGTATTATTAGTTATATAATTTTTATATTAATATCTTATATATATTTCATTACTTAATCAAATGTATTTATTTTGTATATAAAATATTAATATAGTTAAGGTATGTATATTAGATATACTTTTATGTAATTATTCTTTTGTTTATAAAATACTAGTTATAATAATTTTAAAATAATTATGCTGATAATAATAATAATTTTCATGGTACTATTAAATATTAATATTAATGATAGTATTAATAATAGATTTTATAAAAATATAAATTTAAAGTAATGATACTTTTATTAATAATTATATTAATTTTCAATAACAATAATACTTGTTAATGATTTTCATGTTAACGAAGTGCTAGTACTAATAGTAATGATTATATCAATATTATTAATACTAAAAAATTTTAAAATGATACACATATTAATAATACAATAATATTCTACAATATAAATGATTATATATTACTAATGACAACAATCTTAATCATATTAATAATAATTATAATAATACTTATTATATTTGTAGTTATAATAGTGTCAATCTTACTAGTAACTAGGTTACTAATAATAATTAGAATAATGATAATAATAACATTAAATATTATATCTAATAAAAATAATAATAACAACAATAATAATAATTCATGATAATAATAATAATAATAATAATAATAAAAATAGTAATAACAATAAGTTAATAAGTGTACTACCTTTAAATGCTTAAAAAAATGTAAACTGTCCA
The DNA here is from genome assembly GCF_046630445.1 of Rutidosis leptorrhynchoides. NCBI lineage: Eukaryota > Viridiplantae > Streptophyta > Magnoliopsida > Asterales > Asteraceae > Rutidosis > Rutidosis leptorrhynchoides. The sequence goes on from NC_092333.1 coordinate 287,512,487, forward strand.
AGCCGGGACTCGAACCCTCGACCTCCCGCTAACCCAAACACTCTCTTAACCGTCCCTCTGTTCGTGTACTTCTGAAATTATTTCCACCCTAAAATATTCACGACCCGTAATATCTCGTTCAAAACCATCTAAACATAATCATCATATTATTAACGACCTCATACTCATCATCTTCACTTAATCGATCACCCATTAAACCTACTCATTTACCATCTTCTATCATCTAATCATCATATTCGTCCATCAATCATCATCATTATAGTTTATCATAACCCCATCGTTCGTTATCAACAATTCATGATTCTATGTATTATCATCCTCACGATATACCAACATCACAGCCCAAGATTAAAGGCAGGCCCAAAACAATTAAAAATATATAGATTGGTATTTATGTTTAGCAGCCCACTTAAATATAGTTGATCTACTAGAAGCCCGATCCATAAACAAATGACTCAAGATTTCTTTTAAAAAAAATCAGTTTACAATAGGAACAAACACAAGTGATAACAGCCTGTCATGTTTATCTTTATCACCAACGTCTTTAATCATCGACCCTACTCATCATCACTTTTATAACAATTAATAGTATCAATCGGTTTATCATTAATTAACACCATAAATTTCTCGCTGAACAGAAATAGAAAAAGAATGGATGCAGAGAGTTTCGTGGGTCTTCAGGCTGTTTTCGAATAGGAACAGGAATGAAAGTAGTTTGAGGGTGGAAGTGGTGATTTACGAAGTTTGAGGGTGGCGGTTTACAACATAAGGTTGCTGTAGCAATAGCGGTGGCGGAGGTTGATGGTTTGTGGTGGTAGAAGATGGTAGCCGTGATGGTTTATGGTCAAAACAAAAACAAGAAGAGAACCTGCAGCAGTAGCCGTCACGATGATGGGTTTGTGGTGATTTCAAACAGAAAGTACGAGAATTGGTGGTTGTGGTGACCGGTTCTTGGTGGAAGGGGTTAAGGTGGTGTTGGTTTGGGTTTCATCGACAGGAAATCAAGAAGGAGAGAAAGAAGATGATGGTTTGATTGATGGTGGCGACGGTTGGCTCCCGGTGGTGGTTTACGATAAAGAAGGTGGTGACGGGTTACGAAGGTGATAATGAATAGTGGTGAGTTTATTGGTTATGGTATTCAAGAAAACAGTGATTGTAGCTGCAATCATGCTGCCGTTCGAGCAGTTTAAATGGTGTTAGATTGATGGTTTACGATTAGTGTTGTAGGTGGTGGAGATGGCGTCTAGTTGATTCAAAGGTTGTGGAGTGGTATTGTGTTGGTCGATTGAGGGTGAAAGTTGATGATGGTGATCGGGGGTGTTCACGATGGGGATCAAAGACAGATAGCATAAAGCTAAGGTGAAGGTGATTTAAGTGATGGAGAATGGTGGTTGCAGTCGTGGGCGTTCAGAGAAAGAGGGAGATAGATATGGTGTGTGTGTGTGTGTGTATGTATATGTAAGTGTATAGTTATATAGAATTCATTTTCATAATCATATTAGGAGGACACAAGCAATAACAGTAAACAGAATGATAATATCTCCTTTATACTATGCAAAATAGTTAAAACACCGTATGATACATGCATCTATATTTTCCAAATTGCATATAGATATCCAAAAGAGTTGGCAAGGGAAAGTAAAAGTAGTTTGGTGTTATCTCAAATGTGATGGCAACCTATTATAAAATAGTGAAATAATAATGAAAAGAAAAGCTTATTTGAAAGCATATATGTTTGTTTACGTTTGTCAAAAGAATCAAATATATAATCATATAATTATATGATACATATGTCCAGATCCAGATTATATGCAATATATATGTACAATTATTATTTAACTTGTTGTATTTGGTGTCAGATGAACTTGTGGTAAACAAGTGGGGTTCTAAACAAGAAATTAAAATTGAGGTTTGCAAGTATTGATCGAATCTTATCTCTCCAAGGCATACTCAACAATTATGAATATCTATATGTGTTCTCAAAGCTAATTATATCCTAAGTACATTATATTCATACAATACGTTGTAATATTAAATTTTATTATATCACAAGTTATCTTACATATTTAGTTCTAACGATTAAATCGTATCTTATTATTTTAAGTTATAGTACTTTCATATATCTATTTATATATATACATATACATGTTTATTTACGAATAAATGTTCGTGATTCGTTGAGAGCAGTCGAATAGTAATTGAATATATGAAACAGTTCAAAAAAATTTTTGAGATCCAACCTAACAGACATTTCTTATCGTATCGAAATCATATAAAGATTAAAGTTTAAATTTGGTCGGAAATTCTCGGGTCATCACATGATGTACGTGATATCTTCGACCCACATCTCACTTTTACTCACTTTTATTTGATTTGCTAGTGATTTTAGTATATTAATACATTTGTGAAGTTATTTTTGATGGTACAAATATGTGATCAAAATCATCGTTGGCTTTATGCGAACATTTAATCAGCTAGAAAGACAAGTATATATTTTATAGCATGTTTATGTGTTTATTGTTTTGTGAATATCATGGGAACAACTTGATATACTTGCAGGTGGTAATTTGGATATAGGTTGGGGCATAAGTGTGAAATGTTTCATAACATATATATTGTTATTTTCTGAATATCATGGGAACAACTTAACTGAAAATGGGTGGAAATTTGGGTATGGGATGGGGCATAAGTATGAAATATTATATTCACAAAAGATATGCCCATTGAGTTATCAGATATTGTTTAGTTGTGGATGTAATAGGTTGCAAAAAGGGTGTTGCGTGTTTCTTGATTCAGTTATTGTATGCAGTTGATACCAATAATGACCATGTTTGTTTCTTTAATTCTATACAGTTTTATATATTGATGAGGCCAAATCTGAGAAAGGAAATCTGGTAAAAAAAAGATGAATGGAATAAAGTGTTACAGTATTATGAAGCACTTTTGTAAAGATCTTGAGGAAAAATTAGGGATCGAATTCTTGGGAGATTGTGTACAAGACCTAAAGCAACCACTGCATGATAAGGCATGAGATTAGATGATTGTATATTATTATATGTATAATAAAGTAATTGTATAGTTTTATATGTATAAAATACTTCAGTGATTCATGTTTGTTATTGTTTCTGTATCTGAATATATGATTTTGAGTGGATCTCTCTAATGGGTAATGCTCATTTACAATATTTGCAATTGCAAATTTGTAATAAGTGTCTACTTCAACATAAAACTACCTACTATATTAGCAATTAGTATTAGTATAGTAGTGTAGCGACCCGACCAAATCATGTTTGACGGCGCCGTCTACTTAGGTCCCGTTACGTGGTCATAAGTCTTTAAGACAAAGTTTGACCAAAATATGTCGCCTTCATTTCAAAATAAAGATTTGTTCCCAAAGTTTACGAGAATTGTTCAACCAATAGTTAAGTTACAACGTTATAATACGAATGAAATCTAGGCGACACGGTTTAAAGTAAAGTCAAAAGACGCTCCATGAAATGCACATATACTCGACATCCAATGCAAGTATCAAATAATGAGCGGAAGCATGTATCATGTATCGTTCAAGGACCTGAGAAAAACATAGAAATCTGTCAACGAAAACGTTGGTGAAATCATAGGTTTAAGTAAGTAAGTACAAGTGAACCACAAGATTTGCATCAATGAAATAATAGTAAATACATTCCAAAAGTTTGTTTCACGAGCACCCAATTATCAATGCTTAACATTTCCTTCCATTGAACCCCATCACTTAGTGCTAGAACATACACTGTTTCTCGAAAATATATTTCATTCGTAAACGGTAGCGAACCGTTTGAATGAGGGTTTGTCAAACCCATATGGATCCATACAACATAAGTTCTCGCTTACACCCGGCAAGTGTAACTAATGATAATCGAATTGAGGATTTTGTTCTAAACTCGTATGTAGAATGTTTGTTTTCCTGTACTTGTGTTCGCTTAGTAAAGAAATGTTTATGTTTTCTCATCCCAATTGTAAGTTCAAAAAGAGTAAAAATGGGACTATGATCTCACCTTGTATGCACGAACCAAAAAGTACTTCGACAAGTAAACGTGCAGTAACAATGCTAGTCTTGACCTAAACAAATAGGTTGTATCAATAACGAAAGTCACGAGGGGTCAAAGTTGTTCAATTAGTCCTATGGCTCAATACGACTCGATTACGAAGCATGTGAAGCAAATAGTCAAGTTTCATGCAAGGTTCACGTATAGAAACAAGTTAGAAAGATTACATAAGTAATTGGTCAAGTTTGATTAAAAGTCAAACTTGGTCGGGTCAAAGTCAACGAAAAAGTCAACACGTTCGGGTCGGGCCTCGAACGAATTTTCTGAAGTTTTTAATCATATATAAGCATGTTGGAACAAGTCTCATGTGAAACGGAGGTCTAGAACGTCCCAAACATTTTTCGTTAAATGACAACCAAAACAGCCCACTTTAGGCTTATGGGACGGCGTCCCAAAAGGCCTAGACGGCGTCCCAATATGAAGGTTGGGACGGCGTCCCAGGTTTCTAGACGGCGTCCCAATATAAAGATTGGGACGGCGTCCCAAGTTGCAAGACGGCGTCCTGGTTGGGTTGCAGGCCCTGTTTGCTGCAACTCTAAGTGCACGAACCAACAATCAAACCAACCCAAATTACAAACCGCAAACAATTAGAACATGTATTTTATATCACCGGAAAGGTAATTTGACGAGGAAAACACCTAGACACATTTCATCAAGCAATTCAACACTTACACACCCCAAAACCGCATTTAAACGTCCATAATCAAGGTTCAAGTTCCAAATATGCATTTCATGATTCGGGCAACCAATTTACATGTACGATATGCCGTTTCGAAGGTAATTAAGCATACAACACAACTTAACACTTATAATTAACACTTCATGTCATTTAATGCATCAAAATCCATTCCTAGTTCATGAAACCCTAACCAAAAGTTACCAAATTTCATAATCAAGTTTAAGAGGTTTCTTTGATCAATCTTTACATCATAATGAAGCTAGTAACACTAGGAACAAGATTAAAACATGAAGTCTTAGCATCTAACAACACATGAACACTTAAAACTCAAGATTAAGCATGTTAACTTTCCATATGAACTAGTTACTCCAAAATATCAAAAACGAGCATACAAAGCACATAAACAAACTAGACTTGAGCCATAGATACTAATTAACAAACTTATAACTTAAAAATCTCAAGAACACAAAGATTAGTGATTTTAGAAAGTTACCCAAAATTGATGAAACCGGTATGAAATCGAAGAGGAGATCACGAGGAGTTCAAATATGTATTTTGTTTGGCAAGAAGATCACTAGCTCGGTTTTGGATGATGAATCTTTATTCTTGAAGTTGAGAGGAAAAGTTGAAGTATTAAGAAATTGGAAGAGATGAATGAATGGATAGAAATGAGAGTTTGACTCTTTGACCTAGTCACAAGTTTCAACATTTGGCAAGATTGGTCCCTCAACTTAAATCGGGTGCGGGAATTACCTAACAAGATAATTCAAACGCATATTAACGAGATGTGTTATAAACATCTAACGGAACTTAATTAGTTAAACGGAAAAGTTGACGGAAAAAGGCGGGATGTTACATTACCTACACCTTAAAAGAAATTTCGTCCCGAAATTTAGGTAGGCGTAGTAGTCGTTGTTTCTTCCTCGAGATCTTGCGTTTCCGAATTCACGAATAGATGAGGATACTTCCTTTGCATTTGATCTTGTCTTTCCCAAGTAAACTCGGGTCCTCTTTTGGCATTCCAACGAACCTTGACAATCGGAATTCGGCTTTGTTTCAATGTCTTGACGGAGGTGTCCACAATTTCAACCGGTTCCTCCACAAAATGAAGTTTGTCATCAATAGTAAGTTCTTCGAGAGGGATGACGATATCGGGTTCGGCAAGACACTTTTTCAAGTTAGATACATGGAAGGTAGGATGAACGGAGTTCAATTGAGGCGGGAGATCTAAACGATAAGCAACGGTTCCAATACGCTCCAAGATTTCGAAAGGACCAATATACCGCGGATTTAGCTTCCCGCGTTTCCCAAAACGGATTACACCCTTCCAAGGTGCGACTTTTAACATTACTTGGTCACCGACTTGAAATTCAAGATCGTTGCGTCGTTTGTCGGTATAGCTCTTTTGACGACTTCGGGCCGTCTTAAGCCTATCTCGGATTTGAATGATTTTCTCGGTGGTTTCGTGAATGAGTTCGGGTCCGGTGATTTGCACGTCGCCTACCTCGGCCCAACAAAGAGGTGAACGACATTTGCGGCCATATAACGCTTCAAAAGGTGCGGCTTTAATACTCGCGTGATAACTATTGTTGTAAGAGAACTCGGCGAGAGGTAAGTGCTTGTCCCAAGCTTTTCCGAAATCAACCACGCAAGCTCGCAACATGTCCTCTAAGGTTTGAATTGTACGTTCGCTTTGTCCATCGGTTTGAGGATGATATGCGGTGCTCATGTCTAAACGCGTTCCCAACGCTTCTTGCAATGTACGCCAAAATCTAGAAACGAAACGGCCATCTCGGTCGGAGATAATCGATAAAGGTACACCGTGTCGGGCTACGATCTCCTTAATGTAAAGTTGTGCAAGTTTCTCCATTTTGTCCGTTTCTTTCATGGCAAGGAAGTGTGCGGATTTGGTGAGACGGTCAACAATAACCCAAATGGTATCATAACCGCCCGTCGTTTTTGGTAGCTTGGTGATAAAATCCATCGTTATCCTTTCCCACTTCCATTGCGGGATCTCGGGTTGTCGAAGTAGTCCGGACGGTCTTTGGTGTTCGGCTTTGACTTTGGAACATGTCAAACACTTGGAAACATAAGTAGCTACGTCCCTTTTGATGTTCGGCCACCAATATAGTTGTTTAAGGTCGTGGTACATCTTATTGGCACCGGGGTGAATCGAGTATCGTGACTTATGGGCTTCATCTAAAATAAGGCTTCGTAGATCCCCATAACTAGGCACCCAAATTCTTCCGGCGAAATATCGGAGTCCGGTTTCTTTAACTTCGAATCGAGAGGTGAGGACGTTCAAGTGTTCGAGAGAGATGTTTTCATCCTTGAGAGCCTCATCTTGGGCTACCCGAATTTGGCTATTAAGGTTGGTGTGAATGGTGATGTTTAAAGCTCGGACACGGAGGGGCACCGCTCTTTCTTTTCGACTTAAGGCATCGGCTACTACGTTTGCCTTCCCGGGATGGTAACGAAGCTCGCAATCGTAATCGTTTAAGGTTTCAATCCACCTTCGTTGTCTCATGTTTAGTTGCTTTTGATCGAAAATGTGTTGGAGACTTTTGTGGTCGGTAAAGATAGTACTCTTGGTTCCATAAAGATAGTGTCTCCACATTTTAAGTGCAAAGACAACGGCTCCGAGTTCGAGATCATGTGTCGTATAGTTTCGTTCATGAATTTTGAGTTGTCGAGAAGCATAAGCAATGACTTTCGTTCGTTGCATCAATACACACCCAAAACCATGTTTTGAGGCATCGCAATATACAACAAAGTCATCATTGCCTTCGGGAAGTGACAAGATAGGAGCGGTGGTTAGCTTCGTTTTCAAGATTTGGAATGCGGATTCATGTTCGGTCGCCCAAATGAATTTCTTTCCCTTGTGAGTCAATGCGGTTAGAGGACGTGCAACCAAAGAGAAATTTTCGATGAATCTACGATAGTACCCGGCGAGACCCAAAAATTGACGAATGTGAGTAGGAGTAGTAGGAGTCTCCCATTTGCTAATGGCTTCGATTTTCGTGGGATCGACTTTAATACCTTGATCACTTACAACATGACCAAGAAACTGAACTTCCTTTAACCAAAATTCACACTTGGAGAATTTGGCATAGAGTTGTTCTTGTCTTAAAAGTTCAAGCACAAGTCGGAGATGTTGTTCGTGCTCTTCCTCATTTTTAGAATAAATCAATATGTCATCGATGAACACAATAACGAATTTATCGAGATACGGTTTGCACACGCGGTTCATAAGATCCATGAACACCGCCGGTGCGTTAGTGAGACCAAATGGCATGACAAGGAATTCATAACTACCATAACGAGTTCGGAAAGCGGTTTTGGAGACATCTTCCCCCTTAACCCTTAATTGATGATAACCCGAGCGGAGATCGATTTTTGAATATACACAAGACCCTTGTAGTTGATCAAAGAGGTCATCGATGCGAGGAAGAGGATATCGGTTCTTAACCGTCAATTTATTTAGTTCACGATAATCAATGCACATTCGTAGGGATCCGTCTTTCTTTTTAACAAACAAAATCGGAGCGCCCCAAGGTGAATGGCTAGGTTGGATGAAACCTCGATCAAGTAGTTCTTGGATTTGACTTTGCAATTCTTGCATTTCAGATGGAGCGAGTCTATATGGTGCACGTGCTACGGGTGCGGCTCCCGGAATAAGATCGATTTGGAATTCAACAGGTCGATGAGGTGGAAGACCCGGCAATTCGTCGGGAAATACATCGGAAAAGTCACTAACAATTGGCACATCATCGATATGCTTCTCATCGGACTCGACTTTCTTAACGTGGGCAAGGATCGCAAAACAACCCTTACGGAGTAGTTTTCTAACTTTAAGGCACGAAACGAGATTGAGTCTGGTGCAACTCTTATCGCCATAAACAATCAAAGGTTCACCATTCTCGATAGGAATTCGGATTGCGTTAAGATCACAAAGGATGTGAGATTTCGTTTTGGCTAACCAATTCATACCGATTATTACATCGAAGCTTCCTAGTTCCATGGGTATCAAGTCAATTTCAAATTCCTTACCCAAAATGTTTAACGTACACCCCCGATAATATGTGTTGGCACTTAATAGTTTCCCGTTAGCCACTTCAATGGTATAAGTGGTATCTAATGGAAGAGGTGGAGTGCTAAAAGAATGAGTCAAAGTCTTGGATACAAAGCATTTATCGGCACCCGAATCGAATAAACAGGAGACATAAGAATTGTTGAGAAGAAACGTACCCGTGACTAGTTCAGTGTCATCCCGGGCTTCCTCGGTGTTGATGTTGAAAGCTCGGCCGCGCGTATTGGGGTTATCTTTCTTCTTTGGGCATGCATTTCTATAATGACCCGTTTGGCCACATTCGTAACAAGTGCCCGTCTTTGGTGCATTGGGCCACTTTCGAGCGACGGGAGTGGCACTTTTACAATCGTTGGCCTTATGACCAATTCCTTGGCACCGATGGCAAATTAGCTTACTACATTCGCCAAAGTGATGTTTGTTGCATTTGTTGCAAAAAGGTAGATTCCCGGCATAACCCTTCTTGCCGTCGGAAGTGAAAGATTTCTTGGCAAAGTTGTTGTTGCTTGATTGGGAGGGTTCCCACTTTCTTTTGTTGCCGCCCGATTTATCCTCGGCCTTAGGTGCCGGAACTACGATTTCGTCAACCGTTTCAATTAGTTGGCGAGCCATGTTCATAGCGGCTTGATGAGTAGTGGGTTTGGATGACATCACCCCTTGTTTGATGCTTTTTGGAAGACCGAGCATGTAGAGCTCAATCCTTTGAGATTCGGGGTTAACAAGATTAGGACACATCAAGGATAGTTCGGCGAAGCGTTGATTATAAGCTTTAAGATCGTTTCCGACCGCTTTCAAAGCTCTTAGTTCTTCCTCAAGCTTTCGAGTTTCTTCGCGCGGAAAATATTCAACAATCATCTTTTCCTTTAGATCGGCCCAAGAGAGGGCATGAGCTTCATCGGTACCCACCGATTGTACATAAGTATTCCACCATGTAAGAGCGACTCCGGAGAAAGTGTGAGTGGAGTATTTGACCTTGTCTTGGTCCCGACAACCGCTTATGCTAAAGACGGCTTCCGTTTGCTCAAACCATCGGGTGAGGACGACCGGTCCCCCGGTTCCATCAAAAGTGTGAGGTTTGCACCCCATGAAAGCTTTATAGGAGCATCCCTCGTTTGAGTTTCCGGCTCCATTGTTGTTGTTATTGTTGTTGTTGTTGTTGTGGTTGTTATTATTATTGTTGTTGGATGAGCGACCGGCCATGGCCGCATCTACGGCGGTTGCTATCATCCGTTCGAGAGCTTGTTCGGGAGTTTCATTGCGGCGTACACGACGAGGAGCCATTGTTCCTTCAAGACACAAGAATATCATTGATTAGTATTCTCAATAATACTAACCGTGATATAGAATAAAGATATAGAGAAGTTTTTCCTCGACTCGCCTTAAATTCTTTATGTCATCATGTCGGAACGTTCATATGAGTCACCGTAATATAATCCCGGAAATTATATTACCCTGATTCATATGTGCATTCGACATCATTTCATATAGTCAAGGTGGCGTGTCAATCAAATTAAACAACGTGAGATTAAGATGAACTAAGAGTAGATATGAGTAGAAGCGTTCGAGTATAAATGCACAAGTAGTCAAGTAATTCCTACTTCAAGTCTATATGCCGGTTGTAGTCTAGACTCACCAATGTACCCTATGACTCGGGGTCGACACCAATGAACTCTAAATCCCTACAACCAACGCTCTGATACCATCTGTAGCGACCCGACCAAATCATGTTTGACGGCGCCGTCTACTTAGGTCCCGTTACGTGGTCATAAGTCTTTAAGACAAAGTTTGACCAAAATATGTCGCCTTCATTTCAAAATAAAGATTTGTTCCCAAAGTTTACGAGAATTGTTCAACCAATAGTTAAGTTACAACGTTATAATACGAATGAAATCTAGGCGACACGGTTTAAAGTAAAGTCAAAAGACGCTCCATGAAATGCACATATACTCGACATCCAATGCAAGTATCAAATAATGAGCGGAAGCATGTATCATGTATCGTTCAAGGACCTGAGAAAAACATAGAAATCTGTCAACGAAAACGTTGGTGAAATCATAGGTTTAAGTAAGTAAGTACAAGTGAACCACAAGATTTGCATCAATGAAATAATAGTAAATACATTCCAAAAGTTTGTTTCACGAGCACCCAATTATCAATGCTTAACATTTCCTTCCATTGAACCCCATCACTTAGTGCTAGAACATACACTGTTTCTCGAAAATATATTTCATTCGTAAACGGTAGCGAACCGTTTGAATGAGGGTTTGTCAAACCCATATGGATCCATACAACATAAGTTCTCGCTTACACCCGGCAAGTGTAACTAATGATAATCGAATTGAGGATTTTGTTCTAAACTCGTATGTAGAATGTTTGTTTTCCTGTACTTGTGTTCGCTTAGTAAAGAAATGTTTATGTTTTCTCATCCCAATTGTAAGTTCAAAAAGAGTAAAAGTGGGACTATGATCTCACCTTGTATGCACGAACCAAAAAGTACTTCGACAAGTAAACGTGCAGTAACAATGCTAGTCTTGACCTAAACAAATAGGTTGTATCAATAACGAAAGTCACGAGGGGTCAAAGTTGTTCAATTAGTCCTATGGCTCAATACGACTCGATTACGAAGCATGTGAAGCAAATAGTCAAGTTTCATGCAAGGTTCACGTATAGAAACAAGTTAGAAAGATTACATAAGTAATTGGTCAAGTTTGATTAAAAGTCAAACTTGGTCGGGTCAAAGTCAACGAAAAAGTCAACACGTTCGGGTCGGGCCTCGAACGAATTTTCTGAAGTTTTTAATCATATATAAGCATGTTGGAACAAGTCTCATGTGAAACGGAGGTCTAGAACGTCCCAAACATTTTTCGTTAAATGACAACCAAAACAGCCCACTTTAGGCTTATGGGACGGCGTCCCAAAAGGCCTAGACGGCGTCCCAATATGAAGGTTGGGACGGCGTCCCAGGTTTCTAGACGGCGTCCCAATATAAAGATTGGGACGGCGTCCCAAGTTGCAAGACGGCGTCCTGGTTGGGTTGCAGGCCCTGTTTGCTGCAACTCTAAGTGCACGAACCAACAATCAAACCAACCCAAATTACAAACCGCAAACAATTAGAACATGTATTTTATATCACCGGAAAGGTAATTTGACGAGGAAAACACCTAGACACATTTCATCAAGCAATTCAACACTTACACACCCCAAAACCGCATTTAAACGTCCATAATCAAGGTTCAAGTTCCAAATATGCATTTCATGATTCGGGCAACCAATTTACATGTACGATATGCCGTTTCGAAGGTAATTAAGCATACAACACAACTTAACACTTATAATTAACACTTCATGTCATTTAATGCATCAAAATCCATTCCTAGTTCATGAAACCCTAACCAAAAGTTACCAAATTTCATAATCAAGTTTAAGAGGTTTCTTTGATCAATCTTTACATCATAATGAAGCTAGTAACACTAGGAACAAGATTAAAACATGAAGTCTTAGCATCTAACAACACATGAACACTTAAAACTCAAGATTAAGCATGTTAACTTTCCATATGAACTAGTTACTCCAAAATATCAAAAACGAGCATACAAAGCACATAAACAAACTAGACTTGAGCCATAGATACTAATTAACAAACTTATAACTTAAAAATCTCAAGAACACAAAGATTAGTGATTTTAGAAAGTTACCCAAAATTGATGAAACCGGTATGAAATCGAAGAGGAGATCACGAGGAGTTCAAATATGTATTTTGTTTGGCAAGAAGATCACTAGCTCGGTTTTGGATGATGAATCTTTATTCTTGAAGTTGAGAGGAAAAGTTGAAGTATTAAGAAATTGGAAGAGATGAATGAATGGATAGAAATGAGAGTTTGACTCTTTGACCTAGTCACAAGTTTCAACATTTGGCAAGATTGGTCCCTCAACTTAAATCGGGTGCGGGAATTACCTAACAAGATAATTCAAACGCATATTAACGAGATGTGTTATAAACATCTAACGGAACTTAATTAGTTAAACGGAAAAGTTGACGGAAAAAGGCGGGATGTTACAAGTAGTTCGTCTAATTTTTGTACTTTGATTTTCGTACTTTGTCTGATTTTTTACATGCTTAATTTTACGCTTCAATTTTTTTATATCATAAATCGAGTTATTTGTATACATAGTATTGTTTTATTTCAGTTACGTTTTGTACAAATTTCTTATACTATGCTAATTATTACATGATTTGGCGTGTACATGTATCAAAGTAAGATTAGATTTTTATGTAGATAGTTTTTACACATGTACATAACAAATCAATTTGAAATAAAAAATTATTGTCACTAAATGTGTATTACAAGACTCATTGCAGTCAATAATGTTTGAGAATCGCGTCCACAATCACGATACTTTCAATATTCTTCATTACTATTCACTTTAGTTTCATACTTGCAATGGAATGAAAACACTATTGTTATGTTCTATGTCTAACAATTTTTATCGTTAACTATACAAGTACTTTTATAACATTGTCGAATTGTAGCACACCATATTTATCTTCTAATTAATTTCTCATTTTGATACAATTCATTTATAACTCTAACAAATAGTCTTATCTTATTTCAAAATCCCACGAAGTCGCGGGTTATAAACTAGTAATAATCATTTTTGGTTTAGAAAACTACCTCCAAAAGCTTTCTTAAAAAAAATGCCCCGAGACGGGCTCAAACCTAAGACCTCTCGCTCACCCATAACACTCTTAAGCCACTCGTCCGATCCATTTTATATGATAAATTCTCATACGCAAATTCATTTATACCGAAATTTCGATTCTATACCCTGTCTGCCATCGGCCCAATATCATATTCGGCCCAACTAAGATAAAATCTCGGCCCAGCAGAATTCTAGTCCTCGGCCCAATTCAATAATAGGTTTAATGATCCAGTAGCAATAACAAATAAAAAAAATTCGGTAATGTCTGTAATTGTCGAAGATAAACGGTAGGGTTTTGGTTTCTTCCTAGCATCACCAATTCACCATCATCGTTATCATAATTACAGAACCATTTCATTATCACCATCATTTTATCATGATTAACGTATCATCAATCTTAACATCAATCTATCTTAATCGTCATCAACATAAACGTGATCATTATAATATTCGCATATCATGATTATCAACATTATGTCATCATCAAAGTAATCACAACATCACCATTGTTAACAGCGAATCAACACAGAATCAATATAGTACTATTCCTCGTCACTTTCTTCACTTTATCTTCTCCATAACAGTAACATAAAAACAGGAGATAGCACAACTGATTCACGATGGTTGCAACTAAAATAGAATCATGGCTGCAGGTTGGGTGACTGTTTGATGATGATGGTGTTGGAGTTTGAAATAAACAGCAAAAAGAAAAAAAATATAAATAGAAAAACATGAGAGAGAGAAGAGAGAGAGAGTGGTGTTTTGCGGTGGTGATCACTGTTTGTGTGATGGTTTACAGCTGCAACAGCAGTTAATGGGTAACATAAATAAATAGTTGTTGAGGTGGTGGTTTCGTTGGATGTGGAGTGACGGGTTTGTAGGGTGTTGGTGAAGTTAAATGGTGGTTGTTCACAATGGTTCTACGGTGGTGAGCCGGAGGTTGAAGATGATGGCTCTTGATGATTAAAGAGATGAGGCTAAGGAGATGGGTGGAATGGTTTGTTGGTTCCTCAAGCTTGCAGTGAAAGTACACATACATATATACTAATATCGTTATTAAATCAAATATCATATATAATAATATATTAATACTCTAAATAAATCGTGGATGTACAGTGAGGCACGTTTAGAGTCACATTTTTAACTCACTCTACCGGCACTTTTCGTGCACTATTTGAAATTAGCGGCGGATAAAAGGTCTCAGAAAAATCCCAAACTTTTATATTAAGTATATTTATTTATTTTGGTCATTATGGTATAAAATTTAGTCATTAATTTAATAAATAAAAATTACATCAAATGTCCCTCTCATTTATGGGTAAAATATAAAAAGTGTTAAAACTTAAAAAATAGTTCCTAAATACATTTTTAATAAGCCTAAAATTTATAGAACTCATTTTCGTATCACCGTTTATTTTAAAATTACATAAGTTTGAATTTAACTTGCTTAATATCAATCGAGACATCAAACGAGTATGACGATCATTTAATATTTATTTTTAATATACTTTATTTATATATAGAGATGTATTTTAAATAATAATTATTATAATATCATATTTTTATTTTACTTTACATAAATAAATTTTATAACAACAACATACAATATTTAAAATTTTGTTTCCAATTATTTATATATATATATATATATATATATATATATATATATATATATATATATATATATATTTCCAATTATTATTATATATATATATATATATATATATATACACCTATCAAGTTACAATTAGTTGTTCGTGAATCGTCAGAACTGGTCGAAGGTCAAATGATTTCATAAAATAGTTCAAAAATTTTGAAATTCAATTTAGTTGACTTTGTTTATCATGTCGAAACCATATAAAGATTAAGTTTAAATTTGGTCAAAAATTTTCGGGTCGTCACACGACAATTGCCTACAACTGACCAATTTCGACTACTTTAAATAAACTATAAATTATACGGCTCGTACACTCCATTCCTGCTTCATATATTCACCTAGACTTCACCACATAATCTCACATGACTTATTACACTCCCAAACCATGTGTATACTCATACACATCTACATTCTCATGCGTAATATATATATATATATATATATATATATATATATATATATATATATATATATATATATATATATATACATACATCTCGTATACACCAATTTAACACTTTAAAACGTTTAAACATATATACGAACAAGTTATAACATTCTAACAATTAAATATGTACCTTAAGTCGTATACGATGAAAACGGGATGTTACACGCTGGTCTGGTTATGTTTCGGTGGCGGTTTGGTGGTGGTGCAGTTATTTAGTGGTTGTATGCTTGTCCGATGGTGCTTCAATGGTGGTCTTGTGGAGCAACAGACCACCACCATACCAACATACCATCACCGGACCACCGAACTACCACAAATCGTTTCATTCGTTTAAGGCAACATTACATTAATTATTTGAATCGGGGAAAAAAGAATATTAGGATTTAGAAGAAAACGAAAGTTTGGGGCTGGAGGGAAAAATATGAGTTAGGGGACACTCATACCATCTAAAATAATGTGTGTCTATTTTTTGTCACTATTATTTTGACAAAAAATGATAATTTTTTAGAATTTTATAACGACGGCCCTTAAGGCTGTCGCCTGTCATTAAGAATTAAATGTGTGCTTAAATTAGTAGTACGTGAGGGTAGTTTTTTTTAGTAAGTGGGGTGGTTATATTAGATGTACAAACAATTAGTGCGTGCCCGAATGGCTTAATGATAGCTCTTAGGGCTGTCATTAAAAAATTCCTTAATTTTTATATTAAAATAAGAGTTCATAAAAAATAGTAATTATTCTTCTTATATACTATTATAAGCCCCATAAATTGTCGTTTTCCAAATCTTAAGTATAATCTCAAATTATAGTTATTATGAAGAATTATAAGAGTTTTAAATATCATTATTCATTCTAAAATTTAATAATTATAACAATTTAGGACATTTGGATCATTGAGATGGAAAAAAATTTGAAGATGATAATTTATATGGTAACTATTTAGGATATGCTTCTCGAGATGTCATAGAAAGTTGTTGAATATTACTTTAAAATAACAGATTTTAAAATACAGTACTTAATGTTAAAATACTTAAGGCATGAGTTATACAAACTCATATATATAATACATAATATCGAAATATAGATATAGATGTAGAACATAGATGTAGAACATAATATATATATATATATATATATATATATATATATATATATATATATATATATATATATATATATATATATATATATATATATATATATATATGTTTAAACTCATAAAACATAGATAAAATTATAAAGACTAGGAGTGTTCGTTCAGTTGGTTTACGGTTTTTACGCGTTTGTCCGGTGGTGGTTAGTTGATGGTTCGGCTGTCTAGTGGTGGTCAGGTGGTAATTCGGTTGTCCGGTGGTTGTTAATTGGTCTGATGGTGGTTCGGTTGTTCGCAGGTGCTCCATCGGTGGTCCACTTGGGGTCCTTCAGTGGTCCGTTACATTGGTACGGTTGTGGTCTGATGGTGGTACAACAATGGTCTCGTGGTTCATTTTGGTGGTGGTGCAGTTGTCTGATAGTGCTCTGGTTATCCGATGGTGATTCTGAGATGGTCTTTGTAATGGCCCTGTCAATACACTTAACGACTCTGTTACTTAGTCCCACAGCTTGATCGAACTTTAAATGAATTTAATAAACAACATTGCATTCTTTTATTCAAAAGTTTCCCAAAAAGGAAACTTACCAAAATATGTAGTTTAAACAAACCCAACATATTAAATAACCAAAGTTGACATAAAACATTGTCAACCAAACACCCACAAGTTTAAATATTCAAAAATAGAATGCAAGTTTAATGTTTCATAAATTGTTTAACAAAATCTGCCCATATGCATGCAGACACTTCTAACACAGCGGAAGCACCAAACAAATCAAGTACCTGTGAAAACATGCGAGTAAACTGTCGACAAAAATGTTGAGTGAATTATAGGTTTAAATAAACGAATAAACTTTAGACCACAATATTTAAAATGTTAGAAAACATAAAACATTATTCCATTATCAATGAGCCACCTGGTAACCACTTAACCATTTATTTACCCTTGCCAAACTCAATATATATACACTGAACAAGTGTATCTTCAAATAAATACGAAGTACTAACACATTCTGATTATAAATTGCTAGCGCGACTAGCTAGAAATGGGGCTGTCAAGCCCGATAGATCTATCCATAGGATTCACGTTCACCAGTAGAAACCAGTGATTACAGTTACCAGACTAGAAAATATTTTTGTTCAACTCATAATGAATAATTTAAATTTAATTGCCACTTGTGTCTAAACGTAAATAAATTTGCATGTAATCACATCCCAAAAATATACTTTAAAAAGTATGAAAAACGGGACTATAACTCACCTTAAAGCAAATGAAGTAACCACACAAAAATACGAACAGCAAACAAAGTAAAGTGATCAAGAATGATCACAACGCCGACCTATAAATAAAGCAGGTCGATATAAATACCTAACTTATGTCAAGTCTTAGTATGATAGCTATAGTATTTGTTGCAAGTAAACATAGAACAACACTCAGTATGCTTCGGTTTGATCAGGACAGCATACGGACACACACTTTCTATTTTTAGAAAGTTTCTATTTTTGGCAGGTTTCCATTTCTGAAAATATTTCTATTTTTGGAAAGTTTCTATTTTAGGAAAGTTTCTATTTTTGGAAAGTTTCCAAATTTAGAAAGTCAACAAAAGTCAACTGAAAGTCAACTCAAAAGTCAACCTTGGTCAAACATAGTCAACATTAATTTTTAAAGTATAAGTATATTAATAGTATAAGTTATAATATTATTTAAAGTCATATATGTATAATTATGTCATATCATAAGTTTAATTAAATTAAAATGAATTATTAAAGTTAACATAAGTTTAAATGATATAATTAATATAACATATGTATTTAATTAATTAATTAAATATTAATCATAACATAAGTATTATTAATTAATAATAAATTTTAATCATATCATAAGTATTATTAATTAATAATGAATTATTAATCATATCATAAGTATTTAATTATAATTATTAAATCATAAGTATTTTAATAATTAAATTATAATTAAATAATAACTAAGCCTTATAATAATTAAATAATTATTTAATCCTTATTATAACTCTTATAATAATAATAATCTCATAATATAAGTTTAATACTTATCATATGTATTTCTCATTAATAATAAAAGTATTATTAATCATAAGTTTAATTAAATGTTTAATTAAATCATAAGTAATTAATAAATGATATAATAAATATATATATCATAAGTCTTAAATTAAATTAATTAATTTTATATCATAAGTAATTTAATAATAATGAAAATCATTATTTATATCATAAGTCTTATTTAATAACCATAAGTTTTAATTAAAAGTTCATCGGGTCATAACTTGAGCCCCGGGTATCGGTTTTCGGCGAGTCTTATATATATATCCGCCTAACCAAACCACCCGACACATTAGTGCACTCAAGAACACCCCAAGAACAGCCACCAAGTCGTGACCATCAGCCATATATCAACTTGGAGCTTTAATCTGTTCAAAATCATGTTTTAGTCATAACGGGTGATCCGTGGCTCGGATTTCGATGACCCGAACATAAATGTTCATCCAATCATCAATCCTAACACACTAGTACACCATAGAGACTCCAAAAATGTTCATAAAGTCGGACCAAACATGAACACATTCGTTTTTACAATTTGATTTCAATAAAACACCATTTTAATCATAACTAGAGCTCCGGGAATCGAAATAACATGAATCCAGAGTCTAAATTCAATGTCTTGATGAGAGGAACATATCTAAACAATTTTACATTTACATCAGTTAAGTTTACAGAAATGGTCGAATAAGCTGTTGTCCCAAAACAATCAAACCGAAAACATGCTAGATCAAGTGTTTCTATGCATACAATCAACAATACAACAACATACAATCATCATACTATCATAATAACATATAAATACAGAAAAATTAAAAAAAAAATCAAAAAGTTAGGGTTAGGGTTTATACCCTAATCAAGAATTGATTAATGTAGACGCGTAGAGAATGGAATGAGGAATCCGGTTATGCAAACGATTGCTTGATCCAAGTATTATTTTGATTGATGGTGATGATGATGATGGTTGGTGTAGTCGATGGCCACACAAGAGGGAGAAGAGAGGGATGAGAGAAAATGTAAGATAGGTTTAGAAGTGTAAAATGAAATGAATTGTAAATTGAAAAAAAATGAAAAAACAAATGGGAATATACTCCCCTCCCATGTATTCGGCCGAATGGGGAGTCATGGGGTGGGTCCCATGGCCCAATTTTGTTTAATGATAAATTCCTTGTGGCCCGAATGCCCGATCGAAGCTCAAAACGAGAAAACGCTACTACGCGATTGATTTTTCGAAGAGATAACGAATACGCGACAAAAAAATATATATAAACACTATATGTAAACATATGACATTAAAATATCATATTTAAAATAATTTAGATTTAAAAATCCCAAAAGCTTGGCCGTTGGTTTGAAAACCAAAAAAATTCGCCGGATAGAAATCCGCGACACGTAGAAACGTACAACTTAAAATATGAATACAAATATCCACATAGCACATAATAATTAATATATTATTACTAAAATAATAATATAGGTCATAGAAATGACGTGGCATGAATAATAATTAACAGACGTTAAATAATTAACGGTAAAAGATAACGAAAAAAGTAGGGTCGTGACAGTCTTGTGGTTGGGTGGTGGTCTAGTGGAGCAACAGACAAACCACCACCATACCAACAGACCACCACAAGACCACCAAACCACCATACCAATAACGGAGCAACAAACCACCACCAGACCAACAGACCTCCACCACGAAGCAATAGACCACCACCAGACCAACAAATTACCACTTTAATTTTCGATTTCTTTTTTTCATTTGTTCACTTTGTGATGGCAAACTCGTAGTTATGCATATCGTTCATTTTATTTTTATTTTTTCATTTTTGCTTGATGACTAACAAAATATATATATATATATATATATATATATATATATATATATATATATATATATATATATATATATATATATATATATATATATATTCGTCATCATTCATTTTGGTGTGTATTTTCTTTTTGTAAAGAATAATTAACATATAAGGACAAATTAAATTATGATAAATGGTCGTTAAACCAATATGTATATGATAATGATAATAATCATTATCATTATAATTATAATAATTAACCCTTATATACTAAATGTGTGGTGGGAATGTTTGTAGTTTTGTGTGATGAGAATGTTTGTAGTTTTAGTTATATTGAATTGTAGTTTCGAGTTTGCGTTCACATTACAAACGGCCCCTCAACTTCGATTATATTTACACAACGACCCCTTAAGTTTACACTTTCTCAGGGGTTAAAAGTGTAAATATATAATTTTATTAAAATAAAAGAAACTAATTCCACCCGAATTTATAACGGGCCCCATCTTCTCACTCGGTGCAAGTTAAATTTTTTCGAGGCCACCGTTCAATTACAACCCAACGGGACTAACTATACGCGAAACGGACAATTTTTAAAAAAAAAACGTTAGATACAACGACAACCCGTATCTTCTCGCTGGCCACGAGTTAAATTTATTCGACGGCAGCGTCAGACTCGAAATAATTTTATGAACAAAACGAAACTAACCACGTTCGAAACAGAAACTTTTTAAAAAACGCTTAACACAACGACAGCCCGTATCTTTCTGCTCGCCGCGAGTAAAATTTTTTCGACAGCACCATTACACTCGAAAAAATTTATTGAACAAAACAAACTAACTACGTTTGAAACGGATACTTTTTAAAAAAACGTTTAACACAACGACATCTAAAACGGCGCTTAACACATGAGCCGTGTTCCCTTCTATAAATAGACAACGGTACGTTAAATATAAATACGCAGCCCGAAAGCCCCTGCCGCAACGCGCGGGCCGGTCTGAACTAGTTATAATTATAACTCTCTTATTTGATCCATCTTTGATAATAATTAATTCTAGTTACTACGGAGTACTTATTTAAGTATATTTAATATATTTATTCTATCATTAATCATATTTATTTATTTATTTATTTTTATTAACCTAGATATCCAACCTTTTTTGAACTGTACCCGTTTTGCCCGGAGTCATTGTAGACCAACCTGAAGAATAGTAACTTTGTGAATGGCAGGAATCGAACCTGAACGTTCACATTGGAAGGTCATAGTCTTACATGCGACCACGATTAATCATATTTATTTAATTTAATAGAATTTTATTGTATTAAAAATTAGATTAAACATAACAAAAAAATTACGGGGAAAGGAATCCATCAGATCCACAATTTTAGGGTTCCTTTTCTTAAT
The DNA here is from genome assembly GCF_046630445.1 of Rutidosis leptorrhynchoides. Lineage (NCBI taxonomy): Eukaryota > Viridiplantae > Streptophyta > Magnoliopsida > Asterales > Asteraceae > Rutidosis > Rutidosis leptorrhynchoides. The sequence continues at coordinate 287,534,529 of NC_092333.1, forward strand.
CCCAAACACATTCCAAAAACTTCATCGTCAATTCAAATCGCGTTGCTCCTGAAATATCGCTTCCAATTATCTCTACCAAAGGCGTGATTCATTTTCCTGATTACGTTATCGTCACCAATTATGCGTGTTACAATTTGGATTGCCCTACTCATCGCAATCTGGCGTAATCTGATACAAACCCTTTTACGATTTCATATCAAACGTTCCCATCTAATTTCGATTACGATTTTATTCATGTTGAAGGGTTATTTTTTACTCAGGTAATCGTGTTTTGTAGTTTAATTTCGCCTTAAACTCTTCTATCTTATTTCGATTTTGACTTCATTAGTTTAAGGCAGGTTTTAGTAAATTAAATGTTTCTTTGTGTCTATATCGGGATTTTTGTTTATAATTATGTTGTAAAAATCGTTTAATTTTTCACGTATATTCAAAGTTACATGCTGGTATAGGGCATTGCTGTGAGAAAGATGGTACTGTATGTTTTTAGTCTAATTTTGATTGCATCTTATACCCTCTCGTCTCAATTTCATCTTCATCGAATTAACTTGAGTTACGTGTTTTAACTTTTTTAATTGTATCAGTTATGTTGTTTTTGTTGAACTGCTAATTGGATTCATTAATATGATAATTATAGGTTTTAATGTAACGTTTACATACATACATACATACATTCAATTTCTAGTTCCAAGTGTTCTAAAAATGGTGACGAATTCAGAAAACGCTAGCTTTTATTTAACTGGCTTGTTGAATGATTTTAGCGTCTGCTATGCCATATTCTTGGTTGTTTATGTTAATTTGGCATGTGTTCACTGTTATTATACCAGTCATGTTGAACTCATAACAATGCTTTTTATATCAGTCATGTGTTTGTTGGAGGGACTAAGATGATGAACATATATATTTGGTTATTTAAAATGATAAATGATTTGTTGACCATTTTGATAACTACAATGAGATTTAATGCTTTATTGATAGTTCTTTGATCATTTAAATTAATTAATTTGCCTGTTTAACAAATGAAATGGCAACATAGATTGTCTATTTCTTAACATACATTCATTCCTTTTGTAGTTCAGCTATGATTATAGGTTGGTTCTATTTCTTAACATCGACCAGGTATATATACTTTGTGTGTGCTCTGTTAAGTACTGTTAGTCTTAATTATGGTTGTAAACGAGCTGAGCCGAGCTTGGCTTGTTTAGTTTTTAAAAAGCTTGAGTTCGGCTCGATCGTAGCTTTAAATTTCCAGCTCGAGCTCGGCTCGTGATTCATTCTGAAAGCTCGAGCTTGGCTCGTATTGAGCTCGTTTATCTTTAGAAAAAAGCTTGGGGTTCTATATATAATTATTATATCTAGAGTATCAAGATAATGAATTAACCATTCTGTTGCATTATTTTTACAAGAATGTGAAGTTAATTAAGTATACGGTTAATTGGTTCTTGACAGGTGAAGAAGGTGGAAAAGTTCGCTAGAGCAATTTGCATTATGAGCCACCCAATTTCAAATACCAGCGACTCACACTCAGTACAAGTTATTCTTTCACAGAAGCAGTTGGTTTACCGATCATATCAGATTTGTGAGTTTTAAGATGAGATTTGACTTGGTCATTGAGGTATATAAACGGACTAATGACATTGACTTGGTCAAGAAAGCACTCCCAGCCCTGTTTAAAGAACACAAGTTTTGGAATTCAGGTAATATTTATATTATTTGACCTTTTTATCTTTTTTATGGTTAAATTATTTGACTTCTATCTGTATCATAGAAATGCATAATGTGACTATTGAGGATGCTCAAGGATTGAAACACAATTTAATTCGGTACTATGCAATGTGGGACCAACCTAGGCCTGAATCGTTCACTATTGAAAGATATCACTTACTAATTTAAGATTGTACCTTTAAAACAACTAAAATTACAAAATTTAACATTTTTTTGTTTTACAGGACAATGAAACTGTGAATAAACTTACTACTGATTGTGTGAAAAAACAGTTGTATCGGGAAATAGCTTCAACCGCAGAATCTGGTTGGGATTGTAGTACCAGATGGATGAAGTAAACTTTTTTTAAACTATTTTCCTTTCATTTATTATTTTTTTGCTTGTTTGAGTTGACAATTTGTGTTTCAGAAACATGTCTAATCTCACAACATTATCTACAACAATGATTGTACCTGTTGATTTAAATGCATTCATACTGAAGGTATGAACTGATTTAAATGCATTAATATTGAAGGTCCTGTTGATGAGATCTTTAATGATATGTGCGACAGATTTGAACCACTCAACGAGCCTCCTCTGGATAATTATTTAATATCCACCGTAAGTTTCTTATACAAATCTTTTTGCACTATTTGTTTGAAATAATATATGGTTTTGTAACTCATGTCTCATGTTCAGCAGAGCTATGATGCCACAAGGCCCACAACTCACTGAGTCAACTGTAATTGATGTGATCAACATGTACTCAATGATAACTGGAGTGGTATGAAAAGTACTTGTATATCCCGACTACTTTATTTCCACTTCTTCTCATTAGTTGCTTCTGAATTACAATTTTTAGCATGGGCAGTATAATGAATATGTCTGTACTGTTTGGGTAACGAGTCAAAAGTGAGAAAATTTGTGATTGGTCAAAATTGGTGTGACATATTATCCTAAATGTTAGGTTAAAATTGATATCCCTAACTTTGTGAGTTGTTCCTGCTTCGGGTTTAGCTATTGCGTTGCCAAGTTCTTTAATTGCGGTATGCCATTGTTAAATTTTTAATGTAATTAGTTTACTAACTTGGAAGTTTATGCTTATACATTAAATACATTAATTATTTGTTTGTAGGTTGTGCCACTGGATTAAGATCGCATGATTAGCGGAGACTTATGCTTGATGATGTTGCTGCTCTTTTTTTTAAATGTGAAGTTTATGCTTATACATTAAATACATTAATTATTTGTTTGTAGGTTGTGCCACTGGATTAAGATCGCATGATTAGCGGAGACTTATGCTTGATGATGTTGCTGCTCTTTTTTTTTAAATGTGAAGTTTATGCTTATACATTAAATACATTAATTATTTGTTTGTAGGTTGTGTCACTGGATTAAGATCGCATGATTAGCGGAGACTTATGCTTGATGATGTTGCTGCTCTTTTTTTTAAATGTGCGATTACTTTTTTTTTGGATGTTTTTTTAGTGTGTCACTTATTTATCCTTTGTTTAGTTTGCAACAATATTATGCATTTCTTTTTTTTTATTAATGGAAATTATTAATTGCATGTCCATATTGGTTAAAAAAAAAGCTTTATATAAGTATATAAATATAATAAATATAAATATATACATATTCCATTGAGATCATTGTCATGATAAGCAAATGACAAAATATAGATTTAGGACCCTTTTTGGATCAGTTAAATTTTTTTAATAGTGAATTACCAACATCATTGCCATTAAACGGCCATTACATATTACATTTTATTGGATCTTTTTTGGGTGTACTAATTAGTAAATCGTTGCTTCTTAATATCATGGTTATGACATGATAATTAAAAAAAAAAAAATTAGGACCCTTTCTAGAGGTACTATATTAGTCACATTAGTTCATGATTTTCTATTGATATCATGGCCATTACATGATATCTATATTAGGACCCATATCTGCCTAAATAAAGTATCCCAAAAATGTTTTTTAGGAACATTTTCCTTCGTAATAAAGGGTGTCAATATGTTTTTAAAGACCATTGTCCATCGTAATAAAGGGTCCCAATTAATCACATTAGTTTAGGGTTTCATATTGATATCACGGCCATTACAGGATATCTATATTAGGACCCTTATCGGTCGTAATATAGGGTCCTAAAAATGTTTTTTAGGATCAATTTCCTTCGTAATAAAGGGTCCCAATATATTTTTAAGGACCAGTGTCCATCATAAAAAAGGGTCCCAATTAGTTTTTATAACCTTCAATAAAGGGTCCCAAAATGTTTTTAGGACCCTATTTACTAACGTAGATCGTCACCTTATTGAACCTTTTTTGGGGTCCTAATAGGTCATTTTTTTGCGACCCTTTTACCTTTTGGTACGGCTTATCTAGTAACCAAGTGCAAAACGGTCCTATGAGCGAAAGGGTCCCAATATATCACATATTAGGACTAGGGATGGCAATATATCGGATATGGATCGGGTGAGGCCGTATCCATATCCATATCCATTTATTTTTTTTACTTTTCATCCATCCATATCCATATCCGTCGGGTGAAGCGGGTTAATGGATAATTATCCATATCCGTTTAAATTTATTTTATTTTTAACAATTATAAGCGGTGGTTCACTATATACGATCAAATGTAATATTTTTAATAGTTTATGCGGCCGAAAGTCACATTTTACTAATCTATATAACAAATATTCAATAGATAATCTATTAAACATGTAAAGATATCGACATGTAAGTTGCTTACTTTTAGTTACATGGAATCACATTTGAACCACCAAAGTACGATAAATACATTTGATTATTTAAACAAAACAAAATATAAGACAAAGTTATATTTTTAGAAAAAATATAAAGAAAGATGAATATGAATATAATTAATGAAATATCACTACATAAATGATACTAATTTGAGTGATAAATTTATATATTTAGTTATTTCGAGTGAAAGCGGGTTCATCCATGGATGAAATTTTTTCATCCACATCCATATCCATATCCATATCCATTTAGATCGTCCATATCTACGAATAATCGGGTGGATCGGATGGATATCCACTGGATCGGGTATCCATTGCCATCCCTATTTAGGACCCTTGTGGGAGTCCCGAAAGGTCGTTTTTGTTGTAGTGAGAATGGTTGACTTGTTGACTAACACTCTCAACATTCTTATCATGTTCATCAATATTCATACACATTCATGTTTATAGAGACTAACAATTAGTATCAAGAGCAAGAGCTAGATCTTTATCTAGTACCGATCTTTATCAAAAAATGAATATCTATCCAAAATCAACACTGAATCTCACAATTTTTATCCAAAATATCATCCATATAACCTTATCCTATCATGAAACACCAACATAATCTTACCAAAACAAAATCCCAATATACTTTCTGATTACGTCTAGCCTAATCCAAAAACACATAATAAAATCACAAATTATCACAACTCATCAGTATTTTCAATCATCGTTGATCAATATCTCACAATCTTTCAAATTTAAAAAATATGAGATTTTCGTTTTTCATAATCATCAAACATCATTTCTTAACAAAATTATAAAACCATAGAAATCTCAGAACAACCAACTGTGTTCATCTTGTTCATATGCATCATCTTATCCAAAACTGCAACTTCATCAAATGATGATCATAAACACAAATTAGTTATAGATCCAAGTTCCTTGATGGTTGTCTATGTAGTGACCCGAACTTTTCCATGTTTATATATATTAATTGAGATTGATATTTACATGATTAAATGTTTCCAACATGTTAAGCAATCAAACTTGTTAAGACTTGATTAATTGAAATATGTTTCATATAGACAATTGACCACCCAAGTTGATCGGTGATTCACGAACGTTAAAACTTGTAAAAACTATATGATGACATATATATGGATATATATATAGTTAACATAATACTATGATAAGAAAACATATCATAAAGTATATTAACAATGAACTACATATGTAAAAACAAGACTACTAACTTAATGATTTTTAAACGAGACATATATGTAACGATTATCGTTGTAAAGACATTTAATGTATATATATCATATTAAGAGTTATTCATACATGATAATATCATGATAATATAATAATTTAAAATCTCATTTGATATTATAAACATTGGGTTAACAACATTTAACAAGATCGTTAACCTAAAGGTTTCAAAACAACACTTACATGTAACGACTAACGATGACTTAACGACTCAGTTAAAATGTATATACATGTAGTGTTTTAATATGTATTTATACACTTTTGAAAGACTTCAATACACTTATCAAAATACTTCTACTTAACAAAAATGCTTACAATTACATCCTCGTTCAGTTTCATCAACAATTCTACTCGTATGCACCCGTATTCGTACTCGTACAATACACAGCTTTTAGATGTATGTACTATTGGTATATACACTCTAATGATCAGGTCTTAGCAGCCCATGTGAGTCACCTAACACATGTGGGAACCATCATTTGGCAACTAGCATGAAATATCTCATAAAATTACAAAAATATGAGTAATCATTCATGACTTATTTACATGAAAACAAAATTACATATCCTTTATATCTAATCCATACACCAACGACCAAAAACACCTACAAACACTTTCATTCTTCAATTTTCTTCATCTAATTGATCTCTCTCAAGTTCTATCTTCAAGTTCTAAGTGTTCTTCATAAATTCCAAAAGTTCTAGTTTCATAAAATCAAGAATACTTTCAAGTTTGCTAGCTCACTTCCAATCTTGTAAGGTGATCATCCAACCTCAAGAAATCTTTGTTTCTTACAGTAGGTTATCATTCTAATACAAGGTAATAATCATATTCAAACTTTGGTTCAATTTCTATAACTATAACAATCTTATTTCAAGTGATGATCTTACTTGAACTTGTTTTCGTGTCATGATTCTGCTTCAAGAACTTCGAGCCATCCAAGGATCCATTGAAGCTAGATCCATTTTTCTCTTTTCCAGTAGGTTTATCCAAGGAAATTAAGGTAGTAATGATGTTCATAACATCATTCGATTCATACATATAAAGCTATCTTATTCGAAGGTTTAAACTTGTAATCACTAGAACATAGTTCAGTTAATTCTAAACTTGTTCGCAAACAAAAGTTAATCCTTTTAACTTGACTTTTAAAATCAACTAAACACATGTTCTATATCTATATGATATGCTAACTTAATGATTTAAAACCTGAAAACACGAAAAACACCGTAAAACCAGATTTACGCCGTCGTAGTAACACCGCGGGCTGTTTTGGGTTAGTTAATTAAAAACTATGATAAACTTTGATTTAAAAGTTGTTATTCTGAGAAAATGATTTTTATTATGAACATGAAACTATATCCAAAAATTATGGTTAAACTCAAAGTGGAAGTATGTTTTCTAAAATGGTCATCTAGACGTCGTTCTTTCGACTGAAATGACTACCTTTACAAAAATGACTTGTAACTTATTTTTCCGACTATAAACCTATACTTTTTCTGTTTAGATTCATAAAATATAGTTCAATATGAAACCATAGCAATTTGATTCACTCAAAACGGATTTAAAATGAAGAAGTTATGGGTAAAACAAGATTGGATAATTTTTCTCATTTTAGCTACGTGAAAATTGGTAACAAATCTATTCCAACCATAACTTAATCAACTTGTATTATATATTATGTAATCTTGAGATACCATAGACACGTATACAACGTTTCGACCTATCATGTCGACACATCTATATATATTTCGGAACAACCATAGACACTTTATATGTGAATGTTGGAGTTAGCTATACAGGGTTGAGGTTGATTCCAAAATATATATAGTTTGAGTTGTGATCAATACTGAGATACGTATACACTGGGTCGTGGATTGATTCAAGATAATATTTATCGATTTATTTCTGTACATCTAACTGTGGACAACTAGTTGTAGGTTACTAACGAGGACAGCTGACTTAATAAACTTAAAACATCAAAATATATTAAAAGTGTTGTAAATATATTTTGAACATACTTTGATATATATGTATATATTATTATAGGTTCGTGAATCAACCAGTGGCCAAGTCTTACTTCCCGACGAAGTAAAAATCTGTGAAAGTGAGTTATAGTCCCACTTTTAAAATCTAATATTTTTGGGATGAGAATACATGCAGGTTTTATAAATGATTTACAAAATAGACACAAGTACGTGAAACTACATTCTATGGTTGAATTATCGAAATCGAATATGCCCCTTTTTATTAAGTCTGGTAATCTAAGAATTAGGGAACAGACACCCTAATTGACGCGAATCCTAAAGATAGATCTATTGGGCCTAACAAACCCCATCCAAAGTACCGGATGCTTTAGTACTTCGAAATTTATATCATATCCGAAGGGTGTCCCGGAATGATGGGGATATTCTTATATGCATCTTGTTATTGTCGGTTACCAGGTGTTCACCATATGAATGATTTTTATCTCTATGTATGGGATGTGTATTGAAATATGAAATCTTGTGGTCTATTGTTACGATTTGATATATATAGGTTAAACCTATAACTCACCAACATTTTTGTTGACGTTTAAAGCATGTTTATTCTCAGGTGAATATTAAGAGCTTCCGCTGTTGCATACTAAAATAAGGACAAGATTTGGAGTCCATGTTTGTATGATATTGTGTAAAAACTGCATTCAAGAAACTGATTTCGATGTAACATATTTGTATTGTAAACCATTATGTAATGGTCGTGTGTAAACAGGATATTTTAGATTATCATTATTTGATAATCTACGTAAAGCTTTTTAAACCTTTATTTATGAAATAAAGGTTATGGTTTGTTTTAAAAAGGAATGCAGTCTTTGAAAAACGTCTCATATAGAGGTCAAAACCTCGCAACGAAATCAATTAATATGGAACGTTTTTAATCAATAAGAACGGGACATTTCAGTTGGTATCAGAGCGTTGGTCTTAGAGAACCAGAAAATTTGCATTAGTGTGTCTTATCGAGTTTGTTAGGATGCATTAGTGATTCTGGACTTCGACCGTGTTTTCTTTAAAAATGATTGCTTAACATTTTTGTTGGAAACTATATATTTTTAACATATGAATATTATGTGATATATTAATCTCTTAACGTGTTTGATATTATGTGATAGATGTCTACCTCTAGAACAAGTCCCATTGACTCACCTAATAATAATGAAGAGTCAAATGTAAATTGGAATGATTCGTGGACTGATTCACAAGTTCCCGAAGAGGAACCGGAAGAAGAGTCAGAACCGGAAGAAGAATCGGAACCGGAAGAAGAATCGGAACCGGAAGAAGAATCGGAACCGGTGGGGGAAATAATAAAACGGTTAAGTAAAAGAGAATCCTCAACCAACCGACCAAGGTTAATTATGGTCAATGGTGTTTCCGCCAAGGAAGCAAAATATTGGGAGGATTACCAATTCTCCGATGAATCGGATTCCGACGAGAATTCCAATGATGTTATAGAAATTATCCCAACTGAATTTAAAAAGGCAAAAGAAAATAATAAGGGAAAGGGCATAAAAATAGAGAAATCTAATTCCAACCCCGATGAACTTTATATGTATCGTCAACCCCCGAAGTCCTTAAGTTGTAACAATGACCCGGGAACCTCTAAACCACCAGGTTTTTCTAAACCAATGTGGACAACGACGGCTAGTATTAGGGGAACATCATATATCCCTAGAAACTTGGCAAAACGAACCAAAACCGAAGAAGAAGAAACGAGCGAGTCGGAATAAGATAGTTGTATTCGTGTGGTGTAATATATGTAATATAGTGTTCTTATGCTTTATGATATATGTAAAAATTGCTTGTATTAATAAGTATTTTTTTTTATAAATCTAACTCTTGTCTATTTTACAGTTTAAAAACACAAAATGGATAGACAACCCAATATTTTAAGAGACCTACCCGGAGACATGATTGATGAAATCTTATCTAGAGTCGGCCAGAATTCCTCGGCACAACTATTTAAGGCGAGATCAGTTTGTAAGACATTTGAAGAACGTTCCAAGAATGTCTTGGTTTATAAGAGACTTTCGTTTGAAAGATGGGGGATATCACATTGGGAAACCCATAAGTTACGATGTGTTTACTTTGACGCATATATTGCGGGGAACCCAAATGCTATTTTACGCAACGGGTTAAGAAATTATTTTGACTCAATATATCCGAATATTGGACTTCGTGATTTAGAAAAAGCGGCTAACATGCAACATAAAGAAGCATGTTATGCTTACGGATTAGTAATGTTCGCTTCTCACCAAAGTGAGAACAAGAACATCGGGCTACAACTATTAAACAAAACGTTTCCACAAGTGACGGAGTCGGTAATTGGGGTAAGAAATGAGGTTTTTAGATTATTACGGGACTGTTGGACATTACGTAACCCTCGTCCCTTTGATGACGTTACAACACGCTGTCTTATCAACGGCCATAACGGTTATGTTGCACAAGACCAAGGATGGGAAGTAGTCCTAGTAAAACCAGAATGCATGACTTGTTTCTGGACGTATGAATTACGTGTCTTTATTGCCTTTGCTGAACGACTTGTGTACTAGCTAGAATTGTCTTCACAACTATCTTGTATCAAAGTTATTGTGTGCTATATTTCATGCTTTATGTAAAATAAGCGGTATTGTAAGTTTGTAAAATATTGTATAAAAGTTTGAACGCGAAATATTATTATAATCAGTTTTTCATATAGAATTGTAGTAGTTGAATTGTATATTAGCTACTAAGTATGAACTTAACGGGTAGGTACTACCCGAATTTAAACTTATAAAACGCTAATATGAAGAAAAAGCTTTTATAAATGAGTTCATATTATGCTACGAAATACTATTAACTACTCTTAATATTCTGTATGATTAACTTGTTCCATTTAACTATTTTGAAGGAAATGGCACCGACTACTCGACACACCGTGAATATGAATGAAGAAGAATTCCGTACTTTTCTAGCTTCAAACATAGCCGCAGTACAGGCAGCGCTACATACCAACAATAACCTTGGATCTAGCAGTACAGGAAATCGTGTAGGATGCACCTACAAAGAATTCACTGCCTGCAAACCTTTGGAATTTGATGGAACCGAAGGACCGATTGGATTGAAACGATGGACCGAGAAGGTCGAATCGGTGTTTGCCATAAGTAAGTGTACTGAAGAGGACAAAGTGAAGTACGCTACGCATACCTTCACAGGTTCTGCGTTAACATGGTGGAATACCTATCTAGAGCAAGTGGGACAAGATGATGCGTACGCACTACCGTGGTCAGCATTCAAGCACTTGATGAACGAGAAGTACCGTCCCAGAACCGAGGTCAATAAGCTCAAGACAGAACTTAGAGGGTTACGAACCCAAGGATTTGATATTACCACGTACGAAAGACGATTCACAGAATTGTGCCTATTGTGTCCGGGAGCATTCGAAGATGAGGAAGAGAAGATCGATGCGTTTGTGAAAGGATTACCGGAAAGAATCCAAGAAGATATAAGTTCACACGAGCCCGCCTCCATACAACAGGCATGTAGAATGGCTCACAAACTAGTGAACCAGATTGAAGAAAGAATTAAAGAACAGACTGCTGAAGAGGCCAATGTGAAGCAAGTCAAAAGAAAGTGGGAGGAAAACGGTGATAAGAATCACCAATACAACAACAACAGCAATTACAACAATAATCGCAACAATTATCCCAACAATCGCAACAGCAACCACAACTACAACAAACGGCCCAACAACAACAACAACAACAACAACAACAACCACAGCAACTACAACAATCATCCCAACAACAATAATAACCACAACGACAACAACAATCAGAAGCAACTATGCCAAAGGTGTGAAAAGAATCACTCGGGGTTCTGCACCAAATTTTGCAACAAGTGTAAAAGAAATGGTCATAGCGCGGCGAAGTGTGAGGTCTACGGACCAGGGGTTAATAGAACGAAAGGAACAAATGGTGTCGGAACGAGTAATGGCGGAGCAAGTAGTGTCGGAGCAAGTTATGCCAATGTAGTTTGTTATAAATGTGGAAAACCAGGCCACATTATTAGAAATTGCCCGAACCAGGAGAACACGAATGGACAAGGCCGTGGAAGAGTTTTCAATATTAATGCGGTAGAGGCACAGGAAGACCCGGAGCTTGTTACGGGTACGTTTCTTATTGACAATAAATCTGCTTACGTTTTATTTGATTCGGGTGCGGATAGAAGCTATATGAGTAGAGATTTTTGTGCTAAATTAAGTTGTCCATTGACGCCTTTGGATAGTAAATTTTTACTCGAATTAGCAAATGGTAAATTAATTTCAGCAGATAATATATGTCGGAATCGAGAAATTAAACTGGTTAGCGAAACATTTAAGATTGATTTGATACCAGTAGAGTTAGGGAGTTTTGATGTGATAATCGGTATGGACTGGTTGAAAGAAGTGAAAGCAGAGATCGTTTGTTACAAAAATGCAATTCGCATTATACGAGAAAAAGGAAAACCCTTAATGGTGTACGGAGAAAAGGGCAACACGAAGCTACATCTTATTAGTAATTTGAAGGCACAAAAACTAATAAGAAAAGGTTGCTATGCTGTTCTAGCACACGTCGAGAAAGTACAAACTGAAGAAAAGAGCATCAATGATGTTCCCATTGCAAAAGAATTTCCCGATGTATTTCCGAAAGAATTACCGGGATTACCCCCACATCGATCCGTTGAATTTCAAATAGATCTTGTACCAGGAGCTGCACCAATAGCTCGTGCTCCTTACAGACTCGCACCCAGCGAGATGAAAGAACTGCAAAGCCAATTACAAGAACTTTTAGAGCGTGGTTTCATTCGACCAAGCACATCACCGTGGGGAGCTCCTGTTTTGTTTGTCAAGAAGAAAGATGGTACATTCAGGTTGTGTATCGACTACCGAGAGTTGAACAAACTTACCATCAAGAACCGCTACCCACTACCGAGAATCGACGACTTATTTGATCAACTACAAGGCTCGTCTGTTTATTCAAAGATTGACTTACGTTCCGGGTATCATCAAATGCGGGTGAAAGAAGATGATATTCCAAAGACTGCTTTCAGAACACGTTACGGTCATTACGAGTTTATGGTCATGCCATTTGGTTTAACTAATGCACCAGCTGTGTTCATGGACCTTATGAACCGAGTGTGTGGACCATACCTTGACAAGTTTGTCATTGTTTTCATTGATGACATACTTATTTACTCAAAGAATGACCAAGAACACGGTGAACATTTGAGAAAGGTGTTAGAAGTATTGAGGAAGGAAGAATTGTACGCTAAGTTTTCAAAGTGTGCATTTTGGTTGGAAGAAGTTCAATTCCTCGGTCACATAGTGAACAAAGAAGGTATTAAGGTGGATCCGGCAAAGATAGAAACTGTTGAAAAGTGGGAAACCCCGAAAACTCCGAAACACATACGCCAGTTTTTAGGACTAGCTGGTTACTACAGAAGGTTCATCCAAGACTTTTCCAGAATAGCAAAACCCTTGACTGCATTAACGCATAAAGGGAAGAAATTTGAATGGAATGATGAACAAGAGAAAGCGTTTCAGTTATTGAAGAAAAAGCTAACTACGGCACCTATATTGTCATTGCCTGAAGGGAATGATGATTTTGTGATTTATTGTGACGCATCAAAGCAAGGTCTCGGTTGTGTATTAATGCAACGAACGAAGGTGATTGCTTATGCGTCTAGACAATTGAAGATTCACGAACAAAATTATACGACACATGATTTGGAATTAGGCGCAGTTGTTTTTGCATTAAAGACTTGGAGGCACTACTTATATGGGGTTAAAAGTATTATATATACCGACCACAAAAGTCTTCAACACATATTTAATCAGAAACAACTGAATATGAGGCAGCGTAGGTGGATTGAATTATTGAATGATTACGATTTTGAGATTCGTTACCACCCGGGGAAGGCAAATGTGGTAGCCGATGCCTTGAGCAGGAAGGATAGAGAACCCATTCGAGTAAAATCTATGAATATAATGATTCATAATAACATTACTACTCAAATAAAGGAGGCGCAACAAGGAGTTTTAAAAGAGGGAAATTTAAAGGATGAAATACCCAAAGGATCGGAGAAGCATCTTAATATTCGGGAAGACGGAACCCGGTATAGGGCTGAAAGGATTTGGGTACCAAAATTTGGAGATATGAGAGAAATGGTACTTGGAGAAGCTCATAAAACCAGATACTCAATACATCCTGGAACGGGGAAGATGTACAAGGATCTCAAGAAACATTTTTGGTGGCCGGGTATGAAAGCCGATGTTGCTAAATACGTAGGAGAATGTTTGACGTGTTCTAAGGTCAAAGCTGAGCATCAGAAACCATCAGGTCTACTTCAACAACCCGAAATCCCGAAATGGAAATGGGAAAACATTACCATGGATTTCATCACTAAATTGCCAAGGACTGCAAGTGGTTTTGATACTATTTGGGTAATAGTTGATCGTCTCACCAAATCAGCACACTTCCTACCAATAAGAGAAGATGACAAGATGGAGAAGTTAGCACGACTGTATTTGAAGGAAGTCATCTCCAGACATGGAATACCAATCTCTATTATCTCTGATAGGGATGGCAGATTTATTTCAAGATTCTGGCAGACATTACCGCAAGCATTAGGAACTCGTCTAGACATGAGTACTGCCTATCATCCACAAACTGATGGGCAGAGCGAAAGGACGATACAAACGCTTGAAGACATGCTACGAGCATGTGTTATTGATTTCGGAAACAGTTGGGATCGACATCTACCGTTAGCAGAATTTTCCTACAACAACAGCTACCATTCAAGCATTGAGATGGCGCCGTTTGAAGCACTTTATGGTAGAAAGTGCAGGTCTCCGATTTGTTGGAGTGAGGTGGGGGATAGACAGATTACGGGTCCGGAGATTATACAAGAAACTACCGAGAAGATCATCCAAATTCAACAACGGTTGAAAACCGCCCAAAGTCGACAAAAGAGCTACGCTGACATTAAAAGAAAAGATATAGAATTTGAAATTGGAGAGATGGTCATGCTTAAAGTTTCACCTTGGAAAGGCGTTGTTCGATTTGGTAAACGAGGGAAATTAAATCCAAGGTATATTGGACCATTCAAGATTATTGATCGTGTCGGACCAGTAGCTTACCGACTTGAGTTACCTCAACAACTCGCGGCTGTACATAACACTTTCCACGTCTCGAATTTGAAGAAATGTTTTGCTAAAGAAGATCTCACTATTCCGTTAGATGAAATCTAAATCAACGAAAAACTCCAATTCATCGAAGAACCCGTCGAAATAATGGATCGTGAGGTTAAAAGACTTAAGCAAAACAAGATACCAATTGTTAAGGTTCGATGGAATGCTCGTAGAGGACCCGAGTTCACCTGGGAGCGTGAAGATCAGATGAAGAAGAAATACCCGCATCTATTTCCAGAAGATTCGTCAACACCTTCAACAGCTTAAAATTTCGGGACGAAATTTATTTAACGGGTAGGTACTGTAGTGACCCGAACTTTTCCATGTTTATATATATTAATTGAGATTGATATTTACATGATTAAATGTTTCCAACATGTTAAGCAATCAAACTTGTTAAGACTTGATTAATTGAAATATGTTTCATATAGACAATTGACCACCCAAGTTGATCGGTGATTCACGAACGTTAAAACTTGTAAAAACTATATGATGACATATATATGGATATATATATAGTTAACATAATACTATGATAAGAAAACATATCATAAAGTATATTAACAATGAACTACATATGTAAAAACAAGACTACTAACTTAATGATTTTTAAACGAGACATATATGTAACGATTATCGTTGTAAAGACATTTAATGTATATATATCATATTAAGAGTTATTCATACATGATAATATCATGATAATATAATAATTTAAAATCTCATTTGATATTATAAACATTGGGTTAACAACATTTAACAAGATCGTTAACCTAAAGGTTTCAAAACAACACTTACATGTAACGACTAACGATGACTTAACGACTCAGTTAAAATGTATATACATGTAGTGTTTTAATATGTATTTATACACTTTTGAAAGACTTCAATACACTTATCAAAATACTTCTACTTAACAAAAATGCTTACAATTACATCCTCGTTCAGTTTCATCAACAATTCTACTCGTATGCACCCGTATTCGTACTCGTACAATACACAGCTTTTAGATGTATGTACTATTGGTATATACACTCTAATGATCAGGTCTTAGCAGCCCATGTGAGTCACCTAACACATGTGGGAACCATCATTTGGCAACTAGCATGAAATATCTCATAAAATTACAAAAATATGAGTAATCATTCATGACTTATTTACATGAAAACAAAATTACATATCCTTTATATCTAATCCATACACCAACGACCAAAAACACCTACAAACACTTTCATTCTTCAATTTTCTTCATCTAATTGATCTCTCTCAAGTTCTATCTTCAAGTTCTAAGTGTTCTTCATAAATTCCAAAAGTTCTAGTTTCATAAAATCAAGAATACTTTCAAGTTTGCTAGCTCACTTCCAATCTTGTAAGGTGATCATCCAACCTCAAGAAATCTTTGTTTCTTACAGTAGGTTATCATTCTAATACAAGGTAATAATCATATTCAAACTTTGGTTCAATTTCTATAACTATAACAATCTTATTTCAAGTGATGATCTTACTTGAACTTGTTTTCGTGTCATGATTCTGCTTCAAGAACTTCGAGCCATCCAAGGATCCATTGAAGCTAGATCCATTTTTCTCTTTTCCAGTAGGTTTATCCAAGGAAATTAAGGTAGTAATGATGTTCATAACATCATTCGATTCATACATATAAAGCTATCTTATTCGAAGGTTTAAACTTGTAATCACTAGAACATAGTTCAGTTAATTCTAAACTTGTTCGCAAACAAAAGTTAATCCTTTTAACTTGACTTTTAAAATCAACTAAACACATGTTCTATATCTATATGATATGCTAACTTAATGATTTAAAACCTGAAAACACGAAAAACACCGTAAAACCAGATTTACGCCGTCGTAGTAACACCGCGGGCTGTTTTGGGTTAGTTAATTAAAAACTATGATAAACTTTGATTTAAAAGTTGTTATTCTGAGAAAATGATTTTTATTATGAACATGAAACTATATCCAAAAATTATGGTTAAACTCAAAGTGGAAGTATGTTTTCTAAAATGGTCATCTAGACGTCGTTCTTTCGACTGAAATGACTACCTTTATAAAAATGACTTGTAACTTATTTTTCCGACTATAAACCTATACTTTTTCTGTTTAGATTCATAAAATATAGTTCAATATGAAACCATAGCAATTTGATTCACTCAAAACGGATTTAAAATGAAGAAGTTATGGGTAAAACAAGATTGGATAATTTTTCTCATTTTAGCTACGTGAAAATTGGTAACAAATCTATTCCAACCATAACTTAATCAACTTGTATTATATATTATGTAATCTTGAGATACCATAGACACGTATACAACGTTTCGACCTATCATGTCGACACATCTATATATATTTCGGAACAACCATAGACACTCTATATGTGAATGTTGGAGTTAGCTATACAGGGTTGAGGTTGATTCCAAAATATATATAGTTTGAGTTGTGATCAATACTGAGATACGTATACACTGGGTCGTGGATTGATTCAAGATAATATTTATCGATTTATTTCTGTACATCTAACTGTGGACAACTAGTTGTAGGTTACTAACGAGGACAGCTGACTTAATAAACTTAAAACATCAAAATATATTAAAAGTGTTGTAAATATATTTTGAACATACTTTGATATATATGTATATATTATTATAGGTTCGTGAATCAACCAGTGGCCAAGTCTTACTTCCCGACGAAGTAAAAATCTGTGAAAGTGAGTTATAGTCCCACTTTTAAAATCTAATATTTTTGGGATGAGAATACATGCAGGTTTTATAAATGATTTACAAAATAGACACAAGTACGTGAAACTACATTCTATGGTTGAATTATCGAAATCGAATATGCCCCTTTTTATTAAGTCTGGTAATCTAAGAATTAGGGAACAGACACCCTAATTGACGCGAATCCTAAAGATAGATCTATTGGGCCTAACAAACCCCATCCAAAGTACCGGATGCTTTAGTACTTCGAAATTTATATCATATCCGAAGGGTGTCCCGGAATGATGGGGATATTCTTATATGCATCTTGTTATTGTCGGTTACCAGGTGTTCACCATATGAATGATTTTTATCTCTATGTATGGGATGTGTATTGAAATATGAAATCTTGTGGTCTATTGTTACGATTTGATATATATAGGTTAAACCTATAACTCACCAACATTTTTGTTGACGTTTAAAGCATGTTTATTCTCAGGTGAATATTAAGAGCTTCCGCTGTTGCATACTAAAATAAGGACAAGATTTGGAGTCCATGTTTGTATGATATTGTGTAAAAACTGCATTCAAGAAACTGATTTCGATGTAACATATTTGTATTGTAAACCATTATGTAATGGTCGTGTGTAAACAGGATATTTTAGATTATCATTATTTGATAATCTACGTAAAGCTTTTTAAACCTTTATTTATGAAATAAAGGTTATGGTTTGTTTTAAAAAGGAATGCAGTCTTTGAAAAACGTCTCATATAGAGGTCAAAACCTCGCAACGAAATCAATTAATATGGAACGTTTTTAATCAATAAGAACGGGACATTTCAGTCTACCCTCGTGAACTTTCAATCGAACCAAAATCAACCAAAAGTGTCTCAGATCTGAAATTTTTTTTATGAGTCAACAAAAGTCAAGCTCAAGCTCACAAATCAAATTCGAGATTTGTATGTTGTTTTAGGTTCAGATGATGATTGAAGAGTATTAAGAAACGAGTATGCAACCTCTTTTATAAAGAACTCATGGCCTCAAATGTTGGAAAATCGTGTCTACTTTTAACGATTCATATTAACGCAGCGGATAGTTAAAATAATAATCTTTTATTATTTTATGAACAAAATTTTACAAGATTAAATATTCACTTATTTAATGAAACATGCACACGATTAATCTTTTCCAATGATCCAGTTACATCACTAATAATTGTCAAAATATGTAATTCACAAAGTGAGTAAACGATATACCTTTCTTAAAGAAACTAATTGAAGGAGAGAAACCTACGATCAAAAATATGACCGTCTCTTATGATAGTCTACACTACACTTCAAACAACCGTCAATGGATGCTAGTCCAAATTCAAGTAACGTATTAATATAATTAGATTATATTAATCAACTATATATATTAATACTTCATAACAAGAACTTGTTGCCAATGATAATCGAATTAAAGCTTTGAGATGTTATATGAATTCGTGCAGTAGTAGTAAAAGATAATAGCAATAATGTGTGTGTTTTATATTGGTTTTCTTTCAACTGCTCCTTTCAACTTTTCAATATATCCAATATATATATATATATATATATATATATATATATATATATATATATATATATATATATATATATATATATATATATATTATAATATTGGATCAAGTTGATTTAATTTAACACGTTTTGGCATGTTATAAATATTAAATTAATTAATTAATTCATATCAATCAATTAATTCATATTTCTTTTAAAAAGTCGTATTTCTCAAATACTTTAGGGGTATGTTATGTAACTTATAATTAATAATTTCTATCATGTCGCTTTCATGTGAATAGTAAATTAATTAATTTCGTTTCATTTACTATTCATATGAATAGTAAATGAATTAATTTCGATTTACTATTTTGTTACTTGAGTAATATATATGCATCATATATATATTTTATTTGACGTCTCGGTGTATATGTGTGTGACCCCGAAGGCACAAATGAAGTTGGCCATATAGTTATATGTTGTACCTTGCACATTAATCCTACAGACTCCCACTTGTGCATGGCACAACACCAAGTAACTATACAAACAATGGTAAGCGTCTAGCAACACGTCATTGTCCCCAAATTCATGTGAGGGTAGTTTCTCGAAACTGTTTATGGTAAGTTTTAAATGTCATTCGTCCTTTTGTTTCAGATACTTTAGTTAAACTTGAGATATGGATCATCGGTCATTCTCATTTGTTTAACAATTTTGTTTCTCGATCTTAGAACTGAATTAGATCACCAAATTAATTAAGTATCATCTTAATTACATCTGGGTGCGGCCACACAAATATCTTATTCATTCATCAAGGAGCTAAAAAAGTATCTAACTCCAGCTAAAAAAGTATTCTTAAGGTTCATACAGATGATAATGTGGCAGACCCGTTCACGAAGCCCATGACACACAACAAGCATGATGATCATGCTAGTAGTATTGGACTTCGTTATGTTGCTGATATTTTTAATTTGTAATTTAGTATTTGAATATTTTTGGAACATTAAACAGTTTTATCATAATGAATTGATATATTGATGGTATGATCGTTTTCATATATATCACTGGTTCTGTATTAGCATGTTTAATCCATGAGTAATTGTTGATTATTCAAAATCTCCATAATCAATCATGTTATGGGAATAACATGAATTAAGATTAATATGAAGTTTTGGTTATATTTATTGATGATAAATAGTTAACTTGTAGAGACCAAAATTCGTATGTATTCATTGATGATGAATATTGGAATGACCCATCCGAGAAGTCACTACATGGATCGTTGTCAGTAGTGAATCTTTTAGTGATTATGTCTTTTTTGTCCTTAGACTTGAGATGCACGCCAGTTTTGATGTGTGGAACATTGTACTTTGGTATGGTTAAACGTTGTCCTGAATAAGGCTGTTATAAAGGCCATTATTGGGTATAATGTAAAGCTCGTGATAGACTAATATCATTCCTCTCAACGACTTCTTGAATGTAGTCAAATTTTCGAAGAATGTGTCTGCTACCTTTACGTACACGTGATTCTTTCGCAAGTATAATAGCACTTGAATTATCACAGTACATTTCCATAGGGGATTCAATGTTGGGAACTACTCCGAGTTCACCAGTAAACTTCCTAATCCAGACAGCTTCTTGAGCAGCTTCTGAGGCAGCAATGTATTCTGCTTCCATTGTAGACTGTGCAACTGTGCTCTGCTTTGAGATTCTCCAATCAACTGCCCCGCCATTCATGACAAAGACATACCCTGACTGGGATCGAGAATCATCTCGACCAGTTTGGAAACTAGCATCTGTATAACATCTAATACTTAACTCTTCTTCCAAACCACCGTAAACCAAGAACATATCTTTAGTTCTCCGCAAATACTTAAGAATGCTCTTAACATCAATCCAATATTCTTCACCTAGATTCTATTGATAACGACTCATCAAACTTAAGGCTAACGAGACATCAGGTCTAGTACATAACATGGCATACATAATGGATCCTATAGCCGAAGCATACGGAACACATTTCATTCGTCTTATCTCATCAGGTGTGATAGGACTTTGAGACTTGCTCAAGGTTATGCCCTTTTGCATGGGCAATGCTCCGCGCTTGGAGTTTTGCATGTTAAATCTTCGTAAGATTTTGTCAATGTATGTACTTTGACTCAAACCGATAATCCTTTTGGATCTACTTCTATAGATCCTGATTCCTAGAATGTACTTAGCTTCTCCAAGATCTTTCATGGCAAAACATTTTCCAAGCCAAGATTTGACATCTTGCAAAGTTGGAATGTCATTTTCAATAAGTAGTATGTCATCTGTAGTGACCCGAACTTTTCCATGTTTACATATATATTAAATGAAATTGTTATTTACATGATTAAGTGTTTCCAACATGTTAAGCAATCAAACTTGTTAAGACTTGATTAATTGAAATAGGTTTCATATAGACAATTGACCCCCCAAGTTGACCGGTGATTCAAGAACGTTAAAACTTGTAAAAACTATATGATGACATATATATGGATATATATATAGTTAACATGATATTATGATAAGTAAACATATCATTAAGTATATTAACAATGAACTACATATGTAAAAGCAAGACTACTAACTTAATGATTTTGAAACGAGACATATATATAACGATTATTGTTGTAACAACATTTAATGTATATATATATATTAAGAGATATTCATACATCATATTATTATGATAATATAATAATTTAAAATCTCATTTGATATTATAAACATTGGGTTAACAACATTTAACAAGATCGTTAACCTAAAGGTTTCAAAACAACACTTACATGTAACGACTAACGATGACTTAACGACTCAGTTAAAATGTATATACATGTATTGTTTTAATATGTATTCATACACTTTTTAAAGACTTCAAGACACTTATCAAAATACTTCTACTTAACAAAAATACTTATAATTACATCCTCATTCAGTTTCATCAACAATTCTACTCGTATGCACCCGTATTCGTACTCGTACAATACACAACTTTTAGATGTATGTACTATTGGTATATACACTCCAATGATCAGCTCTTAGCAGCCCATGTGAGTCACCTAACACATGTGGGAACCATCATTTGGCAACTAGCATGAAATATCTCATAAAATTACAAAAATATGAGTAATCATTCGTGACTTATTTACATGAAAACAAAATTACATATCCTTTATATCTAATCCATACACCAACGACCAAAAACACCTAAAAACACTTTCATTCTTCAATTTTCTTCATCTAATTGATCTCTCTCAAGTTCTATCTTCAAGTTCTAAGTGTTCTTCATATATTCTACAAGTTCTAGTTACATAAAATCAAGAATACTTTCAAGTTTGCTAGCTCACTTCCAATCTTGTAAGGTGATCATCCAACCTCAAGAAATCTTTGTTTCTTACAGTAGGTTATCATTCTAATACAAGGTAATAATCATATTCAAACTTTGGTTCAATTTCTATAACTATAACAATCTTATTTCAAGTGATGATCTTACTTGAACTTGTTTTCGTGTCATGATTCTGCTTCAAGAACTTCGAGCCATCCAAGGATCCGTTGAAGCTAGATCCATTTTTCTCTTTTCCAGTAGGTTTATCCAAGGAACTTAAGGTAGTAATGATGTTCATAACATCATTCGATTCATACATATAAAGCTATCTTATTCGAAGGTTTAAACTTGTAATCACTAGAACATAGTTTAGTTAATTCTAAACTTGTTCGCAAAAAAAAGTTAATCCTTCTAACTTGACTTTTAAAATCAACTAAATACATGTTCTATATCTATATGATATGCTAACTTAATGATTTAAAACCTGGAAACACGAAAAACACCGTAAAACCGGATTTACGCCGTCGTAGTAACACCGCGGGCTGTTTTGGGTTAGTTAATTAAAAACTATGATAAACTTTGATTTAAAATTTGTTATTCTGAGAAAATTATTTTTATTATGAACATGAAACTATATCCAAAAATTATGGTTAAACTCAAAGTGGAAGTATGTTTTCTAAAATGGTCATCTAGACGTCGTTCTTTCGACTGAAATGACTACCTTTACAAAAACGACTTGTAACTTATTTTTTCGACTATAAACCTATACTTTTTCTATTTATATTCATAAAATAGAGTTCAATATGAAACCATAGCAATTTGATTCACTCAAAACGGATTTAAAATGAAGAAGTTATGGGTAAAACAAGATTGGATAATTTTTCTCATTTTAGCTACGTGAAAATTGGTAACAAATCTATTCCAACCATAACTTAATCAACTTGTATTGTATATTATGTAATCTTGAGATACCATAGACACGTATACAATGTTTTGACCTATCATGTCGACACATCTATATATATTTTGGAACAACCATAGACACTCTATATGTGAATGTTGGAGTTAGCTATACAGGGTTGAGGTTGATTCCAAAATATATATAGTTTGAGTTGTGATCAATACTGAGATACGTATACACTGGGTCGTGGATTGATTCAAGATAATATTTATCGATTTATTTCTGTACATCTAACTGTGGACAACTAGTTGTAGGTTACTAACGAGGACAGCTGACTTAATAAACTTAAAACATCAAAATATATTAAAAGTGTTGTAAATATATTTTGAACATACTTTGATAAATATGTATATATTGTTATAGGTTCGTGAATCAACCAGTGGCCAAGTCTTACTTCCCGACGAAGTAAAAATCTGTGAAAGTGAGTTATAGTCCCACTTTTAAAATCTAATATTTTTGGGATGAGAATACATGCAGGTTTTATAAATGATTTACAAAATAGACACAAGTACGTGAAACTACATTCTATGGTTGAATTATCGAAATCGAATATGCCCCTTTTTATTAAGTCTGGTAATCTAAGAATTAGGGAACATACACCCTAATTGACGCGAACTCTAAAGATAGATCTATTGGGCCTAACAAACCCCATCCAAAGTACCGGATGCTTTAGTACTTCGAAATTTATATCATATCCGAAGGGTGTCCCGGAATGATGGGGATATTCTTATATATGCATCTTGTTAATGTCGGTTACCAGGTGTTCACCATATGAATGATTTTTATCTCTATGTATGGGATGTGTATTGAAATATGAAATCTTGTGGTCTATTGTTACGATTTGATATATATAGGTTAAACCTATAACTCACCAACATTTTTGTTGACGTTTAAAGCATGTTTATTCTTAGGTGAATACTAAGAGCTTCCGCTGTTGCATACTAAAATAAGGAAAAGATTTGGAGTCCATGTTTGTATGATATTGTGTAAAAACTGCATTCAAGAAACTGATTTCGATATAACATATTTGTATTGTAAACCATTATGTAATGGTCGTGTGTAAACAGGATATTTTAGATTATCATTATTTGATAATCTACGTAAAGCTTTTTAAACCTTTATTTATGAAATAAAGGTTATGGTTTGTTTTAAAAATGAATGCAGTCTTTGAAAAATGTCTCATATAGAGGTCAAAACCTCGCAACGAAATCAATTAATATGGAACGTTTTTAATCAATAAGAACGGGACATTTCAGTTGGTATCCGAGCGTTGGTCTTAGAGAACCAGAATTTTGCATTAGTGTGTCTTATCGAGTTTGTTAGGATGCATTAGTGAGTCTGGACTTCGACCGTATTTACTTGAAAAATAATTGCTTAACAAATTTTGTTGGAAACTATATATTTTTAACATGTGAATATTATGTGATATATTAATCTCTTAACGTGTTTGATATTATGTGATAGATGTCTACCTCTAGAACAAGTCCCATTGACTCACCTAATAATAATGAAGAGTCAAATGTAAATTGGAATGATTCGTGGACTGATTCACAAGTTCCCGAAGAGGAACCGGAAGAAGAGTCGGAACCGGAAGAAGAATCGGAACCGGATGAAGAAATAGAACCGGTGGGGGAAATAATAAAACGGTTAAGTAAAAGAAAATCCTCAACCAACCGACCAAGGTTAATTATGGTCAATGGTGTTTCCGCCAAGGAAGCAAAATATTGGGAGGATTACCAATTCTCCAATGAATCGGATTCCGACGAGAATTCCGATGATGTTATAGAAATTACCCCAACTGAATTTAAAAAGGCAAAAGAAAATAATAAGGGAAAGGGCATAAAAATAGAGAAATCTAATTCCAACCCCGATGAACTTTATATGTATCGTCAACCCCCGAAGTCCTTAAGTTGTAACAATGACCCGGGAACCTCTAAACCACCAGGTTTTTCTAAACCAATGTGGAAAACGACGGCTCGTATTAGGGGAACATCATATATCCCTAGAAACTTTGCAAAACGAACCAAAACCGAAGAAGAAGAAACAAGCGAGTCGGAATAAGATAGTTGTATTCTTGTGGTGTAATATATGTAATATAGTGTGCTTATGCTTTATGATATATGTAAAAATTGCTTGTATTAATAAGTATTTTTTTTATGAATCTAACTCTTGTCTATTTTACAGTATAAAAACACAAAATGGATAGACAATCCAATATTTTAAGAGACCTACCCGGAGACATGATTGATGAAATCTTGTCTAGAGTCGGTCAGAATTCTTCGGCACAACTATTTAAGGCGAGATCAGTTTGTAAGACATTCGAAGAACGTTCCAAGAATGCCTTGGTTTATAAAAGGCTTTCGTTCGAAAGATGGGGGAGATCACATTGGGAAATCCATAAGTTACGATGTGTTTACTTTAACGCATATATTGCGGGGAACCCAAATGCTATTTTACGCAATGGGTTAAGAAATTATTTTGACTCAATACATCCGAATATTGGACTTCGTGATTTAGAAAAAGCGGCTAACATGCAACATAAAGAAGCATGTTATGCTTACGGATTAGTAATGTTCGCTTCTCACCAAAGTGAGAACAAGAACATCGGGCTACAACTATTAAACAAAACGTTCCCACAAGTGACGGAGTCGGTAATTGGGGTAAGAAATGAGGTTTTTAGATTGTTACGGGACTGTTGGACATTACGTAACCCTCGTCCCTTTGACGACGTTACAACACGCTGTCTTATCAACGGCCATAACGGTTATGTTCCACAAGACCAAGGATGGGAAGTAATCCTAGTAAAACCAGAATGCATGACTTGTTTCTGGACGTATGAATTACGTATCTTTATTGCCTTTGCTGAACGACTTGTGTACTAGCTAGAATTATCTTCACAACCATCTTGTATCAAATTTATTGTGTGCTATATTTCATGCTATATGTAAAAAAAAGCGGTATTGTAAGTTTGCAAGTTATTGTATAAAGGTTTGAATATGATATTTTTTTTGTGATTAGTTTTTCATATAGAATTGTAGTAGTTGAAATGGTATGTTAGCTACTAAGTATGAACTTAACGGGTAGGTACTACCCGAATTAAAGAGTATAAAACTCTAATATGAAGAAAGAGCTTTTATAAATAAGTTCATATTACGCTACAAAATACTATTGACTACTCTTGATATTCTATATGATTAACTCATTTCATTTGACTATTTTGAAGGAAATGGCACCGACTACTCGACACACCTTGAATATGAGCGAAGAGGAATTTCGTGTCTTTCTTGCTTCAAACATAGCCGCAGTACAGGCTGCGCTACATACCAAAAATAACCTTGGATCTAGCAGTACAGGAAATAGTGTAGGATGCACCTACAAAGAATTCACTGCCTGCAAACCTTTGGAATTTGATGGAACCGAAGGACCGATCGGATTGAAACGGTGGACCGAGAAGGTCGAATCGGTATTTGCCATAAGTAACTGTACTGAAGAGGACAAAGTGAAGTACGCTACGCATACCTTTACAGGTTCTGCGTTAACATGGTGGAATACCAATCTAGAGCAAGTGGGACAAGATGATGCTTACGCACTACCGTGGACAGCATTCAAGCACTTGATGAACGAGAAGTACCATCCCAGAACCGAGGTCAAAAAGCTCAAGACAGAACTTAGAGGGTTACGAACCCAAGGATTTGATATTACCACGTACGAAAGACGATTCACAGAATTGTGCCTATTGTGTCCGGGAGCATTCGAAGATGAGGAAGAGAAGATCGACGCGTTTGTGAAAGGATTACCGGAAAGAATCCAAGAAGATATAAGTTTACACGAGGCCGCCTCCATACAACAGGCATGTAGAATGGCTCACAAACTAGTGAACCAGATTGAAGAAAGAATTAAAGAACAGACTGCTGAAGAGGCCAATGTGAAGCAAGTCAAAAGAAAGTGGGAGGAAAACGGTGATAAGAATCACCAATACAACAACAACAGTAATTACAACAATAATCGCAACAATTATCCCAACAATCGCAACATCAATTGCAACTACAACAAATGGCCCAACAACAACAACAACAACAGCAACTACAACAATCATCCCAACAATAATAATAATCGCAACAACAACAACAATCAGAAGTAGCTATGCCAAAGGTGTGAAAAGTATCACTCGGGGTTCTGCACCAAATTTTGCAACAAGTGTAAAAGAAATGGTCATAGCGCGGCGAAGTGTGAGGTCTACGGACCAGGGGTTAATAGAACGAAAGGAACAAATGGTGTCGGAATGAGTAATGGCAGAGCAAGTAGTGTCGGAGTAAGTTATGCCAATGTAGTTTGTTATAAATGTGGAAAACCGGGCCACATTATTAGAAATTGCCCGAACCAGGAGAACACGAATGGACAAGGCCGCGAAAGAGTTTTCAATATTAATGCGGCAGAGGCACAGGAAGACCCGGAGCTTGTTACGGGTACGTTTCTTATTGACAATAAATCTGCTTATGTTTTATTTGATTCGGGTGCAGATAGAAGCTATATGAGTAGAGATTTTTGTGCTAAATTAAGTTGTCCATTAACGCCTTTGGATAGTAAATTTTTACTCGAATTAGCAAATGGTAAATTAATTTCAGCAGATAATATATGTCGGAATCGAGAAATTAAACTGGTTAGCGAAACATTTAAGATTGATTTGATACCAGTAGAGTTAGGGAGTTTTGATGTGATAATCGGTATGGACTGGTTGAAAGAAGTGAAAGCAGAGATCGTTTGTTACAAAAATGCAATTCGCATTATACGAGAAAAAGGAAAACCCTTAATGGTGTACGGAGAAAAGGGCAACACGAAGCTACATCTTATTAGTAATTTGAAGGCACAAAAACTAATAAGAAAAGGTTGCTATGCTGTTCTAGCACACGTCGAGAAAGTACAAACTGAAGAAAAGAGCATCAATGATGTTCCCATTGCAAAAGAATTTCCCGATGTATTTCCGAAAGAATTACCGGGATTACCCCCACATCGATCCGTTGAATTTCAAATAGATCTTGTACCAGGAGCTGCACCAATAGCTCGTGCTCCTTACAGACTCGCACCCAGCGAGATGAAAGAATTGCAAAGCCAATTACAAGAACTTTTAGAGCGTGGATTCATTCGACCAAGCACATCACCGTGGGGAGCTCCTATTTTGTTTGTCAAGAAGAAAGATGGTACATTCAGGTTGTGTATCGACTACCTAGAGTTGAACAAACTTACCATCAAGAACCGCTACCCACTACCAAGAATCGACGACTTATTTGATCAACTACAAGGCTCGTCTGTTTATTCAAAGATTGACTTACGTTCCGGGTATCATCAAATGCGGGTGAAAGAAGATGATATTCCAAAGACTGCTTTCAGAACATGTTACGGTCATTACGAGTTTATGGTCATGCCGTTTGGTTTAACTAATGCACCAGCTGTGTTCATGGACCTTATGAACCGAGTGTGTGGACCATACCTTGACAAGTTTGTCATTGTTTTTATTGATGACATACTTATTTACTCAAAGAATGACCAAGAACACGGTGAACATTTGAGAAAGGTGTTAGAAGTATTGAGGAAGGAAGAATTGTACGCTAAGTTTTCAAAGTGTGCATTTTGGTTGGAAGAAGTTCAATTCCTCGGTCACATAGTGAACAAAGAAGGTATTAAGGTGGATCCGGCAAAGATAGAAACTGTTGAAAAGTGGGAAACCCCGAAAACTCCGAAACACATACGCCAGTTTTTAGGACTAGCTGGTTACTACAGAAGGTTCATCCAAGACTTTTCGATAATAGCAAAACCCTTAACTGCATTAACGCATAAAGGGAAGAAATTTGAATGGAAGGATGAACAAGAGAAAGCGTTTCAGTTATTAAAGAAAAAGCTAACTACGGCACCTATATTGTCATTGCCTGAAGGGAATGATGATTTTGTGATTTATTGTGATGCATCAAAGCAAGGTCTCGGTTGTGTATTAATGCAACGAACGAAGGTGATTGCTTATGCGTCTAGACAATTGAAGATTCACGAACAAAATTATACGACGCATGATTTGGAATTAGGCGCGGTTGTTTTTGCATTAAAGACTTGGAGGCACTACTTATATGGGGTCAAAAGTATTATATATACCGACCACAAAAGTCTTCAACACATATTTAATCAGAAACAACTGAATATGAGGCAGCGTAGGTGGATTGAATTATTGAATGATTACGACTTTGAGATTCGTTACCACCCGGGGAAGGAAAATGTGGTAGCCGATGCCTTGAGCAGGAAGGACAGAGAACCCATTCGAGTAAAATCTATGAATATAATGATTCATAATAACCTTACTACTCAAATAAAGGAGGCGCAACAAGGAGTTTTAAAAGAGGGAAATTTAAAGGATGAAATACCCAAAGGATCGGAGAAGCATCTTAATATTCGGGAAGATAGAACCCGGTATAGGGCTGAAAGGATTTGGGTACCAAAATTTGGAGATATGAGAGAAATGGTACTTAGAGAAGCTTATAAAACCAGATACTCAATACATCCTGGAACGGGGAAGATGTACAAGGATCTCAAGAAACATTTTTGGTGGCCGGGTATGAAAGCCGATGTTGCTAAATACGTAGGAGAATGTTTGACGTGTTCTAAGGTCAAAGCTGAGCATCAGAAACCATCAGGTCTACTTCAACTACCCGAAATCCCGGAATGGAAATGGGAAAACATTACCATGGATTTCATCACTAAATTGCCAAGGACTGCAAGTGGTTTTGATACTATTTGGGTAATAGTTGATCGTCTCACCAAATCAGCACACTTCCTGCCAATAAGAGAAGATGACAAGATGGAGAAGTTAGCACGACTGTATTTGAAGGAATTCGTCTCCAGATATGGAATACCAATCTCTATTATCTCTGATAGGGATGGCAGATTTATTTCAAGATTCTGGCAGACATTACAACAAGCATTAGGAACTCGTCTAGACATGAGTACTGCCTATCATCCATAAACTAATGGGCAGAGTGAAAGGACGATACAAACGCTTGAAGACATGCTACGAGCATGTGTTATTGATTTCGGAAACAGTTGGGATCGACATCTACCATTAGCAGAATTTTCCTACAACAACAGCTATCATTCAAGCATTGAGATGGCGCCGTTTGAAGCACTTTATGGTAGAAAGTGCAGGTCTCCAATTTGTTGGAGTGAAGTGGGGGATAGACAGATTACGGGTCCGGAGATAATACAAGAAACTACCGAGAAGATCATCCAAATTCAACAACGGTTGAAAACCGCCCAAAGTCGACAAAAGTGCTACGCCGACATTAAAAGAAAAGACATAGAATTTGAAATTGGAGAGATGGTCATGCTTAAGGTTTAACCTTGGAAAGGTGTTGTTCGATTTGGTAAACGAGGGAAATTAAATCCAAGGTATATTGGACCATTCAAGATTATTGATCGTGTCGGACCAGTAGCTTACCGACTTGAGTTACCTCAACAACTTGCGAATGTACATAACACTTTCCACGTCTCGAATTTGAAGAAATGTTTTGCAAAAGAAGATCTCACTATTCCGTTGGACGAAATCCAAATCAATGAAAAACTTCAATTCATTGAAGAACCCGTCGAAATAATGGATCGTGAGGTTAAGAGACTTAAACAAAATAAGATACCGATTATTAAGGTTCGATGGAATGCTCGCAGAGGACCCGAGTTCACCTGGGAGCATGAATATCAGATGAAGAAGAAATACCCTCATTTATTTCCAGAAGATACGTCAACACCTCCAACTGCTTAAAATTTCGGGACTAAATTTATTTAACGGGTAGGTACTGTAGTGACCCGAACTTTTCCATGTTTACATATATATTAAATGAAATTGTTATTTACATGATTAAGTGTTTCCAACATGTTAAGCAATCAAACTTGTTAAGACTTGATTAATTGAAATAGGTTTCATATAGACAATTGACCACCCAAGTTGACCGGTGATTCACGAACGTTAAAACTTGTAAAAACTATATGATGACATATATATGGATATATATATAGTTAACATGATATTATGATAAGTAAACATATCATTAAGTATATTAACAATGAACTACATATGTAAAAGCAAGACTACTAACTTAATGATTTTAAAACGAGACATATATATAACGATTATCGTTGTAACGACATTTAATGTATATATATATATATATATATATATATATATATATATATATATATATATATATATTAAGAGATATTCATACATCATATTATCATGATAATATAATAATTTAAAATCTCATTTGATATTATAAACATTGGGTTAACAACATTTAACAAGATCGTTAACCTAAAGGTTTCAAAACAACACTTACATGTAACGACTAACGATGACTTAACGACTCAGTTAAAATGTATATACATGTAGTGTTTTAATATGTATTCATACACTTTTTAAAGACTTCAAGACACTTATCAAAATACTTCTACTTAACAAAAATGCTTACAATTACATCCTCGTTCAGTTTCATCAACAATTCTACTCGTATGCACCCGTATTCGTACTCGTACAATACACAGCTTTTAGATGTATGTACTATTGGTATATACACTCTAATGATCAGCTCTTAGCAGCCCATGTGAGTCACCTAACACATGTGGGAACCATCATTTGGCAACTAGCATGAAATATCTCATAAAATTACAAAAATATGAGTAATCATTCATGACTTATTTACATGAAAACAAAATTACATATCCTTTATATCTAATCCATACACCAACGACCAAAAACACCTACAAACACTTTCATTCTTCAATTTTCTTCATCTAATTGATCTCTCTCAAGTTCTATCTTCAAGTTCTAAGTGTTCTTCATATATTCTACAAGTTCTAGTTACATAAAATCAAGAATACTTTCAAGTTTGCTAGCTCACTTCCAATCTTGTAAGGTGATCATCCAACCTCAAGAAATCTTTGTTTCTTACAGTAGGTTATTATTATAATACAAGGTAATAATCATATTCAAACTTCGGTTCAATTTCTATAACTATAACAATCTTATTTCAAGTGATGATCTTACTTGAACTTGTTTTCGTGTCATGATTCTGCTTCAAGAACTTCGAGCCATCCAAGGATCCGTTGAAGCTAGATCCATTTTTCTCTTTTCCAGTAGGTTTATCCAAGGAACTTAAGGTAGTAATGATGTTCATAACGTCATTCAATTCATACATATAAAGCTATCTTATTCGAAGGTTTAAACTTGTAATCACTAGAACATAGTTTAATTAATTCTAAACTTGTTCGCAAACAAAAGTTAATCCTTCTAACTTGACTTTTAAAATCAACTAAACACATGTTCTATATCTATATGATATGCTAACTTAATGATTTAAAACCTGGAAACACGAAAAACACCGTAAAACCGGATTTACGCCGTCATAGTAACACCGCGGGTTGTTTTGGGTTAGTTAATTAAAAACTATGATAAACTTTGATTTAAAAGTTGTTATTCTGAGAAAATTATTTTTATTATGAACATGAAACTATATCCAAAAATTATGGTTAAACTCAAAGTGGAAGTATGTTTTCTAAAATGGTCATCTAGACGTCGTTCTTTCGACTGAAATGACTACCTTTACAAAAACGACTTGTAACTTATTTTTCTGACTATAAACCTATACTTTTTCTATTTAGATTCATAAAATAGAGTTCAATATGAAACCATAGCAATTGTATTCACTCAAAATGGATTTAAAATGAAGAAGTTATGGGTAAAACAAGATTGGATAATTTTTCTCATTTTAGCTACGTGAAAATTGGTAACAAATCTATTCCAACCATAACTTAATCAACTTGTATTTTATATTATGTAATCTTGAGATACCATAGACACGTATACAATGTTTCGACCTATCATGTCGACACATCTATATATATTTCGAAACAACCATAGACACTCTATATGTGAATGTTGGAGTTAGCTATACAGGGTTGAGGTTGATTCCAAAATATATATAGTTTGAGTTGTGATCAATACTGAGATACGTATACGCTGGGTTGTGGATTGATTCAAGATAATATTTATCGATTTATTTCTGTACATCTAACTGTGGACAACTAGTTGTAGGTTACTAACGAGGACAGCTGACTTAATAAACTTAAAACATCAAAATATATTAAAAGTGTTGTAAATATATTTTGAACATACTTTGATATATATGTATATATTGTTATAGGTTCGTGAATCAACCAGTGGCCAAGTCTTACTTCCCGACGAAGTAAAAATATGTGAAAGTGAGTTATAGTTCCACTTTTAAAATCTAATATTTTTGGGATGAGAATACATGCAGGTTTTATAAATGATTTACAAAATAGACACAAGTACGTGAAACTACATTCTATGGTTGAATTATCGAAATCGAATATGCCCCTTTTTATTAAGTCTGGTAATCTAAGAATTAGGGAACATATACCCTAATTGACGCGAACTCTAAAGATAGATCTATTGGGCCTAACAAACCCCATCCAAAGTACCGGATGCTTTAGTACTTCGAAATTTATATCATATCCGAAGGGTGTCCCGGAATGATGGGGATATTCTTATATATGCATCTTGTTAATGTCGGTTACCAGGTGTTCACCATATGAATGATTTTTATCTCTATGTATGGGATGTGTATTGAAATATGAAATCTTGTGGTCTATTGTTACGATTTGATATATATAGGTTAAACCTATAACTCACCAACATTTTTGTTGACGTTTAAAGCATGTTTATTCTTAGGTGAATACTAAGAGCTTCCGCTGTTGCATACTAAAATAAGGACAAGATTTGGAGTCCATGTTTGTATGATATTGTGTAAAAACTACATTCAAGAAACTGATTTCGATATAACATATTTGTATTGTAAACCATTATGTAATGGTCGTGTGTAAACAGGATATTTTAGATTATCATTATTTGATAATCTACGTAAAGCTTTTTAAACCTTTATTTATGAAATAAAGGTTATGGTTTGTTTTAAAAATGAATGCAGTCTTTGAAAAATGTCTCATATAGAGGTCAAAACCTCGCAACGAAATCAATTAATATGGAACGTTTTTAATCAATAAGAACGGGACATTTCATCATCAACATACAAGATCAAGAAGACAACTTTGCTCCTATTAGCTCTAATGTAAACACAGGGCTCATCTTGGTTTTGAGAAAAACCAAACTCTTTGATTTTCTGATCAAACTTAAGATTCCAGCTCCTGGATGCTTGCTTTAATCCATAAATGGATTTTAGAAGCTTGCACACTTTAGTAGGATGCTTAGGATTCACGAACCCTGCCGACTGAACCATATATACCTCCTCGCTTAGGTCGCCATTTAGGAAAGCGGTTTTGACATCCATTTGCCATATTTTATAATCAAGAAAAGCAGCTATGGCAATAAGTATCCTAATTGATTTAATGCTCGCGACTGGTGAAAAAGTTTCCTCATAATCAATTCCTTGAGTTTGAGTATAACCTTTTGCCACCAATCGAGCCTTAAAAGTGTTTACATTACCATCCATGTCAGCCTTCTTCTTGAAGACCCATTTACTGCCCACTGTCTTGAAATTGGGTGGAAGATCAATCAAGTCACATACTTGATTATCTTTCATGGACTGCATCTCTGCCTTCATAGCATCTCCCCATTTGTCAGATTGTGGATCTGACATGGCTTCACCATAGCTAGATGGTTCATCATAATCTCCTAGATGAGGTTCATCTGAATTAATCAGAAGATTTAACCTCTCAGGTTGATGAGGAGTTCTAGTAGATCTACGAATTACAGGTGCAACACGTTCTGGCTCACCAACAGTGTGTTCAGCTTCAACGTGCGGTCGGCTAGTGCTTTCAGAAGGTATGTTATTCTGTGATTCTTGAATTTCTTCAAGATCTACTTTACTCCCACTGACTTCTTGTAAGAGAAGATCTCTTTCAAAGAATTCTGCAAACCGAGCAGTAAACACTTTGTTTTCAGTTTGGTAGTAAAAGTAGTAACCCATAGTTTCCTTTAGGTATCCCACAAAGTGACATTTGATACATCTGGGTTCTAACTTGTTTAAAGTGTCACATTTCACATACGCTTCACAACCCCAGACTTTCAAATAAGACAATTTAGGACTCTTTTAATACCATAACTCATATGGTGTCTTTTCTACCTTCTTGGTTGGAACCATATTGAGTATACGTGCAGCAGACTCTAATGCATAACCCCAAAAAGACATTGGTATAGTAGTTAGACTCATCATAGATCGAACCATATCAAGTAAAGTTCGATTCCTCCGTTCCGACACACCATTGTGTTGTGGTGTATAAGGTGGAGTAAATTGTGAGACAATCCCACGATTCTTCAGGTGGTCTAAAAACTCTTGACTCATATATTCCCCTCCCCTATCAGAGCGAAGGGCTTTAATGGTCTTTCCAAGTTGATTCTCTACTTCATTTTGGAAGATTTTGAATGTTTCAAAAACTTCATGTTTATGTTTCAGCAAGTAAACATAACCATATCTACTATAATCATCAGTAAATGTAATGAAGTATGATTCACCATTTCTAGACATAGTTCTAAAAGGGCCACATACATTAGTATGTATTAGTCCTAAAAGTTCTTTAGCTCTTTCACCTAAACCGGAAAAAGGAGCCTTTGTCATCTTTCCACATAAACATGACTCGCATACATCAAATGACTCAGAGCCAGTTGATTCTAAAATCCCATCAGATTGGAGTTTTGAAAGGTGTTGTTTGTTTATATGACCAAGATGACAATGCCATAGATAGGTATTATTCAAGTCATTCTTGACTCGTTTGGTAGTACAGGTATATACAGAATTATTATTTGAAATCACACCATGCATATCAATTTCAAAAATACCATCACGTGAAATAGCATTAAAATAAAATACATTATTCTTAGAAACTAAAATACCAAGGTGCGTAAAAGTAAGTTCAAAACCAACATCTTTCAAAAGAGAAACTGAAATTACATTGCTCGTAATACTAGGAGCATAATGACATTGTTCCAACAAAATAATAATACCACTAGGTAGAGTAAGCTCATAGGTGCCAATAGCTGTTATATTCTTGGTTTACATGTGATGACCCGGAAATTTCTGATTAAATTTAAACTTTAATCTTTATATGTTTCTGACACGATAAGCAAAATCTGTAATGTTGAGTCTCGAAAGTTTTGAAATCTATATTCATGTAATCAATTACCCTTTGACCATGCCTGACGATTCACGAACATTTATGTGTATATAGATATGTATATATAATATATAATTATTAATTGAAAACGTTAAGATATTAGATGTATAATATTTTACATAAACGTGTTTGTTTCGATATTTGTTCAATATAGTTATTGACGGAATTAAAAGATAATATCATATGATTGAATTATCAGATACATTGAATTATGATTACGAGTCTCTGTTACGAGGCCCACGTTAATTTGAAAAATCGTTTCTTTTTAACGGTATTCGGAATAAATAGTAAAGTGATTTTCAAATGAGAACAAAGTATCACTTATCTAGTGTCAGACAGAAGTTAATGGAGAATTGAATTTCATAATACTTGATTGATCTATTTTCAAACGTGCGAAAATGTTTTTCGATATAATAGAACTTGTTATTAAAATGTCTTTGTTTAAATAACTTAAGTTGGAATATTGGTTGTTAGATATATAAGTAACTTGCAACGTTTATTTAAAACGTGTTTATGTATATTGTACTATATAAAAATGTATAATTATTAAATATAGAAGATATGTTAAAAATTACCTAATTAATAATAAATTGTAATATTAATATAGTAAAGGTAATTACAAATTTGAATATAAGTGCTATATTAAGATCATTAATTTCATTATTAATATTAATACTAATAATAATATTAGTAACAGTAATATTAAATTTAATACGCATAATGTGTTATATTAATATTGGTATTTCTAACAATATTAATATTATTAATATCATTATTATTATTGAGATTATTAAAATAAGTATTGTTATTTTTAAATTTATTACAATTATCATTAATGTCATTATTATTATTAATATTAATATTGACATTATTATTAATAAAAATCATTATTTTTGTTATTTATATTATTATTATTTTTATTTTATTAATAATATAAAGTATTATTATTATTAATATATTTATATTTGTAATAATTATATAATCAAAAATGGTACAATGAGATTCCAATTCAGTTTCACATACCCATCCAAACTGTTGTTAATTTTTGTCTATGTCGGAGTTTGTTACAGATCATTGTCAAGCAAAATTCGTTTATATACATATGCAATTGAGAATCAATTAAGACAGAAAACTCAAGAAAAACAAACCGTAACCTCTGTTCTTCATCTTTTTAACCATAATTTGATTTTGAATGAATTTTCAAAATGTAATAACACAGTCTTGTTAGGAATCATCTATCTAAACTATCTGTAAGTTTTCAATCCTCAATTCTTTCTATCGAAATCTAATTTTTGTGTCAAAGTTTTGGTTTTAAAAGTCAACTGAGTGTTCTTGAATCAAATTCGAATTTGTTTTGATGTTTTCAATTAATTTGATGATCCATAAAGATTATAGGGATGATTTGCAACATAATTCATGTTGTAATCATAATCTATAACAGTCTGAATCTAAAAATCAACTTTTGAGTTCATGGGTTCTTGACAGTGATATACAAAAACTTGAACTCGAAATAAATTTCAAAAACTAAAAATGCAGCGTTGTTAGGAATCATTTACTTAAACTTTCTGTAAAATCTCAAGTTCCAATTCTTAATAACGAATTCGAATTTGCGAGTCAAAGTTATTTTGTCAAAAGTCAACTAATTTATACATCGAGAAATTAGAGCTTGTTTTGATGTTTTAAGTTCAAATGACGATTCCAATAGTTTTTAGGAATGATTTGAAACATATTTCATGTTGTAAGAATTGTCCAAAACGTATTCGAAATGGAAGAACATTTTTTTTTAAGAAGCTACGAGCTTCAGCAGTAGGCTCGTTTTCAGTTTTTTTTTTAATTTTCTTAATTACAAGAACACTTTTATTTTTTGTTTCATGATTGTTTATAAATCCTAAGTTCAATACCCTTTCGATTGTTGTTGTTAAATTGCCTCTGTTTGATTTTAATTATGGTGAAGAAGATGATGAACTAGTTGAAACAAGTACTAGATATATATATTTGGGTTGTAGTATAATCAGAAAGACATGAATGGAAGAATGGTTAAGGGTGTTTGTAGGTGAGCGAGAGGTCCCGGGTTCAAAATTATTAGAAAGGCTTTTAAAGGTAGATTTTATTACCAAAATTATTATTATTATTATTATTGTTACTAAAATTATAATCTTTATCATTATCATTATTACTAATATATGTATTATTACTATTATTATGATTAGGATTATTATTATTATCAAAATAATACAAACTATTATTATTATTATTATTAATATTAGTATTAGTATCATTATGTACTTATTAGTATTATTAGAATCATTATTAACATATGTATTATCATTATTATCATTATCATTTTTATTATTAGTATTATTGTTATTAATAAAGTTATTATTAGTAGAACTGTTAATATCAAAACTATCATTTTTAACAAATAAATATATATAACACATAATTTAAGATATAATATAAGTATACGTTTTTAAATGGAATTTAGTATAAATTCTATATAACTACAAATATATAAATAATATATAGTAATAAATGAAATTATGTGATTTCCATTATATGTGTTAATAGATATATAAATGATATAGGTTCGTGAATATGAGGCCAACCCTATACTTGTTCAATGTCGTTCTATGTATTTTTACTACAAAATACATTAGGTGAGTTTCATTATTCCCTTTTTAAATGCTTTCGCAATATATATTTTTAGGACTGAGAATACATGCACTGTTTTTATAATTGTTTTACGAAATAGACACAAGTAATTGAAACTACATTATATGGTTGAATGATCGAAATAGAATATGCCCCTTTTTATTAAGTCTGGTAATCTAAGAATTAGGGAACAGACACCCTAATTGACGCGAACTCTAAAGATAGATCTTTCGGGCCCAACAAGCCCCATCCAAAGTACCGGATGCTTTAGTACTTCGAAATTTATATCATGTCCGAAGGAGGATCCCGGAATGATGGGGATATTCTTATATGTATACTGTGAATGTCGGTTACCAGGTGTTCAATCCATATGAATGATATTTTTGTCTCTATGCATGGGACGTATGTTTATGAGAAATGGAAATATGAAATCTTGTGGTCTATTAAAATTATGAAATGATTATTTATGTTAAACTAATGAATTCACCAACCTTTTGGTTGACACTTGAAAGCATGTTTATTCTCAGGTACGAAAGAAATCTTCCGCTGTGCATTTGCTCATTTTATAGATATTACTTGGATTCATTCATGGCATATTTCAAAAGACGTTGCATTCGAGTCGTCGAGTTCATCAGGATTATTATTAAGTCAATTATAGTTGGATATATTATGACGTCAACTTTTGATGTAATGAAAGATTGTCTTTTCAAAAACGAATGCAATGTTTGTAAAATGTATCATATAGAGGTCAAGTACCTCGCGATGTAATCAACTATTGTGAATCGTTTATAATCGATATGGACTTCGTCCGGATGGGTTAGGATGGGTTATGAAAGTTGGTATCAGAGCGGTGGTCTTAGCGAACCAGGTCTTGCATTAATGTGTCTAACAGATAGTCGTTAAGATGCATTAGTGAGTCTGGACTTCGACCGTGTCTGCATGTCAAAAATTTTGCTTATCATTTTTAGTCGGAAATCATTTACTTACCATTCTTAGGAAATGTCTGCTTATTATTCTTACTGCTTATCATGCTTAAGTCTAGACGCGTTTTCCTGCATTTATTGCATAACAGTGTATAGACGAATTCTTATCTTAGCACATCTATTACTGCGAACTTTAACTGATATCTTTTCAAAGATTCTCCATAAATTACGGGACTACGGTATTATATATACATATGTAAATTATGTATTGAAGAATACCAAATCTAACTCCTATAATCTATTTCACACCAAAAATTTATTTCCCCAATTATACAAGATGGATTCCGCATCTAGTTCGAATTCCTCAGATTCCGACAGCTATGCCGATATGGATTTCCATTCGAGCTCTGAAACAGTGTGACCGGAATGGATCAACCAATTTCCCATCATCTATTTTGGATGAATTGGGGATGGGTCCGTAGTCTACTCAATCATTGGAGACAAGAAGAAGGTGATCCCTTCCATCCACCACATTGCCCTCTTGGCGATGAACCTGAAGCACTTACCGGCGAACCTGTTCGAGATACCATTTTCTCACTCATTGCTAGAGTATCCCGTCATGATTATATAATATTCCATATTGCGAATCTTATTCATCCGCTCGTTCCAACCGCCAATCATCCCGGTGTACTAGCAGGAGTTAACGAACTTCGCGCTCGAGTTGTGGCTTTGGAACACATGGTGCAAGGATTACAAACACCATCAGCAGCACCAGTAGCATAATCCGTACTACCAGTAACAACAACATCGCAAGCCCCAATACCCTAAACATCAGCAGCATCACCGGCATCAACAGTATCACCATCATCAACACCAACAGTACCATTACCACCACCAACAATCACATCCGCATCACACGCCTCAAACATTACAATCTGTACCTCGGATATCAACATCACACGCACTATAGATGCCAAGGAATACCAACAACAACAAACGATGAAGTATTGATTCATAACTTCATCAGAGAAACATTCTACGATGATTATGTAATCTCTAAAGTCTTAGAGATTATCTACTTCAGCCTTAACCACAAATCAGATAAGTGGACAGAAATGATAGAAAGAAGAATCAAAACCATGACAAGAATGGTGCGTGATTTACAAGCTAAACTTGTTATACAAGCATCATCAGCAGTTACCGGCAGTATTATCAGCACCAACAATATCGTCAGCATCATCAGCAGCACCTATGACATCACACGTTCCGCCAATTCAAGAATCGCCGTGGACATCATCACTGATCAACAACGAGTATATTGTATCAACGAGTTATGAAGTAATAACTCATTCTTTCGGAAGAATTTATATATATATTTTATATATGAATTCTGAAACTATATAAATATTTCGTACTAAGCTATTGAGTATGAATTGAAAAAGGGTAGATACTACTCGGTTAAATTCATATTACCAATATGCTATGATGTACATCCTTCGTTAACAACCTAACCATCGTTAACTACGATCTCTGTTTCAATTAAATGAATTAGGTTTCATAATAAACCAAGTGTATCACTCAATAACATGTTTGATTTTACACTTTCATCTTCGATGTACTCGAAACTTACTAGAAAACAACATTCGTATCTTGCGAAGTTAGCAAGAGTTCTATGAGCATCAACATGATTCACTAAGGAGATGTCTATAAGAATAAATATTGAAGTATTGATTACGTTAGCGAAATACTCCGCGAAGATTATGTAATCTCTAATGTTTTAGAGATTATTCTTTACTAATTCAAGCCAAAAACTAAATGAGCTTAATATGATATTAACTCGTTAAATCTGTATTACATCTGAAGAAAATATACATACATATATTTTCATCAAGACTGTAATGAAAAATTCTTGTTCAAAATATTATTTGTGAAATTTTTTTTAACGGGTAGGTAATACCTGAGAAATATATAAATTCACAATTAATATATTACATTCTTTGATTCTAATTCAGTAAATCATCAACTATACTCCTTATTTTCACAACAATA
Source organism: Rutidosis leptorrhynchoides (assembly GCF_046630445.1). Classification (NCBI taxonomy): domain Eukaryota; kingdom Viridiplantae; phylum Streptophyta; class Magnoliopsida; order Asterales; family Asteraceae; genus Rutidosis; species Rutidosis leptorrhynchoides. The sequence continues at coordinate 287,576,909 of NC_092333.1, forward strand.
TACCTTCTTTTATAAGAAATCAAAGCAACCATACTCATTCAAATTCAATTACATATTCTGATTTTGAAATCTCAGAATGCAACTCTAGATATAAGCAAAACCATCACTTTTAGATCTTTACATTTTTCAAAGCTATACTTTGACTTTAAAACTGTGATAGAACATCACTTTTATTTGTAACACTCAGAAGGATATGAGAATCAATCGAGATTCATGACGATTTCATCCTTTGGATATTGACAATGACAAGCTGCATTTAAAACACTTCGAAATTTCGGAAGACACTTCAAATAAAGAACTATCGAAATGATGATCCAGCCACACATTAATCACAGTCTTGTACCTGAAAAACTCTCGAAACCGAAGTCATAGTTTAACACGTACCCGTGTCGAATTCTTTATCATTTATTAGCAAAAACAACCTTACGATTTCTTTCAAAATTAGCCAATTTTGTCACAGCTCCAGCAAGTCAATTTCAACTCTTCAGTCGGACTAGTCTTATTATAACCTCGATGGATATGTTATCCTTTCACCATCGTTACTGGGGAACCTTTTATATCTCGCCACATTAACAGTAGACTTATCAACAACTTTATTAACCTTTGACTTAAGCCTCTCCGAAAAGTCATTGTACTTATTCATTGAAACCCCATCATGTACTCACCTACATCCTGTAACAATAATGGGTATACTAACTACTGGGAATCAGCAATCAGTATTTTGAAATTCGCAACGATTCTACGCCAACAGTTATATGTATACATATAACGCCTAACTCCGATACTTACATAATTCGAATGTGAAGTTTCTGAAAAACATCCCAAACTGTGAACTAGTTCTCTAAAATTGGAAAAATGCTGAGGAAGCAGCAAAAACTGCAAACGACTTTAAAGATCAAAAGTTTGATGATAAAGAATAGCATGGTGGTAAGGTTGAGAAAAAGAAAAGGATTGGAACTGGAAAACGGATTGAGTAAACCATGAAGGAAGCTGTGGACAAATCACAAAGACTAAACCTGCCTTCAAAGAATTCAAATGATTCAGTGTCTGCTGAAATCGTTAGCAAACACCTTACTCCTTACTCTAAACCTTTACGGACATTATTCTTCATCATCATCTTATCTTAAATATTATAAGATATCTTCGTATCTCCCATTATACATATTCTCCATATTTCTGGAGATATTCTCACAACTATTCTTATCTGAAATCATTTATCTCTCCGTAATATTTGCAACATAAGAGAAACTGTGTTAGTTTCTAAATTCTGAAAAATTTGAATATGAATGTTTTTGAGGTAGTGTTGGGAACTGATGCATGAGTTAGTATAATATAATGACACTTGATCAACGTGATTATATTACAGTAATTCATGCTGAGTTTCTAATGGAACGTGATGATTCACATAACATACCGTCATCATGTGCCATTTACACGACTCTTGCATTCTACTCAATCTCTAAACATGTTAAGAACATATTTTCTTGATAGTTCTATTTTCCAGGGTATTCTGGTAATTTAACAAATCAAAATCGCGCCATTTCGATTTCCTTCTTAGAACATATACTATGTTCATTCTGAAATCCATACCTACAAATTCTGGACTTTTACATACGATGCTTAATAGCAAGAAGAGGAAACGAAAGAATGAAGTTTCGAAGTGTAAATGAGGGTATAAATCGCAGCAAATAGGAGAGAGCATTAACTATGGATGATAATGATTATAGGAAACAGAAGCATGGACTTCGAAGAATAAGGAAAGGTATAAATCCCAACAACAACACATAAATTACAAACCGTGTATATCAATAAGTATTGCAACGTAAAGATACGGGAGAACTAAAAACACTATAAAGCCAAGAGTATAGTAAAAGTGAATAGATTCCTCCGACGGTAGATGAAAAAGAAGAATGATAGATATAAAAGTTAGGAGTATATCAAGAATCAGTAATGGATAGAGCATATTGATGAATGCTTTAAAAATATGAATTAGGGGAGAAAGAATGGAAGGTGTGAGATACGAAAATAAGGAAACGAAGGGGGTGGATTTATAGTAAAATATCCGACAGAGCAATCGAAACAGATTATTACATTTAATCAAAGAAGATCTGATTTCCTATATCGCCGAAGAACCAAATCTTATTACGAAGATTTTCTTTAAATCCCATGAATTCCAGAAATCAATTATAACTACGTCATCAGTTCAAACGATTCTACATTTACTCATTTCCCTCTCTTGCGATAGCTTCGATTATACTCTTCGCGTAATCAAATTGTTTTATCTTTATTACTCAATGATGATAAAACTCGATTCATCGACTCATATTCGTCATGAAAACATTTTTATAGTTAGCCATGACGACCTCGATCAAATTTCGGGACGGAATTTCTTTAACGGGTAGGTACTGTGATGACCCGGAAATTTCTGATCAAATTTAAACTTTAATCTTTATATGTTTCCGACACGATAAGCAAAATCTGTAATGTTGAGTCTCGAAATATTTGAAATCTATATTCATGTAATCAATTACCCTTTGACCATGCCTGACGATTCACGAACATTTATGTGTATATAGATATGTATATATAATATATAATTATTAATTGAAAACGTTAAGATATTAGATGTATAATATTTTACATAAACGTGTTTGTTTCGATATTTGTTCAATATAGTTATTGACGGAATTAAAAGATAATATCATATGATTGAATTATCAGATACATTGAATTATGATTACGAGTCTCTGTTACGAGGCCCACGTTAATTTGAAAAATCGTTTCTTTTTAACGGTATTCGGAATAAATAGTAAAGTGATTTTCAAATGAGAACAAAGTATCACTTATCTAGTGTCAGACAGAAGTTAATGGAGAATTGAATTTCATAATACATGATTGATCTATTTTCAAACGTGCGAAAATGTTTTTCGATATAATAGAACTTGTTATTAAAATGTCTTTGTTTAAATAACTTAAGTTGGAATATTGGTTGTTAGATATATAAGTAACTTGCAACGTTTATTTAAAACGTGTTTATGTATATTGTACTATATAAAAATGTATAATTATTAAATATAGAAGATATGTTAAAAATTACCTAATTAATAATAAATTGTAATATTAATATAGTAAAGGTAATTACAAATTTGAATATAAGTGCTATATTAAGATCATTAATTTCATTATTAATATTAATACTAATAATAATATTAGTAACAGTAATATTAAATTTAATACGCATAATGTGTTATATTAATATTGGTATTTCTAACAATATTAATATTATTAATATCATTATTATTATTGAGATTATTAAAATAAGTATTGTTATTTTTAAATTTATTACAATTATCATTAATGTCATTATTATTATTAATATTAATATTGACATTATTATTAATAAAAATCATTATTTTTGTTATTTATATTATTATTATTTTTATTTTATTAATAATATAAAGTATTATTATTATTAATATATTTATATTTGTAATAATTATATAATCAAAAATGGTACAATGAGATTCCAATTCAGTTTCACATACCCATCCAAACTGTTGTTAATTTTTGTCTATGTCGGAGTTTGTTACAGATCATTGTCAAGCAAAATTCGTTTATATACATATGCAATTGAGAATCAATTAAGACAGAAAACTCAAGAAAAACAAACCGTAACCTATGTTCTTCATCTTTTTAACCATATTTTGATTTTGAATAAATTTTCAAAATGTAATAACACAGTCTTGTTAGGAATCGTCTATCTAAACTATCTGTAAGTTTTCAATCCTCAATTCTTTCTATCGAAATCTAATTTTTGTGTCAAAGTTTTGGTTTTAAAAGTCAACTGAGTGTTCTTGAATCAAATTCGAATTTGTTTTGATGTTTTCAATTAATTTGATGATCCATAAAAATTATAGGGATGATTTGCAACACAATTCATGTTGTAATCATAATCTATAACAGTCTTAATCTAAAAATCAACTTTTGAGTTCATGGGTTCTTGACAGTGATATACAAAAACTTGAACTCGAAATAAATTTCAAAAACTAAAAATGCAGCGTTGTTAGGAATCATTTACTTAAACTTTCTGTAAAATCTCAAGTTCCAATTCTTAATAACGAATTCGAATTTGCGAGTCAAAGTTATTTTGTCAAAAGTCAACTAATTTGTTCATCGAGAAATTAGAGCTTGTTTTGATGTTTTAAGTTCAAATGACGATTCCAATAGTTTTTAGGAATGATTTGAAACATATTTCGTGTTGTAAGAATTGTCCAAAACGTATTCGAAATGGAAGAACATTTTTTTTTAAGAAGCTACTAGCTTCAGCAGTAGGCTCGTTTTCAGTTTTTTTTTGAATTTTCTTAATTACAAGAACACTTTTATTTTTTGTTTCATGATTGTTTATAAATCCTAAGTTCAATACCCTTTCGATTGTTGTTGTTAAATTGCCTCTGTTTGATTTTAATTATGGTGAAGAAGATGATGAACTAGTTGAAACACGTACTAGATATATATATTTGGGTTGTAGTATAATCAGAAAGACATGAATGGAAGAATGGTTAAGGGTGTTTGTAGGTGAGCGAGAGGTCTCGGGTTCAAATTTGGTTTGGGACATATATTTTTTAGAAAGGCTTTTGAAGGTAGATTTCATTACCAAAATTATTATTATTATTATTATTGTTATTGTTACTAAAATTATAATCTTTATCATTATCATTATTACTAATATATGTATTATTACTATTATTATGATTAGGATTATTATTATTATCAAAATAATACAAACTATTATTATTATTATTATTATTATTATTATTAATATTAGTATTAGTATCATTATGTACTTATTAGTATTATTAGAATCATTATTAACATATGTATTATCATTATTATCATTATCATTTTTATTATTAGTATTATTGTTATTAATAAAGTTATTATTAGTAGAACTGTTAATATCAAAACTATCATTTTTAACAAATAAATATATATAACACATAATTTAAGATATAATATAAGTATACGTTTTTAAATGGAATTTAGTATAAATTCTATATAACTACAAATATATAAATAATATATAGTAATAAATGAAATTATGTGATTTCCATTATATGTGTTAATAGATATATAAATGATATATGTTCGTGAATCTGAGGCCAACCCTATACTTGTTCAATGTCATTCTATATATTTTTACTACAAAATACATTAGGTGAGTTTCATTATTCCCTTTTTAAATGCTTTCGCAATATATATTTTTAGAACTGAGAATACATGCACTGTTTTTATAATTGTTTTACGAAATAGACACAAGTAATTGAAACTACATTATATGGTTGAATGATCGAAATCGAATATGCCCCTTTTTATTAAGTCTGGTAATCTAAGAATTAGGGAACAGACACCCTAATTGACGCGAACTCTAAAGATAGATCTATCGGGCCCAACAAGCCCCATCCAAAGTACCGGATGCTTTAGTACTTCGAAATTTATATCATGTCCGAAGGAGGATCCCGGAATGATGGGGATATTCTTATATGTATACTGTGAATGTCGGTTACCAGGTGTTCAATCCATATGAATGATATTTTTGTCTCTATGCATCGGACGTATGTTTATGAGAAATGGAAATATGAAATCTTGTGGTCTATTAAAATTATGAAATGAGTATTTATGTTAAACTAATGAATTCACCAACCTTTTGGTTGACACTTGAAAGCATGTTTATTCTCAGGTACGAAAGAAATCTTCCGCTGTGCATTTGCTCATTTTATAGATATTACTTGGATTCATTCATGGCATATTTCAAAAGACGTTGCATTCGAGTCGTCGAGTTCATCAGGATTATTATTAAGTCAATTATAGTTGGATATATATGACGTCAACTTTCGATGTAATGAAAGATTATCTTTTCAAAAATGAATGCAATGTTTGTAAAATATATCATATAGAGGTCAAGTACCTCGCGATGTAATCAACTATTGTGAATCGTTTATAATCGATATGGACTTCGTCCGAATGGATTAGGACGGGTTATGAAATTACATTATACCTAATAATGGCTTTTATAACAGCCTTATTCAGGACAACGTTTAACCATATCAAAGTACAACCTTCCACACATCAAAACTGGCGTGCATCTCAAGTCTAAGGACAAAAAGACATAATCACTAAAAGATTCACTACTGACAACGATCCATGTAGTGACATCTCGGATGGGTCATTCCAATATTCATCATCAATGAATACATACGAATTTTGGTCTCTACACTATTTATCATCAATAAATATAACCAAAACTTCATATTAATCTTAATTCATGTTATTCCCATAACATGATTGATTATGGAGATTTTGAATAATCAACAATTACTCACGGATTAAACATGCTAATACAGAACCAGTGATATATATGAAAACGATCATACCATCAATATATCAATTCATTATGATAAAACTGTTTAATGTTCCAAAAATATTCAAATAATAAATTACAAATTAAAAATATCAGCAGCATAACGAAGTCCAATACTACTAGCATGATCATCATGCTTGTTGTGTGTCATGGGCTTCGTGAACGGGTCAGCCACATTATCATTTGTATAAACCTTAAGAATACTAATATCATTCCTCTCAACGACTTCTTGAATGTAGTCAAATTTTCAAAGAATGTGTCTGCTACCTTTACGTACACGTGATTCTTTCGCAAGTATAATAGCACTTGAATTATCACAGTACATTTTCATAGGGGATTCAATGCTGGGAACTACTCCGAGTTCAGCAGTAAACTTCCTAATCCAGACAGCTTCTTGAGCAGCTTTTGAGGTAGCAATGTATTCTGCTTCCATTGTAGACTGTGCAACTTTGAGCTTCTCCAATCAACTGCCCCGCCATTCATGACAAAGACATACCCTGACTGGGATCGAGAATCATCTCGACCAGTTTGGAAACTAGCATCTGTATAACATCTAATACTTAACTCTTCTTCCAAACCACCGTAAACCAAGAACATATCTTTAGTTCTCCGCAAATACTTAAGAATTCTTAGAGCAGCTGTTATATATCTCCAGCATTTCTACATCAACAGTTATATGTATACATATAACATTTACCTCTTAGAATTATGATCTTCCATTCTGAAAATTCTGAAAAGCACCCAGCCTACGAATCAATACATTGAACTTTGAAAAAGCTGATGAAACAGTGAAAACTGAAGACTGCCTTAACAGTCAAAAGTTTAATGATAAAGAATGGAGTGTTGGAATCCCTCAATGGAAAATTTGTACTGGAAAAATGGATTGAGCAAACTATAAAGGAGACTCTGAATAAATCACAAGGACTAAACTTGTACATAAAGGATCCTGATGATTCTGATTCTGATAAAATCTTTAGCGAATATCTTGCTCCTTAATCGCTCTAAATCATTGTGAATGAATTACTTCATCACAATTCGATTCTAAAATCTTAAGATATTATCGTATCTTTCATTATGAATGTCCTCAATATTTCTGAAGATATCTTCATAATTATTCTCGTCCGATATTAATTATCTCTCCACGCTATCTGTGATATATCATAAAAGGAAACTATTTTAGTTTCTAAAATTCTGAAAAATTCGAATTTAAATTATGAATGTTTTTGAAGTATTGTTAGGAACTGAAGCATGAGTTAGTATAATATAATGACACTTGATCAACGTGATTATATTACAGTAAGTCATGCTGAGTTTTTAATGGAACGTGATGATTCACAGATCATAACGTCATCATGTGCCATGTTACATAACTCTTTCATTCTGTCTAACTTCTGAACATATCAAGAAAGTATATTCTTGATAGTTCTATTCTCTGTGATTCTGGTAATTTAACAAATCAAATTGTGCTATTACGTTCTTTCCTGTTTAGAACATTAAGTTCAATCGAAACTCCATACTTACGAATTCTGGACCGTTACTCGCTTTACTAGAGGTCGAGAAGAGAATAAAAAGGCAAAGAGCTCCAAAATATAAGAGAAAATATAAAGCCCAATAACAACACGGAGGTGACAAACCGTGGGTATTAATACGAATAGCAATATAAAGACACGGTATAATTAAGAATAGTATCACCCCAAGGTAATAGTAGAAGTAAATAGATTTTTCTGGCGGAAGATTGAAAAGAAGGATGACAGAAATGATAATTAGGAAAATATCAAGGATTTGAACGGGATTAAGCATTTTCACAATCTTTTGTATGTATGAACTAAGAAAGAAAGTATAGGAATGTTGAGAATAATGGAACGGAAGAGTTTAATTTATAATCGAAATATCAGACAGAGTAATCGAGGCAGATCACTGTATTTAATTATAGAGATCTTAATTTCCTTATTCACCGAAGAATCAAATCTTTTAGATTTCGAAGATTTTCTTTATATCCCTTGAATTCCGAAATTCAACCTGGCAATGTCAAAAGCTAAGACAAATCTTTACTTCTTTATTTCACTCTTTTGTGATAACTTCACTCGTGCTCTTCGAATAATCGAATTGTTTTATCCATATTACTCAATGTTGATAAAACTCTATTTATCAAATCATATTCGTCATGAAAACATTTTTATTGTTAGCCATGACCACTTCACTCAAATTTCGGGACGAAATTTCTTTAACGGGTAGGTACTGTGACGACCCGGAAATTTTCGGCAAAATTTAAAATTGATCTTAATATGATTTCGACACGACAAGCAAAGTCTGTAACGTTGAATCTCAAAATATTGGAACTATTTTCCTGTAACCCTTTGACTATCCCCGATGATTCACGAACCATTGCTTGTAAATATGTGGATATTTATAAATATGTGTATATATAAATATATGTATAATATATATAATAACATGAACATTAATAAACTATTATATACATTTATTGTTATAAACAAATATGTAAAATAAAATACATTGTAATAAAAACTATTATTTTATATGTATATTTCTTGTATATATATAGTGTTCTATTTAATTTAATTATTTAATATATATTTATTTTGCGTAGTAAATTTTGTTATTTAAAACTGTTTAGATATATACATAGTGTATATTAAATATAATTAATTTTGAGCTTATATGGTAAATGTCTGTAACTTTCGGTTGACGTTTAATTATTTTTAAAATAGGTCTAATATATATATATATATATATATATATATATATATATATATATATATATATATATATATATATATATATATATATATATATATATATAAGAAGTTTTAAAATAAAAGTTGTTCCAAAATTTGAGAAAAAAAAAGATAATAGTTTTGATAAACATTTTTTTTATCATTTCAATCTAAGTTTTTGTACTCCGTACATATAAATTGAAACAGAAAATAAATAATTATCGAATCTTTTTGATCAGGTTTCAAACAGGTAATGATCAAAATAAATAGATGGACCCAATTTAAAAATATGAGATTTTTCTGAAGACTTTTTATCCGTAACTGTTTAGCAATGGACCACAATATAATATTCATGTTAAAATCGTCGGTAGAAAGAGTACAAGAATTGTGGCTGCATACTATTGGTTTCACACGTTTCATTAGTTAAATTTTATATTATATTATTATTATTATTATTAATCTATTATAACTATCTATCTCCCTTCATCTCTCTCTTGTCCACTATCATATTTACAATATGGTTATACATATGCACATAGATAATCAATACACAGAACTCAAAAATCATTTCGTGATTCTATTTTTAATCTTCATAATCTTCACAACAATAATACCACTCACCACCATGATATTTTAGTTTTCTTGTTTACTCGATCATAACCACCACTCGCCATCAAACTCTACGCCACCACCAAACAATTGTGACTTGCAGCCACTATAATCGAACAATAAACAAAAACCTACGAATTTTGTTTACTATTGTAACTCATTCTATTGCTTACGTTTGATCAACCACAAATTCACCTTCGTTGATTTCAACAACATCAAGCTCCTCCTGCTCCTACTGTAATGACCCAGAATTTTCCGACCAAATTATACTTATGAGATTAATATTTACATAAATTAAACCATACCAACATGATAAGCAATCCAAATTGTTGAGACTTGTGTTTTTGAAAAGAGTTTTACACAACGTTTGACCGTCCAATATGACCGATGATATCACGAACTATATAACATACGATAATTATACGTTTGTGTATATATATGTATTTATATATATTTAACATGATCTAAGGATGGTTTAACATCTCATTGTGTACTAATGACAATGAGTTATAAGTATATTTTGAAACTACTAACTTAAGTTTTCAAAACGATAACTATACGTAACATTCTTTGATATATATACGTATAATCTATAATGCTTATACATGTATCGTATATATAATGTATTTAATCACTTTTTAAGGACTTAAATACATAAAACAATATATGTATATTCACAAAAGATAGCTATATTTGAATTCTCGTTCCGTTTTCTCAAGATTTCTATACGTATATCTAGGGTATATGTACCCGTATCATACCCAGCTTCTATACTTATTTACTATTGGTATATACACATCAAATCAACATCCTAATCAACATTATTACTGCCTTAGATATGAGGTAACTAAAATTTGTCAAGTAGTATGAATTATTAGTAAGAAAACAAAATTAGGAATCCTTTTCTTTCTTTATAAACTAAAAACGTTTTTATAAATGAACACCATTTCTTCACTCCATTTTCTCATACCTACACCCTCATTTCTCTCTCAAAATACTCCTAACTTCATACTTGATCATCTCCAAGCATTTTCCCCATCATTTAGCTTCAATTATAAGCCTTAAACACCATAAGAAAACTCTTTCAAGAACATATCAAAATAACCACCCATTTGAAGAAGTTTACTTCCAACCTTTTGATCTAACTCCACCACTCTTTGATTCCAAGATTATTTCTTATCTTTTGCAGTAAATTTTCCAAGTAACTTGAGGTAGTAACCTTGTTCATAATCTTATTCAATTAATATTCATATAGCTATCTTATTTTGTGGTATAAAATTTTAACAACAAGAACATAGTTTGAATGATTTCAAACTTGTTCGCAAACTAAATAGATCCTTCTAACTTGACTTTTAAAATACTTCAAGACCTGTAATATATCATAATGATATGCTAACCTAACAAGATATAACTTGGTTTTACAAAGAACATCTTAAAAACTGAATCTACGTCGTCGGAGTGCAACCGGGGGCTGTTTTGGGTTGGATAATTAAAAACCATCTCGAACTTTGAATTGGAAGTTCATGTTATGGAAAAATGATATTTCTTATGAATATGTTAACACATAAAAATTTCATGGTTTAACTCAAAGCGTAAGTATTTTTAGAAAAATGATCATTAAATGTTGTTTTTATAATGGAAAATGATCACTTTCATAAGTTTCACCAAAGTTTGAACTATAACCTATGATTTCGAATACAAACTAAGGTATTTTCAGTTCATATTCTTAAAATTTGACTCGATCCAAGGAAGTGGCAAGTTGAACCAACAAAAACGGAGTTGTAATGAAGAAACTACGACTAAAACAAGATTGGGTATCCGAAGCTAGTTTAGCTACGAAAATATTTGGAGAAAAAGTAAATTAATCATATCTTTTCTAATTAATATGATATTTTATATATAATTACTTATGATTTGATTTTATATATTTCAGGACCACCCGTAAACAACACGAGAAGATTAATCATAAGACCTCATGATTGTACGCAACACGTCATTTGACAACACGGTACTTTATGTACGCAACACGTCATTTGATAACATGGTACCATGGGTCGAGATTAATTCTGATCAATACGAATACAATGAGGTCTTTATTTATTTTATTTAAGCAACTAATTGTGGACCACTAACATCAGACTGCTAACTACGGACTAAGAAAATATTAAAAGTATATATATATATGTAACGATTACTTGAAAAGAAAATATGTTGATATATTATATATATGGTTAGGTTCGTGATATCTATCAGAGACCAAGTCGAATTAAATACCTTCAAGGCTAAAGTGAGTTTCATTTGCTCCCTTTTTAATTGCTTTTGCAATATATATTTTTGGGCTGAGAATACATGCGCTGCGTTTATAAATGTTTACAAAATAGACACAAGTACTTAAAAATATATTCTACGTTGAGTTGTACCACTGGCATATTTCCCTGTAGCTTGGTAACTACTATTTACATGGGTATTGTAAACGCGAATCCTGTTGATAGATCTATCGGGCCTGACAACCCCAACCGGACTGGACGACCAGTATTCAACGGTTGCACAGTACTTCGTTTTGGTGACTACACTTGGTACGGTGTAGTGAGATTTCATAATAAAGGGAATATGCGACGTTGATTAAATGTTAAGTATGGTTACCAAGTGCTCAACCACTTAGAATGCTTTACATACACTTGCGAGTGTATTATGTTTATGATTATGAAATCTTGTGGTCTATTAACATATTGAAATGATTGTTATGATAAACCTATGAACTCACCAACCTTTTGGTTGACACTTTAAAGCATGTTTATTCTCAGGTACGAATTAAGTCTTCCGTTGTGCATTTGCTCAATATAAGGACATTACTTGTAGCCGATCATCGCAATAGGACCAAATGTTGATGATTTCGTCCAGGTGGATTAGGACGGGTTCTTTCAGTTGGTATCAGAGCGGTGGTCGTAGCGAACCAGGTCTTGTATTAGTGTGTCTAACTAGTAGTTGTTAGGATGCATTAATGAGTCTGGACTTCGACCGTGTCTACATGTCAAAAGTTTTGCTTATCATTTCTAGTCAGAAATCATCTGCTTATCATCCTTAAGAAATTACCTGCTTATCATTCATAAGTCTAGACACGTTTTACTGCATTTACTGCATTGATAGTGTATAGACGAATTCTTATCTTAGCATATCTGTTATTGCGAACTTTGACTGATATCTTTTCAAAGATTCTCCGTAATTTACGGGATTTTGGTATTATATATACATATGTAAATTATGTATTGAAGAGTACCAAATCTAACTCCTATAATCTATTCCATACCGAAAATTCATTTTTCCCATTATACAAGATGGATTCCGCATCTAGTTCGAATTCTTCAGATTTCGACAGTTATGCCGATATGGATTTCCATTCGGGCTCCGAAAGCAGCGTCACCGGAATGGATCAACCAATTTCCCATCATCTATTCTGGATGAATTGGGGATGAGTTTGTAATATACTAAATCACTGGAGAAAAGAAGAAGGTGATCCATTCCATCCACCAAATTGCCCTCTTGGCGATGAACCTGAAGCACTTACCGGCGAACCTATTCGAAACACCATTTTCTCTCTCATTTCTAGAGTATCTCGTCACGATTATATACTATCCCATATTACAAATCTTGTTCATTCGCTCGCTCCAACCGCCAATCATCCCGGTGTACTAGCAGAAGTTAACGAACTTCGCGCTCGCGTGACGGCTTTGGAGAACATGGTGCGAAGGTTGCAAACACCATCAGCAGCACCAGCAGCATAATCAGCACCACCATCAATAAAATCAACAATACCATCATCACCACTAACAAACAACATCCGCATCACACGTCTCGACATCATAATCTGTCCCACAAACATCAACATCATACGCACCATAGATACCAAAGAGTACCAACAATAATGAACGATGAAGTATTGATCCATAACTTCATTGATATTCTGCGAAGAATATGTGGTTTCAAAAAGTTTTAGAGATTTCTTATTCTAGCTCAAACCGAAAAGCAAATGAGATTAATATCATATTAACTCATTAAATTCATGATTTCATCTGAAGAAAATATATATGTATATATGTTTTCATAGAGATTGTAATTAAAAGTTCTTTTGTACAAAATATTAATGGTGAATTTTTTTTTTAACGGGTAGGTAATACCCGAGGAATAATTAGAGTTCATCTTAATAAGTTACATTGTACATTCGTCGAAGCTGATTCAACAGTCATTTACTATCCTACTTACAACCACCGATATACGTATCCGTTCACCGCAGAATATCCATTTTCATTCAATTTCATATTTGGATTTTGACTTCCCAGAATCCAACAAGTGGCATATGAAGAAAACATATGACAAAATAAAATCTGTTAGAAACAAACAAATTAACTATGAAAAATTTTGTTAAGAATCCACGCTAACTGTTCCAGCTAACTGTTCCTAGCTAACTGATTACATTTTATTTATCGTAGTTTATTTATCGCAATTTAATTATCGCCCTTTTATTTATCGTCATTTAATTTCTGTAATTATTTTACGCACTTTAAATATCGGGACACTTATACAATGTTTTGACATATCATATCGACGCATCTATATATATTATTTGGAATCACCATAGACACTCTATATACAGTAATGATCGAGTTCTCTATACAGGGTTGAGGTTGATTCTACAATAATATATACAATTTGAGTTGTGATCGAGTCTGAGAGGTATACGGGTCACGACACATATTAATTAATTCGTATATTATATATTAAACTATATATGAATTATTGGACTGTTACTGTGAACTATCGACTGTGGACTAATGACATTGGACAATTAAAATGAATTAAAATATTGATTATAACATATGAAACTAAACATTTCTTCAAGATTACCACTTGATTTCATCTTAAACCTCAATGTATCTCAACGATTACAATCAGCGTTCAAATCTATCATGATTCTTAAAAACACCTCAATCGAGAGGATAAACCAACCGCACTTCATCTACGGAAGAAAAGATTAATGCATATAGTTATGCACCTGAAAAACCCTCAGAAACTGAGTAAACATTTGACACGTATCTGTTCTAGTTCCTTTGACATTGTTATTACCGAAGATCGTTTTGCAATCCCTTTCCAAAGTAGCTAATTTTGTCACAGCTCTAGCAAGTCAACTCTGACTTTTTATCCGAAACAACTTTATTATAACAGCGATATATATGCGTACTCTTTATTGTTACTGGGGAACCTTTTATATTCCACAATATTACCATCAGCGATTAATCATTCTAAAAACACAATTCTCCTGAAACTACGTCGGTTTGATAACCGATGACCCAGATCAGTTAACTTTGAAAATGCTGACGAAGCAGCATGTTGTAGATGATCTTAATGGCCAAAAGTTTGATGATAAAGAAAGGAGTGTTAGGAACGCTCGATAGAAAATTTAGTACCGAAAAGCGGATTATGTGAAACTATGAAGAAAGCCGTGGATAAATCACAAAGAATAAGTTTGCCTTCAAAGAATCCAAATGATTCTGTGCATGCTGAAATCATTAGCAAACATCTTATTTCTCATTCTAAACGTTCACAGACAAATCTTCTTCATCATCCATTGATATTAGAAATTCTAAGATATTCTCGTATGTTCTATTATAAATATCCTCCATATTTCTAGCGATATTTTCACAACTATTCTTATCTGAGATCATTTATCTCTCCGTAATATCTGCAACATAAAAGAAACTGTGTTAGTTTCTAAATTCTGAAACCTTCGAGTTTAAAATATGAATGTTTTGAAGTAGTGTTGGGAACTGAAGCATGGATTAGTATAATATAATGACACTTGATCAACGTCATTATATTACAGTAAGTCATGCTGAGTTTCTAATGAAGCATGATGATTCACAGTACCGTCATCATGTGCCATTTACACGATTCTTACATTCTATCTAATCTCTAAACATATCAAGAGAATATTTTTCTGGATGACTCGGTCTTCTCCAGGGTATTCTGGTAATTTAACAAATCAAAATCGTTCTATTACCATTTTCTTCTTAGAGCATTAGCTATGTTCATTCTGAATTTCATATCTACGAATTCCGGACCATTACTCGCTTGACTCGAAGTCGGGAAGAGAAAACGAAAGCATGAAGCTCCGAAAAATAATGAAGAATATAAACTTCGATAATAACCCCGAAATTACAAACCGTGTATATCGATGCAGATAGCAATATAGAGACACGGGAGAATTAGAAACACTATAAACACAAGAGTATAATAGAAGTAAATAGATTCTTCTGGTGGTAGATGAAAAAGAAGAATGACAGATATAACATTTAGGAGTATATCAAGAATCAGGACTGGATGGAGCATATTGATGAATGCTTTAAAGTAAGAATCAAGGGAGAAAGAATAGAAGGTGTGAGTCATGGAAAATAAGGAAACGAAGGGGTGAATTTATAGTGAAATATCCGACAGAGCAATCGAAATAGATTATTGCATATAATCAAAGAAGATCCTGATTTCCTTAATCACCAAAGAACCAAATCTTATTACGTAAGATTCTCTTTAAATCCCTTAAATCCCGGAAATCAATCATAACTACGTCATCGGTTAAGACGAATATATTTTACTCATCTCACTCTTTTACGATAGTCTCATTTATATTCTTCGCATAATCGAATCGTTTTATCTACATTACTCAATGATGATAAAACTCCATTATCACCTTATATTTGTCATGAAAACCTTCTTATTGTTATCCATAACAACCTCTATCAAATTTCGGGGACGAAATTTCTTTAACGGGTAGGTACTGTAATGACCCAGAATTTTTTGACCAAATTATACTTATGAGATTAATATTTACATAAATTAAACCATACCAACATGATAAGCAATCCAAATTGTTGAGACTTGTGTTTTTGAAAAGAGTTTTACACAACGTTTGACCGTCCAATATGACCGATGATATCACGAACTATATAACATACGATAATTATACGTTTGTGTATATATATGTATTTATATATATTTAACATGATCTAAGGATGGTTTAACATCTCATTGTGTACTAATGACAATGAGTTATAAGTATATTTTGAAACTACTAACTTAAGTTTTCAAAACGATAACTATACGTAACATTCTTTGATATATATACTTATAATCTATAATGCTTATACATGTATCGTATATATAATGTATTTAATCACTTTTTAAGGACTTAAATACATAAAAAAATATAAGTATATTCACAAAAGATAGCTATATTTGAATTCTTGTTCCGTTTTCTCAAGATTTCTATACGTATATCTAGGGTATATGTACCCGTATCATACCCAGCTTCTATGCGTATTTACTATTGGTATATACACATAAAATCAACATCCTAATCAACATTATTACTGCCCTAGATATGAGGTAACTAGAATTTGTCAAGTAGTATGAATTATTAGTAAGAAAACAAAATTAGGAATCCTTTTCTTTCTTTATAAACTAAAAATGTTTTTATAAATGAACACCATTTCTTCACTCCATTTTCTCATACCTACACCCTCATTTCTCTCTCAAAATACTCCTAACTTTATACTTGATCATCTCCAAGCATTTTCCCCATCATTTAGCTTTAATTACAAGCCTTAAACACCATAAGAAAACTCTTTCAAGAACATATCAAAATAACCACCCATTTGAAGAAGTTTACTTCCAACCTTTTGATCTAACCCCATCACTCTTTGATTCCAAGATTATTTCTTATCTTTTGCAGTAACTTTTCCAAGTAACTTGAGGTAGTAACCTTGTTCATAATCTTATTCAATTCATATTCATATAGCTATCTTATTTTGTGGTATAAAATTTTAACAACAAGAACATAGTTTGAATGATTTCAAACTTGTTCGCAAACTAAATAGATCCTTCTAACTTGACTTTTATTGTAGTGACCCGAACTTTTCCATGTTTATATATATATATATATATTAAATGAAATTGTTATTTACATGATTAAGTGTTTCCAACATGTTAAGCAATCAAACTTGTTAAGACTTGATTAATTGAAATAGATTTCATATAGACAATTGACCACCCAAGTTGACCGGTGATTCACGAACGTTAAAACTTGTAAAAACTATACGATGACATATATATGGTTATATATATATAGTTAACATGATTTTATTATAAGTATGTATCTCATTAGGTATTTTAACAATGATTTATATACATAAAAATGAGACTATTAATTTAAGAAACTCAAAAACGATATATATAACGATTATCGTTATAACAACGTCTTACTAGGTACATATGAATCATATTAAGATATTGATACACTTGGTTAATTATGTTAAATGATAAGTAAATATATTATTAAGTGTATTAACAATGAAATACATATGTAAAAATAAGACTACTAACTTAATGATTTCGAAACGAGACATATATGTAACGATTATCGTTGTAACGGCATTTAACTGTATATATATCATACTAAGATATATTATATATCATAATATCATGATAATATAACAATTTAACATCTCATTTGTTATAATAAACAATGGGTTAACAACATTCAACAAGATCGTTAACCTAAAGGTTTCAAAACAACATTTACATGTAACGACTAACGATGACTTAACGACTCAGTTAAAATGTATATACATGTAGTGTTTTAATATGTATTCATACACTTTTGAAAGACTTCAAGACACTTATCAAAATACTTCTACTTAACAAAAATGCTTACAATTACATCCTCGTTCAGTTTCATCAACAATTCTACTCGTATGCACCCGTATTCGTACTCGTACAATACACAGCTTTTAGATCTATGTACTATTGGTATATACACTCCAATGATCAGCTCTTAGCAGCCCATGTGAGTTACCTAACACATGTGGGAACCATCATTTGGAAACTAGCATGAAATATCTCATAAAATTACAAAAATATGAGTAATCATTCATGACTTATTTACATGAAAACAAAATTACATATCCTTTATATCTAATCCATACACCAACGACCAAAAACACCTACAAACACCTTCATTCTTCAATTTTCTTCATCTAATTGATCTCTCTCAAGTTCTATCTTCAAGTTCTAAGTGTTCTTCATAAATTCCAAAAGTTCTAGTTTCATAAAATCAAGAATACTTCCAAGATTGCAAGTTTACTTCCAAGTTTTCTAAATCCATTCCAAGTAATCATCCAAGATCAAGAAACCTTTGTTACTTACAGTAGGTTATCTTTATAATACAAGGTAATAATCATATTCAAACTTTAATTCAATTTCTATAACTATAACAATCTTATTTCGAGTGGAAATCTTACTTGAAATTGTTTTCGTGTCATGATTCTGCTTCAAGAACTTTCAAGCCATCCAAGGATCCTTTGAAGCTAGATCTATTTTTTTCATTTCCAGTAGGTTTATCCAAGGAACTTGAGGTAGTAATGATGTTCATAACATCATTCTATTCATACATATAAAGCTATCTTATTCGAAGGTTTAAACTTGTAATCACTAGAACATAGTTTAGTTAATTCTAAACTTATTCACAAATAAAAGTTAATTCTTCTAACTTGACTTTTAAAATCAACTAAACACATGTTCTATATCTATATGATATGCTAACTTAATGATTTAAAACCTGGAAACACGAAAAACACCATAAAACCGGATTTACGCTGTCGTAGTAATACCGCGGGCTGTTTTGGGTTAGTTAATTAAAAACTATGATAAACTTTGATTTAAAAGTTGTTATTCTGGGAAAATGATTTTTATTATGAACATGAAACTATATCTAAAAATTATGGTTAAACTCAAAGTGGAAGTATGTTTTCTAAAATGGTCATCTAGACGTCGTTCTTTCGACTGAAATGACTACCTTTACAAAAACGACTTGTAACTTAATTTTCCGACTATAAACCTATACTTTTTCTGTTTAGATTCATAAAATAGAGTTCAATATGAAACCATAGCAATTTGATTCACTCAAAACGGATTTAAAATGAAGAAGTTATGGGTAAAACAAAATTGGATAATTTTTCTCATTTTAGCTACGTGAAAATTGGTAAAAAATCTATTCCAACCATAACTTAATCAACTTGTATTGTATATTATGTAATCTTGAGATACCATAGACACGTATACAATGTTTCGACCTATCATGTCGACACATCTATATATATTTCGGAACAACCATAGACACTCTATATGTGAATGTTGGAGTTAGCTATACAGGGTTGAGGTTGATTCCAAAATATATATAGTTTGAGTTGTGATCAATACTGAGATACGTATACACTGGGTCGTGGATTGATTTAAGATAATATTTATCGATTTATTTCTGTACATCTAACTGTGGACAACTAGTTGTAGGTTACTAACGAGGACAGCTGACTTAATAAACTTAAAACATTAAAATATATTAAAAGTGTTGTAAATATATTTTGAACATACTTTGATATATATGTATATATTGTTATAGGTTCGTGAATCAACCAGTGGCCAAGTCTTACTTCCCGACGAAGTAAAAATCTTTGAAAGTGAGTTATAGTCCCACTTTTAAAATCTAATATTTTTGGGATGAGAATACATGCAGGTTTTATAAATGATTTACAAAATAGACACAAGTACATGAAACTACATTCTATGGTTGAATTATCGAAATCGAATATGCCCCTTTTTATTAAGTCTGGTAATCTAAGAATTAGGGAACAGACACCCTAATTGACACGAATCCTAAAGATAGATCTATTTGGCCTAACAAACCCCATCCAAAGTACCGGATGCTTTAGTACTTCGAAATTTATATCATATCCGAAGGGTGTCCCGGAATGATGGGGATATTCTTATATATGCATCTTGTTAATGTCGGTTACCAGGTGTTCACCATATGAATGATTTTTATCTCTATGTATGGGATGTGTATTGAAATATGAAATCTTGTGGTCTATTATTATGATTTGATATATATAGGTTAAATCTATAACTCACCAACATTTTTGTTGACGTTTTAAGCATGTTTATTCTCAGGTGATTATTAAGAGCTTCCGCTGTCGCATACTTAAATAAGGACGAGATTTGGAGTCCATGCTTGTATGATATTGTGTAAAAACTGCATTCAAGAAACTTATTTTGTTATAACATATTTGTATTGTAAACCATTATGTAATGGTCGTGTGTAAACAGGATATTTTAGATTATCATTATTTGATAATCTACGTAAAGCTTTTTAAAACCTTTATCTATGAAATAAAGGTTATCGTTTGTTTTAAAAATGAATGCCGTCTTTGAAAAACGTCTCATATAGAGGTCAAAGACTCGCAACGAAATCAATTAATATGGAATGTTTTTAATCAATAAGAACGGGACATTTCAGTTGGTATCCGAGCGTTGGTCTTAGAGAACCAGAATTTTGCATTAGTGTATCTTATCGAGTTTGTTAGGATGCATTAGTGAGTCTGGACTTCGACCGTGTTTACTTGAAAAATGATTGCTTAACAAATTTTGTTGGAAACTATATATTTTTAACATGTGAATATTATGTGATATATTAATTTCTTAACGCGTTTGATATTATGTGATAGATGTCTACCTCTAGAACAAGTCCCATTAACTTACCTAATAATAATGAAGAGTCAAATATAAATTGGAATCATTCGTGGACTGATTCACATGTTCTCGAAGAGGAACCGGAAGAAGAGTCGGAACCGGAAGAAGAATCAGAACCGGAAGAGGAGGAACCGGAGGAGGAAATAGAACCGGTGGGGGAAATAATAAAACGGTTAAGTAAAAGAAAATCCTCAACCAACCGATCAAGGTTAATTATGGTCAATGGTGTTTCCGCCAAGGAAGCAAAATATTGGGAGGATTACCAATTCTCCGATGAATCGGATTCCGACGAGAATTCCGTTGATGTTATAGAAATTACCCCAACTGAATTTAAAAAGGCAAAAGAAAATAATAAGGGAAAGGGCATAAAAATAGAGAAATCTAATTCTAACCCCGATGAACTTTATATGTATCGTCAACCCCCGAAGTCCTTAAGTTGTAACAATGACCCGGGAACCTCTAAACCACCAGGTTTTTCTAAACCAATGTGGAAAATGACGGCTCGTATTAGGGGAACATCATATATCCCTAGAAACTTGGCAAAACGAACCAAAACCGAAGAAGAAGAAACGAGCGAGTCGGAATAAGATAGTTGTATTCGTGTGGTGTAATATATGTAATATAGTGTGCTTATGCTTTATGATATATGTAAAAATTGCTTGTATTAATAAGTAATTTTTTTATGAATCTAACTCTTGTCTATTTTACAGTTTAAAAACACAAAATGGATAGACAACCCAATATTTTAAGAGACCTACCCGGAGACATGATTGATGAAATCTTGTCTAGAGTCGGTCATAATTCCTCGGGACAACTATTTTAGGCGAAATCAGTTTGTAAGACATTCGAAGAACGTTCCAAGAATGTCTTAGTTTATAAGAGACTTTCGTTTGAAAGATGGGGGATATCACATTGTGAAACCCATAAGTTACGATGTGTTTACTTTGACGCATATATTGGGGGGAACCCAAATGCTATTTTACGCAACAGGTTAAGAAATTATTTTGACTCAATGTATCCGAATATAGGACTTCATGATTTAGAAAAAGCGGCTAACATGAAACATAAAGAAGCATGCTATGCTTACGGGTTAGTAATGTTCGCTTCTCACCAAAGTGAGAAAAAGAACATCGGGCTACAACTATTAAACAAAACGTTCCCACAAGTGACGGAGTCGGTAATTAGGGTAAGAAATGAGGTTTTTAGGTTATTACGAGACTGTTGGTCATTACGTAACCCTCGTCCCTTTGACGACGTTACAACACGCTGTCTTATCAACGGCCATAACGGTTATGTTCCACAAGACCAAGGATGGGAAGTAATCCTAGTAAAACCAGAATGCATGACTTGTTTCTGGACGTATGAATTACGTGTCTTTATTGCCTTTGCTGAACGACTTGTGTACTAGCTAGAATTATCTTCACAACCATCTTGTATCAAATTTATTGTGTGCTATATTTCATGCTATATGTAAAATAAGCGGTATCGTAAGTTTGTAAAATATTGTGTAAAAGTTTGAACGCGAAATATTATTATAATCAGTTTTTCATATAGAATTATAGTAGTTGAATTGTATATTAGCTACTAAGTATGAACTTAACGGGTAGGTACTACCCGAATTTAAACTTATAAAACGCTAATATGAAGAAAAAGCTTTTATAAATGAGTTCATATTATGCTACGAAATACTATTAACTACTCTTAATATTCTGTATGATTAACTTGTTCCATTTGACTATTTTGAAGGAAATGGCACCGACTACTCGACACACCGTGAATATGAATGAAGAGGAATTCCGTACTTTTCTAGCTTCAAACATAGCCGCAGTACAGGCTGCGCTACATACCAACAATAACCTTGGATCTAGCTGTAGTGACCCGAACTTTTCCATGTTTATATATATTAATTGAGATTGATGTTTACATGATTAAATGTTTCCAACATGTTAAGCAATCAAACTTGTTAAGACTTGATTAATTGAAATAGGTTTCATATAGACAATTGACCACCCAAGTTGACCGGTGATTCACGAACGTTAAAACTTGTAAAAAAACTATATGATGACATATATATGGTTATATATATAGTTAACATGATATTATGATAAGTAAACATATCATTAATTATATTAACAATGAACTACATATGTAAAAACAAGACTACTAACTTAATGATTTTGAAACGAGACATATATGTAACGTTTATCGTTGTAACGACATTTAATGTATATATATCATATTAAGAGATATTCGTACATCATAATATCATGATAATATAATAATTTAAAATCTCTTTTGATATTATAAACATTGGGTTAACAACATTTAACAAGATCGTTAACCTAAAGGTTTCAAAACAACACTTACATGTAACGACTAACGATGACTTAACGACTAAGTTAAAATGTATATACATGTAGTGTTTTAATATGTATTTATACACTTTTGAAAGACTTCAATACACTTATCAAAATACTTCTACTTAACAAAAATGCTTACAATTACATTCTCGTTCAGTTTCATCAACAATTCTACTCGTATGCACCCGTATTCGTACTCGTACAATACACAGCTTTTAGATGTATGTACTATTGGTATATACACTCCAATGATCAGCTCTTAGCAGCCCATGTGAGTCACCTAACACATGTGGGAACCATCATTTGGCAACTAGCATGAAATATCTCATAAGATTACAAAAATATGAGTAATCATTCATGACTTATTTACATGAAAACAAAATTACATATCCTTTATATCTAATCCATACACCAACGACCAAAAACACCTACAAACACTTTCATTCTTCAATTTTCTTCATCTAATTGAACTCTCTCAAGTTCTATCTTCAAGTTCTAAGTGTTCTTCATAAATTCCAAAAGTTCTAGTTTCATAAAATCAAGAATACTTTCAAGTTTGCTAGCTCACTTCCAATCTTGTAAGGTGATCATCCAACCTCAAGAAATCTTTGTTTCTTACAGTAGGTTATCATTCTAATACAAGGTAATAATCATATCCAAACTTTGGTTCAATTTCTATAACTATAACAATCTTATTTCAAGTGATGATCTTACTTGAACTTGTTTTCGTGTCATGATTTTGCTTCAAGAACTTTGAGCCATCCAAGGATCCATTGAAGCTAGATCCATTTTTCTCTTTTCCAGTAGGTTCATCCAAGGAACTTAAGGTAGTAATGATGTTCATAACATCATTCGATTCATACATATAAAGCTATCTTATTCGAAGGTTTAAACTTGTAATCACTAGAACATAGTTTAGTTAATTCTAAACTTGTTCGCAAACAAAAGTTAATCCTTCTAACTTGACTTTTAAAATCAACTAAACACATGTTCTATATCTATATGATATGCTAACTTAATGATTTAAAACCTGGAAACACGAAAAACACCGTAAAACCGGATTTACGCCGTCGTAGTAACACCGCGGGCTGTTTTGGGTTAGTTAATTAAAAACTATGATAAACTTTGATTTAAAAGTTGTTATTCTGAGAAAATGATTTTTATTATGAACATGAAACTATATCCAAAAATTATGGTTAAACTCAAAGTGGAAGTATGTTTTCTAAAATGGTCATCTAGACGTCGTTCTTTCGACTGAAATGACTACCTTTACAAAAACGACTTGTAACTTATTTTTCCGACTAGAAACCTATACTTTTTTTGTTTAGATTCATAAAATAGAGTTCAATATGAAACCATAGCAATTTGATTCACTCAAAACGGATTTAAAATGAAGAAGTTATGGGTAAAACAAGATTGGATAATTTTTCTCATTTTAGCTACGTGAAAATTGGTAACAAATCTATTCCAACCATAACTTAATCAACTTGTATTATATATTATGTAATCTTGAGATACCATAGACACGTATACAATGTTTCGACCTATCATGTCGACACATCTATATATATTTCGGAACAACCATAGACACTCTATATGTGAATGTTGGAGTTAGCTATACAGGGTTGAGGTTGATTCCAAAATATATATAGTTTGAGTTGTGATCAATACTGAGATACGTATACACTGGGTTGTGGATTGATTCAAGATAATATTTATCGATTTATTTCTGTACATCTAACTGTGGACAACTAGTTGTAGGTTACTAACGAGGACAACTGACTTAATAAACTTAAAACATCAAAATATATTAAAAGTGTTGTAAATATATTTTGAACATACTTTGATATATATGTATATATTGTTATAGGTTCGTGAATCAACCAGTGGCCAAGTCTTACTTCCCGACGAAGTAAAAATCTGTGAAAGTGAGTTATAGTCCCACTTTTAAAATCTAATATTTTTGGGATGAGAATACATGCAGGTTTTATAAATGATTTACAAAATAGACACAAGTACGTGAAACTACATTCTATGGTTGAATTATCGAAATCGAATATGCCCCTTTTTATTAAGTCTGGTAATCTAAGAATTAGGGAACAGACACCCTAATTGACGCGAATCCTAAAGATAGATCTATTGGGCCTAACAAACCCCATCCAAAGTACCGGATGCTTTAGTACTTCGAAATTTATATCATATCCGAAGGGTGTCCCGGAATGATGGGGATATTCTTATATATGCATCTTGTTAATGTCGGTTACCAGGTGTTCACCATATGAATGATTTTTATCTCTATGTATGGGATGTGTATTGAAATATGAAATCTTGTGGTCTATTGTTACGATTTGATATATATAGGTTAAACCTATAACTCACCAACATTTTTGTTGACGTTTAAGGCATGTTTATTCTCAGGTGAATATTAAGAGCTTCCGCTGTTGCATACTAAAATAAGGACAAGATTTGGAGTCCATGCTTGTATGATATTGTGTAAAAACTGCATTCAAGAAACTTATTTTGTTGTAACATATTTGTATTGTAAACCATTATGTAATGGTCGTGTGTAAACAGGATATTTTAGATTATCATTATTTGATAATCTACGTAAAGCTTTTTAAACCTTTATTGATGAAATAAAGGTTATGGTTTGTTTTAAAATGAATGCAGTCTTTGAAAAACGTCTCATATAGAGGTCAAAACCTCGCAACGAAATTAATTAATATGGAACGTTTTTAATCAATAAGAACGGGACATTTCAGTTGGTATCAGAGCGTTGGTCTTAGAGAACCAGAAAATTTGCATTAGTGTGTCTTATCGAGTTTGTTAGGATGCATTAGTGAGTCTGGACTTCGACCGTGTTTTCTTTAAAAATGATTGCTTAACATTTTTGTTGGAAACTATATATTTTTAACATATGAATATTATGTGATATATTAATCTCTTAACGTGTTTGATATTATGTGATAGATGTCTACCTCTAGAACAAGTCCCATTGACTCACCTAATAATAATGAAGAGTCAAATGTAAATTGGAATGATTTGTGGACTGATTCACAAGTTCCCGAAGAGGAACCGGAAGAAGAGTCGGAACCGGAAGAAGAATCGGAACCGGAAGAAGAATCTGAACCGGATGAAGAAATAGAACCGGTGGGGGAAGTAATAAAACGGTTAAGTAAAAGAAAATCCTCAACCAACCGACCAAAGTTAATTATGGTCAATGGTGTTTCCGCCAAGGAAGCAAAATATTGGGAGGATTACCAATTCTCCGATGAATCGGATTCCGACGAGAATTCCGATGATGTTATAGAAATTACCCCAACTGAATTTAAAAAGGCAAAAGAAAATAATAAGGGAAAGGGCATAAAAATAGAGAAATCTAATTCCAACCCCGATGAACTTTATATGTATCGTCAACCCCCGAAGTCCTTAAGTTGTAACAATGACCCGGGAACCTCTAAACCACCAGGTTTTTCTAAACCAATGTGGACAACGACGGCTCGTATTAGGGGAACATCATATATCCCTAGAAACTTGGCAAAACGAACCAAAACCGAAGAAGAAGAAACGAGCGAGTCGGAATAAGATAGTTGTATTCGTGTGGTGTAATATATGGAATATAGTGTTCTTATGCTTTATGATATATGTAAAAATTGCTTGTATTAATAAGTATTTTTTTTATGAATCTAACTCTTGTCTATTTTACAGTTTAAAAACACAAAATGGATAGACAACCCAATATTTTAAGAGACCTACCCGGAGACATGATTGATGAAATCTTGTCTAGAGTCGGCCAGAATTCTTCGGCACAACTATTTAAGGCGAGATCAGTTTGTAAGACATTCGAAGAACGTTCCAAGAATGTCTTGGTTTATAAGAGACTTTCGTTTGAAAGATGGGGGATATCACATTGGGAAACCCATAAGTTACGATGTGTTTACTTTGACGCATATATTGCGGGGAACCCAAATGCTATTTTACGCAACGGGTTAAGAAATTATTTTGACTCAATATATCCGAATATTGGACTTCGTGATTTAGAAAAAGCGGCTAACATGCAACATAAAGAAGCATGTTATGCTTACGGATTAGTAATGTTCGCTTCTCACCAAAGTGAGAACAAGAACATCGGGCTACAACTATTAAACAAAACGTTTCCACAAGTGACGGAGTCGGTAATTGGGGTAAGAAATGAGGTTTTTAGATTATTACGGGACTGTTGGACATTACGTAACCCTCGTCCCTTTGATGACGTTACAACACGCTGTCTTATCAACGGCCATAACGGTTATGTTGCACAAGACCAAGGATGGGAAGTAGTCCTAGTAAAACCAGAATGCATGACTTGTTTCTGGACGTATGAATTACGTGTCTTTATTGCCTTTGCTGAACGACTTGTGTACTAGCTAGAATTGTCTTCACAACTATCTTGTATCAAAGTTATTGTGTGCTATATTTCATGCTTTATGTAAAATAAGCGGTATTGTAAGTTTGTAAAATATTGTATAAAAGTTTGAACGCGAAATATTATTATAATCAGTTTTTCATATAGAATTGTAGTAGTTGAATTGTATATTAGCTACTAAGTATGAACTTAACGGGTAGGTACTACCCGAATTTAAACTTATAAAACGCTAATATGAAGAAAAAGCTTTTATAAATGAGTTCATATTATGCTACGAAATACTATTAACTACTCTTAATATTCTGTATGATTAACTTGTTCCATTTAACTATTTTGAAGGAAATGGCACCGACTACTCGACACACCGTGAATATGAATGAAGAGGAATTCCGTACTTTTCTAGCTTCAAACATAGCCGCAGTACAGGCTGCGCTACATACCAACAATAACCTTGGATCTAGCAGTACAGGAAATCGTGTAGGATGCACCTACAAAGAATTCACTGCCTGCAAACCTTTGGAATTTGATGGAACCGAAGGACCGATCGGATTGAAACGGTGGACCGAGAAGGTTGAATCGGTGTTTGCCATAAGTAAGTGCACTGAAGAGGACAAAGTGAAGTACGCTACGCATACCTTCACAGGTTCTGCGTTAACATGGTGGAATACCTATCTAGAGCACGTGGGACAAGACGATGCGTACGCACTACCGTGGTCAGCATTCAAGCACTTGATGAACGAGAAGTACCGTCCCAGAACCGAGGTCAATAAGCTCAAGACAGAACTTAGAGGGTTACGAACCCAAGGATTTGATATTACCACGTACGAAAGACGATTCACAGAATTGTGCCTATTGTGTCCGGGAGCATTCGAAGATGAGGAAGAGAAGATCGACGCGTTTGTGAAAGGATTACCGGAAAGAATCCAAGAAGATATAAGTTCACACGAGCCCGCCTCCATACAACAGGCATGTAGAATGGCTCACAAACTAGTGAACCAGATTGAAGAAAGAATTAAAGAACAGACTGCTGAAGAGGCCAATGTGAAGCAAGTCAAAAGAAAGTGGGAGGAAAACGGTGATAAGAATCACCAATACAACAACAACAGCAATTACAACAATAATCGCAACAATTATCCCAACAATCGCAACATCAATCGCAACTACAACAAACGGCCCAACAACAACAACAACAACAACAACAGCAACTACAACAATCATCCCAACAACAATAATAACCGCAACAACAACAACAATCAGAAGCAACTATGCCAAAGGTGTGAAAAGAATCACTCGGGGTTCTGCACCAAATTTTGCAACAAGTGTAAAAGAAATGGTCATAGCGCGGCGAAGTGTGAGGTCTACGGACCAGGGGTTAATAGAACGAATGGAACAAATGGTGTCGGAACGAGTAATGGCGGAGCAAGTAGTGTCGGAGCAAGTTATGCCAATGTAGTTTGTTATAAATGTGGAAAACCAGGCCACATTATTAGAAATTGCCCGAACCAGGAGAACACGAATGGACAAGGCCGTGGAAGAGTTTTCAATATTAATGCGGTAGAGGCACAGGAAGACCCGGAGCTTGTTACGGGTACGTTTCTTATTGACAATAAATCTGCTTACGTTTTATTTGATTCGGGTGCGGATAGAAGCTATATGAGTAGAGATTTTTGTGCTAAATTAAGTTGTCCATTGACGCCTTTGGATAGTAAATTTTTACTCGAATTAGCAAATGGTAAATTAATTTCAGCAGATAATATATGTCGGAATCGAGAAATTAAACTGGTTAGCGAAACATTTAAGATTGATTTGATACCAGTAGAGTTAGGGAGTTTTGATGTGATAATCGGTATGGACTGGTTGAAAGAAGTGAAAGCGGAGATCGTTTGTTACAAAAATGCAATTCGCATTATACGAGAAAAAGGAAAACCCTTAATGGTGTACGGAGAAAAGGGCAACACGAACCTACATCTTATTAGTAATTTGAAGGCACAAAAACTAATAAGAAAAGGTTGCTATGCTGTTCTAGCACACGTCGAGAAAGTACAAACTGAAGAAAAGAGCATCAATGATGTTCCCATTGCAAAAGAATTTCCCGATGTATTTCCGAAAGAATTACCGGGATTACCCCCACATCGATCCGTTGAATTTCAAATAGATCTTGTACCAGGAGCTGCACCAATAGCTCGTGCTCCTTACAGACTCGCACCCAGCGAGATGAAAGAACTGCAAAGCCAATTACAAGAACTTTTAGAGCGTGGTTTCATTCGACCAAGCACATCACCGTGGGGAGCTCCTGTTTTGTTTGTCAAGAAGAAAGATGGTACATTCAGGTTGTGTATCGACTACCGAGAGTTGAACAAACTTACCATCAAGAACCGCTACCCACTACCGAGAATCGACGACTTATTTGATCAACTACAAGGCTCGTCTGTTTATTCAAAGATTGACTTACGTTCCGGGTATCATCAAATGCGGGTGAAAGAAGATGATATTCCAAAGACTGCTTTCAGAACACGTTACGGTCATTACGAGTTTATGGTCATGCCGTTTGGTTTAACTAATGCACCAGCTGTGTTCATGGACCTTATGAACCGAGTGTGTGGACCATACCTTGACAAGTTTGTCATTGTTTTCATTGATGACATACTTATTTACTCAAAGAATGACCAAGAACACGGTGAACATTTGAGAAAGGTATTAGAAGTATTGAGGAAGGAAGAATTGTACGCTAAGTTTTCAAAGTGTGCATTTTGGTTGGAAGAAGTTCAATTCCTCGGTCACATAGTGAACAAAGAAGGTATTAAGGTGGATCCGGCAAAGATAGAAACTGTTGAAAAGTGGGAAACCCCGAAAACTCCGAAACACATACGCCAGTTTTTAGGACTAGCTGGTTACTACAGAAGGTTCATCCAAGACTTTTCCAGAATAGCAAAACCCTTGACTGCATTAACGCATAAAGGGAAGAAATTTGAATGGAATGATGAACAAGAGAAAGCGTTTCAGTTATTGAAGAAAAAGCTAACTACGGCACCTATATTGTCATTGCCTGAAGGGAATGATGATTTTATGATTTATTGTGATGCATCAAAGCAAGGTCTCGGTTGTGTATTAATGCAACGAACGAAGGTGATTGCTTATGCGTCTAGACAATTGAAGATTCACGAACAAAATTATACGACGCATGATTTGGAATTAGGCGCGGTTGTTTTTGCATTAAAGACTTGGAGGCACTACTTATATGGGGTCAAAAGTATTATATATACCGACCACAAAAGTCTTCAACACATATTTAATCAGAAACAACTGAATATGAGGCAGCGTAGGTGGATTGAATTATTGAATGATTACGATTTTGAGATTCGTTACCACCCGGGGAAGGCAAATGTGGTAGCCGATGCCTTGAGCAGGAAGGATAGAGAACCCATTCGAGTAAAATCTATGAATATAATGATTCATAATAACATTACTACTCAAATAAAGGAGGCGCAACAAGGAGTTTTAAAAGAGGGAAATTTAAAGGATGAAATACCCAAAGGATCGGAGAAGCATCTTAATATTCGGGAAGACGGAACCCGGTATAGGGCTGAAAGGATTTGGGTACCAAAATTTGGAGATATGAGAGAAATGGTACTTAGAGAAGCTCATAAAACCAGATACTCAATACATCCTGGAACGGGGAAGATGTACAAGGATCTCAAGAAACATTTTTGGTGGCCGGGTATGAAAGCCGATGTTGCTAAATACGTAGGAGAATGTTTGACGTGTTCTAAGGTCAAAGCTGAGCATCAGAAACCATCAGGTCTACTTCAACAACCCGAAATCCCGGAATGGAAATGGGAAAACATTACCATGGATTTCATCACTAAATTGCCAAGGACTGCAAGTGGTTTTGATACTATTTGGGTAATAGTTGATCGTCTCACCAAATCAGCACACTTCCTACCAATAAGAGAAGATGACAAGATGGAGAAGTTAGCACGACTGTATTTGAAGGAAGTCGTCTCCAGACATGGAATACCAATCTCTATTATCTCTGATAGGGATGGCAGATTTATTTCAAGATTCTGGCAGACATTACAGCAAGCATTAGGAACTCGTCTAGACATGAGTACTGCCTATCATCCACAAACTGATGGGCAGAGCGAAAGGACGATACAAACGCTTGAAGACATGCTACGAGCATGTGTTATTGATTTCGGAAACAGTTGGGATCGACATCTACCGTTAGCAGAATTTTCCTACAACAACAGCTACCATTCAAGCATTGAGATGGCGCCGTTTGAAGCACTTTATGGTAGAAAGTGCAGGTCTCCGATTTGTTGGAGTGAGGTGGGGGATAGACAGATTACGGGTCCGGAGATTATACAAGAAACTACCGAGAAGATCATCCAAATTCAACAACGGTTGAAAACCGCCCAAAGTCGACAAAAGAGCTACGCTGACATTAAAAGAAAAGATATAGAATTTGAAATTGGAGAGATGGTCATGCTTAAAGTTTCACCTTGGAAAGGCGTTGTTCGATTTGGTAAACGAGGGAAATTAAATCCAAGGTATATTGGACCATTCAAGATTATTGATCGTGTCGGACCAGTAGCTTACCGACTTGAGTTACCTCAACAACTCGCGGCTGTACATAACACTTTCCACGTCTCGAATTTGAAGAAATGTTTTGCTAAAGAAGATCTCACTATTCCGTTAGATGAAATCCAAATCAACGAAAAACTCCAATTCATCGAAGAACCCGTCGAAATAATGGATCGTGAGGTTAAAAGACTTAAGCAAAACAAGATACCAATTGTTAAGGTTCGATGGAATGCTCATAGAGGACCCGAGTTCACCTGGGAGCGTGAAGATCAGATGAAGAAGAAATACCCGCATCTATTACCAGAAGATTCGTCAACACCTTCAACAGCTTAAAATTTCGGGACGAAATTTATTTAACGGGTAGGTACTGTAGTGACCCGAACTTTTCCATGTTTATATATATTAATTGAGATTGATGTTTACATGATTAAATGTTTCCAACATGTTAAGCAATCAAACTTGTTAAGACTTGATTAATTGAAATAGGTTTCATATAGACAATTGACCACCCAAGTTGACCGGTGATTCACGAACGTTAAAACTTGTAAAAAAACTATATGATGACATATATATGGTTATATATATAGTTAACATGATATTATGATAAGTAAACATATCATTAATTATATTAACAATGAACTACATATGTAAAAACAAGACTACTAACTTAATGATTTTGAAACGAGACATATATGTAACGTTTATCGTTGTAACGACATTTAATGTATATATATCATATTAAGAGATATTCGTACATCATAATATCATGATAATATAATAATTTAAAATCTCTTTTGATATTATAAACATTGGGTTAACAACATTTAACAAGATCGTTAACCTAAAGGTTTCAAAACAACACTTACATGTAACGACTAACGATGACTTAACGACTAAGTTAAATTGTATATACATGTAGTGTTTTAATATGTATTTATACACTTTTGAAAGACTTCAATACACTTATCAAAATACTTCTACTTAACAAAAATGCTTACAATTACATTCTCGTTCAGTTTCATCAACAATTCTACTCGTATGCACCCGTATTCGTACTCGTACAATACACAGCTTTTAGATGTATGTACTATTGGTATATACACTCCAATGATCAGCTCTTAGCAGCCCATGTGAGTCACCTAACACATGTGGGAACCATCATTTGGCAACTAGCATGAAATATCTCATAAGATTACAAAAATATGAGTAATCATTCATGACTTATTTACATGAAAACAAAATTACATATCCTTTATATCTAATCCATACACCAACGACCAAAAACACCTACAAACACTTTCATTCTTCAATTTTCTTCATCTAATTGAACTCTCTCAAGTTCTATCTTCAAGTTCTAAGTGTTCTTCATAAATTCCAAAAGTTCTAGTTTCATAAAATCAAGAATACTTTCAAGTTTGCTAGCTCACTTCCAATCTTGTAAGGTGATCATCCAACCTCAAGAAATCTTTGTTTCTTACAGTAGGTTATCATTCTAATACAAGGTAATAATCATATCCAAACTTTGGTTCAATTTCTATAACTATAACAATCTTATTTCAAGTGATGATCTTACTTGAACTTGTTTTCGTGTCATGATTTTGCTTCAAGAACTTTGAGCCATCCAAGGATCCATTGAAGCTAGATCCATTTTTCTCTTTTCCAGTAGGTTCATCCAAGGAACTTAAGGTAGTAATGATGTTCATAACATCATTCGATTCATACATATAAAGCTATCTTATTCGAAGGTTTAAACTTGTAATCACTAGAACATAGTTTAGTTAATTCTAAACTTGTTCGCAAACAAAAGTTAATCCTTCTAACTTGACTTTTAAAATCAACTAAACACATGTTCTATATCTATATGATATGCTAACTTAATGATTTAAAACCTGGAAACACGAAAAACACCGTAAAACCGGATTTACGCCGTCGTAGTAACACCGCGGGCTGTTTTGGGTTAGTTAATTAAAAACTATGATAAACTTTGATTTAAAAGTTGTTATTCTGAGAAAATGATTTTTATTATGAACATGAAACTATATCCAAAAATTATGGTTAAACTCAAAGTGGAAGTATGTTTTCTAAAATGGTCATCTAGACGTCGTTCTTTCGACTGAAATGACTACCTTTACAAAAATGACTTGTAACTTATTTTTCCGACTAGAAACCTATACTTTTTTTGTTTAGATTCATAAAATAGAGTTCAATATGAAACCATAGCAATTTGATTCACTCAAAACGGATTTAAAATGAAGAAGTTATGGGTAAAACAAGATTGGATAATTTTTCTCATTTTAGCTACGTGAAAATTGGTAACAAATCTATTCCAACCATAACTTAATCAACTTGTATTATATATTATGTAATCTTGAGATACCATAGACACGTATACAATGTTTCGACCTATCATGTCGACACATCTATATATATTTCGGAACAACCATAGACACTCTATATGTGAATGTTGGAGTTAGCTATACAGGGTTGAGGTTGATTCCAAAATATATATAGTTTGAGTTGTGATCAATACTGAGATACGTATACACTGGGTCGTGGATTGATTCAAGATAATATTTATCGATTTATTTCTGTACATCTAACTGTGGACAACTAGTTGTAGGTTACTAACGAGGACAACTGACTTAATAAACTTAAAACATCAAAATATATTAAAAGTGTTGTAAATATATTTTGAACATACTTTGATATATATGTATATATTGTTATAGGTTCGTGAATCAACCAGTGGCCAAGTCTTACTTCCCGACGAAGTAAAAATCTGTGAAAGTGAGTTATAGTCCCACTTTTAAAATCTAATATTTTTGGGATGAGAATACATGCAGGTTTTATAAATGATTTACAAAATAGACACAAGTACGTGAAACTACATTCTATGGTTGAATTATCGAAATCGAATATGCCCCTTTTTATTAAGTCTGGTAATCTAAGAATTAGGGAACAGACACCCTAATTGACGCGAATCCTAAAGATAGATCTATTGGGCCTAACAAACCCCATCCAAAGTACCGGATGCTTTAGTACTTCGAAATTTATATCATATCCGAAGGGTGTCCCGGAATGATGGGGATATTCTTATATATGCATCTTGTTAATGTCGGTTACCAGGTGTTCACCATATGAATGATTTTTATCTCTATGTATGGGATGTGTATTGAAATATGAAATCTTGTGGTCTATTGTTACGATTTGATATATATAGGTTAAACCTATAACTCACCAACATTTTTGTTGACGTTTAAGGCATGTTTATTCTCAGGTGAATATTAAGAGCTTCCGCTGTTGCATACTAAAATAAGGACAAGATTTGGAGTCCATGCTTGTATGATATTGTGTAAAAACTGCATTCAAGAAACTTATTTTGTTGTAACATATTTGTATTGTAAACCATTATGTAATGGTCGTGTGTAAACAGGATATTTTAGATTATCATTATTTGATAATCTACGTAAAGCTTTTTAAACCTTTATTGATGAAATAAAGGTTATGGTTTGTTTTAAAATGAATGCAGTCTTTGAAAAACGTCTCATATAGAGGTCAAAACCTCGCAACGAAATTAATTAATATGGAACGTTTTTAATCAATAAGAACGGGACATTTCACTAGCAGTACAGGAAATCGTGTAGGATGCACCTAAGAAGAATTCACTGCCTGCAAACCTTTGGAATTTGATGGAACCGAAGGACCGATCGGATTGAAACGGTGGACCGAGAAGGTCGAATCGGTGTTTGCCATAAGTAAGTGTACTGAAGAGGACAAAGTGAAGTACGCTACGCATACCTTCACAGGTTCTACGTTAACATGGTGGAATACCTATCTAGAGCAAGTGGGACAAGACGATGCGTACGCACTACCGTGGTCAGCATTCAAGCACTTGTTGAATGAGAAGTACCATCCCAGAACTGAGGTCAATAAGCTCAAGACAGAACTTAGAGGGTTACGAACCCAAGGATTTGATATTACCACGTACGAAAGACGATTCACAGAATTGTGCCTATTATGTCCGGGAGCATTCGAAGATGAGGAAGAGAAGATCGACGCGTTTGTGAAAGGATTATCGAAAAGAATCCAAGAAGGTATAAGTTCACACGAGCCCGCCTCCATACAACAGACATGTAGAATGGCTCACAAACTAGTGAACCAGATTGAGGAAAGAATTAAAGAACAGACTGCTAAAGAGGCCAATGTGAAGCAAGTCAAAAGAAAGTGGGAGGAAAACGGTGATAAGAATCACCAATACAACAACAACAGCAATTACAACAATAATCACAACAATTATCCCAACAATCGCAACATCAATCGCAACTACAATAAACGGCCCAACAACAACAACAACAACAACAACAACAACAACAACAACAACAATCATCCCAACAACAATAAT
The DNA here is from genome assembly GCF_046630445.1 of Rutidosis leptorrhynchoides. Classification (NCBI taxonomy): domain Eukaryota; kingdom Viridiplantae; phylum Streptophyta; class Magnoliopsida; order Asterales; family Asteraceae; genus Rutidosis; species Rutidosis leptorrhynchoides. Next base: position 287,614,056 of record NC_092333.1, read on the forward strand.
AACCGCAACGACAACAACAATCAGAAGCAGCTATGCCAAAGGTGTGAAAAGTATCACTCGGGGTTCTGCACCAAATTTTGCAACAAGTGTAAAATAAATGGTCATAGCGCGGCAAAGTGTGAGGTCTACGGACCAGGGGTTAAAAGAACGAAAGGAACAAATGGTGTCGGAATGAGTAATGGCGGAGCAAGTAGTGTCGGAGCAAGTTATGCCAATGTAGTTTGTTATAAATGTGGAAAACCGGGCCACATTATTAGAAATTGCCCGAACCAGGAGAACACGAATGGACAAGGCCGCGGAAGAGTTTTCAATATTAATGCAGCAGAGGCACAGGAAGACCCGGAGCTTGTTACGGGTACGTTTCTTATTGACAATAAATCTGCTTACGTTTTATTTGATTCGGGTGCGGATAGAAGCTTTATGAGTAGAGATTTTTGTGCTAAATTAAGTTGTCCATTGACGCCTTTGGATAGTAAATTTTTACTCGAATTAGCAAATGGTAAATTAATTTCAGCAGATAATATATGTCGGAATCGAGAAATTAAACTGGTTAGCGTAACATTTAAGATTGATTTGATACCAGTAGAGTTAGGGAGTTTTGATGTGATAATCGGTATGGACTGGTTGAAAGAAGTGAAAGCAGAGATCGTTTGTTACAAAAATGCAATTCACATTATACGAGAAAAAGGAAAACCCTTAATGGTGTACGAAGAAAAGGGCAACACGAAGCTACATCTTATTAGTAATTTGATGGCACAAAAACTAATAAGAAAAGGTTTCTATGCTGTTCTAGCACACGTCGAGAAAGTACAAACTGAAGAAAAGAGCATCAATGATGTTCCCATTGCAAAAGAATTTTCCGAAGTATTTCCGAAAGAATTACCGGGATTACCCCCACATCGATCCGTTGAATTTCAAATAGATCTTGTACCAGGAGCTGCACCAATAGCTCGTGCTCCTTACAGACTCGCACCCAGCGAGATGAAAGAACTGCAAAGCCAATTACAAGAACTTTTAGAGCGTGGTTTCATTCGACCAAGCACATCACCGTGGGGAGCTCCTGTTTTGTTTGTCAAGAAGAAAGATGGTACATTCAGGTTGTGTATCGACTACCGAGAGTTGAACAAACTTACCATCAAGAACCGCTACCAACTACCGAGAATCGACGACTTATTTGATCAACTACAAGGCTCGTCTGTTTATTCAATGATTGACTTACGTTCCGGGTATCATCAAATGCGGGTGAAAGAAGATGATATTCCAAATACTGCTTTCAGAACACGTTACGGTCATTATGAGTTTATGGTCATGCCGTTTGGTTTAACTAATGCACCAGCTGTGTTCATGGACCTTATGAACCGAGTGTGTGGACCATACCTTGACAAGTTTGTCATTGTTTTCATTGATGACATACTTATTTACTCAAAGAATGACCAAGAACACGGTGAACATTTGAGAAAGGTGTTAGAAGTATTGAGGAAGGAAGAATTGTACGCTAAGTTTTCAAAGTGTGCATTTTGGTTGGAAGAAGTTCAATTCCTCGGTCACATAGTGAACAAAGAAGGTATTAAGGTGGATCCGGCAAAGATAGAAACTGTTGAAAAGTGGGAAACCCCAAAAACTCCGAAGCATATACGTCAATTTTTAGGATTGGCTGGTTACTACAGAAGATTCATCCAAGATTTCTCCAAAATAGCAAAACCCTTGACTGCATTAATGCATAAAGGGAAGAAATTTGAATGGAAGGATGAACAAGAAAAGGCGTTTCAATTATTGAAGAAAAAGCTAACTACGGCACCTATATTGTCATTGCCTGAAGGGAATGATGATTTTGTGATTTATTGTGACGCATCAAAGCAAGGTCTCGGTTGTGTATTAATGCAACGGACGAAGGTGATTGCTTATGCGTCTAGACAATTGAAGATTCACGAGAAAAATTATACGACGCATGATTTGGAATTAGGCGCGGTTATTTTTGCATTAAAGACTTGGAGGCACTACTTATATGGGGTCAAAAGTATTATATATACCGACCACAAAAGTCTTCAACACATATTTAATCAGAAACAACTTAATATGAGGCAGCGTAGGTGGATTGAATTGTTGAATGATTACGACTTTGAGATTCGTTACCACCCGGGGAAGGCAAATGTGGTAGCCGATGCCTTGAGCAGGAAGGACAGAGAACCCATTCGAGTAAAATCTATGAATATAATGATTCACAATAACCTTACTACTCAAATAAAGGAGGCGCAACAAGGAGTTTTAAAAGAGGGAAATTTAAAGGATGAAATACCCAAAGGATCGGAGAAGCATCTTAATATTCGGGAAGACGGAACTCGGTATAGGGCTGAAAGAATTTGGGTACCAAAATTTGGAGATATGAGAGAAATGGTACTTAGAGAAGCTCATAAAACCAGATACTCAATACATCCTGGAACGGGGAAGATGTACAAGGATCTCAAGAAACATTTTTGATGGCCGGGTATGAAAGCCGATGTTGCTAAATACGTAGGAGAATGTTTGACGTGTTCTAAGGTCAAAGCTGAGCATCAGAAACCATCAGGTCTACTTCAACAACCCGAAATCCCGGAAACAGTTGCGATCGACATCTACCGTTAGCAGAATTTTCCTACAACAACAGCTACCATTCAAGCATTGAGATGGTGCCGTTTGAAGCACTTTATGGTAGAAAGTGCAGGTCTCCGATTTTTTGGAGTGAAGTGGGGGATAGACAGATTACGGGTCCGGAGATATTACAACAAACTATCGAGAAAATCATCCAAATTCAACAAAGATTGAAAACCGCCCAGAGTCAACAAAAGAGCTACGCGGACAGTAAAAGAAAAGATATAGAGTTTGAAATTGGAGAAATGGTCATGCTTAAGGTTTCACCTTGGAAAGGCGTTGTTCAATTTGGTAAACGGGGGAAACTAAATCCAAGGTACATTGGACCATTCAAGATTATAGATCGTGTCGGACCAGTAGCTTACCAACTGGAGCTACCTCAACAACTCGCGGCTGTACATAACACTTTCCACGTCTCGAATTTGAAGAAATTGTTTGCTAAAGAAGATCTCACTATTCCGTTAGACAAAATCCAAATCAACGAAAAACTTCAATTCATCGAAGAACCCGTCGAAATAATGGATCGTGAGGTTAAAAGACTTAAGCAAAACAAGATACCAATTGTTAAGGTTCGTTGGAATGCTCGTAGAGAACCCGAGTTCACCTGAGAGCGTGAAGATCAGATGAAGAAGAAATACCCGCATTTATTTCCAGAAGATACGTCAACACCTCCAACTGCTTAAAATTTCGGGACGAAATTTATTTAACGGGTAGGTACTGTAGTGACCCAAACTTTTCCATGTTTATATATATATTAAATGAAATTATTATTTACATGATTAAGTGTTTCCAACATGTTAAGCAATCAAACTTGTTAAGACTTGATTAATTGAAATAGATTTCATATAGACAATTGACCACCCAAGTTGACCGGTGATTCACGAACGTTAAAACTTGTAAAAACTATACGATGACATATATATGGTTATATATATATAGTTAACATGATTTTATTATAAGTATGTATCTCATTAGGTATTTTAACAATGATTTATATACATAAAAATGAGACTATTAATTTAAGAAACTCAAAAACGATATATATAACGATTATCGTTATAACAACGTCTTACTAGGTACATATGAATCATATTAAGATATTGATACACTTGGTTAATTATGTTAAATGATAAGTAAATATATTATTAAGTGTATTAACAATGAAATACATATGTAAAAATAAGACTACTAACTTAATGATTTCGAAACGAGACATATATGTAACGATTATCATTGTAACGGCATTTAACTGTATATATATATCATACTAAGATATATTATATATCATAATATCATGATAATATAACAATTTAACATCTCATTTGTAATAATAAACAATGGGTTAACAACATTCAACAAGATCGTTAACCTAAAGGTTTCAAAACAACATTTACATGTAACGACTAACGATGACTTAACGACTCAGTTAAAATGTATATACATGTAGTGTTTTAATATGTATTCATAAACTTTTGAAAGACTTCAAGAAACTTATCAAAATACTTCTACTTAACAAAAATGCTTACAATTACATCCTCGTTCAGTTTCATCAACAATTCTACTCGTATGCACCCGTATTCGTACTCGTACAATACACAGCTTTTAGATGTATGTACTATTGGTATATACACTCCAATTATCAGCTCTTAGCAGCCCATGTGAGTCACCTAACACATGTGGGAACCATCATTTGGCAACTAGCATGAAATATCTTATAAAATTACAAAAATATGAGTAATCATTCATGACTTATTTTCATGAAAACAAAATTACATATCCTTTATATCTAATCCATACACCAACGACCAAAAACACCTAAAAACACCTTCATTCTTCAATTTTCTTCATATAATTGATCTCTCTCAAGTTCTATCTTCAAGTTCTAAGTGTTCTTCATAAATTCCAAAAGTTCTAGTTTCATAAAATCAAGAATACTTCCAAGATTGCAAGTTTACTTCCAAGTTTTCTAAATCCATTCCAAGTAATCATCCAAGATCAAGAAACCTTTGTTACTTATAGTAGGTTATCTTTCTAATACAAGGTAATAATCATATTCAAACTTTAATTCAATTTCTATAACTATAACAATCTTATTTCGAGTGGAAATCTTACTTGAAATTGTTTTCGTGTCATGATTCTGCTTCAAGAACTTTCAAGCCATCCAAGGATCCTTTGAAGCTAGATCTATTTTTCACATTTCTAGTAGGTTTATCCAAGGAACTTGAGGTAGTAATGATGTTCATAACATCATTCTATTCATACATATAAAGCTATCTTATTCGAAGGTTTAAACTTGTAATCACTAGAACATAGTTTAGTTAATTCTAAACTTGTTCGCAAATAAAAGTTAATCCTTATAACTTGACTTTTAAAATAAACTAAATACATGTTCTATATCTATATGATATGCTAACTTAATGATTTAAAACCTGGAAACACGAAAAACACCGTAAAACCGGATTTACGCCGTCGTAGTAACACCGCGGGCTGTTTTGGGTTAGTTAATTAAAAACTATGATAAACTTTGATTTAAAAGTTGTTATTCTGGAAAAATGATTTTTATTATAAACATGAAACTATATCCAAAAATTATGGTTAAACTCAAAGTGGAAGTATGTTTTCTAAAATGGTCATCTAGACGTCGTTCTTTCGACTGAAATGACTACCTTTACAAAAACGACTTGTAACTTATTTTTCCGACTATAAACCTATACTTTTTCTGTTTAGATTCATAAAATAGAGTTCAATATGAAACCATAGCAATTTGATTCACTCAAAACGGATTTAAAATGAAGAAGTTATAGGTAAAACAAAATTGGATAATTTTTCTCATTTTAGCTACGTGAAAATTGGTAAAAAATCTATTCCAACCATAACTTAATCAACTTGTATTGTATATTATGTAATCTTGAGATACCATAGACATGTATACAATGTTTCGACCTATCATGTCGACACATCTATATATATTTCGGAACAACCATAGACACTCTATATGTGAATGTTGGAGTTAGCTATACAGGGTTGAGGTTGATTCCAAAATATATATAGTTTGAGTTGTGATCAATAATGAGATACGTATACACTGGGTCGTGGATTGATTCAAGATAATATTTATCGATTTATTTCTGTACATCTAACTGTGGACAACTAGTTGTAGGTTACTAACGAGGACAGCTGACTTAATAAACTTAAAACATTAAAATATATTAAAAGTGTTGTAAATATATTTTGAACATACTTTGATATATATGTATATATTGTTATAGGTTCGTGAATCAACCAGTGGCCAAGTCTTACTTCCCGACGAAGTAAAAATCTGTGAAAGTGAGTTATAGTCCCACTTTTAAAATCTAATATTTTTGGGATGAGAATACATGCAGGTTTTATAAATGATTTACAAAATAGACACAAGTACATGAAACTACATTCTATGGTTGAATTATCGAAATCGAATATGCCCCTTTTTATTAAGTCTGGTAATCTAAGAATTAGGGAACAGACACCCTAATTGACGCGAATCCTAAAGATAGATCTATTGGGCCTAACAAACCCCATCCAAAGTACCGGATGCTTTAGTACTTCGAAATTTATATCATATCCGAAGGGTGTCCCGGAATGATGGAGATATTCTTATATATGCATCTTGTTAATGTCGGTTACCAGGTGTTCACCATATGAATGATTTTTATCTCTATATATGGGATGTGTATTGAAATATGAAATCTTGTGGTCTATTATTATGATTTGATATATATAGGTTAAACCTATAACTCACCAAAATTTTTGTTGACGTTTTAAGCATGTTTATTCTCAGGTGATTATTAAGAGCTTCCGCTGTCGCATACTTAAATAAGGACGAGATTTGGAGTCCATGCTTGTATGATATTGTGTAAAAACTGCATTCAAGAAACTTATTTTGTTGTAACATATTTGTATTGTAAACCATTATGTAATGGTCGTGTGTAAACAGGATATTTTAGATTATCATTATTTGATAATCTACGTAAAGCTTTTTAAAACCTTTATCTATGAAATAAAGGTTATCGTTTGTTTTAAAAATGAATGCAGTCTTTGAAAAACGTCTCATATAGAGGTCAAAACCTCGCAACGAAATCAATTAATATGGAACGTTTTTAATCAATAAGAATGGGACATTTCATTTATAACACTTCAAGACCTGTAATATATCATAATGATATGCTAACCTAACAAGATATAACTTGGTTTTACAAAGAACATCTTAAAAACTGAATCTACGTCGTCGGAGTGCAACCGGGGGCTGTTTTGGGTTGGATAATTAAAAACCATCTTGAACTTTGAATTGGAAGTTCATGTTCTGGAAAAATGATATTTCTTATGAATATGTTAACACATAAAAATTTCATGGTTTAACTCAAAGTGTAAGTATTTTTAGAAAAATGATCATTAAATGTTGTTTTTATGATGGAAAATGATCACTTTCATAAGTTTCACCAAAGTTTGACCTATAACCTATGATTTCGAATACAAACTAAGGTATTTTCAGTTCATATTCTTAAAATTTGACTCGATCCAAGGAAGTGGCAAGTTGAACCAACAAAAACGGAGTTGTAATGAAGAAACTACGACTAAAACAAGATTGGGTATCCGAAGCTAGTTTAGCTACGAAAATATTTGGAGAAAAAGTAAATTAATCATATCTTTTTTAATTAATATGATATTTTATATATAATTACTTATGATTTGATTTTATATATTTCAGGACCACCCGTAAACAACACGAGAAGATTAATCATAAGACCTCATGATTGTACGCAACACGTCATTTGACAACACGGTACTTTATGTACGCAACACGTCATTTGACAACATGGTACCATGGGTTGAGATTAATTCTGATCAATACGAATACGATGTGGTCTTTATTTATTTTATTTAAGCAACTAATTATGGACCACTAACATCGGACTGCTAACTACGGACTAAGAAAATATTAAAAGTATTAAAAGTATATATATATATATATATATATATATATATATATATATATATATATATATATATATATATATATATATATATATATATATATATATGTAACGATTACTTAAAAATAAAATATGTTGATATATTATATATATGGTTAGGTTCGTGATATCTATCGGAGACCAAGTCGAATTAAATACCTTCAAGGCTAAAGTGAGTTTCATTTGCTCCCTTTTTAATTGCTTTTACAATATATATTTTTGGGCTGAGAATACATGCGCTGCTTTTATAAATGTTTACAAAATAGACACAAGTACTTAAAAATATATTCTACGTTGAGTTGTACCACTGGCATATTTCCCTGTAGCTTGGTAACTACTATTTACATGGGTATTGTAAACGCGAATCCTGTTGATAGATCTATCGGGCCTGACAACCCCAACCGGACTGGACGACCAGTATTCAACGATTGCACAGTACTTCGTTTTGGTGACTACACTTGGTACGGTGTAGTGAGATTTCATAATAAAGGGAATATGCGACGTTGATTAAATGTTAAGTATGGTTACCAAGTGCTCAACCACTTAGAATGCTTTACATACACTTGCGAGTGTATTATGTTTATGATTATGAAATCTTGTGGTCTATTAACATATTGAAATGATTGTTATGATAAACCTATGAACTCACCAACCTTTTGGTTGACACTTTAAAGCATATTTATTCTCAGGTACGAATTAAGTCTTCCGCTGTGCATTTGCTCAATATAAGGACATTACTTGGAGCCGATCATCGCAATGGGACCAAATGTTGATGATTTCGTCCAGGTGGATTAGGACGGGTCCTTTCACCTACTGATTGAACGAGTCAAGTTCACCAATCACCAAACCATAACTATTAAATCATTTTTTAACACACTTAGACAACTACTACTCGATCACTTGCACTTTTTTTTTGTTAACCAAAACCAACATCCACAACTCAATTCGAGAATCTGCTGTTACTACTCGCTTGTACTACTATTTTTCTGACCAGGAAACACCCACAAAATCACCACCCAACAACACCATAAACCACTATATACCACCTCCATCATTTCATCTCTCTCCCTCTCTTATCTTTTCTCTCTTTTTCTTTCAGCTTCTGTTTTTCCAATCTGTTGCATTTTTTCTGTTACGGTTATGGGATGCTGTTATAGCAGTCACTGTAAACACCCACCAATTTTAAAACGTTAATCCTTATTATTACTGTTGTTATTGGAGGAAAAAGAAACAAGAAAATCACGAATCAATCCTTTACTCATTGCTACAGCTCGCTGTTTTGTTGTTTCTGTGTTGATCGGCTTTCAAGAACAAACACAACTTCACCTTACTACACCACCATTCACCCTCAAACTATGGTTGAACATGTTTTTGTTCGAAACCCACACCACACCGTCTCTAATTCGAACCACCTTGATCACAAACACCTCTCTCTCTCTCTCTCTCTCTCTCTCTCTCTCTTCTCTCTCTACAAATTTCTTCGTAAAAATTTAAAACCAACACCATAACCATTAATTGTGTAAGTATGGCAGCTACTATACTCGTTGATTATTTCAAATTCTGATCGAATACTAGACCATTTAAACATGCTCAATCGAACCATCTTTATCATAACACAAACCGCCACACTCGTATGCCCTTCTCGTTATATTTGAAGCTAGTGCAGGTTGCTATATATTCTGTTGTAAACCCACTCGAGACACCATCTATTACTCCAACTTGCTTCAATTTTTAATCAACTCCTGCCCTACAAATACAGCTACAAGATTCCTGTTTCAATTGTATTATATATATACGAAAAAGAGAATGATTTAGTAGGAGCTGTAAAGCGATAACAATTATTAAGGTATCATAAATTTGGTCGACAAATGCAAACCAAACCCACTCAACCATGATCCAATTTAATATAAACAAAGTCTTGTCTGTGTCGGCTGGTTAAAAGCGAAGGAGGAAAGGAAAAACCAAAAACCCTCGATCAAATGTTAATTGCTACGTAATCCACGATGGTAGGCCTTTAAATTATGTGTTGAGCCATTTAAACTTAATTCATTGGGCCGAATTTATAGTGTTGTTGGGCTGAGACTCGGTCCATGATTTATGATCGAGCAGTATGAAGATGTCGATGGGATTGTTTTTAGGGGTTGAGAAAGCAACGAATATTACGGGATAAATAGAAACAGAATAGAAAAAGAATTGGAAAAGTATAAGGTAGAGGAATGGTTAGAGTGTTGATGGGTGAACGGGAGGTCGAGGGTTCGAACCCGTGCTAAGGCGTTTATTTTTTTAAGGCTTGTCTTCAAAGGTTGTATTTTTATATTATTATTATTATTATTATTATTATTATTATTATTATTATTATTATTATTATTATTATTATTATTATTATTATTATTATTATTATTAATATTATTATTATTATTATTAATATTATTATTATTATTAATATTATTATTATTATTATTATTATTATTATTATTATTATTATTATTATTATTATTATTATTATTATTATTATTATTATTATTATTACACTAATATTAATATTGATTTTATGAATATTATCATTAATAATATAATTAAGATTATGAATGTAGGATTTTTAATAAGGTTATAAATATAAAAATAAAAAGTATAAATATAAATATTAAAATGAGAATGATTAAAATTATAATTAAGATATGATTTAAATGAATAATTAAGTATTATTATTATTATTATTATTATTATTATTATTATTATTATTATTATTATTATTATTATTAATATTATTACTAATATTATTATGATCATTAATATTATTATTATTATGATTAGTATTATTATTTATTAACATCTATATTAATATAATAATAAGATATTATTATAATTATTACTTTCATATTAACAAATAAATATTTCCTATATAAAGATATATTACAAACACCATAATATTACATATTTACATATAAGTATATAAATAAAGATATTAATCTTAATACATTATAAAATATAAATAAACTTAGTTAATTGATATTATATGTTTTAATATATATAAATGATATAGGTTCGTGAATCTGAGGCCAACCCTATATTGTTTAATGTCGTCATATGTATTTTTACTACAAAATATAGTACGGTGAGTTTCATTACTCCCTTTTTAAATGCTTTTGCAATATATATTTTTGGGACTGAGAATACATGCGCTGCTTTTATAATGTTTTACGAAATAGACACAAGTAATCGAAACTACATTCTAAGGTTGAATTATCGAAATCGAATATGCCCCTTTTTAGTCTGGTAATTTAAGAATTAGGGAACAGACACTCTAACTGATGCGAATCCTAAAGATAGATCTATTGGGCCCAACAAGCCCCATCTGTGATGCCCCGTACAAAACCATCGTGTACGAATCATCAATAATAGGATCATTACAAGGTCAAATACTATATGTTGTTTCAAAATAAGTTTGCATTCATGAATATGTGTGACGTCTTAACCAACGTCAAATGTTTAATAACCAAAAGTATGCTTCTACGAATAGCAAGCAATAATAGTACGTAACCCATACGTCGTTACAAATACATCGTTTCAAAAGTAATTGATAATGCTAAAAATGAACATATATTTCATAGCATTATCCCTCAAGAAAGACAAGCTTTTAGTTGCAATTGTTCTATTTACAAGTAATATTCGTTTAAATAATAAAAGGTGAAGACAAAAGACAGATTCGACGAATTGAAGACGCAAACGACCAAAAAGCTAAAAAGTACAAAGTACAATCAAAGTGGTTCAAATTATTGATGAGAAACGTCTCAAAATTACAAGAATACAAGACGCAAAACGCAAAGTACAAGATATTAAATTGTACGCAAGGACGTTCGAAAATCCGGAACCGGGACTAGAGTCAACTCTCAACGCTCGACGCAACGGACTAAAAATAACGAGTCAACTATGCACATAAATATAATATAATATTTAAATAATTCTTAAAATTATTTATATATTATATATATATTTATAAACCGTCGACAAGATGAAAACAAAGAAATGTGAGCTCTCCCAGCTGGCCATGCAATCGCATGGCCTGGAAGAGTAAATTCCATGCGATCGCATGGCCCCATTTTGAGGGTCAGGTCCTATAAATTCGCAGTTTTGGTTGATCAAAATCACATCTTTTTCTTTATCTATCTCTCACTCGTATATATATTATATATATTTTAAATTTTAATTTTAATTTTAAATTCTAATAATAAGGGTATGTTAGCGAATGTTGTAAGGGTGTAAGTCGAAATTCTGTCCGTGTAACGCTACGCTATTATTAATCATTGTAAGTTATGTTCAACCTTTTTAAATTAATGTCTCGTAGCTAAGTTATTATTATGCTTATTTAAGCCGAAGTAATCGTGATGTTGGGCTAAATATTAAAATTGGATAATTGGGCTTTGTACCATAATTGGGGTTTGGACAAAAGAACGACACTTGTGGAAATTAGACTATGGGCTATTAATGGGCTTTATATTAACTAAATGATACCTCGTTAATTTAATATATAAACTTATAATTTGACGTATTTATATATAACCACATACGCTTGACTGGGTACGGTGGGCGGGATATCTATAAATACCGATAATTATTCATTTTACTGGACACGGGACTGGATTAATAGTTAATGGACTAGTTAAAACAGGGGTGGATTACATTCAAGGGTAATTGGTGTAATTATTAACAAAGTATTAAAACCTTGGTTTACACGCAGTTGATAACCTGGTGTATTCATTAAACAAAGTAATAAGACCTTGTTACAGCTCGAATCCCCAATTAGTTGGAATATTTGACTTCGGGAATAAGAATAATTTGACGAAGACTTCCGCATTTTATGATTATGACTGATGGACTATTATGGACAAATCCATATGGACATATTGAATAATCCAGGACAAAGGACAATTAACCCATAGTAATAAACTAAAAATCAACACGTCAAACATCATGATTACGGAAGTTTAAATAAGCATAATTCCTTTATTTCATATTTAATTGCACTTTTAATTATCACATTTTTATTTACTGTCATTTTATTTAATTGCACTTTTAATTATCGTACTTTTTAATTATCGCAATTTTATTTATCGCACTTTTATTTATCGCAATTTCATTATCGTTATTTAATTTACGCTTTAAATTAAGTTGTATTTATTTTTAATATTTTACATTAGGTTTTAACTGCAACTAAAGTTTTAAAATCGACAAACCGATCATTAAACGGTAAAAACTCCCTTTTATAATAATAATACTACTTATATATATATATTTATATATTTACAAATATAGTTTTAAAAATATTGCGTTAAACTTGGCTAAAGATCTCTGTGAAACGAACCGGACTTACTAAAAACTACACTACTGTACGATTAGGTACACTGCCTATAAGTGTTGTAGCAAGGTTTAGGTATATCCACTCTATAAATAAATAAATAACTTGTGTAAAATTGTATCGTATTTAATAGTATTTTTCTTGTAAAAATATAACTATTTCGTATACACCTCTACGCACATCAAGTATTTTTGGCGCCGCTGCCGGGGACACTAAAACGCCGAAAGCGACACGATATATAAATTTTTTTTTGAAAAAAGACTTTACTTCTTTTTAATTTACTTTTGTAAAAATACGCTTTTGTAAAAATACGTTTTAATTATTAAAAATACAAAAACCATAAAAAGAATAATAACATATATATATTTTTAAGGGTTTGTTTAAAATATTTTTAAAATTATAAAGTTTTTATTTTTATTTAAAAATTAAAGTTTTTATTTAATTTATATATATATATATATTATAAATATAAAACAGAAAATAGAAAAATAAAATAAAATATAAATATAATAGTATACGGCCCGATCACTGTTGCAGCCCAAAGTCTGGCCCAAAACCCTATTCCATGCGACCGCATGAGGTTATAATGGGATATCCATGCGATCGCATGGCATTATCTGACACGCCAGGTTTGACTGACCAACAGCAATAATTACGGAGTATTTATTATATTTATTATTAAAACCCTAATTAGGTTATAATTATTTAATTATTTAGTTTAGTTTTATTATTTAGTTTGTTTTATTTAGTTTTAATCTAGTTATAATTAATGTATAAAATTAATAGTTTTATAAAATAAATAATATAAAAATAATATTTTTATAAAAATTGTAGTTTTTACAACTTTAAGTTTATTTTTATATTTTGTATCTTTTTATTTGTTTTAGCGTAATATTTGTATTTTTCTTTCGTATTTAGTTTTAAGTCATAGTTTTTGCCGTAGTTATTTTTATTTCTAGATTTTTAGGCTTTGCCGTAAAATCCCTTAAGTACTTTTTCTTTAGACTAAGATTTAGGTGCTTTAGAATTTTGCGACGCCGTTTTTATAAATTTTAGTACTTTTTAAGTTTATACTGTTTTGGATATAGAATTCCTTTTAAGCTTTAATATTTTTAGACGTAACTTTTAATTCTTAGTTTTTAGACTTTTAAGTTTCGAAGCGCTACGTTCTTTTTATTATTTTTCGACCTTTTATTTTTCGACGTTTTTCGACGCGCTCTTTTTCTTTCTTATTTTTCGCCGCTCTAGTTTTTAGGACATAGAATTTTCTATTTCTTCTCTAAAATTTCTTTAAACTTCGACTAAAAATTATTTTAAGCAGTTAAATTGATAGACATCCAAATTTTTTTGCTTCGTAGTAATAGTTGGATTTGTTAGTGGCTGAGTTGTGAGCTTCCGATTTAAAGGGTTCTGGCTCCCTGCTACATCTATTGACTATTCGAAACGTGGGCAAAAGCAGAAAAGTCTATTAATTTGATAACTTATATAATTTTTATATTTTATAACTAATAGGATATTCAGTGAATGCACCGAGCAAAACGTTCACCACCTTTTATACGTTCACCACCTGTAACCAGATCAAGACATCTAGCCAATATTGTCGCTATTGATTTTCCTTTAGAATCGTCATCCAGTCAACCAAGTACTCCAATTCAAATTTCCGATAATCCATTTTTTGAACCCGACCTCACAATTGAGAATCCGGAGGATATTCAGGGACAATTCAGAGATCCAGAACCACCAATCATTCAAACAGAGATTGTCGATGAACAACCCATTAAATCAGAATACTCTAGTGATTCAGATTCAACAAATTCAATCATGGAAAATCTGGAACCTCTAAGTATGGAAGACCGAATGAAAGCTAAACGCACTGGCCAAGGTCACGCAATTACTCAACCAGACATTAATGCGCCAGATTATGAAATCAAAGGACAAATCCTACACATGGTAACTAATCAATGCCAATTTAGTGGTGCGCCAAAGGAAGATCCAAATGAACATCTTCGTACCTTTAATAGGATCTGTACTTTATTTAAAATCCGAGAAGTTGAGGATGAACAGATATATCTCATGTTATTTCCCTGGACTTTAAAGGGAGAGCCAAAGATTGGTTAGAATCGTTACCTGAAGGGGCAATTGATACATGGGACGTTTTAGTTGAAAAATTTCTTAAACAATTCTTTCCAGCATCTAAAGCTGTGAGACTTCAAGGAGAAATTGTTACGTTCACACAAAAGCCAAATGAAACTCTATATGAGGCGTGGACCAGATTTGGAAAGTTATTGAGAGGATGTCCGCAACATGGTTTAGACATTTGTCAAATAGTACAAATATTCTACCAAGGATGCGACATCACTACAAGGAAAGACATCGATATAGCAGCTGGTGGTTCCATTATGAAGAAAACCGCAACTGACGCTTACAAAATTATTGATAACACTGCTTCCCACTCACATGAGTGGCATCAAGAAAAAGATATCGTTAGATCATCTAAAGCAGCTAGAGCTAATTCTAGCCATGACTTAGATTCCATTTCCGCAAAGATAGATGTTGTCGAGAGACGAATGGAAAAGATGATTAAAGATATTCACTCAATACGAATTAGTTGTGAGCAGTGTGGAGGACCACATTTGACAAAAGATTGTCTCAGTATTGAACAAACAATGGAACAAAGAGAGAATGTTTCATATCTAAACCAAAGGCCTGGAAATAATTATTAGAATAATTATCAACCGCCAAGACCAATCTACAATCAAAATCAGAACTATAACCTAAATGTTCCATACAACAACCAACAAGGTCCAAGCAATCAACATGTATCTAACAATACTTACAATCAGCAAAGACCTATTTTTCAAAATAAACCACCACAAACCAATGATAAAAAGCCAAATTTAGAAGATATGATGTCGAAGCTAGTTGAATCTCCAACTCAATTTTTCACATCTCAGAAACAAACCAATGAACAAAATGCTCAAGCATTTAGAAATCAACAAGCTTCTATTCAAAATCTGAAACAAGAAGTGAGCAACCTAGCAAAATTGATAGGTGAAAGAAAACTGGGAAGTCTACCTAGTGATACAAATACTAACCCCCGGAATGAAACAGCTAAAGCCATTACCACAAGAAGTGGTATTACACTTAAACCACCTGAAATGCCTGTAATTTCTGAGGACGCTATTCCTACTCCAAAAGAACCACAACCTGAACAAGATAAGGAAAAAGAACCGATAGTTGAAAAGGTTAATGAAGATAACACAGTTAAGGCTAAACCTTATGTTAAACCATACCAATCACCACTTCCTTACCCGAGTAAAATGAGAAAAGAAAGACTTGAAGTCGAGCAATCCAAATTTTTGGATATGTATAAACAAATAAATGTAAATCTTCTTTTCATTGATGTGATTTCAGGAATGCCTAGATATGCTAAATTCTTGAAAGATCTAATCACGAATAGAAAGAAAATGGAAGAACTCTCGGCTGTTACTATGAATGCTAATTGTTCTGCAGTGCTGTTGAATAAGATACCAGAAAAACTATCTGATCCAGGAAGTTTCACAATTCCATGTTTTCTGGGTAGTCTTAGTTCAATAGAAGCATTGTCAGACTTAGGTGCTAGTATAAATTTAATACCGTATTCACTATACGCTAAACTAGAACTTGGAGAATAGAAACCAACACGAATAAGCATACAACTAGCCGATCGATCAGCAAAATATCCTAGAGGGATAATGGAGAACATGCTAGTTAAAGTTGGTACTTTAGTATTTCCAGTAGATTTTATTATTCTGGACATGGAAGAAGATTCTCGAGTTCCTCTAATATTAGGAAGACCATTCTTAAACACGGCTAAAGCAATAATAGACGTGTTTGGTAAGAAACTGACCCTAAGTATAGAGGACGAGAGTGTTACCTTTTCAGTGGATAGATCCATGCAGCAACCGTAATCTGCAGATGATACATGTTATTATATTCAAACTATAGATTCACATGCAAAATTGTTGGAAGAATTTCCAGAATTACAAGGAACAGGAGAATGTTCTTTAGGAGAAGGAACTGAACCAATTGATGAAACTGAAATGTTAGCCGCACTCATGGCTAATGGATATGAACCAACAAAAGAAGAAATTCAAATGCTAAAAGAAGAAGACAGATATCGATATAAATCATCGATAGAAGAACCACCGACATTAGAGTTAAATCCACTTCCAAACCATTTGGAATACGCTTATTTACATGGTGAATCCGAATTACCTGTAATAATATCGTCTTCTCTTATGGAAAATGAAAAATCTCAACTCATTTTTGTGCTAAAAGCTCATAAACCAGCTATTGCATGAAAAATTCATGATATTAAAGGCATAAGTCCTTCGTATTGCACACATAAAATCCTTATGGATGAAGGTCATAAAACGTATGTGCAATGCCAAAGAAGACTAAATCCTAATATGCAAGATGTGGTTAAGAAAGAAATTATTAAACTGCTAGATGCAGGTTTAATTTATCCAATCTCTGATAGTCCATGGGTAAGCCCAGTTCAATGTGTACCTAAGAAGGGTGGCATGACTGTCATCACAAATGAGAAAAATGAGCTTATTCATACTAGGACTGTAACAGGATGGCGTGTTTGTATTGATTATAGAAAATTAAATAACGCCACCAGAAAAGATCACTTTCCCTTACCTTTCATTGATCAAATGTTGGAAAGATTAGCCGGAAACAGTTACTATTGTTTTCTTGACGGTTTTTTCGGATATTTTCAAATTCCAATAGCACCCGAAGATCAAGAGAAAACCACGTTTACGTGCCCTTATAGTACTTTTGCTTACAAACGCATGCCATTTGGACTTTGCAACGCCCCTGCAACCTTTCAAAGATGCATGATGGCGATTTTTCACGACATGATAGAAGAATGCATGGAAGTTTTCATGGATGACTTTTTAGTCTTCGGTGATACATTTGAATCATGTCTAGTTAATCTTAAACGAATGCTTATTAGATGCGAACAATCAAATCTAGTACTTAATTGGGAGAAATGCCATTTCATGGTTAAAGAAGGCATCGTTCTTGGTCATAAAATCTCAAAGGAAGGAATTGAAGTGGATAGAGCTAAAGTAGATGTAATTGCTAAACTTCCACATCCCACCAATATTAGAGGAGTTAGGAGTTTTCTAGGGCATGCCGGTTTTTACCGACGTTTCATAAAATATTTTTCTAAAATTGCCACTCCTATGAAAAAACTCCTAGAAAGGAATGCTCCATTCATCTTTTCAGATGAATGCATCAAATCTTTTAATATTCTTAAAGAAAAACTCACTAATGCGCCGATCATGATAACTCCAAATTGGAATCTACCGTTTGAACTAATGTGCGATGCAAGTGATTTTGCAATGGGAGCCGTTTTAGGACAAAGGATTGAAAAACGATTTCAACCTATTTATTACGCTAGTAAGACGTTACAAGGAGCACAAACGAATTACACAACTACTGAAAAAGAACTCCTTGCTATTGTCTTTGCTTTTGACAAATTTCGTTCATATCTCGTTCTAGCTAAAACGGTGGTCTATACCGACCATTCTGCTCTTAGATACCTATTTTCAAAACAAGATGCCAAGCCACGATTAATCCATTAGATCTTACTCTTACAAGAGTTCGATATTGAAATCCAAGATAAAAAGGGAGCAGAAAATCTCGCCGCTGATCATCTTTCTCGTCTTGAAAATCCTGAATTAGAAGTTCTAAATGAATCGGCCATACAAGACAACTTTCCTGATGAATATCTATTGAAGATATATTATAATGATATTCCATGATTTGCAGACTATGCAAACTACTTAGTATGTGGAATCCTTGAAAAAGGATTATCGTACCAAAAACGAAAGAAATTCTTCAGTGATATAAAACACTATTTCTGGGAAGATCCACATTTGTTTAAAAGCTGTCCCGATGGAATAATACGCCGATGTATATTCGGAGATGAAGCTAGTCAAATCTTAAACCATTGTCACACAGGACCAACAGGAGGGCATTATGGGCCTCAGCTCACAGCAAGAAAAGTTTACGATGCTGGATTCTATTGGCCTACCATTTTCAAAGACGCACACCTTCTTTGCAAATCCTGTGATGCTTGTCAAAGGGCCGGCAAAATAAGTCAACGTGATGAAATGCCACAAAATGTCATTCAAGTATGTGAAGTATTTGACGTTTGGGGTATTGACTTTATGGGTCCATTTCCAAAATCTCATAATAATCTCTACATTCTCGTTGCCATTGATTATGTATCTAAATGGGCGGAAGCACAAGCTCTCCCAACTAACGATGCACGAGTTGTAGTCAACTTTTTAAAACATCTTTTTGCTAGGTTCGGAACACCGAAAGCTTTAATAAGTGATCGGGGTACTCATTTCTGTAATAATCAACTTGAGAAATTTCTCAAAAGATATAGAGTAACTCATAAAATCTCAACCGCTTATCATCCACAAACAAGTGGACAAGTTGAAAATACCAACCGAGCTTTAAAACGTATTCTAGAGAAAACCGTAGGATCAAATCCGAAGGAATGGTCCATGAAATTGAAGGATGCACTTTGGGCTTTTAGAACAGCCTACAAAACTCCAATTGGAACCACACCTTTTAAACTCGTTTACGGAAAAGCATGTCATCTTCCAGTAGAAATTGAACACAAAGCATTTTGGGCTTTGAAGACATGTAATCTTGATTTACATGAAGCCGGACGTCTACGATTAAGTCAACTAAACGAATTAGAAGAATTAAGACATGAAGTATATGAAAATTCCTTAATCTATATGGAAAGAACGAAGAAATGGCATGATAAAAGAATCAGAAGTTCAAAAGAATTTAAAGAAGGAGACAGAGTTCTTCTTTTTAATTCACGATTCAAGCTATTTCCTGGAAAATTGAAATCAAGATGGTCTGGACCATTTATAGTCAAAAGAGTTTTCCCATACGGAACAATAGAGTTAATAAATTCAAATGGGATTGAATTTAAAGTTAATGGACACAGAGTTAAACATTATATACATGGTCCGATGGAAGTTGACAATGAAGTCAATCACAATTTCACCACCCATGAAAACCTTCAAAATGAAAACATAAATATGTTATCAACAACATATGAAAAATCAAAATTGAAAAATGGGGAGGATTCAAATTGGAGTGATGAAGAAGAATTTCTATACAAACCTCCCATTCCAAGAAAAGAAGAAAAAGAAGTTCAAATAGAAGTGAAAGAACCAAGAAAAGAACACCCGAAAAAGGTTTACAAACCAACTCGACTTACTAAAGTAGGAGACCCAGGCGAATTTATCATTTCTTGCTTACTTAATCATGGTGCTATATATAATGGACTCGCAGATTTAGGAGCAAGTGCAAATATTATGCCTCTTTCCTTATACAAAAGATTAGGTATGGGTAAATTAAAACCAACCAAAATAGGTGTTCAATCATTTGACCTAACCATTAAACACCCGGTTGGAATAGTAAAAATAATTTACTTGTTAACGTGGGAAGTTTGACCTTTGTTGCAAACTTCATAGTTATTAATATGGAGGAAAACCTTGATATTCCTCTAATTTTTGGTCGCCCATTTTTAGCAACCATCGAGGCGTTCATTGATGTAAGAGAAGGTAGAATGACAATTAGGGATGGTGATAAATCGATCACCTTTGTGAACCGAAAGTGTAGATCTCCACCAACCAAAACTGTTAAACCAATAAAAACACATAAGTGTGGGGAAGATGAAGAAACACTTAATGATGATCCTATCACAAAGAACCCCGTTGATGATACGAAATTAGATGAACCCGTTTTTAACAGTTCAATAAAGAAACTTTATAAACGGATTCACGATGCTAAGATTAAGGGAAACTTTAAGTTATGTAACCGATTAGTATCCAATTTATCACCAAAAGAAAAGGCGATGTTAGTTGAATTTGTGAAAGTTACGGAGGAAATCAACAAATGGATTGAAGCAAAAGTCAGAGATATACAAGTTATTGATGATCCAATTGAAAATAACGTTAATCACAATTTCAACACAACATCTAACTAAGTGTGGGGAGGTTGGAATCTTTTTAGAGTAATATGTATTTCTGTTAGAGTTAGATATTCTGTTTTCGTGTAGTTCTCGAGAATGGAATCCGAATGGTCTTTCCCTAGCAGACCCTAAAGAACTAGTCTTCTCCCCCCATTCTGAATTTTTATTTTTTTTAGGTTTTACGAGATGAAGAATTCCTTTGATTTAAACCATGGTCTAATGCTACATGCTTTGATTACTAAATGTAATAATGACACACTTCCGAGTGACCTGGTGTCAGTAATAAGAAGCAGATGTGACGAAGTAAGGAAAGAACTCAGAAAAGATCATCATAAGATACATTTTGGTAAAAGAAAATCAAAATCCGCAACGAAAAGAAGAGAATGACACCTTGAAAGATGTTACAAATGCGGAAAATGGTCACACGAAGGTAAATGTTCAAATAATCAAACATATTCAAATACCGAATTTGTTACTCTATGCAGAGAAGGACCGTTTATATGTTTAGAAGAAAAGATATAGAAGATTCGAGGTTATGCTTACGTAGCTATGAAGAACCAAATCACACGACTCTCCTATGAGTCGGCTAAAGCAGGTCTCTGAGAATTCTTTCTCACAGGTAAGTATGTACAGTTTTTATTTTTATTTTTATTATTTTTAACCTTTTGATAATAAACGCTAAATCGTTCGCTATAAAGTATTAAATTGGTATTCAATAAAATTAGGTATGCGTAACTGAAATTATTGATATCATACAAAAATTTATTACATCACTGCGAAATTTACCGTTTATTCTTAAGGTATAAATATCTTTAATCAATCAACCTAAAATATTTCAAAAATTCGTCAGGAGTAAAACTAGGTAATATAGCCGAAATTACTTTACCGAAAAGAGGGGCGTATATTTTTGACAATATTTGATTAATTAAAGTGGGATAAAAGACCAAAAAGATTTTTAAGTTCATTTTTACTTTGTTTTTAAAATTAATATTAAATTATTATTGTAAAATTTTTTAAAAATCAATATATTTAAGTTTGTGAATATTTGAAAAAATTAAAATTTTTAATATAAAGTTTGTATGTATAAAAATATTAATAATGTGAATTTTTAAATTTAAGTTTGGTGTGATGTTAAAAACAAAAATTTACTTTATTTCACTAAGTTAAAAATTTGATATTTAAAATTCGTCGTGAGTTGAAAACTAGGTCGTTGAACCAAAATTGCTCTACCCAAGGGAGGGACGAGAACTTTTATTATCATTATTTTTAATCTTATTGAATTAAAGTATGCCAAAAAATTTAAAAAACCCAAAAATCTTTGCTTTTAAAACAACGCTTAAAAATGACAAATTTTAAAATTTTGTCGAGGGACGGACTAGGACATCATTCTGAAACGCCCTCATCCTAAAAAGAAACAAATTTTTAAAATATAATTTAATTATATGTTTTAAAAAGTGTAAGGTTTTTATAAAAAAAAAAAAAAAAAAACCAGGTACCCCATGCGATCGCATGGGGTTTGAACTTCAGAACCATGCGATCGCATGGAGCTGAAATTCAGGTTAGGAACAAAATGGCAACAAGCTTGTTCTGTCTCCACACTTTCACACACACAAACACATACAAAACTCTCCCAAAACCCTCTCAAATTTCATCATTTTTTCACCAAAATTCACCAAATTTCGTCCTACAATCCGCTACAATCATGCCTAGATTCAAATTTTTCAACAAGAAGGTAAAAATTACACCCCTAAACTCTTAAATTTCTTAATTTTTGTGATATTTACCAATATTTTACCTAATTTAATTTTGTTAATTCTAGTGTAATTAGTGTTAAATTGTTAGTATATTATGCATGTATAACCTAGATTGATGCTATTTAACATGATTTGAAGCCAAAAACTTCAAAAATTTTAGAAATCTAGGGTTTGTGTTCTTGAGCAATTTGGGACTTTTTAATATAAACAGTTTATGGCCGATTTTTATCATGAATTATTGCTAAATTAAGTAGTGTAACATGTTTAGGTAGCTAAATGATCCAAACTTTGACACTAAACATGATTTTTGAGAATTAAAGTGGACTTTTTAGGTATAAAATTCACGAACTTGATTATATTGATGTAAATGCCATTTGAAACTTGTTTAATTACTATTAATAGTTGTTTTAACATGTTATTTGAGTTGAATGCTTATAAACTTTGTAAACATTTTCATATATGCTTATTTGAAAAGTGTGTAAAATTGTTAAAATTGTGAAAATGCGTATAAGTTTAATTTTGATTGAACATGTTATAGTAATTGTTTCAAGTTGTTATTTTGCTAACACTAAGGCATACTTGGATGCACAAATTTTGTGTTTACTGTGTTTTGCAGAAATATACTGAAACTGAAGGTGCTTCATCATCATCCAGGCAACCTGCTCCAGAACCTGAGCCAGAATTGCAATACGAGCCAGAATCCGAACAAGAACCACAACAGGAACAACAACATCAACCTGATCAACACGTACCTTATTATGATCCGCTACAATTTTTTGATGCCTTTATAGTATTTTCGATGCATCTGCTAGTAGAATACCTAACGATTCCTGAACACACGTTGCATCCTAGTCTAAGATTCGATAGAAGCTGGAGAGATTACCCGACATATCAAAGTAACAAATTAAAACTGATACAGAAAAATGTAGAAGTGCCGAGGGTAATCGATTGGGAGCCTTTAGAAAGGGTCCAACTAGTTAACTCAGTTAGGGAGCATCTGATCCAAAGGTATGGCAGTTCTTCTTTTCCCGATTGGGAATGTCTATTCACCATTCGTAGACCTGTATATAAGGAATGGTGTATTGAGCTTATGAGTACTATAGCGTTAAATTCAGATGTAGATAGATCAGATGATAGAAGTTTTCTTAGATTTTTACTTGGCCGTAGGATGTACAGGATGTCCATGCTGGACATGGCCAGGGCTTTACAGATATATACTCCTGGTGAATTACTACTACCCGATTGTATGAATTAGATTTATCGTGGTGAAAGGGTAGATAGGAATTTTGACGCGAACGCCGTCTGGAGGCGTATGTCAGATTATAATGTTTTTACGCTGGGAGGAAAACACTCCTACTTACATATTAACAAAGCCGAGCTTCGTATAATTCATAGATTTTTGGCTAACTCGATTACACAGAGAGGTCACAATCAGGAGAAAATGACCTTACATGATTTATTTTACCTAAAGTGTATTCGAGACCCAAGAGGCTTTGTTAATATCCCTTACTGTGTTGGTTTTTATTTGTCTAAAATGGTAGAAGGAATACAGGAAGGGGGAATAATAGGAGGAGGTATTTTTGTTACTCTCATTGAAGAGTATTTGGGTGTAGGTAGGGACCAAGGGGCTCCACTTTTGGTATGTAGGGAACAGATTGAACCTTTAGGATTGAAGGTCTATCAGGGTGCTAAGGTATTAAAGAGAAGACGCAACCAGGCAGTACCCTATGAAGGTAATCATCCTCAGGTAGAGAGAGGTTCAGATGAGGAAATGGAGGAAGCGGATGACATTAGGGATGTCATTAGGGAGGCTATGACTGACGTCTACCAGCGTGTATATGAGGTGGAAATGAAAAACGAGGAGAGATTTAGTCGGATGGAGCAGTGGCAAGCCCGGAATAATTATGAGCATTCCAGGCAATGACAGCCTGATAGATGGGACTATCATCAGCGTCAGATCATGAGCCGGCTGTCACTTCAGGATCACTACGTCCCAACCCGACCCGCTTACTATCCTCCACACCAGCCCGAGATAAGACCACCATATACTCTCTACGACCCTAACCAGGCCTATCAGTACACCTATCACCAACCATGGAACCCGGATGATGACATGAACTGGAACCCTATCCAGATTGATATAGTTCCTGTTGGTGATTTCTATGATTTTTATCTTTTTATTATTTCTATTTATTTATGTTTAAACACATTATATTTTGATACTTTTATTGTAATGTTTAATATTTTTATTTGTTGTACTAATATTTCATATTTGATTTGAAAGTGAGATTTTAAGTCCCATTTCAAATTACCATGCATATTTATATTTGTATTGTATGTATTTTATTTCATGTACACAACAGGGTAAAACAGCGCATTTTCAAAGACTGGCATTAAGTTCAGCAAAAGCTACTGATTTTGACGACAAAATGAAAAACAAATGTGATGTAACAACAAGACGGAATGAACAAATGATGTGCACCATTTATCATTCAACAAACAAACGTCAATATGTTTAGAAACTTTGGTAAAATTTAATCATTTTTCTACGCTAATCACCCTCAATAATTTAAATTATTACTGATTTCTATCAAATGAGGGCATTACAAGATCTTAAGTGTGGGAAGGGGTTAAATTCTTTCAGATTTTAATTTTTTTTTTTGACTTATACACTTGGTTACCATTAAAAATACTAGTAATGCAGTAGTTGTATTAGAATCTACTGCTCTCTGATAATAAAGAACAGCCCTAGTCTTATATACTGACTACCCAATTCTAGTAAAAATTTTCAAAATTTTTAATTAAATGAACTCAAAATCATGTTTATACATATTTATGAACGATAAAACTAGGTGTTAAACACCGAAATTATTTTTACCTCGGAAAGGACATAAATTGAGAAATAACCCAAAATGTTAGAATTCATTTAAAATGGAATAGAGGACAATAAAAAGGCAAAGAAAGAAAAATAAAAGACAAGTGTGGGAAAAATTTACCAAGTTATTTTGAACATATATCACATATTTTTGTACAAATAATTGAAGATACTTTTGTTTTGGACAAAATTAACTGTTTTACTCGAAAAACTGTAATATATATTAGAAAGAAAGATGGATCTACATGATGAATCAATTCCATCATTAAAAGGAAGTAAAGTCTTCCGAAAAAGACACGCGCTTCTTGATTTAGGTCAGGAAGTTGTCGTCCAGACCAGCTGTAGGTTGACGAAAAATCTAGAAAAGTCATCACTAAAATCAGCAGGAAATCCACGGACCTCAGCATCAAACAGGGTCGCCAAGTGGTCAGACTTATCCTAACCATGAGAGGATCTGTCTCGTAAAATGGGGAGGGCGCCGTGCAAATTAGCTTGATAAGACTAATGAATCAGACCCCCAAAAAGGATAATCTCCTTAAAGATCAAAAATCAGCTTTTAAGTCTGATATTACTCAATCCTTGAGATTGACTTTTAAAGATTGAGAATTACAAACTCATGGAATTCGATGATATCTAAACTCGAGCTTGAACGAGAAAATATTTTGATCAAAATTACAAACCGATTTGTTTTCTGAAAACCCATTTTTAATACGTTCATTACCATTTAACGTAAAATCCTAGTAATTCACCTGGAATTCATTAGGTCACCTGAACCAAATCGGGTGTCAACCGTAAGAACGGTGGTTGCATAGCATGGTAGAAGACAGGACCTTGTGCCAGACCGAAAAACTATAGGGTGAGCTTTACTATTGCTCCTACCAAGGATAGTAATTGCATCCGACACATTATAGACCATAATTAAAAGTATGTCAGGGGACATTGCCTTAACAGTTGCTTGTTTAACGCTTTCCTTTACAACCGGACGGTAGTTTATCGAAAGTAAATATACGGAGCAAGTATACTGGACGTGTTGCTTTTCTAATACAAGGTTAGCAAGTGGGTGACACAAAACCATAAGTTTTGAGCTAAAATTTTCAAATCTGAAACCCACCAAACTCACAAAAACATTTTGCAAACACCGGTGAAGGATTATTCCGGAAAACTTATCTAGGGTAAAAACTAGATTGAATTTTCAAAAGATCAAATGTTTTCATAAAGATCCAATTTCCTTAAGGATCTAAATTTTTATAATCATGTGGGACTTTAAACCACATCGTTACCACCATTGTTCATACCGCCGTATAGAAATCACTGATGTACAAAATGTGAAGAATAAAGAAGCGATTCTAGTATTTTTATTTCAAGACTATATTGCTTGAGGACAAGCAACGCTCAAGTGTGGGAATATTTGATAATGCTAAAAATGAACATATATTTCATAGCATTATCCCTCAAGAAAGACAAGTTTTTAGTTGCAATTGTTCTATTTACAAGTAATATTCGTTTAAATAATAAAAGGTGAAGACAAAAGACAGATTCGACAAATTGAAGACGCAAACGACCAAAAAGCTAAAAAGTACAAAGTACAATCAAAGTGGTTCAAATTATTGATGAGAAACGTCTCAAAATTACAAGAATACAAGACGCAAAACGCAAAGTACAAGATATTAAATTGTACGCAAGGACTTTCGAAAATCCGAAACCGGGACCAGAGTCAACTCTCAACGCTCAACGCAACGGACTAAAAATTACGAGTCAACTATGCACATAAATATAATATAATATTTAAATAATTCGTAAAATTATTTATATATTATATATATTTATAAACCGTCGGCAAGATGCAAACAAAGACATGTGAGCTCTCCCAGCTGGCCATGCGATCGCATGGCTTGGAAGAGTAAATTCCATGCGATCGCATGGCCCCATTTTGAGGGTCAGATCCTATAAATTCGCAGTTTTGGTTGATCAAAATCACATCTTTTTCTTTATCTATCTCTCACTCGTATATATATTATATATATTTTAAATTTTAATTTTAATTTTAATTTTAAATTCTAATAATAAGGGTATGTTAGCGAATGTTGTAAGGGTGTAAGCCAAAATTCTGTCCGTGTAACGCTACGCTATTATTAATCATTGTAAGTTATGTTCAACCTTTTTAAATTAATGTCTCGCAGCTAAGTTATTATTATGCTTATTTAAACCGAAGTAATCGTGATGTTGGGCTAAATATTAAAATTGGGTAATTGGGCTTTGTACCATAATTGGGGTTTGGACAAAAGAACGACACTTGTGGAAATTAGACTATGGGCTATTAATGGGCTTTATATTAACTAAATGATACCTCGTTAATTTAATATATAAACTTATAATTTGACGTATTTATATATATCCACATATGCTTGACTGGGTATGGTGGGCGGGATATCTATAAATACCGATAATTATTCATTTTACCGGACACGGGACTGGATTAATAGTTAATGGACTAGTTAAAACAGGGGTGGATTACAGTCAAGGGTAATTGGTGTAATTGTTAACAAAGTATTAAAACCTTGGTTTACACGCAGTCGATAACCTGGTGTATTCATTAAACAAAGTAATAAGACCTTGTTACAGTTCGAATCCCCAATTAGTTGGAATATTTGACTTCGGGAATAAGAATAATTTGACGAAGACTTCCGCATTTTATGATTATGACTGATGGACTATTATGGAAAAATCCATATGGACATATTGAATAATCCAGGACAAAGGACAATTAACCCATGGTAATAAACTAAAAATCAACACGTCAAACATCATGATTACGGAAGTTTAAATAAGCATAATTCCTTTATTTCATATTTAATTGCACTTTTAATTATCGCATTTTTATTTACTGTCATTTTATTTAATTGCACTTTTAATTATCGTACTTTTTAATTATCGCAATTTTATTTATCGCACTTTTATTTATAGCAATTTCATTATCGTTATTTAATTTACGCTTTAAATTAAGTTGTATTTATTTTTAATATTTTACATTAGGTTTTAACTGCGACTAAAGTTTAAAATCGACAAACCGGTCATTAAACGGTAAAAACTACCTTTTATAATAATAATACTACTTATATATATATATTTATATATTTACAAATATAGTTTTAAAAATATAGCGTTAAACTTGGCTAAAGATCCATGTGGAACGAACCGGACTTACTAAAAACTACACTACTGTACGATTAGGTACACTGCCTATAAGTGTTGTAGCAAGGTTTAGGTATATCCACTCTATAAATAAATAAATAACTTGTGTAAAATTGTATCGTATTTAATAGTATTTTCCTTGTAAAAATATAACTATTTCGTATACACCTCTACGCACATCAGTAATATAGTTTGAATGCAAAATAAATGTTTCAAGCGGTGACATCTCTAATAAGCATAGCGGGTGTCTACAAAGCATGACTAGTACAGCGAAAGCAAGCAAACCTTAAGCACCTGAGAAAAACATGTTTAAAAACGTCAACACAAAGGTTGGTTAGCTATAGTTTAAGTATAACAGTAATGTAAGGTAGGCCACGAGATTTCAGTGCTTCAACAGCGTTTTTAAAACAGTATGAAAAGTATATGTATAACCGTGGGCACTTGGTAACTAACTTAAAATTTATCACCCCCTAAAAGTACACTTGGCGAGTACGTATGTTTATGAAGTATTAAACACCCGTTAAATGCTAGCGCTACTAGCCCGAGTGGGGATGTCAAACCCTATGGATCCATATCTAAGATTCACTTTCACCGGTTCAAAGACCAATGACTAAACGTTACCGAGCTAAAGGGAAAGTTTATGAAGTTGTATAACCCACACATATATAAAGTTTAAGTACTTGTGCCTAGTATGTAAAACATAAAATGCGCATGTATTCTCAGTTCCCAAAATAGTTAAAGTAAAAAGGGATGCTATAACTCACAGTGGAAAGTAGTAAAAGTCGATACGCGGGAATAGTAAGCAAGTGGTTGGTCCAAAAGGTCCTCAACCTAAGTCAAAAGTTACTAAGTCAGTAAATCGTTCTCAAAGGTTTACAAGTATGTAAATTAGGTCTTAAGTACCATCATCATTCATCATTAAACAAACAGTGTAAAGTAAGTTTTAAGTCAAGGCTCGGGTTTGAAATAAAGGCTTACTTACTTCAGTCGCCACGACCTCTATACAAACTGAAATGAGGTGAGACCAGTGGCCATGGCTCAGTATATGAGTCCCCTAGGTACTGACCAATTTCCAGAACCACATTCATCTTCATTTGACCATGGGGACGCTTTAAGTGCGAGTAGGTCAGAAATTTCAGCACAACGTTAATAGGGTGTAGTGACTTTCGGGAGGCCATAGATCCTAAACCGTAACTCGGATTAAGACGAGGTCTAAACGGAAAATCATCTAATCGAGCCGAACTAACTGAAAATAAAATTTCTAGTATCCCAGGTAGTTTGATCAGTTCCAGAAAACAGTAAGAAAGATGTTTCAGTGGGTTTTTGGTGCTTGATGCTCATCACGGTTCTCATCCTTGATGCGTATAGCTTCAAGTGTACAACTCGTTGATGGGTTTGCATCATCTTAACCAAGGTTTGACCTTCATGACACTAGTGTAAGTCTAAGATATGTTTCACAACTCACTTAAGAGTTGTATGTAGTTTGATAACCAAAGTTACATCAAGATCTTAGATCCGACACATACAAGAGTTCTACTAGTAATATTAAGCTACAAACTTGAAAGTAACATAAATAATCAAGATCTTAAGTGGTAGAACTTAGATCTTAGCTAGATCTTAAAGATTCTAGACCCAAAAGTTTAGATCCAAAGTTCTTAAGTTAGATCCTAAGTTATAACACTTGAATCTTTACTTTAATGAAACCATAAGTTATGAAACTTAGATTTTCATCTTGTAAAGTGTATATAAGCTTACAAGCTTTTGTTTACAACATAATAAGTAGACCATAAGCTATAGAAACTTAGATCTTTCATAAGTATGTGAAGTTATAACTAGAAAGTTATACTTCCATGTTCTTGAACTTACAAGTTAACTTTTGTTCAAGAAGAATGAGATCAAGATTAACTAGTAATTTTTGACCAACAAAGCTAATAATCACGAATTGAAAACATGAACAAAAGGAAGAAATAATGAAATCTACAAGTAATAAGTTCATGGTTGTTCATACTTTTAAAGATTTAAGCCAAGACTTTGATCTTTAAGAAAGTAAACCTTAAGTTTACAACATGAACTCAAGTATGATTATAAACTCATGAACTTTAAACCTTTTAAAACATTAAGTGTAGAACCATAGCTAGGAAGTTTAGGTTCTTGTATGAACAAGATGATATGAAGAATAAGCTAGATAGTTTGATTCTTACAACTAGTAAGTAAACAGCAACTACAAGTAATTAAACAACAACAAAGAACAAGTTATGATGATGAATGAATTCCGTTTTTCTAAGGAAAAAGAAGAAGAAAAGTAGTTCATGTTACTTACAAGTTGAGAGAAAAAGAGAGAAAATGTTGAGAGAAAATGTAAGTAAGTTGTGTGTGTGAAGAGTGAAGTGAATACAAGTAACTAAGTAATACAAAAAAAATTTGAACTCCTCTTTACCCATATGGTGGCCGACGATTTTCCAAGGCCAAATGGGGCAATGTCAAACTTCAAATTTCTAACATGGGAAGATGGGGTTGAAAGGACCCGTCCTAATCCACCCGGACGAAGTCCATATCGATTATAAACATATCACAACAGTTGATTACATCGCGAGGTACTTGACCTCTATATGATACATTTTACAAACATTGCATTCATTTTTGAAAAGACAATCTTTCATTACATCAAAAGTTGACAACATGCATACCATTTCGTAATATATCTTACTATAATTGACTTAATAATAATCTTGATGAACTCAACGACTCGAATGCAACGTCTTTTGAAATATATCATGAATGACTCCAAATAATATCTTTAAGATGAGCAAATGCACAGCGGAAGATTTCTTTCGTACCTGAGAATGAACATGCTTTAAAGTGTCAACCAAAAGGTTGGTGAGTTCATTAGTTTAACATAAATAATCATTTCATAATTTTAATAGACCACAAGATTTCATATTTCCATTTCTCATAAACATACGTCCCGTGCATAGAGACAAAAATTATCATTCATATGGTTTGAACACCTGGTAACCGACATTCACAATATGCATATAAGAATATCCCCATCATTCCGGGATCTTCCTTCGGACATGATATAAATTTCGAAGTACTAAAGCATCCGGTACTTTGGATGGGGCTTGTTGGGCCCGATAGATCTATCTTTAGGATTCGCGTCAATTAGGGTGTCTGTTCCCTAATTCTTAGATTACCAGACTAAAAAGGGGCATATTCGGTTTAATAATCCAGCCATAGAATGTAGTTTTAAGTACTTGTGTCTATTTCGTAAAACAGTTATAAAAGTAGCGCATGTATTCTCAGTCCCAAAAATATATATTGCAAAAGCATTTAAAAAGGGAGCAAATGAAACTCACCATACTGTATTTTGTAGTAAAAATACATATGACTATATTGAACAACTGAACAATGCAGGGTTGGCCTCGGATTCACGAACCTATATCATTTTTATATTTATTAAAACGTATAATAGAAATCTCATCATTTCATTTATTAATTATATACATTTTATATGTTTGTAGTTATATAGAATTTATACTAAATTTCCTTAAAAATATATATACTTTACTTATATATATTATATCTTATGTTGTATTTGTTTATTTTGTATGTATTGAAAATAACTAATATCTACACATTTAGTTATATTACTATATCTATATAGATCTATGATTAGTATTAAATGTTAAATTCAATA
Organism: Rutidosis leptorrhynchoides; assembly: GCF_046630445.1. NCBI lineage: Eukaryota > Viridiplantae > Streptophyta > Magnoliopsida > Asterales > Asteraceae > Rutidosis > Rutidosis leptorrhynchoides. The sequence continues at coordinate 287,646,626 of NC_092333.1, forward strand.
GTTTATTGTATGAAAGTATTTATATAGAAATATAATATGTTTGATATATGGTTATATGAAATATTATTATATTTAGTGTATATTTAAAAAGTGTATTTTATGTACAAAATATTTATTTGTTTTAAAAAAAGGTTGTTTTGGTAATAATAATTTACTAATATTCATAATAACTTTATTAGTAATGATATTACTAATAATGATACTTGTACCTGTGATGATAACAATAATAATTGTAATACTGGTAATAATTATACTAATAAAAATAATAATTTTACTGCTACTAATAATAATAAGTGTAGTGTTATTAATAGTCTTTATGAAAACATTGATAGATTAAAATAATAATACTTTTAGTAATAATTATATAAATTTTTAATAATAACACTACTGTTAATGATACTCACACTAATGATAATAATCATAAAATGATAATTTAATAATAATGATGATAATAATAATAACACTAGTAATACTTATAAATATAAATGTAGTAATAATTATAATCATAATACTAATAATAATAATAATAATAATAATAATACTCATAATAATGATAATAGTACTTATACTAGTAGTAAAATGATAAAATTTATACTTTGAATGATAATATTGATATTAGTAATAACATTTCTAATACTACAAATCTTATTTGTAACTATAATCATAATAATAATAGTAAATGAAATTTCTATCGTAATACTTATATTAAAAATAATAATTTTAATATTTATGATTCTAATAACAATAACAATAATGATAATAATAATGATAATAATAATAGTACTCATAATGGTCTTAATATTTAATAATAATAATAATACTAACAATAATAATAATAATAATACTAATATCTACTAATAGCATAACATTAATAATAATAACAATAACAATAACAATAACAATAATAATAATAATAATAATAATAATAATAATAATAATAATAATAATAATAATAATAATAATAATAATAATAATAATAATAATAATAATAATAATAATAATAATAATAATAATAATAATAATAATAATAATAATAATAATAATAATAATAAAAGAAGTATACCCATATAAAAGCTTCCTTAAAAAGAATTGTCCGAGACCGGGCTCGAACTCGTGACCACTCGATAACCCGAACACACCCATTACCACTCCACCGTGCCTGTTTTTTTGAAATTATCCTATTCTAATTTAATTTAAACCTGTTTCATTAACTGTTTTGTTTCCCCTTCCTCCTCCTCGGATTATACACTCGATCAGAGTATCCACGTACGATCAAAACAACGAGTTAAGGTTTGAATTTCAATTATAATTTACTTTTAATGAATGCTTGTTCATTTAAACAATTAAAAAAAATATAACAGATTTTCAAGGCCTGCTGTTCATCGCAGGTTCAAAACAAAAACAAAAAATTGATAAAGAGATTGAGATCGTTTTAGCTTCAGGTTATAACACAAAGTATGTTTTAAAACTTTCCTATAATCTTTCTAAATTCTCAATTTTTCTTAATTCGTAACAAAAACTCCGAATTTTAAGGAAGAACATCGTTTGACTTATTTTGTTTATAAGCTTTGACTTCAAAATTCATCTTCGATTTTGCAATTTAAAATTTGATACTTTACAGATAGTACAAATAGAGGATTTCCAACAAGATTGTATTTTTAGTTTTTGAAATATCATTAGAAATCGAGCTGTTGAATAAATGAAGTAGGAACAGAGTTCATCGTAAAAAATAATAATAATTGAATAAATTGACACTTTGATTCTGTAAAATAATTATAAGTGATACTGAGAATGGAGAGAATGAATGACGTTTTCAATTGTAGAGAAGATTGATCATTTTATATCCAGAGTATACTCAGAAGACAATCGAGCCAGAAAAAAAAATAAAAATAAAACAAAATTGGACAACCACTCATAACAGATTTGTACACTTTATTCTATCTGGAAAGATAACAAATCAGACAGAAACAAAAACGTAAAAGTTTGATTGGAACCCTGAATTAATTCGTACCATTTTATTATATAATTAATATTAATAAATATCTTAATAATAATAATACTAATAATAATAATAATTATATAAATAATAATAATATGATATTAATAATAACAATAATGGTAATTTCAATAAGTTTAAAAATAATTAATTAGCAATATAAATGATACAAATAATATTATTAATAATACTAATTTAAATGATACTAATATTATTAAATGACAATAATAATATTAATACATATCTAATTTCACATTTATGTCATAAATTTAAAATAATAATATTAATAATTAATATACTAATAATAAAAAAGATATAATACATTATATGTATCAAATTTTACATCTATATATTATTTAACAATATTAATAATATTGATATTGATATTAATATCATTATTTTTATTAATGATAAAGAGAAAAGTAATAATAAGGATTTAAGTATGTTAATTATACTTTAACTTGTAATTACATATAGTAATTTTATTTATTAATTGTGTAATATTTCATATACCTTTTATATATTTATTAATTATACATGCTAACAATATACATATAATTTTAGTTAAGTATAAAAATTATATACATATTCAAACTGTTACATATATAATTTATGTTTTAATTATCAAGTTTTATTACCTAGATAATTATGTTAATTATATATATTAAAACATGTAAACTAAGTATAACATTATACATTAAATACATTGCTAACGTTGACAATTTATATTCAAAATAATTTATATTCAACATACTTTATATACACAAAATAACAAGTTTTAGTTATTTTAATTTATCTTGCATAAAAACTAAATCGCATAATAGTTCAAAAATATATTTAACTTATTATATATAATTATTTATTGATATAATTATTTATATATATACATTCATGTTTACAGTTAAAAGTTCGTGAATCGTCGGGAATTGTCAAAAGTCAATTGTATGCATGAACACAGCTCAAAATTCTTGAGATTCAGTTTAACAGACTTTGCTTATCGTGTCGATATCATGTTAAGATCAAGTTTAAATTTGGTCGAAAATTCCCGGGTCATCACAGTACCTACCCGTTAAAGAAATTTTGTCCCGAAATTTGAGTGAGGTGGTCATGGATAACAATAAAAATATTTTTATGACGAATATGAGTTGGTAAATTGAGTTTTATCATCATTGACTAAGATAGATAAAACGATTCGATTAGGTGAAGCGTACGAATGAAGCTATCACAACAGATTGAGATAGAGATTTAACTTTTGACGTAGTCACGGTGGAATTTAGAAAATAAGGTGCGTGTTAACTTTTGATGTAGAGGGTTGAATTCCGGAATTCAAGGGATTAAAGAAAATCTTCAAAATCTATAAGATTTGATTCTTCGGCGAATAAGGAAATTAAAATCTCTATAATTAAATACAGTGATCTGTCTTGATTACTCTGTCTGATATTTCCATTATAAATCAACTCTTCTGTTCCATTATTCTCACCATTCCTATACTTTCTTTCTTAATCCATACATCCAAAAGATTGTAAAAATACTTAATCCAGTTCTGATCCTTGTCCTCATCCTTACTATCGCAACAATCATTCTCCTTTTCCAACTTTCACCAGAGGAATCTGCTTTCTTCTTCTTTGCATTTGGGTTTATAGTGTTTTTAATTCTCCCGTGTCTTTATGTTGTGATAAACATTGATATACACAGTTTGTAATTTCTACTTGTTGTTGGGTTTTATATCTTCCCTTATATTTCGAATCTCTTTGCCTTTTTATTCTCCTCTCGATCTCTAGTAAAGCGAGTAATGGTCCAGAATTCATAGGTATGAAGTTTTGGATGAACATAGTTAATGTTCTAAGAAAGAAATCGTAATGGCACGATTTGATTTGTAAAATTATCAGAATCACTGAGAATAGAACTATCAAGAATATACTTTCTTGATATGTTCAGAAGTTAAGCAGAATGAAAGAGTTATGTAACATGCCACGTGATGATGTTATAATCTGTGAGTCATTATGTCCTTTTTAGAAACTCGGCATGACTTACTGTAATATAATCACGTTGATCAAGTGTCATTATATTATACTAACTCATGCATCAGTTCCCAACACTACTTCAATAACGTTCATATTTTAAGCTCGAAAGTTTACAGAATATAGAAACTAACAGTTTCTATATGATGTAACACTGATAGCACGAAGAGATTAATGATTTCAGATAAGAGTAGTTATGAAAATATCTTCAGAAATATGAATGATATTTATAATGAAAGATACGATGATATCTTGGAATTTCTAATATCGATGGATGATGAAGAAGATTTATCCGTAAAGGTTTAGATTCGGAAGCAAGGTATTCGCTAAAGATTTCATCAGAAACAGAATTATTTGGATTCTTTGAAGTCAAACTTATTCTTTGCGATTTGTCCACGGCGTTCTTCATAGTTTCGCATAATCTGCTTTTTGGTACTAAATTTTCTATTGAATGTTTCCAATATAATGATACACAGGAAGCACAAAGAGGTATATAATTTCGGACGAGAATATTTATGAAAATATCCTCAGAAATATCGAAGATATTGATGATGATATTTTGGAATTTCTAAGTTCGATGGTTGATGGAGAAAGATTTTCCGCAAGATTTTAACATGACTTCGGAGCAAGATATTCTCTAAAGATTTCAATGGATCTAGATTTATCTGGGTTCTATGAATTTAGGGTATGTTACTTGTATTTCTCCTTGGTTTCCTTTATGGTTAGCTCAATCCGCTTTTCAGTTCCAACTTTTCTGAGCTTTTCCAACATACAAATCTTTATCATCAAACTTTCGATGATTATGGTCGTTTACGGTTATCTACAGTTTCTGCTGCTTCATTCAGCTTTTTCAACATTCAGAGTATTGATTTGTGACTGTGTGCTTTTCAGAATTTCAGAATGAGAGATCATAATTCGAAGAGATAAATGTCATATATATAACTGTTGATGTAGATATGCTGTGAGTTTTCAAAGTACTGATTGCTGATTCTCGGTAATTGTTATGGCAGTTCTCATTATAAGATGCGGATGAGTATATGATCGGGTTTCAATGAATAAGTATAATGATTTATCAGAGAGATTTAAGCCAAAAAGCAACGAGGTTGCTGGTACGTCTGCTGGTAATATGGTGGAATATAAAAGAATTCTCTGGTATCAAAAGGGTAATTGTATATATCAGGATTATAGTAAGGCTACTTCGAATGAAAAGTCGAAGTTGACTTGCTGAAGCTGTGACAAAATTGCCTACTTTAAAAAAAAGCGCAAAGATTTTTTTTTTTTTTTTTTTTTGCTAATAAATGTCAAAGGATCTGACGCGGCTGCGTGTTAAACTTTTACTCAGTTGCCGAGAATTTCTCAAGTGCATAACTATATGCATAAATCTTTCCTTCCGTAGATGAAGTGCGGTTGATTCATCCTATCGATTGAGGCATTTTCAAGAATCATGAAAGGTTTGGAAGCAGAATGTAATCGTGAAGATACAAATGATGTTTAAGACGAAATCAAGTGGCAACTTGAAGAATTGTTTAGTTTCATATGTTATAATCAATATTTTAATTCATTTTAATTTTCCAATGTTATTAGTCCACAGTCGATAGTCCACAGTTGACAGTCTAATAATTCATATATAGTTTAATATATAATACTCGAATTAATTAATACGTGTCGTGACCCGTATACGTCTCAGACTCGATCACAACTCAAAGTATATATATTATTTGAGAATCAACCTCAACCCTGTATAGAGAACTCGATCATTACTGCATATAGAGTGTCTATGGTGATTCTAAATAATATATATAGATGTGTCGATATGATATGTCAAAACCTTGTATACATGTCCCGATATTTAAAGTGCGTAAAAATAAATAACAGAAATTTAAATGACGATCAATAAGGTGCGTAAAGTAAATAACAGAAATTAAATGACGATAAATAAGATTGCGAGAATGTAAATTGCGATAATTAAATTGCGATAAATAAAATGTAATCAGTTAGTTAGGAACAATTGGCTAGGAACAGTTAGCGTGGATTCTTAACAAAATTTCTCATAGTTAATTTGTTTGTTTTCTAACAAATTTTATTTTGTCAAATGTTTTCTTCATTATGCCACTTGTTGGATTCTGATAAATTAAAATCCAAATATGAAATTGGATGAATATGGTTATTCTGTGGTGAACGGATTTGTATATCGATCGATGTAAGTAGGATAGTATATGACTGTTGAAACAGATTCGAAGAACGTACAATGTAACTTATTAATGTGAAATTTAAATATTCCTCGGGTATTACCTACTCGTTAAAATATTTTCACCATTAACAGTTTGTACAAGAGAATTTTTAATTACAATCTTTATGAAAACATATATACATATATATTTTCTTCAGATGTATTCATGGATTTAATGAGTTAATATGATATTAAACTCATTTGCTTTTCGGTTGGAACTAGAATAAATAATCTCTAAAACTTTAGAGATTGCATATTCGCCATGTCGAACGAAGATAAATGAGGTAGAACGATACGTAGAACGAAGATCATACTCAAAGTACAGATGATGATATTGAAGCATGGATTGTTGATGGTATTGGTGCTGTTATTGATGGTACTGTTGGTGCCGGTGATGTTGCTGAAGCTGGTACATTTTGCACCATATTCTCCGAATTGATTATTCGAGCGTGAAGTTCGTTGACTTATTACTCCAGGATGATTGTCGGTCGGAACGAGTGGATGAATAAGGTTCAGAATTGTGGATAGAATATAATCTTGTCAAGTTACCCTGGAAATGAGACTGAAAGTGGTGTCTCGAACAGGTTCGCCGGTAAACGCTTCAGGTTCATTGTCAAGAGGTGAATTTGGTTGGTGGAAAGGATTACCTTCTGCGCGTTTCTATTAATTAAGTCAACTACGAACCCATCAGATGAATTGATAATGGCTGATTGGTTGATTCATGCCGATGACGCTGTTTTTGGAGGTTAGGTGAACATCTATGTCGGAATAGCTGTCGGAATAACTATCGGAATAGCTATTGGAATCTGAGGGACTCGAACTGGTTGCAGTATTCATCTCGTACGATTAGATGAAGGATTTTTGATAACAAAATAGATTATAGGATGTAGATTAGTACCCTGCAATACATAATTTACATATGCATATATAATACTAAAATCCCATAAGTTACGGAGGAATCTACGGAAGTTGTCAGGCAAAGTTACAGTAACAGATACGCTAAGATATGAAGTAGTAGATACGCTAAGATATGAATTTTGTCTATACACTATTCATGCAGTCAATGCAGTAAAACGTGTCTAGACTAAGAATGATAAGCAAGTGATTCTCTAAGAATGATAAGCAGGTAATTTTTGACACAAAATGATAAGCAAAACTTTTGACATGCAGACATGGTCGAAGTCCAGACTCACTAATGCATCCTAACGACTTATCAGTTAGACACACTAATGCAGACATGGTTCGCTAAGACCACCGCTCTGATACCAACTGAAAGGACCTGTCCTAATCTATCCGGACGAAGTCCATATCGATTATAAACAAATCACAACAGTTGATTACATCGCGAGGTACTTGACCTCTATATGATACATTTTACAAACATTGCATTCATTTTTGAAAAGACAATCTTTCATTACATCGAAAGTTGACAACATGCATACCATTTCGTAATATATCTTACTATAGTTGACTTAATAATAATCTTGATGAACTCAACGACTCGAATGCAACGTCTTTTGAGATATATCATGAATGACTCCAAATAATATCTTTAAGATGAGCAAATGCACAGCGGAAGATTTCTTTCGTACCTGAGAATGAACATGCTTTAAAGTGTCAACCAAAAGGTTGGTGAGTTCATTAGTTTAACATAAATAATCATTTCATAATTTTAATAGACCACAAGATTTCATATTTCCATTTCTCATAAACATACGTCCCGTGCATAGAGACAAAAATTATCATTCATATGGATTGAACACCTGGTAACCGACATTCACAATATGCATATAAGAATATCCCCATCATTCCAGGATCCTCCTTCGGACATGATATAAATTTCGAAGTACTAAAGCATCCGGTACTTTGGATGGGGCTTGTTGGGCCCGATAGATCTATCTTTAGGATTCGCGTCAATTAGGTTGTCTGTTCCCTAATTCTTAGATTACCAGACTAAAAAGGGGCATATTCGGTTTAATAATCCAGCCATAGAATGTAGTTTTAAGTACTTGTGTCTATTTCGTAAAACAGTTATAAAAGTAGCGCATGTATTCTCAGTCCCAAAAATATATATTGCAAAAGCATTTAAAAAGGGAGCAAATGAAACTCACCATACTGTATTTTGTAGTAAAAATACATATGACTATATTGAACAACTGAACAATGCAGGGTTGGCCTCGGATTCACGAACCTATATCATTTGTATATTTATTAAAACGTATAATAGAAATCTCATCATTTCATTTATTAATTATATACATTTTATATGTTTGTTGTTATATAGAATTTATACTAAATTTCCTTAAAAATATATATACTTTACTTATATATATTATATCTTATGTTGTATTTGTTTATTTTGTATGTATTGAAAATAAATAATATCTACACATTTAGTTATATTACTATATCTATATAGATCTATGATTAGTATTAAATGTTAAATTCAATAGTTTATTGTATGAAAGTATTTATATAGAAATATAATATGTTTGATATATGGTTATATGAAATATTATTATATTTAGTGTATATTTAAAAAGTGTATTTTATGTACAAAATATTTATTTGTTTTAAAAAAAAGGTTGTTTTGGTAATAATAATTTACTAATATTCATAATAACTTTATTAGTAATGATATTACTAATAATGATACTTGTTCCTGTGATGATAGCAATAATAATTGTAATACTGGTAATAATTTTACTGCTACTAATAATAATAAGTGTAGTGTTATTAATAGTCTTTATGAAAATATTGATAGATTAAAATAATAATAATTTTAGTAATAATTATATAAAATTTTAATAATAACACTACTGTTAATGATACTCACACTAATTATAATAACCATAAAATGATAAATTAATAATAATAATGATAATAATAATAATAATAATAATAATAATAATAATAATAATAATAATAATAATAATAATAATAATAATAATAATAATAATAATAATAATAATAATAATAATAATAACACTAGTAATACTTATAAATATAAATGTGGTAATAATTATAATCATAATACTAATAATAATAATAATAATACTCATAATAATGATAATAGTACTTATACTAGTAGTAAAATGATAAAATTTATACTTTGAATGATAATATTGATATTAGTAATAACATTTCTAATACTACAAATCTTATTTGTAACTATAATCATAATAATAATAGTAAATGAAATTTCTATCGTAATACTTATATTAATAATAATAATTTTAATATTTATGATTCTAATAACAATAACAATAATGATAATAATAATGATAATAATAATAGTACTCATAATGGTCTTAATATTTAATAATAATAATAATAATAATAATAATAATAATAATAATAATAATAATAATAATAATAATAATAATAATAATAATAATAATAATAATAATAATAATAATAATAATATCTACTAATAGCATAACATTAATAATAATAACAATAACAATAACAATAACAATAACAATAATAATAATAATAATAATAATAATAATAATAATAATAATAATAATAATAATAATAATTATAATAATAATAATAATAATAATAATAATAATAATAATAATAATAATAATAATAATAATAATAATAATAATAATAATAATAATAATAATAAAAGAAGTATACCCATATAAAAGCTTCCTTAAAAAGAATTGTCCGAGACCGGGCTCGAACTCGTGACCACTCGATAACCCGAACACACCCATTACCACTCCACCGTGCCTGTTTTTCTGAAATTATCCTATTCTAATTTAATTTAAACCTGTTTCATTAACTGTTTTGTTTCCCCTTCTTCCTCCTCAGATTATACACTCGATCAGAGTATCCACGTACGATCAAAACAACGAGTTAAGGTTTGAATTTCAATTATAATTTACCTTTAATGAATGCTTGTTCATTTAAACAATTAAAAAAAATATATAACAGATTTTCAAGGCCTGCTGTTCATCGCAGGTTCAAAACAAAAAACAAAAAATTGATAAAGAGATTGAGATCGTTTTAGCTTCAGGTTATAACACAAAGTATGTTTTAAAACTTTCCTATAATCTTTCTAAATTCTCAATTTTTCTTAATTCGTAACAAAAACTCCAAATTTTAAGGAAGAACATCGTTTGACTTATTTTGTTTATAAGCTTTGACTTCAAAATTCATCTTCGATTTTGCAATTTAAAATTTGATACTTTACAGATAGTACAAATAGAGGATTTCCAACAAGATTGTATTTTTAGTTTTTGAAATATCATTAGAAATCGAGCTGTTGAATAAATGAAGTAGGAACAGAGTTCATCGTAAAAAAAAATAATAATTGAATAAATTGACACTTTGATTCTGTAAAAAAAATTATAAGTGATACTGAGAATGGAGAGAATGAATGACGTTTTCAATTGTAGAGAAGATTGATCATTTTATATCCAGAGTATACTCAGAAGACAATCGAGCCAGAAAAAAAATAAAAAAAAAATAAAAATAAAACAAAATTGGACAACCACTCACAACAGATTTGTACACTTTATTCGATCCGGAAAGATAACAAATCAGACAGAAACAAAAACGTAAAAGTTTGATTGGAACCCTGAATTAATTCGTACCATTTTATTATATAATTAATATTAATAAATATCTTAATAATAATAATAATACTAATAATAATAATAATTATATAAATAATAATAATATGATATTAATAATAACAATAATGGTAATTTCAATAAGTTTAAAAATAATTAATTAGTAATATAAATGATACAAATAATATTATTAATAATACTAATTTAAATGATACTAATATTATTAAATGACAATAATAATATTAATACATATCTAATTTCATATTTATGTCATAAATTTAAAATAATAATATTAATAATTAATATACTAATAATAATAAAGATATAATACATTATATGTATCAAATTTTACATCTATATATTATTTAACAATATTAATAATATTGATATTGATAATAATATCATTATTTTTATTAATGATAAAGAGAAAAGTAATAATAAGGATTTAAGTATGTTAATTATACTTTAACTTGTAATTACATATATTAATTTTATTTATTAATTGTGTAATATTTCATATACCTTTTATATATTTATTAATTATACATGCTAACAATATACATATAATTTTAGTTAAGTATAAAAATTATATACATATTCAAACTGTTACATATATAATTTATGTTTTAATTATCAAGTTTTATTACCTAGATAATTATGTTAATTATATATATTAAAACATGTAAACTAAGTATTACATTATACATTAAATACATTGCTAACGTTGACAATTTATGTTCGAAATAATTTATATTCAACATACTTTATATACACAAAATAACAAGTTTTAGTTATTTTAATTTATCTTGCATAAAAACTAAATCGCATAATAGTTCAAAAATATATTTAACATATTATATATAATTATTTATTGATATAATTATTTATATTTATACATTCATGTTTACAGTTAAAAGTTCGTGAATCATCGGGAATTGTCAAAAGTCAATTGTATGCATTAACACAGCTCAAAATTCTTGAGATTCAGTTTAACGGATTTTGCTTATCGTGTCGATATCATGTTAAGATCAAGTTTAAATTTGGTCGAAAATTCCCGGGTTATCACAGGGTTAGCTTGAAATGGTATTAAAGCTAAAGGGTGTGGGAAAATGGTGTAAGTATACAAGTAACTAGATTCCTTACTTATGTTAATTAATCCATGCTTTTATTAATAAATCACTAGTTTAAAAGATGGGCTTACAAGTCCATTAAGAGGGTAGGGTGGGCTTCCAAGTCCAATTCCAATAATAAAAGCCCAAGTCCAAGTAAGTATGCAATTAATCAAATAAAGCTCAAGTAATTAACTAGTAACCTTAGTTAATTAAAATGACTAATAATAATTAATCATGAATGTAAATAATATTCTAAATATTATTCGTGAAAATTTCGTGTGTCACAAAGACGAATCGGGACATGCCAAGTCATGTACGGTAACAAGTAAATGTATAAAAATACACTCATTAAATCACAAGTATTAATAATAAATATTATTAATATAAATTGAAAAAACCAGGGTCGTTACATTACCCACCTGTTAAAGAAAATTTCGTCCTAAAATTTTTAAGCTGAGGTAGATGGTGGAGTTGGGAAAAGGTGAGGATACTTCTGCATCATTTGATCCTCTCGCTCCCAGGTAAACTCAGATCCTCGTTTGGTATTCCATCATACTCGAACGATCGGAATCTTATTGCGTTTCAAAGTTTTGACCTCACGGTCCATAATTTCAACAGGCTCTTCCACGAAGTGGAGTTTGTCATCTATTATAAGTTCCTCCAATGGTATGACATGTTCTGGTTCAGCAAGACACTTCTTCAAATACGATACATGAAAGGTAGGATGAACTGAGCTCAATTGTGTTGGAAGATCCAAATGGTAAGCAACGGGTCCAACACGCTCCAAGATTTTGAAAGGACCAATGTATCGCGGGTTTAAATTTTCGCGCTTTCCAAAACGGATCACACCTTTCCAAGGCGCGACCTTCAACATTACACAGTCACCCACGTTGAATTCAAAGTCTTTACGTTTAAGGTCGGCATAACTCTTTTGGCGATCACGGGCCGTCTTGAGTCTCGCTTGAATTTGGACAATATTCTCAGTTGTTTCATGGACTATCTCGGGTCCGGTGATTTGCGTTTCACCTACTTCGGCCCAAAAAATAGGAGATCGGCACTTGCGGCCATACAATGCTTCAAAAGGTGTGGCATTAATACTCGAGTGATAACTGTTGTTGTAAGAGAACTCGGCCAGTGGCAAATGCCTTTCCCAGGCCTTTCCGAAATCAATGACACATGCACGCAACATGTCCTCCAAAGTCTGAATCGTTCGTTCGCTCTGACCGTCAGTCTGTGCGTGATACGCAGTGTGCATGTCGAGATGAGTCCCCAAGGCTTCTTGCAAATAGCGCCAAAATCTGGAAGCAAAACGGGGATCGCGATCTGAGATGATCGATAAGGGCACACCATAATGAGATACAACCTCTTTGATGTATAGTTGAGCGAGTCTCTCCATCGTATCAGTTTCCTTCATGGCTAAAAAGTGTACAGATTTGGTGAGACGGTCAACAATAACCCAGATGGTATCGTATCCGCCCACCGTCTTTGGTAGCTTAGTAATGAAGTCCATTGTTATCCTCTCCCACTTCCATTGTGGGATTTCCGGTTGCTAAAGTAATCCAGAAGGCTTCTGATGTTCGGCCTTAACCTTCGAACAAGTCAAACACTTCCCAACATAAGTTGCAACGTCCTTCTTAAGATTAGGCCACCAATACCGTTCCTTAAGATCGTGGTACATTTTACCGGCTCCTGGATAAATCGAATATCTCGACTTGTGGGCTTCATCTAATATAAGGTTCTGTAGATCTCCATAAAGAGGTACCCAAATCCTTCCGGCAAAATATCGAAGTCCTGTCTCCTTAACCTCGAATCGTGAGACGAGAATGTTTAAGTGTTCCTGGGATATATTCTCCTCCTTGAGATCCTCATCTTGGGCTGCTCGGATCTGGCTATTGAGGTTCGAATGAATGGTGATGTTCAGTGCCCGAACATGAAGAGGTGCCATCCTCTCCTTTCGGCTCAAAGTGTCAGCTACAATATTGGCCTTGCCAGGATGATAACGAAGTTCACAATCATAGTCGTTCAGCATCTCGATCCATCAACGATGTCTCATATTCAGTTGCTTCTGATCGAAGATGTGTTGGAGGCTTTTATGATCGGTGAAAATAGTGCTCTTACTTCCATAAAGATAGTGTCTCCATAGCTTTAATGCAAAGACAACGGTTCCAAGCTCGAGATCGTGTGTGGTGTAATTTCGTTCGTGAATCTTCAGTTGTCAGGAGGCGTAAGCGATAACCTTTGTTCGTTGCATCAGTACACTACCAAAACCACTTTTCGAAGCATCGCAATAAACGACGAAATCGTCACTGCCTTCAGGAAGTGATAAGAGAGGTGCGGTGGTTAACTTATTTTTCAAGGTTTGAAATGCTGATTCCTGTTCGGGTTCCCAAATGAACTTCTTCCCTTTGTGAGTCAGCGCGGTCAAAGGACGCGCAATTAGAGAGAAACCTTCAATAAATCTTCGGTAGTAACCGGCGAGGCCCAAAAATTGGCGAATATGAGTAGGAGTAGTGGGGGTCTCTCACTTGCTGATAGCTTCAATCTTTGCGGGATCTACTTTGATACCCTGGTCGCTCACAACATGACCCAGAAAGTGGACTTCCTTCAACCAAAACTCTCACTTGGAGAACTTTGCATAAAGTTGCTCTTGTCTCAAGAGTTCCAACACTAGACGAAGATGTTGCTCATGTTCTTCTTCGCTTTTGGAGTAGATGAGGATATCATCTATGAAGACGATAACGAACTTATCCAGGTATGGCTTGCAGACATGATTCATGAGGTCCATAAACACCGCACGTGCGTTGGTTAAACCGAATGGCATCACGAGAAACTCATAATGACCATAACGGGTTCTGAATGCAGTCTTCATCACATCGCTCTCTTTCACCCTCAACTGATGATAACCGGATCGCAAATCGATGTTAGAGTAAACGCTCGATCCTTGCAGTTGATCAAAAAGATCGTCAATTCAATTTGTTGAGTTCACGGTAGTTGATACAAATGCGGAATGATCCGTCCTTCTTCTTCACAAATAAAACAGGTGCGCCCCAAGGCGAGAAACTTGGTTGGATAAATACACGGTCTAGCAGTTCTTGTAATTGGCTCTGCAACTCTTGCATCTCGGAAAGTGCAGTCGATAAGGTGTGCGAGCTACAGGTGCAGCTCCTGGCACTAAATCGATCTGAAACTCCACTGCTCTCGGTGGCGGTAATCCGGGAAATTCTTCCGGAAAGACATCAGAAAATTCGTTCACAATTCGTACGTGCTCCACGCTCTTCACCTCGGTTTCTAACGTTTTCACATGTGCTAGAACAGCAAGATGTCCTTTCTTCATGATCTTTTGCGCTTTCATGCAACTAATGAGATTCAGTTTCGAGCTACATCTATCTCCGTAAATAATCAGTGGCTCACCATTTCCGTGCAGTATACGAAGAGCTTTATCTCCACAGATAATGTCGGCCCTTATCTTGGTCAACCAGTCCATACCGACAATAACATCAAAGCTTCCCAACTTAATGGGTATCAAGTCAATCTCGAAATCCACACCAGCTATGTTGATAGTAGCTCCTCGGCTAATTTGGTCAACTTTCTCAAGTTTTCCATTGGCTACCTCTACAAGCATACTCTCCTTTAATGGAACTAACGACCAATTTATCTTAGAGCAAAAGTGTCTACATACATAACTTCTATCGGCACCAGTATCAAATAGGACAGAAGCTAATAGATTGTTTATAGTGAATATACATGTCACCAAGTCGGGGTTCTCACGTACATCCCTTGCATTAACGTTGAAAGCTCTACCACGCGGTGGTCCGCCGTCCTTTCGCTTGTTGGGACACTCATTTCTGAAGTGGCCCGTCTGTCCGCATTCATAACACTTTCTCAGTCCAGTGGGGTTCGGCTTCCCAGTCATGGTGGTGATCTTGCAGTCCTTGCCAATATGCCCGGTCCTTTTGCACTTTTCACAGACAACATTACAGTACCTGTTATGGTGCTTGTAGCACCTCTTGCACTGTGGCAGACTGCCCTTATAGTTGGGGTTCGAGTTGGTGTTCGGATTGGTATTCCCACCATTGTTGTGCCTCTTAGCGGGGGTTTGATCATAGGCTCTCCCCTTGTTGTTGTCCCACTTACGCTTATCACTACTACCCTCTTCGGATCTTGCCTTCTCCGGTTCATCGCTGATAATTTGGTTCATTAAGGTGTGCGACATGCGCATTGCTTCCGGGACGTTTGGTGGCTTAGACGAGGTGACATTTCCCTTAATGGACTTAGGAAGTTCCCACAAATACCTTTCCATACGCTTAAACTCCAGGGTAACCATGGTAGGACACATCAGGGCTAATTCCAGATACCTACGGTTGTAACCATCGAGATCATTTCCCACAACCTTCAACTGCATAAACTCAATCTCCATTTTCTAGATCTCTGTCCTAGGGCAATATTCCTCAATCATGGCCCCCTTAAACTCTTCCCATGGAGTGGCATACGCCTCATCAATACCCTTTGCTTGAGCCAGAGTGTTCCACCAAGTTAGTGCGCCGTCTGACAGCGTACATGAAGCATACTTGGTTTTGTTCGCCTCTGAGCAGTTACTAACTCGGAACACAGATTCTAATTTCTCAAACCACATAGTGAGACCAACTGGCCCCTCAGTTCCACTAAAGTTGTGGGGCTTGCAGCTTTGAAACTCTTTGTATGTGCACCCATTACGAATGGGCTGGATAACAGGTGGCGGTGGAGCTTGGGGGTTCATTTCCACAAAAGCTGCGGCGACTCGCTCATTGATCATTTCCTCGATTTGGGCTGCGGTGGGTGTTGATCTTCCGTTGGCCATTGATATTCTAAACAAAAATTTTGACTCAAGTCAAAATCCAGTATTCAATAAATAATAATACAGTATATGGTAACCAACATGGAATCAACACATCACATGTTTATTAAATAACGCAAATAGATACAGATACCACAAAATCATCACACAGTAACGTAAATAGAACACTGTGCAAGAATTAAACAACACAAAGTTCCATTCATTAATAATAAGTTGCACACATCCGCGTAGGTTCGTACAATACATAAGTAATACATGAAACTACAAATGAGATTACATAATGAAATCTAATACAAATGTCCTATGGTGATGGTGGGTG
The DNA here is from genome assembly GCF_046630445.1 of Rutidosis leptorrhynchoides. Lineage (NCBI taxonomy): Eukaryota > Viridiplantae > Streptophyta > Magnoliopsida > Asterales > Asteraceae > Rutidosis > Rutidosis leptorrhynchoides. The sequence goes on from NC_092333.1 coordinate 287,663,724, forward strand.
TAGGATGTCCATTACGTGGGACATCTGGTCCTCGAGCTCAGTGACCCGAGCACGGAGGATCTCCACTTCCCATGTAAGTTCCTTGACAGAGGGAGATGGTGGGGCAGGCGGTGCTGTCGGTACAGGTGGTGCTGGTGGTGCAGATGGTCCGGCTCCAGAAGTAGATGGTGCATAACGGTAAGGCTTACGGATGAAGGGATCAGCAGGATACGGCACATGTCGCTTACGGGCAGTAACTCTAGCCCTCAATCCAGGTGCGTTAACGGACAATCTCCCTCTGTTAACCCCAGGAATAACAGTACAGTCAAAACGATACCGCTTCTTCGGCGGGGTAGAGGGTGGCTGCACGGGTGGCTCTCCTTGGGAGGCCATCATCAGTCAGTATCTGAAAGGCGGGATCAGCACTAAACGTCCATCAGGAAGGCGTCTACACCAATGGTTATGCTCATTACGGACCGGACCTTCCCCAAGTTCCGCGGGAATCACAGCACCACCGGAATGGTGTTGTGGCTCCGAGGGTCCTGGGACAAGTGGAGCTGGAATCTGCTGTAGGTCCTCGCTCCGTCTGAGGTGATCACTGGGCCGGGTGCATGGCTACTGGCTCCGGAGGACGAAGCACCAGAGTCACTGGATGGTGTCGACGACGGGATCCGAGAATCGGCAATAATGGTAGGCGAGGTGGCGGACGAGTCTGAGTCGCTCTCCAAAATGATAACAGGTGGAATATCCAACATCTGGACAAGGAAAAATAACTTTTTCCATGTCAGTAAGTCATAAAGCAAGCATGTATTAGGCAAAGTAACTACGACAGTCTAGTTCATCTATAACAGTAAGTAGCATGGCAATAACGACAAGTATCATGCAATTGAAAGCAGATAGTAGCATGCAGTAGTGAAATCACGTAGTAGCATACGACATATAGCAGTAAAAGTAAGCAGCTGCATGCAGCAAGTTTCGCAGAAACAGGTAAACTAGCAAATTGTAGATTAGTCCTATTAGTGAATCCTACTCGGGTCGGTCCAGACTCACTAATGCAACCTAATTCCCTACAACCGAGCTCTGATACCAAATGTGATGCCTACTACAAAACCATCGTGTACGAATCATCAACAACAGGATCATTACAAGGTCAAATACTATATGTTGTTTCAAAAGAAGTTTGCATTCCTGAATATGGGTGACGTCTTAACCAACGTCAAATGTTTAATAACCAAAAGTATGCTTCTACGAATAGTAAGCAATAATAGTACGTGACCTATAGGTCGTTACAAATACATCGTTTCAAAAGTAATATAGTTTGAATGCAAAATAAACGTTTCATGCGGTGACATCTCTAATAAGCGCAGCAGGTGTCTACAAAGCATGACTAGTACAGCGGAAGCAAGCAAACCTTAAGCACCTGAGAAAAACATGCTTAAAAACATCAACACAAATTTTTGTGAGCTATAGTTTAAGTATAACAGTAATGTAAGGTAGGCCACGAGATTTCAGTGCTTCAACAGAGTTTTCAAAACAGTATGAAAAGTATATGTATAACCGTGGGCACTTGGTAACTAACTTAACGTTAATCACCCCCTAAAAGTACACTTGGCGAGTGCTTATGTTTACGAAGTATTAAACACCCGTTAAATACTAGCGCTACTAGCCCGAGTGGGGATGTCAAACCCTATGGATCCATATCTAAGATTCGCGTTCACCGGTTCAAAGACCAATGACTAAACGTTAACGAGCTAAGGGGAAATTTTATGCCGTTGTATAACCCACACATATATAAAGTTTAAGTACTCATGCCTAGTATGTAAAATGTAAAATGTGCATGTATTCTCAGTTCCCAAAATAGTTAAAGTAAAAAGGGATGCTATAACTCACAGTGGAAAGTAGTAAAAGTCGATACGCGGGAATAGTAAGCAAGTGGTTGGTCCGAAAGGTCCTCAACCTAAGTCAAAAGTTACTAAGTTAGTAAATCGTTCCCAAAGGTTTAAAAGTATATAAATTAAGTCTTAAGTACCATCATCATTCATCATTAAACAAAAAGTGTAAAGTAAGTTTTAAGTCAAGGCTCGGGTTTGAAACAAAGGTTGACTTCATTCAGTCGCCACGACCTCTATACAAACTGAAATGAGGTGAGACCAGTCGCCATGGCTCCGTATATGAGTCCCCTAGGTACTGACCAATTTCCAGAACGAAACTCATCTCCGTTTAACCGTGGTGACGGTTTAAGTGCGAGTAGGTCAGAAATTTAAGCACAACATTAATAGGGTGTAGTGACTTTCGGGAGGCCATAGATCCTAAACCGTAACTCGGATTAAGATGAGGTCTAAATAGAAAATCATCTACTCGAACCGAACTAACTGAAAATCAACTTTCTAGTAGCCCAGGTAGTTTGATCAGTTCCAGAAAACGGTAATAAAAGTGTTCCGGTGGGTTCTTGGTGCTTGATGCTCATCACGGTTCTCATCCTTGATGAGTATAGCTTCAAGTGTACAACTCGTTGATGGGTTTGTATCATCTTAACCAAGGTTTGACCTTCATGACACTAGTATAAGTCTAAGATATGTTGCACAACTCACTTAAGAGTTGTATGTAGTTTGATGAACCAAAGTTACATCAAGATCTTAGATCCGACACATACAAGAGTTCTACTAGTAATATTAAGCTACAAACTTGAAAGTAAACTAAATAATCAAGATCTTAAGTGGTAGAACTTAGATCTTAGCTAGATCTTAAAGATCCTAGACCCAAAAGTCTAGATCCAAAGTTCTTAAGTTAGATCCTAAGTTATAACACTTGAATCTTTACTTTAATGAAACCATAAGTTATGAAACTTATATTTTCATCTTGTAAAGTGTATATAAGCTTACAAGCTTTTGTTTACAACATAATAAGTAGACCATAAGCTATAGAAACTTAGATCTTTCATAAGTATGTGAAGTTATAACTAGAAAGTTATACTTTTGTGTTCTTGAACTTACAAGTTAACTTTTGTTCAAGAAAAATGAGATCAAGATTAACTAGTAATTCTTGACCAACAAAGCTAATAATCACGAATTAAAAACATGAACAAAAGGAAGAAATAATGAAATCTATAAGTAATAAGTTCATGGTTGTTCATACTTTTAAAGATTCAAGCCAAGACTTTGATCTTTAAGAAAGTAAACCTTAAGTTTACAACATGAACTCAAGTATGATTATAAACTCATGAACTTTAAATCTTTTAAAACATTACGTGTAGAACCATAACTAGGAAGTTTAGGTTCTTGTATGTTCTTGTATGAACAAGATGATATGAAGAATAAACCAGATAGTTTGATTCTTACAACTAGTAAGTAAACAACAACAACAACTACAAGTAATTAAACAACAACAAAGAACAAGTTATGATGATGAATGAATTCGGTTTTGCTAAGGAAAAAGAAGAAGAAAAGTAGTTCATGTTACTTACAAGTTGAGAGAAAATGTTGAGAGAAAATATAAGTAAGTTGTGTGTGTGAAGAGTGAAGTGAATACAAGTAATTAAGTAATACAAAAAAAAAAATTTGAACTCCTTTTTACCCATATGGTGGCCGACGGTTTTCCAAGGCCAAATGAGGCAATTTCAAACTTCAACTTTCTAACATGGGAAGATGGGGTGAGCTTGAAATGGTATTAAAGCTAAAGGGTGTGGGAAAATGGTGTAAGTATACAAGTAACTAGATTCCTTACTTATGTTAATTAATCCATGCCTTTATTAATAAATCACTAGTTTAAAAGATGGGCTTACAAGTCCATTAAGAGGGTAGGGTAGGATTCCAAGTCCAATTCCAATAATAAAAGCCCAAGTCCAAGTAAGTATGCAATTAATCAAATAAAGCCCAAGTAATTAACTAGTAACCATAGTTAATTAAAATGACTAATAATAATTAATCACAAATGTAAATAATATTCTAAATATTATTCGTGGAAAGATCGTGTGTCACAAAGACGAATCGGGACATGCCAAGTGATAGTTAAAGCTGAGGGGTATAAAATACTATTAAATTTTACAAGAAAAAACTATTGAATACGATACAATTTTACACAAGATGTTTATTTATTAATAGAATGGATATACTTAAACCTTGCTACAACACTTATAGGCAGTGTACCTAATCGTACAGTAGTGTAGTTTTTAGTAATTCCGGTTCGTTCCACAGGGAAAAATCTTTAAACAAAGCTTAACGCTATATTAGTTTTAATTTATAAAAATACAAATATATAAATAAGTAATATTATTATTATAAAGGGGGGTTTTAACGTTTAATGACTGGTTTGTTGATTTTAAAACTTTAGTCGCAGTTAAAACCTAATGTAAAATATTAAAAATAAATATAACTTAATTTAAAGCGTAAAGTAAATAACGATAATGAAATTGCGATAAATAAAAGTGCGATAAAATAAAATTGTGATAATTAAAAAGTACGATAATTAAAAGTGCAATTAAATACAATAACAATAAATAAAAGTGCGATAATTAGAAGTGCAATTAAATATAAAATAAAGAAAAGTAAATATGAAATAAAATAATTATGCTTATTTAAACTTCCGTAATCATGATGTTGACGTGTTGATTTTAGTTTTATGCCCAGGGGTTAATTGTCCTTTGTCCTGGATTATTCAATATATCCGTCTGATTTTTGTCCATAACAGTCCATCAGTTATAAATATAAAATGCGAGTATCCTCGTCAAATTATCCTTATACCCGAAGTCAAATATTCCAACTAATTGGGGACTTAAACTGTAACAAGGTTTTAATACTTTGTTTAATAATTACACCAGGATATCGACTGCGTGTAATCCAAGGTTTAATACTTTGTTAACAATTACGCCAAGTGTCCTTGTACATAATTTCACCCCTGTTTTAATAATTCCATAGACTATTAATTCATTTCCGTGTCCGGTTAAATGAACGATTATTCGTACATATAAATACCCCGCCCATCGTATCCGATCGAGTGTATATGGTTATTTATAGGGACGTCCAATTGTAAATCTTTATATTAAAATTAACAAACTATCATTTAGTTAAACAAATATAAAGCCCATTAATAGCCCATAGTCTAATTTCCACAAGTGTCGTTCTTTTGTCCAAACCCCAATTATGGTACAAAGCCCAATTACCCAATTTTAGTAATTAGCCCAACATCATGATTTTATTTTTATTTTTTTTAAAGGCAAACTCACACACCCACCTAAATCTAACTCGAATATATACACCACGAATTGTCCTAAACAGGACTCGAACCCTCAACCTCAAGGTTGTAAGAGTGACCTCGATACCGCCAAGCCATTGGCTCTTTGGTTTAAATAAGCATAATAATAAATAAGCATGATTACTTCGGATTAAATAAGCATAATAATAACTTAGCTACGAGACATTAAATTAAAAAGGTTGAACATAACTTACAATGATTAAAAATAGCGTAGCGTTACACGGACAGAATTTCGACTTACACCCTTACAACATTCGCTAACATACCCTTATTATTAGGATTTAAAATTAAAATTCAAATTAAAATATAAATTTTATATATATATATATATATATATATATATATATATATATATATATATATATATATATATATATATATATATATATATATATATATATATATATATATATATATCGTATAATATAGATAGAGAGATTGATATTTTGGATATATAAAACGTTGAATTGCGCTGGATTTTATAGGCATTTTTGTCCAGGGAGGCTCCGCGACTCGCGACATTCTAACCCTTCAAACTCCGCAAGTCGCGGAATTTGTTTTTACAGCTCACACAAGTTTGGATCTTCTTTGCCGACGGTTTCAATATATAAATATAATATATATATAATTTATATAATTAATTATATATTATATTATATTTATATACATAGTTAACTTGTAATTTTTAGTCCGTTGTGTCGAGCGTTAAGAGTTGACTCTGGTCCCGGTTCCGGATTTTCGAACGTCCTTGCGTACAATTTAATATCTTGTACTTTGCGTTTTGAATCTTGTACTCTTGTAATTTCGAGACGTTTCTTATCAATAATTGGAACCTCTTTGATTGTATTTTGTACTTTTGAGCTTTTTGGTCGTTTGCGTCTTCAATTCGTCGAATCTATCTTTTGTCTTCACCTTTTATTATTTAAACGAATATCACTTGTAAATAGAACAATTGCAACTAAAAGCTTGTCTTTCTTGAGGAATAATGCTATGAAATATATGTTCGTTTTTAGCATTTTCAAATATTCCCACACTTGAGCGTTGCTTGTCCTCAAGCAATATAGTCTTGAAATACTAGAATCACTTCTTTATTCTTCACACTTTGTACATCAGTGATTTCTTTATGGCGGTATAAAAAATGGTAGTAACGATGTGGTTTACAGTCCCACATGACTATAAAAATTTAGATCCATTAAGGAAATTGGATCTTTATGAAAACATTTGATCTTTTTGAAAATTCAATCTAGTTTTTACCCTAGATAAGTCTTCCGGAATAACCCTTCACCGGTGTTTGCAAATTCTTTTTGTGAGTTTGGTGGGTTTCAGATTTGAAAATTTTAGCTCAAAACTTGCGGTTTTGTGTCACCTACTTGCTAACCTTGTATTGGGAAAGCAACACGTCCAGTATACTTGCTCCGTATATTACCTTTCGGTAAACTACCGTCCGGTTGTAAAGGAAAGCGTTGAACAAGCAACTGTTAAGGCAATGTCTCCTGACATACTTTTAATTATGGTCTATAACGTGTCGGATGCAATTACTATCCTTTGTAGGAGCAATAGTAAAGCTCACCCTTATAATTTTCCGGTCTGGCACAAGGTCCTATCTTTGATCATGCTATGCAACCACCGTTCTTACGGTTGACACCCGATTTGGTTCAGGTGACCTAATGAATTCCAGGTAAATTCCTAGGATTTTACGTTCAAAGGTAATGAACGCATTGAAAATAGGTTTTCAGAAAACAAATCGGTTTGTAATTTGATCAAAATATTTTCTCGTTCAAGCTCGAGTTTAGATATCATTGAATTCCATGAGTTTGTAATTCTCAATCTTTAAGGTCAATCTCAAGGATTGAGTAATATCAGTCTTAAAAGCTGATTTTTAATCTTTAAGGAGATTATCCTTTCTGGGGGTCTGATTCATTAGTCTTATCAAGCTAATTTGCACGGTGCCCCCCATTGTACGAGATAAATCCTTCTCATGGTTAGGATAAATCTGACCACTTGGCGACCCTGTTTTGCTGCTGAGGTTCGTGGATTTTCTGCTGATTTTAGTGATGACTTTTCTAGATTTTTCGTCAACCTACAGCTGGTCTGGACGACAACTTCCTGACCTAAATCAAGAAGCGCGTTTCTTTTTCGGAAGACTTTACTTCCTTTTAATGATGGAATTGATTCATCATGTAGATCCATCTTTTCTTTTCTTTCATTGGGTAAAACAGTTAATTATCGTCCAAAACAAAAGTATTTTCAATTATTTGTACAAAAATATGTGACATATGTTTAAAATAACTTGGTAATTTTCCCACACTTGGCTTTTATTTTCCTTTTTATTGTCCTCTATTCCATTTTAAATGAATTCTAACATTTTGGTTTGTTTCTCAATTTATGTCCTTTCCGAGGTAACAATAATTTCGGTGTTAACACCTAGTTTTATCGTTCATAAATATGTATAAACATGATTTTGAGTTTATTTAATTGAAAATTTTGAAAAATTTTACTAGAATTGAGTAGTCAGTATATAAGACTAGGGCTGTTCTTTATTATCAGAGAGCACTAGATTCTAATACAACTACTGCGTTACTAGTGTTTTTAATGGTAACCAAGTGTATAAAGTAAAAATTTTAAAATTCGAAAGAATTTAACCCCTTCCCACACTTAAGATCTTGCAATGCCCTCATTTGCAAGAAATCAGTAACAATTTAAATTATTGAGGGTGATTAGCGTAGAAAAATGATTAAATTTTACCAAAGTTTCCAAACATATTGTTGTTTGTGTTGAATGATAAATGGTGCACATCATTTGTTCATTCCGTCTTGTCGTTATTTCACATATATTTTGCATTTTGTCGTCAAAATTAGTTGCTTTTGCTGAACTTAATGCCAGTCTTTGAAAATGCGTTGTTTTACCCTGTTGTGTACATAAGATAAACTGCAAACATATATACATATTTTTGAAGTTTTGTATATTACCCCACATTCAAAAATTATTAAAATCTCATAATAAAAGTTAGAAAATTATAAAAACTATTACAATATCAACATAAGTGCTAAATGTAGTAACATTACAAAAATAAAATAAATAAAACTAAAATAAACTAGGGTTGTTACTGATACCAGTAGGGGTTCCATGCATAATCGTATGTGTTATAGAATGCTTCAGCTGGGTTATAAGTAGGATACGGTGGTTGAATCTCTATAGACCAGGGAGGAAATATGGGCGTTGGAGTAGGAATATAGTTTCTACCTACATGTTGGCAATGAGCTATGATTTGGTTTTGATGAACTTGCCAATCTTCAAATGCTCGATGTCTAGCATTTTCATACTCTTGTGAAGCTATAAACCTTTGCATTTCTGTCATTTCATTTCCCCCTCCCACATTACCTGGCTGTTGATTTCTCTCAACCTGTGGATGTCTTCCATTATATCTTACTGCGGCGTTATTTCGCCTTTTCAAAACCTTAGCACCATGATATACATTTAAACCAATTGTATCTCGGGGTTCTGGTTCTTCGATTAATAATCCCCCCCGACTTATATCCACATCGAGATACTCAGCAATTAATGTAATAAATATACCACCTCCTATTATACTGTGCGGTCTCATCCCTCTAACCATAGCTGATAAATAATAACCCACACAATAAGGTATACTTACAGCGCTTTGTGGGTCTTGAATACACATGTGGTAAAATAAATCTTGCTCATTTACCTTTTCCTTATTTTTACCTCGTTGTGTAATCGAGTTCGCTAGAAACCTGTGAATTACTCTTAACTCAGCTCTATCTATATCCAAATAAGAGTAATTTCCCCCTTTAAATCGGTGATGGCTAGTCATTTGACTCCATACACCATGCGTATCAAAATTTTCCTCAATCTTCCTACCATTTAATATCAACCCTCGACAATCAGCAGATGCTAGCTCCTCAGGCGTATATATACGTAAGGCCTGAGCCTTGTCTAGTAGAGACATGTGGCGCATCGAACCTCCTAACAAAAATCTAATAATAGTTCGATCGGTTAAACTAGTTACCCGATCATTTATTTCTATACTACACAATAATTCTTCACACCATACTTTATATACAGGTCTACGCATGTTGAATAAACGTACCCAATCGTTAAAAGTAGAATTACCATACCTTTGAGTAAGTAATTCCCTAATTAGCTTGGCCAATTCTACGGCTTCTAACGGTTCCCATTCTATTACCCTAGGTACTTCAACAGCTTTAGAATAAAGAGTATGCAAGCCCCTTTGGTATTTTGGATAATCTATCCAAAGTCTGTCAAATCTCAGGTTCGGGTGCAAATCTTCCAAGTGCATATCAGAAAATGTCATGACTGGATGAGGTATATCTTGTTTGTAGTAGTTATCCACCTCCCGTTGTTCCGCATTTTCAGCAGGAGCATTGCGAGCTTGGGATGAAGATTCACCCCTTTCAGTCTGCAAAATACATCAAACACAATTTTTGTGCATCCAAATATGCATTAGTGTCAGCAAAATCATCAATCAAAATAATTACAATGACATGATCAATTTATATCAAACTTAAGCTCATTTTCATATTTTCATCAAATCTACACTTTTTCAAATAAGCATATACGAAAATGTTCGCCAAGTTCATAAGCATTCAACTCAAATAACATGTCAAAATAATCATTATTAGTAATTAAACAAGTTTCAAATGGCATTATCTCTCAAAAATCAAGTTCATGAATTTTAGACTTGAAAAAGTCCACTTTAATTCTCAAAAATCATGTTTAGGCTCAAAGTTTGGATCATTTAACTACCTAAACATGTTACACTACTTAATTTAGCAATAATTCATGACAAAAATCGGCCATAACCTGTTTATATCAAAAAGCCCCAAATTGCTCAAGAGCACAAACCCTAGATTACTCAAAATTTGAAGTTTAAGGCTTCTATTCATGTTAAATAGCATCACTCTAGGTTATACAAGTATAATACATAAGCAGTTTAAGCATAATTACACTAAAAAGCATCAAAATCGAATTGGGTATAAATTTGTTCAAGAACACTAATTTTCGGATTAAATGGTGTTTAGGTGTAGAAATGTACCGTTTTCCTTGAGTAATTCCTTGATAGCATTCTTCTCAACATGATTTTGTGAAAGATTTGATAAAAAATGGTGAAAAAATTCGATTTTGTGTGTGTTTTTCGTGTGTATTTTCGCAGTTTTTGTGGGATGTTTGTGTATTGACTGATTTGTTCGGCCCCTTTTATTTTTTTTTCTGGATTTTGAAAGCTCCGCGAGTCGCGGTACTCCTCCCCTTTAAACTCCGCGAGTCGCGGCGTTTTTTTTTTTTTTTTAATAATAACTGATCTTATACAAATTAAAACAATTATTTAATTAATTTTAAAATTTCGTTTCCCTTGTTATTTAGGACGAGGTTGTTTCGGAACGATGTCCTAGTCCGTCCCTCGACAAAATTTTAAAATTTATCTTTTTTTTAGTGGTTGTTTTAAAAGCAAAGATTTTTGGGTTTTTTTAATGTTTTTGGCATACTTTAATTCAATAAGATTAAAAATAATGATAATAAAAGTTCTCGTCCCTCCCTCGGGTAAAGCAATTTCGGTTCAACGACCTAGTCTTCAACTCACGACGAATTTTAAAAATCATATTTTTAACTTAGCGAAATAAAGTAAATTTTTGTTTTTAAATTCACACCAAACTTAAATTTAAAATGCATAAAATTAAAAATTCACACCAAACTTAATTAAAAATTCATATTATAAATTCACACCAAACTTAAATTATATTTTTATTTTTATACATACAAACTTATATTAAAAATATTAATTTTCCAAATATTTACAATTTTAAAAGTTTACAATATTTATTTAATATTAATTTATTAATTTTAAAACATGGTAAAAATAAAATTAAAAATCTGTTTGGCTTTTATCTCACTTTAATCAATCAAATATTATCAAAAATATATGCCCCTCTTTTCGGTAAAGTAATTTCGGTTCCATGACCTAATTTAACTCATGATGAATTTTTGAAATATTTTGTGTTGATTGATTAAAGATATTTATACCTTAAGAATAAACGTTAAATTTCGCAGTGATGTAATAAATTTTTGTATGATATCAATAATTTCGGTCGCAAGACCTAATTTTATTGAATACCAAATTAATACTTTATAGCGAACAAATTAGCGTTTATTATCAAAAGGTTAAAAATAAAAATAAAAACTGTACAAACTTACCTGTGAAATAAAATTCTTAATGATATGCTCTAGCCCACTCATAAGATAGTCGGACTAATTGATTTTCCATGGCTACATAGGCGTAACCTCGAGCATTTAATGTTTTTTCTTCTAAACATATGAACGGTCCATCTCTGCATAAAGTAACAAATTCGGTGTTTGAATAGGTTTGATTATTTGAACATTTACCTTCGTGTGACCATTTTCCGCATTTGTGACATTTTTCAAGGTGTCGTGCTCTCCTTTTCGCTGCGGATTTTGATTTTCCTTTACCAAATTGTAACTTATTATCTTCGCATCTGGATTCTTTTCTTACTCCGTCCAATTTACCTCTGATTAATGATACTATTTCACTCGGAAGTGTGTCATTATTACGTTTAGTGATCAAAGCGTGTAGCATTAGACCATGGTTTAGTTCACAGGAAGTCTTCATTTCGTAAAAATCTAAAAAAAATAAAAATTCAGAATGGGGGAAGAAGACTAGTTCTTTAGGGTCTGCTAGGGAAAGACCATTCGGGTTCATTTTCGAGAACTACACGAAAACAGAAAATCTAACTCTAACAGAAATACATATTATCCTTTAAATACTTGATTCTCCCCACACTTAGTTAGATGTGGTATCGAAATTGTGATTAACTTCGTTGTCAACTTCCATCGGACTATCTATGTAATGTTTCACTCTGTGACCATTAACCTTAAATTCAATCCCATTTGAATTTATTAATTCTATCGTTCCGTATGGAAAAACTCTTTTGACTATGAATGGTCCAGACCATCTTGATTTCAATTTTTCACGAAATAGCTTGAATCGTGAATTGAAAAGAAGAACTCTGTCTCCTTCTTTAAATTCTTTTGAACTTCTGATTTTTTTATCATGCCATTTCTTCGTTCTTTCTTTATAGATTAACGAATTTTCGTATGCTTCATGTCTTAATTCTTCTAATTCGTTTAGTTGACTTAATCGTAGACGTCCGGCTTCATGTAAATCAAGATTACATGTCTTCAAAGCCCAAAATGCTTTGTGTTCAATTTCTACTGGAAGATGACATGCTTTTCCACAAACGAGTCTAAAAGGTGTGGTTCCAATTGGAGTTTTGTAAGCTGTTCTAAAAGCCCAGAGTGCATCCTCCAATTTTATGGACCATTCCTTCGGATTTAATCCTACGGTTTTCTCTAGAATACGTTTTAAAGCTCGGTTGGTATTTTCAACTTGTCCACTTGTTTGTGGATGATATGCGGTGGAGATTTTATGAGTTACTCCATATCTTTTAAGAACTTTCTCAAGTTGATTATTACAAAAATGAGTTCCCCGATCACTTATTAAAGCTTTAGGTGTTCCAAACCTTGCAAAAAGATGTTTTAAAAAGTTGACTACAACTCGTGCATCGTTAGTTGGGAGAGCTTGTGCTTCCGCCCATTTAGATACATAATCAATGGCTACGAGAATGTATAGATTATTATGAGATTTTGGAAATGGACCCATAAAGTCAATACCCCAAATGTCAAATACTTCACATACTTGAATGACATTTTGTGGCATTTCATCACGTTGACTTATTTTTCCGGCCCTTTGACATGAATCACAGGATTTGCAAAGAAGGTGTGCGTCTTTGTAAATTGTAGGCCAATAGAATCCAGCATCATAAACTTTTCTTGCTGTAAATTGAGGCCCATAATGCCCTCCTGTTGGTCCTGTGTGACAATGATTTAAGATTTTACTAGCTTCATCTCCGAATACACATCGGCGTATTATTCCATCGGGACAACTTTTAAACAAATGTGGATCTTCCCAGAAATAGTGTTTTATATCACTAAAGAATTTCTTTCGTTTTTGGTACGACAATCCTTTTTCAAGGAATCCACATACTAAGTAGTTTGCATAGTCTGCAAACCATGGAATTTCATTATAATCTATCTTTAATAGATATTCATCAGGAAAGTTGTCTTGTATGGCCGATTCATTTAGAACTTCTAATTCAGGATTTTCAAGACGAGAAAGATGATCAGCGGCGAGATTTTCTGCTCCCTTTTTATCTCGGATTTCAATATCAAACTCTTGTAAGAGTAAGATCCAACGGATTAATCTTGGTTTAGCATCTTGTTTCGAAAATAGGTATCTAAGAGCAGAATGGTCGGTATAGACCACCGTTTTTGCTAGAACGAGATATGAACGAAATTTGTCAAAAGCAAAGACAATAGCAAGGAGTTCTTTTTCAGTAGTTGTATAGTTCGTTTGTGCTCCTTGTAACGTCTTACTAGCATAATATATAGGTTGAAATCGCTTTTCAATCCTTTGTCCTAAAACGGCTCCCATTGCAAAATCATTTGCATCGCACATTAGTTCAAACGGTAGATTCCAATTTGGTGTTATCATGATCGGTGCATTAGTGAGTTTCTCTTTAAGAATATTAAAAGATTTGATACATTCATCTAAAAAGATGAATGGAGCATCTTTTTCTAGGAGTTTATTCATAGGAGTGGCAATTTTAGAAAAATCTTTTATGAAACGTCGGTAAAAACCGGCATGCCCTAGAAAACTCCTAACTCCTCTAACATTGGTGGGATGTGGAAGTTTAGCAATTACATCTACTTTAGCTCTATCCACTTCAATTCCTTCCTTTGAGATTTTATGACCAAGAACGATGCCTTCTTTAACCATGAAATGACATTTCTCCCAATTAAGAAGTAGATTTGATTGTTCGCATCTAATAAGCATTCGTTCAAGATTAACTAGACATGATTCAAATGTATCACCGAAGACTGAAAAGTCATCCATGAAAACTTCCATGCATTCTTCTATCATGTCGTGAAAAATCGCCATCATGCACCTTTGAAAGGTTGCAGGGGCGTTGCAAAGTCCAAATGGCATGCGTTTGTAAGCAAAAGTACCATAAGGGCACGTGAACGTGGTTTTCTCTTGGTCCTCGGGTGCTATTGGAATTTGAAAGTATCCGGAAAAACCATCTAGAAAACAATAGTAACTGTTTCCGACTAACCTTTCTAACATTTGATCAATCAAAGGTAAGGGAAAGTGATCTTTTCTGGTGGCGTCATTTAATTTTCTATAATCAATACATACACGCCATCCTGTTACAGTCCTAGTAGGAATAAGCTCATTTTTCTCATTTGTAATGACAGTCATGCTACCTTTCTTAGGCACGCATTGAACTGGGCTTACCCATGGACTATCAGAGATTGGATAAATTAAACCTGCATCTAGCAGTTTAATAATTTCTTTCTTAACAACATCTTGCATATTAGGATTTAGTCTTCGTTGGCATTGCACATACGTTTTATGACCTTCTTCCATAAGGATTTTATGTGTGCAATATGAAGGACTTATTCCTTTAATATCATGAATCTTCCATACAATGGCTGATTTATGAGCTTTCAACACAGAAATGAGTTGTGATTTCTCATTTTCAGTAAGAGAAGACGATATTATTACAGGTAATTCAGATTCACCATGTAAATAAGCGTATTCCAAATGGTTTGGAAGTGGCTTTAACTCTAATATCGGAGGTTCTTCTATCGATGATTTATATCGATATCTGTCTTCTTCTTTTTGCATTTGAATTTCTTCTGTTGTTGGTTCATATCCATTAGCTATTAGTGTAGCTAACATTTCAGTTTCATCAATTGGTTCAGTTCCTTCTCCTAAAGAACATTCTCATGTTCCTTGTAATTCTAGAAATTCTTCTAACAATTCTGCATGTGAATCTATAGTTTGAATATAATAACATGTATCATCTGCAGATTGTGGTTGTTGCATTGCTCTATCAACTGAAAAGGTAACACTCTCATCCTCTATACTTAAGGTCAGTTTCTTACCAAACACGTCTATCATTGCTTTAGCCGTGTTTAAGAATGGTCTTCCTAATATGAGAGGAACTTGAGAATCTTCTTCCATGTCCAGAACAACAAAATCTACTGGAAATACTAAAGTACCAACTTTAACTAGCATGTTCTCCATTATCCCTCTAGGATATTTTATTGATCTATCGGCTAGTTGTATGCTTATTCTTGTTGGTTTCAATTCTCCAAGGTCTAGTTTAGCGTATAGTGAATACGGCATTAAATTTATACTAGCACCTAAGTCTGCCAATGCTTCTATTGAACTAAGACTACCCAGAAAACATGGAATTGTGAAACTTCCTGGATCAGATAATTTTTCTGGTATCTTATTCAATAGCACTGCTGAACAATTAGCATTCATAGTAACGGCCGAGAGCTCTTCCATTTTTTTCTATTTGTGATTAAATCTTTCAGAAATTTAGCATATCTAGGCATTCCTGAAATTACATCAATGAAAGGAAGATTTACATTTATCTGTTTAAACATATCCAAAAATTTGGATTGCTCGGCTTCATTTCTCTTTTTTCATTTTACTTGGGTAAGGAAGTGGTGGTTGGTATGGTTTAACATAAGGTTTAGCCTTAACTGTGTTATCTTCATTAACCTTTTCAACTACCGGTTCTGTTTCCTTATCTTGTTCAGGTTGTGGTTCTTGTGGAGTAGGAATAGCTTCATTAGAAATTACAGGTATTTCAGGTGGTTTAAGTGTTGTACCACTTCTTGTGGTAATGGCTTTAGCTGTTTCATTCCGGGGGTTAGCATTTGTATCACTAGGTAGACTTCCCGGTTTTCTTTCACCTATTAACCTTGCTAGGTTACTTACTTCTTGTTCCAAGTTTTGAATAGAAGCTTGTTGATTTCTAAATGCTTGAGCATTTTGTTCATTGGTTTGTTTCTGAGATGTGAAAAACTGCGTTTGAGTTTCAACTAGCTTCGTCATCATATCTTCTAAATTTGACTTTTTATCATCGGTTTATGGTGGTTTGTTTTGAAAATTAGGTCTTTGCTGATTGTAAGTATTGTTGGATACTTGTTGATTGCTAGGACCTTGTTGGTTGTTGTATGGAACATTTCGATTATAATTCTGGTTTTGATTGTAAATTGGTCTTGGCGGTTGATAATTATTCTGATAATTATTTCCAGGCCTTTGGTTTATGTATGAAATATTCTCTCTTTATTCCATTGTTAGTTCAACACTGAGACAATCTTTTGTCAAATGTGGTCCTCCACACTGCTCACAACTAATTCGTATTGAATGTATATCCTTAGTTATCTTTTCCATTCGTCTCTCGATAGCATCTATCTTTGCGAAAATGGAATCTAAGTCATGGCTAGAATCGGCTCTAGCTGCTTTAGATGATCTAACGATATCTTTTTCTTGGTGCCACTCATGTGAGTGGGAAGCAGTGTTATCAATAATTTTGTAAGCATCAGTTTCAGTTTTCTTCATAATAGAACCACCAGCTGCTATATCGATGTCTTTCCTTGTAGTGATGTCGCATCCTTGGTAGAATATTTGTACTATTTGACAGGTGTCTAAACCATGTTGCGGACATCCTCTTAATAACTTTCCAAATCTTGTCCACGCCTCATATAGAGTTTCATTTGGTTTCTGTGTGAACGTAACAATTTCTCCTTGAAGTCTTACGGCTTTAGATGCCGGAAAGAATTGTTTAAGAAATTTTTCAACTAAAACGTCCCATGTATCAATCGCCCCTTCAGGTAAAGATTCCAACCAGTCTTTGGCTTCTCCCTTTAAAGTCCAGAGAAATAACATGAGATATATCTGCTCATCTTCCACTTCTCTTATTTTAAATAGTGTGCAGATCCTATTAAAGGTACGAAGATGTTCATTTGGATCTTCCTTCGGCGCACCACTAAATTGGCATTGATTAGTCACCATGTGTAGAATTTGTCCTTTGATTTCATAATCTGGCGCATTAATGTCTGGATGAGTAATTGCGTGGCCAGTGCATTTAGCTCTCATTCGGTCTTCCATACTTAGAGGTTCCAGATTTTCCATGATTGAATTTGTTGAATCTGAATCACTAGAGGATTCTGATTTAATGGTTCGTTCCTCAACAATCTCTGTTTGAATGATTGGTGGTTTCGGAGGAAAAATTAATGGTTCAGGATCTATGAATCGTCCCTGAATATTCTCCGGATTCTCAATTGTGAGGTCGGGTTCAAAAAATGGATTATCGGAAATTTGAATTGGAGTACTTGGTTGACTGGATGACGATTCTAAAGAAAAATCAACAGCGACAATATTAGCTAGATGTCTTGATCTGGTTACAGGTGGTGAACGTACAAAAGGTGGTGAACGTCTTGCTCGGTGCATTCACTGAATTTCCTATTAGTTTTTAAAAGGAAAGAAAAATTATATAAGTTATCCAATTAATAGACTTTTCTGATTTTGCCCACGTTTCGAATAGCCAAAAGATGCAACAGAGGGGCAGGATTCGTTTGGTCTCAATATAATTGAGTACTGTTTGGCTCCAATAACCCGGTCCACGTACAAATCCAACTATTACTACGAACCAGAAAATTTTGATGTCTATCAATTTAACCACTTAAAATAAATTTTCGTAATTTTAAAGAAATATAGAGAAGAAGTAGAATAAAAATCTATGTCCTAAAACTAGAATGGCGAGAAATAAGAAAGAAAAAGAGCGCGTCGAAAAATAAGAAAGAAAAAGAGTGACTTATAAAACTTTAAAACACTCGACTAACCCAACCTTATTACTATCACTAACTTAAAATTAAAATTACAAATTGAGATTACTAATTGGAGTGATAATTGATACATAGGTAAAAGGCGTCGAAAAATAAAAATAAGAAAGTAGTGCGTCAAAACTTAAAAAGGTACTAAAACTTAAAAAGGCGTCGCAAAATTCTAAAGCATCTAGATCTTAGTCTAAAGAAAAAGCACTTAAGGAATTTTACGGCAAAGCCTAAAAATCTAGAAATAAAAATAACTATGGCAAAAACTATATCTTAAAACTAAAAATGAGCGAAAAATACAAAAATTACGCTAAAAATGAATAAAAAGGGACAAAATATAAAAATACACTAAAAGTTGTAAAAATTACAATTTTTATAAAAATATTATTTTTATATTATTTATTTAATAAAACTATTACTTTTATAATTTAATTAAACTTATAAACTAAAAATACAAAATAAATAATAAAACTAAACTAATTATTATAAAAATATAACCCTAATTAGGGTTTAATTTAAATAATAATAATAAAAACCCGTAATTAATGCTGATTCAGGGCTTCTGTGTGACCTGTGTCAGACGGCTCCGCGAGTCGCAGTTGAACCAGTTCAATACCTCCGCAAGTCGCGGAGGTTGCAGGTCCAAAAAAGGTAGGTCAAGTTTTCGACAGGTCAGTTTTTTTATTTATTTGTTTTTTATATTTTTCTGTTTTAATAATTAAATAAAATATTTATATAAATTAAATAAAAACTTATGTTTTAAAAACTAAAATAAAAATAGAAATACTTTATAATTTTATAAATAGAAATCTAAAAAAATAAATTTATATATATAAATTTTTTTTCGGTTTTTTTATATTTTTTTTATTTAAAATGTATTTTTACAAAAACTAAATAAAACTTAAAAAAAATCTCTTTTTTTTTATATGTGTGGCGTTTCGCTTCGGCGATCCCCGGCAGCGGCGCCAAAAATACTTGATAGTTAAAGCTAAGGGGTATAAAATACTATTAAATTTTACAAGAAAAAACTATTGAATACGATACAATTTTACACAAGATATTTATTTATTTATAGAATGGATATACTTAAACCTTGCTACAACACTTATAGGCAGTGTACCTAATCGTACAGTAGTGTAGTTTTTAGTAAATCCGGTTCGTTCCACAGGGAAAAATCTTTAAACAAAGCTTAACGCTATATTAGTTTTAATTTATAAAAATACAAATATATAAATAAGTAATATTATTATTATAAAGGGGGTTTTTACCGTTTAATGACCGGTTTGTCGATTTTAAAACTTTAGTCGCAGTTAAAACCTAATGTAAAATATTAAAAATAAATATAACTTAATTTAAAGCGTAAAGTAAATAACGATAATGAAATTGCGATAAATAAAAGTGCGATAAAATAAAATTGCGATAATTAAAAAGTACGATAATTAAAAGTGCAATTAAATACAATGACAATAAATAAAAGTGCGATAATTAGAAGTGCAATTAAATATAAAATAAAGGAAATTAAATATGAAATAAAATAATTATGCTTATTTAAACTTCCGTAATCATGATGTTGACGTGTTGATTTTAGTTTTATGCCCAGGGGTTAATTGTCCTTTGTCCTGGATTATTCAATATGTCCGTCTGGTTTTTGTCCATAACAGTCCATCAGTTATAAATATAAAATGCGAGTATCCTCGTCAAATTATCCTTATACCCGAAGTCAAATATTCCAACTAATTGGGGACTTAAACTGTAACAAGGTTTTAATACTTTGTTTAATAATTACACCAGGATATCGACTGCGTGTAATCCAAGGTTTAATACTTTGTTAACAATTACGCCAAGTGTCCTTGTACATAATTTCACCCCTGTTTTAATAATTCCATAGATTATTAATTCATTCCCGTGTCCGGTTAAATGAACGATTATTCGTACATATAAATACCCCGTCCATCGTGTCCGATCGAGTGTATATGGTTATTTATAGGGACATCCAATTGTAAATCTTTATATTAAAATTAACAAACTATCATTTAGTTAAACAAATATAAAGCCCATTAATAGCCCATAGTCTAATTTCCACAAGTGTCGTTCTTTTGTCCAAACCCCAATTATGGTACAAAGCCCAATTACCCAATTTTAGTAATTAGACCAACATCATGATTACTTCGGATTAAATAAGCATAATAATAACTTAGCTACGAGATATTAAATTAAAAAGGTTGAACATAACTTACAATGATTAAAAATAGCGTAGCGTTACACGGACAGAATTTTGACTTACACCCTTACAACATTCGCTAACATACCCTTATTATTAGGAATTAAAATTAAAATTTAAATTAAAATATAAATTATATATATATATATATCGTATAATATAGATAGAGAGATTGATATTTTGGATATATAAAACGTCGAATTGCGCTGGCTTTTATAGGCATTTTTGTCCAGGGAGGCTCCGCGACTCGCGGCATTCTAACCCTTCAAACTCCGCAAGTCGCGGAGTTTGTTTTTACAGCTCACACAAGTTTGGATCTTCTTTGCCGACGGTTTTAATATATAAATATAATATATATATATATATATATATATATATATATATATATATATATATATATATATATATATATATATATATATATATATATATATATATAATTTATAGAATTAATTATATATTATATTATATTTATATACATAGTTAACTTGTAATTTTTAGTCCGTTGCGTCGAGCGTTGAGAGTTGACTCTGGTCCCGGTTCCGGATTTTTGAACGTCCTTGCGTACAATTTAATATCTTGTACTTTGCATTTTGAATCTTGTACTCTTGTAATTTTGAGACGTTTCTTATCAATAATTGGAACCTCTTTGATTGTATTTTGTACTTTTGAGCTTTTTGGTCGTTTGCGTCTTCAATTCGTCGAATCTATCTTTTGTCTTCACCTTTTATTATTTAAACGAATATAACTTGTAAATAGAACAATTGCAACTAAAAGTTTGTCTTTCTTGAGGAATAATGCTATGAAATATATGTTCGTTTTTAGCATTATCACCAAGTCATGTACGGTAACAAGTAAATGTATAAAAATACGCTCATTAAATCACAAGTATTAATAATAAATATTATTAATATAAATTGGAAAAACCAAGGTCGTTACACCATCCAAAGTACCGGATGCTTTAGTACTTCGAATTTATCATGTCCGAAGGTAGTCCCGGAATGATGTGGATATTCTATATGCATCTTGTTAAGGTCGGTTACCAGGTGTTCAATCCATAAGAATGTTTTTTGTCTCTATGCATGGGACGTATATTTATGAGAAATGAAAAATGAAAATCTTGTGGTCTATTAAAATGATGGAAATGATTATTTATGTTAAACTAATGAACTCACCAGCCTTTTGGTTGACACTTGAAAGCATGTTTATTCTCAGGTATGAAAGAAATCTTCCGCTGTGCATTTTCTCTTTTTAGAGATATTACTTGGAGTTATTCATGACATATTTCAAAAGACGTTACATTCGAGTCGTTGAGTTCATCAAGAATATTATTAAGTAAATTATAGTTGGATATATTATGAAATGGTATGCATGCCGTCAACTTTCGATGAAATGAAAGTTTGTCTTTTAAAAACGAATGCAATGTTTGTAAAATGTATCATATAGAGGTCAAGTACCTCGCGATGTAATCAAATGTAATGTATTCGTCCAGATGGATTAGTATGGGTCGTTATAATAGCTTCGACAGTAGCTCTAGCCCCATTGCCCACTCTTTAGTCTAGTGTGTTGTTCTTCAGTCTCTTACTTCTTCTCATTCCCTGCATATTGTTACAGATGTGAGTACCACAACCAGTATCAAAAATTCAGGAATCACTAGAAAAAGTATATAATTGTATATGAAATATACCTGATTTGCTGGTCTGGCCAGCTTTGCCTTTTCTCAACTCAGATAGGTAGGAAGGACAGTTCCTTCTCCAGTGGCCAACTTTTCCACAGTGGAAACATTCAGCATCTTTCGCTGGGTTTTCTTTCTTGGGAGGTGGTGAAATTTTCTTCTTAGCAATTGAGTTTCCTTTTCCTTTTCCCCAAGTTTTTGGCTTATTCTTTTTCACCTTACCATCCCTAATCATCAGGACACTTGGATTGGAAACCTTATATGGAATATTCTGTTCCGCAGTTTTGAGCATCAAGTGCACCTCTACCAGAAATTTCTCCCAATCTTGCATATTGTAATTCCACTACAACAAAAGTGTACATATAGGACACCCAATTTGGTCCTATAATCACTTTATAGGACCTTTTGGCCTGAAAGGACCAACATGACATGTGTACAAACTAAGGCGGTCGTATAAAGTATAGACGCAAAAAAGTGTCCTAAAAAGTAATAAGATTATGAAACCAATTATCGGGTCCTATAATTAGGGGTGGGCAAAACCGGATATCCGAAATTTCGGATATTCGAAAATTCGTATAGTGAATACGGCCATCCGAAATCCGAATCCGAAATTTCGGATATCCGAAAATCGGATATCCGAAATTTCGGATTCGGATACCGGATTTTCCGAATATCCGAACTATATCTAATAAATGCAAAAAATACAAATGCCAATACATATATTACATAACAAGTCACATACGCCTAAGCTCAACATTCTATAGTTCGTATTACAAAAGTTCAAAACATGATTAATACATCATCGTAAAAAACATAACAAAGTTCAAAACATGATTAACACATCATCGTAACATAAACATGACAGTTATATCTGGTTAAATGTTTATATAGAGATATTCATACAAATTATCTGCTTAACATATACTGCTATATTTCTTATAACTTTTGATGTACTGTGATTTATTTCTTATATAGTGATTTATTCTATATCAAATAATAACTTTATGTTTTATACAACTCAAATCAAGTTATAATTAGTATGTCATAATTGTTACAATAAAAATGATACAAATTCATCTTTTAAGGATGAACTAAACAAAAAGTGTATCCAAATATGAATGCAAGTTAGTTTCAACAAGAAAGAGTATTAATAAAAGTTCAAAGGATACTAACTTTACTCTTTGTAACGATTGATTGTTTCTATCTGTTATCTTTGTTCTTTTTACTCTTAAAAGTTAAAAGTTTAGTTTAACTTGAAAACTATAAGGTCCATAAGCGATAACATTGGGCTACTAAACTATAAATACAATAAATATATTAATAATAAGTGTATTTTATTTCGGATATCGGATTATCCGAATATCCGAAAATTTTGGAAAATTGATCCGATATCCGAATCCGAAAATCCGGATATCCGATTTTCGGATATCCGAATTTTCGGATATTTTCGGATCGGATTTTCGGATAATTCGGATTGCGGATTCGGATTCGGATATTATGCCCACCCCTACCTATAATATATATAATAACCACACAGAAAAGTCCTTACAAGTATATATCGAGTGACTTCTATTTAGATTAGGACATACAAAAGGGTCTCAAAAGTATTAAAAAAAAAATATTAGTACCAATAAAGGGGTCCTATTTAAATTTATATTTCGCAAGGACTAACAAAAATGGTTTCATTATTATGTTAGTACCAAAATACGAGTCCTATTATAAAAAAATACTACATTAGTACCAATAAAAAGAGTCCTAATGTATCGATATTCTTGTTCAGTACCAAGAATAAAGGTCCCAATATGCACAAATGTTACTTTAGTACCACATAAAAGAGTCCTAATATAATGATTTTTAAGATTAGTAACCACTAAAAAAAGTCTTAATATAAATATCTTAAACCTTAAAACCATAAAATGAGTCCTCATATATAATGATATGTTACTTTAGTATCACATACAGAGTCCTAATATAATGATTTTTTAAGGTTGGTACTATTAAAAAAGTCCTTATTTGAATGATTTTCAGATCGATATTCAGATATGGTTCGGATATTCGGTTCCGGTTCGGATTCGGTTCCGATTCGGTTATTCGGACCGGGTTTGAACTTTTGAACACGACTCGGATAATCGGATTCAGATCGGATGTTCGAGTCTGATTTAGTTATTCAGGTCCAGTTAGGATATCCAATTCCGATTCGGTTTTGGAACTTTGGATGGTTTGGCGTTTGCGGTTTTTATTTAATATGATTATGGACACCTAATTAATAAATTATATTGTAAAACAAATATAATGTAAACATAATTATACTTCATAAGTTTTTCCATAATGTAGATGAAAAACACTAAACATAAAAAGTTCATAAATAATCCAACATATAAAGACTTCAAATAAAATTTGGCATAGAAAGCAAAGACAATGAAAAGCAACGCATCACGTCTTGGATCAGCATGTATCTTTATAAATCCAAAGGTACCACCTACAAATAAACCATCCATTTATAACCACAAAGGTGCATGTAATAAAAATTAATTTTAATCTTAATTATTACAAGTTTAACAAGGACATATCGAGATAAACGCACAAGGCCATGCAATAGAATCACCAATAGCGTCATTGACTGTATCAAATAAACCAATTAGCCTAAGCAATTTTTATTTTTCATGGTCACTTGAACGTCTACCCCACACCATCTAGTCCAATCTGTATTCCCCCAAAATTCATCTCGGTTCACATTACTTGAACTGCCTTCCATTTCAGTCTTTTATTTTGCTCTAAATGAACCTGCAAAAAAAAGTAAATGAAATGTTAATGATTATTTCTTGGAAACATTGCAGAGTGTAAAGGTTACATGAGATAATAAACATAACTTCAAATTGTAAATTTCTACTAATTATTTATCGCTAGTTCTACCAAAAATGGCATGTGAAGAGAACACTCAAAAGTTAGTGGTCAAGATCCTCAATTACAAGTCTTCAAAAGGTTAAGCAAACACATAAAAGTATACTCTTTGAGAAACTACCAAAAATAAAGCATAGAAAAGTTAAAAACAAATTAGTATCCTAAAACATGTTAAGTTATATCTCACAAGTCACCGGGTACTTCAAGTAAACTATATAAAACCAATAAGATCTTGCAGTATCGTAAACTAGAAAGCTAACTGCTAAAAGTTAGGACACTCACCATGTAAATCATGTAGTTAAAAGGAAGAAAAGTATACACCTAAAATAATTAAAAATTAGTATTTAAAGGATAAATACCAATAAACAAGCACCAAGTCTTTTGTATAGTCCAAAGATGCCCTCTTCCCTACTTATAGTACATAAAGCATGCCATATACCTCTATAGTAAGTCACTTTAGTCTGCAATACCAAAAACACATATAAGCATTTTCATATGAACCAAATCTCAAACCATGGTAGTAACAGATTTTTTGAAGTGTTGCAATTAAAATGTGGAGTATGCTAAAAGGTTGTGAATTACATTTTCTTGGCTAACAACTAAGCTAATAAAAGAAACATACCACAAATTCTAACCTGTGCTGAGAGACGTGTTCTAAGTTCTAACGTCATCCAAAGGAAACGTTAATGGAGCAGCAGTTATACCAGCTAAGCCACCACCTACAAGTCGTATCAACTCATATGTAACTAAATTCAGTTTGTGACCACTCCAGACATAAGTTGTAGTAACTGCAAAATTTGAGGATGTTGATCACATTACAACGAGATCTCATAAAAAATATACCAATAGATATACGATATTACAGCAAAACACATTTATAGTTACATGCTTAAATAGTTTAAATGCGTAAAAACTAATAGACGAGTAAGGCAGTTGAAAATCAATGATGTAATAGTCAAGAGTGGCAACAATATCATGTGAAAACAACTAATTTGAAACGTCACTCACTTTGAATATCGATGATGGCATATCTCATAAGTTAGGTCACCCTTTTCATTACACAAATGTTGAACACACTTCTTATGAGCGTACTGCACAAACACAACATTTTAAATACCAAATAATGATGAACCGTATGAAAAAACTTTATGTCCATTACCGTCTCTTACCTGATTATATGGATATATCAGCTATTCGTGTTCTAATGCAGTCACCCAAAAAATGAAAGCCTTTGATGTCATCTATTGTTTCTTATCTAATTATGTACAGGTAATAAGCAAGCAATAGTTTGTACATGGAAGCCTTTGATATCAAACATTGAATTTATCACACCTGATCATGTAATACATTTGATTCCAATAAAAAAAATTTATGACTTTTTCATTGATATCAAATGATTAGGATACATTAAATATCGAGATTGAAAAGCAAATCAAAAGAGGAAATCAGAGAAATAGGGTTCTGAAGTATGGTACTCATATTGACCATTGTACTTATAGAATCAAAATATGGAGGATAGCTTAAAGAAGAGTTAAAAAGAAGCATAGTTATTAAATATTATGACAATATGCAATAAACAAAACTAAAAAACCAATTAAAATAACCTCTATGGAAACCTAGATCTGAATTAGGGTTACGCCCAAATATGGAATTTCTACCATCTGTTTTGGATTAGTTTGGTTGAATTTGTAACCACGAATACTTAGTTGGTGTTCGAAGTCCAAAAGTCCATCTGAAAACAAATACATTTTACGAATTCCTCTTTCCAAAAACACGACTTGTTCGTATACAACTATTGCAGAGAAAATCATATGAATATATCATAGCTACATAAATTGCACAACTATAACTAAACCTAATTTCATTTTCAAACACCACAACCACAAAGGGAAAAACCCTTAAATTGTTGCTCATTGCCAAGTAATTGAACGAAGGTGAAAGCGGTGACTCAATACACAAACGTCAACTCCAAAGGAGAAGATAAAAAATAAAAAACAATACCAGTGGTGATTAATTGAAGGAATGGCAGCATCTATTCGCAGAACATCCAATTAACACAAACGATTATGTAATTTGACCTGGCAAGAGTTTTTTTTTAGGGTTTGATAAAGATGTAATTGGGGATAATCAACAAGTGTTACTAATCGATACACGAAGCTAAATGAGAACCAAAATAATTTTTTAAATCTAAATAGGATAAACACAATAGATTTTAGATTATAAGAAAAGATAAAGATGAGAAAAGAGATGGTCACGATAGAGAGAGCAGTTGTGTGTTGTGCAGATATGACGGAATTGAAAATGAGAAAGGGAATTCAAAAAAATTTTAGAAGAGTAAATTACCAAAATAGTCCCTATGTTCGTTCATTTTATCCCAAATAGTCCCTCCCAATTATTTACTGCAAAATCAGTCCTTATTTGCATTTTGAAGTCTCAAATCAGTCCCTATGTTTGTTCATTTTAGTACAAATAATCACTGGTAACATGAACAAGAGTGCGCTTGAGACTGTGTTTTTGAAAGGCTATAACTTCTAAACCGTAACTCCGTTTGTGATGAATAATGTAACGACCCTGGAATTTCCAACGTTATTTTATTAATAATTATTATTATTAATACGCGTGTTTAAACGAATGTACGTTATTACATTTACATGTTGCCATGATTTCCCGAACTTGACTTTAATGGCCCGAAACGTCTTTGTGACACCCGGAACTTCACGAATAATATTTCTAGATATTATTTACATTCATGATTAATTTTATTAATCATTTTAATTAACTAAGACTATTAGTTAGCTACTTGGGCTTTAATTGGGTTTAATTGTTAATTAATTGAACTTGGGCTTTGATTAGTTAATGGACTCATGAATTAAGACTTGTAAGCCCACCCTACCTTTAAGTGGGCTTAGTTAGCCCACTCTTTCAAAGTGTAAGTATCACTTTAACTTGTAACTAGTTAGTTAACTTGCATGGAATCTAGTTAACATGTAATCCCCATAAACAACCATCTAGTAACCACCTTTTATAAGCTTTACATGTATAAACCTAGTGGACTTATCCCTCCCCCTTGGAACCTGAAATGTCCCGTTCTTATTGATTAAAAACGTTCCATATTAATTGATTTCGTTGCGAGGTTTTGACCTCTATATGAGACGTTTTTCAAAGACTGCATTCATTTTTAAAACAAACCATAACCTTTATTTTATAAATGAAGGTTTAAAAAGCTTTACGTAGATTATCAAATAATGATAATCTAAAATATCCTGTTTACACACGACCATTACATAATGGTTTACAATATAAATATGTTACATCGAAATCAGTTTCTTGAATGCAGTTTTTACACAATATCATACAAACATGGACTCCAAATCTTGTCCTTATTTTAGTATGCAACAGCGGAAGCTCTTAATATTCACCTGAGAATAAACATGCTTTAAACGTCAACAAAAATGTTGGTGAGTTATAGGTTTAACCTATATATATCAAATCGTAACAATAGACCACAAGATTTCATATTTCAATACACATCCCATACATAGAGATAAAAATCATTCATATGGTGAACACCTGGTAACCGACATTAACAAGATGCATATATAAGAATATCCCCATCATTCCGGGACACCCTTCGGATATGATATAAATTTCGAAGTACTAAAGCATCCGGTACTTTGGATGGGGTTTGTTAGGCCCAATAGATCTATCTTTAGGATTCGCGTCAATTAGGGTGTCTGTTCCCTAATTCTTAGATTACCAGACTTAATAAAGAGGGGCATATTCAATTTCGATAATTCAACCATAGAATGTAGTTTCACGTACTTGCGTCTATTTTGTAAATCATTTATAAAACTTGCATGTATTCTCATCCCAAAAATATTAGATTTTAAAAGTGGGACTATAACTCACTTTCACAGATTTTTACTTCGTCGGGAAGTAAGACTTGGCCACTGGTTGATTCACGAACCTATAACAATATATACATATATATCAAAGTATGTTCAAAATATATTTACAACACTTTTAATATATTTTGATGTTTTAAGTTTATTAAGTCAGCTGTCCTCGTTAGTAACCTACAACTAGTTGTCCACAGTTAGATGTACAGAAATAAATCGATAAATATTATCTTGAATCAATCCACGACCCAGTGTATACGTATCTCAGTATTGATCACAACTCAAACTATATATATTTTAGAATCAACCTCAACCCTGTATAGCTAACTCCAACATTCACATATAGAGTGTCTATGGTTGTTCCGAAATATATATAGATGTGTCGACATGATAGGTCGAAACATTGTATACGTGTCTATAGTATCTCAAGATTACATAATATACAATACAAGTTGATTAAGTTATGGTTGGAATAGATTTGTTACCAATTTTCACGTAGCTAAAATGAGAAAAATTATCCAATCTTGTTTTACCCATAACTTCTTCATTTTAAATCCGTTTTGAGTGAATCAAATTGCTATGGTTTCATATTGAACTCTATTTTATGAATCTAAACAGAAAAAGTATAGGTTTATAGTCGGAAAAATAAGTTACAAGTCGTTTTTGTAAAGATAGTCATTTCAGTCGAAAGAACGACGTCTAGATGACCATTTTAGAAAACATACTTCCACTTTGAGTTTAACCATAATTTTTGGATATAGTTTCATGTTTATAATAAAAATCATTTTCTCAGAATAACAACTTTTAAATCAAAGTTTATCATAGTTTTTAATTAACTAACCCAAAACAGCCCGCGGTGTTACTACGACGGCGTAAATCCGGTTTTACGGTGTTTTTCGTGTCTCCAGGTTTTAAATCATTAAGTTAGCATATCATATAGATATATAACATGTGTTTAGTTGATTTTAAAAGTCAAGTTAGAAGGATTAACTTTTGTTTGCGAACAAGTTTAGAATTAACTAAACTATGTTCTAGTGATTACAAGTTTAAGCCTTCGAATAAGATAGCTTTATATGTATGAATCGAATGATGTTATGAACATCATTACTACCTCAAGTTTAGTAGGTAAACCTACTGGAAGTGACAAGAAATGATCTAGCTTCAAAGGATCTTGGATGGCTTGAAAGTTCTTGAAGTAGGATCATGACACAAAAACAAGTTCAAGTAAGATTTTTACTCGAATTAAGATAGTTTATAGTTACAGAAATTGAATCAAAGTTTGAATATGAATATTACCTTGAATAAGAAAGATAACCTACTGTATATAACAAAGGTTTCTTGATCTTAGATGATTACTTGGAATGGATTAGAAAGCTTGGAAGTAAATTAGTAAACTTGAAGGGATTTTTGAAGTGTTCTTGAAGTGTTCTTCCTATGATGATTATAGCTTGATTCTTGAAGTGATTTTTGATGAAGATGATGATTAACTACTGGAAAAATACGTTCATAATAGTGTGTGTGTGTTGAGAGAGAATTAGAAAGAGAATTGGAAGTGAAATGGAGTGAATGATGAGTGGTAATTGGTGAGTGGTGAGTGGGGTTAAAAGGAGTTCTAGTTAGTTGACTAGCTCATGGTAGAAGTTAAAATTGATTAGTCATACATGACATAATCAAGAGTAGAATCCCATGCTAGTTCCTATTGGTATATACCCATAGTAAGTACGTTTTGAAGCTGTGTATAATACGGGTAAGAATAGGACTAGAATTCTTGATGAAAGAAAAGAATGGGAAAGTAACTGTAACCATTTTCGTTAAGTATGAGTGTTTTGATATATGTCTTGAAGTCTTCCAAAAGTATTTTAATACATCTAAATACACTACATGTATATACATTTTAACTGAGTCGTTAAGTCATCGTTAGTCGTTACATGTAAGTGTTGTTTTGAAACCTTTAAGTTAACGATCTCAATTAATGTTGTTAACCCATTGTTTATTATATCTAATGAGATGTTAAATTATTGTATTATAATGATATTATGATATATTAATATATCTTAATATGATATATATACATTTAAATGTCGTTACAACGATAATCGTTACATATATGTCTCGTTTCGAAATCCTTAAGTTAGTAGTCTTGTTTATATGTATATAACTCATTGTTAATATACTTATGGAGATACTTACTTATCATAATCTCATGTTAACCATATGTATATCCATATATATATCGTCATGTCGTTTTTACAAGTTTTAACGTTCGTGAATCGCCGGTCAACTTGGGTGGTCGATTGTCTATATGAAACATATTTCAATTAATCAAGTCTTAACAAGTTTGATTGCTTAACATGTTGGAAACATTTAATCATGTAAATATCAATCTCAATTAATATATATAAACATGGAAAACTTCGGGTTACTACAGAACCCCTCCAAACCGTCGGCCATGAGGAGTGAATGGGGAGAGTTTTTCATTTTTTTTACTACTTGTTCACTAGCATCTTTCATTTACTCCTCATTCTCAAAACACACACTTCAAACTCACTTTCAAATTTCTCTCTTTTATCTCTAAACTTTGTAAGTTACAAGACTTCTTTTCTTTCTCTTTTTTTCTTGCTAAAACCGAATTATATACACACTTAATCATCATCATCATCATCTTTTGTTACTTGCTTGTTTGATTTCTTGTTTGTTGTTGTTACTTGTTTCATCTTATTGTTGTAGTTACTTACTAGCTTTCAAGAACCTAACTTTCTAGTTTTGGTTCTTCTATTATCTTGTATTTTCAAGAACACAAGAACATAAACTCACTAGTTTATGATTCTACTTCAATTGTTTCAAAAGTTGCAAGTTCCATGTGTTGATTAAAGACATACTTGAAGCTCATGAAGTAAACTTTAAAGTTTACTTTCTAAAGATCAAACTTTGGTTTGAATCTTTAAAGTATGAACAACCATGAACCTTTTCTTGTTTATTGAAGTTTACTTCTTCAATTTATGCACTTTAATTTCATGTAATTAGTTTATATGGTCAAGTACTACAAGTTAGTCTTGATCTCATATCTCTTGAACAAATTAAGTTAACTTTGAAAGTTCAAGAACACACAAATAAGTTTTCTTTAAATATAACTTTGGATCTAGACTTTTGAGTCTTGGATCTTCAAGATCAAACTAAGAACTATGTTCTACTACTTATGATCTTGATTAGTTAGTTAACTTTCAAGTTTGTAGTTCAATACTTCTTTTAAAGTTCATGTATGTGTTAGATCTAAGACTTTGATGTAACTTTGGTTCATCAAACTTCATACAACTCTTAAGTGAGTTGTGCTTCATGTCTTAGACTTGCACTTGGGTTATGATGGTCAAATATTGGTCAATATGATGCAAACACATCAATGAGTTGTACACTTGAAGCTATAGGCATCAAGGATGAGAACCGTGATAAACATCGAGCACCGGAACCCATTATCTTACTGTTTCTGTCCAAAACTTTCTGACCTGATGCTTCTGGAACAGACCAGTAGACCTGGGCTGTTCTAACCTTGATTTTTAGATAGATCTTTTCGAGTAGATAACTTTTCATATAGGACTCGTCTTAATCCGAGTTACGGTTTAGGATTTATGGCCCTCCGATCGTTACTATGTCCTTTAACGTTGTGCAGAAATTTCTGACCTACTCGCACTTAGACCGTCGCCACGGTCAAACCAAGATGAGTTTGCTTCTGTAAATTTTACCACACTTAAGGGACTCATATACGGAGCCATGACCACTGGTCTCACCTTAATTCAGTAAGGGTAGAGGCCGTGGTGACTGACTGAAGTCAGACTTTGTTGAAAACTACTTTCATAAACGAAACTTACTTTACGCCTTTTGTTTAATGATGAATGATGATGACCCTTAAGACCTTAAATACATACTTTTAAACCTATTAAGACGATTTACTGACTTAGTACTATTTGACTTAGGTTGAGGACTTCGGACCATTTACTTGCACACCTTTCCCGACTACTACTTTACCGCTACATATCATTGTGAGTTATAGCATTCCCTTTTTACTTTAACTATTTTGGGAACTGTGAATACATGCGAATTTTATGTTTTACATACTAGGCACGAGTACTTAAACTTATATATGTGTGGGTTATACAACGGCATAAACATTCCCTTTAGCTCGGTAACGTTTAATCATTGATTTTTGAACCGTGAACGCGAATCTTAGATATGGATCCATAGGGTTTGACATCCCCACTCGGGCTAGTCGCGCTAGCATTTAACGAGTGTTTAATACTTCGTAGACATACGCACTTGCCAAGTGTACTTTCAGGGGGTATAAACGTTAAGTTAGTTACCAAGTGCCCACGGTTAACATATACTTTATCATACTGTTTTGAAACACTCTTTGTAGCACTGAAATCTCGTGGCCTACCTTACATACTGTTATACTTAAACTATAGCTCACCAACCTTTGTGTTGACGTTTTTAAGCATGTATTTCTCAGGTGCTTGAGGTTGCTTCCGCTGTCTTACTTGTTGTGCTGTACACACCCGCTGCTTAGAGTTGTCCACGCATGAACTACTTTACTTTGCATTCAAACATTCGTACTTTTGAACTATGACTTGTAACGACCATTGTGGTCACATACACTTATTATTTGCTTCTACTTAGTGAAGCATGCTTTTGAAATGTAAAACATTTGATGTCGGTTATGACATCACCTTTTTATCGTGAATGCAACTTCTTTAATTACAGCATATAGTACTTAACCTTGTAATGATCCTGTTGTTGATGATTCGTACATGATGGTTTTGTATGAGGCATCACATTTGGTATCAGAGCATTGGTTGTAGGGAATTAGGTTGCATTAGTGAGTCTAAGACCGACCCGAGTAGGATTCACTAATAGGACTAATCTACAACTTGCTAGTTTACTTGTTTCCACCGAATTTACTGCATGCTACTGCTTACTTTTTCTGCTATATGCTGTATGCTACTATATGATTTCACTACTGCATGATGCTACTTGCTTTTGATTGCATGCTACTTTCATACGAATTGATGTTATTGCCATGATAGTTACTGTTATACATGATTTAAACTGTTGGCCTATTATTTGCTTGCTTTATGACATACTGACATGGAAAATTTATTTTTCATTGTTCAGATGTCGGATGTTTCACCTGCTGGCATTTCAGGCAGTACAGACTCATACCCCATCGCCCTACCTACTGCTACACCTGCTGCTGCTACTGCCGATACACCGGCCCCGACACCCACTAGTGACCCCGGCGCTTCTACTTCCAGAGCTGGTACTAGTGCACCTGCCCCAGTGTCTGCTCCCGGACCCTCGAGGTCACAGCCCCGCATTGGTGGTATTGAGATCCCCGCGGAGTTCGGGGAAGGGCCGTTTCGTAACCACATGCGCACACCTTGCCGACGCACTCCCGACGGACGTTTAGTCGTGATTCCGCCAGGCAGACACCGACATATGTTGGCCGCCTTCGGACGCTTCGGACTACCAGCTCAGCCACCAGTGCCACCACCACACGATTCGGATGACTCATCATCCGCCGATTCTTCATCATCAGACGACTCCAACGATGATGAGGATCCTGCTGATAGACCTATTCAGGCACCCTCCACCCTGCCGAAGAAGCGGTACCGTTTCGACGGCACCGTCATTCCAGGGGTGAATGGAGGTCGTGCTTTTACTGACGCATTTGGCCATCGTCGTAGGGTTACCGCCCATAAACGGGTTGTGCCATACCCTGTCGACCCTCAGATATGTAAGGTTCCCCGTTACGTATTGACTATTCCTGGAACCGTACCACCTAGATTTAGATACGGACCACTTACATCTAGGGACGTACCGTCTACATCCGGAGCCGGACCATCTACATCAGCACCACCGGCACCACCGGCACCACCCGCCCCACCTGCACTGCCTGCCCCACCAGCTCCTTCTAACGAGGAACTGATGAGGGAGATTGAGACTCTCCGAGCTCGAGTCACTGAGCTCGAGGAGCAGTTGGCTCGAGGAGCAGTTCACCCGCCTTCACCGTAGGACTTTGTATTTAGATTTCATGATGTAATCTAGATATAGTTTCATGTATTTCATATGTATTGTACGAACTTATTCAGATGTATTAAACTTATTATTATTAATGAATGGAACTTTACGTTATTTAATTCTTGCACGATGTTCTATTTACATTACTGTACGATGACTCTGTGGTATTTGTACCTAGATGCGTTATTTAATAACATGTGATGTTTCGATTCCATGTTGGTTACTATATACTATATTGCTACATATCGAATGCTGGATTTTGACTTGGGTCAAAATTTTTGTTTAGAATCATGGCTAACGGAAGATCCACACCTACCGCCACCCAGATTGAGGACATGATCAACGAACGGGTCGCTGCAGCCCTAGCAGAAAGAAATCTCGAAGCTCCACCACCACCACCACCGATTATTCCACCCGTTCGAAATGGGTGTACATACAAGGAATTCCAGAGCTGCAAACCGCATAACTTCAGCGGCACCGAGGGACCAGTTGGTCTCACCAGATGGTTCGAGAAACTTGAATCAGTATTCCGAGTTAGCAACTGTTCGGAGGACAATAAGACCAAGTTTGCATCTTGCACGCTATCTGACGGCGCGCTAACATGGTGGAACACGTTAGCTCAAGCGAAAGGTATCGATGAGGCGTATGCTACGCCATGGGAGGAATTCAAGGCGGCTATGATTGATGAGTATTGTCCGAGAACCGAAATTCAGAAGATGGAAATTGAATTCATGCAGTTGAAGGCCGTAGGGAACGACCTTGACAGTTACAATCGTAGGTTTTTGGAGTTAGCACTGATGTGTCCGACCATGGTCACCCCCGAATTCAAGCGCATGGAGAAATACTTCTCGGGACTCCCTAAGTCCATCAAAGGAAATGTCACCTCATCCAAACCACCGAATGTTCCCGAAGCAATGCGCATGGCGCATACTCTCCTGAATCAAATCATCCTTGACGAGCCGGAGAAGGCTAAGTTTGAAGCCGGTAGTAATGAAAAGAGGAAATGGGACAACAACCATAACAACCACAACAACCACAACAACAACAACAACAACAACAACAGGGGGAGAAACTACGATCAAACCCCCGCCAAGAGGCACAACAACGGTGGAAATCCTAATCCCAACAACAACACCAACACCAACCCGAACTACAAAGGAACCTTACTACAATGCAAACGGTGCTACAAACACCACACTGGGTATTGCAATGTTGTTTGTGAGAAATGCCAACGGGCTGGGCATATCAGAAAAGACTGCAAGGTCACCACTTTGAATGGGAAGCCGAACACCAATGGGCCAAAGAAGTGCTACGAATGTGGACAAATGGGCCATTTCAGAAACGCGTACCCAAACAAGCGAAAAGACGGAGGACCACCGCGTGTTAGAGCTTTTAATGTTAATGAAAGGGATGAACGCGATAACCTCGACTTGGTGATAGGTATATTCACAATCAACAATCTTTTAGCTTCTGTTCTATTTGATACTGGTGCCGATAGAAGTTACGTATGTAGACATTTTTGCGATAAGTT
This sequence comes from Rutidosis leptorrhynchoides, assembly GCF_046630445.1. Lineage (NCBI taxonomy): Eukaryota > Viridiplantae > Streptophyta > Magnoliopsida > Asterales > Asteraceae > Rutidosis > Rutidosis leptorrhynchoides. The sequence goes on from NC_092333.1 coordinate 287,700,059, forward strand.
AGATTGGTCGTTAGTTCCTTTAAAGGAAAGTATGCTTGTCGAGGTAGCGAATGGTAAACTTGAAAAAGTGGACCAAATAGGCCGAGGGGCTATTATCAACATAGCCGGCGTGGAGTTTGAGATATACTTGATACCCATTAAGTTGGGAAGTTTTGATGTTATTGTTGGCATGGATTGGTTGACTAAGATAAGAGCCGAGATTATTTGTGAAGACAAAGCACTTCGCATACCACAAGGAGATGGTGAACCACTGGTTATCTATGGAGAGAGATGTACCTCGAAGTTGAACCTCATTAGTTGCGTGAAAGCGCAAAAGATTATGAAGAAGGGACGTTTTGCTGTCCTAGCACATGTGAAAGCAGTAGAAACTGAGGTGAAGAGCGTGAACGACGTTCGAATTATGAACGAATTTCCCGATGTCTTCCCCAGAGGAATTGCCTGGATTACCGCCGCAGAGAGCAGTAGAGTTTCAGATTGACTTAGTGCCAGGAGCTGCACCTGTAGCTCGCGCACCTTATAGACTCGCGCCTTTCGAGATGCAAGAATTACAGAGTCAACTACAAGAGCTGTTAGACCGAGGATTTATTCAACCAAGCTTCTCGCCTTGGGGAGCACCTGTGTTGTTTGTGAAGAAGAAGGATGGATCCTTCCGTATGTGTATCGACTACCGTGAACTCAACAAATTGACAATCAATAATCGGTATCCTCTTCCACGAATTGACGATCTTTTTGATCAACTACAAGGATCGAGTGTCTACTCAAAGATCGATTTGCGATCCGGCTATCACCAGTTGAGGGTGAAGGAAAGTGACGTGATGAAGACTGCATTCAGAACCCGTTATGGTCATTGATAAGGCTAAAAAGGAACATATATTTCATAGCATTATCCCCCAAGAAATACAAGATTTTAGTTGATATTGTTCCATTTTCAAGTAATATTCGTTTATATTAAATAAGTGCGAAGACAAAAGGCGAAAACGACGAATTGAAGACACAAAGGTCCAAACAGCTCAAAAGTACAAGATACAATCAAAAAGATTCAAATTATTGATGAAGAACGTCTAAAAATGACAAGAGTACAAGTTATAAAACGCAAAGTACACGATATAAAATTGTACGAAAGGACGTTCGAAAATCCGGAACCAGGACATGAGTCAACTCTCAACGCTCGACGCAACGGTGTAAAAATTACGAGTCAACTATGCACAAGAATAAAATATAATATTTAAATAATTCATAATAAGAATAATATTAAATAATAAAAAGTTGTTAATTGAGCATAGTTCAGGGGTTGTAAATGAAAATTTCAATTCTAATTTCGCCTATAAAAGGCTATGTATTACGTTCAATTAAGGGGATACATTTTTCGATCCTAAATCTATCTTTCTATTTCTATATCTTTCCCCTCAATATCAATTATCAATATCTATATTCTATATCTCTATCATAATGTTAACTTAATAAGATATAACAATAATCTTAATTTTAATTTTAAATTATGATAATAATAAGATTTATGATAGAGATCGTTTGAGTGTGTAAGTCGAAATTCTGTCCGTGTAACGCTACGCTATTTTTAATCATTGTAAGTTATGTTCAACCTTTTTACATTAATGTCTCGTAGCTAAGTTATTATTATGCTTATTTAATCCGAAGTAATCATGATGTTGGGCTAATTACTAAAATTGGGTAATTGGGCTTTGTACCATAATTGGGGTTTGGACAAAAGAACGACACTTGTGGAAATTAGACTATGGGCTATTAATGGGCTTTATATTTGTTTAACTAAATGATAGTTTGTTAATGTTAATATAAAGATTTACAATTGGGCGTCCCTATAAATTACCATATACACTCAATCGGACACGATGGGCGGGGTATTTATATGTACGAATAATCGTTCATTTAACCGGACACGGGAATGGATTAATAGCCACTAGAATAATTAAAACAGGGGTGAAATTATGTACAAGGACACTTGGTATAATTGATAACAAAATATTAAAATCTTGGGTTACACTCAGTCGACATCCTGGTGTAATTATTAAACAAAGTATTAAAATCTTGTTACAGTTTAAATCCCCAATTAGTTGGAATATTTAACTTCGGGTATAAGGATAATTTGACGAGGACACTCGCACTTTATATTTATGACTGATGGACTGTTATGGACAAAAACCAGACGGACATATTAAATAATCCAGGACAAAGGACAATTAACCCATGGGCATAAAACTAAAATCAACACGTCAAACATCATGATTACGGAAGTTTAAATAAGCATAATTCTTTTATTTCATATTTAATTTCCTTTATTTTATATTTAATTGCACTTCTAATTATCGCACTTTTATTTATTGTTATTGTATTTAATTGCACTTTTAATTATCGTACTTTTTAATTATCGCAAGTTTATTTTATCGCACTTTTATTATTCGCAATTTCATTATCGTTATTTACTTTACGCTTTAATTTAAGTCTTGTATTTATTTTTTTTTTATTTTACATTTGGTTTTAACTGCGACTAAAGTTTTAAAATCGACAAACCGGTCATTAAACGGTAAAAAACCCTCCTTTTATATAATAATACTACTAGTACATATATATATTTTTCTATTTTTCTATTTTGTGTGCGTTAAACTTCTCGAGCTTTCCCTGTGGAACGAACCGGACTTACTAAAAACTATACTATAATACGATTAGGTACACTGCCTATAAGTGTTGTAGCAAGGTTTAAGTATATCCCACTCGATAAATAAATAAATAACTTGTGTAAAATTGTAGCATATTTAATAGTATTTCGCACCAAAAATAATACTATTTTGTATACACCCCCTACAACATCAAGTATTTTTGGCGCCGCTGCCGGGGAGCACTAAAACGCTATATTTTTAATTTATATTTGCAAAAATATAAAAAAAAAAAAAAAACGTAAAAAGAAAAAAAAAAGTGTAAAAAAAAAAATTTATTTTAAGTTTTATTACCTTTAGATTTTTAGACTCAGTCACAACTTTTAGTATTAAGTTTAGTTTTGCCATAGTTATTTTCATTTTTAGATTTTTAGGCTTTGCCGTAAAATTCCTTAAGTGCTTATTCCTTAGACTAAGATTTAGGTGCTTTAGAATTTTGCGACGCCATTTTTCGCGCTATTTTCTTATTTTTATTTTTCGACGCGTTTACCTATGTATCAATTACAATTCCAATTAGTGATCTCCATTTGTAGCTTTAATTTTAAGATAGTGATCGTTATAAGGTTGGATTAACCGCGTGTTTACAAACCACTCTTCGTCTTTTTCATTTTTCGACACTTTTCGACGCGCACTCTTTTTCTCTCTTATTTCTCGCCATTCAAGTTTTTAGGATTTAGATTTTTTTCTACTTCTTCTCTAAATTTCTTAAAATTACGAAAATTTATTTTAAGTGGTTAAATTGATAGACATCAAAATTTTCTGGTTCGTAGTAATAGTTGGATTTGTACGTGGACCGGGTTATTGGAGTCAAACAGTACTCAATTATATTGAGACCAAACGAATCCTGCCCCTCTGCTGCATCTTTTGGCTATTCGAAACGTGGGCAAAATCAGAAAAGTCTATTGATTGGATAACTTATATAATTTTTCTTTCCTTTTTAAAAACTAATAGGATATTCAGTGAATGCACCGAGCAAGACGTTCACCGCCGGTCATACGTTCACCACCTGTAACTCGATCAAGACATCGTTTAACAAATATCGCCGCCGTTGATTTTTCTTTAGAATCGTCATCTAGTCGACCAAGTACTCCAATTCAAATTTCCGATAATCCATCTTTTGAACCCGATTTCACAACTAAGAACCCGGAAGAAATTCAAGGACAATTCCAAGATCCTGAACCCCAAACCGTTAAATCAGAATCCTCTAGTGATTCGGATACAACAAATCCAATCATGGAAAATCTAGAACCTCTAAGTATGGAAGATCGAATGAGGGCTAAACGCACGGGCCAAGGTCACGCCATTATTAAACCAGAAGTTAATGCTCCAGATTATGAAATTAAAGGACAAATCCTACACATGGTAACTAACCAATGCCAATTCAGTGGTGCACCGAATGAAGATCCTAACGAACACCTTCGTACGTTTAAAGAATTTGTACACTATTCAAAATCCGAGAAGTGGAAGATGAGCAGATCTATCTCATGTTATTTCCCTGGACTTTAAAGGGAGAAGCCAAAGATTGGTTAGAATTGTTACCTGAAGGGGCGATTGATACATGGGATGTTTTAGTTGAAAAATTTCTTAAACAATTCTTTCCGGCATCTAAAGCCGTGAGACTTCAAGGAGAAATTGTTACGTTCGCGCAAAAGCCAAATGAAACATTATATGAGGCGTGGACAAGATTCGGAAGGATGTTGAGAGGATGTCCTCAACACGGTTTAGACACTTATCAAATAGTACAAATATTCTACCAAGGTGTCAACGTTGCTACACGAAAAGACATCGACATAACAGCTGGTGGTTCCATTATGAAGAAAATCGCAACTGAAGCTTACAAAATTATTGATAACACAGCCTCCCACTCGCATGAGTGGCACCAAGAAAAAGATATTTTTCGTTCATCTAAAGTGGCTAGAGCCGATTCTAGCCATGACTTTGATTCCGTTTCAGCAAAAATAGATGCTTTTGAAAGACGAATGGAAAAGATGAATAAAGATATTCACGCAATACGAATTAGTTGTGAGCAATGCGGTGGACCACACTTAACGAACGATTGTCACATTGAACCAACGATGGAACAACGAGAGAATGTTTCCTATATGAACCAAAGGCCTGGAAATAATTATCAAAATAATTATCAACCGCCAAGGCTAAACTTCAATCGAAATCAAAACATTCTTTACAATCCAAATGGACCAAACAATAACTCGTACAACCAACAAGGTCCAAATAACCAACCAACTCAAACCAACACTTTCAATCAACAAAGACATGGCTTGTATAAACCACCACAACAAATCGAAGAGAAAAAGCCAAATCTAGAAGAAATGATGGCAAAGCTAATGGAATCTCAAACACAATTTATTACATCTCAAACCTAAACGAATGAGAGGTTTGATCAGTCATTAAGAACTCAACAAGCTTCCATTTTGAATCTAGAAAAACACGTAGGCACTCTTGCTAGCATGATGAGTGAAAGGAAACAAGGAAAGCTACCGAGTAATACTGAAGTAAATCCTCGGAATGAAAATGTTAATATGGTTTCAACAAATTCTGAAAAACCAGCATCAGAAGATGGGAAGGTTTTAGATGAAAGTAACAATGAAGAAGTTACACCACCACCACCCGAGTATGTAAAGCCAGTGGTGACACCATACAAACCACCCATCCCGTTTCCAAGAAAAGGAGTTGAGTATGAGCAAGTAATAAGTAATAAAGATTGTGATACTTCTGGAAAGAAGAAGAAGAAAAAGAATAAGAAAGTACAAGAAACAAAAGTCGTAGAAGTAAACCCGGTGAATACAGTTCCACCAAAACCTCCACCTAGGGTAGGTAATCCGGGTGAATTTATTGTTCCTTGTCTACTTAGTGATTGTGTCATGTATAATGCACTAGCAGATTTAGGTGCAAGTGTGAGTGTTATGTCTCTTTCATTATATAAGAGATTAGGAGTAGGTGAGTTAAGTCCAACGGATATGAGTGTTCGACTCTTTGATCAAACCATTAAGCACCCAGTTGGAATTGCTGACAACCTACCCATTCAAGTAGGTAATTTAACCTTTCTAGTCGAATTCATTGTCATTGACATAGAAGAGGACCCAAACATTCCTCTAATTTTAGGTCGACCATTCTTTGCGTCCACCGGGGCGTTATTTGATGTAGGAAATGGAAGAATGACACTTAAAAGTGGTGACAAATCTATCACCTTTATGATTCGAAAGTCTAAATCTCCACCAACCAAAACCGTTGAACCAGAAAAAATGATTGGTAAGAACCATGTTGTTTTACCAACTCCAACGGTAGTGCTTAATAATAATAAAACGCCTAAGTGTGGAGAAAATGAAGTAACACCTAATGATGACATGATAACAAAGAACCCCGTTATTGATACGAAATTAAATGACCCCGTTATTAACAGTTCAATGAAGAAACTTTTTAAACGGGCTATTGATGCTAGAAGTAAGGGGAACTTTAAGTTATGTAACCGGTTAGTATCCAATCTGTCGCCTAAAGAAAGGGCGAAGCTAGTTGAATTATGGGATATTACGGAAGAAGCCGGGCACTGGCTTAAAGAAAAAGTCACAGATAGGCAAGTTGATTATGGACCAAGAGAAATTGACAATGAAGTTAATCACAATTTCAACACCACAGCTACCTAAGTGTGGGGAGATTCGAATGTTCTAAAAAGATAATGCTGTCTAAAGTTATTTGTTCTGTTCTCGTGTAGTTCTGAGAATGGAATCCGATTGGTCTTTTCCGCTAGCAGACACTAAAGAACTAGTTTTCTCCCTCCATTCTGAATTTTTATTTTTTTTAGGTTTTATTTGAAATTAATATGCATTTTAATTTATGTTTTATTGTGATTTTAAAAAAAACAAAATTTACTTTATTTCTTTAAGTTAAAAATATGATTTTTAAAATTCGTCGTAAGTTGAACACTAGGTCATTGAACCGAAATTGCTTTACCCGAGGGCGGGGCGACAAATTTTGTTATCATTATTTTTAATTTTATTGATCTAAAGGATGCCAAAAATATTATATATTATAAATTTTTGAACGTGGGGTTATGTACCAAACTTCAAAAATATGTATATATATGTTTGTATTTTATGTTATGTACACAACAGGGTAAAAACAGCGCACTTTCAAAGACTGTCATGAAGTTCAGCAAAAGCTACTGATTTTGACAAGACGCAAAAAAATCAAATGTGAAATAACAATATGTTTGCAAACTCGGTATTTTTAATCACTTTTCTACGTTAATCACCCTCATGAATTTATAATTATAGTCTGATTTCATGCAAATGAGGGCATTGCATGATCTTAAGTGTAGGGAAGGGTTATAAATTCTCTCGGGTTTACACTTAGTTTAATTGCCAAATTTTGTGAAAATTTGAAAAATTTTCAACTAAATGAACTCAAAATCATGTTTATACATATTTATGAACGATGAAAACTAGGTGTTAATACCGAAATTATCGTTACCTCGAAAAGAACATAAATTGAGAAACAACTTAAAACGCTTGAATTCATTTAAAATGGAATAAAGGAGAATAAAAAGGCAAAGAAAGAAACTAAGTGTGGGGAGAATGTACCATGTTATTCAATTAAAAACTATCTATCACATGTTTTTGTACAAGATTATTGCAGGTACTTTTGTTTTGGATGATACTAATCAGTTTTACCCGATTTACTATAATACTTTTGAAAGAAAGATGGATCCACACGATGAATCAATTCCATCATTAAAAGGAAGTAAAGTCTTCCGAAAAAGAAACGCGCTTCTTGATTTAGGTCATGAAGTTGTCGTCTAGACCAGCTGTAGGTTGACGAAAAATCTAGAAAAGTCATCTCTAAAATCAGCAGGAAATCCACGGACCTCAGCATCAAACAGGGTCGCCATGTGGTCAGATTTATCCTAACCATGAGAAGGATTTATCTCGTACAATGGGGGGGCACCGTGCAAATTAGCTTGATAAGACTAATGAATCAGATCCCCAGAAAGGATAATCTCCTTAAAGATTAAAAATCAGCTTTTAAGACTGATATCACTCAATCCTAGAGATTGACCTTAAAGATTGAGAATTCAAACTCATGGAATTCAATGATATCTAAACTCGAGCTTGAACGAGAAAATATTTTGATCAAAAATACAAACCGATTTATTTTCTGAAAAACCATTTTCAATGCGTTCATTACCATTGAACGTAAAATCCTAGGAATTCACCTGGAATTCATTAGGTCACCTGAACCAAATCGGGTGTCAACCGTAAGAACGGTGGTTGCATAGCATGGTCGGAGACAGGACCTTGTTCCAGACCGAAAAATCATAGGATGATCTTTACTATTGCTCCTACCAAGGATAGTACTAGCATCCGACACGTAATTAGACCATGAACAAATGCATATCATTAGACATTGCCTTAACAGTTTCTTGTTCATCGCTTTCCTTTACAACCGGACGGTAGTTTACCGAAAGGTAATATACGGAACAAGTAAACTGGATGTGTGCTATTCGATACCGGGATAGCAGTGGATTACACGAGCCTAAAAGTTTTAGCCAAAATATTGATCCACAAATATATTTTGCAACACCAATGATGGATCAAATCAGAAAACTTGTCTAGGGTAAAATCTAGCTTGAATTTTCAAAAGATCAAATGTTTTCATAAAGATCCAATTTCCTTAAAGGATCTAAATTTTTATAGTCATGTGGGAGTGTAAACCGCCTTTCAAATGTGCACTTTACTTTGGAAACCGAAAGTAAATCGGCTATTTGATTGCAAGTGTAGTTGACCTAAACCCAAGGCAACTGTGAATGACACACCCACCTTTAACCACATCGTTACTATCATTGTTCATACCGCCGTATTGAAATCACTGATGTACAAAGTGTGAAGAATAAAGAAGTGATTCAAGTATTTTTCAAGACTATATTGCTTGAGGACAAGCAACGCTTAAGTGTGGGAATATTGATAAGGCTAAAAAGGAACATATATTTCATAGCATTATCCCCCAAGAAATACAAGATTTTAGTTGATATTGTTCCATTTTCAAGTAATATTCGTTTATATTAAATAAGTGCGAAGACAAAAGGCGAAAACAATGAATTGAAGACACAAAGGTCCAAACAGCTCAAAAGTACAAGATACAATCAAAAAGATTCAAATTATTGATGAAGAACGTCTAAAAATGACAAGAGTACAAGTTATAAAACGCAAAGTACACGATATAAAATTGTACGAAAGGACGTTCGAAAATCCGGAACCGGGACATGAGTCAACTCTCAACGCTCGATGCAACGGTGTAAAAATTACGAGTCAACTATGCACAAGAATAAAATATAATATTTAAATAATTCATAATAAGAATAATATTAAATAATAAAAAGTTGTTAATTGAGCATAGTTCAGGGGTTGTAAATGAAAATTTCAATTCTAATTTCGCCTATAAAAGGCTATGTATTACGTTCAATTAAGGGGATACATTTTTCGATCCTAAATCTATCTTTCTATTTCTATATCTTTCCCCTCAATATCAATTATCAATATCTATATTCTATATCTCTATCATAATGTTAACTTAATAAGATATAACAATAATCTTAATTTTAATTTTAAATTATGATAATAATAAGATTTATGATAGAGATCGTTTGAGTGTGTAAGTCGAAATTCTGTCCGTGTAACGCTACGCTATTTTTAATCATTGTAAGTTATGTTCAACCTTTTTACATTAATGTCTCGTAGCTAAGTTATTATTATGCTTATTTAATCCGAAGTAATCATGATGTTGGGCTAATTACTAAAATTGGGTAATTGGGCTTTGTACCATAATTGGGGTTTGGACAAAAGAACGACACTTGTGGAAATTAGACTATGGGCTATTAATGGGCTTTATATTTGTTTAACTAAATGATAGTTTGTTAATGTTAATATAAAGATTTACAATTGGGCGTCCCTATAAATTACCATATACACTCAATCGGACACGATGGGCGGGGTATTTATATGTACGAATAATCGTTCATTTAACCGGACACGGGAATGGATTAATAGCCACTAGAATAATTAAAACAGGGGTGAAATTATGTACAAGGACACTTGGTATAATTGATAACAAAATATTAAAATCTTGGGTTACACTCAGTCGACATCCTGGTGTAATTATTAAACAAAGTATTAAAATCTTGTTACAGTTTAAATCCCCAATTAGTTGGAATATTTAACTTCGGGTATAAGGATAATTTGACGAGGACACTCGCACTTTATATTTATGACTGATGGACTGTTATGGACAAAAACCAGACGGACATATTAAATAATCCAGGATAAAGGACAATTAACCCATGGGCATAAAACTAAAATCAACACGTCAAACATCATGATTACGGAAGTTTAAATAAGCATAATTCTTTTATTTCATATTTAATTTCCTTTATTTTATATTTAATTGCACTTCTAATTATCGCATTTTTATTGTTATTGTATTTAATTGCACTTTTAATTATCGTACTTTTTAATTATCGCAAGTTTATTTTATCGCACTTTTATTATTCGCAATTTCATTATCGTTATTTACTTTACGCTTTAATTTAAGTCTTGTATTTATTTTTTTTATATTTTACATTTGGTTTTAACTGCGACTAAAGTTTTAAAATCGACAAACCGGTCATTAAACGGTAAAAAACCCCCCTTTTATATAATAATACTACTAGTACATATATATATTTTTCTATTTTTCTATTTTGTGTGCGTTAAACTTCTCGAGCTTTCCCTGTGGAACGAACCGGACTTACTAAAAACTATACTATAATATGATTAGGTACACTGCCTATAAGTGTTGTAGCAAGGTTTAAGTATATCCCACTCGATAAATAAATAAATAACTTGTGTAAAATTGTAGCATATTTAATAGTATTTCGCACCAAAAATAATACTATTTTGTATACACCCCCTACAACATCAGTCATTATGAGTTCCTCGTGATGCCACTCGGTTTGACAAATGCACCTGCCGTGTTCATGGACCTCATGAATCGTGTCTGCAAGTCGTACTTGGATAAGTTTGTTATCGTCTTCATAGATGATATCCTCATCTACTCTAAGAGCGAAGAAGAACATGAGCAACACCTCCGATTAGTGCTTGAACTCTTAAGACAAGAGCAACTTTACGCCAAATTTTGCAAGTGCGAATTTTGGTTGAAGGAAGTTCAATTCCTGGGTCATGTTGTGAGTGACCAGGGTATCAAAGTTGATCCCGCCAAGATTGAAGCCATCAGCAAGTGGGAGACCCCCACTACTCCAACGCATATTCGCCAATTCCTAGGTCTCGCCGGTTATTACCGAAGATTCATTGAAGGATTTTCTCTGATTGCGCGTCCTTTGACCGCACTGACTCACAAGGGCAAGAAGTTCATTTGGGAACCCGCACACGAATCAGCATTTCAAACTTTGAAGAAGAAGTTAACCACCGCACCTATCCTATCACTTTCTGAAGGCAGTGACGACTTTGTTGTTTATTGTGATGCATCGAAGAGTGGTTTTGGTTGTGTACTGATGCAACGATCAAAGGTTATTGCCTATGCCTCCCGCCAACTGAAGATTCACGAGCGGAACTACACTACTCACGATCTTGAACTTGGAGCCGTTGTCTTTGCGCTTAAATTGTGGAGACACTATTTGTATGGAACTAAGAGCACTATCTTCACCGATCACAAGAGTCTCCAGCACATCTTTGATCAGAAGCAATTGAATATGAGACAACGTTGATGGATCGAGATACTCAACGACTATGATTGTGAACTACGTTATCACCCTGGCAAGGCCAATGTTGTAGCTGACGCTTTAAGCCGAAAGGAGAGGACTGCACCTCTTCGTGTTAGGGCTCTGAACATCACCATCCATTCAAACCTCAACAGCCAGATCAGAGTAGCTTAAGATGAGGCTCTCAAGGAGGAGAACATATCTCATGAACATTTGAACGTACTTGTCTCTTGATTCGAGGTTAGGGAGTCTGGACTCCGATGTTACGCCGGAAGAATTTGGGTACCTCTTTATGGAGATCTACGAAACCTCATACTTGATGAAGCACACAAATCGAGATATTCGATTCACCCTGGAGCAGGCAAAATGTACCACGACCTTAAAGAACAGTATTGGTGGCCGAATCTTAAGAAGGACGTTGCGACTTATGTTGGTAAGTGTTTGACTTGCTCGAAGGTTAAAGCCGAGCATCAGAGACCTTCTGGTTTACTTCAACAACCAGAAATCCCACAATGGAAGTGGGAAAGGATAACAATGGACTTCATCACCAAGCTACCAAAGACGGTGGGCGGATACGATACCATCTGGGTTATTGTTGACCGCCTCACCAAATCTGCACACTTTCTAGCGATGAAGGAAACTGATACAATGGAAAGACTTGCTCAATTATACATTAAGGAGGTTGTATCTCGTCATGGTGTACCTTTATCGATCATCTCCGATCGCGATCCCCGTTTTGCCTCTAGATTTTGGCGTTCTTTGCAAGAAGCCATGGGAACTCGTCTTGACATAAGTACTGCTTATCATCCTTAGACTGACGGGCAAAGTGAACGAACGATTCAGACGTTGGAAGACATGTTGCGTGCATGTGTCATTGATTTTGGAAAGGCCTGGGAAAGGCATTTTCCATTAGCCGAATTCTCGTACAACAACAGTTATCACTCTAGCATTAATGCTGCACCTTTTGAAACATTGTATGGCCGTAAGTGCCGATCTCCTATTTGTTGGGCCGAAGTAGGCGAAAAGCAAATCACCGGACCCGAGGTAGTCCACGAAACCACGGAGAAGATTGCTCAGATCCAAGCTAGACTTAAGACTGCCCGTGATCGTCAGAAGAGTTATGCCGATCATAAACGTAAGGACTTTGAATTCAACGTTGGTGATCATGTAATGTTAAAGGTTGCACCTTGGAAAGGTGTGATCCGTTTTGGAAAACGTGGAAAGTTGAACCCACGATACATTGGTCCTTTTGAAATCTTGGAACGGGTTGGACCCGTTGCTTACCGTTTGGATCTACCAGCGCAATTGAGCTCAGTTCATCCTACCTTCCACGTGTCGAACTTGAAGAGGTGTCTTGCTGCACTGGAACTTATCATACCACTTGAGGAACTTACGATTGATGACAAACTCTACTTTGTGGAGGAACCTGTTGAAATTATGGATCGTGAGATCAAAACTTTGAAACGCAACAAGATTCTGATCGTCCGAGTACGATGGAATGCCAAACGAGGACCTGAGTTTACTTGGGAGCGAGAGGATCAAATGATGCGGAAGTATCCTCACCTTTTCCCGACTCCTCCATCTACCTCAGCTTAAATTTCGGGACGAAATTTTCTTTAACAGGTGGGTAATGTAACGACCCTGGAATTTCCAACGTTATTTTATTAATAATAATTATTATTAATACGCGTGTTTAAACGAATGTACGTTATTACATTTACATGTTGCCATGATTTCCCGAACTTGACTTTAATGGCCTGAAACATCTTTGTGACACCCGGAACTTCACGAATAATATTTCTAGATATTATTTACATTCAAGATTAATTTTATTAATCATTTTAATTAACTAAGGCTATTAGTTAGCTACTTGGGCTTTAATTGGGTTTAATTGTTAATTAATTGAACTTGGGCTTTGATTAGTTAATGGACTCATGAATTAAGACTTGTAAGCCCACCCTACCTTTAAGTAGGCTTAGTTAGAGCACTCTTTCAAAGTGTAAGTATCACTTTAACTTGTAACTAGTTAGTTAACTTGCATGGAATCTAGTTAACATGTAATCCCCATAAACAACCATCTAGTAACCACCTTTTATAAGCTTTACATGTATAAACCTAGTGGAATTATCCCTCCCCCTTGGAACCCCTCCAAACCGTCGGCCATGAGGAGTGAATGGGGAGAGTTTTTCATTTTTTTTACTACTTGTTCACTAGCATCTTTCATTTACTCCTCATTCTCAAAACACACACTTCAAACTCACTTTCAAATTTCTCTCTTTTCTCTCTAAACTTTGTAAGTTACAAGACTTCTTTTTTTTTTCTCTTTTTTTCTTGCTAAAACCGAATTATATACACACTTAATCATCATCATTATCTTTTGTTACTTGCTTGTTTGATTTCTTGTTTGTTGTTGTTACTTGTTTCATCTTGTTGTTGTAGTTACTTACTAGCTTTCAAGAACCTAACTTTCTAGTTTTGGTTCTTCTATTATCTTGTATTTTCAAGAACACAAGAACATAAACTCACTAGTTTATGATTCTACTTCAATTGTTTCAAAAGTTGCAAGTTCCATGTGTTGATTAAAGACATACTTGAAGCTCATGAAGTAAACTTTAAAGTTTACTTTCTAAAGATCAATCTTTGGTTTGAATCTTTAAAGTATGAACAACCATGAACCTTTTCTTGTTTATTTAAGTTTACTTCTTCAATTTATGCACTTTAATTTCATGTAGTTAGTTTATATGGTCAAGTACTACAAGTTAGTCTTGATCTCATATCTCTTGAACAAATTAAGTTAACTTTGAAAGTTCAAGAAACAAACAAATAAGTTTTCTTTAAATATAACTTTGGATCTAGACTTTTGAGTCTTGGATCTTCAAGATCAAACTAAGAACTATGTTCTACTACTTATGATCTTGATTAGTTAGTTAACTTTCAAGTTTATAGTTCAATACTTCTTTTAAAGTTCATGTATGTGTTAGATCTAAGACTTTGATGTAACTTTGGTTCATCAAACTTCATACAACTCTTAAGTGAGTTGTGCTTCATGTCTTAGACTTGCACTTGGGTTATGATGGTAAAATCTTGGTCAATATGATGCAAACACATCAATGAGTTGTACACTTGAAGCTATAGGCATCAAGGATGAGAACCGTGATAAGCATCGAGCACCGGAACCCATTATCTTACTGTTTCTGTCCAAAACTTTCTGACCTGATGCTCCTGGAACAGACCATTAGACCTGGGCTGTTCTAACCTTGATTTATAGATAGATCTTTTCGAGTAGATAACTTTTCATATAGGACTCGTCTTAATCCGAGTTACGGTTTAGGATTTATGGCCCTCCGATCGTTACTATGTCCTTTAACGTTGTGCAGAAATTTCTGACCTACTCGCACTTAGACCGTCACCACGGTCAAACCAAGAAGAGTTTGCTTCTGTAAATTTTACCACACCTAAGGGACTCATAGATGGAGCCATGGCCACTGGTCTCACCTTAATTCAGTAAGGGTAGAGGCCGTGGTGACTGACTGAAGTCAGACTTTGTTGAAAACTACTTTCATAAACGAAACTTACATTACGCCTTTTGTTTAATGATGAATGATGATGACCCTTAAGACCTTAAATACATACTTTTAAACCTATTAAGATGATTTACTGACTTAGTACTATTTGACTTAGGTTGAGGACTTCGGACCATTTACTTGCACACCTTTCCCGACTACTACTTTATCGCTACATATCATTGTGAGTTATAGCATTCCCTTTTTACTTTAACTATTTTGGGAACTGAGAATACATGCGCATTTTATGTTTTACATACTAGGCACGAGTACTTAAACTTATATATGCGTGGGTTATACAACGGCATAAACATTCCCTTTAGCTCGGTAACGTTTAATCATTGGTTTTTGAACCGTGAACGCGAATCTTAGATATGGATCCATAGGGTTTGACATCCCCACTCGGCTAGTCGCGCTAGCATTTAACGAGTGTTTAATACTTCATAGATGATATTATGCGAGGTGTATATAAAATATCTTTTAAATTTTAGCAGGAAATACTATTAAATACGATACAATTTTACACAAGATATTTATTTATTTAGAGAATGGATATACTTAAACCTTGCTACAACACTTATAGGCAGTGTACCTAATCGTACAGTAGTGTAGTTTTTAGTAAGTCCGGTTCGTTCCACAGGGAAATTCTTTAAACAAAGCTTAACGCTATATTAGTTTACTTTTATAAAAATACAAATATATATATAAGTAATATTATTGTTATAAAGGGGGGTTTTTACCGTTTAATGACCGGTTTGTCGATTTTAAAACTTTAGTCGTAGTTAAAACCAAATGTAAAATAATAAATAAATACAAGACTTAATTTAAAGCGTAAAGTAAATAACGATAATGAAATTGCGAATAATAAAAGTGCGATAAAATAAACTTGCGATAATTAAAAAGTACGATAATTAAAAGTGCAATTAAATACAATAACAATAAAAATGCGATAATTAGAAGTGAAATTAAATATAAAATAAAGGAAATTAAATATGAAATAAAAGAATTATGCTTATTTAAACTTCCGTAACCATGATGTTTGACGTGTTGATTTTAGTTTTATGCCCATGGGTTAATTGTCCTTTGTCCTGGATTATTTAATATGTCCGTCTGGTTTTTGTCCATAACAGTCCATCAGTCATAAATATAAAGTGCGAGTGTTCTCGTCAAATTATCCTTATACCCGAAGTTAAATATTCCAACTAATTGGGGACTTAAACTGTAACAAGATTTTAATACTTTGTTTAATAATTACACCAGGATGTCGACTGAGTGTAACCCAAGGTTTTAATATTTTGTTATCAATTATACCAAGTGTCCTTGTACATAATTTCACCCCTGTTTTAATTATTCTAGTGGCTATTAATCCATTCCCGTGTCCGGTTAAATGAACGATTATTCGTACATATAAATACCCCGCCCATCGTGTCCGATCGAGTGTATATGGTAAATTATAGGGACGCCCAATTGTAAATCTTTATATTAACTTTAACAAACTATCATTTAGTTAAACAAATATAAAGCCCATTAATAGCCCATAGTCTAATTTCCACAAGTGTCGTTCTTTTGTCCAAACCCCAATTATGGTACAAAGCCCAATTACCCAATTTTACTAATTAGCCCAACATCATGATTACTTCGGATTAAATAAGCATAATAATAACTTAGCTACGAGACATTAAATTAAAAAGGTTGAACATAACTTACAATGATTAAAAATAGCGTAGCGTTACACGGACAGAATTTCGACTTACACCCTTACAACATTCGCTAACATACCCTTATTATTAGGATTTAAAATTAAAATTAAAATTAAAATATAAATTATAAATTATATATATATATATATATATATATATATATATATATATATATATATATATATATATATATATATATATATATATTTACGTATATATTGAGAGAGAGATAGATTATGGATTATAAATTGATCAGAATTCGTTGGGATTTATAGGGAGTTTCAGTTTTTGGGGCTCCGCGACTCGCGGCCCATTCCTTCTTCAAACTCCGCGAGTCGCGGAGTTTTTAAATACAGCTCACTCCATTTTGGCTCTTTGTTTACCGACGGTTTATTATATAAATATAATATAAATATAATTTATATAATTAATTATATATTATATTATATTTATATACATAGTTAACTTGTAATTTTTAGTCCGTTGCGTCGAGCGTTGAGAGTTGACTCTGGTCCCGGTTCCGGATTTTCGAACGTCCTTGCGTACAATTTAATATCTTGTACTTTGCGTTTTGAATCTTGTACTCTTGTAATTTCGAGACGTTTCTTATCAATAATTGGAACCTCTTTGATTGTCTTTTGTACTTTTGAGCTTTTTGGTCGTTTTCCTCTTCAATTCGTTGAATCTGTCTTTTGTCTTCACCTTTTATTATTTAAACGAATATCACTTGTAAATAGAACAATCGCAACTAAAAGCTTGTCTTTCTTGAGGAATAATGCTATGAAATATATGTTCGTTTTTAGCATTTTCAAATATTTCCACACTTGAGCGTTGCTTGTCCTCAAGCAGTATCGTTTTGAAATACTAGAATCACTTCTTTATTCTTCACACTTTGTACATCAGTGATTTCTATACGGCGGTATAAACAATGGTAGTAACAATATGGTTTACAGTCCCACATGACTATAAAAATTTAGATCCATTAAGGAAATTAGATCTTTATGAAAACATTTGATCTTTTGAAAATTAAATCTAGCTTTTACCCTAGATAAGTTTTCTGGAATAACCCTTCACCGGTGTTTGCAAAATATTTTTGTGGGTTTGGTGGGTTTCAGATTTGAAAATTTTAGCTCAAAACATACGGTTTTGTGTCACCCACTTGCTAACCTTGTATTTGGAAAGCAACATGTCCAGTTTACTTGTCCCGTATATTACCTTTCAGTAAACTACCATCCGGTTGTAAAGGAAAGCGTTGAACAAGCAACTGTTAAGGCAATGTCCCCTGACATGCTTTTAATTATGGTCTATAACGTGTCGGACTCAATTACTATCCTTGGTAGGAGCAATAGTAAAGCTCACCCTTATAATTTGTAGGTTTGGCACAAGGTCCTGTCTTTGACCACTATGCAACCACCATTCTTACGGTTGACACCCGATTTGGTTCAGGTGACCTAATGAATTCTAGGTGAATTCCTAGGATTTTACGTTCAAAGGTAATGAACGCATTGAAAATGGGTTTTCAGAAAACAAATCGGTTTGTAATTTTATCAAAATATTTTCTCGTTCAAGCTCGAGTTTAGATATCATTGAATTCCATGAGTTTGAATTCTCAATCTTTAAGGTCAATCTCTAGGATTGAGTAATATCAGGCTTAAAAGCTGATTTTTAATCTTTAAGGAGATTATCCTTTTTGGGGATCTGATTCATTAGTCTTATCCAGCTAATTTGCACGGTGCCCCCCATTGTACGAGATAAATCCTTCTCATGGTTAGGATAAATCTGACCACTTGGCGACCCTGTTTAATGCTGAGGTCCGTGGATTTCCTGCTGATTTTAGTGATGACTTTTCTAGATTTTTCGTCAACCTACAGCTGGTCTGGACGACAACTTCTTGACCTAAATCAAGAAGCGCGTGTCTTTTTCGGAAGACTTTACTTCCTTTTAATGATGGAATTGATTCATCGTGTAGATCCATCTTTCTTACAGTAAATCAGGTAACTTTTTTTAGTTTAGTCCAAAGCAAAAGTATTTTCAGTTATTTGTACAAAAATATGTGACATATGTTTTGAATAACTTGGAGAATTTTCCCACACTTGGCTTTTATTTTCCTTTTTATTGTCCTCTATTCCATTTTAAATGAATTTTAACATTTTGGTTTGTTTCTCAATTTATGTCCTTTTCGAGGTAACAATAATTTCGGTGTTAAAACCTAGTTTTATCGTTCATAAATATGTATAAACATGATTTTGAGTTCATTTAATTGAAAATTTTGAAATTTTTTTTTACTAGAATTGGGTAGTCAGTATATAAGACTAGGGCTGTTCTTTATTATCAGAGAGCACTAGATTCTAATACAACTACTGCTTTACTAGTATTTTTAATGGTAACCAAGTGTTTATGATAAAAATTTTTAAAAAATCCGAAAGAATTTAACCCCTTCCCACACTTAAGATCTTGCAATGCCCTCATTTGCAAGAAATCAGTAACAATTTAAATTATTGAGGGTGATTTGTGTGAAAATGATTAAATTTTACCAAAGTTTCCAAACATATTTGTGTTTGTTTGCTGAATGATAAATGGTGCACATCATTTGTTCATTCCGTCTTGTTGTTATTTCACATATATTTTGCATCTTGTCGTCAAAATTAGTTGCTTTTGCTGAACTTAATGCCAGTCTTTGAAAATGCGTTGTTTTACCCTGTTGTGTACCTAAGATAAACTGCAAACATATATACATATTTTTGTAGTTTGGTATATTACCCCACATTCAAAAATTATTAAAATCTAAGAATAAAAGTTAGAAAATTATAAAAACTATTACAATATTAACATAAGTATTAAACGTATCAACATTACAAATTACAAAATAAATAAAACTAAGTAGACTAGGGGTGATACTGATACCAGTAGGGGTTCCATGCATAACCATAGGTGCTATAAAATGCTTCGGCTGGGTTATACGTAGGATACGGTGGTTGAATCTCTATAGACCAGGGAGGGAATATGGGCTTTGGAGTAGGAATATAGTTTCTACCGATATGTTGGCAATAAGCTATGATTTGGTTTTGATGAACTTGCCAATCTTCAAATGCTCTATGTCTAGCATTTTCGTACTCCTGTGTAGCTATAAACCTTTGCATTTCTTGCATTTCATTTCCCCCTCCTACATTACCTTGCTGTTGATTTCTCTCAACCTGTGGATGTCTACCATGGTATTGTACTGCGGCGTTATTTCGCCTCTTCAAAACTTTCGCACCATGGTATACATTTAAACCTATTGTATCGCGGGGTTCTGGTTCTTCGACTAATAATCCCCCCCGACTTATATCCACACCGAGATATTCAGCAATCAAAGTAATAAATATACCACCTCCTATTATGCTATGCGGTCTCATCCCCCTAACCATAGCTGATAAATAATAACCCACACAATAAGGTATACTTACAGCGCTTTGTGGGTCTCGAATACACATATGGTAAAACAAATCCTGTTCATTTACCTTTTCCTTGTTCTTACCTCTTTGTGTAATCGAATTAGCTAAAAACCTATGAATTACTCTTAATTCAGCTCTATCTATATCCAAATAAGAGTAATTTCCCCCTTTGAATCGGTAATGGCTTGTCATTTGACTCCATACACCATGTGTATCAAAATTTTCATCTATCTTTCTACCATTTAGTATCAACCCTCTACAATCGGCAGATGCTAACTCCTCAGGCGTATATATACGTGAAGCCTGAGCCATGTCTAGTAAAGACATGTGGCGCATCGAACCTCCTAACAAAAATCTAATAAAAGATCGATCGGTTAAACTAGCTACCCGATCATTTAATTCTATACTACACAACAATTCTTCACACCATACTTTATATACAGGTCTACGCATGGTGAATAAACGTACCCAGTCGTTAAAAGTAGAATTACCATACCTCTGTGCAAGTAATTCCCTAATTGGCCCGGCCAATTCTACAGCTTCTAATGGTCCCCATTCTATGACCCTAGGTACCTCAACAACTTTAGAATGAAGAGTATGCAAACCCCTTTGGTATTTTGGATAATCTATCCAAAGTCTGTCAAATCTCAGGTTCGGGTGCAAATCTTCCAAGTGCATATCAGAAAATGTCATGACTGGATGAGGTATATCTTGTTTGTAGTAGTTATTCACCTCCTGTTGTTCCGCATTTTCAGCAGGAGCATTGCAAGCTTGGGATGAAGATTCACCCCTTTCAGTCTGCAAAACACATCAAACACAATTTTTGTGCATCTAAATACGCATTAGTGTCAGCAAAATCATCAATCAAAATAATTACAATGATATGATCAATTTATATCAAACTTAAGCTCATTTTCATATTTTCATCAAATCTACACTTTTTCAAATAAGCATATACGAAAATGTTCACCAAGTTCATAAGCATTCAACTCAAATAACATGTCAAAATAATCATTACTAGCAATTAAACAAGTTTCAAATGGCATTATCTCTCAAAAATCAAGTTCATGAATTTTTAGACTTGAAAAAGTCCACTTTAATTCTCAAAATCATGTTTAGGCTCAAAGTTTGGATCATTTAACTACCTAAACATGTTACACTACTTAATTTAGCAACAATTCATGACAAAAATTGGCCATAACCTGTTTATATCAAAAAGTCCCAAATTGCTCAAGAACACAAACCCTAGATTACTCAAAATTTGAAGTTTAAGGCTTCTAATCATGTTAAATAGCATCAATCTAGGTTATACAAGCATAATACATAAACAATTTAAGCATAATTACACTAAAAAGCATCAAAATCAAATTGGGGAAAAAATTGCTCAAGAACACTAATTTTCAGATTAAATGGTGTTTAGGTGTAGAAATTTACCGTTTTTCTTGAGTAATTCCTTGATAGCATTCTTCTCAACATGATTTTAGTAAAAGATTTGATGATTAACGGTTAAAAATTGTGATTTTGGGGGTGTTTTCTCGGGTTTTTGCGCAGTATTTTCGGGTTTTATTTGTGTTGTGGTGTGCAAATGAACTGCTCTTTACGTTTTTATTTTTTTTTGGGTTTTAGTCCCTCCGCGAGTCGCGGTGTTTGAACCTTCAAACTCCGCGAGTCGCGGAGTTTGTATTTTTTTTTTAACATCTTATACTAATTAAAACAATTAAGTAATTAATTTTAAAATTTTGTTTCCCTTGTTATTTAGGACGAGGTCGTTTCGGATCCATGTCCTAGTCCGTCCTTCGACAAAATTTTAAAATTTGTCTTTTTGTAGCGATTGTTTTAAAAGCTAAGATTTTTGGGGTTTTTTTAATGTTTTTGGCATACTTTAATTCAATAAGATTAAAAATAATAATAATAAAAGTTCTCGTCCCTCCCTTGGGTAAAGCAATTTCGGTTCAAAGACCTAGTCTTCAACTTACGATGAATTTTAAAAATCATATTTTTAACTTAATGAGATAAAGTAAATTTTTGTTTTTAAATTCAATTTAAATATAAAATTCAAAATTGATATTAAAAATTCACACCAAACTTACAATTTAAAATGCATAAAAATAAAATTCATATTTTAAAAATTAAAAATTCACACCAAACTTAATTTAAAAATTCATATTATAAATTCACACCAAACTTATATTAATTTTTCAAATATTTACAATTTTAAATATATTGATTTTACAAAGTTTACAATATTAATTTAAGATTTATATATTAATTTTAAAAACATGGTAAAAATAAAATTAAAAATCTTTTTGGCTTTTTATCCCACTTTAATCAATCAAATATTATCAAAAATATGCGCCCCTCTTTTCAGTAAAGTAATTTCGGTTCCAAGACCTATTTTAACTCATGACGAATTTTTGAAATATTTTGGGTTGATTGATTAAAGATATTTATACCTTAAGAATAAACGTTAAATTTCGCAGTGATGTAATAAATTTTTGAATGATATCAATAATTTTGGTCGCCAAACCTAATTTTATTTAATACCAATTTAATACTTTATAGCGAACAAATTAGCGTTTATTATCAAAAGGTTAAAAATAAAAATAAAAATAAAAATAAAAAACTGTACAGACTTACCTGTGAGATAGTATTCTTAGTTATATGATCTATTCCATTCATAAGATAGTCGGTTTAATTGGTTTTCCATGGCTACATAGGCGTAACCTTGAGCATTCAGTGTTTTTTCTTCTAAACATATGAACGGTCCGTCTCTGCATAAAGTAACAAATTCGGTGTTTGAATAGGTTTGATTATTTGAACATTTACCTCCATGTGACCATTTTCCGCATTTGTGACATCTTTCTAGGTGTCGTGCTCTTCTTTTCGCTGCGGATTTTGATTTTCCTTTACCAAATTGTAACTTATTATCTTCGCATCTGGATTCTTTTCTAACTCCGTCCAATCTTTCTCTGATTACTGATACTATTTCACTTGGAAGTGTGTCATTATTACGTTTAGTGATCAAAGCGTGTAGCATTAGACCATGGTTTAGTTCACAGGCAGTCTTCATTTCCTAAAAAAAATAAAAATTCAGAATGGGGGGAGAAGACTAGTTCTTTAGGGTCTGCTAGGGAAAGACCGTTCGGGTTCCATTTTCGAGAACTACACGAAAACAGACAATCTAACTCTAACAGAAATACATATTATCCTTAAAAGAGTTGATTCTCCCCACACTTAGTTAGCTGTGGTGTCGAAATTGTGATTAACTTCGTTGTCAACTTCCATCGGACCATGTATGTAATGTTTAACTCTGTGACCATTAACTTTAAATTCAATTCCATTTGAATTTATTAATTCTATCGTTCCGTATGGGAAAACTCTTTTGACTATGAATGGTCCAGACCATCTTGATTTCAATTTTCCAGGAAATAGCTTGAATCGTGAATTGAAAAGAAGAACTCTGTCTCCTTCTTTAAATTCTTTTGAACTTCTAATTCTTTTATCATGTCATTTCTTCGTTCTTTCTTTATAGATTAATGAATTTTCGTATGCTTCATGTCTTAATTCTTCTAATTCGTTTAGTTGACTTAATCGTAGACGTCCGGCTTCATGTAAATCAAGATTACATGTCTTCAAAGCCCAAAATGCTTTGTGTTCAATTTCTACTGGAAGATGACATGCTTTTCCATAAACAAGTCTAAAAGGTGTGGTTCCAATTTGAGTTTTGTAGGCTGTTCTAAAAGCCCAGAGTGCATCCTCCAATTTAATGGACCATTCCTTCGGATTTGATCCTACGGTTTTCTCTAGAATACGTTTTAAAGCTCGGTTGGTATTTTCAACTTGTCCACTTGTTTGTGGATGATATGCGGTGGAGATTTTATGAGTTACTCCATATCTTTTAAGAACTTTCTCAAGTTGATTATTACAGAAATGAGTACCCCGATCACTTATTAAAGCTTTCGGTGTTCCAAACCTTGCAAAAAGACGTTTTAAAAAGTTAACTACAACTCGTGCATCGTTAGTTGGGAGAGCTTGTGCTTCCACCCATTTAGATACATAATCAATGGCTACGAGAATATATAGATTATTATGAGATTTTGGAAATGGACCCATAAAGTCAATACCCCAAATGTCAAATACTTCACATACTTGTATGACATTTTGTGGCATTTCATCACGTTGACTTATTTTTCCGGCCCTTTGACAAGCATCACAGGATTTGCAAAGAAGGTGTGAATCTTTGTAAATTGTAGGCCAATAGAATCCAGCATCATAAACTTTTCTTGCTGTTAGTTGAGGCCCATAATGCCCTCCTGTTGGTCCTGTGTGACAATGGTTTAATATTTTACTGGCTTCATCTCCGAATACACATCGGCGTATTATTCCATCGGGACAACTTTTAAACAGATGTGGATCTTCCCAGAAATAGTGTTTTATATCACTGAAGAATTTCTTTCATTTTTGGTACGATAATCCTTTTTCAAGGAATCCACATACTAAATAGTTTGCATAGTCTGCAAACCATGGGATTTCATTATAATCTATCTTCAATAGATATTCATCAGGAAAGTTGTCTTGTATGGCCGATTCATTTAGAACTTCTAATTCGGGATTTTCAAGACGAGAAAGATGATCAGCGGCGAGATTTTCTGCTCCTTTTTTTTATCTCGGATTTCAATATCAAACTCTTGTAAGAGTAAGATCCAATGGATTAATCTTGGTTTAGCATCTTGTTTTGAAAATAGGTATCTAAGAGCAGAATGGTCGGTATAGACCACCGTTTTTGCTAGAACGAGATATGATCGAAATTTGTCAAAAGCAAAGACAATAGCAAGGAGTTCTTTTTCAGTAGTTGTATAGTTCGTTTGTGCTCCTTGTAACGTCTTACTAGCATAATATATAGGTTGAAATCGTTTTTCAATCCTTTGTCCTAAAACGGCTCCCATTGCAAAATCACTTGCATCGCACATTAGTTCAAATGGTAGATTCCAATTTGGTGTTATCATGATCGGCGCATTAGTGAGTTTCTCTTTAAGAATATTAAAAGATTTGATACACTCATCTGAAAAGATGAATGGAGCATCCTTTTCTAGGAGTTTATTCATAGGAGTGGCAATTTTAGAAAAATCTTTTATGAAACATCGGTAAAAACCGGCATGCCCTAGAAAACTCCTAACTCCTCTAACATTGGTGGGATGTGGAAGTTTAGCAATTACATCTACTTTAGCTCTATCCACTTCAATTCCTTCTTTTGAAATTTTATGTCCAAGAACGATGCCTTCTTTAACCATAAAATGGAATTTCTCCCAATTAAGAACTAGATTTGATTGTTCGCATCTAATAAGCATTCGTTCCAGATTAACTAGACATGATTCAAATGTATCACCGAAGACTGAAAAGTCATCCATGAAAACTTCCATGCATTCTTCTATCATGTCGTGAAAAATCGCCATCATACACCTTTGAAAGGTTGCAGGGGCGTTACAAAGTCCAAATGGCATGCGTTTGTAAGCAAAAGTACCATAAGGGCACGTGAATGTGGTTTTCTCTTGATCTTCGGGTGCTATTGGAATTTAAAAATATCCGGAAAATCCATCTAGAAAACAATAGTAACTATTTCCGGCAAATCTTTCCAACATTTTATCTATGAAAGGTAAGGGAAAGTGATCTTTTCTGGTGACGTCATTTAATTTTCTATAATCAATACACACACGCCATCCTGTTACAGTCTTAGTAGGAATAAGCTCATTTTTCTCATTTGTAATGACAGTCATGCCACCCTTCTTAGGCACGCATTGAACTGGGCTTACCCATGGACTATCAGAGATTGGATAAATTAGACCTGCATCTAGCAGTTTAATAATCTCTTTCTTAACTACATCTTGTATATTAGGATTTAGTCTTCGTTGGCATTGCACATACGTTTTATGACCTTCTTCCATAAGGATTTTATGTGTGCAATACGAAGGACTTATTCCTTTAATATCATGAATCTTCCATGCAATGGCTGGTTTATAAGCTTTCAACACAGAAATGAGTTGTGATTTCTCATTTTCAGTAAGAGAAGATGATATTATTACAGGTAATTCAGATTCACCATGTAAATAAGCGTATTCCAAATGGTTTGGAAGTGGCTTTAACTCTAATTTCGGAGGTTCTTCTATCGATGATTTGTATCGATATCTGTCTTCTTCTTTTAGCATTTGAATTTCTTCTGTTATTGGTTCATATCCATTAGCTATAAGTGTAGCTAACATTTCAGCTTCATCAATTGGTTCATTACCTTCTCCTAAAGAACATTCTCCTGTTCCTTGTAATTCTGGAAATTCTTCTAATAATTCTGCATGTGCATCTATAGTTTGAATATAATAACATGTATCATCTGCAGATTGTGGTTGTTGCATTGCTCTATCAACTAAAAAGGTAACACTCTCGTCCTCTATACTTAGGGTCAATTTCTTACCGAACACGTCTATCATTGCTTTAGCCGTATTTAAGAATGGTCTTCCTAATATGAGAGGAACTTGAGAATCTTCTTCCATGTCCAGAACAACAAAATCTACTGGAAATACTAAAGTACCAACTTTAACTAGCATGTTCTCCATTATCCCTCTAGGATATTTTATTGATCTATTGGCTAGTTGTATGCTTATTCTGGTTGGTTTCAATTCTCCAAGGTCTAGTTTAGCGTATAGTGAATACGGCATTAGATTTATACTAGCACCTACGTCTGCCAATGCTTCTATTGAACTAAGACTACCCAGAAAATATGGAATTGTGAAACTTCCTGGATCAGATAATTTTTCTGGTATCTTATTCAACAGCACTGCTGAACAATTAGCATTCATGGTAACAGCCGAGAGTTCTTCCATTTTCTTTCTATTTGAGATTAGATCTTTCAAGAATTTAGCATATCTAGGCATTCCTGAAATCACATCAATGGAAGGAAGATTTACATTTATCTGTTTAAACATATCCAAGAATTTGGATTGCTCGGCTTCAAGTTTCTCTTTCTTCATTTTACTCGGGTAAGGAAGTGGTGGTTGGTATGGTTTAACATAAGGTTTAGCCTTAACTGTGTTATCTTCATTAACCTTTTCAACTACCGGTTCTTTTTCCTTATCTTGATCAGGTTGTGGTTCTTGTGGAGTAGGAATAGCTTCATCAGAAGTTACAAGTATTTCAGGTGGTTTAAGTGTTGTACCACTTCTTGTGGTAATGGCTTTAGCTGTTTCATTCCGGGGGTTAGCATTTGTATCACTAGGTAGACTTTCCGGTTTTCTTTCACCTATTAACCTTGCTAGGTTACTTACTTCTTGTTCCAGATTTTGAATAGAAGCTTGTTGAATTCTAAATGCTTGAGAATTTTGTTCATTAGTTTGTTTCTGAGATGTGAAAAACTGCGTTTGAGTTTCAACTAGCTTCGTCATCATATCTTCTAAATTCGGCTTTTTATCATCGGTTTGTTGTGGTGGTTTGTTTTAAAATTAGGTCTTTACTGGTTGTAAGTATTATTGGATACTTGTTGATTGCTAGGACCTTGTTGGTTGTTGTATGGAATATTTCGGTTATAATTCTGGTTTTGATTGTAAATCGGTCTTGGCGGTTGATAATTATTCTGATAATTATTTCCAGGCCTTTGGTTTAAATATGAAATATTCTCTCTTTGTTCCATTGTTAATTCAATACTGAGACAATCTTTTGTCAAATGTGGTCCTCCACACTGCTCACAACTAATTCGTATTGAGTGAATATCTTTAGTCATCTTTTCCATTCGTCTCTCGACAGCATCTATCTTTGCGGAAATGGAATCGAAGTCATGGCTAGAATCGGCTCTAGCTGCTTTAGATGATCTAACGATATCTTTTTCTTGGTGCCACTCATGTGAGTGGGAAGCAGTGTTATCAATAATTTTGTAAGCATCAGTTTCGGTTTTCTTCATAATAGAACCACCAGCTGCTATATCTATGTCTTTCCTTGTAGTGATGTCGCATCCTTGGTAGAATATTTGTACTATTTGACAGGTGTCTAAACCATGTTGCGGACATCCTCTTAACAACTTTCCAAATCTAGTCCACGCCTCATATAGAGTTTCATTCGGCTTCTGTGTGAATGTAACAATTTCTCCTTGAAGTCTTACGGCTTTAGATGCAGGAAAGAATTGTTTAAGAAATTTTTCAACTAATACGTCCCATGTATCAATCGCCCCTTCAGGTAACGATTTCAACCAATCTTTGGCTTCTCCCTTTAAAGTCCAGGGAAATAACATGAGATATATCTGTTCATCCTCCACTTCTCGGATTTTAAATAGTGTGCAGATCCTATTAAAGGTACGAAGATGTTCATTTGGATCTTCCTTCGGCGCACCACTAAATTGGCATTGATTAGTCACCATGTGTAGAATTTGTCCTTTGATTTCATAATCTGGCGCATTAATGTCTGGATGAGTAATTGCGTGACCTTGGCCAGTGCGTTTAGCTCTCATTCGATCTTCCATACTTAAAGGTTCCAGATTCTCCATAATTGAATTTGTTGAATCGGAATCACTAGAGGATTCTGATTTAATGGTTCGTTCCTCAACAATCTCTGTTTGAATGATTGGTGGTTCCGGAGGAAAATTTAATGGTTAAGGATCTACGAATCGTCCCTGAATATTCTCCGGATTCTCAATTGTGAGGTCGGGTTCAAAAAATGGATTATCGGAAATTTGAACTGGAGTACTTGGTCGACTGGATGACGATTCTAAAGAAAAATCAACGGCGGTAATATTTGCTAAATGTCTTGATCTAGTTACAGGTGGTGAACGTACAAAAGGTGGTGAACGTCTTGCTCGGTGCATTCACTGAATATCCTATTAGTTTTTAAAAGGAAAGAAAAATTATAATAAGTTATCCAATCAATAGACTTTTCTGATTTTGCCCACGTTTCGAATAGCCAAAAGATGCAGCAGAGGGGCAGGATTCGTTTGGTCTCAATATAATTGAGGACTGTTTGGCTCCAATAACCCAGTCCACATACAAATCCAACTATTACTACGAACCAGAAAATTTTGATGTCTATCAATTTAACCACTTAAAATAAATTTTCGTAATTTTAAGAAATTTAGATAAGAAGTAGAATAAAAATCTATGTCCTAAAACTAGAATAGCGAGAAATAAGAAAGAAAAAGAGTTCGTCGAAAAAGGTCGAAAAAGAAAAATGGTTGAAAAATAAAAGGTGACGGAAAAATAAAAGAAACTCATAACACTTAAAAACACTTGACTAACCTAACCTTATTACCACAACTAACTTAAAATTATAATCGCAAATTGAGATTACTAATTGGAATGATAATTGATACATAGGTAAAAGTCGTCTAAAAATATTAAAGCTTACAGGAAAAACTAAATCCCAAATGGAAATAACTTAAAAAGAAACTAAAACTTAAAAAGGCGTCGCAAAATTCTAAAGTACCTAAATCTTAGTCTAAAGAAAAAGCACTTAAGGAATTCTACGACAAAACCTAAAAATCTAGAAGTAAAAATAACTATGGCAAAAACTAAGTTTAAAACTAAATATGAGCTAAAAATACAAATATTACGCTAAAACGATTAAAAAAGGACAAAATATAAAAATAAACTAAAAGTTGTAAAAAGTACAATTTTTATAAAAATATTATTTTTATATTATTTATTTTATAAAACTATTAATTTATATATATAATAAAACTAATTAAAATTTAAAATACATTTTAATTTAAAAACTTAAACTAATTATATTAATAATTAAGTAATTAGGGTTTATTAATAATAATAATTAATAATTACCCGTAATAAATGCTGATTAGGGTTTCTGTTGTGTCAGGGTAGCTCCGCGAGTTGCGGTATTCCAAGCAGCAAACTCCACGAGTCGCGGGGTTCCAAAATTCAAATGACAGGTTGTTTAAAATTCGACGCGTTTTTTTTTATATTTTCTGTTTAAATCAAAATATTTATATAATAAAAAGTTATATTTAAAAACTAAAATAAAAATAGAACTACTTTGTAATTTTAAAAATATCTTAAAAATAGATTTATATATATATTAAAAAAAAATTTCGTTTTTTTTATGTTCTAAATAAACACAAAATATTTAAATAAAACTTATATTTTTATAAAATAAAAATAAAGAAACTTTATAAAACTTAAATATTTAACAAACTCTTAAAAATATTTATATTTTTGTTTTCTTTTTATATTTTTGAATAATTAAAAACGTATTTTTTTTTACAAAAACGTATTTTTATAAAAGTAAACTAAAAATAATTTTTTTTTTAAATATTTAGCGTTGCGCTTTCGGGGTTTAAGACTTTCCCCGGCAGCGGCGCCAAAAATACTTGATATTATGCGAGGTGTATATAAAATAGCTTTTAAATTTTAGCAGGAAATACCATTAAATACGATACAATTTTAAACAAGATATTTATTTATTTAGAGAATGGATATACTTAAACCTTGCTACAACACTTATAGGCAGTGTACCTAATCGTACAGTAGTGTAGTTTTTAGTAAGTCCGGTTCGTTCCACAGGGAAAATCTTTAAACAAAGCTTAACGCTATATTAGTTTACTTTTATAAAAATACAAATATATATAAGTAATATTATTGTTATAAAGGGGGGTTTTTACCGTTTAATGACCGGTTTGTCGATTTTAAAACTTTAGTCGCAGTTAAAACCAAATGTAAAGTAATAAATAAATACAAGACTTAATTTAAAGCGTAAAGTAAATAACGATAATGAAATTGCGAATAATAAAAGTGCGATAAAATAAACTTGCGATAATTAAAAAGTACGATAATTAAAAGTGCAATTAAATACAATAACAATAAAAATGCGATAATTAGAAGTGCAATTAAATATAAAATAAAGGAAATTAAATATGAAATAAAAGAATTATGCTTATTTAAACTTCCGTAACCATGATGTTTGACGTGTTGATTTTAGTTTTATGCCCATGGGTTAATTGTCCTTTGTCCTGGATTATTTAATATGTTCGTCTGATTTTTGTCCATAACAGTCCATCAGTCATAAATATAAAGTGCGAGTGTTCTCGTCAAATTATCCTTATACCCGAAGTTAAATATTCCAACTAATTGGGGACTTAAACTGTAACAAGATTTTAATACTTTGTTTAATAATTACACCAGGATGTCGACCGAGTGTAATCCAAGGTTTTAATATTTTGTTATCAATTATACCAAGTGTCCTTGTACATAATTTCACCCCTGTTTTAATTATTCTAGTGGCTATTAATCCATTCCCGTGTCCGGTTAAATGAACGATTATTCGTACATATAAATACCCCGCCCATCCTGTCCGATCGAGTGTATATGGTAAATTATAGGGACGCCCAATTGTAAATCTTTATATTAACATTAACAAACTATCATTTAGTTAAACAAATATAAAGTCCATTAATAGCCCATAGTCTAATTTCCACAAGTGTCGTTTTTTTGTCCAAACCCCAATTATGGTACAAAGCCCAATTACCCAATTTTAGTAATTAGCCCAACATCATGATTACTTCAGATTAAATAAGCATAATAATAACTTAGCTACGAGACATTAAATTAAAAAGGTTGAACATAACTTACAATGATTAAAAATAGCGTAGCGTTACACGGACAGAATTTTGACTTACACCCTTACAACATTTGCTAACATACCCTTATTATTAGGATTTAAAATTAAAATTAAAATTAAAATATAAATTATATATATATATTTACGTATATATTGAGAGAGAGATAGATTATGGATTATAAATTGATCAGAATTCGTTGGGCTTTATAGGGAGTTTCAGTTTTTGGGGCTCCGCGACTCGCGGCCCATTCCTTCTTCAAACTCCGCGAGTCGCGGAGTTTGTAAATACAGCTCACTCCATTTTGGCTCTTTGTTTACCGACGGTTTATTATATAAATATAATATATATATAATTTATATAATTAATTATATATTATATTATATTTATATACATAGTTAACTTGTAATTTTTAGTCCGTTGCGTCGAGCGTTGAGAGTTGACTCTGGTCCCGGTTCCGGATTTTCAAACGTCCTTGCGTACAATTTAATATCTTGTACTTTACGTTTTGAATCTTGTACTCTTGTAATTTCGAGACGTTTCTTATCAATAATTGGAACCTCTTTTATTGTCTTTTGTACTTTTGAGCTTTTTGGTCGTTTGCGTCTTCAATTCGTCGAATCTGTCTTTTGTCTTCACCTTTTATTATTTAAATGAATATCACTTGTAAATAGAACAATTACAACTAAAAGCTTGTCTTTCTTGAGGAATAATGCTATGAAATATATGTTTGTTTTTAGCATTATCAGTAGATATACGCACTTGCCAAGTGTACTTTCAGGGGGTATAAACGTTAAGTTAGTTACCAAGTGCCCACGGTTAACATATACTTTATCATACTGTTTTGAAACGCTCTTTGTAGCACTGAAATCTCGTGGCCTACCTTACATACTGTTATACTTAAACTATAGCTCACCAACCTTTGTGTTGACGTTTTTAAGCATGTATTTCTCAGGTGCTTGAGGTTGCTTCCGCTGTCTTACTTGTTGTGCTATAGACACCCGCTGCTTAGAGTTGTCCACGCATGAACTACTTTACTTTGCATTCAAACATTCGTACTTTTGAACTATGACTTGTAACGACCATTGTGGTCACATACACTTATTATTTGCTTCTACTTAGTGAAGCATGCTTTTGAAATGTAAAACATTTGATGTCGGTTATGACATCACCTTTTTATCGTGAATGCAACTTCTTTAATTACAGCATATAGTACTTAACCTTGTAATGATCCTGTTGTTGATGATTCGTACACGATGGTTTTGTACGGGGCATCACAAATAAGCTATAGATAGGAAGGTGACATAGTCAAGTTTTCGCTGGTCAGGTCATAATAGGATAAATCAGATTTTATGGGACCCAAAACGTACCGTAAAGTTGCTGAAATAAACCAAAAAAATCAGATTTTGGTTTTTTCAGCAAATTTACGGTACGTTTCGGGTCCCATAAAATCTAAATTAACCTATTATGACTTGACCAATGAAAATTTTACTATCTCATCTTTCTATCAATAGCTTATTCATCAAAAAAAGAGTTACGGTTTAGAAGTTATAGTCTTTCGAAAACCGTCTCTCAAGCGCACTGTTGCTGCTATCTGCTGTTTTCCTTCAGCAGTTACAGCCCTACAGTCAGTTTTGGATTCCATTTTAAACGCGTTTAGACTCAACAAACTCAAACATGTAGTAGTTTTCTCCATGACTTACTCATTTTCATTTTACGAGCCCGCAAAATAGGCCCGAGAGTCGTATCAGACTTTGGTTTTTTCAGCAAATTTACGGTACGTTTCGGCTCCCATACAATATGATTTAACCTATTATGACCTGACCAATGAAAAGTTATCTATAGCTTATTCGTCAAAAACGGATTTACGGTTTAGAAGTTATAGCCTTTCGAAAACAGAGTCTCAAACGCACTGTTGTTCATGTTACCAGGGATTATTTGTACTAAAATGAACAAACACAGGGACTGATTTGGGACTTCAAAATGCAAATAATGACTGATTTTGCAGTAAATAATTGGGAGGGACTATTTGGGATAAAATGAACGAACACAAGGACTATTTTGGTAATTTACTCTTTTGAGAATATGAGAAAAGAGAGTTCAAAAATTTTTAGAGAGAAACTGTATGCATTTTGTGCGCTTATTCTTAAAACATTTTAATTACTCCGTAACACATACTAAATGTTTTATTTATTTTATGTTTTAGCTTTTTAATTTATTTTTATCAAATTAAGTTATGAACGAGATAAGAGTTTGGCTAACTGATCTTAAATATGTCATTTTAAAAATACTTTTTGGCAAAAAATATAATTAAATTAAAATAGATCTGAAGATCTAGTTGATGTACAAATTATT